>NC_090306.1:15950000-17200000 GCF_039906515.1 Pseudorca crassidens
TTTAAAAAGTTGCTGGAACTTGTTGTATAATCACCTAAATTCTTGATTTTATAACCTCCTCCCTCAAGTTCATTCTGGGGGTGGTGGTTTAGGGACTGGAGACTGGAAATGTTTTATATTGTTTTTGCTGCAGTTTAGTGACTTATCCACAGAATCTCAGGTTTTCTGTTTTACAAAATTTACTTTGAATAGATTATACTTTTTTTTCAGGGGGATGTTGTTGTTAAAGAGTATGGCAGATTTTCTTCCCTAATATATCCTATTCCCTATGTTTTTCTTACAATCTGACATTGTCATTCCTCCAATGAGAGGAGAGTTCTGTATTCCCACCAGTGAATACCAGCTAGACTTAGTGAATTGTTTCTAAGGGATAGCAGTGCTGGAAGTGACCAGGTGACTTCTGGGAGGCTAGGTCATAAAAGGTGAAACAGCTCCCACCTGACTCTCTTCTCCTTCTGTTGAGACACTTGTCCTTGGAACCTAACCACCCTGCTGTGAGAAAGCCCAGGCCATGTGGGCAGGCCATAAGAAAGTGTTCTAGTCAACACTCCCAACTAAGGCTCAGCCCGCAGCCAACCATCCACTGTCAGACATAGGAGTAAAGGTGTCTACAGATGATTTTAGCTCTTTCAAGCCTTCCAACTGAGGCTCCAGACATCACAGAGTGGAGAAAGACCGTCTTGCTCTAGTCTGTTTGAATTCCATGCCTATATTAAATGGTCATTTTTTGGCCACCACATTTTGGTGCATAATTGTTTTTTTTTTTAATGCAACCATAGTAGCTAGAAGATTTAGCTTTTATTTTTGTTTTATTTATTGAAATTATTTATTGAGATATAATTCACATATCATAAAATGTACATTTCAGCGGTTTTAGTATATTCACAGGGTTGTACAGCCATCACTATTGTCTAGTTCCAAAACATTTTCATCACCCTAGAAAGAAGCCCCATACCTGTTAACAGTCTCTCGCCTTCCCCCTAGACTGTGGCAATCATTAGTCTACTTTCTGTCTCTATGGAGTTACCTATTCTGAACGTTTCATTTAAATAGAATCATACAATATGTGACCTTTTGTGTCTGGTTTCTTTCACTGAGCATAATGTTTCAAAGTTCATCCATGTTGTAGCATGTATCAGTACTTCATTCCTTTGGATAATATTCTGTTGTATGAATACACTATGTTTTGTTTATATATTCATCAGTTGATTGACATTTGGCTTGTTCCCACTTTTTGGCTATTGGGAATAATGCTGCTATAAATATTCATGTGCAAGAAGTTTTTGCGAGAATATATGTTTTAAATTCTCTTGGGTATACAGTAGGAATGGTAGCTTTATGTTTAAGTATTTAAGAATCTGTCAAAGTTTTTTCCAAAATGATTGTACTAATTTACATTCTCATGTATGAATTTCTTCACATCTTCACCAATACTTATTTTCTATTATTATTATGGTCATCCGAGTATTAAGTGGTGTCTCGTATTTTCTAATCACTTAATGATGCATTTCTCTAATCACTTAATGATGTTCAGCATCTTTTCATGTGCTTATTAGCCATTTGTGTGTCTTCTTAAAAGAAATAACTATTTAAATCTTTGGCTCATTTTAAAATTGGGGTATTTGTCTTTTTATTTTGAGTTTTATGTGTATTTATGTATTCTGGGTATTAGACCCTTATTAAGATTTGCTGTAATTTCTCCCATTCTATAGGTTGTCTTTTCATTTTCTCAATAGTGTTCTTTGTTGCATAAAAGTTTTAAATTTTTGTGAAGTCTGATTTATCTATGTTTTCTTTGTGCTTTAGGTGTCATATCTGAGAAATTACTGCCTAATTCAATATCATAAAACATTTCTGCTATGCTTTCTTCTGAAAGTTTTATCTCTCACATTTAAGTTTTTGATTCATTCTGAGTTAATTTTTGTATACAGTGTGAGGGAGGAGGTCCAAATTCATTTATTTATTTATTTTTTGCCTGTGGTTATCCACTGTCTCAGCACCATTTGTTAAAAAAACTATACTTTCTCCATTGAATTGTATTGGCACCCTTATTGAAAATCTATTGACCAGAGATGTTAAGGTTTATTTCTGGACTCTCTGTTCCATCGATCTATATGTCTATCCTTATGCCAGTACCATACTGTCTTGATTACTGTGGCTTTGTAGTAAGTTTTGCATTTTAAAGTGTAAATTCTCCAACTTTGTTCTTCTTTCTCAAGATTATTTTGGGGAACTCCCTGGTGGTCCAGTGGTTGGGACTCCACGCTTCCACTGCAGGAGGCCCGGGTTCGATCCCTGGTTGGGGAAGTAAGATCCCGCAAGCCGTGCAGTGTGGCGAAAAAAAAAAAAAAAAAAGATTATTATGACTATTCTGGGACCCTTGCATTTCCTTATAAATATTAGAATCAGTTTGATAATTTCTGCAAAAAAAGCAGAATTTTGATAAGGATTGCATTGAATCTATAGATAAATTTGGAAAGTATTGCCATCTTAACAATATTGTCTTCCAATCCATACACAGGAATGTCTTTCTTTTCATTCAGGATTTCTATAATTTTTTTCAGCAATGTTTTGTAGTTTTTAATGTATAAATCTTGTACTTCATTAGTTAAATTTCTTCCTAGGTATTTTATTATTTTTGAGGCTATTGTAAGTGGAATTGTTTTATTAATTTCATTTTTGGATAATTCATAGCAGTATATAGAAATGCAAGTATTTTTTTTTAAATTGAAGTATATTTGATTTACAATGTTGTGTTAGTTTCAGGTGTACAGCAAAATGATTCAGTTATATATATGTGTATATATATATATTCTTTTTCAAATTCTTTTCAATTATAGGTTATTACAAGATATTGAATATAGTAATTTTTATATGTTGATCTATAACCTGCAAACTCAGTGAACCTGTTTAATTATCACTAACATTTTCGTGTGTGGAGTCCTTAGGATTTATTGATACAAGTGGATGTCATTTGTAAATACTTTCTCTTCTTTTATTCCAGTTCGTATATCCTCAATTTCATTGCCCTGGCTAGAACCTCTAGCACAATGTTGAATAGAAATGGTGAAAGAAGACATCCCTTCTTGATCTTAGGGTGGAAAGGTTTCAGGTTTTCATCATACGTATAATGTTAGATGTAGGTTTTTCACAGACTGCCTTTATCAGGTTGAGGAAGTTCCTTTGTATTCCTAGTTTGTTGACTGCTTATATCATATTGTATTATATATTATATCATACTATATTATATCAAGGGTGTGGGATTTTGTCCAGTGTTTTTTTGTGTGTTTATTGAGACAATCATGGTTTTTTTTCTTTTATTCTATTAATATGATGTATTACAGTGATTGATTTTTGTATGTTGAAACAATCTTGTATTCCTGGGATAAATACCACTGGGTCATGTTTTATAATCCTTTTTATATGCTGCTGGGTTTGGTTTCCTAGTTTTTGTTGAGGATTTTTGTATGTGACATTGGTCTGTAGTTTTCTTACAATGTCTTTGTGTGGTTTTGATATTGGGATGATACTGGCCTCATAGCATGAGTTGGGAATTGTTTCATCCTATTTTTGGAAAGGTTTGAGAAGGATTGGAAAATAACATTTGACTCTAGGTGCTTCAAAAGGTTGCTACAAAAAACAAAACCAAAATGAGATATAAACTGTGTGTATTAGTTTCCTGTGGCCGCTATAACAAATTACTGCCAACTGGGTGGTTTAAAAGAACAAAAAATTTATTCTCTTACCGTTCTGCAGATGCGAAGTCTTAAATCAAGCTGCCAGCAGGGCTGCATGCCCTTTGGAGGGCTCTAGGGGAGCATCCATTCTTTGCCTGTTGTAGCATCTGATGGCTGTCGGTATTCCTTGATTTGTGGTTGCCTCACTCCAATCTTTGCCTCTGTGGTCACATTGCCTCTTCTTTTGTCTCAGATCTCTCTCTACCTTTCTCCTATAAGGACATTTGTCATTGGATTTAACAACCATCTGGATTTTACAGGATGATGTCCTCATCTAAAGATCCTTAATCTAATTATACCTGCAAAGACTCTTCTTCCACATAAGATAACATTCACAGGTTCCAGGAATTAGGACATGGACATATCATTTGGGGGGGGGGGCCATCATTCAACCTACTATGCTATGTAAGAGCATTTTGTGAACTGTAAAATGATATAAAAATATATATGATGTTGTTATAGTATTGGGTTGGCCAAAAGGTTCGTTTGTTTTTTCGGTTAAGATGATATGGAAAAAGCGAATGAACCTTTTGGCCCCCAATTTTATAAATGTGAATATGCAAATGTATGGGTTTTCTGTTAAAGGAAGATTCCAAAATAATTAGTATGGATAATACTATAAATGTTTCTAAAATTATTCTATTTCTTTTGTGTTTTTTTGTGGGAATTCAATCCAGTGTTTAACTCCTTATTTTCATCTTAGTCTAATAAATTTTTTAATATTCAATTTTTAAAAATTCAAGATCAATACCATTTAGTTATTAAAAAGCCAAGCATTACAGAAGTATATGCAGTAAAAAGCAAATGCACGTCCTTTGACAAGCATCACATTACTTTCTCCACCCTCTTGCCCATGATGGCAGATTCTCAGACCCAACCTCCTTCTAGAGGAAACCAGTTTGGCAAATATTCTTCCAGATGTTCATGACTTTGATATCTCTCTATCTCATTCATTTGAAGGATTATATACTGTTCCAGAGCATGGACAAACTTATGTTTAAACATTTTATTATGATGAACATTTAAATTATATTCGGTAAATAAAATTGATCACCTTTAGCATATATATGGTCAATATTTTGTCGTTTTTTTTTCCTTTTGTGATTGGTCTGTTTATGTACTTTGTCCAGTGTTCTACTGGGTTGCTTTTTTTTTCTTACTGATGTCTAGGAATTCTTTGAATTAGCAATATCAACTATCTCTCTAGAGAAATATAGACTGTTTAAATTCTAATTCTGTTGCATTTCTGCTTGCCTCCTTTCTATTAAATTTGAAAATAACCTTATATGAAAGTAAAAATTTATTAGTGCTTTAAATGTAATATAATTATGACACCTTTAATGAACTACACTCTACTATGTATGTATATCAATACATATTTTGTGGTTGTGATAGATGAAATATCTGAACAGAAGAGTCAAGTATTTTAAAATATCTGGATACCTTGATAATTTACATCATCCAGAATAAATATAAGGGGGCAGTTTGACGAAGTAATTAACATCACTGTCTTTGCTAGCAAATGAACTTCAGTATTCTCCTGAGCTGTGTTATTGTTATCTCTCTAAAATTTTTAATTTTTGCCTGTAAAATGGGTGTAATTATCTACTTTGAGGTGGTTATGAAGATTATATAAGATAAACCATGAACAGAATTTTGCACAGTGCACAACACATAGAATTCATATAGTAAATGGTAGATACTGTAATATTCTTACTGGTAAGATTAAATCTGCACATTTGGCTATAATTTTCAGTTTCCAAAAAGCATATTTCACCAATACTAAGTTCTGTCTCCATTTTCTTCATTTAATCTCAGAAAAGGAGATTGATACATCTGAAACTTAAATAACCCTCAAATACAATTTGAGTACACCATGACTGTGGCGTACTCAAATTGTATTTGCACGTAAGATGATGAGCCCAAAGAAATACTCTTGTTACTAAGTTGGTAACAAATGCTGTCTGGTCTCTTGCCTTGGTGGTTAGACTAAAATTGTGATCCAGTACCCAACTGGCTAGGTAACAGCCCCCTAGACACTGTCACAGAGAGCCTAGAAGATTTCAATTCAGTAGAAGGAATAAGGGCTTGGGAATCTATACTTTTAAAAAGCTCTCTAGCTGATTCTGATGGGCAGTGGCTTTTGGAAACCATGGTAGTAAAGCAGGTGAAACCTCCCTCCTCCCAGTCTATATTTTCTCTTTTCTGTTGCAGTACCTGACTTTTAAGCTTTATAAGAATTAGCTGGAGGTAACCTAGGAAAGAAAAAGATGTACTGCAATGGGAAGCAAAGGACAACCAAGAGAGCCAAAGAGCATTTGTTCTTATCTATCTTTTTTTCCTTTTCTCTTTAGAATTTCACCCGCTAACAAACTGTGTCCATTAAGTGCTTTTCTGACCCTTGAAAGGATAATACCTTTTTTCTTCTCTTTAGTGGTGGCATGTGTGGAGAGAGGAAAGGGAGAAGAGCTTCAAGTTTGATAAGAAAACTTGGGATCACCTAGTTTAACCATATGTACAGGCTTTGATCCTATTTCAGGAAGATGAAACACCAACTAGTAAAGCAGGTGACTAAGGCTGATTTGTTCTAACGCTGCTGCCAGGGATTTAGCATTTGGAACTACTATAGGAACCACACCTATGACCACTATGGGACGAAAATGTTGGCAGGAGAATGACACTGGAAATTGTGACTGATTAATCAGATAAAGCATATGAGATGATAAAGAGCTTCCTCTGTATCAGGCACTGATACAAAGACTTTACATGTGTTGACTCATTTAATCCTCATAATAACCCTATAAGATAGATTAATTGTATTTCATTTAAAAATCTGTGAAAGCTGTTGGACCTAAAGGAAAACAGATATGTGAAAGAGTACAGAAGTCCATTGAAATCAGTCTTCAGAGTTAAATGGGGAAGACAATTACTTATCCTAAGGACCAAAGAAATGCAAAATCCATTCAAGGAGGTGACAAACTTCCTAAAGCGACCTAAGGCAGCAGATTTCCCAGGGCACCAGTGAAACCAGGAGGACTGAAATCTCTGTCACAGACTATCATTAGAGCTCACCTTGTTCCAAGGAGACTCCAGTCACTGTTCTGGCCCTAATCTCTGGTTATTATGCATTTTCATTTGGCTGATACGACAGCACCCCTGCCCTCTACAAACACATCTTGAATTGTTTGGGATGGCATAATACTTCTTTCCTTGAGTTAATATCTTTTCATTCTAAGAAATTTAGAATTAAATTTAGAAATATTTAGAATTAAACCTGCAGTGTTAATATGTTTGTGTTAAGAAGTCTGTTCATATTTACAGAGATTTAAGATAATTTGGACTTTGAAGTAGTAGGTCAGCCTTGGAATTCTCATTTAAAATTTTTATTATATGTATAAACAGTATTAAAATATTTTTAAAACGCTAGTGTATAATACACCATATTTTAATGTTTTGTCATTAGCTTGATAAAAACTACTTAAGCACCTGAGAAGATTCACTAGTCAGGCAAATGAAGTACTTAGAAACTGAAAACAGTAATTTATAGATGCAGATTTGAACATGTTTAACTAATTAAGTTTTTGAGACCAAATATTGTTTAAATCTCCCCTATAATTGTTAAAATGTGCTAAATTTTTCATAGGATGTCTTGTAAGCTATACTTAAAGCTTAAGGTAGACATGTATTCATAACTTTAATTAAGCAGTAGTGTTCAAAACGAAAGTAAACCTCTGAATAAATTTTCTGTCATAAAAGCTACATTCTTGGGCATCAGAAAACTCATATTTAACAAAAATAAGAATGACATAAAACTCTGTTGAAGAATTAAAGCCCCTGTCCTCTTTCCCTTGAGAAAATGTTGTAGGAAGGATATATTTTATGTAATCAGTGGAGAATAGCAAATAACTGTCACTGATTCACATGGCGGTTTACAATGGCCACCCTACCTCCTACCTCACTCCTCCCAGATCCAGCTTCAAATGGCAGGGCCTCTAATGAGGTTTCCCCAGAACCCAGAAATCTTATGTGGCTGTCTTTTTTGTTATTGGTCTGCTTGAACTCCATAACTCGGGGCATGCAGGCAACAGAAAGGAAGAAGGAGGGAAGAAGGTCACGCCCACTTACATTACAGAAGATGCCCATCAGACTTTGCTTACATTCCATTAGCCAGTATTAAATCATATGCTACCCCATGTGCAAGAGGAAGCTGCAAAATGTAGTCTTTATTCAGGGCAGCCATGTGCCCAGTTAAAATAAAAAGTTCTGCTATTAAGGAAGAAGGGACCGGATTTGGGGCATAAGAGGCTTTTAGGTTGAGTTCTTAGATGCTTTTCGTGGGGACTGTCAGATCTCCTACAGTTTAGGTCAAATTTTGTAGAATAAAACATATACAGCTTTTACAAGATCCCCAAACTCTTCCATGATGAAAATCCGTTTAAGAATCAGTGTCTTACATATAATTTTAAATCTGTATTCAGTTTAAAATAAATATTGTACAAATGTCTATTTTTCATTATGTCTAATGAATTTTGTAACTGTCAATGGTAATATACTCAAGTTCATATTATGTACACAAGTACTCCATGAACGTTACAAAATAGAGTTTCAGAAAGCTAAAGACTGGGAGGTAAACAAAGATCTTGAAACCTGGGAAGAATATGTAAAGAAAAGATGATTCACACACTTCTTGCTCATCAATTATTATGAGAGTGTGTTTGCTTTTTGCCTCTTACAATTTATAACCTAGGTTGGTTTTTAACTCAATATATTTAGTAATCAAATAAAAGCAAATTAAAAGAACAAAGTGTTATTTATTCATCCTTAAAGTCAACAAAATAATGAAAACAGTGAACTCTAATATTTTGTGGCAGAATATAACTGCTGTGATCATTTTGGAAGACAGTTTCGCTATATATAAAACATAGACAAATATTTTGATTAACAGAATTTCTCTGGAAATGATACAAAAGAATTTAAAAAGATAAAAAATATAAAAGAATATATTTGTTATAGCATTTTAAAATAGCAGCCCAAAATTGGAAACCACCCAAATATCCAGCTAGAAGAGAATAGTTTTGCAAATCCGATACATCAACAAGGAAAACTTATGTAACTGTTCAGAGTGATAATTATGCAGCTTTTATAAATAGCATCAAAAATGACAATGGTATATCAAATTAAAAAGACACAATAGAGAATTATACACAAAAACCTATATAAGCAACAGCTGTATAGTAATATACAAAAGCAAAAAGGTGCGTTAAAATATAATTTTTTCTATATTTTAACTTATTATCGAAGGAGCTGACCTTTGTAATTGGATTGGATGCATCCATACTTTAAAAATCACTGATGGGAGGTCACTAAAGCACCAGGTATGCCTTCAAGGAATCTTCCATAATTTCATGTGATAGCTGTACAACTGATGAAAACACCTACAAGGGAGCATTTGGGCATTCAGAAAAACTAGTTGAGCCAGGTTGGTATAATGCCATTAGGTAAATTAACTTCATTGTTCTACTCTGTGGTAAAAGTCTTAGTCCCGTGATATTCTAGGCAGGTGTTTTAGTATTCACCCATGTATAGGATTATCAGTTTGTACTCTGACCCTCTCCACCCTTCCCATGTTAGATTGTGCAAATCAAAAAGTTCATAATAAGTACTCTTAGTCTTATGTTTTTGAAGGCTTTAAATTTAAACGTCTTAAACAGGAGAAAACAAGAAAAACAAAAATACAAGAAAAAAACCTTTTTTCTTGGTATATAATAAGAGTAACCCCTCTCATATTCTGCCCTCATTCCTACACACGCTTTTACCTCCCATGTTTTTATTGTAGTAAATTATACATCACATGAAATTGACCATCTTAACCATTTGAAGTGTACAGTGGTATTAAATATATTCATTCCTACACACACTTTTAAAGATTTTCTATGACCTTAATATGTACTTTGTTAATTCACTCAGCAATTGGTTAAACTAGAGGAAGGTGTTATAAGGTTTGAATCTGTAAGTTTCCAGATGTTGAAATGGTATTTATCTCTTTTGATGTTGAGAACTTGTCAACTTCTCAGGAAGATTTCTCTGACTTCTCATCAAAACTACTAGGCAAATCCTCCAAGAACAGTCTCATTCTGCTTCAACTGACTCTTTCTAGAAGAGCAAAGGCAGAGGTGAACCTTTCTCAGTCAAGTCATTAAGTGCCTTCCATGCACCAAACATTGTGTTAGAAGCATTTGTACACAAAACCCTTATTATAGCAACAATCCGCTGATGTAGGTGGCATTATCCACATGTTACAGATGAGGAAACTGAAGCTCTGCGATTTTAAGAGGCTTGGCCAGGATGTGGAGGAACTAGGATTTCAATCCAAAGCTTTGGTCTCCAGGCCCAGTGAGGGTTCTACCCACCACAGCTACCCTCTCAGATGCTTGAGTCTCTTCCAAGCACATCCAGATGTGGAGAGCACACAGGCTGACTCCCAAAATGCTGCACACAGGAGAATGTTCCAGATACAACTTTTTTTTTTTTTCTCACCACTTTTAACTCTTTGGCGTTCATCACTTAAAAATGACAACCCCTGAAGGTGGAGGTGGATTACATCTTAATTGTTATATTCTAAGAATAATTCCTTTCTGGATCATACTGTGGGCTCTAGTAGATTTTTCCCTTGTGTGATTGTATCTGTTCAACTAGGACATGAAGAGCAAATCTGCAGGAAGCAGGTTATAGGTATAGTATATATAGATCCTGGATGCTTATACCTGTACTGATATCAATATAGATATATAGAGAGAGATTATACAGAGTATATATACAGAGGTCTGGTCCTGACACAAGGGCTGAGGTGCCCACACTTTAGACTACAATTCCTCAGATTCTAGAAAGACCAGAGTCTTAGGACTCTAAGAATTCTTCAGGATCTTAAGTTAGTTGAAGAGAGGTTAGAGTTTGAAATAGCTGTGTGTGTGTATATATAAATATATGCATATACAATTGACCCTTGAACAACAGAGGTTTAAACTGAGCAGGCCAGTTTATAGGCAGATCTTTTTCAATAGTAAATAACTACAGTGTTACAATGATACGAAGTTGTTTGAATCCCCAGATGTGAAACCTGAAATACAGAGGAACCGCGTACACTGAGAGTGGACTGTAAGTTATAAGTGGATTTTCAACTTGGCAGTGGGTGGGAGCCCCTGATGCCTGTGTTATTCAAGGGTCGACTGTATACAGCTTTGCTAGCCGGGACCTTAGGATATAAACTCTTCAGAATAACTGACTCTTCCAGTTAGCTAAGGGGTGGATTCTTTTTTAAAAAACAACTTTTCCTTTTTTTCTTTTTAATGTTTTGGACAAAAATCTACAACATACTGCATTTGCTGCTGCTGTTTTAGGCTCACATTTTTCGGTGATGGTGATCTGTCTGTCACTGAGTTAAGCACACCACCTGTGCTGTCATTTAATCCCCACTCCCAGTTTATGACATAGGTACTATCACCATCGTTTTACCAAAGAGCCTGAGGTTTGAAGAAGTCGAGGGACTTCGTCAAGTTTTCATAACTAGGAAGGAGTGAAGCCAGGATTGAAACTGGTCCTCTGACCACCTGACCCCCAAACTTGTTTAATCACATCAATATATTGTCCCTCTGAATAATTTAAGTCTTCATGGTGATTCTACCTTCTAAATTAAATGTCGAGTTGACCTGCATCATAATAGAGTGGGACCATCTGGGCTCAAGACCACAGTACTACAACAATATATATTACAATATATACATTGTGATTTATACTCTCTTTTTTTTAATTGAAGTATAGTTGATTTACAATGTTGTGTTAATTTCTGCTATACAGCAAAGTGATTAGTTATACATATATATAATACATATATATATTCTTTTCCATTATGGTTTATTACAGGATATTGAATATAGTTCCCTGTGCTCTACAGTAGGACCTTGTTGTTTATCTATTTTATATATAGTAGTTCGTATCTGCCAATCCCAAAGGAATATTGTACTCTTGAGACACTGAAGGTAGGTACAAATAGTCACCATTTGTATCTGTATTCAGTGGCCCAAGACTACAATGCCGTTTGGGTTCATGACACTTAAATTTTTCTTTTCTATGCCCTCTTTTGCTTAGCATGTAGCCTTTTGTGGTCAAAAGCATGTGGTTTGCAGAGTTAGAGAGATGTATTCATTTCGAGCTCTGACACATACTAGCAGTGTGGTCTCACTTGCTTCATCTGTAAAATGGGTGTAGTATTGCCTACACTGAAGGGAATGAAAAGAGACAATGTAGCTGTGTCTGACACACTGACTGGCGAGCAATAAGTTCTCAACCAATAGCACGCTATTATTATAGCCTATCACTGCTGTCAGGTGGCTAACCATAATTTCTCACTGCTATCAGTGTTCCTGTTATATCTGGCTCTTTCACTAATTTGTAGAGTCTAATCTGTTGGGGCTTAGAAAACAGTTCCTGTATTGGTAACATAGCAGAGTGGACTTGTGCAAGATATTGGCACTGAGATGAAGGTGCAAAGTCAAGCCAGGAACAAAACAGGGGTGGAAATGCTGAGAAAACATGGACAACATTCCAAAGCACAGTCCATGCAGTTGAAACAGAATCAGGGACGTGACTGGGGCCAGACACTGGGGTAGCACAGAGATACCAATGGGAGAGCCAAAGTCCACGGCTCAGTCTGGGGTTACGAGCTGACGGGAGCCAAGCTGAAGATAAAGCACAGAGGCGTGGGGCAGGCAGGCCTGACTGGGAGTACTTCTTGTAGCCAGCAGCTTGTGCTAATGTTCCTTTTGGAGGCCTGGAGCTTTTCCACAAGTGTACTTTGATTTTTTTTATAGGTGCAACTCTCCAAGAAGAGCGTCGCTTAATCAGAATATAAACTTTTTAGATCTGAAGTTAAGGTGCATAGACACTGAGGCAAGATTGAGGGAATATTTCTTTAAATAAGATAAATAAAAAGGAATTTTAATGTGTCCATTTTGTTTGACTATGATCTCTTTTATTTATCAGTAGGGTTTTTTTTTAAATTGAAGTATAGTTGATTTATAATGTTGTGTTAGTTTCAGGTGTACAGCAAAATGATTCAAATATATATGTGTGTATATATATATATATTTTTTTTTTTCAGATTCTTTCCCTTATAGGTTATTTCAAAATATTGAGTATAGTTCCCTGAGCTATACAGTAGGTCCTTGCTGGTTATCTATTTTATATATACTAGTGTGTATATGTTGATCCCAAACTCCTAATTTATCCCTCCCGCCACTTTCCCCTTTGGTAACCATAAGTTTGTTTTCTATGTCTGTGGGTATGTTTCTGTTTTGTATATAAGTTCATTTGTATCATTTTTAAAAATTAGATTCTACATATAAGTGATGTCATATGATATTTGTCTTTCTCTGTCTGGCTTACTTCACTTAGTATGATAATCTCTAGGTCTAACTACGTTGCTGCAAATGGCATTATTTCTTTCTTTTTTATGACTAATATTCCATTGTATATATATACCATATCTTCTCTATCCATTCCGTGGACATTTAAGTTGCTTCCATGTCTTGGCTATTATAAATAGTGCTGCAGTGAACATTGGGGTGCATATATCTCTTCAAATTATGGTTTTCTCTGGATATATGACCAGCTTTTTCATTTTTTTTTTTTTTTTTTTTTTGCGGTACGCGGGCCTCTCACTGTTGTGGCCTCTCCCGTTGAGGAGCACAGGCTCTGATCGCACAGGCTCAGCGGCCATGGCTCACGGGCCCAGCCGCTCCACGGCATGTGGGATCTTCCCAGACCGGGGCACGAACCCGTGTCCCCTGCATCGGCAGGCGGACTCTCAACCACTGTGCCACCAGGGAAGCCCTATATGCCCAGCTTTTTAACTAAGTCACAGACAAAATGAATTTTCTTGCTCACGTGATGTATAAATAGGATTGCCAGTAAAATAAGGATGCCCAGATAAATCTGAATTTAAGAAAAATAATGGATAAAATTTTTAGAATAAGTTTGTTCCAGATATTACATGGGATGTATTTATGCTAAGAAATTATCCATTATTTACGTGAAATTAAAATTTAATTGGGTATCTTTTTTTTTTTTTAGTTTTTTTTTTTTGCTTTTTCTCATTCTGGAAACTATACGTGACTGACTATAATAACATGAATAGTAGTTAAAAATTATTGAACACTTCCAGGAACAGTGATATATTTTAATGGGCATTATTTTCCTTCTTACAACTGGTAAATGAGGTACAACTATTGTTGTCATTTTACCAGTCATGAAACCGGGGCTTGAAACATTCTTTTCTTAATAGTTTGCAAATGGCAGAACTCGAATTCAGACTCAGATCTGTCTGACCTTAGAGCCTTAAATAACAAGCACCCTCTTTTATTTAAATCTACACATAGAATCTGAGTCTGTGGCTGAGAAGGTAAGTACATGCGTACTGGCTTTCTGTGATATTTGGATGTCTGAATTCTGGCTACAATCGTCATTCATTATACCTGACGAGGTACTCACAAAATGCCGCCATTTAACCTCTCTGTATGTTTTCTCTGATTAAAAAGAGAAGACCCATTTCTGATTGCTCAAGTTCAGACAGGTATGTTACTGGGTTTTCTTAGCAGATGCTCATTTCCCTGTGCAGTTTGAGGCTGTGTCCAAGTGACTCAAAGAAAGCCTTCCAACCACTCTGGGTTGATGAGTCCCTGCAATACTTCATAGCAACAATCTCACTTTCTTATTCATTTTGGTTAATAACCAAGCCTGGGGAACTCTGCTGGGCAAACATCGGTTTAACGTGGCTAGATTGGCCACCTTCCAGGAGCTAATTGTTGGCAATTCTCCCTTGCTATTAAATATTAATTATTGCAAGTAGGTGAAGCTAATAAAACCGCTTAAGAAAATGGATGTCATGTTATCACACCTAATGATGCTATGTTGGTGCCCAGCCTTCCGTGTGTTTTGGGAGTTGGGGATTTTGGCCTATTTACCACAACTAACCTCTTTTAAATAGTTATTTAATCACTGGAAACCAAACTGCTACCATGTAAGTTGGAAAACTCCATTGACTGATTTCTAGAGGATGTATCATCAAGGACCAGAATTGAAAAACTACAATTTACACCCCCGTTACCTCTTCTGTTGTTATTAACTTCTATTGGCAAAACAGGCTGGAGACATTTAGTATTAAAGTGACTAAGGCAATCATATAAAAGGCTTTCAAATAATGCCCAGCAAATGTATTATTTATTGCATTTAACAGTAAGGATTTAAGGCAATTCAGGAGCTCATTATCATTAAGTAAGAGATCATTATCTCAGGAGATACTATAGAGAAACATTAGTTTTAAATTATTTTTTTAAAAAGAAGTTGTGTTAGTTAATTCCTCAAAAAGCAAAAGCAGTGGAAAAACTTAATCCATTAAAAAAAGGTTCATTCTTTTTTTGGATGCATGATATATTCATACTCATTCATGTCCTTTTATGCAAAAGGCCATCAGTATTCCAGTTACCATTTTATTGCCATTTGCCTCTTTAAATAGACCACAGGAAAAAAAGATCAGAATTTTATCTCTTGAGTTCTGGTTTCATATTTGAAAATACAGGCAACTGAAGTGATTTTCAACTAATGAAGTCTCGTATAGAAACATTCAAATGATTCATTGGATTTTTCACTCTTCATATGGATATTTGAGTTTTATGTCAATGCCGTCACAGCTTGAATTTACCGTGATAAACTCTGGCAAGATGCAAGTGTCTCTCATATGACATCAAAGTGCTTGAAGGGAAATGAGTGTACCAGTTTCTCTGATGCAAAAATCTGACTGGATCTGAGACAACTATTGTGAGATCTTCAAAATAAACCATCAAAATATAGAAATTAGGAATTCGTGATACAAGAAAAGTAATTCTTTTCTCAAATTCTCTAGACACCAAGTAAGCAAAAGTGTCTTGAAACTTGTAAGCTTGATTATTGGAGGTTGGGAAGACATGTAGTCCTAGCATGATTACCTCAAACATCATGAAAGACTTTATAAGCTTCTTAGAGGTCATCCCTTGCATTCTTTTTAAGTACATTTTTAAACTCTGAAGACAATGGTGTTTGCACACTAAAGCACATGACATTTAATTTCATTGGGTTAACTTGACACAATCGACTACAAAGCAATACTTTTTAATAATCAGTGTTTAAAGAGTTTAAAGAAAAGAATGCCGATGGGTGCCAACATCAGAAAATTGAGGATAACAAATGGGAACACGGGGTACAAGTCAGTGATAGAGTCAGAGTCATCTTAGTGCTTTCTGAGAGCTCACCATCTTTTCTAGCTCCCCTGCCTTCTGTTTTAAACAATATCATTATAAAATTCCAAATTGTAGGATCGTTGATTTTATTTCAGTATTTGGAGAAACCAAAAAGAAAAATAAAGGATACACAGTATTCTAATCTCTTGCAGTGAAGTTATTTTTTAATGCAGTTTTTTAAAATTGAAGTATATTTGATTTACAATGTTGTATTAGTTTCAGGTGTGATTCAGTTTTTATATATATATATATATATATATATATATATTCAGATTCTTTTCCATTATAGGTTATTACAAGGTATCGAATGTAGTTCCCTGTGCTATACAGTAAATCCTTGTTGTTTATCTATTTTATATATAGTGGCGTCTATCTGTTAATCCCGTACTCCTGATTTACCCCCCCCACCTTTTCCCTTTGATAACTATAAGTTTGTTTTCTATTTCTGTGGGTCTGTTTCTGTTTTGTAAATAAGTTCATTTGTATTATTTTTACATTCTACATATAAGTAATATTATATAATATTTGTTTTTCTCTGACTTCAATTAGTATGATATTCTCTAGGTCCATCCATACTGCAAATGGCAGTATTTCTTTTTTACGGCTGAGTATTATTCCATTGCATATATATACCACATCTTCTTTATCCATTCATCTGTTGATGGACACCTAGGTTGCTTCCATGTCTTGGCTATTGTAAATAGTCAAGGCAATATTTTTTAATGAAGAGGAATTAACCCACAAATTATGTTTTTTTTCACAGTTAATGAATTAACATTTAAGAACTCTATATGAAGGGGGTAAATATTTACACATTTAACCCCAAATCTCTCTATTTTCATGCAATGAATGAGTTCTCTCTAAGACAATATTAGAAAATCTTTTAAAAAATTATTTTATTATGGAAAATCTCAAGCATATACAAAAGGAGAGAATTGTAAATGAACCCAGTGTAATTTTTGTCCAAATTGACCAGTTGTCAATATATGACTGATCTTTTCATCTGTTCTGTCAACTACTCATCTTCTCTCTGCCCCATTATATTAAATCCCTGACATTACATTGTTTCTTCTGTAAACATTTTATTTCTTTAAGACAAATACTCTTAAACAAACCCATAATTCTATTGTCAAATCTTAAAAAGAGCAATAACTTGCTAGAATCATCAAATATCCAGTTCACATTTCTTGTGTTTTTCCCCCAGCTTTTAAATTTGAAATAGGATCAGATAAAGCACATACACTGTTGTTTTTTAATATGTCTTTTAAGTTCCTTTAGTGTAATTTTTGGCATAAAGGTGGTCATAGACATATTCTCTTATAGAGTGACCTTTGCCTTACTACTGAGGTGGTTAAAGTAAAGCACAATGTTTTAAGACTGATAGTTCATCTATGTAGTATCAAGTAAAACAATTTTATGACATCTGAGTCTAAGCATTTTTTACTCAAAAAATCTGGTTGATTTATTTCTTCTTTTTATTCAAAATTTTTTATTGTGTACATGCAGGAATAAGTGGTAAATGTAAATTTAAATTTTGTCATTTTAAAAGTTTTGAAATGGATAGATATCTTTTAAAAACAGCTTTCAGATTGAAATACTCAGTTAAAACCATAATTCGTTGTTGCTGATACATTATATGCCATTCTAATTACACATTTTCTCCTACTTATATCAAGATCTTTAATTTGGTTCCAAGTTTATCTTGTTATCGATTAAGATTCTTTTTCTGAACCACAGAAGTTGAATATGAAACTGTCAGAAGACATTTACATTTAGATGTAATTTATATAATTAATTGTAACTGTGACTGTAGTTGTTAGAAATCAGTTAAAAGCAAAATAACCCACTAATCATTTTATTTATTTTTTAAAAAATCATCATATTATGCTTGATTTTATTCTAGGTAAGGATTTGATTTAAAAATGCCTTTTGACTGAGTAGTTTCTACTCACTAGAAATGAGCTGGGATTTTTTTTTTTCCTCCTTGAACTATTTAGTTCACTTATCCAGGGCATATATTATGAAGATAGCATTTAAGAGAACCTTTTATAAGTGATGCTTCCTTACTTGCTAATGAGCATGAAAAGTAAGAATTGTAATTCTTACATGTCTGAATTGTAAGTCAAACATGTAATTTACTTACACCAACAAAGGGGTTTCTTGTTTTCTACAGAATGTGTTAAAGTATTTTTCTCCTTTCTGAATGCACATATTCTCCTAATTATCCTGATTTTCCAATACATTTTTGCCTTTGTAAAGGAAATGTAAGTGCAGTGTTATATCTTCAGTTGAATTTTCTAATCTGCTTAACGATTGAGGTTGCTTTTACAAATATCTTTTCTATTAAAATTCTGAACAGCAAATAATTCACAGAGAAAGTAGTGGTCTGTACCATCTTACACCTCCTTTATGTAACAATAGATCTCTAAGGAAAGTTCCTCTGGGCAGTGTTAGGAACTCAGCTAATGCTTATAGAGCACTTAATATGTGCTAGGCACAGTTTTAAGCACCAAATATGCATTAATTTATTTAATCCTCATAACAACCCTAACAGGAAGTTACTATTATCATGATCTCCATTTTACAGATGAGGAAACTTAGGGATAGAAAGTTTAAGTGACTTATGGACAGTTACACAACCAGTTGTGGTGGAGCTTGGTGAACCAAGGCAGTCTGGCTCCACAAGTTTACTTTTATCCATGACACTATACAATATAATAAATGGGAAGCATATCCATGGTTCCATGGGATTGGGAGGAGGATGACTGCAAAGGGGCATGAAGGAATTAGTTGTTTGGTATCATGGAAATATCCTGTACCTTAATCGGGACAGTGGTGGCAACATGACTGTATTCATTTAACAAAACTCATCCAACTGTACATGTAAAATGGATACATCTTACTATATGTAAATTATACACCAATAACATTAATTTATAAAAAAGCATCAAGACTCACTTTACGGTCCATGGTAAATTTGGGCAACTTTTGAATGCAGTGTTCTCTGTATGACCAAATTGACAGTGAGAACAACGCATGCAAAAATTACCTAATACACATCGCTTGGAGATGCAATGGCATATTTAGCACAGTTTGTTATGTGGTGGATCGTAAGGTGAGTCTGTCACCATAGATAAGCTTCAGGTCTTCTCTGTCCCTACTGATTTTGTCAGCCTGCTCTATCACAAAGAAGAGAGCTATACTAAATTGTTTGTGATTTGTGTTTCTCCTTTTCACTGTCACTTTTGTGTATATATTTTCCATCCTTTTTTATTAAGTATATGTAGATTGTTAGCACTGTTACATTTGCTGCTGGATTGATCTCTTTATCATTAGGAATCACCCCTATTGATTTCTAGTCATGCTTTTTTACTTAAAGTCTTTTAAAATTTATATTAGCATAGCTACACCATCTTTCTTTTGGTTACTATTTGCATACACATCTTTTTCTGGCCTTTTGCATTCAACCGTTCAGTTTCCTATATTTTATTAGAACATGTGCTTGTATTGTTCTTGATTTTGTTTTTGTTTTTCATAATCTGGCAATATTTCATTAATTTTTATTTAATTAGTGTATATTTGAGTTTATATTTACCATCTTTGTATTTTTTAAATTAGTTCTCCCTATTTTATGTTCTTGTTTCCTTTCCTTTATCTTCCTCTTTTCAGATTAATCAATTTTTTTCTATTATTCCTTTTTCACCTCTGGTAATTTGTTAATTATATATTGTTTTTCTATCTTTTTACTATTTACTTTGAGATTACAAGATGTATACCTTGCTTATATAGTCAAGTTATAAAATATAACTTTACCATTCCCCAATAATGCTTGGAATTTAGACCATTTAAATTCCATTTACCCTTTTTGTGTTATTTATGTCATTTTGTATTATTGCCATAATTTCAATTCTGCATATATGATTAAACCTAAAAGAAATTATTATTATTTTCCTCAGTCAATATTAAGTTATACTTACTACATAGTTATTGTTTCCATTGTTCTTTATTTCTCACTGAATACGGGGTCATCTTATCTATTTATTTATTTTTAAATAAATTTATTTATTTTTGGCTGCATTGGGTCTTCGTTGCTGCATGTGGGCTTTCTCTAGTTTTGGTGCATGGGCTTCTCATTGTGGTGACTTCTCTTGTTGTGGAGCACAGGCTCTAGGTGTGCGGGCTTCAGTAGTTGTGGCATGCAGGCTCTAGAGCACAGGCCCAGTAGTTGTGGTACACGGGCTTAGTTGCTCCACTGCATGTGGGATCTTCCCGGACCAGGGATCGAACCCATGTCCCCTGCATTGGCAGGCAGATTCTTAACAACTGCACCACCAGGGAAGTCCCAGGGATCATCTTATTTTTGCCAAAGAAATCTTTTTAGTGATTCTTTTAGTGCAGGTCTCTGGATTTTTTCCCCCACTTTATATAGAATTCTGATGGGTAGATATTGATTTGAGTACCTTCCAGGTGTTGTATCATTCTTTTATAGCTTTCATTCCTTCTGTTGAAAATCACTTGTTAGTCTTATTATTGCTTTTTTTAGTAATGTATTTCTCCCATGCCCCCAACCCCCTACATCTCTGGGTGCTTTCAGATTTTCCCTTTGTTTTTGGCCTTTAGAAGCTTGATCATGACGTGTGGAGGCTTCACCTTCCTTGCTTTCATCCTGATGGTGTGCCAAGAGCTCCATGAATCTGCGACTTGATTACTCTCCTCAACCATTTTCTCTGTAGTCATTGCTTTGCTTGATTCTCTCGTCTCCTTCTGTACTCTGATAATATGTTGGACATTTAAATTATTTTTCTTATATATATTTCTTTATTTTTAATCTTTTTTTATTCTTCTGTGTTTCAGTATGAAAACTTTTGATCTGTATTTCACTTCACCAGTTAACTATTGTTCTCTGTCTAATCCTTTTATCAAGTTTGTAATTTTAATTATTGCATTTTGCATTTCTGCAACTTCCATTTGACTTTTTTTGAGATTTCAATACCCTGGTGAAATTTTCCACTTCTTCATCTATTTTCTTCATCTTTCTTTCTATTTTCTTGAACATATTAGTCATGATACTTGAATGTCCTTATTTGATAATTTCAGTATCTAGATAACCTGTGGATCTCTTTTTATTAACTACTTTTTCTCTTCGTGTGAGGTCAGATAGTCCTGGGTTTTGTTTTTGGTATTTTGGGCATAGATAGTGTTTTTTGATTCAGTGTCTGATGTTCTATATGAAAAATGTAGAGACTTGCTTATATCATCTTCCTCAAAGAGCAGAAAGAGTGGATTCCCTTCAGAATCCAATCAGAAATTAAATTCAAGGCTGGATTGCAGTTTTTCTAAGGCTCCATCTGGGTCTCTCTGAACCCTGTTCCTAAGGTGTATCTCCCAAGGAATTCTAATTGAAAGCCCAGGATCTTCACTTGGGCCCCTTTCTTCCAGGGTGTCCAAAACTCAAGTCCCTGTCTCCTAAGTACTGTGACACTGCCAAAAACTCTCTTTGTTTTTCGAAGACGTTCTGCTTGGCTTTGTAGATTCCTTTCCCCATGTAGCTGCAGAAATCAATCAATGTCATGAGGGGAAACCAGCAGAGTGTGGATGTTGTTCTTTTTCCCCCCCCTTTCTCACTGGGCTCGCATCTCAGGTCTCTAATTTATGTCTCTCCAGCCTTGTGGGATGGTCAAAAGTTCTGTTTGTTTTTCTACCTCTTAGCAGGGACATCTGTTTGGCCTTTTCCTGGATTCCCCAGCCTCTTGTTCCATGCTCTGAACGGCCAAGGGCACCAAGGGAAAAAACACTGCAAAATGTCCACTTGACTGCCTGAGCCATTTCTCTCTCCCCAGGATCTTATACTTTCATGCCCTGGTTGCCTTTAGCAGCAATCTGATACCCAGACTTATTCTTTGGTTCAGCTTTTCTCTTTATGTTTAACATATGCTTTGTCTAATTCCAGATGCTCCATCATGCCCCATCATGAGTCTTCACATCCCAGATAAAACAACACCAAAACCACAAACAATTTAGCACCTTCAAGAGGCAATACATGGGAACAGTAATAGTAGGAGATTTATAAATCATACGACATGACAGGCAAAATAATAAATAAATTAAAAAACAAGGATATAGTGAGTCTCAACAACATTAATTAAATAGAACTAATAGTTGACTGTTTAACTCTGTGACCTAATAACAGAGATGTTCCTTCTCTTCAAGTCTCTATGGGTTGTTTCCCAAAATTGTCTAGATGAGTGCAAGGAGAATCTCAGTAAATCCTAAAAAGTAGAAATATTACAGACAATATTCTCTGACTATAATGCAATAAAAATTTATAACAAAAATTTAAGAAAATAATTTGAAGTTCTAATTTCTTTCTTAATTCTAGTATTAACTCTAACATTGAAGAGAAAATCTAGGCCAAAATTTCATAGCTGGAAAGTAAAACCAAGATTTTTAGATCCAGAAAAACCTATGCTACGTGGCACAAACTGTGGTTAGAGAAATCATTATAGCCATAAATCTTTAGGTTACTCTGAAAGAAGAAATTAAATTAATATTATTAGGTGTTCAGATGAATTTTTTTTTTTTTGCGGTACGCGGGCCTCTCACTGTTGCGGCCTCTCCCGTTGCGGAGCACAGGCTCCGGACGCGCAGGCTCAGCGGCCACAGCTGACGGGCCCAGCCGCTCCGTGGCATGTGGGATTCTCCCGGACCGGGGCACGAATCCGTGTCCCCTGCATCGGCAGGTGGACTCTCAACCACTGCGCCACCAATAGTAGATATTAGTACTTGATAACTATTTATTGAATAAATTAATGAATGATATGATATAATTTACATCTGGAAGGCCTTCAAAAATCCACTGAAAAACTTTTGCAAATAGTAAGAGAATTTGGCAAGGTTTCACAGTTAATATAGTAATAACAAAAAAGACAAAATATCTAGAAATAAGTTTAACTATTATTATGCAGGACTCTAATGATGGACATAGAGAAAGATTTGAAAGAGCAGTAAAAAATGCCTTACTCTTGAATAAAAAGAATCAATATAGTGGGGGCTTCCCTGGTGGCGCAGTGGTTGAGAGTCCACCTGCCGATTCAGGGGACATGGGTTCGTGCCCCAGTCCGGGAAGATCCTACATGCCGCGGAGCGGCTGGGCCCGTGAGCCATGGCCGCTGAGCCTGCGCTCCGCAACGGGAGAGGCCACAACAGTGAGAGGCCCGCGTACTGCAAAAAAAAAAAAAAGAATCATATAGTGAAGAGGTCAATTTTCCTTGAAATTAATCCACAAGTATAAGGTGATACTAATTAAAATATGTGTATTGGGGGGATAAATTGACGAGGGTTTTTTTGGTAAATTTTTACTGAAAAATAGTTGAGAATAATTAGGAATATTCTGGACAGATTACAAGTCATATGAACGTTCATATTTTATGCTTTTATTTATGTTTGAGATCATTTTCTTTAGTATTTAAAGCCATTCTCACTCCCCCATCTGACCTGCTTAGGAAGCCAAAAGAAAAAAGGGCCACACATATCATAGGAGAGAATTCCAAGAAAGAAAGAACAGTCTATAGATTCTCAGGCCATAAGGAGTTTAAGTAAAATAAATTCAGAAGAATAGCATCGGAGCTAGTGACTAGGAGGATGATGCAAGTTCAGTGTGCTGTGGGGAATAGTATTCTGGGGCCTGTGGGGTAAAGAAGTAGAGACTGAAGGTAGGTTACACCTTCAAGGAGCTTGATCAAAAGGGGAAGGAGAAAGAGGAATTAGAATACAGACGGATTGGGGATAAGTAATGGAAGTTTTTTTTTTTTTTTTAAAGGTAGGATAGACCTGAATATGTTTAAAAACTGTAAGAAAAGATTCGGTTTTGGCTATCTCCATATGTAGATAAATAGGGGCCAACCAGGCCATGAGATGGGTGCAAGAGTTAGGAAGCACCAGCTGGAGGAGGGCTGAGCAGGGCTGGCCTCTGGGCTGCAGAACAAAGAAAACTGTCCTCTGAGAGGGGAGAGAAAATCAAAGGCAGGCAGATTTTCAACTTTAATGAATCTAAAGGGAGACTCCTGTTTCAAGGCAATAGGATAAAAACAGTGTAAATAAAGCTGTCAGGAAAGGCATTAAAATGGACCATAGGAATTAGATCCTGGAGAAATTGCCTGTGCGTTGGGAACATAGCCACCATGCTTCTTATAGAGCTTCTGTTGCCCTGCAGAGAAGGAACAATTAAGGGTGCCAACCTGGCTGGGTAAATAAAGATGTTGAAGATATTGAAGAAAGAGATTGCCACAGATAGAATAAGGTCCCCAAGGACATGAGGTGGATTGGCATCCTGACCACAGGTTGAGTAATTAACTTCATGAACACCGTGCAAACCATCCATGGGATTCTGAGCCAAGGAGATTAGGCTTAAAGGCATTTTTTATGTGCGTAGATACAAGAGCTCCAGGGGGAAAATTCAGCTTGCTTCAAGAGTCTGAGGGGGGAAAAAAAAATGCATTAAAAAGTTTGCGTTTTGTGTTTTTAAAAATCCCCAATTTTCTTAACCATTTCGAAAAGTATGGTCAAATAGACTTCATATCATATTTGTGTTTAAATGACCTTTTAGTAGTTTTTAAATGGTTATCATTCTTTCCAACTGAAACTATATTTTCTAACGTGGCCTTCTCTGTACCAGTCCTCCAAAGTGCTCTTCTTAATTTCCATTTAATGAAAATCTCTACATTTATGGGTTTGTATTTTCTTTGGATTTAAGTTCATCCTTCAAGGAAAGTGTTAACTCTCTCAGGCTACTGGAACTTTGCTTTTTGGAACTGTTATGTTTACTGTTAGGGAGTAACTTTGGCACCAGGGAGAACTTGGCTCAATAGATATTTTCAACAAAATTACTGATATAATAAATTTTAATCAGGAGATTTGGAATAAAAATCTAGACTTAAAAATGATCTAATATTTAAAGGCAGAATAATTAAATTTGTGATTTATGTTTTGTTTTTTTAGTGTTTCTCTGAGAGGTCCTGTGCTTCAGTGAACTTAGAGTCACTGGTTCCATGAAATCCAGTATTATTGAAAATCACAATCTAGTATACTGATGAAACTGTCTGGGTTGATAAGTTAAATGTCTGGATTCAGAAAGAAAATAAACTGAGTAGGGAGAGCAAAAACAACAAGCAAACAAACAAAAAACCAAAATTCACGCTATGGATTATTTCCTTCCCTTTTCTTTTCCTTCATTTTGGATCAAACACTTGATACAAGGCAGGAACTTTTTCTCAGAAACAGTGTCATTTGCAATGGATTCTTAGTTATGAGATGCTCATTTACCTGAATTATTACTGTTTTGCAAATAGTAATTTACGAAGCAGAGTTAATCATCTAAACTTTGAAATTAGCTCTCCAAAATCATAAAGGTTTATTCAAAATTTTTACTGGGACCTTCTATGTGTCTCCCATTTTTGCCAATGCCATTCTATTTTTTGTCTCTCTAGAACTGCGTAACAGGTTTTCCTTACTTTGTAAACTTCGACATACACGTATAAAGGAAATACGTTGCATACTTATTTCATACTATTTCAAAAAATGTTTTTATTATTTTGCCTTAAAGTTTCAATTAAGGATCTGGAAAGAGATAAATAGTTAATGATTTGGATTTTGAACCAGTGCTGCATTTTAGAAAAGTATGACCTCTTGCTCTCTGGTAATCACACTGATAACTTGGAAATGAGTAGAAAATTCATATTTTTATTCATTCACATAACGAATGATATCTGATTTATGGTTCACGCTAATCAACATTCCACGGTCCTGCACCGATTCCCACATATAGTATATCAATGTCTGACATAATCAGAGCCTTACAGTAAAAATCAAAGAATCTATTTATAACTATATTTTAGAAAATCAGCAAGCTATAAAATCTATTTGATTGAAGCAGATTACAAACGCTGGTTATTGTACCATCGAATTAATTTATCAACGTATCAAAAAATTACAGATTAAGAACTGCTTGCCCTAAGTCTCTGTTTCCAGCCAGAATGGAACTAAGAGTACGTTTTCATGAATATGTAGCACACAGTAACTCTCTCCCTCTTCCGTATCCTCTTTTCTGTTTGTCCCTGAGCAGAAAATTACCCGGTAGGCACTAGTGGTCTATGTAGCTGTTTTGGGAAGGATTTATGCCTGTTGACTTCAAAAGGGTTGGAAGTATAACTTTCTTCTGAGGAGAGAAAAGTCAGATATGTGAAAGGAATGACTTCTCTCTGGATGGATTTATTGACTCAATCAACAAATGAAACTTACATATTTGGTATTTACCATGCATGCAACTCTCTGCAGTGGGGCAGTGCGTATAAGGTTTATAAGCTAAATTGTGTTCCATGTACTTGCGATTTATTTGAACAAATGAATGTGAGGATTATAACTGATATATTTCCTATTCTGCCTCCGCTTTCATTTGTCTGCCTTAGACCTGGGATCCAATCCCACTGTGGCCAGCTAGGCATTGTTCAAAGGAGGGGTCTCACTGAATAGCTGTAAGACAGGAAAAAAACTGGGAAAATAAGTAATAGGGCAGAAGCAGCTGCCTACCCCACCACCATATAAGCTAAGATTGCTAAACTGTGGAGGGGAATAGAGAGCTAGAGAATCAGAGAGGTCTTAGAACTAACATTGAAAAGGGAAAATATTACAGCATTTCTTATTCAATTTAGGAATGTAAGGCTGAGAATAGATCGAATGCCTCTCCATATGGAATGTTAGGAAGTAGTAGCCTCACAGATGTGTCCTTGCCAAATAAATACCAATAGGTAGTGAAGAGGGCTGTTGGGAGATTATCAGTGACAGAAAGGACAAAGGATAGCTGGGAGAAGTTCGGCACTTCTGCTGGTCTCACCTGGGCTTACACAGAGCAATCCTCTGGTGGCTTGATTGGGGGGGCGGGCAGTTCTAAGGTGACCTCACTCACATGCCTGCAGTCTGGGTGTTCCCTGTTGCCTATGATCATCGACCTAGAAAATCTCTCGTCTTTCAGTAGTTGGTGCCCAGCCTCCTTAAACAGCAGGGGTATTTTCCGAGACTGTGAAAGAAAAGCTAGAAATCTTCCTGAGAATTAGGAACTCTTAAAATAGGCTCTGGAACTCATGCAAAACCACTTTTGTCACATTCTGTTGGTCAAAGCAAGTAAAAGGTGAGCCTAGCTTCAAGGAGTGGTGAAATAGGTTCCACTACTTAATGGGTGAGCTGCAAAATATTTGTGGTCATATTCAATCTGTTACAATCCATCCCCTGGCTACAATTACTCACATAATTCCGTATGCAAAATCTGCTTATCTCTTGCACAACAGTCTCATGTCTTGGAGTGTTTAGACCATGCAATACATTGGCCACAAGTCACCTGTGTCTACTGAACAATTGAAATGTTGCTGGTCCTAATTGAGATGTGCTGTTATTTAAAATATACACAGGATTGCAAAGATTTAGTAAAAAGAATGTGAAGTATCTCTTTAATACTTTTTTTGTATTGATTAAATGTTTTTCTTTTAGCTTTATGGAGATATGATTGATCTATAACACTGTGTAAGTTTAAGCTATACACCATGATGATTTCATATCTGTACATATTGCAAAATAATTATTGCAATAAGGTTAGTTAACACTTCCATCACCCTACACAGTTATCATTTGTGTGTGTGTGTGTGTGTGTGTGTGTGTGTGTGAGTGTGGTGAGATTTTTAAGATCTACTCTCCTAGCAACTTTCAAGTATATAATACAGTAGTGTTAACTATAGTCACCATGCTGTACATTACATGACCAGAACTTATTCATCTTATAAATGAAAGTCTGTACCTTTTGATCACCATCACCCATCTCCTTCCCCTTCCATCCCCAGCCCCCAGCAACCACCAATCTGCTCTTTGTTTCTAAACATTTGGCCTTTTTTTTTTGATTCCACAAATAGGTGAGATTATAAAGTATTTGTCTTTCTCTGTCTGACTTATCTCATTTAGCATAATTGTCTCAAGCTTCACCCATGGTGTCAGAAATGGAAGGATTTGCTTCTTTTATTCTGAATAATATTCCATTGTATTTTTTTCTTTATCCATTCATCTGCTGAAGGACACTTAGATCGTTTCCATGTCTTGGCTATTGTAAATAATGCTGCAATGAATGTGGGAGTACAGATCTCTCTTTGAGATAGTAATTTCATTTCCTTCAGATATTTACCCAGAAGTAGAATTGTTGGATCATATGTTAGTTCTTTTTCAATTTGTTGATTATTTCTTTTGCCTTGCAGAAGCTTTGTAGTTTGATGTTGTTCCACTTGTTTATTTTTTGCTTTTGTTGCAAAAATTACTGCCAAAACCAATGTCAAGGAGATTTTTCCCTATGCTTTCTTCCAGGAGTTTTATACCTTCAGGTATTACATATTTAAGTCTTTAACCAATTTTGATTTAATTCTCGTAAGAGGTATAAGATAGGGGTCCAGTTTCATTTTTGTGCATGTAAATATTCAGTTCCCCAACACCATTTATTGAAGAAACTGTCTTTTCTCCATTGACTATTCTTGGCTCTCTTGTCAAGTATTAGTTGACCATGTATTTATGAGTTTACTTCTAAGCTCTTTATTCCATTGCTTTATTTGTCTATCCCAGTATAATACTGTTTTGATTACTCTAGTTTATAATATAGTTTATCAGGAAGTGTGATGCCTCCAGCTTTTTTCTTCTTTCTCAGTATTGCTTTAGCTATTTGGAGTCTTATGTGGCTCCAAATGAATTTTAGGTTGCTTTTCTCTTTCTTTAAAAAATACTTTTGAAATCTTGATAGGAATTGCATTGAATCTATAGACCATTTTGGATACTATGAACATTTTAACGATATTAATTCTTCCAACACATGAACATGAGATTTTTTCCATTTGTTTGTGTCTTGTTCAATTTCTTTCATCAATGCAATGAAAACTGTAGAGAAATTTGTTTCTTGGCTAAATTTATTCCTAAGTATTTTATTGCTTTTGTGCTACTGTAAATGGGATCATTTTCTTTTTTTCCTTTTCAGATAATTCATTGTTAGTGTATAGAAATGTTACCGATTTTTGTATGTTAATTATGTGTCCTGCAACTTCACTGAATTTGTTGATGAGATCTGTGTGTGTGTGTGTGTGTGTGTGTGTGTGTGTAGTCTTTGGGATAGTTTTACACATAAAATTATTATACAAATAGATACAGTCTTCCTTTTTCCTTTCCAATTCTGATACCTTTTATTTTTTTATGTTGCCTCATTGCTGGGCTGGGACTTCCAGTACTATGTTGAATAGGAGTAGTGAGAGTTGGCACCCTTGTCTTGGTCCTGATCTTAGAGGAAAAGCTTTCAATCTTTTACTGTTGAGTATGATCTTAGCAGTGGGTTTGTCATTCATGACCTTTATTATGTTGATGTACTTTCCTTCCATACCTAATATAAGACTTCTTAGCATGAACAGATGTTGAATTTTGTCAAATGCTTTTTCTGTGTATATTGAGATGATCATATTATTATTTTCTTTCATTCTATATATAGTACATTTATTGATTTATAAATGTTGAGCCATCCTTGCCTCGCAGGGATAAATCTCACTTGATCATGGTGAATGATCCATTTAATGTGCTTCTGAATTTGGTTTGCTAGTATTTTATTGAGAACAGTTTTTATCCATATTCATCAAGGGTATTGGCCTATAGTTTTCTTTTCTTATAGTGTCTATTACTGGCTTTGATGTCAGGTAATTCTGGCCTTATAAAATGAGTGTGGGAATAGTCCCTCCTCTTTGTCTTTTTAGAAGAGTTTGAGAATTGGTATTAATTCTTCTTTAAATGTTTGGTAAAACTCACCAGTGAGGCCTTCTGCTCCTGGGGTTTTCTTTGTTGAGAGATTTTTAATTAATGACTCAATCTCCTTACTAGTAATTCACTTGTTCAGATATTCTATTTCTTCCTGATTCAGTCTTGGTAGGTTTCATATTTTTAAAGGTTTTTCTGTTTCTTCTAGGTTGACCAGTTTGTTAACGTATAGTTGTTCATAGTATCCTGTTATGATCCTTTGTATTTCTGTGGTATCTGTTGTAATGTCTCCTGTTTCATTTATGATTTTGTTGTTTCTGAGTCCTCTCTCTTTTTTCTTTGGATAGTGTAGCTAAAAGTTTGTCATTTTTATCTTTTCAAAGGACCAGCTCTCATATTTGTTTTCTATTATTTTCCTCTTCTCTGTTTCATTTATTTCTGCTCTAATCTTTATTATTTCTTTTTGTTTTGAATTTTATTTATTGTTTTTTATACAGCAGGTTCTTATTAGTTATCTATTTTATACATATTAGTGTATACATGTCAATCCCAGTCTCCCAATTCATCCCACCACCACCACCATCCCTGCCGCTTTCCCTGCTTGGTGTCCATACATTTGTTCTCTACATCTGTGTCTCTATTTCTGCCCTGCAAACTGGTTCATCTGTATCATTTTTCCTAGGTTCCACATATATGCATTAATATATGATATTTGTTTTTCTCTTTCTGACTTACTTCACTCTGTATGACAGTCTCTAGATCCATCCACATCTCTACAAATGACCCAATTTCGTTCCTTTTTATGGCTGAGTAATATTCCATTGTGTACATGTTTATTATTTCTTCCCTTCTGCTAACTTTGGGCTCAGTTTGTTTTTCTTTTTCTAGTTTTGTAAGGCATAGAGTTAAGTTGTTTATTTAAATCTTCCTTGTTTCTTAATGTAGCTGTTTATTGCTATAAACTTTCCTCTTAGAACTGCTTTTGCTGCATCTCATAACATGTGGTGTGCTGTGTTTCCATTTGTTGGTCTCATGATACTTTTAAATTTCCTCTTTAATTTCCTCTTTGATCTACTGGTTGTTTAGGAGAGTGTTAATTTCCATGTATTCATGAGTTTTCCAGTTTTCCTCCTGTTATTGATTTCTAGTTTCACACCATTGTGGTCAGAGAAAATACTTGATATTTCTCTTTTTTTTGGGTTTTTTTTTTGGATATGATTTCAGTCTTCTTGAATATACTAAAAATTGTTTTCTGGACTAACGTATGGTTTCTCCTAGAAAATGTTCCATGTATGCTTGAGAGGAATGTCTATTCTGCTCTTGTCAGATATATTGTTTTGTATATGTTTGTTAGGTTTGTTTGGTCTGTAGTGTCATTCAAATCTGCTGTTTTGCTATTGATTCTCTGCCTGGATGAGAATTAAAGTGACCAATTATTATTGTATTAATGTTTATTTCTTCTTTTAGCTCTGTTAGTTTTTGCTTATATATTAGTGCTCTGATATTGGGTACATAAATATTTAGAATTCTTATATCTTCTTGATGAATTGACCCCTTTTTATTATATAGTATCCCTTTTTGTCCCTTTTTACCATTTTTAGTTTAAAGTCTATTTTGTCTGATACAAGCTACCCTTAATTTATTTTGGTTACCATTTGCTTGAAACATCTTCTTTCACTCCTTCATTCTCAGTCTATGTGTGTCTTTCAGGCTAAAGTGAACGTCTTGTAGTTAGCATATTGTAAAATCTTGTTTTTGATTCATTCAGCCATTCTATGCCATTGATTAAATAGTTTAATCCTTTTATGTTTAAAGGAATTATTGATAGGTAAGGACTCACTATTGGTATTTTGTTAGTTGTTTTCTGGTTGTTTTGTGGATCCATTGTTCTTGTTTCTTAGCCTGCTGTCTTTTGGGGGGTATTTTGATGTCTTCTGGTATTAGTATGTTTTGACTTCTTTATCATGTTCTTTTGTGTAATTATTACAGGTTTTTCCCTTGTAGTTACTATAAGGCTTACATAAAATATCTGAAAATTATAACACTCTATTTTAAACTGATAGCAACTTAACTTTGATAGTATTCCTAAACTTTACACTTTTACTTCTCCTCCTCAAATTTTAGGTTATTAATGTTACAGTTTACATATTTTTATATTGTACATTCAATAACAGATTATTGTAGTTATGGTTATTTTTTACTACATTTGTTTTTTACCTTCTAAACTAGATTTGTAAGTGAATTGTGCACTACTATTACCATATTACAGAATCTAATTTTGACTATATATTTACCATTACTAGTGAGTTTCATGCTACCTTCTTATGTTTTTATGGTGGGAATTAGCATCCTTTTACTTCCACTCAAAGAATCCCCTTTAGCATTTCTTGTATGACAGATCTAGTAGTGATGAACTCCCTCAGCTTTTGTTTGCTTGGGAAAGATTTTATCTCCCTTCAGTTCTGAAGAACAGCTTTTGCCAGGTATAGAATTCTTTTTTAACAATTTTTTCTTTCAATATTTTGAATATGTCATCCTATTTTCTCCAGGCCTGAAGAGTTTCTGTTGAGAAATTTGCCATTAATTAATCTTATGGAGGTTATCTTGTATATGACATCTCTCTTTACTCTTGCTGCCTTCAAAATTCTTCCTTTATCTTTGACTTTTGACAATTTAATTATAATGTGTCTTTGTGTAGCCCTGTTTAGGTTTAACGTTTTTGCACCTCATGGATTGGATGTACATTTTTCTCCCCACGTTTGGGAACTTTTCAACCATCATTGCTTTAAATATACTTTCTGTCCCTTTTTCTTTCTCTTTTGTCTTTGGAATTCCCATAATGTGTATATGTATGTTGTTTTTGTTTTTTTTTTTCTCCTGTGACTGGATAATTTCAAATGTCCTATCATCTGGACCATTCATTCTTTCTTCTGCATGGTTGAGTCTTTTGAACTCTCTATTGGATTCTTCAGCTCAGTCATTGTTCTTTTGAGCTCTAGGATTTCTGTTTGTTTTTTTGTTTGTTTGTTTTTGTTTTTTTTTTTTGCTGGTTTCTTTTTCTTTGTTGAACTTCTTGTTTTGTTCATGCATTGTGTTCCTAATTTTGTTTAGTTGTCTGTCCGTGTTCTTGTAGTTCACTAAACTTCTTTGGGTCCTCCCAAAGAAGGGAGGACCCAAAGAAGTTTATTCTGAATTGACAGCTCATAGATCTCCATTTCTTTAGGGTCGGTTATTGGAACTTTATTGGTTCTCTTTGTTGGTGTCATGCTTACCTGATTTTTTTGTGATCCTTGATTCCTTACGTTGGTATCTATACATTTGAGTAAGTGGTTTCCTCTTCCAGACTTTACGAGCTTGATTTGGCAGAGACAGTTCTTTACCAGTCAGCTCAGCTTTAATTTCTAGATGTATCTACTGGTAATGTCCTTGGGCAGGTGGGGCTCATTATCGGGGTCTGTTTTGAGACAGGCTCACAGTCTGAGCTCTTAGGTGATGGGGGTAGCTCCTGGCTGAGAACAGTTGGATAGGACTATTGGCTTGCTTCCCTGCCTAAGTGAGGCAGTAGGATGGGCTCTGAAGTTGTCTAGGCTCTCTGGTCAGGCTTTCTAGACAACTGGCATGGGTACTATCCAGAAGTAGGCAAGGCTATGAATTAGCTTCCCTGCACTTGCCCTTGCCAGGACAGGCCGCATGACCTGCCTGGCTCATTGTTTGGGGACCTAAATCAGGCAAACCTATGCACTGAATTCCCTGGTCAGACAGGGCCACTGGTTTTGCTCTGCAGATGGAGAAAGCCACAGGCTATGCTCTCTGTTCAAGTGTGACTGTAAGCATGGTTATATGGGTTATGCAGCTTCCTGTGTGCTTTGGTTAGGTTCCCTGGTCTGAGAGGCTGAAGGCTGTATTCAGCAATGGGTGGGGCTACAAATTAGTTTCCTGGGCAGAGCAGAAAAACCAGCTCCAAGGCCAGGAAGGCTCTTTGTTTGTGGTCTTGACTCAAGCCAATCTGCAACCCAAGTTCTGTGGCCAAACAGGGCCACTGGCTTTGCTCTGCAGGCAGTCAGCTCTGTCTGTCTGGACTCTCTGCTCAAGCATTGCTGGGCTATACAGCTTCTAGGCTTTCTGGTCACACTTTCTGGGCAGATGAGGCTTGAAACTACACCCAGTAGTGGGTGGGGCTATGAATTAGCTCTCCTGCCCGGGCAGAGCAGGGGAACCCTCAAGCCAAGGAAAGCTCTTTATCTTTTGTCTGTTGGTTTTCACTCATGATATTGCCTTTCCTTGTGTACCTGATTTTATCCAACTTTGTGGTAATAGTATTGATATATTAGAAATTGTCTGGAAAAAATTTTGATGACTTTCATATGATATCATCCTTCACAGAGGATTTTCGTTGGCTTTCTCAGGATACATAAGGGTCCTACAGGTTCAGAAATACTTAAAGTCAAAAGTTAAGCTTCCTGGGCCCAACAGATGATAGGTTGCATGTTCAAGAGAGGGTTGGGTTTGCTTATTCCAGCTTACTTTATGGGTATCACCCTTTGGAGTGGGTGCATTATCAATGTTCCCTCTTCTAGCAAGTTCCTGATTTTGACTTTTATTTCTTCAGTCCCACAAGGCCATCAAAAGCACTGCTCAGCCTGTCAACTACTCCTACGGGAATGGACAATATTCTTAGGATAAGTGTGTTTTGAGTGCCTGAGCTTATATCTCTGTCTCTGATTTCTTGTCTTCTTCCAGATCTTGAGCCAGCAAATCCTGGGGTATCTTTAAGCTCATTGATGTCACTGAGAAGATTTTGTCTATAGCCCTATGTTTATCCTTGATTCTCAGGTTTACATGTGGCATCATGTTACTACTTTTTTCTTCATCTTCGAGTTAAGAATTACATGTATAACTCTAAACATATGATAAAATTCAGAGTGTTAAGGAAATATGTCCACAGTGACATCAGCATACAAGTTCACAAGATTATTTTAATTAGACAGCTTCACAAATATCTTAATCATGCACATCTTTCTTCCATATGAATTATAAGATTTCCTCCCAGGAATTGTTTAAAATGTCAAACATCGTCTAGAATTTATGCAAAAAAACTCGAGATACTGAAATATGCAGATTCTTTAGGAAAACAATGAGTAAAAATTTGTGGTAAACTATAATATAGTACGAGTATCTAAATTTAGAATTTGGGACGTTCTTATTAGCTCTTTGAACGTTTCTAGATCATTGGATGGTACTGTTTTATATACTTGAATTAAATTTCTTTCTCTTTTTGAATTAAACCTATCTCTTTCATTCAAAAAGAGCTTAAATATTTCATCCTATATTTAAAAATCTTTAGTTTAAATTCCATTGCAGTAGCTACAGATCAAGTAAATGGAATTTTAGGAGGAATGTTCACTGTCTACTTCTAATGGGCAAAATACTGCAGTGCTAGCCGGACAAGGCAGAAAATCAGGAAGCTACTTACCATAATAAGAAGTGAGGATCAAAATAGGAGATTGGACTTGCCACTACTTCTGAATATCATATGTGGTGAACCCCAGAGGCTCTGTCTCTTTTAGCGATGCTTTAGCACAAGATTGTCTTACATGGAAGTACATTGTAAATGTTACATGATTCCCAATATAGCATCAAGCTGAAGTCCTGGAAAAGCTTCTATTTATATCTTAGAAACAGCTTTTAACAGGAAATGGTATGCCCTGCTGACCAGACTTCTCATAACCTTCATGAGACTACCTTCTCTGCAGTGGCACAGGGATACCTAGGGCTTGCTTGTTAAAACAAATCATATAACAGAATGATTATGAAATATAATTAAGACATAAAAGGGGGAAGGTAGAATTACTACCAACTATTGTAGATCCCCAAACTCAGAGGTTTGAACTGAGACATCACATTCATTTAAAGCAAAGCTTATTCTGCAGGAAGATCTTGAGAGCATTCAGCCTCGTGTTTCTCTTGCTCCGTCTCAGTCAGTTCCTTTACATTTGGCCCGACTGTTGCTTCTCTTAAATAAAGCTGAAGTCAGCTGCTGAAGTATAAGGATAAGTTTGTTCCAAATAAGTCATGTCTTGACTTAACTACAGTAAGAAAAATGTACACTATCGTGACACATTGTTGGCTATATCAGATTTAAATAGAATAGAAGCTATCAGTCAAAATCTGTTGGTTCCTAAAACTATAATTTTACAAGAAATGTAATCAGAACTTATTTAAGATAAGCGTTTGGACCAATATTTGCTTCCAACTCTTTTTCCCTACACTGATCTACTTTTCCTTCTTTTAGAATGAATGGTTTAAGAATCACAAGTCTCTGTGATTTGAGATGACTTGAGTAGGGTGTGAAGGAATATCTAAAAGCTTGGAATTTTTGTTTCATCAAAAATATTTGAATTGAAACTTCTGAAATATTTCAAAAGATAAGAATGAAAAACAGAATGGAAATATCCCTGTAGGTTTTTACATGTAAGTCATCATGATTAAAAACTAAGCAAGAGAAAAGATAAACCAGTGAAATAAAGAGTTAAATTCGGAGCCCAGTTTTCAACAAATGTGTAGATGCTAGAAGTTTCTAGGGAAGAATGTGTACCTTTTATGAAAAACAGTTGGGAAGAGAGGGTTAAGCAAAAGAAACCATTTGGTTGAATGTAAATTGGTACAGCCACTATGGACAACGGATGGAGGGTCCTCAAAAAGTCAAAAATAGAGTTGCCGTATGATCCAGCAATCCCACTTCTGGACATATATCTAGACAAAACTATAATTCAAAAAGATGCGAGCACTCTTATGTTCATAGCAGCACTATATACAATAGCCAAGACATGGAAGCAACCTAAATGTCCATTGACAGATGAATGGATAAAGAAGATGTGGTATATATATATACATACACATACACACACACACACACAATGGAATATTACTCAACCATTAAAAAGAATGAAAAAATGCCATTTTCAGCAACATGGATGGGCCAAGGGTTTATTATACTAAGTGAAGTAAGTCAGAAAGAGAAAGACAAATACCATATGATATCATTTATATGTGAAATCTAAAGTATGACACAAATGAACTTATCTAAGGAACAGAAACAGACTCACAGATATATAGAAGGGACATATGGTTGCCAAGGGGAGTGGGGGTGGGGGAGGGATGGATTTGGAGTTTGGGATTAGCAGATGCAAACTATTATATATAGAATGGATAAACAACAAGGTCCTACTGTATAGCACAGGGAACTATATTCAGTACTCTGTAATAAACCATAATGGAAAGGCATACAAAAAAGAATATGTGTGTATAACTGAATCACTTTGCTGTACAGCAGAAATTAACACAACGTTGTAGATCAACTATACTTCAATAAAGTAAATTTAAAAAAAAGAGAAACCACTTGGGAGGAATGGTTTTGTGATGTATACACCAATGAAATTTCAGCATGTGGAAAGTTCATAGTTATTCTTTTTTTTTTTTTTTTTTTTTTTTTGCGGTACGCGGGCCTCTCACTGTTGTGGCCTCTCCCATTGCGGAGCACAAGCTCCGGACGCACAGTCTTAGCTGCCATGGCCCACGGGCCCAGCCGCTCCGCGGCATGTGGGATCTTCCCAGACCGGGTCACAAACCCGTGTCCCCTGCATCGGCAGGCGGACTCTCAACCACTGCGCCACCAGGGAAGCCCCATAGTTATTCTTAATAGTCACGTGAAAATGAAAGATCGGTGCTCAGGTCCGGGTAAACTCTGTTAGGTCTAGAGAGCTGGTCAGTATGACATCTTTATTTTTCTGCTTCCCTGTTCCTCTCCTTATGCTTTAACATATCAACTCTAGATCTTCTTAAGAAAACTATGAGGCAGAAACTGTTTCAGAGATAAGGAAACTAAAGCACATGAGGGGTAAAGTTCTTTGCCCAAGATCAAATGACTATAATTGGTAGCCTAACTCCAGAACCTACTTCTTCACCACTTACAGCAGACTCCTGGCTACATACCACGGTCAGCCTCGGTGACTGCTAGACCATGTAGGGGCTCTTGCTGCATCTTTTGTAATCGCTTCGTATTGCTTAAGATTCAGAGAACCTTTTGGCCTTAGTGAACAAAACTCATTTGCCTTTGTATTTTCTGACTTTTGCAAATAATTAAAGACTCCCCTCATATTCCATTTTAAGGAAAAGGCATTTCATAGACAACTATAAAAATCTCATATATTGCTATGTTTGATACATTCTGTCATTTAATCCTTGAAGGAACATGAAGTTAGTATTATCATTTCCATGATAAATTTCAGTGCAGACTGGGGATTTAAACCCAGTTCTTTCAGATTTCAAAGCAAGTATTCTCTTGCAAATTATTACAAAGAAAATTTAAGTTTATATTGATTATAAAGGATGAGATATTTACAATATTGAATACCTCTGCAGGGAGCTATCCAAGTAAGGCTGTGTCTAGAGGTGGAGTCTGACTGGGCAGTTTGTATAAATTCCCCTGCTGGCAGGCAGATGAATCACTCATTTAGAGATGGAAGAACTATCGTGCAATTCCTGTAGAAATACTATGCTTATATTTTCCCTTCTCCTAAGAAAAGAACAAAAGGATAAACCAATCTGAGGTTAAACTCGGTTGATAATATCTTCTGCACTCTGGTTTAGATGGCATTTCTGACACCACAATTCTCTCAGTGAAGACATACTTATAGGAGACACTAGCAAGGGTCTTAATAATGCTCAGAAATGTACAGTCCTACACACACACACACACACACACACACACACACACACACATACACACACACAGGGAAGCACTAAGGTAGAAAGAAATGAAAAACTCAGATGGCTTTCAGAGGAAGAGTGTTTAAAAACAAAGGAGAGTTACTGCACTTGGCTTCCGAAGAATACAGTTTCTTAGAAAGCTGTTGGACAAAAATGGGGAATGACTGACTGATGAGAAAAATGGTATGAATTGTATCAGGTTGCTTTGGTGGCAGCAGCTCAACTCTTGTGCAGATGAAGCAAAAATGGGAGTAAAAATAGAGTTGCAGGAGCCCTGAAGGCAAAATTGATTATGAGGCAAAACTGTTAGCTTTCTCATAGAGTATTTCTTGCCAAGATCACAGTTAGAGACTTGCTGGATAGGCATCTGCTCAACTCTATCAACAAATTTCTTAGCATTGCATCAGATCACAGGCCAAGTGTGATAAAGGTGTGCTTTTGCTTTTTCTCAGATAATGAGATGCAGATGCTATCGGGAGACCTTAGAACTAACAACATTCTGTCATTTCAAAACATATACTGTCCTCAGAAGAAAAGGACTGTAGCAGTTGCTAAGCAAGGCTATCTACCTTGGAAGGTTCTCCCAGGCTCCTAGGTCTGGCATATGGTAGACATTTTAATGTGTGTGAAAATGTTGGTTGTTGAAGTGTTTCATAATGGTATTATTAGCTGTAAACTAATTTTTCTCTATACATCCTGTTAACCATAATCCATGAAATCAAAACCAGCAAGAAGGTCTAATTTTAACCTATTCAATGCCAGCTTGATCATATACATATGTATATAATCATACACACACATATACACTTGTGTGTGTGTGTGTGTATAGTTTCAATGGAAAATATTTTCAACTCAAGAGGCTATAAATAAATAAGATAGTCTGGGAACTGCTATTTTGCAGTAATTGTTCTGGGCTTACTCAGAAATGATTAAGAAACTGCAATCCCACTCCTGGACCTATATCCAGATAAAACCATAATTCAAAAAGATACATGTACCTCAATGTTCATTGCAGCACTATTTACAATAGCCAAGACATGGAAGCAACCTGAATTTCCATCGACAGATGAATGGATAAAGAAGATGTGGTATATATATACACAATGGAATATTAATCAGCCATAAAAAGAATGAAATAATGCCATTTGCAGCAACATGGAGAGACCTAGAGATTATCATACTAAGTGAAGTAAGCCAGACAAATATCATAGGATATCGCTTATATGTGGAATCTAAAAAAATGATAAAAGTGAACTTACATAGAAAACAGAAATAGAGCCACAGATATAGAAAACAAATTTATGGTTAAAGAAGGGGAAAGGGGGGGAAGGGATAAATTAGGAGTTTCGGATTAACATATATACACTACTATACATAAAATAGATAACCAACAAGGACCTACTAGGTGGCATAGGGAACTGTACTCAATATTTTGTAATAACCTATAAGGGAAAAGAATCTGAAAAAATTGTTATATATGTATGTATAACTGAATCACTTTGCTGTACACCTGAAGCTAACACAACATTGTAAATCACTATACTTCAAAGCAAAAAAAAAAAAAATCTTTCAGGAAATTACATTCTAATGGGAGAAATGAAAACAAGTAGCTTGGACACAAGTTCTAAGGGAGCACAGAGGAAATGCTCTCAATACAATTTGGGTTTCAGGGAAGGAAAATACATCTGAACATGTCTTGAAGAATGCTAGGCTGACAATGATGGGGAAAAGGGTATTCAAGGTGCATGGGAGAGATGAGAAAATGCACAAAGTTTGAAAGAGCCTGGTGTGTACAGGGAACCTTATGTAGTTTACAACCTTATGCAGTTGTAAATGGGATTTGTTTTCTTCATTTCCCTTTCTGATAGTTCATTATTATGATGACAGTGTATAGAAACACAACTGGTTGCTGTATATTAATTTTGTATCCTGCGATTTTACTGAATTCATTTATTAGTTCTAACAGGTTTTTGGTGGAGTCTTTGGGGTTTCTCTCTATAGTATCATGTCACCTTCAAATAGTGATAGTTTTATTCTTTTCAAATTTGTATTCATTTTACTTCTTTTTCCTGCCTGATTGCTCTGGCTAGGATTTACAGTACTCTGTGGAATAAAAGTGATTATAGTGGGCATCCTTGTCTTTTTCCTGATCTTAGAGGAAAAGCTTTCAGCTTTTCACTGTTGAGTATGATGTTAGCTGTGGCTTTGTCATATATGACTTTAACTATGTTACGGTCCATTCACTCTATACTCACTTTTTTGAGAGTTTTTATCATAAGTGGATATTGATTTTAGTCAAATGCTTTTTCTGTGTTTATTAAGCTGATCATATGATTTTTATCTTTTGTTAATGTGGGATAACACTTTGATTGACTTACACACATGTTGAATCATCCTTGCATCACTGTAATAAGTCCCACTCGAACAGGTTTGTGATCCCTTTAATGTGTTGTTGAATTTGATTTTCTAATATTTTGTTAAATATTTTTGCATCTATGTTGATCAGGGATATTGGCCTGTAATCGTCTTTTTTTGGTTGTGTCTTTGTCTGGTTTTGGTATCAGGATGATGCTGGCCTCGTAAAATTAGTTTGGAAGACTTCCTTCTTCAGTTTTCTGGAATTGAGAATAATAAGTATTAACTCTTCTTTAAATGTTTGGTAGAATTCAAATGTGAAGCTGTTTGGTCCTTGAGATTTGTTTGTTGGGAATTGTTTAATGATTCAATTTTATTAGTAGTAATAGGTATATTCAGATTTTCTATTAGTTCATGATTCAGTCTTGGAAGGTAGTGTGTTTCTAGGAATTTATCCATGTCTTCTAGGTTGTCCAGTTAGTTGGTGTATATTGTTTGTAGCAGTCTCTTATGAGCCTTTGTGTTTCTGTGGTGTCAGTTGAACACTTCGAACTTTATCATTTCTTTTCTTCTACTAATTTTGGATTTTGTTTATTCTTCTTATTCTAGTTCCTTTAGGTATAAAGTTAGGTTGTTTATTTGAGATTTTTCCAGGGGTAGGCTTGTATCACTATGAATTTCCCTCTTAGAACCACTTTTGCTGTGTCCCATAGATTTTGGAATGATGTACTTTCATATTCATTTGTCTTAAGGTTTTTGTTCATTTCCTGTTTGATTTCTTCATTGATCAATCGGTTATTTAATAGCACATTGGTTAACCTCCACCTCTTTGTGTTTTTTCCAGTTTTCTTCTTGTAATTGATTTCTAGCTTTATACCACTGTTGTCATGAAAGCTGCTTGATATGATTTCAATCTTCTTAAATTATTGAAACTTGTTTTGTGACCTAACATGTGACCTACCCTGGAGAATGTTCCATGTGCACTTGTAAAAAATGTATATTTGGCAGATTTGGGATGGGATATTTTGTATACATCTAGTAAGTTCATCTGATCTAATGTTCATTTAAGGCCAATTTTCCCTTGTTGAATTTCTTTCTGGATGATCTATCCATTGACGTAAGTGTAGTGTTAAGGTCCCCTACTATTGTTTTATTGTCAATTTTCCCTTTATGTCTGTTAACATTTGCTTACATATTTAGGTAGTTTTTTGTTGGGCACATAAATATTTACAAATGTTATATCCTCTTGTTGGATTGACATTAGGAAATGCCCTTCTTTGTCTTTCGTTACATTGTGTTTTAAGGTTTATTTTATCTGATTTAAGTATTACTAACCCAGCTTTCTTTTCATGTACATTGCATGGGATATCTTTTTCCATCTCTTCGCTTTCAGCTTGTATGTGTCTTCAGATCTGAAGTGAGTCTCCTATACATAACATATAAGAGGTTCTTGGGGTTTTTTTATTTATTCAGCCTCTCTATGCCTTTTGATTGGAGAATTTAGTCCAATTCCATTTGAAGTAATTATTGATAGGTATTGCTTATCACCATTTTGTTAATTGTTTTTTGGTTGTTTTTGTAATTCTTCTCTGTTCCTTTCTTCTTCTCTTGTTTTATTCCCTTATGGTTTGATGTTTTCCTTTAGCATTATGTTTGGATTCCTTTCTCTTAATTTTGTGTCTCTATTATGTTTTTGGTTTGTGGTTACCATGAGATTCATATATAATAATCTATATAAAACAGTCTATTTTAAGTTGGTAGTTGCTTATGTTCAAATGTATTCTAAAAGCACTCTATTTTTACTCTCCCCCATATTTTATGTTTTTATGTCATATTTTACACCTTTTCATTGTGTGTATTCTTTAACCACTCATAGTTATAGCTGATTGTACTGCTTTTGTCTTTTAACTTTTATAATAGTTTTATAGTTAGTTGATTCAATACCTTTACTATATATTTGCCTTTATCAGTGAGATTTTTTCTTTTATATTTTCTTATTTCTAGTTTTGGCCTTTTTTTTTTTCTACTTAAAGAAGTCTCTTTAATGCTTCTTGTAATACTGGTTTAGTGGTGATGAATTCCTATTGTTTTTTGCTTTTCTGGGAAACTCTTTTATCTTTCCTTCAATTCTGAATGATAACCTTGCTGGATAGAGTATTCTTGTTTGTAGTTTTTTCCTTTCAGCACATTGAATATATCATGCCACTCCTGCTGGCCTGCAAAGTTTCTGCTGAAAAATCTGGTTATAGGCTTATGGAGGTTCTCTTATACATAATTAGTTGTTTTTCTCTTGCTGCTTTTAAATTTCTCTGTCTTTAACCTTTGACATTTTAATTATAATGTATATTACTGTGGATCTCTTTGGGTTCATCTTGTTTGAGACTTTCTGTGCTTCTGGACCTGGATGTCTGTCCCCTTTCTCAGGTTAGGTAAGTTTTCAGCCATTATTTCTTCAGATAATTTTTCTGCCCCTTTCTTTCTTCCTCCCTTTCTTCCTCTTTTTCTCCCTTCCTTCATTCGTTCCTTCCTTCTTTCCTTCTTTCTCTCTCTCTCTCCCTCCCTCCCTCCCTCTCCTTGTCTTTCTTTCTTCTCCTTCTGAGATCCCTATAATGTGAATGTTAATATGCTTGATGTTGTCCTACTGGTCTCTTAAACTATCCTAATTTTTTTTAGTTCTTTTTTTTTCTTTTGTGATTGTGTGATTGCCACTAATCTGCCTTCCAGGTTGGTGATTCATTCTTATGTATCATCTAATCTGCTTTTAATTCTCTTTAGTGTATTTTTCATTTCAGTTATTATATTCTTCAGCTCTGATTGGTTCTTTCTTATATTTTCTGACTCTTCGTTGAAGTTCATACTGTGTTCATTCATTCTTCTGTGTTTGATGAACATTGTTATGACCATTACTTTTACTTCTTTATCAGATAGATTACTTATCTCCATGTCATTAAGGTCTTTTCCTGATGTTCTGTCTTGCTCTTTCATTTGGTACGTTTTTCTTTGTTTCCTCATTTTGCTTGGCTCTCTGTGTTTGTTTCTATATATTAGGCAAAACTGTTGTCTCTCTCAGTATTGAAGGAGTGGCCTTGCGTAGGTGATGATCCTTTTCATTCAACCCTGCCCTAGCACTTTGTCTCTAGAGTCTTTGTGGTTGTCTGTATAACCTGATTTATTCTTGATATGTCCTTGTTGTTGAGAGTGTGCCCAGATCTGTCAGTGTTCCAAGGAGAGGAATCTCATTTTGCACCTAGTTTCAGGCTGACAGGAAGCCAGGCCCTCAGGCCACAACTTTTACAGTATGCATATATATATATATATTCATTCTGTGGAGCTGCAATCCTAATTCCTGATGGCCTACTGATCAAAAGATCTCAAGATGTCCCCTAGACAATAGCTGCAAAAATTGGGGCTACTGATTAATGTATAAGCTTTTTTCTGGGAAGTCTCCTCAAGGTATAGTGAGATCAAGTGGGTTTGAAAGGTTGGTGCCTTCCTGCTTATCTTCCTGGAAGTGCCTCCTCAGCCTCTAGATGTGTAGGAAACCTGTAGCCTGTCTCTCACGGTAAAGCTTCAGGATAAGTAAATAGGCCATTTTCATAGGAAGACTGGGGTTGTGCTTCAGTCTATTGTCTGTGCACTGCCCTGGGGGTGGTGGCCTACCAAGAGCTATCTTTCCCATTGTGGCATTCCCAAAGAGGTCAGGAACACAAGCCCCCTTGGCCACCAGGGCCAGGCAATCAAGGGGTGTCCCCTGAGGATTGGGCTGACCAACTGGCTTTAACTAGGTAGCTGGAGAGTGGGTGGAACTTGCTCTCTTGTTTCAGAAAGGCAGCAGGAAAATGACTTGAATGCATGTACCCGTGGGCTTCAGCAATGGAGGAGAGTGTTTTGTCTGTGTGCATGTGTTGGCTTTAAGCCAGGAACAGGAGACTGTTGTGGCTTCTTACATTCACTAGCCCCAGCCATGGGGCAGGGGAGTGTTGAGTTGGCTTTAGGTTGGGAGAGGGTTAATGCTGCAACCACTTACACTTGCCAGTCCCAGCCAAGAGATGGGGGAGTGTTGCAGCCACCTGCACTTGCACAGAGACTTTAGCTATGGAGTAGCGGAATGTTGTGACTGTTCACACCCATTCACCATAGTCAGGGAGCAGGGGAATGCTGCAACTGCTGGAGTCCTCCAGCTTCAGCAAGGGGGCCAGATAGTGCCACAATCACTCCTGGACCACCTCCCCACCTCCTGGGAGCAAAAGTGGCACAAACCAGCACCTCTGTCTCCGGGGAGTGTTGTTATCATCCCCCGATCTTCCAGCCAATGCTGTTAGATTTGCAAATGACTCTTTTTCCTGCGTAGTCTTAGCACTTTTCAACAGCTTCTATTTCTCTGGGTCTTGGGGCAAGTGGGACCATGTGTGAGCCCTTTAAGAGGAGAGTCTCCGTTTCCTATAGCACTTGGATGTCAGCCTCATTGGTTTTCTAAGCCAGAAATTTTGGGCACTTATTTCTCTGGTGTAGATCCCAGGGGTTGGGGTGTAAATCCATTGCTCCTGTAAGAAAAGTACCTGTCTGGTGAGATCCCTCCCTATTGTGTGCTGCCACATTGGGGGTGGGATTTTTGGCAAAAGCACTTCTCTATCTCTCTTACCCATGTTGATGTGGTCCTTTCTATCCTCTGTAGTGGAGTAGGTGTTCAGCTAACTCTCAGATTGCTTTCAGAGGGAATTGATCCATATGTAGGTATATATTTGTCATATCCATGGGAGGAGGTAAATTTAGGCTCTTCCTCTTCCACCATCTTGAATTACCAGAGCCCAGTTTGGTCTTTCTTTATTGCAAAGTGCAAAAGCAAGAAAAGGCAAAAATTTTATGGCTGGAGAGAGATGTAACGAATAGGCCAATGAGGACATTTTTGCTAGGAAGTTTAAATTTCATATTTTTAAAATCATGAGAAGCCATTAAAGGGTGTTAAGTAGTGTGGTCAGCATACCATGTTTGTATTTTAGATTGGCTGGCCACTTTAGCTGCAGTAGAGAATGAATTTGAGAGGACAAGACTGGAGACTGACTGAGCAAGAAATAGAAAAAAATAAATAAACCAAGCAAGTCAGAACTTTCTCTAGATGTCTAAAAAAGGTATATTGGTTAATATGACACAGAACTCTATACCACGTGGCACATCTTAAGAGTGATGATAGCCTTCCATATTTTCTGTGTATTTGAGGCCTGGGCATTAGGCAAAGGTCACTGTTAACTTCCCTAATTATTCATAGACCTTATCTACTTTTCATTAGGTGACACATATAAATGCCCAACAATAAGGTACTAGGACTTAGCCAATCTGCTGGCCTAAATGCTGGCCACACCAAATTGTCTGCTCCCCACTCATGTGATTATCTATGCCTCTGCTCATGTTGCTTTCACCACCTGAGTTTACTCCCTTCCTTTCCTAGAAAAGTCCACTACTTTATCATAACACTCCCTCCATAAAGCCTCTTATTTCTTCCCTTGACCATCTTCTTCTTGTGTCACATGACTGCCTGTAAATATTTCTATTGTAATGTTACCTCTTACTGATTTCTTTCTAAGGGTCAGGTACAATGCAAAGTACTTTTCACAGACATACAATCTTGTAGTAATCCTAGCATTCACCCCAGATTACACTTAGAGAGACTGAGAATCTCACAGACATGATGTAATGTGCTCAAGATCTGGTGGTTAAGAAGTTAAGACCAAGGTTTGAATCTAAGTATATCGACCTCCAACATTTATATGGTTTTACTAATGCCAAACTGTTCTATTTCTTTCTTATCTTTTATACTGTAAGAAATTTGAGAACCAAAATGTCCTCTCTCTCTCTCTCTCTCTCTCTCTCTCTGTCTCTCTATACACACACACACACACACACACACACACACACACACCCATGATGCCTGTCAAGTAAATAGTGGGTGCACAAAAACTATTGTTTGAATGAATGAATGTTTAGAGCAATACCACTAGTGCTAGGTAGGTACTGCAGTAGCTAGAATTCCACATAACTGAAATGGGGCAGCATAGTGTCAAATCAACTTTTTAAGAATAAACTGAAGCATAATGTCTTCTAGGTCCATCCCTGTTGTTGCAAATGGTAGGAATTTATTCTTTTCAAAGGCTGCATAATATTCCATTATACGTATGTATCACATTTTCTTTATACATTCATCTGTCAATAGACATTTGGGTTGTTTTCATATCTTATATTCTAAAAAAATGTTGCCATCAACATGTGAGTGCAGATATCTCTTTGAGATCCTGATTTCCATTCTTTTGGTTATATGCCCAAATTGTAATTGATGGATCATAAGACAGTTCTGTTTTTTTTTTTTTTAGCACCTTCCATACTGTTTTCTGTAGTGACTGCACCATTTTACATTTCCACCAAGAGTGAACAGGGTTTCAATTTAGCATTATGCTAATTGAACTAAGTCAGTCACAGACAAATACTGCATGATTCCACTTATATGAAGTGTTTAAAATAGTCAAACTTACAGACTTTTGTTTCTTGGGAGGTTTTGTTTACTGATTTGATGTCATTACTAGTAATCAATTTGTTCAGATTTTATATTTCACCATGATTAAGTCTTTGCAGATTGTATGTTTCTAGGGATTTATCCATTTCTTCTAGGTTGTCCAATTTGTTGGCATATAATTGTTCATAGTAGTCTTTAATGATCCTTTGTATTTCTGTGGTGTCGGTTGTAACATCTCTTTCATTTCTGATTCTATTTATTTGAGTCCTCCCTCTTTACTTCTTGATGAGTCTGGCTAAATGTTTATCAATTTTGTTTATCTTTTCAAAGAACCAGCTCTTAGCTTCATCTATCTTTTCTGTTGTCTTTTTAGTCTCTGTTTCACTTATTTCTGTGCTGATCTTTGTTATTTCCTTTCTTCGACTAACTTCAAACTTTGCTTTTACTTTTTTTCTAGTTCCTTGAGGTATAAAGTTAGGTTGTTTATTTGAGGCTTGTCTCTTAGAGTATGTACTTATCACTATGAATGTCCCTCTTAGAAATGCTCTTGCTGCATCCTATAAACTTTGGTATGTTACATATTCATTTTTATTTTTCTCAAGATACATTTAAATTTTTCTTTTGATTTCTTCTTTGACCCATTGGTTGTTCATTAGTATGTTGTTTAATCTATACATATTTGGTAATTTTCCAGTTTTTATTGTGTCATTATAATTTCTAATTTCATACCATTGTGGTTGGAAAATATGCTTGATATGATTTAAGAGGATTAAAATCCTCTTAAATTTGTGGACTTGTTTTGTGGCCTAACATATGATCTGTCTTGGAAAATGTCCCATGTACACTTGAGAAGAATGTGTATTCTGTTGCTTTTGGATAGAATGTTCTGTAAAAATCTGGTACGCCCATCTTGTTTAATGTGTCATCTAAGTCCAATGTTTTCTTATTGATTCTCTGTCTGGATGAGCTATTCGTTGATGTAAGTGGGATATTTAAATCCCCTATAATTGTATTGCTGTCAATTTCTCCCTTTAGGTCTGTTAATATTTGCTTTATATATTTAAGTGCTCCTTTGTAGGGTGAGTAAATATTTACAAATGTTATGTCTTTTTGTGAGATTGACCCCCTCGTCATTATGTAATGCTCTTCCTTGTCTCTTATTACAGTCTTTGTTTTAAAGTCTATTTTGTCTGATATAAATATAGTTACTCTGGCTTTCTTTTGGTTTACGTTTGCATGGAATATCTTTTTCCATCCCTTCATTTTAAGTCTGTGTGTGTTTACATCTAAAGTGAGTATCCTGTAGGCAGCATATAGATTTGTCTTTTTTTTTCTTATCAACTCAGCCACTCTATGTCTTTTGATGGAAGAATTCAATATCTTTACATTTAAAGTAATTATTGATAGTATGTGTTTATTGCCATTTTGTTAATTGTTTTCTGGCTATTTTTTATAGTTCCTCTCTGTTCTTTTATTCTTCTCTTGCTCTCTACCTTTGTGGTTTGATGACTTTCTTTAGTGGTATGCTTATATTTCTTTCTCCTTATCTTTTGTATATTTACCATAGATTTTGTTTTTTGGTTCCCATAAGGTTTTTTTTTTAAATATTTGTTAGGAATGATTTTATTAATATAAATTTATTTATTTATTTTTGGCTGTGTTGGGTCTTCATTACTGCATGTGGGCTTTCTCTAGTTCTGGTAAGCAGGGGCTACTTTTCATGGTGGTGCGTGGGCTTCTCATTGCAGTAGCTTCTCTTTGTTGCAGAGCATGGACTCTAGGCACATGGGCTCAGTAGTTGTGGCCTGTGGGCTCTAGAGTGCAGGCTCAGTAATTGTGGCGCATGGGCTTAGTTGCTCCGCAGCATGTGGGATCTTCCAGGACCAGGGCTCAAACCTGTGTCCCCTGCATTGGTAGGCAGGTTCTTAACCACTGTTCCACCAGGGAAGTCCCTCCCATAGGACTTACATATAAAAATTTATGTTTATAACAGTCTATTTTAAGTTGATAACAAGTTTAATCCCATTTTATAGCTTAACATTTTTATTTTCCCACACCACATTTTATGTTTTATGTTAGCTGTTATCAAAAAGACAAGAAATAGTAAGCATTGGTGAGGATGTGGAGAAAAGGAAACACTTGTGCACTGTTGCTGGGCATGAAAATTGGTGTAGCCACTATGGAAAACAATATAAATCTTCCTCAAAAAATTAAAAATAGAACCACCATATGATCCAGAAATTCTGCTTCTGGGTATTTATCTGAAGAAAACAAAAAGACTAACTTGAAAAGATATATGCACCCCCGTGTTTATTGCAGCGTTATTTACAATAGCCAAGATGTGGAAACAACCTAAATCGTTCATCAATAGATGAATGGATAAAGAAGATAAGAAGATATGTTGCATACACACACACACACACACACACACACACACACACACACACATATATAATGGAATATTATTCAGCCATAGAACGAATGAAATCTTACCATTTGAGACACCATGGATGGACTTTGAGGGCATTATGCTAGGTGAAATAAGTCGGACAGAGACAAATACTGTATGATTTTTTTATATGTGTAATCTAAAAGAAAAACAACAAGCTCATAGGTACAGAGAACAGATTGGTTGTCAGGTGAGGTAGGAGAGGGTGGGAGAAATGGATGAACCGTGTTTGTTTTGTTTTATTTGTTTTAGTTTAAATAAATTGTTAAATTAAAAAACAACCCAACCATAGTCAAACTTACGGAGACAAAAAACAGAATGGTGGTTGGAGACAGGGGGAAGGGGAAATGAGGAGTAGTTACTCCATGAATATAAAGTTACGGAGTTACACAAGATGAATATGGTTTAGAGATCTGCTGTTTAACATAGTACCTGTAGTTAACAACACAATATTGTGCAGTGAAAAATTTGTTAAGAGTACCCTCATGTTCAGATCTCACGTTGAGTGTTCTTACCACACAAAAACAAAGGCAAAACAAAAACAAAGGACACAAGAAACTTTGGAAGATGATGGATATGTTTATTACCTTGATTACGGTGATATCGTGGTTATATACTTATTTCTAAAATCATCAAACTGTATACATTAAATATGTGTATTTTTTAATATATCAATTATACTTCAGTAAAGCTATCAAAAGTACTGATACATTGAAGCAAACATGACACAATCTGATTTAGTAATTGAATTTCATGAAAGCAGAAAATAGTATAGTGGCATGGATGGAAGAGATCTTTTTAAGGACGGTGCTGTCTGAAAAATGATAAGTTCACTGTAAAAAATGTTAAGAATCTGAAAACACTGGATAAAGTCACTAAGTGAAAACACTAACTATGGTAATAGCATGGTGAAAGTGCATTATGCTAAAAAAATGTTAAGATTAATTCACACCTTTGTACAAATTATCATGTAAGTACTGCTATTCAAATACCAATTTACTATGTGAACATTTAAGTGCCTACTATATGACAGTTGCAACTATGATTGAGTCTTCTACATGACAGTCTATCATATGTCAAATACAAATATGATTCTGCTTACTAAATGACAGTGCCTATTATAAATAATTATATATATGGCCACTACAGAAATGAATGTCATAGATTTATTGCCATTCAAGAAATTAAAGCTTTGTAAAAGATGTTAATCTTGTAAAATAACAAGGAAACTACATTCGACTGGAGTTGTGTCATACATTATCCTGAAGCCATATAGAATACAGCAGTGAGATGATACTAATTTAAGCCAATAATTTGGGGTGAGATTAATGTTGTGCAGTCAATCACAATGTCCCCGAAGGGGAGGTTCACAGAAGGCTTCACACAGGAAGCACTGTTTGACCTGAAAAGATCTGGGGAAGCAAAGCACATTCAGATAATTGGAGTAGCTGAACACAGTTTCAGAAACATAAAAACCCTTGACCTACTCAGGGAAAAAAGGAGTGATTTAATATGATTGGAGAATAAAGTATAGGGTATAATATGTTGGAAAAAGCCAGGGGGAGATAGGCAGGGATTGGGTCATAGCGAACAATGTATGGCATACCAATGAAATTAAACTTTACCTTGAATTTTATGGTGCGATGTATGTGTGTGTGTGTGTTGTCTGGGAAGTTAGTTTTGCCTAGATCATTTGTTTATGATAAGGAGGTTTGGTGGTGAGGAGTAGGTGAGAGAGAGAGGAGAACTTTAATTTAGATAAGGAATTTATCTAAGGCAGTAGAGGTAGAAGAAAGGGTCAGGTACCAGGAATGTTAAAGAGGTAAACTCTACTGATCTTTGGGACTAATTATAAATGGTCTCTGAGGAAGAGGGAGCACCCCCAGATGGCTTCCTGATTTCTGACTTGGATGACTTGGTAGATTAGATTGCTATTCACTTATGTTTAAAATATAGAAAAAGAAGCAGGTCATGACTGGAGATGGGAGAACAAAGCATTGATGTAATTCTGCCCAGTGTGAAAGTGCAAGCTTTTTAGATATACAGATTCAAGTCCATTTCTAGGCTGTCCTTGGCTGTGTGACTTTGGACAAGTTGTTGAGGAAACCAAGTCAAATTGGGAGAGGGATCAAATAGCCTCTTTAGGAATAGGTACAGTAATCAAGTTACTTAATAAAACATTGAATAATTGAGAAAGAATCAACATTAACAACACTCTTTTGTTGAGTCTTTAACACTAGTTAGTATATGTCACAATCTAATTTCACCAGCAATCTCTGTCGACGCAAATTTAGAGAATCCCAATTCCATATTGTCAATCTTTGGAAGCCTTAATTAAGTAGCTATTTGGCACACTATAAAATCACTAATGTCTATGTTAATATTAGTAGATGAGTGTAACATAAACATATCTAAATAAATCTATATAATCCCAGAGGAGTAGTAAACAAATGAATTATGGTTTTAAAAGATATTTTAGTTATATTGCAACATAAAACTATAAATATGTTCCTTGCCCTCAAGTGAGGACAAGGCAGATGAACAAAACATAGATACCCACAAAGAACAAGACAAGGAAACCAGGAAACTACATTCTTAACATAATTTTCCTCTTTTCCAGTAAACTATAGTAGAAGAGGTAAAAAGAAATAAGACTATTATTTAAAAATATCTGTACAAAAATTCCTTACAAAGTCAACATATAAAACAGCAAACATAGAGGAATTTGTCCTGAAAGCCTGTTTGATGAGGCCAGAGCAAGTAGTGGATTTCTCATTAAGTTGGTGATATCTGGATAAAGAGAGCGTTCCAGGAGAGTAGATTCCTTTTAATTGGAACAGGTCCCTGTGGAAAAAGACATACATACCTGAAGTTCTCTAGATTATCGTGGCTTTGAGTCTAGACTCCTAGGTGAAGCAATCGTTTTCTTATTTCATTAATTCTCCTTAAAAATAAACTTACTCTATATTCTCTGGAAATAAAAGCTCAAATTGTGTTTTCCAGAGGAAGTGAACGTGTATGCTATAAATTCATCTGCCTGGAAGTGTGGAAAATGTTACTGAGTGTGGTAAACATTTATCAATTTTAAAAACAGCAGATAATAGCACAAAATCAGTAGTGAGTGAAACCGAATCTCTTAGGGAAGAGGTTATTTCTCAGCACCTATTTATGACCCTGAACTTGCTACAAACAGAATAATAATTCTAGCATGTAGTAGGGTCTTCACATATTCATTGAATGAATGTAATTTTGGAAAGTAAGTAAACTACAATATTAACTTAACTAAACACGTGGCATTTAACTATTATTTATTCACAGGAGTCTGTTCTTTGGCTGTCATCCCATGTATTCAGCCATGGTTTTTATTCAGACCTTAGTCATTGGTTGATCTTATGTTTCAGAATTTATGGCATATCTGGTATGATGCAGCTTTAAATTTGGTATGACATGAGTGTCTATATGAGTGGAGTGTTTGTGTTTGTGTGTGTACATGTTTTCTAGGTTGAATAAGTCCATGTGACTTTCTATACTTACAGATTCCTTTGGATTCTAAAAGAAGGAATGTTCTAAGCAGTCATTTTCCAGTAAGGTAACTCATTTTCTAGAAGACAAAAGGAGGTTTTGGTTTGTCCCATATGCAGTTGATAAATTATGTTTTGTCGAATAGCTTTTTTAAACCACACCGATTCTACCTCTGGAGTTAGGGCTTTTAAATATTATGTCATCCCCACATTGAATGTTCTCAATATTAAAAATGAAATTTCATAAGATAATCTGTAAGTTTCTAGTTAATAAACTATATAGCAGTCATTCTTATTGTTTCTGATAGAACATTCCCCATGACTCATATATTCCCACTTCACCCATTTGAGTGTGTATTCCTTTTAGGCTATATTATTCTTTCCTGTCAAAAAAGCTAGGCAAAATGAGAACAAACAGTGACTAATTTCATTTTAGCATGATTCTCATATCAGAAAGCATGAGAGACATTTAAATGAGGAGGAAAAAAAAATCAACCTTGATTTGACAGTTGTTTGACAAAGTAGGAAAGTGAATTTGAAAGTGCAGGGAGCTGTGAAATCAGTAGTCACGTATTTTTATTCCCAGCTTCTCAAAATCTTATTTCTCAGAACCAGGAATTGAAGATAAACTTGTCAAAGCAAGTGACCCTTGCTCTTTAGCCTCTTGGTTTCATGAAAATGTGGATACAGCTTAAATTGCAGAGTGTCCCAAATATTTGGGTTTTGTAACAAGATGCTTTTCAGCCCTGAAATTCTGTGATTCCACAGTGGAACCCCTTGAAATTGTTCTGAGAAAGGAGATGCCTTCATGCCTTACATATGATGTCTCAAGTTAATAGCAAGGAGTTGTTTGACAAAAGGTTGTGTTTGTCCACGATTATGTCTAGAGCTACCTTTTTTTTTTTTTTTGGTCTCACCACGTGGCATGTGGGGTCTTAGTTCCCCAGCCAGGAATGGAACCCGTGCCCACTGTATTGGAAGGTGGAGTCTTAACCACTGGACCACCGGGGAACTCCCTAGAGCTACCCTTGAACAGCCAAGGTTATGCTGGGATTTCAAGATAAATGTGACTAGAGATATATAAATTTGTAGGTGATTATAGATTTAAATCATAGTTCCTCTTCCTAAAGTACAACCTGGGGAGGAAAAGAACTTACCTAAACTAATAGTTTGGGAAATTATTTGTGGTTGTTGGCATTAGGGAGTAAAAAGGCAAGATGGAAAAGAAGTCTCCTCCCCACCCTGCCCTGTGATACTGCGATATAATAAGGACATATTTGGTCTTTTTCTCTGGTTCCCGGTACAGATGGGGCTCTTGAAACTCTTGGAATTTCCTGAGAGCAGTGAGAGGAGCATCTTTGTTATTCATGACCAGCTCCTTTCAGCCACACCTGAGTTTATGCTAGTGCAGTGACTCCTGGTGGACCGCTGGATAGCATCAGGATGGGGGCTGATTGCAGGAGGAACCAACCACATGATTAGAAGATTGGAACTTTCAGCATCCCCACTTCCTCTCCAACCTCTGAGAGGAGAGAAGGGTTAGAGATAGAGTTAATCACCTACTGCCAGTGATGTAACTGATGATGCCTACGTAATGGAACCTCCGTCATGCCCCTAGACAACAGGATTCAGAGAGCTTTCAGTTTGGTGAACCTCTTGTGGTGCTGAGAGGGTGGAGTGTTCCCAGAGAGCCTGACGGCTCTGTGTCCTTGCCCCTATCCCTCGCCCATGCATCTCTTTTATTTGCCTGTTCCTGAGTTGTAATAATCAACACGTAATAGTAAGTCAACTTCTCCCGAGTTCTATGAGCAAATCATCAAATGTTGGGAGGGGGTTGTGGGAACCCTTGATTTATAGCTTGTTGATCAGAAGGGTCAGAAGCTTGGACTTGTGACTGGTGTCTAAAATGGGGTACAGCCTCGTGGGACTGAGCCTTTAACCTGAGGGGTCTGCACTATCTCCAGGTGTCACAAGTAACTTATAGGTCCCCCAGCTGGTGTTCAGAGAGTTGAAGAATTGATTGGTGTGGGGAAAAAAAATAGCACACTTTTGGTGTCAGAAGTGTTGTGAGTAGAACTGCATCCCTCCTCCTGCCAATGCCCACATCCAAATAATAACCGAGTCCTGCCAATACTTCCTAAACATTTCATAAATCGGGCTTCTCTTTTTATTTTCTGTCCCGGTTCAGTACGTTATCACCTCTCCCCTAGACAAGGCTGTACACGGTCAGTATAAATTCTCACTTCTCATACGTTACCTCCTTTGCTTAGAACATTTTCTTTCTCTAATTTAACCTTCTGCCATGTCTGATTAACCCCTTTGATCCTGTAAATCTCAGTTCAGGAGATTCCTCTGAAACTTCGTGTCAGGTCTTCGGGAAAGACTACCTATGTCCCTAGGAAGGTTAGGGGCACCTCATCTGTTCTCAATATCATGCGTATAGCACCCTCACTGTACTCCCTACATTGCTTTCTACCTTTCTTGAGAAGAGGGAGCCTCTTAGTTATCTCTGTATTCTCTGGATATAACAGAGTACCTGCGCTGGAACAGTTGCTCAATAAAATCTTCCTTGAGGGCCTGAAGCTTGCCCTGAATTTCCACTGTAGAGCATCAGCAGAGTCAGCTGTGCTTCCGCATATAATTCTTACCTTTGCCCAAGATATGAGCTATTCTAGGAAAGGTTTTCCCTTCAGGTTCCATTATCATTCATCTTTGCACATCTTCCTAAAGCATATATCTGACCGTATCTCTACTTTCATTACCTTCCTATAATTTTCAAGGAAAGTTCAGGATGAAGTTAAAATTCTGGTTTATCCCTTAATATCTTTGCCTCCAGCCTTTGTCTATCTTGTTTAGCATCCTCCACTTCTCCATGTACATCTTTTGCACAGATTGATAGAACTACTTTTGCTTCTCCATAAGCAACATGTGTTTCAAGCTTTTATGACTCCACATGCATTTTCTCTTTCTCCCGATGCCTCCTTCCTGCATCTGAATCTTTCCCCTCTCTTAGTGTCAACTCTTTTGGGAAAGACGTCCCTGAGCCATCTCCACCCACATCACTTCCCTTATCTGAATCACTTCTCATTGTATCTCTATGACATACCTGTTACAATTCACTATCATTGTTAGTTTATATTTCTTTTTCCTCTATATCAGTACAAACTCGTTGAGGGAAGGACCTCTGTCTTCCTGGACCTACATTTTCAGCACTATGTGAAGTATTTGGCATATAGTGTGAGATCAACTGAAAAGGAAACAAGGAGAAGGAAGAAAAAGAAAAGAGAGGCAAGCGCAGTAGTCATGTACTAATTTCCAGATATTTAAAGTCACTCAAAATAGTAACTTTATACACAAGGGTCTCAGTAGCTAACCGATTGCATACTGATTTCTGCAATACTTTACAGAATAAAAATTAGTTTTCCAGTCCTAATTCATTTGATCCCCACAAATGCATTGGTTTAATTAATATTTCCATTTTAAAGCTGTAGAAAAAGAAACTCAAGAAGCTCATGAAGTTAGGAAGTAAGAAAACCAGGATGTAAATCGGTCTGATCAACACAAATCCAGATTGTCTGATACCATTCCCAGGACTGACTACATAATGTGTGGGACCCAGTGCAAAGTGAAAATGTGGGGTACGTTGTTCAAAATTATTAAGAATTTCAAGACGGCGACAGCAGAACATTGAGCCAAGCTCAGGACCCTTGTGAGTGTGGGGTTCTGTTCAACAGCACAGATTATGTGCCCATAAAGCTGGCCCTGACCGCGCTTTCCCATAATTCTAAGGTGCTCTTTTGTGCGCTAAGAATGAGGTTGGTAGCACGTTTATCAAAAGCAAACTCTGTCTTGTTGGATTAAGGAGAGAAAGAATTGATGTTGAGCACCAAGCACTGAGGATAATCGTTTTGGCTATCACCTTGTTAATCCTCACAGTAACGCTGCACATATACCATCTCTTCTGTCTGTTGCAACATCTTCATCACTCAACTGAGTCCTGTGTCTCTGGAATAAAGACTTCTTAAAGTCCATTCCCCTTCCCCGGTCTGAATCATTGCCCTTCTAGATGTTCTTATTGTACCCTCTGCTAGCTTTTAGGATGTCACCAGTGATGATATGGCTTTCTGTCCTTGCATAAGAACCAACTGAGACTAGAAGAGTCACATAGCTAGGGAATAAATGTTGTTGGGAGAATTTAGGTTTTCTTCTCCTTTCAGTGCTAATCCAGTGTTCTTTTTTTTTTTTTTTTTTTTTTTTGCGGCACGCGGGGCTCTCACTGTTGTGGCCTCTCCCATTGTGGAGCACAGGCTCCAGACGCGCAGGCTCAGCGGCCATGGCTCACGGGACCAGCCGCTCCGTGGCATGTGGGATCTTCCCTGACCGGGGCACGAACCCATGTCCCCTGCACCGGCAGGTGGACTCTCAACCACTGCGCCACCAGGGAAGCCCAATCCAGTGTTCTTTTATGCTACTGCAACCCATTGAAGGTCACTTGCCCACTTAAAGCATCCAGCAGTGGCCACCCTTACCATCTCACTTTCTTTTTATTCCCTCAGAAGAAGCACATTGAGGGTGGAGGGGTTGATAGCTGGTTTTTTAGATGGAAGGTAACACACTGGGACACATAGGGGTCTTACCTGGGCTTTGCGATCTGGTAAAGGTATGACCTGGGTATACTAGGGTAAGATGCATCTTTATCTCTCCAGAGCTGGGATCAAAAAGGGAGTCAAGAAAAGTCATTTCTCTAAGAATAATGCTTAAGAAGCTATCACTTGCGTCTGAAAAGGGAGCCAGAAGGCTATGCTTTCCAGGAAGCTTGAAGATAATATGAGCATTCTTTACAAGACTTGGTTTGCTCAAATGCTAAATGTTCTTAGTGTCATATTGGAACTGCTCCATGGGCAAAATAAACATTTTACTGTGACATAATATAATCTTTAAAACATTGATTTCACAGGTTAAATTTTAAAACACATTTTAAGATGTATGTGCCTCTACCTTTAAATATGAACATTAATATTTAGAACAGCAGAGTAGAGATTAATGTTATAAGAGAAGACACGTGGAAGCCAAAAATCAGCTTCTTGAAGTGTATCAGCTTCTTGAGATATGATCAAGATGAATGCTTTTCATGGTTTCATGGGTTTAATTAATTGAAAATGAGCTAATTGATTTTGGGAAGGTGTTTAAAAAGTATGGTTAGAGGGCTTCCCTGGTGGTGCAGTGGTTGAGAGTCGGCCTGCTGATGCAGGGGACGCGGGTTTGTGCCCCGGACTGGGGGGATCCCACATGCCGCGGAGCGGCTGGGCCCGTGAGCCGTGGCAGCTGGGCCTGCACGTCCGGAGCCTGTGCTCTGCAACGGGAGAGGCCACAACAGTGAGAGGCCCGCGTACCGCAAAAAAAAAAAAAAAAAAATTATGGTTAGAGATCAAAATTTTCTCAATTGAATTCATAAATCTCTGATATTGCTCAAACAGAATAAGAAAGCATTGGTGTAAACGATCTCCTATCAATCATATAGGGCCACGTGAGGTTAAATCAGTGAGGCTGCTGGTTTGAACTGGATGTCAATTCTCCATAAAGAGTAGTGAAGCTCATAGTAATGCAGAACCTAATGTGTAATTCATTTTTAAAATTAAAAAGCTGTAACTTAGATGTAGACACTCTTCCAACGTATGGGGAGGAAACTGTGAAGAGTTGAAGGAGATTATTCATGGGCACATCCCAGGGAATCTCACTAATTGTTAAATAGCCTCTTTTATAGATTTTTTTCATTGTGACTGTGGGAGGAGTAGATGCATCTAAACTCTAAAGCACAGGGTGCAGCTGAGACGGACAGATCTAATAAGGGACTGATTCACCGTGTCTGCCAAGGTCTGCTTGGCAAGCGCTTTGGATCCAGATAATACCATTTCCTCCCCATTGTTTGACTGGATATCCTTTGAAAAGCATAGCCATATTACCTCCTGTCCTTCCAACTCAATCACTCTGCATTTCCTTCTTTATTGTTGTGATGGAGGTAATACTTTGTAAAACTAAATGTGTGTCCTTTTCTAGCTTTCCAAGCCTATGACGTTTCTTCTAGTTGGCCCAAGAGTTCATCACACCTGGAGAAGATTAGCAAATGTTGTTGCAAGTAGGATGATGTAATAGCTTCTGACATGGAAAATAAGATTTTTCGAATTCCTTAAGTTTCCTTGCAGTGTATCAAGAACACTGGTGGATGAAGAGAGGGAAGAAGTTAGCAATTCATCCAGAAATGTGTCTTCTTATTTTTTCTTCCCTGGGCTGCGGCTCAAAGACATAAAAGAAAGTAAGCAAGTGAGAGTAAGTGAGGCTAGAGTTGACTTTTGTGCCCACTTCTCATTTGAGACTCTGAGCCTTATAAGCTCTTCCTCGCATGACTTTATGAAGGAAATATTATTCTTCTTATTTAAAAAAATTAAGGCGAGATGAACAAAATTAAGTGGAGATGAACAATTTGTTCGAAATCTTACAGATGGCAAAGACCTTGATTTGAACCCAGGACAGTCTGACTAACCACTTTTCACAATACCATACTACCAATAAGCAATTCCATACATACCTGTGTACTGAATTGTGCACAGTTAAAAAAAATAAAGTTAATGAAAGTAGTGAAAGCTAAAATAAAGTCAGTAAAACTTTAATACTTTGCATTTATGGAATAAATGGGTTTCTGACCATATTGTTAGTTAATGTGGTATCAGGGTATGACACTTGCTATTCTGCTTTAGCAGTCTATTAAAACCTCCTAAAATTTTGAGTCAAAATCAAGATTTAATATGTAACTTGAACTTCTGTTTTGTCTTGCTAAAAAAAAAGTTTGGGCTGTACTTTTACTCAGTTGCATCCAAACTAAAAGCTTTTTTTTTTTCCTCATGTGAATCTCTTAAACAGTTTTGTTTATTGATAATCAAAAATTGTAATATAATTTCTGGTCTAGACTTATCTAGTACCATAGACTTCTACATTTGTAATTTCTTCAACACGTCAGGTAATAAATTAATTGCGACAATAGATATGCTCTTTCAAGCTCTTTTAAATAGGGTACTTTGTTCATATTCCAGCCATTCCCTTAGAGATGGTGTAAATATTTCAAAATTGTTTTGGGAACCAATCTCTTTATACATAGGTATATTTTGAGTCTTCGTGTTATTTAATCCCACCATCCAACAGAATATAAACTATCTCTCTCAGCTAGATGTTATCTTCACTTTTAGGTGCTTGGCTCTTAATTTACATGTTTTAAAGTATTATTTTATAGTAGTTTATTTGAATTAAATAAGGCACTTTTCACATCAGCTTTTAAAACTTGATGGTTTCGTTCTCTTTTATTTATTTTTTTGGTAGACTTGATGTCTCTGGTGCAAGGCTTGCTTTTGCTTGTAATCCTACAGTGTTGCCAGTTAAATGATGTCCCCGTTGAAGTAATGTTAACCACCCTGGATTAAAAATGCTCTCAAGCAATTAAGCAGTGGTTGTAAATCCCTGGAATTTGGCAAAATAATCAGCATCATGTGATAGTTGCATGACACATGATGGATCTAGTATTTAATGTACAAGCGCTTGGTTAGAAAATGAAGGGGAACCCCTTGTACAATTTCATGTCTAAGACAGCACCAAGCAGAGGGGGGAAAAAAGGAAGAGTGGGGAATATGTGAATCCTGATTTCCCGGAAAAGTGAGGGGAGGCAAAATTTAACTCTGAGAAAAGTGATAAAATGGCAACAATTACATTAACTCCGTTACACAAATTGTGAAACACAAGTCACAATTTTTACTGTGATTTTACAAAGTGAACATTTTCTCAACATCCTATTTGATAAAAATAAGTAAAGGCTGTGGGCAACTTAATGTGACTTAACTAATCAAACACTCTAGTTGCGTCTTTTCCCTGCCTGCTTGGTGATAGCTGCCTGTACCAACGTGTTTGTGGTTTCACTTTCCTAATTTTGCCTTTATTCATACAAATATTTTTATTATCACCAGTCATTTGCTATTTTGCACATGGTTCATTTGGTTGTTTTTTTTTTTTTTCTTCTAGGTATCTATGATTATGTGAAAATGATGTCAAAAATGGTTGTGCTTTCGTTTTTCGCAAAAATCTCCAGGTGTTGAACTGGGGAATCATGCTGTTGTCAGTAACAGTCATGTGACATAGCTGAAATCTTCATCATCTTCAGTAAATAATCAGGGTGGTCAGAATTACATAGGATCTAGCAAAGACCATTAAATTTATGAAAATACATTATGGACTATGCATCACATAGGATTAGATTTGTCTGCAACTGACAGAAATTCGCAAATGACAATGTTGTGAGCAACACAGGGGTTTTCTCTTTCAGGCAAACAGAATCTGAGTGCAACCTGTCCAGGGCTGGCATGATACCTGCATAATCATTAGGGATCCAAATGCCTTCTCTCTTGCTGCTGGGCCATAGACACTATGTGGTCGCTTCCACTTCCTGGTCGCATATGGTTGATTAAGCTTCAGTGTCTGGTCTATGGTCCAGCCAGTGAAAAAGAAGAACCCAAAAAGGGCAAGCTTCAACTATAAAGGAAGAGGGAGTGAAATGTATGTTGGGGAAAACTTGCAATCTCAGCCACAAAATTATCAACCCAAATTATCTCAAACATAAAGGTACAATACTGAGTGTTTAAAAACATTGAGGGCTTCCCTGGTGGCGCAGTGGTTGAGAGTCCGCCTGCCGATGCAGGGGACGCGGGTTCGTGCTCCGGTCCGGGAGGATCCCACATGCCGTGGAGCGGCTGGGCCCGTGAGCCATGGCCACTGGGCCTGCGCGTCCAGAGCCTGTGCTCCGCAATGGGAGAGGCCGCAACAGTGAGAGGCCTGCATACCGCAAAAAAAAAAAACCATTGATATTCATATTTCCAATGGTAAAACTATAGTGCATTCTGCTCTTTGTGCCAATGATTTTACCAAACAATTTAGTTATAAGAAGAGACATTTATAACACAAGTTGTTGGAAAGAGAGCCCTGGAAAAATAAAATACAAGAAAGATATGAAATATACTTTAAATTATTGTGATTTTAAAGTATATTTTGTGGGAAAACTGTGCTCATAAAGGACTGAACCTTTACTCAGAAGAGGTTGAATAAAAGAGTGCAACTAAATTTTATCTTTAAAAGAATACATTTCATAAAAAAAGTTTACTCTTAGGAGGGCATAATAGCTGTATGAGGGCAGGAATTATTTTGTTCACTGTTATATTCTTGGCACCTAGAAGAGTGCCTCCAACAAAGTAAGGGTTAAATACATGTTTGTTGAGTTATCAGGTGATTGATTGATTACATTAGAATGAAAGACAAGAAATATTTCAATATATGAATTACAAGTAGATTCCTACCAAGGGGAATATAGTCGATACTAAATGAAAAAAAATCAACACGGTAAATGAGATCACTTCCTCAACTTATTTAATGATATACTATGAGAAAGCTGTAAGGAAAGAACAATTTAAGTCTATATGAGACCCACTGAAAATGTCAAAATATATCCTAATTAAAAGCTCCTAAATTTCATCAAAGTAGAAAAAATGACGGGGATCAACTTACATAGAATGTAAAAATTTTCTGCAGCAAGTCACAATAAAATATATGACCTGGCCTGTAACAGAGTCATGAAATTTCAGGAAATTTAATGAAGTAGCTGTGGAATTTAAAGAAGAAAATCACAGAAGTTTATGCGTTTATCTTGTGAGTAAATGAAAATGTTATGAAAAGCTCTCAATTCTGCCATATCTTTATATGACACCACTCATGAATATGCAAAAGGATGAATAATTCTCCAAAATATGTAAGCAGAACAAAAGCATTAGGAGGGAGCTGTGAAAGTTGCAAAAGTTGACGTGTACTTTGTCTTATTCTTGGTGTAATTGAGACACATCTGGAGATTATTGAGTTTTCCAATATTCAGGTGGCTGGTGAATCAAGTATTTGGCTGACAGAGTCCAAATTTAAAATTATAATTTTTTAAAAAGTTTTTAAAAAAATTCTGTGCTGTTTTTAGAATTCTTTCTCATAAGCAATAAGCAAATTTTATTAAAGACCCTTTGCCTTCAAAAGAGAAACATTATTTCATTTTTTTCTCAGAGATGATAAATATTTTAAATGGATTTGGGAAAAAGGGAAAAAATATATCACAGATGCGTTTCCAAAGCTTTCAAAGAACATGCACCTCTTCAAAATTTCACACGTAATGAATTTTTCTTATTTCAGAAATGAATACTTAGAGAAAGCAACACGACGATGATCACTGAGAATATGATTTTGTCTGTTTTGTTCACTCTACTCCCTGCGCCTGGAACAGGACCTGGCACATAGTAGATGCTCAATAAATATTTGGTGTATGATTGATTGAATAAATGACTGAAAAGCTAATTAGATGCATATGTAATCCTAGAACTTCAATTTACTGAAATTCTGCAAATTCTAACTTCATCTATGAGTGTATCAACATAATCAGTTTTGGCAGTTGATTTACTTTATGTGATATTTGTAATAACAGAGCTGGCGCTTAACATTTTGAATTGGCCGATTGTTACAGCAAGCGCAGATGACTCATTTCCATTCCACTTTATCCTTAAGATTACTTTTAAAATACCATGGAGAAACATATTAGTGGTTGCCATCGATGGATGTTGGGAAATAATCCGTAACCAAATTCATGGAATCAGAAGGGCTCAGTGGCGCTGGGAAGAGATTTCCTAATCTGTGGAGAGAAAGTGATGTTTCACTAATCACACCCCCTAAGAACTTTATGATGCAATTTCATACATTCCCATAATTCACATTTTGGATTCAAGTCTTTCACTTCTAACATATACTGCTTTGGTTATAATTTGATATGATGTCACCATCATTGCTAGAAATGACATTAAGGAAATTAACGTTATTTTATTAAAAGCTTCCAGTATTATTAAAATTAATGATCCACTTGCGAGATTACTCTGAAGCTTCCCATAAAGCTTTTGTTTTGTTTTGTTGAAAGTCCTTATGTAGAGTAACCACTGCTCTGTGATTCCAAGGAATCACAACCTGGATTCTAAGCATTTGCATTCAGCCTACCTAGGCATCTTGGGAATGGGAGTATAATATGCGTTTTTAACTGACTGGAGAATTAAAGTTACATAGTAGGACTGAATGGCCAGTTTCTAAACGGTAGCTTGCCAATTGACCATAAAGGAAATCCAGTAGAAGTGTGGTGCAACTCTCTACTGAAATTATTCTCCCTAATATTACCAATGGAGGCTTTGCCAATTTTCCTCAGTTCTGATAGTTTATAATGTCTCTGTTAATGTTCTAGTATTGCACCTCCACTCTCCTTTCGTTTGGTATCCTTCCTTTGTGCCCTTCTCTCTGGCTGCTTTTACTTTGCCCTTCACTTTTGGATCTCCGGTTTTTTAAGAAGTCAGTATTTGTTAGTATTCAGTTTCTGGCTCCCTGTGCATCATTTTGGGTTTTCAGTGTTCATTTCCTTGCTTGACTTCATCTCCCATCTATGCCTGGCTCTACTAACTAGATTCCTGAGCCCCTCTCCTCCTAGTGTGGCATGGGTTGCACCCTAGAAAGGAGAGGATAGCATGCCATACCCCCATCCTGCCATATGTCTAAAATGTACCTCTTCTTATGTCACACCCCTACTTTCATCCCTTCTCAGGATGAAGTTGAAATTCCCTAACATTTCCTATGAGGTTTTCCAGGATAGGGTCCAGGCTCACCTCTCCAAGAGCACATTTCATCATTTGCTGTCTATCAATGTTGAATATTTTCAGTTCTCCTAATGCACTCTGTTCTCTCTCCTTCCACATGCTTCTCTCTGTGCTGACCACACTCCTCTCCCTGATGGATAATGCCTTTTACTCTCAGGACTTCGTTTGTGTATCCGGTCCCTCATAAGACCTTCACTGTCACCTTATGGCTTGTAGATGGTGCAGCTACCTACTCCCTGGCCCCTTGTATTGGACTTACTACTATCAAAGAACTCCTGGTACTTCCTGTATTCTAGTTATCTAATGACTTCATTCTCTACTGACTAAATTTCTTGAGGACAAGACCTGTGACTTGTTCACTATTTTATGTATAGAAAAATGCCAAGCATAAATTAAGCAGCCAGTATTTTTTAATAAATTAAAAGGTAGGTATTTTTTCTTTTTCAGCATCATAGTCCAAAGGCTCAAAATTATTAATATTTTCTTTCCCTAGACTTCTATGGATTTTTCCCAAATACATGAATTTAAGATTATGATAAAGGACAAATAACTCATTTAAAACTATTTTAAATTTCTATTTTAAAATATAAAATTACCTTTGAGCATTGCCTTGACCATCTCCTGTGCATTTTGGGTATAGATCATTCATTATCATTAGTTCCTAAATAGTTTATAATTGTAGATTTTTTTTTTGGTCCAGTATTTAAGAGGATGGTTTTGAATTTTTAAATAGTTAGGATCCTTCTTTACTATTTCTTCCGTAAATATCTAGTTTTATTCTTTTGTAGAGAGAGACTATAGGTAGCATATTTTTGACACTTTGGAATTTTTTTTTCCACAGGGTATATATTGTTTTTGAAGGGTCATGTGCACTGGTTAACTTTCCATTGAAAGGTTTACAAAATTTGATATATATAAAATTCTGAATTCTATTATTCTAATTTTTTTATATCATCATATGTAGTCTGTATAATTGGTTAAGGGCTGAGAAATGTGTGTTAAATTATGCCTATGTCAAATTATCTCTAAATGCCAAGAATTTTCCTTCATGTATTTTGATACATTTTATGAGTTTTACCCCTTATTATTTTCATGATCCTCTTTTGTCCGTGCTTAAATCTACTTTCTGTTCTACTTTGTTCAAATGAATATAGCTGTTCGTCTCATTTTTCTCGATGCTTCCTAATGCACTGTCACCCATTTTTTTCTGTTTTACTTTTCCATGCTCTTTTGTTTCAGTTGTATGTCTTTTAAGTAGAGATCATTTGATTTGGAGTGCTATGAAATGTCTCTTCCATTTCCCCTCAAGCCGAATGAGAGGGGATTCAAGGGGGCCCTTTAAAGAGGTTGCCTGGTGTGTGGGGGTCTGGGGCACTGATACTCTTGCTAGAAAAGCCTGAAGTCTGGCTGCTTCAGGAACAGCTTGCCATTGCCAGAAGTCTTTGGAAGGAAGAATTCATTTGGGCTTCCTAGGGACTCTTGAGGGCCACATGGAAGAGAGAGATATAAGTGGAGCTACCTTGGAGGGCGTTAGGCGCTTGAGAGAATGGAATTGGCCTCAGAAATTCAGGGTGAAGTCATAGATGTCCAGGCAGAGGAGACCTCACCTGTGTTAAGAGAGCAACAGTGGGGGATCCCACTGCCAGTGACAGGGCTCCATAGAAAGTACAAGCACGCTCCAGGAGAAAGAATCAGCCTTAGATTCCAGCCAAGCCAGGGAAAACCAGTGCCAGATTATACTGGTGACTATTAAATCAGAACTTTCGGGCTTCCCTGGTGGCGCAGTGGTTGAGAGTCCGCCTGCTGATGCAGGGGACACGGGTTCGTGCCCCGGTCCGGGAAGATCCCACATGCTGCGGAGCGGCTGGGCCCGTGAGCCATGACCGCTGAGCCTGCACGTCCGGAGCCTGTGCTCCGCAACGGGAGAGGCCACAACAGTGAGAGGCCCGCGTACCGCAAAAAGAAAAAAAAAAAAGAACTTCCTTGGGACTTACCTCTCTCTAATATGTCTCCTCGAAATCTGGAAGCTCTAGAGCCAGCCTGCTGATGGGATAAAGGGCAGTGAATGAGAAGGAGGGAACTAGAAACCTCCGCACGCTAGGTTTCCTACCTACTCCTTAGCCTGAGCGGGGAGGGGAGGAGTTTTAAATGAAGTATGGAGTCTGGAGTATCACTTGGGAGTGATCATTTAAATATCAAAATTAAATGTTTTGTGACTAAAGGTGGCCAGAGAACTTTTTATTTTCTGAGAGTGATCAGAAAAGTCATGGGATCTGCTTAGATTTCTGCTTAGAATTAGCCTCAGAGGACAGATTTGAATGGGTAGTGAGGGAAAAGAATTAAGTTTTCTGTTACATTCTTGGGGGACTAATCATAGCTGCCAGTGACATTCAAGTTTGCCTTTTGTGTATTTGATCCCTGGTTCTCAAATGCTGGCCTGTATCAGAACACCTGGAGAACTCATGACGAACACAGTAGAGCAGGCTTGTTGAAGAGGGTAGGCCTGAGCCTTTGGGTTTATACCAAGTTCTTAGATGATTCTGATTCCAACCAAAGTCTGAGAACCACTGTCTTGGATGTGTTATAGTGGAAAAGTACATGAGGCTGTCATGAGCTGCTTGCTGAATGCAAATTAAATCAGAATTCCCTCTGGAAGCTATCTGTACCTCTAGTCATTCCTATGTTTCTCAAATTGGTGGTTCTTCCTATCTATGTCTCAACAACCATTTTCCTGTGTCTCATTCATTTACATCCTGAAAAACTAGTGTTCTTATCACCACTCCATGATCATTCCACCTCATTTTATATCTAAGTATAGTTAGGATGCCTCCTATTTTATTGTCATTCTATGGATCATCAGGCAGTAATGATGAAGGTCTCAGAAAAGGACGTTGGCCTTGATACAGCGATGTCTTAATTAAGGAAGATTTTCCCCCTATTTCTTTAGATTTATTCTTTTCATTTTTGCCTTATATCCTTTCATGTTAATATAAATTATTTTACAAAACCTATATATTTGACGTTGAGGCTTTTTATTTTCATTTTCCATTTCAGCTAATAATTTTCTTCATTCTTTTGAATGTATTGTTAACATCTGAATATGCATTAAAAATGTGGAAAGCTTCATGTATTTCCATGTCATCCTTGGCAGGGGCCATGCTAATTTCTGTATTGTTCCAATTTTAGTATATGTGCTGCTGAAGCAATCACTCAGCCAATATTTTAGAAAATACATTTGCTGTATTTATGGATGTAATAATGGATGGTATATTAGTTTCCTGTGGTTGCTGTAACAAATTACCACAAATATGGTGGCTTAAAACAGAAGAAATTTATCCTCTCACAGTTCTGGAGGCCAGAAGTCCAAAATTAGTTTCACTAGGGCCTAAATCAAGGTGCTGCCAGGGTTGTGCTCTCCAGAGGCTTGACAGGAAAAATCTGTTCCTTGCCTGTTTCAGCTTCTGTGGCTAGCATTCCTTTGCTTTTGGCCACATAGCCAGCATCTTCAAATCTCTCTTTGCTGATCAGAGAAGAAAAAGGAAAAAAAGGAATCCAAATTGGAAAAGAAGAAGTAAAGCTGTCACTGTTTGCAGATGACATGATACTATACACAGAGAATCCTATAGATGCTACCAGAAAACTACTAGAGCTAATCAATGAATTTTGTAAAGTAGAAGAATACAAAATTAATGCACAGAAATCTCGTGCATTTCTATACAATAATGATGAAAAATCTAAAAGAGAAATTAAGGAAACACTCTCATTTACCATTGCAACAAAAAGAATAAAACACCCAGGAATAAACCTACCTAAGGAGACAAAAGACCTGTATGCAGAAAGGTATAAGGCACTGATGAATGAAATTAAAGATGACACAAACAGGTGGAGATATATTCCATGTCCTTGGGTTGGAAGAATCAACATTGTGAAAATGACTATACTACCCAAAGCAATCTAGAGGTTCATTGCAATCCCTATCAAACTACCAATGGCATTTTTCACAGAACAAGAACAAAAAATTTCACGATGTGTATGGAAACACAAAAGACTCCAAATACCCAAAGCAATTTGAGAAAGAAAAACAGAGCTGGAGGAATCAGGCACCCTGACTTCACACTATACTACAAAGCTACAGTAATCAAGACAGTATGGTACTGGCACAAAAACAGAAATATAGATCAATGGAACAGGTTAGAAAGCCCAGAGATAAACCCATGCACATATGGTCACCTTATTTTTGGTAAAGGAGGCAAGAATATACAATGGAGAAAAGACAGCCTCTTCAATAAGTGGTGCTGGGAAAACTGGACAGCTACATGTAAAAAATGAAATTAGAACACTCCCTAACACCATACACAGAAATAAACTCAAAATGGATTAAAGACCTAAATGTAAGGCCAGACACTATCAAACTCTTAGAGGAAAACATAGGCAGAACACTATATGACATAAATCACAGCAAGATCCTTTTTGACCCACCACCTAGAGAAATGGAAATAAAAACAAAAATAAACAAATGGGACCTACTGAAACTTAAAAGCTTTTGCACAGCCAAGGAAACCATAAACAAGACAAAAAGACAACCCTCAGAATGGGATAAAATAGTTGTAGATGAAGCAACTGACAAGGGATTAATCTCCAAAATTTACAAACAATCCATGCAGCTCAATATCAAAAAATCAAATAGCCCAATCCAAAAGTGGGAAGAAGACCTAAATAGACATTTCTCCAAAGAAGATATACAGACTGCCAACAAACACATGAAAGAATGCTCAACATCACTAATCATTAGAGAAATGCAAATCAAAACTACAATGAGGTAGCACCTCACACCAGTCAGAATGGCCATCAGCAAAAAATCTACAAACAATAAATGCTGGAGAGGGTTTGGAGAAACGGGAACCCTCTTGCATTGTTGGTGGGAATGTAAATTGATACAGCCACTATGGAGAACAGTATGAGGTTCCTCAAAAAACTAAAAATAGAACTACCATATGACCCAGCAATCCCACTACTGGGCATATACCCTGAGAAAACCATAATTCAAAAAGAGTCATGTGCCACAATGTTCATTGCAGCTCTATTTTCAATAGCCAGGACATGGAAGCAACCTAAGTGTCCATCGACAGATGAGTGGATAAAGAAGATGTGGCACATATATACAGTGGAAAATTACTCAGCCATAAAAAGAAACAAAATTTAGTTATTTGTAGTGAGGTGGGTGGACCTAGAGTTTGTCATACAGAGTGAAGTAAGTAAGAAAGAGAAAAACAAATACCGTATGCTAACACATATATATGGAATCTAAAAATAAAAATGGTTTTGAAGAACCTAGGGGCAGGACAGGAATAAAGATGCAGACATAGAGAATGGACTTGAGCACACGGGGAGGGGGAAGGGTAAGCTGGGACGAAGTGAGAGAGTGGCGTGGACATACATACACTACCAAATGTAAAATCAATAGCTAGTGGGAAGCGGCCACATAGCACGGGGAGATCAGCTTGGTGCTTCGTGACCACCTAGAGGGGTGGGATAGGGAGGGTGGGAGGGAGACACAAGAGGGAGGAGATATGGGGATATATGTATATATATAGCTGATTCACTTTGTTATAAAGCAGAAACTAAGACACCATTGTAAAGCAATTATACTCCAATAAAGATGTTAAAAGAAAATCTCTCTTTGCTGTCTCTTCACGTTGTTTTCTCTCCTATGTATGTTTGTTTCAGAATTCCCTCTGCCTCTCTATTAAAAGGATACCTATGATTCCATTTAGGGTCCATGAGAAAAATAAGGATAAACTCTTCCTCTCAAGAGCCTTAACTTAATTGCATCTTTTGCCGTATAAGATGATACATTTGTCCTTTGGTATCTGTGGTGGATTAATTCCATCCCACCAACCCTGCAGTTACCAAAATCTGAGGATGCTCAAGACCCTTATGTAAAACGGTGTCATATTTGGATATAACCTATGTACATCTTTTAAATCATCTTAAGATTACTTATAATAGCTAATACAATATAAATGCTATGTATATAGTTGTAAATATAATGTAAGTGCTACATAAGTAGCTGCCAGTGAGCAGTAAATTCAAGTTTTGCTTTTTGGAACTGTCAGGATTTAAAAAAAAATATTTTCAGTTGCAGTTGGTTGAATCTGTGAACGCAGAACCCATGGATAGAACCCATGGTTACAGAGGATACAGAGGGCCATTGTTTTCACAGGTTCTGGGAGTTGGGATGTGGAGTATATTGTCAGGGGCCATTTTTCAGCCTACCTCAAACATGTCCTCCAGCCTCCCTAGTGTACTAGGACAGCTTGAGAAATACACAGATCTCTTTGGACTTAACTGTACCAGCTCTGAGCTAAATCTAATTGCTGGGAACTTAGAACACCACTGAGTCCCTTTGTTTGAATGAGGGTTTTGGAAGGGTCACGTGATACATGGAATTCTGATGTGAAATATCACACCCTAAGTTCGTCCTCTGGATTCTCCCAGTTCCTCAGTATAAAGTTGAGATAGATACCACGAACAACCAGCTGAATCCCCATGTCAGCCCCTCGCCTAAGAAAGTAGCACCATTTAGTAGGAACAGCCCTGTGGAAACTCCCAGAGCTCCCATCCCCACCACTGCCATTCCCATTGACAAAATGAATTCTATTCTCAATGCCTATTTCATTTAATCCGAGTTCAGAGTCTCAGGTGGAAGAATCTATTTGGAGAAGCCTAGGTTCTGTGCCAATACCCTAGGTGCTAGGAGTGAAAGGCAGAGGAGTGGGTTTTTGTTTTTTTCAGGTTCTGTAGTGGGAGAGAGTTCAACAACAATGTATACGATGAGGCATTCTCCAGGTATAAAAACGTAGTTCAGGTTCTAGGCAGCCGAAGAAACACAAGGGTAATTTGCTCAAGATCACAAAATGAAAGAGCTGAATTCACTGTGCAACTCCTACTCTACAACAAACACTGTCACCCTTGGTAAATAAAAGGCCCATGGTAGATATTGAATATGATTAGGTAAATAATGATAATATTTTGAATTTATATTATTTCTCAACAAACAGACTAGCAAATCCTGAACTACTTTAACACGTTTGCCCTTTAAAAACTTAGTCGTTTGAACAAGTTTATTACCTTATTTTGCAGATGACTAAACTGAAATAAAGAGAAATTAAATGACTTCCCCACGGTCCAACAGTCCGTAGTAGGTTTACCGTTATTTGTTTTTCCTAACTCTGTTTCAACACACTAGTGTCTATTGCCTGCCTTCTGAAAAGAAAAAGATAAGGAGACAGACTAAACACTTTGAAAGTGAATGATATGTTTTCCTCCCTGAAACTTTTTGTATGATGCAGGGGTTAGTAACAGGAAACCTGAAATTTAGGAGATATAGAAAATAATAGATTTGGTCAGACTGGAGGATTAGAGCTAAGTTAAATGATCATAGCTTTAAATAATGCAAAGTCCAACTTTTTTAAATGGAAAGGTACTCTGAAAACTTCTTGGCATATTTCCGCTTCAATAATCCAACACCATCTGTGAAAACAAAACAAATATTATAGGCCTCCACTAAATGGATTACGTGTTTCTTAGCAGACACCTGTTTAGAGCACTTAGGTATTAGGTGATTCAGGGATCTCAAATGCATCCGTATCTACTGATTGAGCCTAGATATTGAATTTAAATGTCAGGGAATACAGTGACAGTTTTAGAGGGAAACTATAATGAAAAAATATTATATATTTTAAGCTCGTTGAATTTCAGATTGTCAAGGGCAGAGTTTTAATTCATCTGTACAGAACATTAACTTAGAAATGCTTTCGCAAGAGAATTTTGTTAGGAATTGTGTTAGAACACTCATTTCCTCCCTGCTCTTTTTTCTTTCTGTTTCTAAAAAAATTATTTAATTATTATTTTTAATAGCTTTAGTTTTGGGGGCAGTTTTAGATCCACAGCAAAACTGAAAGGAAGGTACAGAGATTTCCTGTACTGCCCCTTCCTTACCCCCATGCACGCTAAGCCTCCTCTGTTGTCAGCACCCTCCATCTGAGTGGTACGTTTGTTACAATTGCTGAACCTACACTGACACATCATAATCATCCAAAGTCCATAGTTTACATTAGGGTTCACTCTTCATGTTGTACATTCTATGGGTTTGGACAAATGTGTAATGACAAGTATCTGTCATTATAAGATGGTACAGAGTATTTTCATTGCCTTAAAAATCCTCTGAGCTCTGCCTATTCATCCCTCCCCTGTTTCCCCAGCCCTGGCAACCACCGATTCTTTCACTGTCTCCTTAGTTTTGCCTTTACCAGAATAACATACTCTTGGATTCATACAGCCTGTAGTCGTTTCATTGGCTTCTTTCACTTAGTAATATGTATTTAAGTTTATGCCTTTTCATTGTTCGATAGCTCATTTTAGTGCTGAATATATGTATTATATATATTATTTTCATTGTCTGAATGTACCACAATTTATCCATTCACCTACTGAGGGATATCTTGGTTGCTTCCAAGTTCTGGCAGTTATGAATAAAGCTGCTATAAACATGCATGTGCAGGTTTTTGTGTGGACATGTTTTAAATTCCTTTGGGTAAATGCCAAGGAGCGTAATTGCTGGATCATATGTTAAGAGCATGTTTAATTTTGTAAGAAACTGCCAAACTGTCTTCCAGTGTGGCTGTACCATTTTTCAGTCCTACCGGCAGTGAGTGACTGTTCTCTTTGCTTCATTTGTTACCAGGAATTGGTGCTGTTAGTGTCTGGATTTGGGCCATTCTAATAGGTATGTAGTGATACCCCATTGTTGTTTTAATTTGCATATCCCTGATGACATATGATGTGGAACATCTTTTCATGTGTTTATTTGCCAGCCATATATCTTCTTTGGTGAAATGTCTATGAAGGTCTTTGGCCCATTTTTTAATTGGGTTGTTGACTTTCTCATTGTTGACTTTTAAGAGTTCTTTGTTTATTTTGAGTAACATTTCTTTCAGATGTGTCTTTTGCAAATGTTTTCTCCCAGTCTGTGGTTTGTCTTCTCATTCCCTTGACATTGTCTTTTAGAGAGCAGAGATTTTTAATTTTAATGAAGCCCAACTTATCAATTATTTCTTCCATGGATTGTATCTTTGGTGTTGTAGCTAAAAAGTTCCTGCTGTATTCAAGGTCATCTAGGTCATCTGCTAGGAGTTTTATGGTTTTGCATTTTACATTTACTAGTAAAATTTTTAAAAGAATTTGTTTTATCCTTTGCAATACCCAAATAATAACATGTTGGCCTTTCTTGCATATGATACAAGGGCTGCTTGAGTGAAATTTATGCTCGTTTCTCCTCTTTTTTCAGTGTTTCTTGCTATGACTCATGTCACTGGAGGATTTAAAGGTATTTTAACTCATTAAAGAGAACAAGTTTAGGACGTGTTGAATATGTTACATGTTTTGAAAGCCAGCATAATGCTGGAATGTGTAAACATGCATAATATAAACAGTTCACAAAGCACAGTGTTCCTGGTTTGTTCAGCAGTAACTAGACTCTTAAAAGTGTGTGCTCCAGGGCATTGGAGCCTAAAATGTAAGAAGGAGGTGAGAACTTGAAAGGAATTGCAAGCAACTGAATACAAATAAATGTCTGCCCACCTTGTGAGAAATGACCCCTTTCAGTTTTCCTCTACATCAGATGCCATGTTTCACAAGGAATTTGGGTTCATAATTAGCCATTGGGTTCATAATTGGCCATTGTCGTCTCAAGTGGAATTGTCTTCTAAACTGGCTGTGTCTATTTGGCATTTGAGAAAACATGAAGATTTCTTATTCAGGTCTGATCGTGATAACCTGGTATGCATGTTGCAGACAAGAAATCAATGGCATTCAGTCTCTGCTTGAGGTCAAGAGAAATTGAGGGTCTGAAGTAATAGAGGCAAAGAAAAAGGCATGTACGGAGTACCTTTGATATATACATCCAAGGTTTTGAAATTCTGGGCAGACCATCAAAATGTAACTCTATACGTAATCCCAAAGAAAGTATAAACGGAATATTTCCTTTTATTACCACTTTTATGTATTTTTCCCCAAGCTATAAATCCTAAGAACATTTTCTTGGCTTCAAAGTTTGTAAAATTAAATGTCCTAGATGCTTCAAATGTAAATCATCCTCTAATAGAATCTTAGAAGCTCAATTTAAATGCTCAAACTTCTATTCTGGGTTCTAGTAATATAAAATATAATGTTTCCAATAAACTTCAAAGACTGCTATTTTGTGTACCGGAGGTGTCTTTTATGCAGAGGTTTTGCTTTTATTAGTTTTATCTCATCTCTAGAACCTTGGAAAGAATGGCCGGCTTCACAGAAATGCTGCTTGACTTACAAAGTTTGACCAGTTGTGGAAAACAACCTTATGTAAGATGAAAGGGTGCTGGGGGACTGCATGGAAACCAGAGAAATGAGAATAGCTGGTGGAGAAACTTTCCTGTATGCTTCAGCAACTACTGCTCTAATTGTTCCGTTTCTGCGGTTTACATCTATAGAGACTTCAGGAGCATATATATGAGAAAGTGTCACTCAAAGTGACAGTTTAAGCCACATGTCCCTAAATTTCCAGCAGAACCATGCATTCAAAATCAAGCCTTGAATGCACAAATTAACCAAAAATTCAGAAATGAAGTTTTATCCTTAAAACTAGTCTGGCCAGCTACAGATGACTTGGACCTAAGATACCACGGGCACCGCATGAGAGATGACTACAGAGCATGTTTTGTTGTCAAGTTCATGATCGCCTGATTCATGTAGAAATAGAGCCCTCAACTTGGTTCTCCATTACACATTTATTATTTTCTGAACCAAATTCTTTAACGATGCTAAATTCCAATCCTAAAAACAATATAGTACATAGAGTGGCAGCCCTGGGGATAGACTCCGGGATATAGATTACTCCAGCCTACTCCCCCGTATTTCCTTTTTCTTTTCTGTGCCTCAGTCATCTTTAATGCTGGACCATTGATAGTGTCCAAATTGAGATCTCAGTTTTGAAGCTGGGAGAGTTAACATATAGGAGCCAGAAAACCATCATCAAAGGCTAGAGAAGTATCAGGGCTCAATAAGGGAAGGACAAGATTTTAAGGAGGGCAGACGGTAACGAAGTGTCAGCATTTGCATGATGTTTCCACATTCAGATGTGGTACAGAATGGTACAGAGTCTAGAGAGGGATGAACAAACAACAAAGGAATCAACAGGCATAATAATGCTACTACTACAGCACATTTATCTTATGCTGCTAAATGCACTGGATACTTCCAGACTTCATTCGCCTTGACTATGCAGAAACATTTCTTACAGTCGACTCTATTTTTAGAACCACAAGCCTTCTGGACGACAGTTTGCATACATTATTTTATTTAATATTCCAAAGAAGACTAGCGTTTCCTGTTTTTATCCCCACTTTCCATGTCGAAGAGACTGAGGCTCAGAGAAGTCAAGCAACTCTCTCAGTGTCACACACCCAGGTCTGTCTGACTCTCGAATCCTAGATTTTAACCCACACACTTTGCTGCCTCTTTTATACTGGACTGAGAAGGAAGTGAAGAGGTGAAAGAGGTGTGATACAAGGATAAAGAGACTGATTTTCTCTATGAAATATAACATTAGGTTTTAAATAATAGTTCCTCAAGCAATCTAGAAGCACAGAAGCTCGAGGTCAGATGGACGTGCTGGTGACGGCAAAAGAAAAGAGAGGGTAACTGAGATGCGGTTCGAGCATTGAAGAACTACAAGAGGATTTATTGGATGCTTCTTTTAGATGGATGTTGATGTTTCCTGTATTGGTGTTCTCAAAATGGGTGTGTAAGGGGAGCTATTGAAATAGGGAGAAATTGTAAGAATTTTAATCACTTACACAATTTGAATCAAATAGTTATATAATATTTATTATCAAAAAATGAGATTTTATTTGATGTTAAGTATACAAATTGGTCCTGGCTTCTTCACTTGGATGTACAAGAGACAGTCATACATGATGTACCTTTCCCAACACATCCTGAAAAGCAGCAGGCATTTCACAGCACAGGAGCTGTATTGGGATGTGTCACAGTTTATTGATACCTGTACCCGGTGAAGCGGATTTATGGATTGGAATATCCGGTCGTAACTATACTAACCCTTCCCCAAACTGACAAGTGTTTCTAAAAGACTCCTACTAAGAAACAATAGATTGAGAAAAATTAATAATGCAAAAACAAGCAAAGAAGACACTGGGCAGAGCTGCTCTCATTTCTACTCGTAGCTGTAAAGTGCTTGGTCAGCCTTCCTATAAAGTAAAATAAGGATCATTAATCATACCAACATGTTCGTACCACATTCCTCCCACTGAGATCATTAAAATTTTTGTACACTATAAAATGAAATAATATAAATTTATGCCATTTTATTTTCTCTTTAGGTTTGGAATTAAACTGTGGCCTTAGGGTAGGTCTGACAGTGTGGGATGGGAGGAAGCATCTCACTTTGGGATGGTCCCATGGGCAGTGGCAGTCTTGGAGGCAGATTCCAGGAATCAGCATGCTTGGTCCAGCAGGAAACACAACGTTTCTTATATGGGGTGTGCTGAGGTGACAGGCAGTGTTCCTAAGCGCCATAGGTGCTGTGAGTTGGTGCTTCACAGAGTCCACAGAGGATTGTACAATCTGGATTTCTATTGGGGCAAATTCTTTACTTCATTTTCCCCCTTCCATAGTCTTTGAAATGTAAAAGGAAGATTTACTTGGTTGAATTGTATTCTTCCTTTGTCTTAAGGATATGTTCAAATCCTAACCCCCAGTATCTGTGAATGTGACCTTATTCGGAAATAGGGTCTTCGGGGAAGTAAACAGATTAAGATGAGGTCATACTGGATTAGGGTGGGCCCTAATCAAATGACTGGTGACCTTATAAGAAGAGGAAAATTGGGGCTTTCTGGAGTTTTTTCAGCTTTATTGGGATATAATTGACATATAACATTGTTTAACTCTAAGGTGTACAAAGTATTGATTTGATACATATGTGTTTCAAAATGATTTCCATTATAGCATTAGCTAATACTTTCATCACTTTACCTAATTACCTTTTTTTATGGTGAGAACATTTAAGATCTACTCTCTTGGCAACTTTCAAATATACAATACAGAACTCTTGTTAACTATGATTACCATGCTGTGAGTTAGATCCTCAGAACTTATTCATCTTATAACTGAAAGTTTGTACCCTTTGACCAACATCTCCCCACTTCCCATACCCCCAGCTCCTGGTAACCACCACTCTACTCTCTGTTTCCATGAGTTAAGCGTTTTTAGATTTCACATGTAAGTGATATCATACAGTATTTGTCTTTCTCTGTTTGACTTGTCTCACTTAGCATAATGCCCTCAAGGTCCATCCATGTTGTCTCAAACGGCAAGATTTCAAGAAGAGGAAAATTTGGACACAGAGATAGACATATGAGGGAAAATGCCACAGAACACAGATGAAGAGATTGAACAGATGCATCTACGAGCCAAGGAACATCAAGGGTTGCCAGAAACTCCCAGAAGCTAGGAGAGAGGTATGGAACGGATTCTCTCTTAGAACTTCCAGTGGTAGCCAACTCTCCTGACACTCCTAGATTTTGGATTCTGGCCTCCACAGCTATGAGAGAATAAATTTCTGTTGTTTTAAGGCGCTTACTTTGTGGTAATTTGTTATGGCAGCCCTAGGATATTAATATAGAGGTGTAGAAATCAACTCTCTATTTTAGGAGGAAGTTAATTGGTGTGCCCATTACGCATCCTTAATACACGGCAGAATCAAGCCTAGCTATATGAACTTGGGCATATTACTGGGCTTCAGTTTCAGCTAGAAAAATAATGTGTTAGAACCTAGAAGCAATTTAAATTTTTCTTAAACTTCTTGAAGTCAAAAAAGTGTGTGCTTAAATGTGCCCCTCCCCCCTTAAAAATAAAGCAGTTATTGTACACTACTCTGTTTTGAGCAGGCATTAAAACAACATAATTGATCTGTCCCTTCTAGAACGGTGGTTCTCAAACCTCAGTGCACATCAGAACCACCTGTAGGGCTTGACAGACCCTGAGCACTGGGTCCCACCCTCCAGAGTTTCTAATTCAATAGGTCTGGGTAGTTGCAGTTATAGCAAGTTCCCAGGTGGTGCTTTGCATACCACTCTTGAGAAGCACTGCTCTAGTGCACGTTTTCTAAGCCTCCTCCTGATTTTGATTTTGATCTGGGGCGCTGTGAAGTTCTTGTGTGATAGTGCAGGTGTAACCAACGGCAAGACAGGGTTTGCACAGTTGCAGTTGCAGATATGTTGGTAAATTGGGTGGGGGAAGATGAGGGCATTATTTTCTGAGTGCTTCTATTATCATAGTAAAGTATGGAATCATTAGCTGAGAGTGAGGAAGGCAGGGATAAGTATTGGATGTTTAAAAAAGGAGAAATAGCTGTGAAACTGTGGAGAAGGGGAGAATTAACTGATGAGCAAATGTAAGTTTTCCGGGCAACTGTGAAGGCTCATGGTTAGAAGTTTAAAGTGAGATGGGTTAGCAGTCTGGCTGGTTCTTAGTCAACCATATGAATCACTCATGTATAATCATGAAGTATGCAGAGATTTAATCTAACTAGAGTTGGGGTTCTGTGAATGAGAGAGAGGTTGGATGTCAAAGTGTTGAGATTATACACAAGGAAATGACAATGGTGATGGACCAGGGTAAGTGATTGTCCAAGTTAATGGACCTCATTCAAAGTTGGGATGCACAATTTTTGGAATTGGGGTATTAGAAATACAGGAGGTAGTGGTTGGATGCTTAGATTGAAGTTTTTGTAGGTGATAGAGTAGTATCAATAAATCATTTAGTGGCATATAATAGCAAACCTAAGACTGGCTAGATGGGTAAATGTTAAATTTACTTTTGTCACTTACCAAGAAGTCCCCAGGTAGAAAATCCAATAGACAATCCAAGGCTGATATAGTAACTCATTGTTGGCCATCAGCTTAGATCTCTCCTTTCTCTCTCTCTCTTGTTCCCTTTCCTTCTCTCTCTCTCTCTCTTTTACATAGTGATAGATACAGTTTGTTTACATATTTATTTTTCTACTTTTAAGATTTGGCATCTATGCTTCTGAGAGTGATTAAGCTACATTTTCCTCCTTTTTTGTAGTATCCTTCTAAGGTTTTCATTTAATAATATGCTGAGCGCATAAAGGAATTTGAGTAGGTTTTTTTCCCTCTATTCTCTGAAAGGATTTGTGTAAGATTGGTATAATATTTTCCTTAAGTGGCTGGAAGAATTCCCTAGTGAAGCCATTTGGACCTGGAATTTTCTTTGTGTAAAGGTTTGTAAATTAAGTATTCAAAATTTTAAGTGTAAAACTCTTCACCTTTTAAATGTATTCTTGTGTTAATTTTGGTAAGTTGTGTTTTTCTAAAACGGTATTTATTTATGTCAGGAAGTTGTTTGTAGTCTCTTAGTGTAAGTTGTGGTTCCTGGACCAGCAGCATCAGTATCCCCTGGGAATTTGTTAGAAATGCAAATTCTCATCTTATCCCAGACTTAATGAATCAGAGGTTTTAGAGCTGGGGTCCAGCAACCTGTGTTTGAAGAAGCCCTCAAGGTGATCCAGATGTGGGCTAAGGTTTGCAAGCCACCGCTCTTAGTTAAGCTTTAGTGGCATCCCACAACTTTGGGATGTAGTCTTTCCATTATTCTAATTTTATTCCATTTATTTTAATTTTTCACTGTGAATTCTTCTTTGCCATAAGAGTTATTTAAGAGTTTTGCTTAATTTTATTTTAAAACATTTTTTTAATTGTTAATATGTCAATCCCAATCTTCCAGTTTATCCCTCCTCTCTCCTTTCCCCCTTGGTAACTATATGTTTGCTTTCTACATCTGTGAGTCTATTTCTGTTTTGTAAACAGGTTCATTTGTACCAGTTTTTTAGATTCCACATATAAGCGATATCATATGATATTTGCCTTTCTCTGTGAGACTACTTCACTCAATATCACAATCTCTAGGTCCATCCATGTTGCTGCAAATGGCATTATTTCATTCTTTTTTTAATGCCTGAGTAATTTTAAAATATTTGTTTAATCTTTTTGTTTTGACTTCTAACTCAGTTTCACTGTGGTCAAAAAATATATTTTGTATGATGTTAGTCTTTGGAAATTCATCTTAACTATGGCCCAGTATATATTTGATTTTGGTAGAGGTTTTACGTAAACTAGAAAAGAATGTGTATTCTGCAGTTGGTTGTGTACAGTGTTCTATATGTTAATTATTTCCAGTTTGTTACATGTTCAAATCTTATATGTGCTTATTTTGCTTATTTTGTATCATTTTGAGATAGTTATGTTAAAATCTCTCATGATTGTGGACTTGTCTTTCTGAGTTTAGTTCTCTTAAAAATTCTCCTATTTTAAGGCTATATTATTCAGTGAATAAAAACGTAGAATTATTTTATCTTCTAGCTCATTGACAGTTTTATCATTGAAATGACCCTCTTTATCTCTAAGAATGCATTTGTCTTAGCTCTGCTTCATCTGATATTAATGTAGCCATAACAGTTTTCTTTAAGTTAGCATTAGCATAGCTTAACTTTCAAATTTTTTTCTTTAAAATTTTATGTGTCATTATAATTAACGTGTGTCTCTTGAAAGCAGCATGCATTAGGTTTTGGGTTTTGTCAGGTTTGAAAATTTTGTCTTCTAATTGAAGCATTTATTTTCATGCTCAAGAATTGACTTTGTTTCTTATTAATTTCACCTGCCCTACTTTCCTTTCTCTCCTGCTTCTTGTCTATTTTGGATTACTTGTTTTTTTCCTAATTAATTTCTTCTTGTCTATGAGCTTATTAGTTTTGCATTTTTTAAAAACTCTACTTTCAGTGGTTAACCTATTGCAGCATGAATTCTTGACTTAATAGAAACTTTCTTATATTGATACTTAAGCAACTTCAGAAAATTCAAGGACTTAAAATACTATAACTCCATTTCCTCCTTCCAAATATTTGTACTATTATAGTCATTTATTTAATTCTACAAACATTTTAAATTCTACATGGCAATATTATTATTGTTTTATACAGCATTTATATAAATATGCTGTATATATTAACCCTTTATACTGCTATCTATCTATCATCTCTCTCTATCTCTCTGTCTCTCTGTCTCTCTCTCTCTCTATCTTTCTCTCTATCTCTCTCTATTAAAATCTTTGCCTCCCAGAAGAGCTTCCTTGAGTATCTTCCCAAATTTACTGTGGACAGATTCTATCAATTTTTTTATCTGAACATTTTAAAGATTTAAAATATCAGTTTTTAAAGATAGTTTTGTTGGGTATAGATTTCAAGTTAGGCAATCATCTTTCAGTGATTTAAAATACATCATATATTCTCTTTTGGCTTCTATTTATTTAGCGGAGTCAGCTATCATTCTTATTGTTGCTTCTTTGAAGGTAGTGTGTTTGGTTTCTCTAACTGGTTTTAAGGTCTTTATCTTTGCACTTGGTCTTAAGTAAGTTTACTCTAATGTGTCTCATTGTGGTTTTCTTTATATTTATCATACCTGAGATTGTTGTATTTCTTGACTGGTGGCTTCTATTTTTCCAGGACCTTGACTTCTCAAGTCTTTTCTTCTCTGCCTTTTCCCCCCAGCAACTTAGTTTGCTTTTCTACTCGTTCTCAGATGGATGATTAGACTGATGCAAGCTAAACCACAACCAGAAGTAGAAGGCTTGGGCATTTTCTGATTTCCTCCACCACTCTCAGTATTCTGGCTTTGAGCCTTAGATCGTTAGATCCTTACACTCTTCACTTTGTGGCTGCCAGTAGGCTGCTGCATCTCCAGGTCACGTCTGTGTTCTAGGCAAGAAGAAGGAACAAATGAAAGACGCAGTACCTGTGGACTTGCATTTATATTTCGTGAGGTCACCATGTGGGACCCCATTCAGTGAAAGCCTGGGAAAAGCTCTTACCTTTTGTACTCTCCACTGTAGATGTGTACTGCTGTCTGGGCGGAGTTGGGAAGGCTCTTAGCCAACCATTAGTATCTGCCACAGCAGTGATCGGCAATGACAACATCTAGGTTTTAACAATGAAAGTGGATGACTCAGGTGGGATGGCAGATAAGATCACTGAAATCGAGAAAGTCAAGGAACTGAAAAACCAGAGTCTAAAATGGACATTTTAAATGGATATTGAAATCAGCAAGAATCAGATGAAGGAGGAAAAAGAAAACAGGGATTTGGTCCTAATACCTTTAATATTTATGATGATAGGTTAGCTGAAAAAGAAGGTAAGGGATGGCATTACCTGATATGTGTGTTTATAAGCAGCTGTGTATGTGTGGGAGTGTGTGTGTGTGTGTGTGTGTGTGTGTGTGTGCGTGTGTGTGTGTGTAGGTGGGGGAAGAGAGAAACGAGGGAGAGAGAGAAGAGAAAGTGAGAGGAAGGAGAGAGAGAGAAATATGGTCTAGAGCAGGGAAAATACCCACCATATGTTTCTACTTGAGGATTCTCTTGCAGCTCTCTCAAGAGGAGCCCTCCTCACACCCTCAACCATGGCACTGAAACAGCATCGATTCACTTTGTTTTCTACCGCTACTTTTCTGTGTCTCCCTCTTACCCTAAAAGTCACTACCTTTAAATCCATCAAACTAAACCACATCCTAACTCACCTTGTTGGAGACAACTGTAGGACCCCTAAGTCCCTCTTCCTCATTTCCTGAAGGTCTGAATTTCACGCTCAGGGGTACTGTGCACAGCACTGTTCCTCTCATTCTTTGTAGCAATTTCAGTATCTACATAGACAATCCTTCAAATATGCTGGCCTCTCAATTCCTCAGTCTCCCTTCCTCTAATGTTCTGGTCCTGCACTCTACCTTAAACATCTCCTGTACTCCTTCTTGATCATAACTTAAATCTTGTCATCACCAATAAACCAAACTGCTCCATAATCTCAATTTCAAACACTGTTTTCTGACCACAACCTCTCATCTTTCTAGTTTACTTCTATGATTATGCCAATTCTAAAAATTATTCTAGGGCTTCCCTGGTGGCACAGTGGTTAAGCATCTGCCTGCCAATGCAGGGGACATGGGTTTGAGCCCTGGTCCAGAAAGATCCCACATGCCGCAGAACAGCTAAGCCCATGAGCCACAGCTACTGAGCCTGCGCTCTAGAGCCCACATGCTGCAACTACTGAAGCCTGCCTGCCTAGAGCCAGTGTTCCACAACAAGAGAAGCCACTGCAATGAGAAGCCCATGCACGGCAACGAAAAGTAGCCCGCACTCTCTGCAACTAGAGAAAACCCGTGTGCAGCAATGAAGACTCAACACAGCCAAAAATAAATAAATTGAAAAACAAATAAATTGAAAAAAATAATTTAAATTATTCTACTCCAGATGAATCTACCAGCTTTTTACTATCTCTCATTTCCTTCAAGTTCTCATTTTCCTCCTTATCCAGCATAAATTCAATTGTCATTCACTAAAATAAATAATGTCCTTATTTTTCCATCCTTTTGTGTTGCCTACCAGGCATAATCCTCAATGTTCCACTTGGTCAGCACACGTCCAGCTGAGTGTGGCTGGAAACAACACAAAATCACGCTGACTGCTCCCACTTTATGACCACAGACCCTCATGTATATATCCTTAGCTGCCCACCATCTTAGAACATTTCTCTGTACCACTCATTCCCTACTATGCTAGATTTCTATTTCATATCTTTTCTCTGCTCAAATCTCCAACACTTCCTCTCTTACCTACTTTGAGTTGATGACCTTGCTCCTATTTCATTGAGAAAATAGAAGCCAGTAGAAGAGAACCACTGCACACTCCTAGAATCACACTTAACAATCTATATCTGTGCCCGTTACTCCCCTTCTCCTGTTAGTGTGAAAGGATCATCCACATGCCTATCAAAGGCCAGTGTTTCTACTTGTGCATCTGATCTCAGCCCTCTTGCTCAAGGACTTCACTGCAGCAAGCTTTCCCTCTTCATTTATCAGCATTACTCTCACTGCTTTCAAACCAACAGGAGAAACAGATTTCAACACCTCTTGTCTGATTCTTAAAAATACGTTGAATCCCTTGGCCTTGCTGTGAATTGCTCATTTACTGTGTTTATGAAGAAATACTCAGACTTAGCAAAATTTATAATATTGCTTTATTTCTCTCTTTTCAGAATAATGTTAAGCAGGGTTTAGGCAATGAAATTTTGTTTTAATGTTAACTTTAAAAAATACTGTTAATCATACTTATATAAGGATTACAGAGACTTTAAAGGGATAACATTCTCATTTTCCATTAAAACCATACTCAGAATTCTCATCAAAAACTTTCTGGTTATTAATCCAAAAGGACCTTCTTATTCTACTTGGAATCTCATCACTTTGAACTACTCTCTCTGGAATGCTTTTGTCTGTTTACTCATCTCTCTTATCTCTCTTTACACTGCAGTGCTGGATCTCCAGCCTTTCCATGGCACTTAAATGCTGGTGCTGTTTACTTCAACTCTAAGCAATCTCCTCTCCAAACTTTCCTTGTGTTAAATTGTTCGCACTCATGTCTCCATTCACTACCCCTGTGCTGCTGCTAAGTCTCAAATGGGTCTCTCTGGCTCAGAAAAAGAAACCCATGTGTCCACCTGCATATTGAACATTTGGACTTAGTTTACGGGTACCCAAACTCAACATGTACAAAACAGAAGTCATCATATTCTTCATCTGGCTTAGTGAATTACATAACCATCTAACTACTTGCTGAAGCCAGAAACCTAAATGTCAACCCTGATATTACCTTCTCTGTCAATTACCCTGGGCTGTCAAATCATTCACTTGTTCCCACTCCCATTGCAACTACCTTATTTCTTGTCACCATCGTCTTTTACCTGATATAAGGCAATACACTCCTACCTGTTTTTCATGCCTCCAATCAATTCTCCATCTTCTGGACAGAATGGCTCTTCTAAAATTCAAAACTGGTATTGCAACTTCCCTGCTAGTGGTTTCCCACCAGACTTTGGATAAAATCCAGACTCCTTCATGTGACTTAATTTCCCTATCTCACAGCTCCTGTTTAACTTTGTAGTTCCATTTCTCATCATTCCTCCCAACTTCACCACCACCCCAATAAGTTTTCTTCTGCTTAAATCGTACTTCCTTTTTTTTTTTTAACATCTTTATTGGAGTATAATTGCTTTACAATGGTGTCTTAGTTTCTGCTTTATAACGAAGTGAGTCACCTCTACGTATACCTATATCCCGATATCCCCTCCCTCTTGCATATTCCTCCTACCCTCCCTATCCCACCCCTCTAGGTGGTCACAAAGCACCGAGCTGATCTCCCTGTGCTATGCAGCTGCTTCCCACAAGCTATCGATTTTACATTTGGTAGTGTATATATGTCCATGCCACTCTCTCACTTCGTCCCAGCTTACCCTTCCCCCTCTCCGTGTCCTCAAGACCATTCTCTACGTCTGTATTCCTGTCCTGCCTCTAGATTCTTCATAACCATTTTTTTTAGATTCCATATATATGTGTTAGCATACAGTATTTGTTTTTCTCTTTCTGACTGACTTCACTCTGTATGACAGATTCTATGTCCATCCATCTCACTAAAAATAACTCAATTTCGTTTCCTTTTATGGCTGAGTAATATTCCATTGTATATATGGGCCACATCTTCTTTATCCATTCATCTGTTGATGGACACTTAGGTTGCTTCCATGTCCTGGCTATTGTAAATAGAGCTGCAATGAACATTGTGGTACATGACTCTTTTTGAATGATGGGTTTCTCAGGGTATATGCCCAGTAGTGGGATTGCTGGGTCATATGGTAGTTCTATTTGTAGTTTTCTGAGGACCCTCCATACTGTTCTCCATAGTAGCTGTATCAATTTACATTCCCACCAACAGTGTAAGAGGGTTCCCTTTTCCCTTATTGTTTGTAGATTTGTTGATGATGGCCATTCTGACTGGTGTTCTATGCCTATTTTCAGGAGGATTTTTATCATAAAAAGGTGTTGAATTTTGTTGAAAGCTTTTTCTGCATCTATTGAGATGATCTTATGGTTTTTCTCCTTCAATTTGTTAATATGGTGTATCACATTGATTGATTTACGTACATTGAAGAATCCTTGCATTCCCGGGATAAACCCCACTTGATCATGGTGTATGATCCTTTTAATGTGCTGTTGGATTCTGTTTGACAGTATTCTGTTGAGGATTTTTGCATCTATATTCATCAGTGATATTGGCCTGTAGTTTTCTTTCCTTGTGACATCTTTGTCTGGTTTTGGTATCAGGGTGATGGTGGCCTCATAGACTGAGTTTGGGAGTGTTCCTCCCTCTGCTATATTTTGGAAGAGTTTGAGAAGGATAGTTGTTAGCTCTTCTCTAAATGTTTGATAGAATTCGCCTGTGAAGCCATCTGGTCCTGGGCTTTTGTTTGTTGGAAGATTTTTAATCACAGTCTCAATTTCAGTGCCTGTGATTGGTGTGTTTATATTTTCTATTTCTTCCTGGTTCAGTGTTGGAAAGTTGTGCTTTTCTAAGAATTTGTGCATTTCTTCCAGGTTGTCCATTTTATTGGCATAGAGTTGCTGGTAGTAACCTCTCATGATCCTTTGTATTTCTGCAGTGTCAGTTGTTACTTCTCCTTTTTCATTTCTAATTCTACTGATTTGAGTCTTCTCCCTTTTTTCTTGATGACTTTGGCTAATGGTTTATCAATTTTGTTTATCTTCTCAAAGAACAAGCTTTTGTTTTATTGATCTTTGCTATTGTTTCCTTCATTTCTTTTTCATTTATTTCTGATCTGATCGCTATGATTTCTTTCCTTCTGCTAACTTTGGGGTTTTTTTGTTCTTTTTTCTCTAATTGTGTAGGTGTAAGGTTAGGTTGTTTATTTGAGATGTTTCTTGTTTCTTGAGGTAGGATTGTATTGCTATAAAGTTCCCTCTTAGAACTGTTTTTGCTGCATCCCGTAGGTTTTGGGTATCGTGTTTTCATTGTCATTTGTTTCTAGGTAAATTTTGATTTCCTCTTTGATTTCTTCAGTGGTTATTTGGTTATTTAGTAGTGTATTGTTTAGCCTCCATGTGTTTGTATTTTTTACAGATTTTTTCCTGTAATTGATGTCTAGTCTCATAGCACTGTGGTCAGAAATCATACTTGATACGATTTCAATTTTCTTAAATTTACCAAGGCTTAGGGGCTTCCCTGGTGGCACAGTGGTTGAGAATCCGCCTGCCAATGCAGGGGACAGAGGTTCGTGCCCCGGTCTAGGAAGATCCCACATGCCGCGGAGCGGCTGGGCCCGTGAGCCATGGCCACTGAGCCTGCACGTCTGGAGCCTGTGCTCCACAATGGGAGAGGCCACAACAGTGAGAGGCCCGCGTACCGCAAAGAAAAAGAAAAAAAAAAATTTACCAAGGCTTGACTTGTGACCTAAGATATGATCTATCCTGGAGAGTGTTCCATGAACACTTGAGAAGAAAGTGTATTCTGTTGTTTTTGGATGGAATGTCCTATAAATATCAATTAAGTCCATCTTGTTTAATGTATCATTTAAAGCTTGTGTTTCCTTATTTTCATTTTTGATGATCTGTCCATTGGTGAAAGTGGGGTTTAAAGTCCCCTACTATGATTGTGTTACTGTCGATTTCCCCTTTTACGGCTGTTAGCATTTCCTTAATATACTAAGGTGCTCCTATGTTGGATGCATAAATATTTACAACTGTTATATCTTCTTCTTGGATTGATCCCTTGATCATTATGTAGTGTCCTTCTTTGTCTCTTGTAATAGTCTTTATTTTAAAGTTTATTTTGTTTGCTATGAGAATTGCTACTCCAGCTTTCTTTTGATTTCCATTTGCATGGAATATCTTTTTCCATCCCCTCACATTCAGTCTGTATGTGTCCCTAGGTCTGAAGTGGGTCTCCTATAGACAGCATATATATGGGTCTTGTTTTTGTATCCATTCAGCCAGTCTATGTCTTTTGGTTGGAGCAGTTTAATCTATTTACATTTAAGTTAGTTACTGACATGTATATTCCTATTACCATTTTAATTGTTTTGGGTTTGCTTTTGTGGGTCTTTTCCTTCTATTGTGTTTCCTGCCTAGAGAAGTTCCTTTAGCATTTGTTGTAAAGCTGGTTTTGCGGTGTCGAATTCTCTTAGCTTTTGCTTGTCTGTAAATGTTTTAATTTCTTTGTGGAATCTGAATGAGATCCTTGCTGGGTAGAGTGATCTTGGTTGTAGGTTTTTCCCTTTAATCACTTTAAATATGTCCCGCCACTCCCTTCTGGCTTGCAGAGTTTCTGCTGAAAGTTCAGCTACTAACCTTTTGGGGAATCCCTTGTATGTTCTTTTTTGGTTTTCCCTTGCTGCTTTTAGTAGTTTTTCTTGGTATTTAATTTTTGATAGTTTGATTAATATGTGTCTTGGCGTGTTTCTCCTTGGATTTATCCTGTATGGTACTCTCTGCACTTCCTGGACTTGGTTGACTCTTTCCTTTCCCATATTAGGGAAGTTTTCAACTACAATCTCCTCAAATATTTTCCCAGTCCCTTTCTTTTTATCTTCTTCTTCTGAGACCCCTGTAATTCAAACATTGGTGCATTTAGTGTTGTCCCAGAGGTCTCTGAGACTGTCCTCAATTCTTTTCATTCTTTCTTCTTTATTCTGCTCTGTGGTAGTTATTTCCACTATTTTATCTTCCAGCTCACTTATCCGTTCTTCTGCCTCAGTTATTCTGCTATTGATCCCTTCTGGAGAATTTTTAATTTCATTTATTGTGTTGTTCATCATTGTTTGTTTGCTCTTTAGTTCTTCTAGGTCCTTGTTAAACGTTTCTTATATGTTCTTCATTGTATTTACAAGATTTTGGATCATCTTCACTATCATTACCCTGAATTCTTTTTCAGGTAGACTGCCTATTTCCTCTTCATTTGTTTAGTCTGTTGGGTTTACCTTGCTCCTTCATCTGCTGTGTGTTTCTCTGTCTTCTCATTTTGCTTAACTTACTGTGTTTGGGGTCTCGTTTTTGCAAGCTGCAGGTTTGTAGTTCCTGTTGTTTTTGGTGTCTGCCCCCAGTTGCTAAGGTTGGTTCAGTGTGTTGTGTAGGCTTCCTGGTGGAGGGGACTGGTGCTTGTGTTGTGGTGGATGAGGCTGGATCCTGTCTTTCTGATGGGCAGGACCACATCCGGTGGTGTGTTTTGAGATGTCTGTGACTGTATTTTGATTTTAGGCAGCCTCTCTGCTCATGGGTTGTGTTGTGTTCCTGTCTTGCTAGTTATTTGGTATAGGGTGTCTAGCACTGTAACTCACTGGTTGTTGAGTGGAGCTGGGTCTTAGCGTTGAGATGGAGATCTCTGGGAGAGCTTTGGCCATTTGATATTACGTGGAGCTGGGAGGTCGGTGGTGGACCAGTGTCCTGAAGTTGGCTCTCCCACGTCAGAGGCTCAGTCCTGACACCCGGCTGGAGCACGAAGACCCTGTCAGCCACACAGCTCAGAAGAAAAGGGAGAAAAAAATAAATAAAGTTGTTAAAAAATAAAAAAATTATTAAAAATAAACAAATTTAAAAGTAATAAAACTTAAGAATGAAAGAAGAGAGCAACCAAACCAAAAAACATATCCACCAGTGGTAACAAGCACTAAAAGCTATACTAAAAAAAAAACACAAAAGAATGGACAGACAGAACCCTAGGACAAATGGTAAAATCAAAACTATACAAACAAAATCACACAAAGTCCACCCCTCAATTTTGGGATGATTTGTTGTCTATTCAGGCATTCCACAGATGCAGGGTATATCACATTGACTGTGGAGATTTAATCCGCTGCTCCTGAGGCTGCTGGGAGAGACTTCCCTTTCTCTTCTTTGTCCACACAGCTCCTGGGGTTCAGCTTTGATTTGGCCCCACCTTTGCGTGTAGGTCTCCTGAGGGCGTCTGTTCCCGCTCAGACAGGACGGGGTTAAAGGAGCAGCTGATTCGGGGGCTCTGGCTCACACAGGCCGGGGGGAGGAAGGGGTACGGATGCGGGGCGAGCCTGCAGCGACAGAGGCTGGCGTGACGTTGCACCAGCCTGAGGCGCTGTGTGTTCTCCCGGGGAAGTTGTCCCTGGATCACGGGACCCTGACAGTGGCGGGCTGCACAGGCTCCCGGGAGGGGAGGTGTGGATAGTGACCTGTGCTCGCACACAGGCTTCTTGGTGGCTGCAGTAGCAGCCTTAGCATCTCATGCCCGTCTCTGTGGTCCGCTCTGTTAGCCGCGGCTCACGCCCATCTCTGGAGCTCGTTTAGGCAGTGCTCTGAATCCCCTCTCCTCGTGCACCCTGAAACAACGGTCTCTTGCATCTTAGGCAGCTCCAGACTTTTCCCCGGACTCCCTCCCGGCTAGTTGTGGCGCAGTAACCCCCTGCAGGCTGTGTTCATGCCACCAACCCCAGTCCTCTCCCGGCGCTGTGACCGAAGCCCGAGCCTCAGCTCCCAGCCCCCACCCACCCTGGCGGGTAAGCAGACAAGCCTCTCGGGCTGGTGAGTGCCGGTCGGCACCGATCCTCTGTGCGGGAATCTCTCAGCTTTGCCCTCTGCACCCCTGTTGCTGCGCTTCCCTCCGTGGCTTCGAAGCTTCCCCCCTCCGCCATCCGCAGTCTCCGCCCACGAAGGGGCTTCCTAGTGTATGGAAACCTTTCTTCCTTCACAGTTCCCTCCCGCTGGTGCAGGTCCCGTCCCTATTCTTTTGTCTCTGTTTATTCTTTTTTCTTTTGCCCTACCCAGGTACGCGGGGAGTTTCTTGGCTTTGGGGAGGTCTGAGGTCTTCTGCTAGGTGTTCTGTAGGAGTTGTTCCACGTGTAGATGTATTTTTGATGTATTTGTGGGCAGGAAGGTGATCTCCACGTCTTACTTCTCTGCCATCTTGAAGGTCCGCCTTGTAATTGTTTATTATCATCACGATTACCGTTTATCGGGTACCGGTAAGTTAAAAACACAGGTCCTGAGGCCAGGATGCCCCCAATATTCTTTCTAATTTAATGTGTGTACTTCTTTAACGGAATGAGCACCCAAGAATATACTTACTCCCCCGCCATCTTTAAGGTCTCCTCCCTTACTTTTTAACTTTGTTTCAACTGTGCCTCCTTTGTCTCTAAGTCTCCCCTGCCTCTCAATTCCTTTTTCTCTGTTCCTCATAACTCCTGACCTTAATGATTGTCTTTGGTATTTACAAAAGTCATTCTGTTTTAATAATGATTCTGCATCATTAATACAAAATATTATTATTAATTAGAATTAATGTAATTATTTCCAGTCCCTACTCCCAAACTCAGCTCCTAGCTCATTTTACATATTACAAATAAATGAAATGGCCCACTGATGAGCTCTTCTGTTAGTGATCAGAAGCCTCTTTAGAAAGCAGATGTGGTTTAGTGGTTTTTTCCTCTGCTGAAATTATCTAGCAGGGTGCTTCAGAAATGGTGGGTACACAATAATTAGTTACTTCTTCCTTCCCCTTCTTTTCGAAGACAACTACCTTTGGTTTTTACTATCACTCCTCCTACAGCATAACTTCAAGCTCCTATATTATGCCGTTACATTTTTCTGCATTTGCCCCAATTATTTATTGTCTCTCTTAAAATGTCACTTCTAGAACGAAAACCAGAGCTCCATATGTGGTGTGACCAGGAGAGTACTGTCGTCTCCATATATTTGAGTGCTAAAAGGTTACAAATGCAGCCTAAGATGTTCTCATTATATATATATATATATATATATATATATATATATATATATATATATTTTTTTTTTTTTTTGTGGTACACGGGCCTCTCACTGTTGTGGCCTCTCCCGTTGCGGAGCACAGGCTCCGGACGCGCAGCCTCAGCAGCCATGGCTCACGGGCTTAGCCGCTCCACGTCATGTGGGATCTTCCTGGTTTGGGACACGAACCCGTGTCCTCTGCATCGGCAGGCAGACTCTCAACCACTGCGCCACCCGGGAAGCCCTCATTTTATATTTTTAGCAATTATATTCTCTTGTTGCCGTATAGGAATTCATTTGTCCAGATATTTGTCACACGAAGTCCAGTTGGGGTGACTTTTCTCCACAGTGACGCTAAGTATTAGCAAGAGTGGATTGGCTATGTTAAAGCAAATATATATCTTTATAGCTGGAATATAAGATCTCCTTTATGCTGCTGTTAGAAAATCTAAGTTAAGTCATTGCAGTTTAAAAATGACTTTGCATCAGCCTATTTAATTCTCCTATGTATCATTTTACTTTATAGTCTGTATGAAAGGAATCACTTCAAGGTGAATCAAGAAAATAATATGAACTTTGGATTTTATGCTTTTGTTCTTAATATATTCACATCCCGACTAAAGGCAGCAAAGTGAAGTAGGAGGATTCTACCTGATGATTTGTTAAATAACAGTGAGAAGGAAGTGCCCAGGATAAGACGGGCATGTCACTTTCTGAGAGCAGTGTCTTTGTTTGCCAGTGAGTGTGCGTATACACAAGAATGTATTTTTAAGCATTCCTCTAAGCAGTATCTTCAGACTCATTTCCAACATAATTTTTCTGCTTTTGCTAAGATACTATTTGCTTAAAATTACTCCTCTCTTTTGGCTACAGTCTACTTTCCAGCGTCTCCTTGATTTCTTCAATAACTTAAAAAAGGGTCAGCATGATTTAAGTTTTGTTCTTCATGACTGTAATTATAGGACTAGTTTATTTCCTCTTTCTTGTAGATGGAATCGTACACATCACTGATGTTTTGGCCTACTGAGATAAACTCTGCTGTCCATGGAGTAGGAACCCTTCTGACAAATGATCTCTGGGAATAGAACTCTGTTTTATTGAGTCAATTATCTTGATAAATCATAGTATATTTGAGTTTTGAAGTTTTTATGGATACTTTGACTTGGAATCACATTTTTGCTCACAGTCGTAATGCTCATGGTTCAAGCAAGCCTTCATCGTTAGTACTATATGTAGAGCAGAACACACTTTGGAAATTTTAAAAATGATTTTTCAAAACAGCTTCTTTGGTACAGTATTTCATATACTTCATACAATTCCAAATAAAAATAACAAAAGAAAATTGGTTGGAAAGATTTAAAACAAAAGCACAAAAAAGAGGGATTCCATGTGAGAAACAGTGATAAGAATACTTCTTAGCTAGAGTCTTGAGATTATCTTTAGGTCCTAACTATTTTTTCAAGCTTACCAGTAACATTTTCTATTATTAAAAATTACTTATTTGGGGCTTCCCTGGTGGCGCAGTGGTTGAGAGTCTGCCTGCCGATACAGGGGACACGGGTTCGTGCCCCAGTCTGGGAAGATCCCACATGCCACGGAGCGGCTGGGCCCGTGAGCCATGGCCACTGAGCCTGCACGTCCAGAGCCTGTGCTCTGCAACGGGAGAGGCCACAACAGTGAGAGGCCTGCGTACCACAAAAAAAAAAAAAAAAAAAAAAAAAATTACTTATTTGATAATGTGATAAGAAAACTCCAAATGTGGATTCTGGTGCCAAAGGGTGTTAGTAGCATAAAATAGAGACATGATCTGACAAACCAGTATTGCCGAGGATGGAAGGAAAATTAAATTAGATAACTTTTGCACTGTAAAATAGACAAAATTATCTTGCTAATAGAGAGGTAGTGATTCATTTGTTGTTTTTAACAGTTTCATTCTTGTTGCTTGTTTTTTCTCTTTCGGTTTTATTGGGATATAATTGACATACAGCACTGTATAAGTTTAAGGTGTACAGCATAATGGTTTGACTTACAGACGTCATGAAATGCTATCACAAGTTTAGTGAACATCTATCATCTCATGTAGATAAAAAATAAGGGAAAAAGAAAAAAAATTTTTTTCCTCATGATGAGAACTCCTAGGATTTACTTTCTTGACAACTTTCATATATAACATACAGCAGTGTTAATTATCTTGATAATGTTGTACATTACATCCTTAGTATTTATCTTAGAACTGGAAGTTTGTACCTTTTTCACCACTTTCATCCAATTCCCCCCTTTCTCACTCCCCGCCTCTGGTAACCACGAATCTGATCTCTTTTTCTATGAGTTTGTGTGTTTGCTTGTTGAAGTATAATTGACCTACAACACTATGTTAGCTCCTGGTGCACAAAATAGTGGTTCAATATTTCTATGCATTACAAAATGATCACCATGATAAGTCTAGTAACCATCTGTCACCATACAAAGATGTTGCGTAATTACTGATTTTATTCTCCACACTGTACATTTCATACCCTTAACTCATCTGTTTTGCAACTGGAAGTTTGTACCTCTCTGCATCTATGATTCTGTTTCTGTTTGGTTATGTTTGTTCACTTTTTTTATTTTTCAGATTCCACATATAAGTGAAATCATATGGTATTTGTTTGTTGCTGTTTTTATTTTATTTATTTAATTTTTTATTTTTGCGGTACGCGGGCCTCTCACTGTTGTGGCCTCTCCTGTCTCGGAGCACAGGCTCCGGACGCGCAGGCTCAGCGGCCACGGCTCACGGGCCCAGCCGCTCCGCGGCATGTGGGATCCTCTCGGACCAGGGCACGAACCCGTGTCCCCTGCATCGGCAGGCGGACTCTCAACAACTGCGCCACCAGGGAAGCCCTTGTTGCTGTTTTTAACGCAGTCTTAATTGTGGTTCCTTAATATCTACCTCTAGTGCAATTATATGTTATAGAGATCGTATCCCCCTTCCCGACCAGGGGGATGACTCTTGAAATGAAGATAAACATTTCAAAGGATCTAGTAATTCATCAGGCAGTACTGAAAGTGGGTCCTATGATTTTTTTCTTTAACTTTGGAATTCCACCAGCATTTTGTCTGTAGGCAAACATCTGTATTTTTCAACTTTGTTAGTTTTTCAGCACCTATTGCAGACCATATAACTTTGAGCCCTGAAAGAGACTTATTTTATAGCTGAGGAAAAAGAACTACAGAGATTAATGACCTGCCCAAGATCACACAGCAATTATTTGTAGATAGGTTTATAACTCAGGCATCTGAATTTCCTGCCTGACGCTCTCACCATGTTTCCCCAGTAGGCATCACACAGTAGTTATCAGGTTTTGTTTTGTATTATCTAGATTGTATTCAGCATAATTCTGGAACTTAGCAGAGACTCCATAAATGCTTACTGGATGTATAAGTGAAAAATTACCCTGAGGTAGCATACACCAATATTCCGTTTTGTCATAGCTTTCATTAAACAAATCCTGTGATTATTCCTGGAATCTACTGCACACCACAAATCCAATGTGTATAGCAAATAGCATTTTTTTTGCACCTCTCCCAACCAAATTGATATTGAACTTTCCTGTGCGTGTTCAAGCATTCTGGTGCAGAATTTTTAAAAATTGTATGGTATATTTTTCAGTTACAGGCTTCAGCTCAGGACGGAGAAAGGAGAGAATAGGGATCTGCAGAGTTCAAGGATGTGTAATTCTGGGAGCTCAGAAATAAATCACAGCTCCTGTTATCAGAAGTTCTGCAAGCAAAGATGCCAAAGACATGGCAGATTGCCTCCGAACCCAGGCAGGAACACGGAACAATGACCTATTGATTGCTTACTTGTGAAAATTATTTCCTTACTGTTAGAGTTCGAAGACCAAATTAGCTGTATGGTCTGCACGTGAGATAAACCTCAGTGTGGGATGTTAGGTCACAATGGAGTAAGGGTTAAAAAAAAACCAGAATAAAAGCAATACCGAGGAAAGCTTATGAATATGAAAGAATATGAGCTCAAATAAAAAGGCGTAAATGTGAAAGACGTCTTTGCTCGCCAACTTGGATAATTCACCCTGCCAAGCCTCATAGGCTCCTGTGTAACCCGTGGGGAAGACACCTGCCCTGGAGGGTTACTGTGAGGCACCAGCAGGATACTGGGGAAGCACCAGCCTATATAGGCATTCCCTGTGTTTGTGCTGGGTATGTCTCAGAAATATGTTTTGTTTTAGATGTTTGTGTGTGTGTGTGTGTGTGTGTGTGTGTGTGTGTATGTGTGTTCATTACTACACTGAACAGTTTGACCCTAAATTACTGACAAATGATATTCTAGAGGTATTACAAAAATACCAGAGCAGTTTAACCTTCCAGATGCTAACGTAAAACTTTTATAGTGGTTCTACTTGTCTTCAGTGGAAATTACTGAAGAATAACAATCATCAGGGCGTTAGGAATAAACTACTTTGAAATGATGAAGTAAAGAAGGTATCTTGAAAAAGTCATGCCCGGAGGCAGGTCATCACTTGGAGAGAAAAAAAACCCAAAAAACTCCACAGTTGCCATGGACCATCCTGGGCAGAGTACTATAGTGGAGAAGTAAGTCAGACAGAGAAAAACAAATATCATATGATATCACTTATATGTGGAATCTAAAAAAATGATACAAATGAACTTATTTACAACACAGAAATACACCCACAGACATAGAAAACAAACTGTGGTCACCAAAGAGGATAGTGGTGGGAGGGAAAGATAAATTAGGTGTTTGGGATTAACATATACAAACTACTATATATAAACTAGGTAAACAACAAGGACCTGCTGTATAGCACAGGGAACTATACTTGATATCTTGTAATAACCTATAAGGGAAAAGACTCTGAAAAAGAATATACAGATGTATGTATGTATAACTGAATCACTTTGCTGTACGTTGAAACTAACACATGGTAAATTAACTATACTTCAATTTAGACAATGTAGGAGAGCACATCAAACATCCAGTAGGCATTCTCCTCTCTCCTTCCCTTTTCTCTGTCCTCTCCCTCTTCTCTTCCCGTCTGTCTCTCCCCTCCCCCTGCTCCTTCTCTCCTCTTCCCTCTTTCCTCCCCCTCTCCCTCCTCTTTCTTCCTCATCCTCTCTTCTCTCTCTTTTTCTCACTCCCCTTTTTCTACCCTCTCTCTTCTCTCACTCCATCTCTTCTTTCTTCCCACCCCCCCCCCTCTCACTCACTCACTGTCTCACTTACAGATTTGCTAAAGTTTCTGACTCACTTGACAAAGGATACAGCTCTTCACCTACAGTCGGTGGCCACAGAGAATAGGCACACCGCAGCCCACCTTGACGGCACTCCTTGAGGTCCACAAGAATCTCTGCTGTGGGGGAATGGGGTGGCCAGGAAGCTTCCAGGCATGAGGCAGGGTCTCGCTAGCTCTGAAAAGCTTAATTTACAGTGGTGCCACAGTTCTTTTTCACTTGGGACTTAACTGTGTTCTTCAAGTAGTATGCAGACTTAATATGCCTAGGAAAGGGTGTGTTTGCAGGTAATGGGAGCTTCCTGGTTCTTAAGTCAACCCCAGCATCAAAACCATGTTCTTACCCTGTAAAGAGCAAAGTTAATGTTCAGGGATCTCTGACTGGCCTCTCTCCGTATGTCCAGATACATGCTGCATGATCTGTGGCCCACAGTGACTGTCTGATGCTGATATTATGGAGTATCATTTTATGGAATGGGTAAGTGTGATAATGGACTAGGTCTCAGGACCGGAATCTTAAATCCATTCCCGACTTTTCGAGTCAACTACATTTCGCAAGTGCTTTTCAAAGCTTTACCTGTCTATGAAAAGAAAGTCACCTTTGTGCTTATCACTTGGTAGAAGAACAAAACTGAACATACAGATTATGTAATTTGCATTGGTCAACATACTGTGTATTAAAAATATATATGTTACCCTCTTAGCAAACTTTGTGCTGCACTCTCCTTTTCTTTTTTTAAAACATTTTATTGAAGTATAGTAGATTTACAATGTTGTGTTAATTTCTGCTGTACAGCAAAGTGATTCAGTTATACATGTATATTTTTTTCATGTACTTTTCCATTATGGTTTATCACAGGATATTGAATATAGTTCCCTGTGCTCTACAGTAGGACCTTATTGTTTACTCTCCTTTCAATATCATCAACTTGTCCCCCTTTGTGATGCCTAAATAATCACTAATTGGATTCTGGCAGCCATCTCTTCATGCTAGTTTTTTTTTTTTTTTTCCTGTCCTTTTGTCCCCGTAAGTCTCCTAAATCTTCCTTCCTCCATCCTTCCCTCCTCTCTCTTTCTCCCTCCTCTTTTTTCTTCCTTGTTTCACATGATCCAAATATCAAAAATACAAAAAGGTATCCAATGAAAAGTTGCCTTCCCACAAGTCCTCTATTGGCTCAGAAAATATCTTGCCTCTCCCAGGTCCCAGGAAGTCATTCTTACTTGTTTCCTGTTTATTCTTACAAAGAATTTTAATTTAAACACAAGCCAATAAAATTGTAGATTTTCCCTCCTCTTTTAAAAATACATGTAGTAGCATATTACACACATGTTTTCATTTAACCACAGATTGTTTTCAATCTCTTGCTATTAAAAAAAAGTTACAATGAATAACCACATACATGCATCATTTTCCACACGTGCAATTATATCTTAGGATAAATTCCTAGAAGTAATTTTGATATTACCAAAATGCTCACCAAAGGGCTGTACCAGTTTATGCTCTTACCAGCAATGGATGAAACTATTTCCCCAGATTTGTACTAACTGAATGTGTTATGAACTTTTGGATTTTTGCTAGTCTCAAAGAGGTGGAGGACAATGTTTTCCCAGTGTTTTTTAAATTTGTGTTTCTCTATTATGAATGAGGTTAAGTATCTTTTAAATTATTTGAGAACCATTTGTATTTGCTTTCCTGTGAACTGTCTTTTCATATTCTCTGCCTATTTTTTATTGAGTTATTGATGATTTTCTTACTAATTGGTAGCTATCTGTGTGTCAAGGAGATTGACTCTTTATGACATAAATTGGGAATATATACTTTTAGTTTGCCATTTGATTTTTTTGACTAAGCTTATAATATTTGGGGTTCTTTTGCTGTATCATATAAAAGATTTAATTTTTGTGTAGTTAAATGAATTCATGTTCTTTTACGGTTGCCAAATATATTATAATTAGAAGAATTTTTCCTCAGTCTGAGCTTATAAACTAATTCTTCCATGTTTACTTTTATGGTTTTGTATTCCACATTCAAATATTTAATTCACTTAGAATATTTTTATGGAGTGTAGTATACATTATGAGATTTATCCAGTTTCATTTTTCTCTTTGACTACCTTGTACTATTCCTTGGTATTATTAAAAAGTCCATCATTTGGAGACTTCTACTCCTGGGAAGATGAAATAGATGTACTTTTCCCTATCTCTCCCTCTAAGGACAACTAAAAATCTTGGGCATTTTATATAAGACAAACATGAGAAGACTCTGAAAAGCGCAGAGAAGACAACTACAGACCTTGGGACCTAAGGAACAACTCAATGGTGAATTCCTTGGGTTTTGTTTTTGGCTCATATAAATCAGACGTGGAACTGGAAAAGCTAGAAACTCAGAAATACCGATAGACGTACATAAAGAGGAAGCCCCAACAAAAGCCCACTCTTTCTAGCCAAATGACTGGGAGAGGGCCAGCCTAGCAAAACAGAAAATGTTGAGACAATAACCCCTCTACACTAACCAAACAGCACAGAAAAAACTGTGGCCCTTCCTCCACCTCTACCTGCAAATGCTGGTGGTCCGCAGTCCACCCCCTTCCCCGAGACCCATGGTGTCAGAGCAGGCCCACTAGAGAATCAGAAGTCTCACTCCCACCCATGGTGGGTGTCAGCAGAGGCTTAATGTGGAGCCAGAACTCCCACTAACACCCCCCTTAACAAAGAGCCCCTTCTCCCCCTCAGGTGTCAACAGAAACTGAATGAGAACCTGGACTTTACTTACACCAGCAGAGGTGTCCCCTCCCCTTCCCCTGCCTGAGTTCTGTAAGAGGAAGCTAACTAAAACAGAAATTTTAAATAAGGTCTAGAGTCTTATAACATAATACCCAAATGTCCAGGTTTCCATAGAAAATCATGTCATACCAAGAACAAGGAAAATCCCAACTCAAATGAAAAGAAAACAATCAGTAGATACCAACACTAAGATGATAGTGATGTTAGAATTACCTGACAAACATTTTAAAGCAGCCCTTGTAAAAATGTTTCAACAAGTGATTATGCACATGCTTGAACAAATTAAAAAATAGAATGTCTCAGCAAATAAATAGAACATTTCAGAGGAGAAATTGAAGATAGAAAGAGGAGCCAAATGGAAAGTTTAGAACTGAAAAATACAGTAACTGCAACTAAAAACTCAGTGGATAAGCTCAATAGAAGAAAGGAGCGGGGAGGAAAGAACATGTGAAGTTGACTATAGAACAATAGAAATTATGCAGTCTGAAGAACAGAGAGAAAACAGACTGAAAAAAATTGTAACAGAGCCTCAGAAACCTGTGAGACTATAGTAAAAGATCTAACATTCATGTCATTGGAGTCCTGGAATGAGAGGAAGAAGGCAGGGCCGGAAAGTACTTTAAGATATAACAGCTGAAAACCTCCCCAATTTAGCAAAAGATATAAACCTTGAAAACAGCAAAATAACACTTTACATATAGGGGAATAATAATTTCATTGAGGATGAACTTCTTATTAGAAAACATGAAAGTCACAGGAGGTAGCACAAGATTTTCCCAGAATTCTATATCTAGCTAATGTATAATGCAGGGTTTTAGATATATTTAAGAAACATTCAGTTATATTGAGGTGAGTCCACTTAATCCTACATTTTAAAGGATTATTTCCCAAGACAGACTTTTAAATTGTCAAGCTATATAACACACTTAGTTTAATTCTCAAACTTCTTTGTCTCAGGATTTGTTTTATGCTCTTAAAAAGTACTCAGAATCCCAAAGGGCCCGTGTTTATGTGAGCTATTCCAACCCATGTTTCCTGCATTAGAAATTAGAGCTGAGATATTTTTTAAATGTTTATCTTATTTCAAAGTAACAGTAATAAACTCATTACATGTTAACATAAATATCACATTTATAAATATAATTTTTCAAAACAAAAACTACTCATGAGAAGGTTGGCATTGTTACATGTTTCGCAAATCACTTCAATGCCTGGCTTAATAAAACACAGCTGAAATCTTATGTATGCTTCTGTACTCAATCTGTTATGGTGTATTGTTTTGGTTGAAGTGTATGTAGAAAATCTGGTTTCACGCTGATGTGTAGTTGGAAAGTACCAAGTATTTTAGTAGATTTTTCAGAATATTGTCATTATCCTTCTTTGACATTACATTAAAACTCAGCAACTAGTAGTTTTTAAAATATTATACCACAAGTTGGAACTTAAACCATGTCGATAGAGTTTTGGTATTCTGTTGCATTGAGATCTATTTTGCAATTCAAATGGACCTTTTGCTTATGCATCCTTTTATAAAATGATGCATTATTCATTTGGAAAATATTGGTTCACTGACTTATACAGATCTTCCAAACATTGACACATTTTATCAACTATTATAAAAGACAGATTTATTAGCATCATCACTGTTCTCATCAGAAAAAAAAGCTAAGTATTAGCAAACTGTCAAGCTTGAAGTAGCAGAGACAATTTTTCCAAGATTCTGATTTTTGCTTTTCAGTGGTTTTTCTTGGGCTGGTTAGCTAGTTTGTTCATTTTCTAAGACACGTCTGCTAAATACTAAAATCAGATTAACCACAGGTTGTCACTTATTCTTTCAAGTAAAAGTGGTGTTTCATAAAAAAAAAGCAGCTGGTTCCACTCACAGCTGAAACAGTTGCACAAGTGCTTTTCCTTGAGACAATCATCAGTCCTTGGTGGGCGGCACAAGTGTTCTGTGTGCCTTCCATTTTATTACACAGCATTTTTCAATGACATGTCTTCCTGGGTTAAGGTATAATAAAATTAAGAATTTTTACCTTTCCACAAGGACATTCTTATGTAAAGGTGGAAGTATTTTTTTAAGTGTTATGACAGTGAAGGATGCATTGACTGCTATTACAGTTGTGTCATTGCTTTGATTTCTTCTAAAATGTAAACAATTTTATCATTATTATTTGGCAGCATCAGTACAAATGTCTGCACAGTGAAAGGGGCAAATTACATCTTAGTATTATTATGCAAATATTATTTATCTCATAAACCTCAAAGTGTTACCAGGACTCCTTTATGTCCACAGACAATGCTCTGAGGACCACTGGTCTAGTGTTTCTTTCCTTTTTAATTGAAATATAGTTGATTTACAATATTATGTTGGTTTCAGGTGTACAACATAGTGATTCAGTAGTTTTATGGACTATAGTCCATTTAACGTTGTTACAAAACAATGGCTATATTTCCTTTTGCTGTACAACATATCCTTGTTGCTTATTTGTTTTATATGTAAGTAGTTTGTATCTCTTAATCCCAGTATTGCTACCTTGCCTCTCCCCAGTTCCTTCTCCCCAGTGGTAACCGCTAGTTTCTTCTCTACATCTGTGAGTCTGTTTCTATTTTGATATATACATTTGGGGTCTAATGTTTCTTTAGCCAGTTTCTATTAGTTCTCTACTATAAGCAAGGCTAAAATTCACATATTTCCACTTCTCTCTCTCTCTCTCTTCACCAACTGACTTTAGTCAACTGTGCTGTCTTTCTTCACATTTACTTCTGTATTGTTAAATATGCTTAAACATGTATTAATTGCTCTGCCAGCATTAAATGATATCCTTTGACTCCAGAGATTACAGATGAAGTCATCTTCTTTACCTTCAATCTTCCCCCTCTTTCCCCACAAATTTTCCTTAGTTTCATCATTTCTGCATTTTCAGAATACAAATGGTTACATTTTTTTTTCCTGTCACTCGACTCCCTACATCTGCTTTAGCCTTGGTCCTCACTGACTGTTTTGTTGCCATGGTTTCCCTAGTTGTCTCCTGACTGGCTGAAGTTTGACTGAAGTAGTTTTCTCAAGAAGTACTTACTCATGGAAATGATACTTCCTGAGTTTGTTATGAATCGTTTAAAAGATAATTTGGCTATATATTAAACCCTTTGTGTAAACTTTCTTTTCTTGAGCATCCTGTACTCAAGATGCTTATTATTCTATGGACTTCTACTCTTGAAAGTTGCCGTGGAGAAACAAAAGGTCAGTCTGCTTTCCTCTCTACAAATGACTTGATATTTTTCTTTGGCTTCCTTAAGTTTTCTTTCTTCATTTTTGAAATCAAGTATCTTTGAGAGGATGTCATCTTTGTTTACTTAATGAATTTTTTAGATTATAGATTTAATTTTTTCTAGTCCATTCCTTTGTATGCCTCCTTTAGACCTCAACTGTGAATATATTGGAACTTCTTTATTTTCTATTTCTAGAATTTCTCTCCAAAACTTTTACACTTTTTATTCCTTTTAAAAAAAGAATTCCAATTTTGATTCTCTACATCCCATTCTGTTTTTTTTTTTTTTTTCTTTTCATGAACAATTTAAAGGAGTACTCTGTGAAGTGTATTTTCAGGGGAAATATGTAGCGTCCTAGGGATCTTCCTTTTTCTTATGTCAAGCTCAACAAAAACATAAAACATATACAGTCCTAGGAAAAAGCCCTCAGTGATCTTGGCTGTGACAGTTTCTCAGCCTTTTTTTTTAATGACCTTGAGAGTTTTGAAGTATACTGGTCAGGTACTTTGTAGAATGTCCCTTTATTGGTTTTTCTATGATCAGGTACTTTGTAGAATGTCCCTTTATTGGTTTTTCTATGATTTTTTTTTTTTTTTTTTTTTTGGTATGCGGGCCTCTCACTGTTGTGGCCTCTTCCATTGCAGAGCACAGGCTCCGGACGCGCAGGCTCAGCGGCCATGGCTCACGGGCCCAGCCGCTCCGCGGCATGTGGGATCTTCCCCGACCGGGGCCCGAACCCATGTCCCCTGCATCGGCAGGTGGACTCTCAACCACTGCGCCACCAGGGAAGCCCTTTTTTTTTTTTTTTTGGTCATGATTTGACTGAAGAGTTTTGAGAAAGAGCACACGGGTAAAGGGCCCTTCTCATGACATCATATCAAGAGAACATGCTTTAACATGACTTAGCACTGTTGCTGTTAACTTTGATCACCCGGAGGAGGTAGTATTTGTCAGGTTTCTTCCTGTAAAGCTGCTCTCACATCACCCCACCCCCTTCTACACTACATTCCTTGGGAAAGAAGTCACTATGCACAGCCCACACTTAATGAACCAAGAAATTATGCTTCATCTCTTGAGGACAGAGCATCTGTATGAGTTACATGGTATTCTTCTGCAACACCTATTTGTCTCTACTGCCCCACTTATTTAATTATTCAATAATTTATTTATATCTTTATAAGCCAATACTGCTTGACTTTTGTTGTTGTTTTTTTTTTTTTTGCTCAATTATTCTTGCTTTGGCCATTGGCAGCTCTTTCAGTTGGCACCTGTATCCCATTGATATACCTGCATCATTGATTTTTTAAAATTATTTTAGTACTTCTTTACTTTCTGGCACTATAAGATGCTCAGGGCTCACGTTGTTTATTCCCTGCCCCAGTCCTAGAATCAGCCATTTCTCCAGGGAGCCCTGGTTACTTTTATAGGAAAGCAAGGAAATCTCTATCACACTAATCAGTGAGTACACACCTATCTATAAATATTTATATATATCATATTCATCAGTATCTATATTAAGCCGACATGAGTAATCATCTAATTCCACATGGATCGTTCTAACTTTTTCCCCCTTGCTTGTCTGTAACCTCTCACCCCAACAGTGAGAAACTTGGTCCCTATCTTCTACCATGCATTTATATAATTGTTTATTCTAGTGTATATGTATAGTGGTTTCAGAACTGTTAACCTGTACCCCTTTGGAAAATAACTTTATTAAATAGAAAGTGCTTATGTACAGTGCCTTTTGCCTTTGGTCTTATAGAATCAACATTCATTTCTAAAGTTATTTAGGTGAGCATCTTCTCCTTCCTATCCACTTCAGTGAGATTGCTTCATACATTTGTAATATAGTTAGATTCTTTTGTCACAATCTGCGTTGAATCCAGAATCTTCAACCTCCTAAGTGATTTTTTGAACTTACATTAATTAACATTCAGTTTTTCTGCTGCAGATTTTTATGCAGATTTTATTTTATTTTCTAACAAATGCATAATGTCTGTATCCATCATTACAGTACCCTTAACTATGAGATAGTTTCGCCATACTAAAAAGTCCCCTATACTTCACCTATTCATCTCTCCCCATAACCCTGAACCCTTAGCACCCACTGATCTATTTACCATCTCTACAGTGTTGCCTTTTCCAGAATGTCACATAGTTGGAGTCATACAGTATGTAGTGTTTCCAGACTTCTTTCATTCAGTTTAGTTTCTTTCACTTAGCAATATACGTTTAAGGTGCTCCCATGTCTTTTCATGGCTTGGTAGTTCACTTATTTTTATCACTGAATAATATTCCACTGTATGGATGTACCACAGTTTACCTGTCCGCCTATTACAAGACATCTTGGTCGCTTCTAGTTTTTGATGATTATGAATAAAACTCCTATAAAAAATTGCACACAGACTTTTCTATGGACCTAAGTTTTCAAACCAGCTGGGTTTGGTTGTATGATAAGACTATGTTATGTTTGTAAGAATCTTCCAAACTATTTTCTGAAGTGCCTGTACCATCTTGCATTCCCACCAGGAATGAGTAGGAGATTCTGTGGGTCCACATCCTCACCACCAATTGGTATTGTCAGGTTTTTAAAAATTTTACTTTATTCATTCATGTAAGTCTAACATAGCCATATCTCATTGGCTCTTTAAAAATTTATTTTATTTTAATTTATTTTTGGCTGCATTGGATCTTCACTGCTGCGCGCGGGCTTTCTCTAGTTGCAGCGAACAGGGGCTACTCTTCATTGCGGTGCGCAGGCTTCTCATTGTGGTGTCTTCTTTTGTTGAGGAGCACGGGTTCTAGGTGCACGGGCTTCAGTAGCTGTGGCTCACAGGTTCTAGAGCGCAGGCTCAGTAGTTGTGGTGCATGGGCTTAGTTGCTCTGCGGCATGTGGGAATCTTCCCAGACCGGGGCTCGAACCTTTGTCCCCTGCATTGGCAGGTGGATTCTTAACCACTGCACCACCAGGGAAGCCCTCATTGTTGTTTTAATTTGCATTTTTCTAATGACAAATGTTGAACATCTTTTCATATGCTTATTTACCACCTGCATATCCTGGTGAGGTGTCTGATCAGAGCTTTTGCCTATTTTAATGGGGTGTTTGTTTCCCTATTGTTGAATTTTAAGAATGCATTGTATATTCTGGCTAATGTGTTGTACAAATATTTTCTCCTGGTGTACAGCTTGTCTTTTCATTCTTTAACAGTGTCTTTTGCAGAAAGGAAGTTTTTAATGTTAATAAAATACAATTTAGTAATTTTTTATTCCATGAATCATGCTTTTAGTGTTTTATCTAAAAACTCATCACCTAACCCAAGGTCAAATGGAGATTTTCTTCTGTTTTCTTCTAGAAGTTTTATAGTGTTGCATTTCACAGTTACATATTATTTTGAGTTAATTTTGATATCAGGCATACAGTCTGTGTCTAAGTTCATTATTTTGCTTACGAATGTCCAGTTGTTCCAGCAGCACCTGTTGATAAGGCTTTCTTATTTCCGATGAATTATCTTTCCACCTTTGTCAGAGATCAGTTGACTGTACTTGTATGAGTCTATGTCTAGGCTCTGTGTCCTCTCCTATTGATTTACGTGCCTTTTCTTTTACCAGTACTTTGCAATCTTGATCATTGTAGTGTGAGTGTGACTATCTTGATCAGGTAGCGTGAGCCCTCTTGGTTCTTCCATAATGTATGCCTATTCTAGGTGTTTTGCTTTTCCATATAAATTTTAGAATCAGCTTGTTGATATCCGCAAACTAGTTTGCTGGGGTTTTTATTTTAATTGTGTTGAAGCTTCAGTTTAAGAATTTACATCTTAATGATATTGTGTCTTCCAATCCAACAACACAGAATCTCTCTTCACTTCTTTATAGCTTATTTGATTTCTTTCATCAGACTTTTGTAGTTTTCTGCATACAGGTCCTGTACATATTTTGTTAGATTAATACCTAAGCATTTCATTTTTTAAGGACTATTGTAAATGTATTTTTTATTTCAAATATTATTTTTTCATTGTTGGTGTATAAGAAAACAATTGACTTTTGTATATTGACCTTCCATCCTGTTATACTGGCTTATTGTTTCCAGGGGATATTAGTAATTCACATATTTGGCTACATCTTAGAACTCATTATCATTCAGAAGTAATTTAAAACAAGTTTTAACATTTAAAATCTTCCTGGACGCTTATGTTTCTGCCTTTGCCATTATTCTACTTCCATTGAGCTTCTCTTCAAGTCAACTCCCAGGGCCTTGGCTTCTCATATTTTTCCAAGTATATAGTCCCAATTATATTCACTTTTCTCACTCCGAGCTTGGGATCCTTAACTTTCCATTTCAACTCTGTTCTTACTTGTACCCTTTCTATTTTGATACATCTCTTACCCTCTGAATCATCAACCTAGGAAAAATCAAACCATCTCCTTTCTATTTCCAAGATGCTGATGGTTGGTGGCCAACATCACCTAAGCAGGAACTTAGTTCCACCTCAAATGCCCTAGGGCTACTCAACAATCCTTTTCCTCTTATCCCATCCAATTCCTTCTTGCCATCCCTGTCCCTTTTTCCATGCACATATTACATATTCTAGTCTTTCCTACTTTATTCAAGTCCCTAAGCATGGCCCTTTTATGCACATCCAAGGTCTTCCTGACTTCCTAGAGATAGTGCCTTAATGACAGCAGTGCCTTATATGGCCCTGAGTTTACTCACATCTTCTTCTTCCATCTTTTTCCAGAAAGTATCACTTCTACTTCCTCTGATTTCCATCCCTTCAAATAGTGTCTCAGTAATTTTAATTAAATAGTAGTTATTATTATTATCGTTAACTATTCTTTTTAAATTTAAAAAAAAACCTCTTTTGGCCGTGCCGCGCGGCATGTGAGATCTTAGTTCCCCGACCAGGGATTGAACCCAGGCCCCCTGCAATGGAAGCATAGAGTCTTAACCACTGGACTGCCAGGGACGTCCCTATTATTGTTAACTATTAATTATCTAATCTCACCTTCAACCGTTTCATTTCCTTTTTTCCTTGATTCTTCTCAACCTATGAACATACTGAAGTATCATTTTGTTTGAAAAGATTACTTCTTTCCATCCTTCTTTCCCCTCATAACACTTTCTCTCTTTTCTCTTCTTGAAAGAGTTATCTGCATTTCCTGCTACCACTGAAAGAGAATTCTGACAACAATGTGCACATTGGATGAATTGTTGATGATAGTTTCTGTCACCCATCATTAAGTCCCCAGCAATCTGGGTTTCATTCCTATAACTTCACTGTAACTGGACTCTTGATAGTTTTCATTAATCTCCTAATTTGCAAACCCAGTGACGAGCAGATAGTCTTATTTTGCTATTGTATGCTTGTTTTTCCTACCCTTACAGGTTCGTATCTTGGACACAGTGTGCAATTACACATGGCAAATACAGAAAAAGACTGACTACCTAATTAAGTAGAGATTTAAATATTGCTGCACTTGACTTTTCTGTGATGGCCACTTTAACATACCTTCTTTCTCAGAACAGAAAAAGCTATGGGCCTAAGGGTATGTTCTCTAGGGAAACAGAACTAATATGTATATATATATATATATATATATGATTTTTTTTGAGAAACTGGATCATATGATTATGAAGACTGAGAAATTCCACTTCTGCAAGCTGAAGACCCAGGAGAACTGGTGGTGTAAGTTCCAGTTCAAGTGCAGAAAACCAATATCCCAGCTGAAAAACAGAGAATGAATTCTTTCTTACTCCAGCTTTTATTCTATTCAGGCCTCAAACAGATTGGATGAGACCTACCCACATTGGGGAGGTCAATCTTATTCACTCAGCCTATTGAATAAAATGTTATTCTGGATAACATTCATCCAGAATAAATGTTATTCTGGTGTTTCTCATCCAGAAACACCCTCACAGGCCCACCCAGAATAATGTTTAACCAAATTATGTGGCCATCCCATGCCCTAGTCAAGTTAACACATAAAATTAACCATCACAGTATATGACAGACCTGGGTCAAGTCCCCAGACCTGTCATTCACTACTCTTGGCTTCAGCAAGCTGCTCTTAGCTTCAGTTTTCTCATCTGCAAAATGTTCATAACATCCTTTCCCAGAGTGGCTGCAAATATTAAATGAGTGTGTTAAAATGCCTTTCTTTCACAGGGTGGGCACTGAACAGAAGTTGTTTCCCTTTTTTGTCTTTTGTATCTCTCATTTCTCCCTTTAAAGTGAATTTGCTTCCCATGATATGTCTTATCAAATTTTGTCCACTCTAATTTTGAAGTAAACAGTGAGCGACCAGTGAAGGGGATTCTACCATTTTCTCTCAGATAATGTTTCACAGATTAAGAGATCCCATTGCCAAGGAATGTTTCCTGATCTTTGGCCGAAAGTAAATAGCCTTGCCAGTACCGTATATAGAAAATTATGACGAGCATGGTTTGTGACCTGATGTTTCATCAACCATGGAAAAAGAAAAATTGAGTTTTGTTTTAAATCACTTTCTTGAATTACAGTAGTCCAATTTTGGGGTATTTGTTTTCATTATTCCCATTATGAGAGTTAGCTTGTGTTTCCCTTGGTGAATGTTATTTTATTTTTTAAAATTTGTAGTGGAGTATAGTTGATTTACAATGTTGCTTTAGTTTCTGCTGTACAGCAAAGTGATCAGTTATACATATACATATATCCACTCTTTTTTAGATTCTTTTCCCATATAGGTCATTACAGAGTATTGAGTAGAGTTCCCTGCGCTATATAGTAGGTCCTTATTAGTTATCTATTTTATATATAGTAGTGTGCATATGTCAATCCCAATCTCCCAATTTATCCCTCCTCCCCTTTCCCCCTGGTAACCCTAAGTTTGTTTGCTACATCTGTGACTCTATTTCTGTTTTGTAAATCAGTTCATCTGTACCATTTTTAAGATTCCACATATAAGCAATATCATATATTTGTCTTTCTCTGTCTGACTTAATTCACTTACTATGACCTTTTTTATGGCTGAGTAATATTTCATTGCATATATGTACCACAACTTCTTTACCCATTCCTCTATCCGTGGACCTTTAGGTTGCTTCCATGTCTTGGCTATTGTAAACAGTGCTTCAGTGAACATTGGGGTGCATGTATCCTTTTGGATTATGGTTTTCTCAGGATATATGCCCAGGAGTAGGATTGCTGGATTATATGGTAGTTTTATTTTTAGTTTTTCAAGGAATCTCCATACTGTTCTACATAGTAGTTGTACCAATTTACATTCCCACCAGCAGTGTAAGAGGGTGCCCTTCTCTCCACACCCTTTCCAGTATTTATTGTTTGTAGACTTTTTGATGATGGCCATTCTGACCAGTGTGTTTTGATTTGCATTTCTCTGATAATTAGTGATGTTGAACATCTTTTCATGTGCTTTTCAGCCATCTGTATGTCTTCTTTGGAGAAATGTCTTTAAATCTTCTGTGCATTTTTTGATTGGGTTGTTTTTTTTTTCTCACATAGAGCTGCATGAGCTGTTTGTATGTATTGGAGACTAATCCCTTGTCAGTTGCTTAGTTTGCAGATATTTTCTCCCATTCTGAGGGTTGTCTTTTCATCTTGTTTATGGTTTCCTTTTCTATGCAGAAGCTTTTAAGTTTAATTAGGTCCCATTTGTTTATTTTTGTTTTTATTTTCATTACTCTAGGAGATGGATCAAAAAAGATACTGCTGGAGTTAATGTCAAAGAGTGTTCTGCCTATGTTTTCCTCTAAGAGTTTTATAGTATCTAGTCTTCTGGCCTTACATTTATGTCTTTGATCCATTCTGAGTTTATTTTTGTGTATGGTGTCAGAGGGTGTTATAATTTCATTTTTTTACATGTAGCTGTCCAGTTTTCCCAGCACCAGTTATCGAAGAGGCTGTCTTTTCTCCATCATATATTCTTGTCTCCTTTGTTGTAGATTAGTTGACCATAGTTGCGTGAGTTTATTTCTGGACTTTCTATCCTGTTCCATTGATCTATATTTCTGTTTTTGTGCCAGTACCATACTGTTTTTATTACTCTAGGCTTGTAGTATACTCTGAAATCAGGGAGGCTGATTCCTCCAGCTCCATTTTTCTTTCTCAGGATTGCTTTGGCTATTTGGGGTCTTTTGTGTTTCCACTGCCTTGGTGAATTTTAAATTCATGGGTAAATTTTCAATAATTCTAAGCAGTGTTTCAAAATGTCTCTTTCTTTAGATCATGTAGCAGCTACTAGAAAAAGTATCTCATATATTATTTACCTCTTATTTTGTGATCTTCTGTGAAGCTCAGCATTATGACCATGATTCTGATTAAGAGCTAGCAAAAGCCTTTTTATTATTTATGGTTTAAATTTAGTATTCTTTTGATCATCATTTCTTCATCAGTATTCACTGAATTAGTTCTTTTAGCCTCAGTAATCTAACTTACACTTTAAACAATTCTGACTTTATGGAAGTGTTCTTTCACTTTAAATAAGGAACCCTTAATGGACAGCTTTCTGCTATGTCAGTTTTTATAGTGTTTCATCATATTTCCCTTTCAGTCTGTCCTAAGATAAAAACTGTCATGAACTTATGACTAATCAGGCAGAGTGAAATGAAATAATTATTTTGTGACTTTGATCAATGGAAATAAACACCCTGGGTAACTCAGGCCCCATTTCCCACTTTTTCTTTAGTCATAGTGGATTTTTAGGTAATTGTCTCAATCTTCTTCCGTGTGCCTGAGTAAACACAGCTAATGGGTCTGTTTTACATAATGAAATGTTATGGAAAATTAAAAACACAGCCTGGCAGAGACTTTCAGGGGTCATCTGGAGCATCTCACTTCCTCTAGGCAGGCTTCTTATAAATCTTCCTTTAGAAAAGAATGTCTGTGTCTAGGCTAAGATCTGCAGATGATATAAGGCTGAGTGATCTTGTAAATATGATCAAGTTGCAAAACAATATTCAGGAAATGGAGATGTTCTATCTGTGTGAAGAAAGATAGTGGCTGGATCAAATCTCATACTGAGGCCACATTCAGAGTATTAACTGATGTGCTGGTTCCTACCTGACCTGAAGCAGCTTCTTGTGCTCCCAATCTGACAGGGAAATGGATGATCCTTAGAGACAGACAGCCCCCTCGAGAGAACAGAAGTGCCATAAATTTAGCTGATAGGTTCAAATGACACTACCTAATGGAGTATGAACTGGAGAACTGATTTTTTCTTTTACTTTGTCTCTCCCCCTATAAAGGACTCTCTCAGCTACAGAGAAGCAGAAGAGTTCAGAGAAAAACATAAGTTAGGACTAGGAGAACTGTGCAGACATATGAATGAGAGATTCCCCATGAAATCCAGAGGGTGATTAAAAAAATTGGTACCTTGTCTGTCGCTTTGGAAAATGAGTATAATTGAGATTATTTATTCGTTATTCTTACTGCTTATTCATTATAAACCCAGTTATCATCCCTCTCCTTCACTTAACATTTGGGAAGAAGTTGAGACATTGTCTAAATTCACCCTTGACTACTATTCCTCTGACTTACGTGTTCTCTCCACCCCACTCCAGTCTTGTGGGACCAGATCACTGTTAATTTTACTCCTGGTCTTGTCCTAAATTAATAAATAGCAGAGCTCCTAGTTGCAATGATTTCTAAGCTGCTATCTGCATGAGGGTGTCTGTGGAATAGGGGTAATCATGTGGCGAGCTTCCCTTCTTTAAATGGCCTTGCCTTCTACTTCTCTTTACAAATCTAGATGAAGTTGTGTGGTTATATCAGACTTGGCTGATGCCTGGGTTAACGGAAAGAGGATGTTTTAGATCTGGTTTTGCATCCCCTCAGATTTGCTTTGACCCATTATCCTCTGAGCCCTAGCTGCTTGCTTGGCGAGAGCTCCAGCTGCCTTCCTGTTTGCCTCATCCACTAATGCTGCCACCTATTTCAGCCTCTCTGAATGAGTTCTGGGCTTCGACACAGCCTCCATCATACCCACCAAAGTGGGAGCCATAGTGCCTTTGATACCCGAATCTGATCTAACTGGACCCACGTGACTCTGCCTTTGTCTGTCACACCACTTCCAATTCAGCTGAAGCACATTAATGGATCTGTCTTCCCAGAGTGACCAGGTACACAAGTGTCAAATGCAAAGGCGTTAATGCTCCATGGAATGAATAGAACTTAGACCAACATGGGGCGAAAATTTTTAAAGGATTAAACTGAAGCTTTTCACTTTCTTCAAATACGTGACCCTCTTTCACCCCCATCATGGGCAGCAGATAAATTTTTACCTCCTACTTCACAGAGAAAATGTGTTCATTGTTTTTCAATTTTTCAGATATCTAAGTACTCACCATTCATACTTACAATTTAGTGTATGATAAACGGGAGCTTTATCATATAAGAACTCCGGTTTTGTACTATCAGACCTACAAACCTGGTTACATCTGCTTCCCTCTTGCCTTATGTTCCCTTACACATCATTGATGGTAACTGAGACCCATGGCCACCTCGGCTGCAAAGCAGGCTGGAAAATTGGGCACTTGGAAAGGTAAACGGGATTGTCAGGATTGGCTTTAAGGGAGCAATATTCATTGCCTCTCTGTAGAATCAGGGATTTGTTATCAAGATAGCTTGTATAGCTGTCTCTGTAGGTAATAACCAAGAGGGCACCTGTGCCTGAGGACTTGCACTCCTATTCCATTTTAGCAGTATGCTCTAATCATGGTCATTGTTCTACCAATCCTGGCACAGTACCCTCCGTATTATTTCTCCAGTGTTAGAGACACAGTATGTTTGAATGTTCCAATGCCTGCATAATTGAAAAACCTACAGTAGCAGTAAAAAAAAAAAAAAATCCAGCATATTTTGACTTTCCATTGAGAAAGATAAATTTTTCAGCACATCTGCCATCAATCTCTTCTCTCCTTATGGATGGAAAAATAATTTCTTATGAATTTGGGAGGTTGTTGCAGTTAGACTGTAAAGTACTTTCTAGATGATGATGTAAGGAAGAAATTTTTAATACTTCCTCAATTTAGTCAATCCATATAATGCTATATGTCTAGTTTTTCCTGTGTGCCAACCAGTTCAGAACTAGGAATTATGAAACTGTAACTCAGATTGTGGTAAGAACTCCATAGTGATTTTCTGTGTATTCCGGGAACCGTGATGGCTTGGATCTATTGACCACAGTCATTTACACCATTTTTATTCAGTTTGATAATCAGGCTGAAAACTTACTCCTGGATCCAGTTTAGCATGAATATTTTAATCTGAGATATAGCTGAATACTTAACTGCAGGTCTGAAATCTTGGATGATAATTCCTCAAGGGGTAACCTGAATAAAACTAGGCACTCTCAATGTCCAGTTTGCAAAAGATGTCACATTGAAAGGAAGCACAAATTATTTCCAGAATCCTTGAAGAATAATGTCAGTCTTCTAGGCAGATTTTTTTTTTAAGGGAGTAAGTAACATATCACCCAGACAAAGTCACTCTCTATAGATACCACCCCACCCCATCTTTAATTTTCACTCTTAAATAAAGAAGGAAAAGATCTCTTTCTCCCCACCCATCAGGCAGATGTCCCCATTCATTTCTACATTTTCCACATGAGCATAAGCACAGCATGTACTCAAGCTTCCACTGTCCTGAAGTTTCATCATCCTCCTGACAGCACTCCCTGACCTTGCAAAATGTAGTTTTTCTCTCATTCTGAGTGCAATTATGTTAATAGGCTACTCTCCTGCATTACAACCAGTGACATTCTCTACCTTGTAGAAGCCACCAAGATGCTGATATCTGTGCACAGGTGCAGTGGCACTCAGAGAGAGTAGACAACCTTCACGTGAATATCCAAAGGTAGAACTGATGATGTTGTAGGTTTGGAGATGGACCAGACATTGAGATGGAGTTTGGGGTGCAAGGTACAATTAGCTGGAGTTAGGGATCAACACCTGTGAAGGGAAAGGGGAAGAAGCAGGATTGGGCAGAGAAGTTGAACTTAGATACAGGCCCAGCAAAGCCTCTGCCAACTCAGTGAGACGTTCTGGAATGAGCATCGCCCATTGGCGTATCCCCTGAAATGGGCAGGTCTCACTCAACCTCACTCAGTCACCAGAGGTAGGAAATCCTGGGAAGGACCTGGCCTAGGCAAGGCAGCCCTTCAGCAGAGGCTGACACCAAAGGAGTTGAAGCTGGATCCTGCTGCTCAAGCTCCCTTCAGCAGAGCAATGAGAACTTTTTTGAAGGAGAATCTGGACAGAGATATCTGGTCTACCATAGTGTGTCCTTTGTGCCAATTTAACCTACTTCTCTATATAAGTTCAGAGAGCAGCTCCTCTAGAATTCCCATGGTTAACTCCTCCAAGGGGATATATAGAGGAGGGAGATTAGTGAGACAAACTATAGTCCCTGCTGCTACGTTTGATCTCAGGGCTGCAATTAATACTCGTTGTCTCACTCCTCCATTACTTATTCTACATTTTCCTCCCCCCCTTGCTGGCTTACCTGATGGCATGATCCAGACCCTACTCTCAGGAACCTGAGCCTCTTGTCACCATGCTCTTCTCAGGTTGGGTTCACTGTATTTGTCCATTTACATTCAAAATTGGGCAAAGAAGCATGAAGAGGCGTGACGTGGATTATCTAGATACCACACATGTTCCTCCCTGCCTTCACTGTATGGCAGCAGCCTTTTCTTCTCCTAATGGTCCTGAGCAACTACGTTTGCCAAGTTGGAGATCACCTTCTTACCTACTAGTCTCTAGAAACAGAGTCTGGAGTGTTCAGGCAGCAGCCAAAACTTATAATTCAGTGGGATGCTTGCTTTGTCTTTTGGCAAAAGTGGTCCTAAGAATGAGGAACTTTGAATATGCAGAGTCCAGATTTGCAGGGATAGGAAGCCCAGAGTCCCTCGGTGGGTCTTTGAAAGTGATGATCAGCAGGTCCACTTCTGTTTCTACCTCCTTGGTTCTTAGATGCATGTGTCCTTCCTATCAAGAACACAGCTCTATATAAAAGCCGTTGATCCAATATATATATATACACTGCATCCTGGTAGATGTACTCCATTTTTTCGGAGCATTATCTGTGAGCTGGTGCTTCAACTGTGCTTTTGGTAGAGCTTTTAGTGCACTATCAGGCTATGCCTTCTGGGTGACACAGTGCATGATATTACCAGTGTGTGATATGTCATGTGCCCACTCTCACATCTGTGTTGCTATGAAGTGAATTCTCTGGCCTGATAATGATGTTATAAGAGATCTCATGCAAGTGGATCAAACACCTAGTAATACAAGTGGAGGCCCTACAGTGAGGAAAAGCAAAAGCATACTTGGAATAATTCTCTATCCCTGTGAGGACAAAGAGCTGGCCCTTCTAGGATGGGAGCAAACCAATGTAGTTCTCATCACCAAGCGGCCAGTTATTCTCCTTGAGGAAGAATAAGCGTCCATATTAGGCACTTAGCATTGGTCTCTGTATCTGGCAGATTGGACATGCAGCCATGATAAATGATAAACAAATAAATCAGCCTGGATAAGGTGGAATCCATACAGTTGGGCCTGTACAGAGTCTTCAGCTCTGACACCGTGCCCACTTTGTGTGTGCATCGTGCCAGCACTTACGGCATCAGCCATGGCGTCAACTGACCAGGTCGTTTTGTCTGCTTGCTTGTTTATTGCTTCTTCCATGGTCGATGCTCCCTGTTGGGCGTTAACAAAAATCTTTACAGTTCATGCTGACTCCCATATTTCCATCCTCATGCCTCAGTCCCACACCTTCTTGTCCTGATTTTCTAGTCTTTTCGTTTCTATGCCCGTGAACAACTGGCCAGGACATTCTTCATTGCCCATGAGTGAGCATTCATTCATTCATTCATTCATTCCCAGATTCACTGCCCCTTCCACTGTCACGGCCCCCCAATTTGCAACCTGTGACAGTTTCAACAGTTGGACGGCCACATGGTGCCAGGGGCTGTCTGTGTTTCATCTGTCATCAAGACTTACCATCATCAGCCAGATGAATGATCAGACCCCAAATCCCATCTTATTGATTGCTTGTTGGACCACTACTCATACCAACGATCACAGGCTGGGGTCTCTGGAAGTAGACACTGAGATGGACTTCAAAGGGCAATTTTTTTGTTTTGTTTTCTTTTTTATTAGGAATAACCCCTGTGAAGAGAAAAAGGAAGAGGCTGAATTTGGCAGAGGAAGAAATTGCAAGGTAATGCTGATACAATCTTATCAACTCTGCAGGTAGTGCTTCGGTGAAGATAGCCCATCGGAGTGCCCTATATTTGGGTCAAAATAGCTGCACTCAGCTACCTCACTCAGCTACTAGCTGCAGCCTGACTTCAGATGAGGAGACCCTTTAGCTGTTGCCAACCAGGCAAGAGTTGGCAGCTTATAGGGGGTCGTTCACCACACTGCCTACAGCTGGTCAGTAAGTTCTTCTTTGAAGCGTTCTGATGGTGCATATCTGCCTCTACTGCAGCTGTGCTGGGCAGAGAAAGGTTTCTGTTGAGGAAGCAAGGAAAGGGAATATTTGATGAAGCTCGTGAAGACAGGATTTTCTTTTTTCACAAATTCAAAGTTCTAGAGGGTAAAAGCAAGAGTCTAGGAGAAGGAATGGAGTAGAAATCTGAGTCAGGAAAAATGCAATCAGAACATGATGGGTATTAGAATAGAAGAGAGGATAGTTAAACAGAGAGGTTTACAGTTTGGAAGATGATGCAAGAAGTAGAAATAAGGAGCAATGTCTATACCCACAGTCTTTAAGCCATCGGGCCTCGCTGATTGTAGTCGCTGCCTTAGAGGGAGGTGTGGCAGTTGTCCGTAGAATGGCACCTTCAATTTCCTCCTGATCTGAAAAAGTAAATGGCAGCAATGAGCAGCCGCAAATGAGCCATGATTCTTGGTGGTGATAATTAAACTCAGGACTAGGTGCTAATATTTGTGTCCATATTTTAATGCTCTTAGCTGACTCGGAAAGACTTAAGTCTGAGACCTGAGAGCCTGTCAGAGCTGATAGGATAATGTACGAAGAGTTTGCATTCTCACATACAAAATATGCCAGTTCTCTATAGTCTTAATTTTAACACAGGGCTTAACATCTTTGAGGTCAGCAGCTAATTCATCAGAGTTAAGAGGAATGAACAGCTGCACTTTTCTTTGTAGTAAAAAAGTTGATAATAAAACTGTTAGCACGCACTGTAAGCAGAAACTGAGACCGTTTGGATATTTGCCACGCAGCTTATAGCCTGAAAAAAGTATTTTCCTTGCTTCTTTCAATTCTTAGGATATCAGACATTATATGTACATATGCATATACTTTTAAAAGAGAGATAGTATACTATTCTATAAATTTCCATTCTCAGTTAACAATATAGTGTTTGGTGAAATACTTTGACAAAGGAAATGCAAAAGGAGGATGGTTTTATTTTCTCTTGTTTTAACCCTGTAATGAATGTTGGTATTGAGTTTGCTGTTTGACAAGGGGATCTGCACAAATGGTTTAAATGTTTGAAGTACATGCTTAGTGTTCATTATAAAAGAATGTTTTTGGACTGTGTGGACTTGGTTTGAAGCACAGCAACTTTTTATGACAACGGGCAGCCATGCCCTGGCCACATTGATTAGACAGATTCTACCTGTGTTGGAGAAAACACTAAGGAAGATAGAAGGAGGGAATTGAGAAGTGATCCTTTTAATATTTCATATTATTACTATTATATAACATAATAAGAAAATTCAGTTTGGTTTAAATTAACCCAAAGAGTGAGCTTTAATCATGACTCCCATTTTTAATACCAATTCCATGTTTCCTTTATCCTCAGGAAGTCCTTCCATGTAGATGTTATAGCATTTATTCATGGTCTAGTTTATCTTTTTCTTCTTTCTTAAATCTTCAATTTCACTTCCTAATCTGTCAGCTTCTTTTTTTAAATTAGGAATTTTTTTTTTATCTTTAAGGACTTAGAAGCAAAATACTGTGTTTAATCATATGTTGGAAGTCTATATAAGTGGTTTTTATAAATAACTTAAAAAATAAAGATGGTATAGAAATACTAGAATTTAGAGTGAAATAGAAACTAAGTTACTTGTTTTTATATGTTTAAATATTTTACAGAATTGTATTTTATGTTAATTTTCCTTAGGCTTTTACCTCTTCCTTTACTATTGCTCTACCAATTACTCACACGCTAGGCACCTTGTAGATAATATAACACATATCCTCTTTTCCTGTTAAACAGAGCCATTTATTCCTCCCTCAGGTAGTTATAATGACTTGGAAAACTAAACATTACATATTAATTAATAAATGTTCTATACAGGATATTGTTTCATAATGGCAGAAAAGTTCACTAAGACATAATATATAATACTGTCAACTTGACTACAAATCAAATTAGTAAGTTTTAGGCATTTAAAAGCCTTTGGAGGTCTTATATGCTCTGTGAAAACAAATGCCCTCAACATTAACAGTCTATGGATTTGGAATTTAGATCTACCTCCTAGATTGAAAATAGATAATCAAAAATATTCTTGTATTTATTCATTTTAACAGTTTTATTGAAGTATAAATGTAAACTTCATATAAGCACAATTTGTTGAGTTTTGACATACATATATACTTATGAAACCATCTGTCACCCCCAAAGTTCCTTCCTGCCCCTTGGTAATCCATCCCTTCTGTCCTTCCCATGCCTTTTTCCCAGGCAGATACTTCTTTGCTTTCTGTCACTGTTGATTAGTTTTCATTTTCTACAGTTCTATTTAAATAGAATTTTGCAGTAAGTACTTTTTTTTTTTTTTTTTTTTTTGGTCTTCTTTCACTCAGAATGATTTTGAGATTCATACATGTTTTTTGCATGTTTAATTCATACATTTCTACTTACTGCTTAGTTTCATTCATTGTATGGATATACCACCATTTTTTATCCATTCACCTCTTTATGAGCCTTTTCTGGTTTTTGGATGTTACAAATAAAGTTGCTATAAACATTCACATGCAAGTCTATGTATGGTGGTTTACTTTATTTTATCTTGGGTAAAAACCTAGGATTTGGATGACTGCATCATATGGTGTGCATTTATGAACTTTTAACAAAACCACTAAACTGTTTTCCAAAGTGGTTTACCACTTGATATTCCCACCATCTGTGTGTCAGTTCTAGCCTCTTCATATTCTCACCAACACTTGATATGGTTGGTTTATTAATTATTTCCCTCATGACTAATGATGTTGAGTGTCTTTTCATGGGCTTTTACACCATCTGTATTAGATTTCTATGGCTGCTGTAATAAATGATCACAGACTTGTTGGCTTGAAACAACAGAAAGTTATTCTCGCACAGTTCTGGAGGCTAGATGTCTGAAATCAGTCTTATTAGGCCAAAATCAAGGTGTTAGCAGAAATCTAGGGGAGAATCCATTTCCTTGACCTTTCCAGCATCTAGAGCTGCATTCCTTGAATTACTAGGCTTACGTTCCCTTCCTCCATCTTCAAAGCCATGGTACAGCATCTTCTCTCTCTGACTTTGCTTCCCTCTGCTTCCATCACATGGCCTTCTTCTCTTCTATGGTCAAAGCTTCATCTGCTTTCCTCTTATATGGAACATGTGATTGCATTTAGGGCCCACCCAGATAATCCGTGATAATCTCCCATCTCAAAATTGTTAATTTACGCTCATCTACAAAGTCTTTTTTTATTCCAAACTAAGGTAACACTCACGGATTTCAGAGATTAGGACAGGGATAAATTTGGGGAAGCCATTATTCAGCCTACTGTGCCATTCATTCATTAGTGAAGTGTATGTTCAAATCTTTGGCCCATTATTTAAAAATTTGAAAATATTTTCTACCAATGTGGCTTGTCATTTTATTTATCCTAAAAATGTCTTTTGAAGAACAGAAGTTCCTAATTTTAACTCCAGTTTAATGGATCTTCCTTTTGGTGTCCTAAGAAACCTTTGACAACCCAAGGTCACAGATATTTTCTCTTATGCTTTCTTTCATAAATTTTGTAGTGTTAGGTTTTACATCTAAGTCTATGATCCATTTGCGTTAATTTTCTTATGTGGCGCTAGACAGGATCTAAGTTCATCTTCTTGCATGTGGATTTCTAAATGTTTGAACAACATTTGTTGAAAAGCCTAACGTTTCTGCATTGAACTGCCTTTGCCTTTTTGTCAAAACCCACTTGTTTAGGAGATGCAGGAAGATGGCGGTGTGGGAAGACATGGAGTTAGTATCTCCCCAAAACTAGGGGGCCTGCCACTGCTGGTGGGGGACTCTGATGCCCAAGGAGAGGGGAGGAACCTCAAAGTGAACCAGTAAGATGTAGGGTGACTGAGTGGGGAGGAGAAGTGGAGGCCAGACAGGATTGGCACCCCTGAGGCTAGAGAGATCAGGAGAGGCAGGCAGAAGGGACTCTCCAGGAGGAGCTGGAGAGAAGCGGAGGTTGATCACCTGGCCCACTTGGGCCAGGGAGCCTGCTGAGCTCCCAAGCAGGTACCCCCCTTCCAAAGCCCCATCTAGGCTGCATAGGTCCCGGGGGCATAGGAGGGAGGTTGGGGAGATCAGGGGAGGCGGGCGGGAGGGGCCATCCAGGAGGAGCGGGAGAGGAGAGAAGGGTGTTTGCCCCACCCACTTGAACCCAGGAAGCCTGCTGGGCTCCGAGGTGAGCTCCTCTGCCCTCTGAGACCAGAGATGGGGGTGAACCTGGGTCCCTACTGTTTCTTGAGCCTAAGCCCCACCTTCCAAAGCCCCCAGGACTTTTTCCAGCCCTATGGGTCCTAAGCATAGCCCCACCCACTGCCCAAACCTCACCCGTTCTTAGGCCCTGCCCTCCACAGCCAAGGTCTTTCCCTCCCCCCTTTTTTTTCTTTTCCCTCCTCCTCTTTTTTACTATTGTGGTACTGATGTACCTTCCGGTTGTTGATTCATATATATTTTTATTTTTATATTCTTTCTAACATATCTGTTAGTGTCCTAGTCTAATTTTATTTTTTATTTTAAAATTTTTTTGCTGCCCCACGTGGCTTGGGTTGGGCAAAGCTCCTGTAGTGGGAGGTCCGAGTCTGAACCACTGGAATAACAGAGAACCTCACACCCCAGGGAATATTCATTGGAGTGAGGTCTCACACAGTTCCTCATATCATCACCAAGACCCAGCTCTACCCAATAGCCTACAAACTCCAGTGTTGGAAGCCTCAGGCCAAGCAACCAGTAAGACAGGAACAAAATCCCACTCATAAAAAAAAAAATGAGATGGCAAAAAAGTATGTCACAGATGAAGGAGCAAGGTAAAAACCTACAAGACCAAATAAATGAAGAGGAAATAGGCAATCTACCTGAAAAAGGATTCAGAGTAATGATGATCCAGAATCTCAGAAATAGAATGGAGGCACAGATTGAGAAAATATAGGAAATGTTTAACAAAGATCTAGAAGAACTATAAAACAAGCAAACAGAGATGAACAACACAATAACTGAAATGAAAAATACACTAGAAGGAATCAATAACAGAGGCAGAAGACCAAATAAGTGAGCTGGAAGACAAAATGGTGGACATAACTGCCGAGGAGCAGAATAAAGAAAAAAGAATGACAAGAATTGAAGACAATCTCAGAGACCTTTGGGACAACACTAAACTCACCAACATTCAAATTATAAGTGTCCCAGAAGAAGAAGAGAAAAAGAAAGGGTCTGAGAAAATATTTGAAGAGATTATAGTCGAAAACTTCCCTAACATGGGAAAGGAAATAGTCGTCACCCAAGTTCAGGAAGCACAGAGAGTCCCATACAGGATAAACCTGAGGAAAAGCATACCAAGACACATATTAATCAAACTAACAAAAATTAAATTCAAGCAAAAATATTAAAAGCAGCAAGGGAAAAACAAAAAATAACATACAAAGGAATCAGCTGATATTTCAGTGGAAACTCTGCAAGCCAGAATGGAGTGGCAGAACATACTTAAAGTGGTGAAAGAGCAAAACCTACAACCAAGATTACTCTACCCAGCAAGGATCTCATTCAGATTCAATGGAGAAATCAAAAGCTTTTCAGACAAGCAAAAGCTAAGAGAATTCAGCACGACCAAACCAGCTTTAAAACAAATGCTACAGAAACTTCTCTAGGTGGGAAACACAAGAGAAGAAGAAGACCCACCAAAACAAACCCAAAACAATTAAGAAAATGGTAATAGGAATATACATATCGATAATAACCTTGAAGGTAAATGGATCAAATACCCCAACAAAAAGACACAGACTGGCTGAATGGATACAAAAACAAGACCCATATACATGCTGTCTACAAGAGACCCACTTCAGACCTAGGGACACATACAGACTGAAAGTGAGGGGATGGAAAAAGATATTCCATGCAAATGGAAATCAAAAGAAAGCTGGAGTAGCAATACTCATATCAGATAAAATCGACTTTAAAATAGACTGTTAAAAGAGATAAGGAGGGACGCTACATCACGATCAAAGAATCAATCCAAGAAAGATATAACAATTATAAATGTTTATGCACCCAACATGGGAGCACCCCAATACATAAAACAAGTGCTAACAACCATGAAAGGAGAAATCAACAATAACAAGATAATAGTAGGAGACTTTAACGCGCCACTTATACCAATGGACAGATCATCCAAACAAAATAAATAAGGAAACACAAACTTTAAATGACACAACAGACCAGATACATTTAATTGATATTTATAGAACATTACACCCCAAAGTGGCAGAATACACTTTCTTCTCAAGTGCACATGGAACATTCTCTAGGATAGATCACAGCTTGGGTCACAAATCAAGCCTCGGAAAATTTAAGAAAATTGAAATCATATCAAGCATCTTTTCTGACCACAATGCTATGGGATTGGAAATCAATTACAGGAAAAATACTGTAAAAAAAAAAACCAAATACATGGAGGCTAAACAATGTGCTCCTAAATAACCAAGAGATCACTGAAGAAATCAAAGAAGAAATTAAAAAATACATAGAAACAAATGACAATGAAAACACGATGACCCAAAACCTATGGGTTAGAGCAAGAGCAGTTTAAGAGGGAAGTTTATAGTAATGCAATCTCACCTCAAGAAACAAGAAAACTCTCAAATAATCTAACTCTACAGTTAAAAAACTAGAGAAAGAAGAACAAAGAAAACCCAAAGAAGGAAAGAAATCATAAAGGTCAGATCAGAATTAAATGAAAAAGAAATGAAGGAAAAATAGCAAAGATCAATAACACTAAAAGCTGTTTCTTTGAGAAGGTAAACAAAATTGATAAACCCTTAGCCAGTGAAGAAAAAAAGGGAGAGGACGCAAATCAATAAAATTAGAAATGAAAAAGGAGAAATCACAACTAACACTGCAGAAATACAATGGTTTATAAAAGACTACTACCAACAGCTATATGGCAATAAAGTGCACAACCACAAAGAAATGGAGAAATTCTTGGAAAGGTGCAATTTTCCAAGACTAAACCAGGAAGAATTAGAAAATATAAACAGACCTATCACAAGTAATGAAATTGAAACCATAATTAAAAATCTTCCAACAAACAAAAGTCCAGGACCAGATGGCTTCACAGGTGAATTCTATCAAACATTTAGAGAATAGCTAACACCGATCCTTCTCAAACTCTTCCAAAACATTGCAGAGGGAGAAACACTCCCAAATTCATTCTACAAAGCCACCATCACCCTGATACCAAAACCAGAAAAAGATATCACAGAAAAAGAAAATTATAGACCAATCAATAGACAAATCAATATCACTGATGAACATACATGCAAAAATCCTGAACAAAATACTAGCAAACAGAATCCAACAGTACATTAAAAGGATCATATACCACGATCAAGTGGGATTTATCCCAGGAATGCAAGGATTCTTCAATATACGCAAATCAATCAGTGTGATACACCACATTAACAAATTAAGGAATAAAAACCATATGATCATCTCAATAGATGCAGAAAAAGCTTTTGACAAAATTCAACACCTGTTTATGATAAAAACTCTCTAGAAAATGGGCACAGAGGGAATCTACCTCGACATAATAAAGGCCATATATGTATGACACACCCACAGTGAGCATCATATTCAATGGTGAAAAACTGAAAGCATTTCCACTAAGATCAGAAACAAGACAAGGATGTCCACTCTCACCACTCTTATTCAACATAGTTTTGGAAGTCCTAGCCACAGCAATCAGAGAAGAAAAAGAAATAAAAGGAATACAATTTGGAAAAGAAGAAAAAAGTGACACTGTTTGCCGATGACATGATACTATACATAGATAATCCTAAAGATGCCTCCAGAAAACTACTAGAACTAATCAATGAATTTGGTAAAGTTGCAGGATAGAAAATTAACGCACAGAAATCTCTGGCATTCCTATACACCACCAACAAAAAATCAGAAAGGGAAATTAAGGAAACATTTCCATTTACCATTGCAACAAAGAGAATAAAATACCTCAGAATAAACCTGCCTAAGGAGGCGAAAGACTTGTACTCAAAAAACTATAAAACACTGATGAAAGAAATCAATGATGACATAAACAGATGGAGAGATATACCATGTTCTTGGATTGGAAGAAGCAATCTTGTGAAAATGACTATACTACCCAAATCAATCTACAGATTCAATGCAATCCCTATCAAACTACCAAAGGCATTCTTCACAGAATTAGAACAAATAATTTTACAATTCACATGGAAACACAAAAGACTCTGAATAGCCAAAGCAATGTTGAGAAAGAAAAATGGACCTGCAGGAAATAGGTTCCCTGACTTAAAACTATACCACAAAGCTACAGTAATCAAGACAGTATGGTACTGGCATAGAAACAGAAATGTAGTTCAGTGGTACAGGATAGAATGCCCAGAGATAAACCCACACACATAAGAGCACCTAATTTATGACAAAGGAGGCGAGAACGTATAATGGAGAAAAGACAGCCTCTTCAGTAAGTGGTGTTGGGAAAACTGGACAGCTACATGTAAAAGAATGAGATTAGAACAGTTCCTAACACCATATACAAAAATAAACTCCAAATGGATTAAAGACTTAAATGTGAGCCCAGACACTATAAAACTCTTAGAGGAAAACATAGGAAAAACCACTCTTTGACATAAACCACAGCAAGATTTTTTTTGACCCACCTCCTAGAGTAATGGAAATAAAAAGAAAAATAAAGTGATGGGACTTAATTAAACTTAAAGCTTTTGCACGGCAAAGGAAACCATAAACAAGACAAAAAGACAACCCTCAGAATGGGAGAAAATATTTGCAAAGGAAACAACAGACAAAGGATTAATCTCCAAAATATACAAACAGCTCATGGAGCTCAATATCAGAAAAACAAACAAGCCAGCTTACAAATGGGTGGAAGACCTAAATAGACATTTCACCAAGGAGGACATACAGATGGCCAAGAGGCACCTGAAAAATTGCTCAACATCACTAATTATTAGAGAAATGCAAAACAAAACTACAAGGAGGTATCACCTCACACTGGTCAGAATGGCCATTATCAAAAAGCTAGAAACAGTAAATACTGGAAAGGGTGTGGTGAAAATGGAATCCTTCTCCTCTGTTGGTGGGAACGTAAATTGACACAACCACTATGGAAAACAGTATGGAGGTTCCTTACAAAAGTAAAAATAGAACTACCATACGACCCAGCAATCCCACTACTGGGCATATACCCAGAGAAAACCATAATTCAAAAAGAGACATGTACCACAATGTTCATTGCAGCACTATTTACAATAGCCAGGTCGTAGAAGCAACCTAGATGTCCAGCGGCAGATGAATGGATAAAGAAGATGTGGCACATGTATACAATGGAATATTACTCAGCCATAAAAGAAACGAAATTGAATTATTTGTGGTGAGGTGGATGGACCTAGAGTCTGTCATACAGAGTGAAGTAAGTCAGAAAGAGAAAAACAAATACCCTATGCTAACACATATATATGGAATCTTAAAAAAAAAAAAAAAAAGGTACTGATGAACCTAGTTTCAGGGCAGGAATAAAGAGGTAGACATAAAGAATGGACTTGAGGACTTGGGGTGGGAGGGGTTAGCTGGGGCGAAGTGAGAGTAGCATTGACATATATATGCTACCGAATGTAAAATAGTTGGCTGGTGGGAAGAAGCAGTATAGCACAGGGAGATCAGCTCGGTGCTTTGCGATGACCTAGAGGGGTTGGATAGGGAGGATGGGAGGGGGGCTCAAGAGGGAGGGGATATGGGGACACGTGTATGCATATGGCTGATTTCGCTTTATTGTGCAACAGAAACTTACACCGTAATGTGAAGCTATTATACTCGAATAAAGATCTATTTTTTTTTAAATCCACTTGTTTATATAAGTGTGGGTCTATTTCTGGAAGGTCTATTCCACTCCATTCATGTATTTGTCTTTCTTGATATCAATGCCACCCTTTCTTGGATTACCATAGCTTTATAATAAGAGTGAAATCGGGTAGTGTAAGTCCTTCAGTTTTGTTCTTTTTAAAATTGCTTTTGCTGTTTAAACTCCTTTATATTTCCATGTGAGTTTTATAATGTTTGTCAAATCCTAGCAAAAAATAAAAGTAAAGGAAAATCCTTTTGAGATTTTGACATGCTTGCATGGAATTATAGATCAATATGAGAAGAACTGACATCAGTAATGTTGAGCCTCCTGACTGATGAACTAAGTATACTAGAGCTTCTTTACATTCACTCAGCAATATTTTTTTAGTTTTCAGAGTCCAGGCATTTATTCCTATGTATTCTTTATCTGTGCCAAATACCGTTAAAGAAAATAAGGTCGTGGCACCAATATAAAAACCTTAAACATTTTCTCATATTTCTCTGCAAATATGTTCTATTTGGTTGAAATGTATTGGTTGTCTTTGTGGAGGTATATCTCTGGTTTTAAAAATGTGTCTGTCAATATGTCCTTTTCCAAATAGAGTAACCATTTTCTTATCCTTGATTTCTACAGCATTTTACACCATCCATTTCTTATGCAAATCTCAACACAAAAAATTATATATTTCTAATTTATCTTTCTATCACATATATGATAAAGTTAAGTTAAAGGACCTGGCAGTTAAATGGTTTAACAATATTCCAGGTTCATCAACAAGGGAAAGTGCAGAAAGAAGTATGATACTTATCTCTTTGATTTACAGAATCCCTGATTATTCTCCAGTAAATTAGCTTTGATTTTTTTCCATTTTTTAAGTACCATGAAATAAGGGTTTAATCAATTTTCTATGTACATACAGTCATTATTTTAGAAAATACAACAAGATTTCTAAATATTGTAACAGTATTGAGTTTAAAGCATAATTGCGAAAGGCATGGGAGGTAAACGTTAATGTCTCTGTAGTCCAAAGCACTTTAGATCAGTGTGTTCTATTTGTATTCCGTCACTGCAACAAGTGAAACTCATTTCTGTTTCTGTTTTTCAGTTCAAGCAGCATAAAGTAAAATTTTTTTCTCACTGATTCTCAGAGGTTAATACAGAAAAAGCCTATGATAATCACCGTGTTACTTATCAAAGGGCAAAGCTCAAGTTTACAGCCCTGTGGACTAATAGGTGGTTTTGAAGGGATTGATATAAGTGGTATAATCACCCTTCTAATTATTCTATTGCAAAGTTAGTTTTTTCCAAAGAAATAAGGTAAGTGGAAATGGATACTATCTAGTGGCTAATTGTGTAGTTTAAACTAGTTAAATGGAATACATTTCAACAAATATTTGTATATTTATCTCCTTCAGAAATACAGTTTTTGTAATTAAACAGAGTTGAATATTTCAATATGCCTGGAGTTTCAAATATTATGCCATTATACATTTGAAAAGGATTAAATTCTTCTCACCAGAAATGCTATTTTATGAATTTCTATTTTATAAAGTTGAAGGTAAATATCATTTTAGGTTGTAGCATCTTCTGATGATTTTTAAGGTAATGTCGATTTCATCTTTAAGGCAGAAAACAACTGTCACTGAGTTGACTAAGCTTTTTGTTGTCAAAAGTTATTACTATTTTTACACCACCCTGGTATGCCAGTAAATGTTTCTCAGTTCATTATCATGCCCAGACCTTTATAATATAGCTTAATACAGGATGAAAATATTTGTCCACTTTTGGTTTGGATGTTTGTGAACATGGATGATTGTGGGGAATCAAATGTAGTTGTTAAAAAGGGTTTTCACTGATGAATAACAAAATTCCTCAGAGGTATGGGTACATGTATTTTTAATAGGTACATTTACCTGATTACCATCATCCATCTGTAGTTTGCTCCAATTGGTCCACATTAACGGACTTAAAAAAAATAGTTATTAAGCCAAGACCTCTCAGACTTTCTGAGCAAGACTGATTTCTGTTTAAATATAAATTAAAATTTATAAAGTATTTGAAAAATACTAAATTACGTTTTCAGCATTCAGCTTATTTTGGAGCTAAGGACTGGCTAACTTGGATGGTTTGTTAGGTTGCTTTTTACTAAGTTAGAAGTAAGTGTTATAAATATATGGCAGAAAACCTACCTCTAAAGGACCTAAATGACCTATTATAAAAGAAGCTTATTTTTAATAATTAGACACTGTGTTTGTTTACATGTATACTTCAGAGTCCCTCTGAAAAAATCAGTCCCCACATTTTTACTTTCCTAAAAACAGTGATGGAGTTGTTCTAACTAGCTTTACTTGAGTTTCTTTCTAAGTTGCTTTTAGGGAAAATGACTTGAATCGCTGTGTTGTTCAAGTTGATAGTATATGATGATTTAACCCTCAGAACTCTAGTGCTGTGTACTTTGGCATCACTCCAAGTGACCATGAGATACACATAGGGCATACTTTGTCTTTGCTGAAATTGTGAAAACATTGCAATTTCAGATTATGTGCTACCTGCTCCAAAATAATAAACTGCCCTATCTATTGCTTTCACTCATGAGTCTATAAAATAGAGTTCCCCATGGTTCCTTTAAAACGAAATCGGGAATGTGTTCTCTCAGTGGATATTCATTTCAGTGGGTATTCATATTAATGTGTGGATTTGGGTGCTGTTGTTACATTCATTTGAGAAGTAGATTTTCACAGGAAACTAGCAACATTTCAAAATTTAGCTCTAGTTTCTCGTAGATAATTCTTCCTGCCTCTACTTTTTCTTTGAGCAGGTAAAACTGAACACACAATTACTTACTTATACTCAGAGTTGCTAACCGGAGATTCAAGCCAGGAGCTTCCAGAGTAAAGCAGTCTCTTTTGTTAGCATTTGAAGCCAAACTACATGAAAAGTTAATTTTAAGATTAACTATGTTTAGAAGCACCTTTAAAAGAAATCTTACAGCTACATTTCCAATGTTCAGGCTTAAATCAAAGGACTTGCATTGCTGAAGGAACCCTGAGAGATAAGAACGCATAAAACCTCAGCGGTAAATCAGTTTAACGTAAATAAGGTTTCAAAATGTTTAAATTCAGTTTAACTGATTTTTTTCAGTCTACAGAATACCAGATAGTCTGCTTAACAAATGATTTCATGTTTTTCTCCAGCGTTTCAGGGGCAAGAAAACCAGGGAATGAGAAACATTACTTCTGAAATTTAAAAAATTGAAGTGAATGTATATTAAAATTTGAACAAAAGAAGAGATAAGTATTTCTTTTTTCTTTTTTGGTTTTAAGAGTTTATTTAAGCAAAAATTGATTCAAACCAGGAAACACCAAACCAGAAGTGGTTAGAAGAGCTAGTAAGATAAGTATTTCTAATTTTCTATTTTGAATTATTTATGCATACTCAAGAATATCTTTAATAGCAATAATATGTGATATACTTCAGATGTTACATTTTAACATTAATGTATCCTAAGGTCATTTTGGTATTTGGGCACGTGTGGTATGTATGTGTATATTGTGTGTGTGTGTGTGTATATATATATATATAAAATTTAACATAAACATAACATGTCTCTTGACTGATCATTTTGAAAATCAATTCAGAAAACTTAGTTTTCTAAAAATTTAATTAAATTTATTTTTCTATTTTTATTGAGGTGTAGTTGACATACAGTACTATATAGTTCCAAGTTTCAACATAGTGATTTTACATTTATCTACATTTCTAATTAATCATCATGATCATTCTAGTAACCATTTGTCACCATACAAAGTAATTACAATATTATTGACTGTATTTCCTGTGCTATACATTACATACCTATGACATTTATTTATTTATTTATTTTTTATTAGTTTTGAAAAAGTATTTATCATAGTGCTCAATTTTTACAAAGTGGGATCCATTCATATCTGTTCTTTATCTAACATTCTGACTTATTTTTAAACTGAAAGTTTATACCTCTTAATCCCTTTCACCTATTTTGCCCATGCCCCCACCCCTCTCCCTTCTGTCAACCACCTGTTTGCTCTCTGTATCTATGAGTCTCTTTCTGCTTTGTTTTATTTGTTCATTAATTTTGTTTTTTAGATTCCTCATATAAGTGAAATCATATGGTATTTGTCATTCTCTGTCTGACTTTTCACTTAGTATAATACTCTCTAGGTTCATCCATGTTGTCATAAATGGCAAGATTTTATTCTTTTTTATGGCTGAGTAATATTCCATTCTACATCTTTATCAATTCCTCTGTCAATACACACTTAGGCTGCTTTCATGTCTTGGCTATTGTAAATAATGCTGCATGATCACTGGGGTGCGTATATCTTTTTGAATTAGTGTTTTGGGGTTCTCTATTGGAATAAATACCCAGAAGTGGAATTGCTGGATCATATTGGTAGCTCTGTTTTTAATTTTTTAAGGAATCTCCATACTGTTATCCATAGTGGTTGCACCAATTTACATTCCCACCAGCAGTGTACAAGGGGTCCCTTTTCTCCACATCCTCACCAATATTTGTTTTTCTTTGTCTTTTTGATAATAGCTAACCCCCAGGTGTGAGGTGATATCTCACTGGGTTTTGATTTGCATTTCCTGATGATTAGTGATGTTGAGCATCTTTTCATGGGCCTGTTGGGCATCTGTGTGTCTTCCTTGGATTCCTCTCTGATTCCCAGACCTGAATTTTGTTTTGTTTGTTTTCTTCCCCAAGTTAGGGAAGTTTTCTGTTTTTTTTTTTTTTCTCCCCAAGTAAATCTCTACCCCTTTCTCTCTCTCTCTTCTTCTCCTTCTGGAACCCCTATAATTTGAATGTTACTATACTTGATGCTGTCTTTGAGATCCTTTAAACTATTCTCATTTTATAAAATTCTTTTTTCTTTTTGCTATTTCTATTGGGTGATTTCTACTACCCTTTCAGACTGTTGATTCATTCTTCTGCATCCTCTAGTCTGCTGTTGATTCCCTCTAGTGTATCTTTCATTTCAGTTATTGTATTCTTAAGTTCTAATTGGTTCATTTTTAAATTTTCTGTCTCTTTGTTGAAGTTCTCACTGAGTTCATCCATTCTTCCCCCAAGTTTGCTTAGTATCCTTATCACTGTTACTTTGAGCTCCTTATCTGGTCAGTTCTTATCTCCGTTTCACTTTCATTTCATTCTCTGAGATTTTTTCTTGTTCATTTGTTTGGAAGGTATTCCTTAGTTTCCTTATTTTGCCTAATTCTCTGTGTTTGTGTCTGTGTATTAGATATATCAGCTACATCTTCCAGACTTAAAAGGGTGTCTTTATGTAGAATATGTCCTGTGGGTCCCAGTGGCACAATCCCCCGGCACCAGAACCAGGTGCTCCAGGGGTATCCCCTCTGTGGTCTGCATGTGCCGTTCTATTGTGGGTGGGCCATGGTTGCTGCAGGCATGCTGATACGTGGGGCCAGCCCCTTGGAGTGGGATCTGCTTTGAAGGGGCACTTGTGCTAGCTGGGGCTGCCCACCAGGTGGGGCAGAGCAGGAGTTACTTTGGAGGGGCTGACCAGGACAGGTGGGAAGTCGCTGCAGTGGGGCACAGAGTGATAGGTAGGTTGATGGAGAGCAACAGAAATTGCACCTGCCAACACTGGGCCAACTATGTGGAAGGAGAGTTTTTTTTAAAAAAAAGGCAGCTGTCAGCACTCTCATCCCCAGAGAAAGTTCTACCAGATCCCAGCCCCTCCAGCATATACCCTAAAATTAGTCAGTGAATTTCTTTCTCATATGACCCAGGCACTTTTGAAGCTGCTGCCTCTGCACTGGTATTCCAAGAAAGTGAGTTTGTTCAGGAGCCCTTCAAGAGCAGAGTCTTGGTTTCCCACAGCCCTCTGGTTCTGTTATATGTTTGTATTTATTTCTCATTAAGAATCAAGTCAACTACTGGGGGAAGAAATACATACATATATATATATATAACAAAAATTAATTCATTTATTTAAATTCATTTTTTGTTAGCAAATAGAATAGGAATGTAAACTTCTTGGATTTTATTCCCCAGGAGTTATCAATGGGTTTTTTTTTTTTTTCTTTTTTGGCTGCATTGGGTCTTTGTTGCTGCATGTGGGCTTTCTCTAGTTGTGGCGAGCAGGGCCACTCTTGGTTGAGGTGAGTGGGCTCCTCATTGCAGTGGCTTGTCTTGTTGCAGAGCACAGGCTCTAGGCTCGCGGGCTTCAGTAGTTGTGGCACACAGGCTCAGTAGTTGTAGCTAGTGGGCTAAGAGCACAGGCTTAGTAGTTGTGGTACACGGGCTTTGTTGTTCTGTGCATGTGGGATCTTCCCGGACCAGGGCTTGAACCTGTGTCCCCTGCATTGGCAGGTAGATTCTTAACCACTGTGCCACCAGGGAAGCCCCATCAATGGATTTTTAAGCCAGCTAAAGAAAGGCAATTCTTGAGGGGAGGAGTCAAGATGATGGTGTGGGACACAATCCCACTCATTGGAAAAAAAAAAAAAATGAGATGGCAAAAAAATATGTCACAGATGAAAGAGCAAGGTAAAAACCTACAAGACCAAATAAATGAAGAGGAAATAGGCAATCTACCTGAAAAAGAATTCAGTGTAATGATAGTAAAGATGATCCAGAATCTTGGAAATAGAATGGAAGCATGGATTGAGAAAATACAAGAAATGTTTAACAAAGATCTAGAAGAACTAGAAAACAAACAGATGAACAACACAATAACTGAAATGAAAAATACACTAGAAAGAATCAATAACAGAATAACAGAGGCAGAAGAATGAATAAGTGAGCTGGAAGACAAAATGGTGGAAATAACTGCCGAGAAGCAGAATAAACAAAAAAGAATGAAAAGAATTGAAGACAATCTCAGAGACCTCTGGGACAAAACTAAGTGCACCAACATTCGAATTATAGGGGTCCCAGAAGAAGAAGAGAAAAAGAAAGGGTCTGAGAAAATATTTGAAGAGATTATAGTTGAAAACTTCCCTAACGTGGGAAAGGAAATAGCCACCCAAGTTCAGGAAGCACAGAGAGTCCCATACAGGATAAACCTGAGGAAAAACACACCAAAACACATATTAATCAAACTAACAAAAATTAAATTCAGAGAGAAAATATTAAAAGCAGCAAGGAAAAAGCAAAAAATAACATACAGAGGAATCCCCATGAGGTTATCAACTGACTTTTCACTCTTCAGGCCAGAAGGGAGTGGCAGGATATACTTAGAGTGATGAAAGAGCAAAGCCTACAACCAAGAATACTCTACCCAGCAAAGATCACATTCAGATTCGATGGAGAAGTCAAAAGCTTTACAGACAAACAGAAGCTAAGAGAATTCAGCATGACCAAACCAGCTTTATAAAAAATGCTAAAGAAACTTCTCTGGTGGGAAACACAAGAGAAGAAAAAGACCCACAAAAACAAATCCAAAACAATTAAGAAAATCGTAATAGGAACATCCATATTGATAATAACTGTGAATGTAAATGGATTAAACGTCCAAACCGAAAGACACAGACTGGCTGAATGGATACAAAAACAAGGCCCATATATATGCTGTCTACAAGAGACCCACTTCAGACCTAGGGACACATACAGACTGAAAGTGAGGGGATGGAAAAAGATATTCCATGCAAATGGAAATCAAAAGAAAGCTGGAGTAGCAATAGTTGTATCAGATAAAATAGACTTTAAAATAAAGACTGTTACAAGAGAAAAGGAGGGACACTACATAATGATCAAAGGATCAATCCAAAAAGAGGATATAACAATTATAAAAATTTATGCACCCAACATAGGAGCACCCATTGGGCAAATGATAACAATCATGAAAGGAGAAATCGACAGTAACACAGTCATAGTAGGGGACTTTAACACACCACTTACACCAATGGACAGATCATCCAAACAGAAAATAAATAAGGAAACACAAGCTTTAAATGACACAATAGACCAGATAGATCTAATTGATATTTATAGAACGTTACACCCTGAAGTGGCAGAATACACTGTCTTATCAAGTGCACGTGGAATATTCTCCAGGGTAGATCACATCTGGGGTCACAAATCAAGCCTTAGAATATTTAAGAAAATTGAAATCATATCAAGCATCTTTTCTGACCACGATGCTATGAGATTGGAAATCAATTACAGGAAAAAAAACTGTAAAAAACACAAATACATGGAGGCTAAACCATGCGCTACTAAATAACCAAGAGATCACTGAAGAAATCAAGAAATGAAAAAATACATAGAGAAAAATGACAACGAAAACACAAGGTCACAAAACCTATGGGATGCAGGAAAAGCAGTTTAAGAGGGAAATTTATAGCAACTCAGTCTCACCTCAAGAAACAAGAAAAGTCTCAAATAAACAATCTAACCCTACACTTGAAACAACTAGAGAAAGAAGAACAAAGAAAACCCAACGTCAGTAGAAGGAAAGAAATTATAAGGATCAGAGCAGAAGTAAATGAGGTAGAAACGAAGAACACAAGAGCAAAGATCAATAAAACTAAAAGCTGGTTCTTTGAGAAAATGAACAAAATTGATAAACCCTTAGTCAGACTCATCAAGAAAAGAAGCGAGAGGTTGATAATCAATAAAATAAATGAAAAGGAGAAATTACAATTGACATTGCAGGAATACAGAGGATTATAAGAGACTACTACGAACAACTATATGCCAATAAAACGGACAACCACGAGAAATGGACAAGTTCTTGGAAAGGTGCAATTTTCCAAGACTGAACCAGAAAGAATTAGAAAATATAAACAGACCTATCACAAGTAATGAAATTGAAACCATAATTAAAAATCTTCCAACAAACAAAAGTCCAGGACCAGATGGCTTCACAGGTGAATTCTATCAAACATTTAGAGAATAGCTAACACTGATCCTTCTCAAACTCTTCCAAAATATAGCAGAGGGAGGAACACTCCCAAATGCATTCTATGAAGCCACCATCACCCTGATACCAAAACCAGAAAAAGATATCACAGAAAAAGAAAATTATAGACCAATATCACTGATGAACATAGATGCAAAAGTCCTGAACAAAATACTAGCAAACAGGATCCAACAGCACATTAGAAGGATCACACACCATGATCAAGTGGGCTTTATCCCAGGGATGCAAGGATTCTTCAATATACACAAATCAATCAATGTGATACACCACATTAACAAATTAAGGAATAAAAACCATATGATCATCTCAATACATGCAGAAAAAGCTTTTGACAAAATTCGACACCGTTTATGATAAAAACTCTCCAGAAAATGGGCATAGAGGGAACCTACCTCAACATAATATAGGCCATATATGACAAATGCATAGCAAGCATCATGCTCAATGGTGAAAAACTGAAAGCATTTCCACTAAGATCAGGAACAAGACAAGGATGTCCACTCTCACCACTCTTATTCAACATAGTTTTGGAAGTCCTAGCCACAGCAATCAGAGAAGAAAAAGAAATAAAAGGAATACAATTTGGAAAAGAAGAAGTAAAACTGTCACTATATGCCGATAACATGATACTATATATAGAAGATCCTAAAGATGCCTCCAGAAAACTACTAGAACTAATCAATGAATTGGTAAGGTTGCAGGATACAAAATTAATGCACAGAAATCTCTGGCATTCCTATACACCAACAATGAAAAATCAGAAAGAGAAATTAAGGAAACAGTCCCATTTACCACTGCAACAAAGAGAATAACATACCTCAGAATAAACCTGCCTAAGGAGGTGAAAGACTTGTACTCAGAAAACTATAAAACACTGATCAATAGAAATCATAGATGACATAAACAGATGGAGAAATATCCCATGTTCTTGGATTGGAAGAATCAATATTGTGAAAATGACTGTTCTATCGAAAGCAATCTACAAATTGCAATCCCTATCAAACTACCAATGGCATTCTTCACAGAATTAGAACAAAAAATCTTACAATTCGTATGGACACACAAAAGACCCCAAATAGCCAAAGCTATCTTGAGAAAGAAAAACGTGGTTGGAGGAATCAGGCTCCTGACTTCAAACTATACCACAAAGCTACAGTAATCAAGACAGTATGATACTGGCACAAAAACAGAAATATAGATCAGTGGTACAGGATAGAATGCCCAGAGATAAACCCAGCCACATATGGGCACCTAATTTATGACAAAGGAGGCAAGAACATACAATGGAGAAAAGACAGCCTCTCCAGTAAGTGGTGCTGGGAAAACTGGACAGTTACATGTAAAAGAATGAAATTAGAACACTACCAAACTACCAAAATAAACTCCCAATGGATTAAAGACTTAAATGTAAGCCCAGACACTATAAAACTTTTAGAAGAAAATATAGGAAAAACACTCTTTGATATAAACCACAGCAAGGTCTTTTTTGACACACCTTCTAGAGTAATGGAAATAAAAACAAAAATAAACAAATGGGACTTAATTAAACTCAAAAGCTTTTGCACAGTAAAGGAAACCATAAACAAGACAAAAAGACAACCCTCAGAATGGGAGAAAATATTTGCAAAGGAAACAACAGACAAAGGATTAATCTCCAAAATATACAAACAGCTCATGGAGCTCAAGATCAAAAAAACAAACAATCCAGTTTAAAAATGGGTGGAAGACCTAAATAGACATTTCACCAAGGAAGACATACAGATTGCAAGAGGCACATGAAAAGATGCTCAACATCACTAATTATTAGAGAAATGCAAATCAAAACTACGATGAGGTATCATCTCATGCAGGTCAGAATAGCCATTATCAAAAAGCTAGAAACAGTAAATGCTGGAAAGGGTGTGGTGAAAAGGGAACCCTCCTACACTGTTGGTGGGAATGTAAATTGACACAACCACTATGGAAAACAGTATGGAGGTTCCTTAAAAAACTAAAAATAGAACTACCATATGACCCAGCAATCCCACTACTGGGCATATACCCTGAGAAAACCATAATTCAAAAAGAGACATGTACCACAATGTTCATTGCAGCACTATTTAAAATAGCCAGGAAATGGAACAAACCTAGATGTCCATCAACAGATGAATGTATGAACAAGATGTGGCACGTATATATAATAGAATATTACTCAGTCATAAAAATAAACGAAATTGAGTTATTTGTAGTGAGCTGGATGGACCTAGAGTCTGTCATGCAGAGTTAAGTATGTCAGAAAGAGAAAAATACTGTATGCTAACGCATATATATGGAATCTAAAAAAAAAAAAAACTGAACCTAGTTGCAGGGCAGCAATAAAGAGGTAGACATAGAGAATGGACTTGAGGACATGGGGTGGGAGGGTGAATCTGGGGTGAAGTGAGAGTACCATCAACATATGTACACTACAGAATGTAGAATAGTTGGCTGGTGGGAAGCAGCAGCATTGCACAGGGAGATCAGCTTGGTGCTTTGCAATGACCTCGAGGGGTGGGATAGGGAGGATGTGGGGGAGGCTCATGAGGGAGGGGATATGGGGACATGTTTATGCCTATGGCTGATTCACTTTGTAGTGCAACAGAAACTAACACAGTATTGTGAAGAAATTATACTCCGGTAAAGATCTATTTTAAAAAAAGGCAATTCCTGGGAGAATTAAAATATTGCAAGTGATAACTTAAGGCCAAATAATCCATGCATATATATACTTGACTCTGTTGCAACAAATGCTGTTATTGGCAAAGCCACTTTGATATAGACAAGACTCTTCACTCTTTTATTCTTTCCGAGATTTTTCTCTCTGGGGTGTGTATGTCAGAGGCCTGAAATGAAAGTGAAAGTAGACTTACTTCTTTCTGCATTTCTGTCTCTTCTTCCTTCCCTCTTTTCAACCCAATCACTAAATATTTATATTCTGAGCACTGGGCTAGGTGCCAGGGAACAAGAGATGAGTAAGATACAGTCCCTGATCAAGGGCTTTCCCATCTAGTGGGAAAGACAGAATAAATAAATACAAGAAATAAAGTGTTGTAGGCTCTCTGATAAAAGTATGTACCTCTAGGGAAAAGGTAAGAAGCAGTTATATGTAGGAGGATCTGACAAGTTTACAGGTAAAATGATGGTTGCAATGGTTATAAGCTTGTACTTGCCAAGTAGACGAAGTGAGAAGAGTGTTCCAGAAAAAAGCAGCAGCCCAAGAAAAGTAAAGAGAATCAAAATGATAAGTGAATGCAGGATGGTTTAGATAGTTTGGGTGTGGCTGGAGTATGAGGTGAATGTGGGAATAGTAAAGAGAGAGGCACCAAAGAGATAGACTGAGATGGTTTTGAATAGCTTTGACATTTTAGAAATCTGGAGTTTGTGCTAAAGAGAAAAGAAACCTATAGAAGGATTTCTTGTTTATTTTAGTGATATCCTTCTTGCAGCCAAGTGGAAGACAGTTTGCAGAGAGGCCCATGCAGAAGGAAGGGTGAGGAGGGAGACTTTCAATAATTCAAGCAAAGGTGAAGATCTAGACTAAGGCAGTAGCTAAAGCAATAGAGATAGAGGAATAAGTGCAAAACGAAGATTATTTAAACAAGCTTTATCAGTATCAACTTAGTGGAAAGCAAAGGGGCCATCAGGAATTGTTTCTTCCTATGTCCACCAAGACTAGAAGGCAAGTAGCCTGAATTCTCTACTTTTTAAATAATAATTGGTTGTGGTTCAGTGATCACTTCTTTATATAAAAGACAAGAAAATATTTTCTCTGTAATTTCTCTATATGGCAGGGTGTCTTTAGGTGGTTTTTCTTTCTCTCTCTCTCTCTCTCTCTCTGTTACTTTTTCTTGTTGCTGTTCATATCTTACAGAGTTCATGCTGGAAGAGGGAGTTCGGGCTAATTTGGAAAAAAAAATAATTGATTTCTTTGTATATATATTCATTCACTCAACATCTACATAGCATTTGCACTGTGTCCCTGGGGATATGAAAATAAAATGATCTGATCCATGGCCTTGACTTAAAGACTTGACACATAATGGAGAGAACATATAGGAACTGCTACTGAATAATAATAAAATAACCTCCATAATGGAGGTATGTATGAACTGCAGAGGAACACAGAAGAAAGTAAATGCTTGAGGCCAGACTTGAAAAATGAATAGTTTGCCATGGGGAGGGGAAGCCAAACAGAATGAAGACATCTTATATTCAAGATTTCAGACAAATAAGTGAAGGAAGAACAAATGTTTCAGAATGACCTGGGGGAAAATGGTAAGAGATGAAGCCACTTAAAGTAGGTAGGCAGGAGCCAGGTTACAGAGGGCTCTTCAAGACAAAATATTCAAGAGTTATGACATGATCAGAACTGCATGTGCAGAGAAAAGAAAAGAATTAGCATGAGTCAGGTATGTGCTAGCACTGTGATGAGTGCCGTAGGTAGAGTATCTCAGGCTAATGAGTGAGAAGAACAGAGTTTTGAAACTAAACAAACCTGAGTTCAGATCCTAGATTTTCTTAATTTTAAGAGTTCAAGTTCTTCAAATATCTATCCTCTTCAAAATGTTTAACATGTAATTTGCATAGTTATTATAAAGAACAGATGTTAGCTGTAAAGTGTATAACATATAGATGTAATTATATTATTACTACCAAGAAACACTGTTAGAGTTGAAATTCAAACCCATGCTTGATTCCAAAGAATACATATGACACAACCCTTACTGAATCAGAATGTTGCAGCTCCTTGGACTGCTTGGTTTAGCAGTGGGTATATAACTCATTCCGAGTCACCAGTTACCCTTGAGAATTATATGGGAGACAAGGTCTATTTTTCTGATAGAGTTAGAGCAAGGAGAATGTGAACCTAGAAATCCTTGTCATCTTTTGCCACCATGAAGCATGAACTGGCCAGGAAGTCAAGCCAGAATCGAGGGAGACAGAGTCAAGAAAGTGATAGTAAGTCCTGGTTCAGTTGGATGAACCGAAGTTGAATGAAGTTAGCTCTAACTATGATTTTTTTTTGTTTTTAGGTAAAGGAGCTAAGTAATAATAACAACCACAATAATAAAACTAACTTTTGGCTTAACTCAGCATGAATTGAGTTTTCAGTCACCTGTATGCAAGAATACTGAATAATAAAATTGGAATGAGCAACATAGAAGCTGCCTTTGGAACAGAAATACTGTAGGGGTAGGAAGGACTGTAATCAATAAGGGAAAGGACTAAATATTCAAAAGTAGAGACAGTTCATGTAGATCGCTTGTTCTAGAAGCTGAGCTATTTAAAAAAAAAAACTTTTTTAAAGGAGAGGGTGCGGTAGGTGGATTTTAGGCAGAGATGAGGAAGTCTTCATTCCTAAGATGGGAGAGCCTTGAGCATGTTTGTAGATTAGGGAAAGATGCCAGTGGAAAGGAAAAGGTTGACAGTGCTGAGAAGAGAAGGGGTAATTAATGGAGGAAAGTCCAGGCAGAGACAGGGTATGATGAATATTTCTATTGCCATGAAATCTCTAGTAAGGTCTAGTGTCTGCTCAGATGGTAAATTCTACTAAATATGTGCAATTTTTTATTAAAAAAACATTTTTTTACTTCTTCAGCATGTCTAACTGTATTTTTTATGTCTTCTCTAATCTCTCCTACTTTCCTAAATCCTATGACGTCTTAGAACACCCCACTCTCCCACTAAAAACAAACATGCAAATAAACAGAACTAAAAAGTCCCTATTCAGACCGGTGGAGATTTTCACAGCCAAAGAATACTTCAGGGTAACTGAAGCAATCTCAGAAGAGTCATTTGGTAAGTTTTTAGGTTCTGCTCTACTTTTTTGACTGCAGTTTTGCACAAGCTGGTGCACAAACACAATGGGAACGAGGATTACGTCAAATGTATGAAAGACATGGCTGGAATCCAATGGGAAAGCCATGCCCTCCGCATTTGGCAGGAGGAGTGTGGGAAGGCAGTGGCTTTGTAAAGTGATGAGTCACACTTGAACAGACTCTCTGGAAGGAATTAGTTCAAGAGAAGGCTGGAGAGCTCCCGGACATGTATGAGTGCCTCGGGCCATTAGCAATATGTGTGTGATCACAGAGAAACAAGGAAACCCTGAGAGCCTTAGCCCTTCTTTCTGGAACCAGCAGAGGAATGTATTCTTGCTTCTTGTGCCCCTGTGCTGGGTGGAAAATCACAGCCCTTCTGTTCTAGTGAGAAAACATTTCAAGAGCACTAGTTTTTAGAAAACTTTATCTTGACCCAAGGTATATCATACAGATGTTAAATATGGTCACTGGATAAAGAAAGCCATGACTCTGAAGAAAAGATTAATCCAAGTTCATCTGGGCCACAAAATTAATGAGCTTGAGAAAGACTGGGCAAGAGATGGGTGAGAGAGAAGAAACCTGTTTGTTTAACTCAGAATCAATCACCAAAAAACAAGCATCTGACGGGCAGCAAGTGACTAGCCTATAGACACACCCTAAAATAATAACCAGGCAAAGAACAAAACCAAATTTAAATAGCAAACTTACCTACTGAACAACATTATAAATATCAAATGCCACGTATCAGGAATCAAAATTTCCTATTTCTTGTGGTGGTAAACTGTTCAATATTTAAGGCCTTGAGCAGAGATGGGCTATCTTTTTGCGATAATATTAAAAATAAATAAATATAAATATCTGTATACATAAATAACAGCTATTCTTCTGATTCTATTTGTGGTACCTTTTCATGGTAATCATATACCTTTGAACGGCAGTAGGAAAATTCTGGTCTTACAACAATGCGTTACATTTTGAGCTTGTGACGTAGAATAATACAACTCTTTGTGATACTCTTGAATGCTCAGATTTGACCAGAGAATAAAAAATGGTTAGGCTTTTGTAGGCCGAATTATCAAAATGTGACCTAAATCCCCACAAATTGGTTTTTTAAGTGAAGCGCCCTGAAATCAATATAATTCAGTAGCAGATAATGCAACTGAGTTTGCCCTTTGGTTCATAAAGTATCATTTTGTTTCTGAAGCATTAAGGGACAGATCAGCAAACAATTGGTTTCATGCCGTCTAAAACGGATAGAGAACTGCTAGGATAGAGGCAGTTGAGAAAGGGCGTCAGAAAAGGGCTTTGGAGTGTGTTAAAACCGCAGGTCATTTCTAGCTGTTAAAATATAAAGCTTAGTGTTTTTTCATTTCAGAAGACCAAAAGTACTTGGGGGGGGCAGGGGAGGGGAGACAGAGCCCTCCTAGTTCTGGGCACTTTCGGCGGAGGCACAAAGCCTGTACAACCCAATTGTAATAAAATGACTCGACCATTTCATTATTCCACTTTCATTGGCTTAGGAGAATAACCTTGACACTAGGTTACTGTGGAATTGAAGTTTCCACAAACTGTTAACATCTCCGCCGTGTGACTAGAATGATGTCAGTAGATCCAGTGGTTGAGGCCGACCGTGAACAGCGAAGGGATGTCCTCTAATCGCAGTGGAAGTGACGGGCTCGTTTGGCTTTGACTTTTAAAAATTGCCAGAGAAGAGTGTTCTTTGTCTCCTGCTGCTTGAAAGGAGCTGGAAGCTGTAGGTACGTGAGAGCTGATTCTCTCCAGTCTCCCTTTGCATGAAAGTTCTTGGCCCTTTGCCTGGTTTACTTTACAATTTGTATGACCTCATTATTCTTTTCCTCTAGTGTCCTGCCCTGAAGAGCTTTTTCTGAATGTGATTTTTTCTGTCTCTGTCTTCAGAGTTGACCACGCAGAAATCTAATAAAGAATGTCAAAGTGCTACCTCCACGATATGGTAATAGTGACTTCTGCTTGGGGATCACAGTCTATTATTAACGCAGGACTTCTGCGGAGGCCTTTGGAAAAAAGTCCGTTACAATATGTTTTGCCCATTCTACAGATTTAAAAACTGAGGTACATTAGAAAATGAGCAATTCTAATGGTCATGTGCCAAAATATTACAGTAAGTAAAAAGAGTTGACAATGGCTTCATCCATCAATTCTAATTCCCACACTGACTTTGTAAATTAAATGTCATTGTTTCCATTTGCTGCCTAGTCCCAGGGCTAGCATTTGACTCAATGCCTGTCTCCTTCCAAAACTTGGTTTTAGTCACATCACACAGATTAGGCTCCCAATTGATTTAATAATTTTATTCCATGTTTAAGTAGAACATTAAGTTTTCAAAAGCATTTTATTAACTTGTACTTTATCCTCACAAGAATCTTTTGCATTTAATAGGGATTACTAACTTTTTCTTACAGATGAAGAAACCAAGGTAAATGGAGACCCTTTGACCTGCTACAAATGTTAACCACATTCGTTATAGAAATTAGAATTCAGGTCTCTGTATTGAAAGGCTGTGTCATTTACGTTAGATCACATTGTCTATTTTTGAGTGTTTATTTTGCGATAGACCCAAAGCAGTTAAGGTCAATGATGTATGTATCAGGATTTCCACAAATAACCACCTAACTTTACATGACGTTACTAAAGCTGTAGGTAAGAGGGGCTATTGGACATTGTGAGAAAAATGCGATTATAAGTTTTCTGAGAGCAGAAACCGTACATCCCCAGCTACTAGCACACGGCCTGGTAAAGAGTAGGTACTCGATAAGTGGTTGCTGAATGAGTGAAGAATGACTTAATTACATTTAGAGATTGAGAGGGATTGCTAATGAGGAAACATAAAAACTGAGTAGGCAACATTAGTTTATAGTTAGAATTGTAAAGCTACAACTTTTCAGCTTGTCTGTGAGGCTCACTGATTAAAAAAAAAAAGCGAGAGTATATACCCGCTCTCAAAAGATTTCTCTGGGAATATATGGTCTGAGAAATATTTTTTATTATTTATTTATTTATTTTTGCGGTACGCGGGCCTCTCACTGTTGTGGCCTCTCCCGTTGCGGAGCACAGGCTCCGGATGCGCAGGCTCAGCGGCCATGGCTCACGGGCCCAGGCGCTCCGCGGCATGTGGGATCTTCCCGGACCGGGGCCCGAACCCGTATCCCCTGCATCGGCAGGCAGACTCTCAACCACTGCACCACCAGGGAAGCCCTGAGAAATATTTTTTAATTCGACTATGTACATCATACCAAATTCATCTATACACTGAAAATCCCACTAGGCTTACCAATGGTGTCTCTCTCTCTGCCCACCCTCAAAATGGCCTTATATCCCTAAGGATTTGTTAATTCTTTTGATCAATAATTGAATAACTTTCCTTGAGTGCCTACAATGTGTTAATCATGGTTCTAAGTACTGGAGATATAGCAGTAAACAAAATAGAGAAAAATTCTTCCTTCATATACTGTACATTCTTGTGTGGAAAGAGAGAATCAATAATAAGTTAAATACATGCTATGTCAAATGGGGATGGCAACAATGGAAAAAGATAAAAGCAGCTTATGGAGTGCCTGTGTGTGTGTGTGTATGTGTGTGCCTTTGCACGTGTGCACATGTGCAGTTTTAAATACAGTGCTATGGGAGGTCTCACGTATAAGATGATATCTGACCAAAGATATGAAGGAGGTGAGAGAGATGTAGACACTTAGTGGGGTGGGAGAAGCATTTTTGAATGGAATATTATTCAGCCATGAAAAAGGAGGAAATCTCGCCATTTGCAACAACATGGGTGAATCTTGAAAGCAGTGTGCTAAGTAAAATAAGCCAGCTGGAGAAACACAAACACTGCATGGTATCACTTATATGTGAATTATTTCTTTGCAAAGTCAAACTCATAGAAATAGTAGAAAAATCACTGCCAGAGGCTGAGAAAAATAGATACAGGAGAAAATAAAAAAAGAGAAAAGAAAAAGCTAAAACAAAGACTGTGAAAGAGCACCCAGTAAAGTAGGAGGAGAAGCAGGAGAATTTTCTATCTGAAAGCCAAGTGATAAAAGTGTTTAAAAAGATCGAGCAATGGTGCCAAATGTTTCTTCACAACCATGGAACAACTGATAACAAATGTCGCTTAACAATCATGGCAAGAGAACTGATTAAAAGCTTTAACAGTGGGAGACTATTCCTGACTTCAAAGAAAGCTGTTACAGTGGAGAGATGAGGCCAAAAAGCCTCATTGGTTTGAGTTAGAGACTAGAAAGAGAGGAATTGAAGGCAAAAATAAATATCCAGTGTTACATTTCAGAAAAGCAGAGAAATGGGGCAGTAACTGGAGAGGACTGAGGTGACTGGAATAAGGAGGGGGTTGGGTTGCATACGCGGATGGTGTGAAATTCTAATCTGGGTGGGTTTAAGGGAGACAGAGGGAGAAGAGACAGAAAGTGTCAGTGTGAGGAACACCCACCAGCCTCCACACCCTGGGGTAGTAGGACGGTGGGAGAGAAACTAGCCAGCGTGTCAGGGGTCTGAGTGGAAATGGGCCTTCTCGGTTGGAGTGAAAAAAGTGAAGGGAAACCTCACTGCCATATTTTTTAAATTAATTTTTAATGGAGTATAGTTGATTTGCAATGTCATGTTAGTTTTAGGTGTACAGCAAAGTGAGTCAGTTATACGTATATCCACTCTTTTTTAGATTCTTTTCCCATATAGGTCATTACAGAGTATTGAGTAGAGTTCCCTGTGCTCTACAGTACGTTCTTATTAGTTATCTATTTTATATATAGTAGTGTGTGTATGTCAGTCCCAATCTCCCAATTTATCCCTCCCCCATTTCCCCCTTGGTGACCATCAGTTTGTTTTCTACATCTGTGACTCTATTTCTGTTTTGTAAATAAGTTCATTTGTACCATTTTTTAAATTTCTCGCTGCCATATTTGAAGACGTAGAGTATTTTCCAGGTAACTGATGCTTTAGTCCAGAGGGTCTGGCGAAATGGTTCCAGGAACTGAAGAATGACAAGAGGTGAGGATAGGGTAGGAGATATACAGAGCCATGTAGGTTTGGGGTCCCAGAGATGGGTGATAACCTAGGAGTCAAGGGCTTCTTGTGACTGAGATGAAAAACAATAATACACCTAAAAGGATTAAACGTGATGGGCTTAAAGCAAATTCGAGGGACAAGGTTGTGAGTATTGGAGACGAGGGAGGAGGAGATGGCAGTATCGCTCAGAGTATGAAGAGCACGGGGACGGGGCGGGGGTGTTACATGACATCTGTGAATGCCAAATATCGATATTTCCTTTTTTTCTAGGTGGTAGACTTCTAGGCTTTTTTCCTGACTCTGATCTCATACTGTGCTATAATCGCTGTTAAGTAACTATTTGTCGACAAAAAGGAATTGAAGAATTACATTATTCCGGAAGATGCTAAAATGCTGAATGAGACTTCATCCTAAATGGGATGGAGTAACTTGTGAGTGGCCAGGACTCCTATTAAGAGCAACTAGAAAAGCCAGATAAAATGATAACCTGTTTGACAATGTCAGAGGATGCAGAAGAAATAAACCCTGGAAAGACTAACGTGGGAGACTTAGATTTGAAGTACCCATCATGCGATGGATATTCTCCCTAGGACAATGGCTGGATTCTGGGGATGTGTAGAGTTGAGACAGCAAACTAACTGGTGCTCAGTGTCTAATAGTTCTTGAAATGTCTGGTGATTACCCACCTTTTTGGGTATACAGTCACCAGAGTGAATAACCATAGGTCCCTTTAGGAGAGGTCTAAGGGAATTGCCACAGTATATACCTCCAGGGTATCACACAGTCCTTCCTCCTAGGGATTCCTAGGACCCAGTCAGTGGGCTCCAAATCTGAAAACGGTCTCAGATCTGACAACCAAGCAAGGAATTGTGATATTTTATTGGGGCAACTTCCCTCATCTCCCTACCTTTCCATTCTTGCTGTTGTGCTGTGGTGGTGGTTGATTTTGAGCAGAACTTCTGTGGCCTGCCTATTTCTCTTGTTCTCGAGGACAACATGCTCTAGTCCTCGTGTACACAGTTCCCTGTGGGTCAAGTCTCCTGGGCTCCTCCTTAGCTCATGCTCTGACCTTTCTGCTCTTTATGGTGATTACAGCCTCCTAGCTGATTGTAGCTAAGCCTCGTCACCTGGTCTTTATGCTTGCAGTGGTGGCCCAAACATTATCCTTATGGCTGTTCATGCACCCAGCTCTGGGACTGCCTCTCCTACTGTCATTCCTAACTTGCAGAGGAGACCCACCTCTGAACTTCATAGGATGATTGGGCCCCTCATGCCAGTGCATGGCTGATGGCCTTGGTGAACGTGTGATTCTCTGGGCCTTCTCATGGAATGCGATCATCTGATGGGTCTCTGGTCTTACCTACTATATCCATTCCAGCATGTCCATTTCTCTTAGCCTCTTTTTTCCTTACTATACCAAATGCAAGTGCAATTCAGGCATTTCTACTTTGTCGAGAGTTCGCCATCTTGTTTTTCTGACTTTTAAGAGCCCAGCAGTGAGTTTACCCCATCCTCGGGCATCCTAGCTCCTAACTAGGGCATTAAGTCACATGTCTCAAAAAAGTACACTTAAGTAAATCAGTCCTTGCTTACCTAGTCCTACATTGTCTCCCTTGATCAAGCACCATCAGAATCTAATCTCAGTAGTACTCACAGGGTTCACTGTTCCATTATGGCTAATTCTTGTCATCTTTTACATTTATAAAGTTTTCCTCCCTTTTGAGGCCTAGCATGTCCCCTGCCAGGTGATGCTGTGATTTAACTCTAGTTATCAGCCTAGCAGCCATGAGAGGAAGTGAGGGCAAATCCTGAGGGACACACCTGATAGTTCCCAGGAGCGAAACTTCAGCAGCATCTTCTCACATAGCAGAAGTGCTAGCTCTTGCAAAGGAAGGATGAGCTACTGCAAGCCCAAAGCGTTCAGGGGGAGCTGCAGAGTCCACGCCCTCAGGGGAAGGCATCCAGATGTTTCCATCTCATGTTTCAGGGTCTCAGGTTTTAGCTGCCAGGGCCATGACCTTCACATGACAGGTCTGCTTTGCCTGAGCTTTCCCATTTGTATGGAATGCTGCAGCTCCAACAGATAAGTCTTCAGCCTGTCACTCAACTGTGTGGTCCTCCCAACACAGGTGCTGGGGGCTCGGTGAAATCTACCCAGCCTGACGGAGGGCTTCTCTGGCTCTCATACTTAGCTACTAACTGCTTGTTAAGAGTCTTCAGTCTCTCTGCAGGGTGTCAATATAACTCAACAAAACCCAGCTGATTCTGCTGTGTTTTTCAGCATTTTCCTCCCTGCCCCTTCCATGTGTTTCAAATACCTGATTCATCACACCTGCTACAACATTCTTTTCCACCGGATCATTTTCCCAGGTCACCACCCGTGAAACCAGGCAACTGAGCTGCTATCTGTTGCCAGGAATTATTCAGGCTCACCGTCAGCCAGGATGGTGTCCTCTTTACCTGCTGGGTGTGTGTTCTTCACCTCTCCATCTTGATGCCTGTTTTCTCAGGCTACTCCAGGTACCATTTGTGCTAGTCCAGACACTCCAAGCGGCAGACATCAAGGCAGGAATAAACGTGCAAGAATTTCATCGGGGGAATGCCTATGAGACAAAGGGCCTGGGAAGGCTAAGAGAGCCGGCAGACCACAATGCAAGTCAGAACCCAAGGAAAGAACAGAGGGAAGGAAGTTGGGGTAGAAGATCCTAGAGCATCCTGCAGTCTAAAGAAGGTTCAGCAAATCTATCGGTGAGTACAGTGGCCCCCCTTATCCATGAGGGGTGTGTTACAAGACCCCCAGTGAATACCTAAAACTGTGGATAGTATTGAGCCCTGCAAATACTGTTTTTTCCTGTACATACATACCTGTGATAAAGTTTAATTTATAAGTTAGGCACAGTAAGAGATTAACAACAATAATTAAAATAGAACGATGACAACATACTGTAATAAAAGTTATGTGAATGTGATCTCTCTCAAAATATTGTACTAATTTAATGCCTTTTCCATCTTAACACTAATCACACATTGTGGCCGTACTTTTTGCAGTTTGAGGTCGAACAGCAAAAAAGGAATTTCTTTTTCCTTCTTCACAGTTTTATGGATAGAAGATTTTCTTACCAGAGGTCTTAGCAACCACAGCTAGAATTTTTTTTTCTTTTCTTAACTCGGGAACTTTCACCTTTTTACTTAAAGGAAGTGCTTTACAGCTTCTCCTTGGCATCTCCAAATCACAAGCATCCCTACTTTTGCGTTTTGGGGCTATTATTAAGTAAAATAAGGGTTACTTGAGCACAAGCACTGCGATACTGCGACAATAACCCAATAACCAAGACAGCTAATAAGTGGCTAACAGGCAGGATACACTGAACAAAGTGATGATTCATATCCCAGGTGGGTCAGAGTGAGATTTCATCACGCTAACTCAAAAAGGTGTGCAATTTAGAACCTATGAATTATTTATTTCCGGAATTTTTCATGTAGTATTTTCACCACAGGTGAAAAGTGGAACTGCAGGTGAGGGGGGCTACTGTATTTGAGCCAAGGCCAGCTGTCTGAGGAGTTCCGTATCTACCAAAAATGAGCCTGCCTCAGAATCCCTGCAGTGCTAGGTCATCGGCTGGGATACATGTAGGAAGTGTGGCCATGGTGCTTTACAGCAGCTGGGCCCTCAGTCAATGAAACCCCCTTTAGATGGAGGTCTGTGAAACGCATTCTCATGGCCACAACACCTTGGTTTCAGTAGTTTTGACTATTGATTTATTTCTGGTTTACTCAACTCACAAGGCAGAATTTTCAGGAGTGTTAACAGAAACCTTAGTTTTAGTTGGGTTTTTGTTTTTGTTTTGGGTTTTTTTTAGTTTTTTTTTTTTTTTAACCATTCCCTTCCTCCTCAACAGTCCCTAAACTCTAAGGTTTGTCTCAGGGCTCTGAGACTTCTGATCTCTGCTTAATATTTTTGCCTTTTACCAGTTGCTTTTTTACTTGGTGTCTCGGCCTCTTGACTAAAGCATGGAGAGCTTAGAAATCAGTGAATACATTGAGGGAAAATTGCACTCAGAACATTGGGTTCACTTCTCTGTAATTCACTTTCCTTCAAGGTATTGGTTTCTCTGGTCCTAGCTGCTTTGGTAGCCCTAAGTACCAGCTTTTATCTCCTCAGGTCAGTGAGACTGTTGCCAGCTCCACAGCGCTTTCTGTTTGACCTCTCTTCCAATGTTAGTTTACCAGCAGATACCCTGATGGAAGAAGGTAGTAGTAAAAACAAACACATCTTAACGCCTTCCCAGTTACCGAGGAGCCAGGCCCTTTAAGTTTTGGCTACCTTGGTTGCTCTCTGATGCCACCATTTATTGTTTGTATTTTATCAAGCTTTTTGAGTTATTCTAGGTGGCAAATTTAGTCTGATACCAGCAATTCAGTCATGGAGGAGTCATAGAATATTTAGTTTAAAAACTATGAATTATTACCCTTGGAGACCCACTTCCCCCTTAGCTCTTAACATTCAAATCCATCCAGACCAAAGCAAATTAACATTTTCTTCCTGAAGAGAAAATACATTCTCTACAATATTTTTCTCACCGTGTCCCTGCTATACTGTGCTTCTTTTATCTTAAAATAAGATAGACTTTGGCAGTTTTTAAATATGGTTGTTCATATTTCTGTGTATGTTGCAAGGCATCCGGTGATATTTTAAACCATTAATAAGCTATATGTCTGTATGTTGGAAGGAGGCTGGGGGAAGGGCTGTGGAGGTGGATTGTTTCTTAACTACTGTCTTCCTGGGAAAACCTGTTGGTAAAAGAATATTTTCATTGAAACTGTGATTTCTATTACACTGAATCTACTGTTTCTCTGATTTCTTAAATGAAAAATGACATGTTTTGTGTTAGTAGCAAATACATTAAAAAAATGGAAGCATCAAAGAGATAGGGCATACTTGAAATCTTTCTGAATATAAAGGAAACTATTCTAAGTATACAGTTAACATGTTACACTTCTGAAAATCTGAGCTCTAGAGCAGTTTTCAGAGTTAAAATTTATTTGCTGTGAATCTGTGTTTCACGTACTTAATAATTGCTCAAGTTCTGTATTTTATAAATATGCTTTTTAAAGCTTTTCTTTTATGGAAATTATTGATTTTTACTTCTATGTACTCACTGATAGATTAATATTTTATTGCTGTGTAATTGCTATCTTTTCCTATCTTCAATAGGAAGGAGTATCTGTTAAACACTGTTTTTCAGTATAACAATGAGAATTAAATTATTTAATATATGTCAAAATTTCTTTTAAAACTGTGAATTAATAACAGTAATAATTATCATTTATAATAAGTTTTTAATCCTCACAGCAATTCTATAAAGTCAGAGTTTTAATAACCAGGTTAAGTTTACACGCATATAAATGGAAGCGTCAGGAGTCAAAGCCATGTTGGAACATACACACAGCTGCTCCCGGTTATTCAATCAAACAGTAAATCTAGGTTCTCTGTGAAGGCATTTTGCAGATGTGGTTAAAGGCATTGATCAGAGCGATCAGAGACATTAATTGAGAACAATCAACGTTATACCATGCGGGAGATGGCCGACATACTCAGAATATCCAGATCAAGTGCTGAAAGTCATTTGCACCCGCTTGGTTATGTGAATCGCTTTTATGTTTGGGTTCCACGTAGGTTAAGCAAAAAAAACCTTCTCGACCGTATTTCCGCACGTGATTCTCTACTGAAACGTAACAGCAACGTTCTGTTTTTAAAACAAATTGTGATGGGCGAAGAAAAGTAGATACTGTACCGTAATGTGGAATGGAAGAGATCGTGGGGCAAGCAAAATGAACCACCACCAACCCCACCAAAGGCCGATCTTCATGCAAAGAAGGTGATGTTGTGTATACTGTCAGATTGGAAGGGCGTCCTCTATTAAGAGCTCCTTCTGGAAAACCAAACGATTAATTCCAACAAGTACTGCTGCCAATTAGACCAACTGAAAGCGGCACTCGACGAAAAGAATCCAAAATGAGTCAACAGAAAACGCAAACTCTTCCATCTTCCTGCGGTATTCACCAGACATTGCACCTTCAGCTTTCCATTTATTTCGGTCTTCACAAAATTCTCTTAATGGAAAAAATTTCAGTTCCCTGGAAGTCTGTAAAAGGCACCTGGGACAGTTCTTTGCTCAGCAAGATAAAAAGTTTTGGGAAGATGGAATTATGAAGTTGCCTGGAAAATGGCAGAAGGTAGTGGAACAAAAGGGTGAATACATTGTTCAATAAATTCTTGGTGAAAAAAAAAAAAGATGCTAATCAGTTAATTGAACAAGAGATTATCCTGTGTGGGCCTGAATTGATTGGAAGATCTTTAAAATACGCTCAGGTCTTCTCTGAGTGGGACCTCCCACCTGTGCACAAGCTTGGGCTCCTTCCTCTGGATTCCAACTGGCTGCTGACCCTCCCTCTGCCTGCCCAACAGGCTTCCACAATTACATAAGCAAATAAACTTATATTTGCTTCTACATATAATCTCCTACTACTTCTGGTTCTGCTTCTCTGGTTGAACCTTGATTAATAATCTTTCCTTCACTGCAAATCTGTTACTTGAGTCTAAATGGTGGTCAAATTCAGAATGAAAATATGGGGAGGGGAACAGGGAGTTTAAAAATAAGGTAGAGGGAGAGGAGAGCCAAGGGGAGAGTCTTTTTTCTTGTATATTTATGCCTAGATAGTGAACACATTTTTTAAAAGCATGATTTTCCTGTCATTCGAATAACTCATGTTCAACAACTTTTGCCATGTTTTCTAAAATTATATGATACTAAATAAATATAACTAGTAGATATCAGTATTTATATGGTTAGGCTGTCCTCTTGCTCTCTGTTCATCCCCTGATCGACCAGGCCCTGCTTCACACACGACTATCCAATCCTCTTAATTTAAGGCTTCATTAGCCCCTGGTAACTGATGAGCTCACCTGACATCAATTCTCCCTATAAATGGTATCCTCCTCCTCCCCTGAGCAACGAAGATGGCTGCTACATCCTGCCCACTGTCTGCTGGACACCTGGAGTGTCGCTCTAGGTCCCTTTGTGTAAGATTCCTCTGTACAGTAAACTGTTGATGTCTCTGTCACTGTCTCCAAGCTCTTCCTTTGGTCTCCAGACTGGGCAACTACAAGACTTGCAGGCCTGCTGGGTGCAGCCCAACAGTATTGGATGAGTAACAGCAGGAGGTATGACATATCTACATTTTTCAGTGTAAACCCCTGGATTTGAATGCAGAAGTTCTGGAGCACAAGTTTTGTTGCTCTTAGAGTTGTACTAGAGAATTCTCCGCAGATTATTGTAAACGTACTTTTCTGCAGACCATTCTCTTATAACCAGCTCAATAGTATCCACGCGAAACAGAATGTCTCTTTTAATTAATGAATACTGACATACAAAATAGCTAATAAAAATACTTTTAGGGACTGAATGTTTGTGTCCACCCCAAATCCATATGTTGAAGCCTTACCCCCCTGTGTGGCTGCATTTTGAGATGGGTCCTTTAAGGAGGTAAGTAAGGTCCAAGAGTGGAGCCTTAATCTAATAGGACTGATTTTCTTATGAAAAGAGGAATAGAGGGCTTCCCTGGTGGGGCAATGGTTGAGAGTCCACCTGCCGATGCAGGGGACGCAGGTTTGTTCTCCGGTCCGGGAGGATCCCACATGCCGCGGAGCGGCTGGGCCCGTGAGCCATGGCCGCTGAGCCTGCGCGTCCGGAGCCTGTGCTCCGCAACGGGAGAGGCCGCAGCAGTGAGAGGCCCGCGTACCGCAAAAAAAAAAAAAAAAAGAGGAATAGAGACCAGAGTTCTCTCTCTCTCTCTCTCTCTCCCCTCTCCAGTGCACAAAGAAGAGGTCATGTGACACACACAGTGAGATGGTGGCTAGCTGCGGGCCAAGAGAGGAGGACTGAGAATAAAACCTACCTTGCTGTCACCTTGATCTTGGACTTTCCAGCCTCCAGAACGGTGAGTAATACATTTCTGTTGTTTATATCAGCCAGTCTGCGGTATTTTGTTATGGCAGTCTGAGCAGATTAAGAAAAATACTAGACTCATAAAATTCTGCTTATATGAGAAATCTAAAACAAAAAATGATACAGATGAACTTACCTACAAAACAGAAATAGACCCACAGACATAGAAAACAAACTTATGGTTACCAAAGGGGAAAGTGGGGGGATACATTAGGAGTTTGGGATTAACATGTACACACTAATATATATATATATAACAGATAACCAACAAGGAGTATAGCACAGGGACCTATACTCTATATTTTGTAATAACTTATATGGGAAAAGAATCTGAAAAAAATAGATATATATGTATGTATAACTGAATCACTTTGCTGTACACCTGAAACTAGCACAACATACTAAGTCAACTATACTTCAATTAAACACAGAAAAATAGGGGACTTCCCTGGTGGTGCAGTGGATAAGACTCCATGCTCCCAGTGCAGGGGTCCCGGGTTCAATCCCTGGTCAGGGAACTAAATCCCACATGCATGCCGCAACTAAGAGTTTGCATGCCACAACTAAGGAGCCTGTAAGCCACAACTAAGGAGCCTGCCTGCTGCAACTAAGACCCAGTGCAACCAAATAAATAAATAAAACTCACCTTTGAATTAAAAAAAAAAACAGAAAAATACTAGTCATAAAAGATAAGATTTTATTAAACATCATTTAAGTACATAAGATTTATTTATTATCTTAAAAACCATATACTACAAAAATTTTTCTTTCTGATTTTCCTAGGATCATAACTTTAAGCTGTATTAAATGCATGTAGAAAATGTAGTAAGCATAATAGATTTGGAAGAATAAACTAGTAGGTTTTGCAATCCACAGCAATCAATATAGGATCCATCTGTTTCTTTTGATCAGTAATCTGAGTAATGAGGAACACAGAAGACTTTTTTTGCATTTCTGAGGTTGTTAGCTTTATTTTTGCTGTTTTTTTTTTTTTTAAAGCAAGTATACATGATATGATCTGATCTTCTCACTAATAGAATGTGACAGTTGAAGAAAAAAGACCCACATCATCTCTTTATTTGTAGGGACCATGGAAAGTCTAATCAAATTCCTATAGGATGGAGAATCACAAAACTTTAACTCACTTTTTTATATTCAAAATGGAAAAAAAAGTGACTTCTAGGGCTACATAGCAAAATTCAAATCAAAATTAATTATAACTTTGCAAAATAGTCTTCCTACTCCAACTTTTATCCTTTTTTATTTGAAAAATATCTCTAACTTCCCAAAGTGGTTAGGACAGCTTTCATGTTACACAATTATTTAGAAATTGTTATTAAGGTTTCATGCATGAACATGTAAATTATGGAAAAGCATAGTTGATTAAACAGAATAAACCTATGAGAATGATTTAAAACTTTTGTTTCAAAACAGTTGCTTATGTTTTTAATTGATATATAGTTGATATATGATATTAGTGTCAGGTGTACAACATAGTGATTCAAATTTTTTATAGATTATATTCCATTTAAAGTTATTGTAAAATATTGGTTATATTCCCTGTGCTGTACAATATACCCTCATAGCTTACTTACTTTATACATCATAGTTTGTACCTCTTTATCCCCTACCTCTACCTTGCCCTTCTCTGCTTCCCTGTCCCCACTTGTAATGACTATTTTGTTCTCTGGATCTGTGAGTCTGTTTCTGCTTTGTTATATTCATTTGTTTTATTTTTTAGTTTCCATATATAAGCAATAATATACAGTATATGTCTTTCTCTGTCTGACTTATTTCACTAAACATAATACCCTCCAGGTCCATCCATGTTGTTGCAAATGGCAAAATTTCATTCTTTTTCACGGCTGAGTAGTAATCTTTTGTGTATGTATGTATGATGTATACCCCATCTTCTTTATCCATTTATCTGTTGATGGACCCCAGGTTGCTTCCACATCTTGGCTATTATAAATAATGCTGCTATGAACATTGGGGTGCATGTATCTTTTTGACTTAGTGTTTTTGTTTTCTTAGCATATATACTCAGCAGTAGAATTGCTGGATTATATGGTAGTTCTATTTTTAGTTTTTTGAGGAACCTTTATAGTGTTTTCCATAATGGTTGCACCAATTCATATTCCTGCCAACAGGGTACAAGTGTTCCCTTTTCTCCACATCCTAACCAACATTTGTTATTTGTGGTCTTTTTGGCGATAGATATTCTAACAGGTGTGAGTTGATAGCTCATTGTGGTTTTGATTAGCATTTCTCTGATTAGTGATGTTGAGCAGTTTTTCATGTGCCTGTTGGCCATCTGTATGTCTTCCTTGGAAGACTGTCTGTTCAGGTCTTCTGCCTATTTCTTATTTTTTTAATATTGAGTTGTATGAGCTGTTTATATATTTTAGATATTAAACCCTTATTGGTCATATAATTTACAAATATTTTCCCCATTCAGTTGGCTGTCTTTTCATTTTGTTGATGGTTTCCTTTGCTGTGTAAAAGCTTTTAAGTTGAATTAGGTCCCATTTGTTTATATTTGGTTTTGTTTTCTTTGCCTTAGGGGACAGATCAAAAAAATATTGCTATGATTTATGTCAGAGTGTCCTGCCTATGTTTTCTTCTAGGAGTTTTATGGTTCTGGTCTCATATTTAGGTCTTTAATCCGTGTTGAGTTTATTTTCATATATGTTGTGAGGAAATGTTCTAATTTTATTCTTTTGCCTGTAGCAGTCCCGTTTTCTCAGCACCACTTATTGAAGAGACTGTCTTTTCCTCATTGTATATTCTTGCCTCCTTTTGTCATAGATTAGTTGACCATAAGTGCATGAATTTATTTCTGGGCTGTCTATTCTGTTCCATTGATCTATGTGTCTGTTTTTGTGCCTGTACCATACTGTTTTGATTACTTTAGCTTTGTAGTATAGTCTGAATTCAGGGAGTGTGATACCTCCAGCTGTGTTCTTCTTTCTCAAGATTGCTTTGGTAAAGTCTTTTTAAATGCCATGAAAGACTCTATTTTAAAAGGTAGTTTCCATTTAAACAAAATCTGAGTTGGAAAAATTCATCAAAATATTTATGATAAATTCACTTTTTGGCTCATTAGCACTACTTTCAAAACATGTGCACACATACATTCAAGCTCTTTGACTTTTTTTTTCTTTTTTTAGAAATAAGATTTTGTCAAGAGCCAATGATTTATTTTTAATTCTAAATTGTCCTCTCTGAGAGCCAGCCCTATTCTTAGGACAGCCCTCATAAACTGAGAGGGAAGTTTCTGTGCATCTTGACAGACTTCCCTGAGCCAGTGAATTTTAATATCCAAACATTGGATTTAGATGTGAAATTTAAAGTTATTGAAATTTGAATTCCCTCTAAACTCCCATCCTCAGTTAAAATTATATAATGCTTTGTTCTTTAAGAGGACTTGCTACCTTTATTGGTGCATATTTTTTAGATTATATAAACTCAAAATGCAATTTTAAAATAGTTAAAAATTCTTCTAAGTGATTAATCACCATAGCTATCAAGTTACAAAAGTAAAATTCTTACTAAATTTAAGAGTATAAACTTAGAGTGTAATCAAATAACAGACCAACTTAAAAATTTTCAATTAAAAGTTAAAAAATAAGTATCCTAAGTGATCTTGATAAATTATACTTTAAAGAAAATGACTATTTATAACAGGGATTATAACGGTAATGTCTAGGTCATATATGCAATTAATTGCATAAGACAGATAACTACTAGTTATTTCACTGTTCTTTAGTGCACCAAAAATACAGCAATCTTTTAAAGAGCTTCAGGGGGGAAATTTCATTTTTTAGTGGACTGCATAAATTGAGGGAATTATATATCTAGGGAATCTTTGAGTCCCAACAGTGTAATATATATCATTTTTATAGCCATAAAGTGTAAAGCCAGGGCTTCCCTGGTGACGCAGTGGTTGAGAGTCCGCCTGCCGATGCAGGGGACACGGGTTCGTGCCCCGGTCTGGGAAGATCCCACATGCCGCGGAGCGCCTGGGCCCGTGAACCATGGCCGCTGAGCCTGCGCGTCCGGAGCCTGTGCTCCGCAACGGGAGAGGCCACAACAATGAGAGGCCCGCGTACCGCAAAAAAAAAAAAAAAAAAAAAGTGTAAAGCCAGGCAAATTACCAAACTAAAGTTCTAGAAACAAAATGAAATAGTTTGCTTTATTTATAGCTTGTGAATAGGTTAAAACCCAAAATATTAGAATACTATAAGAATTCAAATAGGCAGATAATATAGATTATTTATTAAAGAACATATATATCAAATATATATATATATAAAATATCTAAATCAAAAAGTCTATTTATACATTACTATTTCAATCCTTCAATTTTTTGTCAAAATATAGCTTTTAGAGGTCAAACACATGAATTTTGAAAATGAGCACATGTCAAAGATTTATTTAACACATTAATGAACAAACAAGAGGGGTGAAACTGTTTCCAAAAAAAGTTTAGAAGCAACAGAAGTATTTACAGTGACCAAATAAAAGAATGGTAGGAGAGGACCATGAAATCATATACAAAACTAAATAATGTCTTATGTGGCATTAGCAGTAAAATACTCTAACCAGTAGTAAGTAACAAATCCAAACAAAGGTCTAAAATCGGATAATCCTTGGGTAGGCCTGTTAGACAATGCTTTGTTATGACAGTCTCTAGTTGTGATCCTAAAATAAACTCCAGAGATTATTCTTGATTACGCATTCAATGTTTGGTTGGGTTTGGTTGAATTTTAAATAACTCTTATTCTTCTATTCTGAGGATCGGAAAAGAAAAAAGGGAATTTATCTCCTTAGGGTTACACCTATAGTATCTATGTATGTGTGTGAATTTTACTTTTTTTAAGGTTCTGGAAATCTGCTAAAGGGATCTGACCAGCAAGGAATTAATTGAGCTATTATACTGCCTGTGAGGCTGTGTTCTTGTAATCCACAGAAGATACAAGACCAGTTTTCTGGAGCACTTTGTGGACATAGATTCCAGACCTGAATTATAATCCTTGCTCTTTGGTGGGCTTCTAGTTCTGATTTAAATTGAATTCTCAAATAGGATCCCCCCCAATAATGGTTTTGGCTGCGCAGTTGATTTGTGTAACGGTATCCCAATTTTTAAAAGAGACAGATTCCTATTAACCTATGAAATTAACTGTGTTGCCATTGAAATTAAAGGTTTAGTATTTTAAAAAAGTGCGAGAATCAGCCGAATAGATTTCTTATAGAAAAAAAAAGATACCATTTAAAGAATTTTTTTTTATTCTACAAAACCATAGTCTAAATAATTGAGGGTCAAAGATAGAAGGATGCTTCATATACTCATCAAAAATATCAACAATATTCTAAACAAAACACACACACAACCAAACATTCCCTCGTAAGTTCATTCGGTACTACGTAATTATTGTTCCTCTTGATCTTACATCAGCAGTTTGCTTTCACCAGGTTGTCTGCTTCTGGAATAAAAAGAACTCCTGGCTCAATCCTCTGATACAATCTTTACAGTCATCTAAGAGGTGTCACCTTAAGCTCCAAAGCCAGTACTAATGAATCTATTTCTTCCGGTATAAATAGTCAAAACACCTGCTATACTTCTTTCCAGGAGGTATTGACTTTGTTTTCTTTGAAGATCAAATTTCTGACCTGTAGCAGAGCCTTCAGATAAACGTGAAAGGAGACAGAAATTGCCTATTGATGTGACGTGAAAAGGCTGTGGTTAGTTTATTACAGTAACCAACAATATCAGAATGGAGAAGGGTGATACTCTCTATTGAGATAAATGCATTACTATGGCCTGAGGATTTGACCAGTGGTTCCCCTGGGGGTTGAGTAAGAATGAGATGATTGGGATTTAAAAAAAAATTTTTTTAATTGAAGTATAGTTGATTTACAATATTGTGTAAGTTTCAGGTGTACAGCACAGTGATTCAGTTTATATATGTATGTATATTTCTTTTTCAGATTCTTTTCCCTTATAAGTTATTACATAATATTGAGTATACTTCCCTGTGCTATACAGTAGGTCCTTGTTGGTTATCTATTTATACACAGTAGTGTACGTATGTTAATCCCAGCCTCCTAATGTATCCCTCCTCCCACCCCGCTTTCCACTTTGGTAACCATACTTTTGTTTTCTGTGTCTCTGAGTCTCTTTCTGTTTTGGAAATAAGTTCATTTGTTTCCTTTTTTTTTTCTTTTAGATTCCACATATAAGGGATATCATATGATATTTGTCTTTCTCTGTTTGACTTACTTTACTTAATATGATAATCTCTAGGTCCATCCCTGTTGCTGTAGATGGCATTATTTCATTCTTTTTTTTTTTTTTTTTTTTTTTTTTTTTTTGCGGTACGCGGGCCTCTCACTGTTGTGGCCTCTCCCGTTGTGGAGCACAGGCTCCGGACGCGCAGGCTCAGCGGCCATGGCTCACGGGCCCAGCCGCTCCGCGGCATGTGGGATCTTCCCGGACCGGGGCACGAACCCGTGTCCCCTGCATCGGCAGGCGGACTCTCAACCACTGCACCACCAGGGAAGCCCTTCATTCTTTTTTATGGTTTAGTAATATCCCAAGCATTCTTTTTTTAATAAAGAGGAGAGAGGTACCTGCCTCCCCACCTTTCTTCCTGAAGGTGTCCCCTTGAAATATTATTGGCTTGATAAAAGGCCCAAGGTTTTGATTTGGCCATGCAAGGTCTTAGTGCTTCTGACCCTTGGAACTGAAAACACTTACTTTGAGAATTAGCTCAGGGGTCTCTCTCAGCATATTTGGGAGGTAATCACATGTGCATTATTTCATCTCCCAAGAATATATGAGAAGTTTTCATTGTTCTCTCTCCACCTGACGGTATAAATATGTGTCAAATTCTGTCCAGACTTTGAACCCACTTTTGCGCTATCTTTACATGCATATAAATCTGAAATGCTCATTTGCTAAAACATTTTGTTTTCTTTCTCTCTTCAACATTGGTATGGAGAGTGTTTTGTTGGTTCCCTGAGAGTTTTCAGGAGTTGTGATGTTACCCTATGAGGTATGAGATGCTACTCTACTTGCTGGCTAATAAGTTAGCCTGCCACAGTTTCATGGATGCTGGTGGAACATGCAACACTCCTGGATCAGAGACCATGGACTGTTTATTACTCGTAGCAAAGCAAGCAACATGATGTTCATGTTCCCATCAGTTGTCCTTGCCTACCACTTTCTAGAAGGACTGAGGTAGAGGGGAACAGGTGGATGCTGGGCTTGCACTGGGTTTGCATCATAGCTGAGGAACATGGAATTTAGGGAACCCAAATCTTTTCTAATAGGCTACAAGGAAATTAAATGAAATTTACTAATACTGGCCTGTAAATAAACCTGCCCCCACCCCCCGCCTGCTCTGGAGAGAAACTCTGTCTTCCAAGCCTGCTTGCTATACAAATATCTTTGGAAACATAACCCAGAACAAGGCAGCCAAAGCCTTTCTTTGCATTTCATGCAGGCATGCAGGAGATTCATGGAGAATTGTCTTCCAATAAAGGTGAGAAAATATTCTTCACCTTCATGGCCTTCCTTCAGGGTTTACAGTCTCTAAAACACATTTATATTAATAACAATTTATCCACGCTAAATTAACTGCTTGGTAACCAGTGTTTCAGTATCCTAACTTAGACATGATCCAGGGCAGCAGACTGTACAAATGGATCTCTGAGTAGACAAACTTTGAAAAGATTTTGTGGGAATAATATTAGTTTTTCTGATTAATAAACCACTATAAGATGCTGAAGAAGCTCAGATTAACTAGTCCCTTCATGAGAAAACAAATCCAAATACTGTGAAGACACTATTTTACTTTTTAAAGTTTTCCTGTGTGCTGAGAGTCAGGGAAGTTACATATTGCTGGGGATTCCTTAATCCAAAATTATCAAACTGGCCTGATTTGTTCAAGATTCACCTTGTTTACACCAACTTGATTTCTCAAAGAAAAAAATGCCTCTGAGTTAGCAATTTTGGTGAGAAAAATTTTTCTTGTTTTCCCTCTTAAAGATATAGCACATTTTGGGGGCTTCCCTGGTGGCGCAGTGGTTGAGAGTCCGCCTGCCGATGCAGGGGACACGGGTTCGTGCCCCGGTCCGGGAGGATCCCACATGCTGCGGAGCGGCTGGGCCCGTGAGCCATGGCCGCTGAGCCTGTGCGTCCAGAGCCTGTACTCCGCAACGGGAGAGGCCACAACAGTGAGAGGCCCACGTACCAAAAAAAAAAGATACAGCACATTTTAAAATATTAGAAATCTTATGACTTTGTTTCCTAGAAATATTCAAATTATGTCCATGATTTTTGGGTTCTATATCAGAATATACCTCATTTATTTTTAGACTTGTATCTAATATATTCATGCAGTACCTTCTGGAGTGGGAAAATATTTCACACTCACACAATGAGAAATAAAGGCTTTTCTCAATTAAAGACATGGACACACGTACAGACTTTGCAGCTTTAGTTTACAACCTTGGCCACAGGTCAAATTCAACACAAAAACACACAGATCACTGGCCCAAATTCCAGAGTGCTGTTCTCTTTTCCAATAAGCATGGCATATTTTCTAAATTGATTTGAACTCACGAATAGACAAATAGACTAACAAAAAGGCCAATAACTCAGATAATCTATTCTCTCTCACCTATGAGAGAGCAAATCCATGTTTCTACCCACTAGAGATCATTAAACGTTCAGACCATACACACAGAATTTCATTCTTTGCTATCTTATGCAAACCAGAAGCAGAATCAAACTTCATCAAGAAAGAGAAAATAAAACCATAGAATGAGAAATGAAAACAAAGGAACAAGAGTAAGTAATTTCTCTTGCTGCTTGGCATTCTCTCTAAAAGGCAAGGAAGGATGTGCTTTGCTTGAAATATGAGGTGCATTTCTTGGGCAATTCGGTCTAATTGGTTTGGGAAGATGGGTTCCACATGGGCATCTCAGTGAAACTTCCCAAGACTCTCAGAGTGTAATTTTTTTTTTTTTTTTTTTTTTTTTTTTTTTGCGGTACGCGGGCCTCTCCCGTTGCAGAGCACAGGCTCCGGACGCGCAGGCTCAGCAGCCATGGCTCACGGGCCCAGCCGCTCCGCAGCATGTGGATGACTCACATAAAGTGAGCACATCAAAGATTTGTTAAAGAAGTAGTGAGAAAACTTGAAAGGAACTTGGGCTCAAAAATATCTAGAAAAGACAAGAGTATTTTAGTGACCAAATGAAAGAATGATGGGATAAGATTGTGAAATTACATGCAAAACTGGTGTGATGGTTAATTTTGTCAACTTTACTGGGCTAAAGGATGCCCAGATATTTGGTTAAACATTATTTCTGCATTCATCAGCAAGGGGGTGTTTGTGTGTGTCTGCTGCTGCCTCAGCAGAGGAAGATTTCAGTAATAAAGTGGATAGGATGACTTGTTCTGTGGATACCAGTCATCTTTTCTCAGCTACCCTGTCATCCCCAGTGGGCTCATGAACACTTTCCCTCCTCTTCTGGGGAAAGGGTTAATGCCTCTCTGGTGTAGTATCTGTATACGTATCTCCATCTAATGGTTCTCCTTCTCTGAAGAACACAGACTAATACAACGGGTAATGCCAAACACATCAAAAATAAAAAGCTAAAACTTCGAGGTTGTCATTTTGTCTATGAACAGAAATGATGCTCCTTGACAGGAGAAATGCATTTCCATTGTTATTAGCCAAGAATAATTTGTATTGCTCTCCAATTTCTACAAGTTAGTTTACAACCTTTATAGAGTTGTAAAATAGCCCAATCAAGATTAAATAGAAAAATAAAATAGGATAGATGCTCCTAGATAATTAGATAAACCTTTAATATTAAAATCAACTTCATACTTAGTTCAGTCCAAAATGTACATGAAGAGAAAAACTTGCCTAAAATAATTCCTTTTTTAAAATTTGCTATATTATCAATGTATACTTTAAGTTGGGTATTTATGGAAGTTTCATGAGCCTATCTTACTATGCATCTCAATAGTGTACAGGTTCCGAATGTGATAACTTAAACTCTGAAAAATGATCTTAAGTATCTCAAAAGTATACAATAAATTAGCATTTTCCTCTGTCACCTGTCTCCAGTTCCCTACCGTACCAAAGTCTGTATAACCCCAAATTTTACAAGTAGAATTAATTTGTGGAAATGTTAGATATTCCCTATTTATGATTTAAAAATTCAGCATTTAAATCCACACTGAATAGTCTCCAGTTCAACAAATACCACTGGTTATGTTCATAAAAATTGAAACAAAATTTTGGTTGTCAAACTCTTTTGGCCAAGATGTTCAATTCCACCAGATAGGGAATGGAACATATTTAGTTTTACTTTTAAATCAATCTTTTACAATGTAAAATTTTAGAAGTTTTCTTTCTCTGAAAATAAAGTAGATAAATTTTAGATTTAGATATGGATTTCTAAAAATCATAGGAAAAGGTTTTATTTTCTAGGAAAAGCAACACAAGTAAACGTTTGCTCAAATTCTGGGAAAAAAAGTTTGTCTTCCTGATCAAATACAGAGAATACTTTTGTTGCTTTTACTTTTGAGTTTTTGACATCATTTGGTGGTCCTTTCAGCTAACAGTCTGTAATCTTCTCCTTCCTTTCCCTGGATTCATGTAGTAGAGAAATTCTCAATCTTGGCTACATGTAGAATCACCTGGAGAGTTTTTTTCTGCAATAATATTGATGCTTGGGACACACCCCACACAAATCAAAATTGCTGGGGGTAGGGCTCAAGTATCAGAATTTTTCACAACTTCTCCACATGATTCAAATGTACAGCTACTATTTGGAGGCACTGATACAGAGGCTTTTCCAGCTGCTAGATATCAGCTTGTTCTGGACATTTCCTCCCAAAGTTTTCAAAGACTTTAAATGTAAAGGAAATTGTCACTATGACTTTTTTTTAAAAAAAATAGGAGGCTTGAAAATATTTTATTTTACTGTCTTCTTAAAAAAAAGACATGTCCTTCTGCTAATATTTGAAAAAATATAACTAAAACTTGATAAAATGTAAGAGCACGTCCCACGTGATCAGAGAATGTATTGTTGATTTCAGTGTACAAGAAACCAGACTCATACTTGGTCATATCATTGGCTTTAATATACGTGTGAGTATGAGTGTTTGTATGGGTGGGGGTGGGATACAGGTCAATTATTTCAAAGCTGAAAGTTTTTCTCATAGATGGATAATACATTCTTATTGGAGGGAGAATGGCTTTGTTGTTAATTGGCCTGAGGTTATGCAAACCTAAAGCCTGTATTCTGGAATAGGAAGTTCAAGACAATAAAATTTATTCTATCAAGAATAAAAATTATAAAGGGTTACTTTTACTCTGGGAAGAGTTGCCGGAAATCCCCCTCACACCTTTTTGGGGGCATCTGAGAGCAGTTGTCTAGATTTCCCGGTAGGAAGGCACAGAGAGGGAAATATGGTGGTCCTTGTGATATGATAGTTGGATGGAAGCTTGCTCCGTTGAGAGTTGTCTCAGAGTAACTGTAGAGTAGCCTGGCCTAAGAACTCTGAGACATTTGGTATGTTTAATCCAGTTTTAAGTGTTTGTGTGTGTGTGTGTGTGTGTTTTCACTATATTCCTCTTTTTTTTCCTGCCCAAATCTTTAGTGAAGTCTCGTTAAATCATGTTGGCTGGTCTTAGCTGTGCTGTGGGGAGTTTGGGAATATTTGGGGCCCATGCTTGGAATGCAGTACCAAAGTGGAGAGCAACTGCCCGAGGGAAGAAGTTTCCAGGCCTCCCGGGGAGATCCAGAGCAGAAAGGAGACCAAATTGGCCACAAGGAACCAAGCATTGGGCAGCAGTGATAACTAGAATAATTTTGGAACCCTGTCAACCTTCCTCAGTGATTTAGAAATACCTAGGGAAGAGAAAGTGTTCCAAGACCAGACATCCAGTTGTTGAGGATGGATGCCATTCACGGTAAAGTGAAGAATGCCTCCTGAAAACTGAGGAAGAGACAATGAGGTTGTAATGGGGAAAGAACAAAAACAAAAACATCAAACTTTATTAAAAAAAAAAAGAACAACAACTATTCATTCTAGCAGTCAACAAGCATTCATTAATTGTATTAATACCATATGTTTCTATTACATAATCATTAATTATACATATAAACCTGGTCAGCTCTCACAATTATTTTCTTTAAGGAGGCATGGTATTAAAAATAGTAGCTATATAGCAGGGACTTTGCCAGGCACTATGCATACAAAGCTGTAGTAATATTATCTGCAATGGAAATTCTTTGGGATAAATCTTAAAAAAAAAATACAGATCGTCATACACAGAGTGTGCATTTTTATGCTTTTATTTTATACAAGTTTTGCTCAATTGCTGCTTTCATATGTAATATTTCAATTCTATTTCTGGATGCAATTATGTAAAAGAGATTTGTTTAGGGTTTGTTCCGTGGCGAATCCTTTTCAGCAAGATGACAGCATAATGAGAGAAGGTTAAGTACTCAAGGCAGCGTGCAGCTGTGGATCACCAAAGATTAGCATTGGAAGGAAACCCAGGGTATAGAAGCCATCTGGCCAGAGGGAATTGAGCAAATCCTCACAAGGAAATAGGGCTTTTGTTAACTTTAGTTACAACTCAGAACAGAAATGTTTGAAACTCGCTTAACAAAATGAGCGATTCAAGATTCCAGAGGAGAATATCCTGTCCTGATGTCTTCAAACATGCTGGGCATGTCCCCTTCTCAAATATCTCCAGCTAAAACTGTTAGAAATGAGCTCTAATGAAATGAGCTCTAATGGAATATGCTTCATGTAACAGCAGAAAAAATCAAGAATGTCACACAGAAAAGGAAACAAATTCTCAAATGAATTTTAGAGAGTGGAATATGGTAGTATACTATCACTACCATATCTACCATATACCATGTAGTATATAATATACTATATTAGTGATGTTAGACATCACTAGTTAAATATTATACTGTATTAATGGAGTGAATGTAATATAGTTGATTTCTCTAATACACAATCTGAGCAAATCCATTGCAACATACACAGACACATACAATTTTGAATTGGTAACATTTTCACATCGTTCAAACGTCATAAAAATATACCTGGAATGAAGTTTCTATCCTACTCTTGTAGCGTATGTGCTCTTTTGCACCTAAGTTCTTTTCATATTAATCCGTTTATTAAGTAGTTCCTCATTCTTTTTAAAAATTGAAAAGTATGCCATTGTGTGGGTATACCATTATTTATGTAAACAGCCCTCTATTAATGGAAATTTAGGTTTTTTCTTTTTTTACTATTATAAATAATGCCACAGTGACTAATCATGTACATATGTACTTTCACACTTGTGAAATTACACACGTGTGAAATCTTGTGTCTAGGATAAAATCCTAGGAGTAGAATTATGATGCCACAGAATATATACATTTTAATTTTGATAAATACTGCCAAATAGCATCTCTAGAGGTTAAATTTTTAAATATTTACGAGAGTTGCTATTTCCCTACAGCCTTGCCAACACAGTATATTTTGGATTTTAGCCAATCAGGTAGATGCAAATTTTGTTCCACTGCTGTTTGAATTAGTTTCTCTTAATGCAACCCCATCTGGGTATCTTTTCATATGTTTGAGAGAGATTTGTATTTCATTTTGGGAGAACACTCTTTTCATATCCTTTACCCTTTTTTCCGTAGGGAGAATTGTCCACTGTCTGTGATAGGTTCCATTTTTTCCATGTGTGTAATTTGAGTATTTTTACTTTGCTTTTCTTTTGCCACTTGTAAAGGTTTTTTTTTCTTAATTGAATTTTATTTTATGGCTTCTGAAGTTTATGTGACAGAGAGAAAGGTCTTCCCCACTCTGAGGGGAGGCATCCTCCGTATTTTCTTTTCTCCTAGCCCTTTTTTGATTTTACACACACACACACACACACACACACACACACACACACACACACACACAGAGTATCTGCCTGTCTATATCCTGTATTTATTGATTTGCAGTTTACCTAGAAACGGACTTCATTTTATCTTATTCCATAGGTCTCCTAGCTGTCTAAACAGAATCAGAGAAAAGTTAATCTTTTCTGAGAAAAGTTGCCCCCATATTCTCATGCTAAACTTCTGGACATTTTGGGGGTCTATTTCTGTCCTTTTGATTCTGAACCATTGTTCTTTATGCTACTCACTTGTTAATACCGCATTCCTTTAACTACTAAGACACCGGAGTACATTTTACGATAACATAAAACCTCCTGCCTATAAATTGCTTCGACCACCTTGGAAACAACTTTTAAAACACATAATTAATGTTGTACCTATTCTGTGAGCCATTAATACATCTAGGTTGACCTTAGAGCTGTAGTTCTTAAACTTTAGTGTTCAAGGCTTCTTAAAACAGATGGCTACGCTCCATCCCCAGAGTATCTAATTCCCTTAAGGTACGACCCAGGAATTTGCATTCCTGACATGTTCCCAGGTAATGCCAATGCTGCTGGTCTAGGAGCTGCCCTAAAAAACTTGCCACATGTGCAGAAGAAAGCATGTAAAAGAATGTTTCAGCATTGCTTGTAGTTAAGAATTGGAAAGACCTTAAAGGTACTTCTCAGAAGAATGGCTAAATACATTGTTTTATTCCTACAATGGAATTCTCTATAGCTATTAAAAGGAGCTAGCAATAAATATATCAAATGGATGAATCTCACGAAACATAATGTTGAGGACCCAAAACAATAGGGCCCATTCTTTGATCTCAGTGGCAATAGTAAATAAGGAAATGGCACATACAACACAGACAGATAAGAAAAGACATAGGGCCCTCAAGAAAAACAATGTTTCAGAAGAAATTTTACCATATACACAGTATCACTTACGAATACATATCAAAAATATAAAAGCATCATCTGGGAATCATAAGCACTGAATTCAGGATAGTGATTACTGAGGACAGAGGCAGTGCTTGTTGTAATTGAATATTATTGAGAAGAAGAGCACAGTGAAATTATGGTAACGAAGGGTAGAAACATTTTAATTTTCATAAATGTTGCCAGTGGCCTCCACAGAGGTTGTACCAATTTACTCACTTGTCAAGTTTTATGTCTTAGACTAGGTAATGAGTATGATCATTCATTAGATTGTTTTCTCTGATTTAGTTGAATGTCTGAAATATTTCATACATAAAAAATAAGAAATATATGACTAACGAACTGCCTCTTTTGAGGCCTAACTGTCCTTAAAATGTCCAAGTCTGAAAGCAAGATAAAGAAGATGAAGGAAAATCACATGATCTGAATCCTTATGTTAAACACTGATTCCATCATGATGAAACTTTGTTGCAACTTGAGAAATCATGGGGCTATTTAGAAAACTATTCTTTCTCTCTAAATTTAGGTGCAGATAACAGATTTATAACCCAAAGTATACACGGGCCCAATATGGGCATTATTATTTAAAAGATTAAGTAAGGATAGGTCACCTGAAAATCTGGATTTCTAGTTTCTCTAAAAATACCAGGTCTGGCAGCACAGGGCCAGCATTCCCACATGGTAACAATTGTCTGGAGGCAAGCTCCAGGTGCCCCTTTTCCATGCAAAATGTGTTCTCCGGTCTACCACATATCTCACCTGGTCCACGGACTGTTGACTATTTAAGTTACACATCTAGCCCCTATTAGCATTGGAGTGTGTAGTCCCTGCTTTACAGGACATTGTCTGTGGAAAGTAAAGTTTGTTTATTGGAGCTGTTTTTGGAATCTGTATATGTGTGTGGTTGTGACTTAATGGCGGAGTTTTTTTTTTTTTTTATTCTGTGATTCACACGGGTGAGGTATACCCATAGCAGATGAGACTTAGAGTGCCTATGCCTTTAACTTGACTGTGACATGAAAAAAATCTCCCCCAGACTTTTTCTGCTAGAATTAGGATGCCAAAGACCACCACAAACTGTCCTACTGAGGGATTTTTTTCTCTCTTTCTCCAACTTACCCCCGACCTCATCTCCTTCAAGTGCCCTCTTCATTATTCAAGACAAGCAAAGTCCAATAGAATTATATATGTTGTATTATAGAGAGCTATATGTATATTTAATAACTACATTGAAATAAGCAAAAAGAAACAGGTGAAATTAATATTAATAAAATATTGTTTATTTAATGCAATGTATCCAAAATATTATCATTTCAATAAGCTATCAGTGTACAAATTATTAACTTTTATATTTGTGTGTGTGTGTGCTAAGTCTTGGAAATTTGGTAGATATTTTCCATTTAAAGCACACCTCAATTCAGACTAGCCACATTATTTTTTATTTTATTTTAATTTTTTAATTTTTATTTTTTTAAACATCTTTATTGGAGTATAACTACTTTACACTGGTATGTTAGTTTCTGCTTTATAGCAAAGTGAATCAGCTATACATATACATATATCCCCATATCTCTTCCCTCTTGCATCACCCTCCCTTATCCCACCCATCTAGGTGGTCACAAAGCACTGAGCTGATCTCCCTGCTTCCCACTAGCTATCTATTTTACATTTGGTAGTATATAAAAGCTCATGCCACTCTCTCACTTCGTCCCAGCTTACCCTTCCCCCTCCCCGTGTCCTCAAGTCCATTCTCTACGTCTGCATCTTTATTCTCGTCCAGCCCCTCGGTTCTTCAGAACAATTTTTTTTTTTTTTTTTTTTTTTTTTTAGATTCCATATATATGTTAGCATACGGTATTTGTTTTTCTCTTTCTGACTGACTTCACTCTGTATGACAGACTCTGGGTCCATCCACCTCATTACAAATAACTCAATTTTGTTTCTTTTTATGGATGAGTAATATTCCATTGTATATATGTGCCACATCTTCTTTATCCGTTCATCTGTCAATGGACACTTAGATTGCTTCCATGTCCTGGCTATTGTAAATAGAGCTGCAATGAACATTTTGGTACATGACTCTTTTTGAATTAAGGTTTTCTCAGGGTATACGCCCAGTAGTGGGATTGCTGGGTCGTATGGTAGTTCTATTTTTAGTTTTTTAAGGAACCTCCATGCTGTTCTCCATAGTGGCTGTATCAATTCACATTCCCACCAACAGTGCAAGAGGGTTCCCTTTTCTCCACACCCTCTCCAGCATTTATTGTTTGTAGATTTTTTGTTGATGCCCATTGTGACTGGTGTGAGGTGATACCTCATTGTAGTTTTGATTTGCATTTCTCTAATGATTAATGATGTCGAGCATTCTTTCATGTGTTTGTTGGCAATCTGTGTATCTTCTTTGTAGAAATGTCTATTTAGATCTTCTGCCCATTTCTGGACTGGGTTGTTTGTTTTTTGATATTGAGCTGCATGAGCTGCTTGTAAATTTTGGAGATTAATCCTTTGTCAGTTGCTTCATTTGCAAATATTTTCTCCCATTCTGAGGGTTCAGACTAGCCACATTTAAAATGTTCAATAGTCACACATGACTAGTGGCAGTAGTGTAGTATGTAGGACTATACTATCAGACAGTGTAGGTCTACATGGAATTATTCAGACTTGGTGAAATAATCTGTCATTAGGAGATTTGAATCAGGAGTGTGTTTTACAAATAAGAAAATATCTAAGGAGAGGAAAGTAATGTCAGAAAGTAGGACGAATTCACCAAGAGATTTCCTTTGAAATGTGTAATATCTCAGAATCTTTTACCTTGAAATATTCATAAACCATACATCTTTAGGTTTATTTGGTACATACTGTAATTAAATTATCTCACCCTTCTGAGAAGTCCAATATACATGTATAGCTTTATGCTTTGATGTTATAGGAAATTATGGCCAATCCCTTTATTATACTTGCTGTGATTTGTGGAAGAAGCACTTCCAAATCAGGCCTAGGAGGTCAAGAGGGAATATGTATAAACTCGATTTTTTTCTCTGTCTACACTAGAGGAAGCTGGACCTTAGGCTGGCAAAGGAACTATAAATAATGGAAATTCTTCTAGATGGCAAGATACACTACTAATTTGGAGGCGAAAGGAAAGGAATTGAGGAAAGTTCTTAGGAAATATGTGAAAATCTACATTTTGATTTTTTGTAACAGGTAGTGCTTTTACTTAGGTCTGGAAGAACAAATTTAATTCCACCAAGTAAAATGACTGTGGGTAGCAAGTCATTACTCTCACCCTGTTTACAGCCAAAAGGAGCACTTTTCTGACTCAGAAGGGAACTTCCCTAATTTGCAGTAAGAGTTCTGAGAAGTTATTGGTTAAGGTTAAAAAGAAGATGACTTCAGTTGGACTGTTAAAAAAAAAAAAAAAAAAGGTCAGGACTTGAATAGACATCAAGGCTCAGGACATTCCTGGAGCAGAATGGCATGCAGAGCAGAATGTCAAGTGGAAGAAAGAAAACCATCCAGACTGAGGCATGCCACAGTGACAAAGGCCAGATAATAAAAGACTTATTCAGGGAGCTCAAGAAGACACAGGGGGAAGGCCTTTGTCTGTCAGTGGTCTGGCCCTCCAGATTTTACAAAAGGTCTGAGGGGTAGGGACAGGGGCTCCTATACTAAAGTGACTTGAGTTTTATTCTGAACAATTCCAAATTTTGCCTCACGCCTGTCAGTTCTATTGACAGCAACCTTCACTTCTTATGATGCTCATTCTGCCTGTGTCTTTGCTACCTTCAATTTTGATTCTTATCAAAAGTTTTGCAAATGTTAATCCCAAACTCCTAATTTATCCTTCCCCCCTTTCCCCTTTGGTAACCATAAGTTTGTTTTCTATATATAGAAACATATACACACTACTATATATAAAATAGATGACCAACAAGGACCTACCATATAGCACAGGGAACTGTACTCAATATTTGGTATATGTAACTGAATCACTATGCTTTACACCTGAAACTAACACAACATTGTAAATCAACTACACTTCAAAAACTATCTTATAGCAAAAAAAAAAGTTTTACAGCTTATCTCAGGTGTTTTGTTTTGGTTTTTATTGGCAGCCTTTTGATAAATATCATGAGGAGGGGGTCATTGGGGCCGGCTCGGTGCACAGCCATCAATGGCTGTCACGTTCCCGAGAACACTGTAGTGTCGTACAGGCCAATGACGGTATTGTTCTCATTCCAACTTTGGCCAGTTTTCAGCTTCATGTCTTTGCTGGAGGTTTTCCACGTACTTAAAACATCCTCCTTTCTCTTCTGACCTATTCAAATCCTACTCAACTTTCAAGATCTAATTCAACTCTAAATTCACTTGTGACAGTCAGTAGACATTGACTATTGACACACTGATTACTACTCATTTCTCCCATGCTTATTTAAATGCCTGTATAATTTGGAAGTATCTTATGCTCTCTTGTACTATTAATTGTTTGCCTCCTACAAGTAGATAATAAATTTCTCATAATGAGAGACCATTTCTTATTTTTCCCTTCCTATTTAATACATGTGAATTGCTCTACTGATTAATTGGTTTTAACCAATACTTACCAATACTTACTTATTGAGCACTGACTATGTTCATTAGTTACAGGGCAAATACCTAAGATCTTTTTTAAATTAAATAATTATTTTTTTATTGAAGTATAGTTGATTTACAGTCTTGTGTTAGTTTCAGGTATACAGCAAAGTGATTCACTTATACATACATACATTTTTTTTTTTCAGATTCTTTCCCTTATAGGTTACTACCAAATATTGAGTATAGTTCCCTGTGCTATACAGTAGGTCCCTGTTGTTTATCTATTTTGTATATAGTAGTGTATGTATGTTAATCCCAGACTCCCCCCAACCCTTTCCCCTTTGGTAACCATAAGTTTGTTTTCTATGTCTGTGTGTCTATTTCTGTTTCGTATATAAGTTCATTTGTATCATTTTTTCAGCTTCCACATATAAGTGATATATGATATTTGTCTTTCCCTGTCTTGCTTACTTCACTTAGTATGATAGTCTCTAGGGCCATCGTGTTGCTGCAGTACCACCCAGTCCTGTCTACTTTTCAGCTCTCCTAATCTTCAACTTGGTACCTACCTTTAAACTCTAGTCTTGTTGAACTCCTCAGCCAGTATCTGATGTACCAGGGGGTACTGCTATGTACCCTGATCCCATGCTACCTATTCCCACACATTTATTAAGCCAGCGCCACCAATTCCCCCTTAGTTCTCTCTTTATCCTCTCGCTACAGCAGATAGGCCTGCTGGTCTTGCATTCCTCTAGGTGGTGAGGTCCCAGGAATCTGTCTTATTCATACCTGTATACTCACAGAACAGCAGTCTGAGAATGAGAGGAATCTGTTGTATCCGTCCAGGAATTATCACCAGAATAGTCAAGAGCAGTAGAAAGAGAGGTCGGGGAAATCCCATATATATATATATATATATATATATATATATATATTTTTTTTTTTTTTTTTTTTTTTTTGCGGTACGCGGGCCTCTCACTGTTGTGGCCTCTCCCGTTGCGGAGCACAGGCTCCGGACGCGCAGGCTCAGTGGCCATGGCTCACGGGCCCAGCCGCTCCGCGGCATGTGGGATCTTCCCAGACCGGGGCACGAACCCGTGTCCCCTGCATCGGCAGGCGGACTCTCAACCACTGCACCACCAGGGAAGCCCCCCATATATTTGAAATCTGGGGAAAGAGAAGTTTTCGGGAAAAATGGAGTGCTCAGTAGAGGTAAGAGCTCAACAAGTGTCAAAACTGAGGAGAAAAGACCTTTGAGTTTGACACAAAAGAGACTACTGAACTCTTTCTTGAGACTGGTTCTTAAAGAAGCAGAAGTAGGTACATGGGAAATAATAAAGCATAGGGTACTGAAAAATTGAATATAGTTCACATATTAGAAAATATGGGCAGTCAAAAGAAAGAGAAAAATATAATGGTAAGTAAAGATAGCCTTGGCAAAGGGAAAAATATTTCCAAGATGGGGGAAGATTAATTTGTTGATTTTAACACCTCCACAAACTTTCATGAATATTCCTAGCATGACTATTTTCTCCACACCTTTTCAACAAGTAAGGAAAAATATGATTACACTGGAATAAATTATATAAGAAAAATAATTCTTGCAATAGACATTGTCATTCTCTGATCTGCCCCCTTTTTCTCTCAGTAGAGCAGAACGCAGTACAGTCTGAATGACTGTTGTTGCACACAGAGTTCTGCTTACAAAATTGTTACCTGATAAAATATTTCTTATTTGCTTTAGTTCTCATTGAATTCAGCTCATTGTTCAATACTTAAATCTCACTTATGAAGTCTTCATAAGCACCTCTAGTTAGAATCCTTCTGGAACTCACCAAGACTCTCATATCATTTATTCACATTTCTTAGAGCACAAATAATATAGTCACCTGTATCATTGCTTTTAATAGACTTTATGTTTTTAGAGCAGTTTTACATTTACAGAGAAATTGAACAGAGAGTATAGAAGTTCCCAAATACATCCCCTGTCTCACCCGCATTTCCCATTATTAACATCTTGTATTGAATAATACATTTTTAAAAATTTATTTTATTTATTTATTTTTGTCTCTGTTGGGTCTTCGTTGCTTTGTGCGAGCTTTTCTCTAATGGCGGCGAGCGGGGGCTACTCTTCGTTGAGGTGCGCAGGCTTCTCATTGCAGTGGCTTCTCTTGCTGCGGAGCACGGGTTCTAGGCGCGTGGACTCAGTAGTTGTGGCACATGGGCTCTAGAGCGCAGGCTCAGTAGTTGCGGCGCACGGGCTTAGCTGCTCCGCGGCATGTGGGATCTTCCCAGACCAGGGCTGAAACCCGTGTCCCCTGCATTGGCAGGCGGATTCTTAACCACTGCGCCACCAGGGAAGCCCCTGAATTGATACATTTATGACAACTGATGAACTAATATTCATACATTATTATTAACTAAAGTCCATAGTTTACATTAGGGTTCACTTTATCGTAAAGTTCTCTGAGTTTTGCCAAAGGCATAATGTCACATATTCATCATTACATTATCATACAGATAGTTTCACTGCCCTAAAAGTCCCCTGTGCTGCACCTATTCATCCCTTCCTTCTCCCTCGCCCCCACGGCAATCTTCTTCCCTCCTAACCCTGCCTTTTCCAGAATGTCATATAGTTGGAATCATAGAGTATATAGCCTTTTCAGATTGGCTTTCTTTACTTTGCAGTGGATTTAAGATTCCTTTTTGTGGCATAATAGTTCATTTCTTTTCATCACTGAATAATGTCCTGTTGTGTGGCTGTACCAAAGTTGGCTTATCCATTCAGTTATTGAAGCTTGGTTGCTTCCAGGTTTGAGCAATTATGATTGAAGCTGCTACAAACACTCACACGCAGGTTTTCATGTGGATGTAAGCTTTCGACTCACTTGCGTAAATACCTAGCAGTTTGATTACTGGATTGTATGATAAAAATATGTTTAGGCTTATAAGAAACTGCCAACGTATTTTTCAAAATGGCTCCATCATTTTGCATCCCCACCAGCAAAGCATGAGAGTTCCCCTTACTCTGCATCCTCACTAGCATTTGTTGTTCTCAGTGTTTTGGATTTTAGCCATGCTAATAGGTGTGTAGTGATATCATTCCATATCTGTGTATCTTCTTTGGGGAAGTGTCCATTTAGGTCTTTTGCCCGTTAACTGGGTTGTTTTCTTACTGCTGAGTTTTAAGAGTTCTTTGTAATATATCTGGATACAAGTCTTTATCAAACACGTGTTTTACAAATATTTTCTCCCAGTCTGTGGCTTATCTTTTCACTGTCTTAAATTTATATCACAGTTAGTTAAAGTTGAGTATAATGTCCTATAAGTTGGGATTTTGTCTTAGGAAACTTTCTGGTTAAATTTAATTAACTCGGCAAACTTAATACTATCCACATCAGACTTCAGTTCCAGCCACTGTCACAATTTCCTCAGTGAAGCATAGAAGAGTTGAGAGCCAGGTTTGACTGCCAACAGCTCAGGTATTCAAAAATGTATCTTAATGTGTAAGAAGATTATTTTCCCAAGTGTGTGTAAGCAATCAAATGAGAGCTCATCCTTCTAACTTCATAGGTGACCGATATTTAACCTGTGTATAAAACTTTCTCACCATATAGCTTACAAGATTAACATAATTCCTTCAGAGAGAGCAATTCTTAACTTTCCGTTTATCTTTTTTTGTGGTTTCAATGGTTTCTGATGAAATAACTGAAAATATCTGAACACTAATGTAACCCTTCTGAACAAACCAAAGTACTGAGTAAGTTTCTGTGGTACACAGAAAGTGACAGTCATTGGGATAAAATTCCAGAGAGTAAAAGCAAAGAAAAACATGATAAAGTCTCAACAGAAAGGACTGGAAAATGTTCTGCAATACGTCAGCCTTCTGGGCTTTATAAATTGGGTGGGAGTCCAGTCCAGGGTCTTGAAGTCACCATCTTGTACAACTTGGATCAAATCTGTGAAACGTTACAAATCTAGTCATCGGTTTATTAGTCACCTACCCGTTTGTGAAATAAACAAAGTCAAATGGAAATTTATATTTTTATCTACCTTGACAGTATTCAATAAATTTCATTGTGCAGAAATACTTTATGCTGTATTTAAGACTGTATTCATTTTTTTACAGCTTTATTAGGTATAATTGTTACACAGAAAGCTACACATATTAAATGATACAACTTGATGAGTTTGGACATTGGTATACCTGTGATACCATGCTCAATTACTTTTTTTTTTAAGTTTTAATATTTTTATTTATATTTTTAAATTGAAGTGTAGTTGATTTATAATGTGTTACTTTCAGGTGTGCAGAAAAGTAATTCAGATACGTCTGTGTATATATATATATCTATATATATATATAAAATATGTATATATTATATATATTCTTTTTCAGATTCTTTTCCCTTATAGGTTATTATAAAATATTGAGTATAGACCTCTTTGTTATACAGTACATCCTTGCTGGTTACCTATTTTATATATAGTAGTGTGTATATCTTAATCCCAAACTCCTAAATTATTCCTCTCCCCTCTTTTCCTCTTTGATAACCATGTTTGTTTTCTATGTCTGTGAGTCTATTTCTGTTATGTAAATAAGTTCACATCTATGGTTTTTTTTAAGAGTCCATATATAAGTGATATATGATATTTGTCTTTATCTGACTTACTTCACTTATTATGATAAACTCTAGGTCCATCCATGTTGCTGCAAATGGCATTATTTCATTCCTTTTTAAGGTTGAGCAATAAATATTCCACTGTATGTACATATATACCACATCTTTTTTTAATTTAATTTTATTTATTTTTTTATACAGCAGGTTCTTATTAGTCATCCATTTTATACACATTAGTGGATACATGTCAATCCCAATCTCCCAATTCATCCCACCACAACTCCCACCCACCGCTGCTTTCCCCGCTTGGTGTCCATACGTTTTTCTCTACTTCTGTGTCTCTATTTCTACCCTGCAAACCGGTTCATCTGTACCATTTTTCTAGGTTCCACATATATGCGTTAACATACGATATTTGTTTTTCTCTTTCTGACTGACTTCACTCTGTATGACAGACTCTAGATTCATCCACGTCTCTACAAATGACCCAATTTTGTTCTTTTTCATGGCTGAGTAATATTCCATTGCATATATGTACCACATCTTCTTTATCCATTCACCTGTTGATGGGCATTTAGGTTGCTCCGATGACCTGGCTATTGTAAATAGTGCAGCAATGAACATTGGGTGCATGTGTCTTTTTGAATTATGGTTGTCTCTGGGTATATGCCCAGTAGTGGGATTGCTGGGTCACATGGTAATTCTATTTTTTGTTTTTTGAGGAACCTCCATACTGTTCTCCATAGTGGCTGTATCAATTTACATTCCCAACAACAGTGCAAGAGGGTTCCGTTATCTCCACACCCTCTCCATCATTTGTTTGTAGATTTTCTGATGATGCCCATTCTAACTGGTGTGAGGTGATACCTCATTGTAGTTTTGATTTGCATTTCTCTAATAATTAGTGATGTTGAGCAACATTTCATGTGCTTCTTGGCCATCTGTATGTCTTCTTTGGAGAAATGTCTATTTAGGTCTTCTGCCCATTTTTTTATTGGGTTGTTTGTTTTTTTAATATTGAGCTGCATGAGCTGTTTATATATTTTGGAGATTAATCCTTTGTCTGTTGATTCACTTGCAAACACTTTCTCCCATTCTGAGGGTGGTCTTTTCGTTTTATCTGTAGTTTCCTTTGCTTTGAAAAAGCTTTTAAGTTTCATTAGGTCACATTTGTTTATTTTTGTTTTTATTTCCATTACTCTAGGAGGTGGATCAAAAAAGATCTTGCTGTGATTTATGTCAAAGAGTGTTCTTCCTGTGTTTTCCTCTAAAAGTTTTATAGTGTCCAGTCTTACATTTAGGTCTGTAATCCATTTTGAGTTTATTTTTGTGTATGGTGTTAGGGAGTGTTCTAAATTCATTCTTTTACATGTAGCTGTCCATATTTCCCAGAACCACTTATTGAAGAGACTGTCTTTTTTCCATTGTATATCCTTGCCTCCTTTGTCATAAATTAGTTGACCATAAGTGCATGGGTTTATCTCTAGGCTTTCTATCCTGTTCCATTGATCTATATTTCTGTTTTTCTGCCAGTACCATATGGCTTGATTACTGTAGCTTTGTAGTATAATCTGAAGTCAGGGAGTCTGATTCCTCCAGCTCTGTCTTTTTCCTTCAAGACTGCTTTGGCTATTCAGGGTCTTTTGTGTCTCCATACAGATTTTATGATTTTTTGTTCTAGTTCTGTAAAAAATGCCATTGGTAATTTGATGGGGATTGCATTGAATCTGTAGATTGCTTTGGGTAGTATAGTCATTTTCACAATATTGATTCTTCCAATCCAAGAACATGGAATATCTCTCCATCTGTTGGTATCATCTTTAATTTCTTTCAACAATGTCTTATAGTTTTCTGCATACAGGTCTTTTGTCTCCTTAGGTAGGTTTATTCCTAGGTATTTTATTCTTTTTGTTGCAATGGTAAATGGAGTGTTTCCTTAATTTCTCTTTCTGATTTTTCATCATTAGTGTATAGAAGTTGAAGAGATTTCTGTGCATTAATTTTGTATCCTGTAACCTTATGAAATCATTGATTAGTTCTAGTAGTTTTCTGGAGGCAACTTTAGGATCTTCTATGTATAGTATCATGTCATCAGCAAATAGTGACAGTTTTACTTCTTCTTTTCCAAATTGTATTCCTTTTCTTTCTTTTTCTTCTCTGATTGCTGTGGCTAGGACTTCCAAAACTTTGTTGAATAATAGTGGTGAGAGTGGACATCCTTGTCTTGTACCTGATCTTAGTGAACATGGTTTCAGTTTTCCACCATTGAGAATGATGTTGGGTGTGGGTTTGTCATATATGGCCTTTATTATGTTGAGGTACGTTCCCTCTATGCCCACTTTCTGGAGAGTTTTTATCATAAATGGGTGTTGAATTTTGTCAAAAGCTTTTTCTGCATCTATTGAGATGATCATATGGTTTTTATTCTTCAATTTGTAAATACGGTGTATCACATTGATTGATTTGCATATATTAAAGAATCCTTGCATCTCTGGGATAAATTCTACTTGATCATGGTGTATGAGCCTTTTAATGTATTGTTGGATTCTATTTGCTAGTATTTTGTTCAGGATTTTTGTATCTATATTCATCAGTGATATTGGTCTGTAATTTTCTTTTTTTTGTAGTATCTTTGTCTGGTTTTGGTATCAGGGTGATGGTGGCCTTGTAGAATGAGTTTGGGAATGTTCCTTCTTCTGCAATTTTTTGGAAGAGTTTGAGAAGGATGGTTGTTAGCTCTTCTCTAAATGTTTGATAGAATTCACCTGTGAAGACATCTGGTGCTGGACTTTTGTTTGTTGGAAGATTATTAATCACAGTTTCAATTTCATTACTTGTGATTGGTCTGTTCATATTTTCTATTTCTTCCTGGTTCACTCTTGGAAGGTTATACCTTTCTAAGAATTTGTCCATTTCTTCCAGGTTGTCCATTTTATTGGCATACAGTTGTTTGTAGTAATCTCTTAAAATCCTTTGTATTTCTGCAGTGTCAGTTGTGATTTCTCCTTTTTCATTTCTAATTTTATTGATTTGAGTCCTCTCGCTCTTTTTCTTGATGAGTCTAGCTAATGGTTTATCAATTTTGTTTATATTCTCAAAGAACCAGCTTTTAGTTTTATTGATCTTTGCTGTTGTTTCTTTGTTTCTATTTCATTTATTTCTGCTCTGATCTTTATGATTTCTTTCCTTCTGCTAACTTTGGGTTTTGTTTGTTCTTCTTTCTCCAGTTCCTTTAGGTGTAATGTTAGATGGTTTATTTGAGATTTTTCTTGTTTCTTGAGGTAGGCTTATATAGCTGTAAACTTCCCTCTTAGAACTACTTTTGCTGTATCCCATAGGTTTTGGATCCTCGTGTTTTCATTGTCATTTGTCTCTAGCTATTTTTCGATTTCCTCTTTGATTTTCTCAGTGATCTCTTGGTTATGTAGTAACGTATTGTTTAGCCTCCATTTCTTTGTGCTTTTTATGTTTTTTTCTCTGTAATTGATTTCTAATCTCATAGCGTTGTGGTCAGAAAAGATGTTTGATATGATTTCATTTTTTTAAAAATTTACTGAGGCTTGATTTGTGACCCAAAATGTGATCTATCCTGGAGAATGTTATTTGCACACTTGAGAAGAAAGTGTAATCTGCTATTTTTGGATGGAATGTCCTATAAATATCAATTAAATCTATCTGGTCTATTGTGTCATTTAAAGCTTGTGTTTCTTTATTAATTTTCTGTTTGGATGATCTGTCCATTGGCGTAAGTGAGGTGTTAAAGTCCCCCACTATTATTGTGTTATTGTCGATTTCCTCTTTTAGAGCTGTTAGCATTTGCCTTATGTATTGAGGTGCTCCTATGTTGGGTGCATATATATTTATAATTGTTATATCTTCTTCTTGGATTGATGCCTTGATCATTATGTAGTGTCCTTCCTTGTCTCTTGTAACATTCTTTATTTTAAAGTCTATTTTATCTGATAGGAATATTGCTACTCCAGCTTTCTTTTGATTTCCATTTGCATGGAATATCATTTTCCATCCCCTTACTTTCAGTCTGTATGTGTCCCTAGGTCTGAAGTGGGTCTCTTGTAGACAGCATATATATGGGTTTTGTTTTTGTATACATTCAGCAAGCCTGTGTCTTTTGGTTGGAGCATTTAATCCATTCACGTTTAAGGTAATTATAGATATGTATGTTCCTATTACCATTTTCTTAGTTATTTTGGGTTTGTTTTTGTAGGTCCTTTTCTTCTCTTTTATTTCCCACTTAGAGAAGTTCTGTTAGCATTTGTTGTAGAGCTGGTTTGGTGGTGCTGAGTTCTCTTAGCTTTTGCTTGTCTGTAAAGCTTTTGATTTCTCCATTGAATCTGAATGAGATCCTTGCCATGTAGAGTAATCTTGGTTGTAGGTTCTTCCCTTTCATCACTTTAAGTATATCATACCACTCCCTTCTGGCTTGTAGAGTTTCTGCTGAGAATTCACCTGTTAACCGTATGGGACTTCCCTTGTATGTTATTTGTTATTTTTCCCTTGCTGCTTTCATTAATTTTTCTTTGTCTAATTTTTGCCAGTTTGATTACTCTGTGTCTTGGCGTGTTTCTCCTTGAATTTATCCTGTATGGTACTCTCTGCACCTCCTGGACTTGGGTGGCTATTTCCTTTCCCATGTTAAGAAAGCTTTCGACTGTAATCTCTTCAAATATTTTCTCGGGTCCTTTCTCTCTCTCTTCTCCTTCTGGGACCCCTATAATGCGAATATTGTTGCATTTAATGTTGTCCCAGAGGTCTCTTATGCTGTCTTCATTTCTTTTCATTCTTTTTTCTTTATTCTGTTCTGCGGCAGTGAATTCCACCATTCTGTCTTCCAGGTCACTTATCTGCTCTTCTGCCTCAGTTATTCTGGTATTTCTAGATTCCTTCTAGTTTAGTTTTCATTTCAGTTATTGTGTTGTTCATCTCTGTTTTTTGTTCTTTAATTCTTCTAGATCTTTGTTAAACATTTCTTTCATCTTCTCGATCTTTGACTCCATTCTTTTTTGGAGGTCCTGGATCATGTTCACTATCATTATTCTGAATTCTTTTTCTGGAAGCTTGCCTATCTCCACTTCATTTAGTTGTTTTTCTGGGATTTTATCTTGTTCCTTCATCTGGTACATAGCCCTCTGCCTTTTCATCTTGTCTATCTTTCTGTGAATGTAGTTTTTGTTCCACAGGCTGCAGGATTGTAGTTCTTCTTGCTTCTGCTGTCTGCCCTCTGGTAGATGAGGCTACCTAAGAGGCTTGTGGAAGTTTCCTGCTGAGAGGGACTGGTGGTGGATAGAGCTGGCTGTTGCTTTGGTGGGCAGAGCTCAGTAAAACTTTAATCCACTTGTCTGCTGATGAGTGGGGCTGGGTTCCCTCCCTGTTGGTTGTTTGTTCTGAGACAACCCAACACTGGAGCCTACCCGGGCTCTTTAATGGGGCTAACACAGACTCTGGGAGGGCTCACGCCAAGGAGTACTTCCCAGAACTTCTGCTGCCAGTTTCCTTGTCCTCACAGTGACACACCGCCACCCCCCGCCTCTGCAGGAGACCCTCCAACACTAGCAGGTAGGTCTGGTTCAGTCTCCTATCAGGTCACTGCTCCTTCCCCTGGGTCCCGATGTGCACACTACTTTGTGTGTGTCCTCCAAGAATGGAGTCTCTGTTTCTCCCAGTCCTGTCAAAGTCCTGCAATCAAATCCTTCTAGCCTTCAAAGTCTGATTCTCTAGGAATTCCTCCTCCCGTTGCTGGACCCCCAGATTGGAAATCCTGATGAGGGGCTCAGAACCTTCACTCCAGTGGGTGGACTTCTGTGGTATAAGTGTTCTCCCGTTTGTGGGTCACCCACCCAGCAGTTATGGGATTTGATTTTATTGTGATTGCGCCCCTCCTACCGTCTCATTGTGGCTTCTCCTTTGTCTTTGGATGTTATACCACATCTTCTTTATTTATTCATCTGTCTATGGACTTTAGGTTGCTTCCATGTCTTGACTGTTGTAAATAGTGTTGCAGTGAATATTGGCATGCATGTATCTTTTCAAATTATGGTTTTCTCTGTTTATATGTCCAGAAGTGGTTCTATTTTAGTTTTCTAAACCACCGTACCTGTTCTCCATAGCGGCTCTACCTATTTACATTCTCACCAATAGTGTAGGGGGGGTTCCTTTTTTCCACACCCTCTCCAGCATTTGTTATTTGTTCATTTTTGATGTTGGCCATTCTGACATGTGTGGTGATACCTCATTGTAGTTTTGATTTGCATTTCTCTAATAATTAGTGATGTTGAGCATCTTTTCATGTGCCTTTTGGCCATCTGTATGTTTTTGGTTTTGGGGGGAGAAATATCTGTTTAGATCTTCTGCCCATTTTTTGATTGGGTTGCTTGTTGTCTTTTTGTTTTTTGTTTTGATATTTAGCTGTGTGAACTGTTTGTATATTTTGGATGTTAATTCTTTTTTGGTCACATCACTTGCAAATATTTTCTCCCATTCTGTACGTTGTTTTTTTGTTTTGTTTCTGGTTTCCTTTGCTGTGCAAAAGCTTTTAAGTTTAATTAGATCCCATTTGTTTATTTTTGTTTTTATTTCCATTATTCTATGAGACGGATCCAAAAAAATATTACTGCAATTTTTGTCAAAGAGTGTTCTGCTTATGTTTTCTTCAAGGGGTTTATAGTATCCAGTTTTACATTTAGGCCTTTAATCCAGTTTGAGTTTATTTTTGTGTGTGGTATGAGAGAATGTTCTCATTTCATTCTTTTACACGTAGTGGTCCAGTTTTCCTAGCACTGCTTATTGAAGAGACTGTCTTTTCTCCATTGTATAGTTTTGACTCCTTTATAGGTGCAAGGGTTTATTTCTGGGCTTTCTAGCCTCTTCCATTGATCTATATATCTTTTTTTGTGCCAGTACCATACTGTTTTGATGACTGTAGCTTTGTAGTATAGTCTGAAGTCAGGGAGCCTGATTCCTCCAGCTTTGTCTGTCTTTCTCGAGATTGCTTTGGCTATTTGGGGTCTTTTGTGTTTCCATTCAGAGTTAAAAACGTTTTGTTCTAGCTCTGTGAAAAATACCATTGGTAATTTGATAGGGATTGCATTCAGTCTGTAGATTGCCTTGGGTAGTATAGTCATTTTGACAATATTTATTCTTCTAGTCTAAGATGGTATATCTTTCCATTTGTTTGTGTCATCTTTGATTTCTTTCATCACCGTCTTATAGTTTTCAGAGTACAGGTCTTTTGCCTCCTTAGGTAGGTTTATTCCTAGGTATTTTATTCTTTTTGATATGATGCTAAATGGGATTGTTTCCTTAATTTCTTTCTCAGAAATATTTCTGATCTTTTGTTGTTTATGTATAGAAATGCAACTAACTTCTGTGTATTAATTGAGACTATATACTTTTTAAAAAATCTCCATTTTTATTAATTTCACAGCCAGTGGTGGAATAGGTAAGGTCATAATGACTTTTAGTCTTTTGTTTCACCCATTAGATACATCCACCTGAAGGTTCCATGAATCTCAAATTCAGCATGATCATTTTTTCCCTGTCCCCCAAACCTATTATATTCCTTGCCTCAATTAATGACCCTAAAATGTATCCTGTTTCCCAGGCTAGAATCTAACCATCTTCTGGTTTCTCTTTCCTACTCCCTTCCGCCTCCCTCCCCATCTTGTACATTACCTTCTAGACTGTAAATCTGATCCCAATCTCCAGCCTCAAAATTTTGGCTAATGCACAGTTACCTACATGATGAAATATAAACTCCTTTTAATACAATATAAAGCCTTTTATTAGCTGATTTTGATACATTTTCCCAAACTCATTTTCCTGTGTACCCCAAAATACACTCAGCAGTGTTGACATTGAACTCTCACAATTCCCAAACACAACTTTTTGTTGATTTTATGCCTGCTATTCTCCTGGTCCTTTCCTTCCAACTCAAATATTTCTTTTCCTGTGAAGATTTTTAAGAATTTTTGTGACATAATTCATCTTTTCCCCATCTGTGGTCCCACATCATCTTATTCCATTGTACTGGAATTACCTGTGTGTCTTTCCACCTAAACCATGAGTTCCTTGAGGATGAGAACCAAACCTTCTAATTTTGTGTCTTCATCACCTTTGCTAAAACTCTATTTCCAATGTCAGAAAAAATATTTCTGCCTAAGTAGACATAGGATGTCTTTTTTTCCTGTGTACTCCATATTTATTTGTTTATTGAAAACACTCATATTATTGAATAGAAGGTACTTTGTTTTTTTCAAAAGTGGCAAAGATGTTTGAGTCTCAACCCACCTTCAGTGGGTAATAGGGACTCTGGTAGACAGATCTGTAAATAACTGTGACTCAGGTAGAAAGTAGTGAGGACTGCAGGAGAAGGTTATTGTTCTGAGAGTTGAAAGGAGGGCTAAATTACTTTCTACTTCATAAAAACACATGACATTTGCTTCAATTATTAAACTATCAGTACACTTTAGACAAGCAGAGATGCAAAGAAAAAGTTTTTTTTTTTTTTTTTTTTTTTTTTTTTTTTAGGAAAACGCAGAAATAAAGGCCCAGGGAGGTTCTGTTTGGCTAGAGATAGGAATGGTGAGGTAAGTTTGGGCATGACCAGATTGTGGAGGGCCTTAAACATCAGGCTAAGGGGTATGTTTCTTAAATCACAGGGAGATTTTGAGTTTTCTGGATAGAAGTGTGACATTAACAAGACTGTCCTTTAGAACAGCTAATCTGGGAGCAGTAGGTAAAATGGATGGGAGAAGGAATAGAACAGCGGTGAAGAGAATGCAATAATAGCAAGATGTGAAACACTTTTCTTTGCAACAGTTTGTATCTTACAAGTAATAGATATTTGTTGCTTTTGCCTGTTTGCCTCCATTCTTGTAGCAACAGAACCCTGATGTTACATCTTCCCTCTTAGCTCCAGGGATGGTGCATTTGACCTAGGTTTAGCCTAGGCAATTAGGACACTCTGTCCCTTCCCCTGGCTGCAGTTATTGGTCTGAGAGGCACAGGACCCAAAGCAAGGAAAACAGCCAGTTAAACTCAATTCTGGACTTAGTTTTAAATCAGCCAGAAAGCAGATTATCTTCTGATGCACTGGGTATTACAGTGATGGGAGCCTGAAGCTGACCCTCTCGTGGCAGCCTGAAAATAGAGGCAATCCAAGCACATAAAGCCAAGGGATGGATCTTAGTGATATCTTGTGTGTTCTGAATCAAGCTTTGCCTCTCTAACTTTGGACGCATGTTGGTTGAAGTCAGTTTGGGCTAGTTTTTCTGCAACTGGAAGAAGTTTTGTATGGCCATTTGTTTTCCTGCCCCTCCAGATCATTGGATGGTATCAGATTTTATGGACAAGGCATTTCCAGAGGTTTCTTCCCATCCTTCCATTCCAAGAAGTAACTCAAAACAGCCACAGTTGAAGGCTTAGCCGTAGGTGACAGTGGGATTACATTGAGTCCATTTAATGAAAAATAATGACTAACAGATAATTAATCATCGATGAAAGCAAAGAGTTGTTTTGAGTTAAATAAATTATGGTATGTGAAAAACATTTGTAAGCTATGAAGTATATAATACAAAAGTTAACTGTTAATACTCTATACCATTTTTATACTGGCCTAATGTTTATTGCCTCATTCATTGCCTCCTGCAATTCAAAAAGTCTTTCTGTACTCTTCCTGTGCACGTTTGGCTTTCTCCATGGTCACTACACTGACTTTCCTTGTTTATCCATCTGTTGCTTAGAAAAAATGAAAAGAAAAGAATCAGGTAAGACCCATTTCCTTAGAGAATCAGAGTGAATTCATCTTTTCTTGGAGACCTTAAGAAAACATCAACCTAACAATGGAAGTCTTTATTGCTTGGGTGTTTTACTGATGATTTATCCTCTTAGACCTTGGTTTTCTACTTGACTGGCAGTTTTAACACAGTCTCCACCTTTACTTAATAGTGTCCTATATTTCAAAAGTGATTTCACTAACAAATGAAGCAACTTCTATGCCAACTAAGAAAATTAAATTTGAATTTTAATTTACACTTCACAAAAACACGGTTGCTGAGTGATACTAACCGTGAAAGTAGAAGGTACATAACGGAAAGGAAATAGTCTCCAAACAAGGATACTGGCCGTTTATAAAACCTTATATAAATATTCCTTTTGGATTAGTCAAAGCTCAGAGTGTTCATTCTTTGAAGTTTGAAATCAGCCAGATTTTTAAAATATATTTTTCAACTTGGGAAATATATTTTTATTACACAGTTGAAATATTTTCTTTAAGCACAACTTGTCACATCTATTATTTAAGCTCTTTAAAATTAGCACTTCCTTTCTCTGATGGAATATTCCATTTCCTCATTTCTTGTCATCTCATTTATTTAAATAAAAAATTTCTTCCCCTGAGTCCCCTGAAACCCATTTTTTTTTTTTTTTTACCACTTGGAATAATCTGCCTTTTGTAATATTTACTTACGCTCCTGTTGTATCTCATTCACTCAGTTACTAAGGTCTTTAAGAGCAACACTTAGAGTCTTCATTGTATAATGCTATGCACTTTATTTCCTTCATGCTTGGACATACTTATTCTATTCATGTGGAATAGAAAGGAAGTGAATTGCCAACTTAATTTATAATGGCATCCTCTAACAAAATAGTCTATAGCTTTTTTTCAATATCCTTTGCTTTTCAGTTTGTTTATATTTTTACTGAAGTATAGCTGGTTTACAATGTTGTGTTAGTTTCAGGTGTACAGCAAAGTGATTCAGATATCTATATATATATATATATTCTTTTTCAGATTCTTTTCTATTTTATGTTATTACAAGATATTGAATATAGTTCCCTGTGCTATATGGTAGGTCCTTGTTGATTACCTATTTTATATATAGTAGTTTGTAACTGTTAATCCCAAGCTCCTAATTTATCCCTCTCCCCCCTTTCCCCTTTGGTAACCATAGTTTGTTTTCTACGACTGTGAGTCTGTTTTTGTTTTATAAGTAAGTCCATTTGTATAATTTCTTTATATTTCACATACAAGTGATATCATATGATATTTGTCTTTCTCTGTCCAATTTACTTCACTTAGTATGATGGTCTAACAATCTCAGAAATTATTTATTTATTTTGTTTATAGGTTATTTTTGTCTCCATCCCCCTCCCATCAGTACACAAGCTCAAGAGTAGGGGTGTGTCGGGGGTTCTTTGCTTCATTCACTGATATCTTCTGAGCATCTAGAATGGTTCCTGAGCAAACATAGTTTACTCAGCAGAGATTTTCTGAAGAAATGATAGTATGACTGAACGAATAAACAATAGTGAATAAGAACATTTGGCATTTTAAAAGCTAAAAGTCACTATACTCTTTTAATAAACAAAAGCTGTAATGCAATCTCTATTTCTTAGATTTGTAACCACGAAGCTACCATGCAGAATAAAAGTTCTTTAGTAAAACTTAAAAGATGACATAGCAACGTTAAAAAAAAGAGAGAGAGAGAGAAAGCTGTGTTTCTGAGAAACTTTGTACATCTGAGTTTGTTCACAATATGCTTTTTTTTTATGTTTCCCATTTAACATTTCTCATCCATTCTTGCTCTTTATCTTCATCACCACATTTCTCCTCCATGATTCTTCTAATGTTTTCCTTAAGTCTTTGAAATAATAAAGTACAAATGAGTGATCCCCTTCTGCCAGGCTTTCCTGCTCTCAGGGCAGTCACCTGAAGAAGGGGTGCTGTCAACTGTTGCAAAAGAAAGAGGGGGAAGAGTAATAAAAATTAGCTAATGGCTTGTGTTCTAACTTGGCCCAAATGAAAAAAAAAGCACAGCTGACATAAAGAAAACCCTCTTTCATTTTAGCACACTGGGGCCAGGTCTCAGCAATGAGAAATGGAACTTTCCATTATTGAGGGTGATTTCTAAACATGGGATTTATTTCTAGAAACCCTTTCTCCCAAATCCAAGCTGATTGGATGCCTTTTATTTGATAAAACAAAACTAGTTTCCATATATAAAGGTATTAATGTGTTGAAAACTTGAAAAAAATTAAATATGTGCAAACAAGCAAACTTACACTTGCTTTAGCTATCTGGAAAATTAAAGTGTTCCTATTTTAATGATGGACTTGGGCTAAATTAATTTCCTAAGTTATGAGGTAGAAACCGTTCATCGGCGTTCTAGGCATTCAACAGGGCTTTCTATAACTTCTCAAACTTCAACGGGCATAAGAATTAAGAACAAAGTCCTATTGTATAGCACAGGGAACTATATTCAATATTCTGTGACAAACCATAATGGAAAAGAATATGAAAAAGGATATATATATATATGTGTGTGTGTATATATGTATGTATATGTGTGTATTATATATATAAAACTGAGTCACTTTGCCTTACAGAAGAAATTAACACAATATTTTAAGTCAACTGTACTTCAATAAAATTTTTAAAAAATTGTTAAGTGATCTTGTTAAAATGTAAATTCGAATTCAGCAACTTGGTTGAGGCCTGAGAGCCTACATTTCTAATAAGCTTCCAGGTGATTCCAATAATGCTGTTCGAAGACCACACTTTGAGTTATAATGTTGTAGACATTTCAGGTTTTTTTTAATAACTGAAAAAAAGTGATTTAATTTGCAACTCCTAATTGTTTTAATTTTTGTTTTTCCACTGTATTTTGACTTTTCAAAAAGAAATACCTTCGTTCCTTTATTATGCTCCTTACGTTCAACATGTTTCATCTAATTAAATGTTAGATATTTATCCTTTTGGATTTTTTTTTTTTGCCTGCTAAACTGAAATGAAAAAAATAAATGAATGGCATAATATTCTAGAGTTAGATGAAAAGAAAGAAAAGCTTTTCTCATCTTCCTGTACAATAGGCACCCGAGGTAAAGGTAGGGAGTTTAAATGAACAGTCAGTGACTGACCTAGACTTTTCCTCTTCCTCTCCTATCTCCTAACTTAGAGCACTTTAGTGATACATGTTGCATATAACAGACTCAATCCTGTTTTCTTAAATGTACAGGGTTAAAATCACCTTCCAGTTTTCTCCAATCAAATTTTCACCAATATATTCTACTTTCCCTGAAGTCAAAAAATTGGAACCAGGTTCACTTTTCAGCTTCTAGTGAGTGTCTAATTGGGTAAATATGCCCATGTTCAGCAATGTTGATTAGAAATACTTTTCTATTTGGCATTCGGTTTTCAGGAACATTCTTAACTATGACCAGACTGCTGATGAATTTTTGGAAATACCATTGGGAAATTTTCTCTCTTTAGTACTACCTTCGTTCTACTGAATATTTTCATGTCAAAGGTGGGGGTAAAAGATAGAATTTTGACAGATTAACTTAGTTTAGCATTCTACATTGTTTTTGTGCAAGGATGTTAAAATGTATAGGTTTGAGCACATATGCTTATAATTGAACTAATATCTTTATGAGCTTTTCTTGCCTGGAAATTTAAAAAATATTGTTCAATCATGATTAATGATTCAGTCCCAATTTTGTGAAGTTACGTGTCTCTAGCTTCTGACTTCTACATAGTCGTTTGTTTTCTAAGGCATACAATTTAAACCAGTTACAAATTGTATTAACTCATAGTTGTTGAAAAGTTCAAGCACATTTTACTGGCGTATACATTGAAGACATAGGGAACTATTCTGTCATTAGATTTGGGCTGATTTTTTTACATTGAGAAGAAAATATTGTAATTTATTGACACAGTTGCCAAGAGTGACCTAGGCATTTGCTAACAAAATGGTATTTTATTTATTACATTTTTTTTTCCCTGCCTAAACTAGATGAGTTTAGGTAGGTAGGTGAACAGTCACTGATACCAAAGGGTACATTTTACCCTCTGATTATATGACTTCCCTGTTTAGATTCTTTCAGTGGCTCCCCAGGGCTTTCAATCCAAGTTTCTAACCCCTTAGCTTAGCACATTATAGCCTTATTGTCCTCCCTCCCACCTCCCTCTCCAGGCTCACCTCTGGCTCTTCTCCAGATGTCCAGCTAGAATCAGCTAACTGTTCAGTGTTCAGTGGAGACATCACATAAACCTAATTTTGTTTTCTCCAATCACCCTCCTCAACTCTACTATGTCAAACTTCTCCACCCACTGGATAGTACATGACAAAATACAAATTCACTGATTTCCTTAAGGCTCTTGATTATGTAAAAATCTCTCCATTTTAGACGTCAGAGCTCATGTATTTTACATCTCTCTTACTTCTCACCTCCAGGGTCCATCACTTTTGTGGTTCGGGGGCTGATTTGCTCTTTCACTCCCCTTCTCACTCCCTCGCCTTAGAGCAGAAAGTGGAAGCAGCACGTGTGTCTCTGGGGCACTTCCTTTGTCTCCTGTTCCCTGGCTCCAGCTCTTGCCCGCCGTGTGCTGGGGGAAGTAGGAGGGAGTAAAATAGTGTCTCTTCCTTATCAGACACTTTGGGAGTTTGCTCTTAGTGGTGGCTGCTTCCCCGGCTAACAGTGACAGGCCATCAGGGCCCCTCTGTTGTTGAAATCCAAATGCTGAAGCCCTTCAGCAGCTCTCCTGGGAGTCTTCTAACTTGACAGTTCCCAGCTGTGAGACAGCCAGCTCCACCTGGGCCTCTTCTACCCACGTCCGTCAGGACACCACCAGCCTCTTACTACTTTCCCCTGCCACTTCCCATCATTTTGTTCTGTTGGTCTGGCCCTGGACAGATGGCCCATACTATCTTTCACAGTACTGCATTCATCCACAGGCAGCTCACACATTCTTATGATGACCAGCCATTGGGTCGGAGGATGTTCCCTGCTGCCCACTTCCCCTCCCCCAAGCCCTGGAATATTTCCCCCAGATCTCTTGTTCTCCTGTTCAAGGAGGCACAGGTGGGAAAATCAACAAGTCCACGGCCGACACACAGGTCCAAGCAGGCAATGAGACACTGGTCTCTGTTTTTTTCTAGACCCCTTGGAGCCCCTTTTCAATGACCTTTCTTCTGTTGGAGGATGAGGGTCACCATTCCTTCCTTCTCCAGAGGGGAAGGGAAGGAAAATCTGTCCCTGCGAACATTGCTTTCGCAACTTCTCTCTCACCTCTGTTTTTCTTCTTCTTTATAACTCAATACGTCACTGTCCTCATAGGCCCTACTGGCTGAGTCCAGAGCCTGGGAAAATCCCCACCTAACATCAGATCTCCTGGTTAAGTGACTCTGAGTATCCTGGAAAGAGTTCTCCTGTTTTAGGTCTCACTTCTAATCACTCTGCCTCCATCTTACCCTTCACAGTTAAGTCTTAAGAAGTTTACACCATGTGTCACCTTCTCAATGAATATGTCTTGATTCTAGTACAATATATTACTTATTTTCTATGCACCGATGACATAGTGAATAGCTTTATGAGCACTAATCTAGCTATGGTAATCTTGCCTTTCTTTACTTGCCTTTCTTCAAGATTTACTTGCCTTTCTTCAAGAAAATTATAAGGTCCTTGACAGAAGGGCCTATTTCTTTTTTTGTTTTCCAATATATTATTGAATTTACTTTTTTAAAAAAAATTTATTGGGATATAGTTGAGTTACAGTGTTGTGTTAGTTTCAGGTGTACAGCAAAGTGAATCAGTTATACATATACATATATACACTCTTTTTTAGATTCTTTTCCCATATAGGGAAAAGGGCCTACTTCTTAATGGGCTTTATATCCCCAGCATTTAATACAGAAATTATTGCACAGACTGTGAGAAATGCATGAGTGTTAAATAAATAAATGGATGAAATTTTATTGCATCTAACTGTCCTGCATTGCTACATATTTAATAGCTTGTGCTGCAGTTAGATAATTAGATACAAATAAAATAACTTTCATGATTTTTAAAAACATCACAAAAATGAATTAATGATGTGTTGACTGTATACTGCTGAGCAATGAGGGTACAAAAAACTACCAAGTATAAATTATCACATTTTTATGGCTATCTTTTTCTAAACTACTGTTTGTGGTTAATGAGTGTGTTCATAAAATCAGGAATGCAAAGTGATAAATTAGAACTAGCACAGTTTTTGAAATCCAGAGCCCTAGAATCAAATGAGTTCTGTTAGTTATTATCTGGATAGACAGTCCCAATACTTCTCTGAGGAGAGATCATTTCTAGGGTTAAATGAGATAATGTATGGAAGCCTTTTAAAAGCTCTAACAGGTTATAGAAATAAAGCATCACTTACTATTTCTGGTATTTTACCATCTCTAAAAACCTGGGAGTACTTTGTGATATTGGATATTTTTATGCAGCATAATTCTGAATGTATATAATGGGAAATAACCTGGAGAAAAATTACCTAATGTTCTTGATTAATGCCAGTGGGAAGAAATAGCTAAAACTTATTCCTGAAATTGTGCTGTTCCTTTTCTAGTCAAAATGATTAATGGTCTTTCTTGTTTCCATCAGTCTCATTCACAAAGCCTATTTTAGTTGGAGTTTTGCCCTTAACAGTTTACCTAATTGGGAGATGAATTAATACATTATATCTTTCCCTTCTCATCTTGGGAGTAATTGACACCATCTCTCTGAATAATTTTTGAATACTCACTACTGATAACCCCTCACTACGGATAACTTTAGGTAACCCTTAAAGTTGCTTGATTGGCTGTAAAACATATGAAATTAATCTTAAAAGTAACTTCTAATTCAGTAAGAAACTGCAAGTGTTCTAGATGAAAATTCAGTAAAGGTCTGTTTAAAGGTGTTCTCTATAAGGAAAAATGCAGACGGGTTTGAAATAATGAAATCTGAGAACTATTTATGACTTTTTCTCCCTTCGTACAGCCTTCTCTGATATTCCTTTGAAAGATGTTTTCTTATAATGCTGAAGCTTAAGTTTGTCTTTCAGCTAGGTTGGCAATCACAGTTGTTTTAAGTGGAAATAAGATGAGTAGAATGAATAAGATTTAAAGGTTTTCCTACCCTAGAGAGAGCCGTTTGGCTGTCCCCACACAATATTCTGTGTGCCTAAACATGTTCCTACAGAGATTTCTAAACCAGAGAAGAAGTATTTTTCTTTGGGTCAGTTTTATGAGCAATATAGTCATATCCATGCGTGTATGTAAAAAACAAAGAAAGCCAATGATTATTTTATGTTTTCAGTGGACAGTCTTTTTTAAAGATAACCTTGACGACTATCATTAAGTTTACCTGACTAAATGTGAGAAACTGAGATGAAGGAATACAGAGAAGGGAATTAGAGAAAACTGTAGTAAATTTATAATGCTAAAAGAAATACCTTAAATAAGGCAGGCCTTGACAGTGCAATGGGAGATTGACAACTGAGCTAGAATAAACCCAGTCGGAATGCCAAGAATGATTCAAAATTAAATATACCTAATGTTATTCTGGAAGGGAACAGCTATCTAATATCCAATCTATTAATTTATTTTTACCTTTTTTTTTTTTTTTTTTTTTTTTTTTTGCGGTACGCGGGCCTCTCACTGTTGTGGCCTCTCCCGTTGCGGAGCACAGGCTTCAGACGCGCAGGCTCAGCGGCCATGGCTCACGGGCCCAGTTGCTCCGCGGCATGTGGGATCTTCCCGGACCGGGGCACGAACCCGTGTCCCCTGCATCGGCACGCGGACTCTCAACCACTGCACCACCAGGGAAGCCCTATTTTTACCTTTTTAAAAATTGAAATTACAAATTAAGGACAGGATGTGTGTGCACGTGCATGCATGTGTGTGTTTGTAACATATATCTGGAATTTGCTAAAGCAATGTAATTTAAAGAAGCCTTTTTTTGAAATATTTTTTATACAGTATTGATTATATAAAATATCCCAGGATGAAACTGACTTTTCCAAGCTACTAGGAGGTCAAATAGGAGGAAAGGCATGTTTAAGTGAGATACTTAGATGATTTTACCATTATCATTGACAATTTTGGAAGAAAAAAAAATTGCCGTAGTTACTGTCTTGGTCACACAAGTGAGAAACCTCTTTTTTTATTCATGGTGTCCATGTAGCCATGAGGCGGCAGAAGCTAGTGGAGGAGACCATGCTTATTTCCGTTGCTTACTTCTCTATAAGAGTGGAAGAAAATAAAAGATTAAACTGTTCATAAAATTGGGAAATGGTGGTTGAATACAAGTTTTTTAAAAAAAGCTAATCCTCTCCTTTTGATAATCTGCACATAGTATTTATTTTCCCATTCCATCTATTTTTTCTTTTTGAAGTTGGAAAAAAAAAAAGAACAAGATTAGTTTGAGGAATCCAAGGTACCTCTTCTTTCCTTGATTAGCGTATGTCTCCTTATCACTCTACCCTCTTCATTTCTAGCTTTGTTTGGGACCATTGCTTCCTCCCACTGCCCTTAATTCACTCTTTTTCCCCCAAACACCCATTCCCCTCCCCCCATCATCTTTTACTTTGCTCATTGGCAATCCTCCCATAGTAGAAACCTTCTAATAGTAACACCATCTTACACTTCTTTCATGTTTAACTTAGTGTCTGCTTGTCCTCCCAAGGAGCTTCTGTTGCCCACTGACATCAGTCTTGGAATAGATCTTAGCACTTCTTTCTGCTTTCTTTAAGAAGATTCAGGAACAAAGCATCAAGGAAAAGTAAGAAATAGTCCATAACATCTTCTTAGGGGGTGAGGGAAACTAGAGGGGGAGAGTCACACCTTTCACTGTCCAACTAAACTGATGAAAAACCCTTGCTATATATCTTTCTCTTTCTCGAAATTAGGCATCCACATGCTTTCACTTGCCCCCCTTGAGCCTCTGCCATCCCTCATGAGAGAAAATGCCCTGCAGCTGTCGCTACTTAGCCTGGCTCCAGCACTAAGTGAAATGCAGAGGGCGGCTGACCCATCTGTAGCCTGAAACAGCAGAGACCAGCCGAACTGCAGACCCATGAGCTAGAAGTAAATGTTGGCGGTGATAGGACACTGAGATATTGGGTTGTTTTGGGCAACATCTGACTAATACAATACACTGTGGACTTCAAAATTGGTCTGGTTATGAACAAGCATCAGATTAAGTCAAACAAGAAAAATTAGAAAGGGAAGCAGAGCGAAAGGGAAAAGACAAAGAAAACTTCCTAATGGTCTAGGCATTTAAAATATCTCCTTTTATTCTCACAAACACTAAGATACAGTTATTTTCATCTCCAATTTACTGGTGGAGAAACAAAAGGATACCTTCCAAGAGGTGAGCAGTAGCCAGCTCTTGGAAATGTGTTAGGTATATGTGTCTATGGACTTTCATTTCTTATTTTATTCATTTATATACTGTTTAAAAATAATTAGAATGTATTGATTTAAAATCTTTATTTCCAAATTTAAAAAGAATGGATGGGGAGCCTCAGGCTGTGTGGAGTTGGGTGACTTCCCTAAGGTTACACAGACAGTAAATTGCAGAACTGGGACCTAATCCCACAGAGTCAGTCTACATTTCTCTGTGCACATAAAGTTCAATTCCTCCGTTAGGTCACAACTATAGACTGGGCAGAGAGATGGGGAAGCAACTGTCGATCACTTTCCTGTCCCTGACATTGGCTGACCTCTTTCCATCTATCCTATCTCCATCCCCTCTTCCTCTCACAGAAAATCTTACTTTGCAGCCAAAAGTGTGCTCCCTCCTTGACAGCTTGTGAAGGTGGAGAAGAATAGTACTTGTGCTTCACATGTATCAGAGAGTTTGTTAGAATCCCAGGGCCAGTTATTCTCTGAGATGGTAACTACTCCAGCATCTGGGGTGCAGATGACCATGCAAGAATGTGCCTTCTGTAATGGAAGATTCCGAAGTTGAATAAACATGACTTACAGAGCTTTGTTCCAGTTATTCCCTTGCTATTAAAGACCTTGACCCTGTTTTTGTTAGCAGTTCTGCCATGGCGTTTATATTCCACATCTTGCTTGTTAACATCTAAGAATAGAATCAGGATATTAGCAAAACTGAGAGTGTTTTCTCATTCCGTTTCCCAAGAATATATAGGGTGTGAAGATGATGAGCAGAATATATTTCCCATAATATTCTCCTGTGGTTAAAAAAAAAAAAAAAAACCTAGAGATTAAAACCGTTCTTTCAGGCTTTCATCTCCTAACTTAAGAAAGAATTTCTGACATCCTCACCATGAGAACAGCAAATATAGGCTTCTTCTAATACATGAATTAAATCAGAAGCATCTGCAAAAGGAAGAAGACACCATCTGTTAGAATATGTCACATCGTCCAATATGAAATATTTGACTCCTTCTTCCAATGAAAAAGAGAACTAGACCCTAAAACATCACACACCTGGTAACAATCTCCTGTAGACTTAGTGACTAAAGGTACAGGGACACTCATGAAGGCACAGTTTATTTGCTCCTGCTACAAGACCGCAGAATGCATGAAAGCAAACTTACTGAAGTCTGTGACACTCCAAGAGCTGTAAGAAGGAATTAGGACTTTTGGAATTTAAACAATAAGTGTATCCCAGAGAAAGCCTTTCAGCTATCCAAAAGGGTTTTAACAACTTTACAGGCTTTGATGATTAATTATTTTAATATGGTGGTGATTGCAATCTTGGCTTAAAAGGTGCAATAGAAGAACATATCCAAATATTCATACACATTGAGTCAAAGTTGTGGGGGTTTTTTTGCGGTACGCGGGCCTCTCACTGTTGTGGCCTCTCCCGTTGCGGAGCACAGGCTCCGGACGCGCAGGCTCAGCGGCCATGGCTCACGGGCGCAGCCGCTCCGCGGCATGTGGGATCTTCCCGGACCGGGGCACGAACCCGTGTCCGCTGCATCGACAGGCAGACTCTCAACCACTGCGCCACCAGGGAAGCCCTGAGACAAAGTTTTAATTTAAAAAAATGTGTAACTTGCCACTGGGGAGCATGACTACACAGTCAAGTTTATGTCCAACATCTTTTTGTGCATATAGTCAACAGTCTTAACAAATGATACCAGATAACTACAGAAGAGAATTTGTATTTTATTTTGGAATCCGGGCCCCAAATATATTGCCTCCTCACTTTCACAATATATAATCAGTCTTTGTAATGAAAGGGAATGTTTTAAGAAGTAAAATAGTATTGTGTGGGCCAAAACGTACGTTCGTTCTTTTCCGTAAGATGGCTCTAGTAGCACTTAGTTGTCTTTAACTTCATTTGATACAATTTTGTTAGATTGTATGTGACAGCTGTCATATCAGCGTGCATTTAAAAAAATACTTAAAATTGGTGAATTTTTGTGTAGCCATTTTAATACTGAAGATGGAAGGAAAAAAGCAACAATTTCAGCATATTATGCTTTATTATTTCAAGAAATGTAAAAACGCAACTGAAACGCAAAAACATTTTGTGCAGTGTATGGAGAAGGTGCTGTGACTGAACGTGTCGAAAGTGGTTTGTGAAGTTTCATGCTTGCTGGAGATTTCTCGATGGACGATGCTGCACGGTTGGGTAGACCAGCTGAAGTTGATAGTGATCAAATCAAAACAATAACTGAGAACAATCAGTGTTATACCATGAGGGAGATAGCCGGCGTACTTAAAATATCCAAATCAAGCGCTAAAGATCATTTGCACCAGCTTGGTTATGTGAATCACTTTGATGTTTGGGTTCCACATAAGTGAAAAAAAACCCTTTTTCCCATATTTCCACATGGGATTCTCTACTGAAATGTAATAAAAACATTCCGTTTTTAAAATAAATTGTGACAGGCGATGAAAAGTGGATACTGTACAATAACGTGGAATGGAAGAGATCGTGGGGCAAGCGAAATGAACCACCACCAACCACACCAAAGGCCGGTCTCCATCCAAAGAAGGTGATGTTGTGTATATGGTAGGATTGGAATGGAGTCCTCTATTATGAGCTCCTTCCGGAAAACCAAACGATTAATTCCAACAAGTACTGCTCCCAATCAGACCAACTGAAAGCAGCACTTGACGAACGGCGTCAGAATTAGTCAACAGAAAACGCATAATCTTCCATTAGGATAATGCATGACTGCATGTTTCTCTGATGACCAGGCAAAAACTGTTACAGCTTGACTGGGAAGTCCTGATTCATCCGCCGTATTTACCAGACATTGCACCTTTAGATTTCTATTTATTTCGGTCTTTACAAAATTCTCTTAATGGAAAAACTTTCAATTCCCTGGGAGACTGTAAAAGGCACCTGGAGCAGTTCTTTGCTCAAACAGATAAAAAGTTTTGGGAAGATGGTATTATGAAGCTGCCTGAAAAATGGCAGAAGGTAGTGGCACAAAAGGGTGAATACGTTGGTCAATGAAGGTCTTGATGAAAATGAAAAACGTGTCTTTTATTTTTACTTAAAAAACTGAAGGCAGTTTTTGCCCCACCCAATACAATTGCATCTTCTCTTAGAGCACGTTTCCTGTTTTCTAATAGATCCATGCACAGAGGGTTTTTCTCCCTAAGTAGCTCAGTTTGTTGCTAAGTTCTGCTAAGCCACGGAAGGAACGAGACTGAACAAAAATTGGCATAAATCCCATTGAGTGCCACTTGTGTTAATAACTGATTATGCTATGTTGATAGGAAAGTCCAATGACAATGCATACTTCCCTCATGTGGCAGCATCTTGTTCAATAAGGCCCCTGTCATACTGACAATGGGTTAAATGTCTTACAGCAACAAAAGTAAAAGCATGTAGTTTGATACAAATCATAAACGCTGCTTTTAATACAATTATTCAGAAGTATAATATGTGATATCTCAACAATATCACAGGATGAGGAGCACAGATGTATAGAGTTTTAAAGATAAAAGAAATAAAATTTTCCAGTGATGGAATTTGAGAAAGCTTCTTAGAGAGCTAAAAAAAACGACCTTTTCTCTCTATGAGGGGTGTATGTTAATCGCTAATTCACAGAGAAGAAATACACTTTCCAGTACATACTATTACCGTTAACTGTCTGTCTAAGCCGTGCATTTTATAGGCAAGCAATATAAGAATCTGTGTTATCTTTTTAGTCCTTTGTTTATAGTGGCCCAATGAATAACACTGAAACATTCATGTATGTGCAGAGTTAGTATACAGAACTAATTTTGTAACTTAAATTGTCATAACCAGTGCCTTAGAAGAGAAATTGTTGATTCTTTTTGCTTTGTTTGTTTGTTTTGCCTAACCATTTAAATGATTGAAATGCCTCATTTTAAGGAAATATGTGTTTTTTTTTTTTTTTTTGCGGTACGTGGGCCTCTCACTATTGTGGCCTCTCCCGTTGCGGAGCACAGGCTCCAGACGTGCAGGCTCAGCGGCCATAGCTCACGGGCCCAGCCGCTCCGCGGCATGTGGGATCTTCCTGGACCGGGGCACGAACCTGCGTCCCCTGCATCGGCAGGCGGACTCTCAACCACTGCGCCACCAGGGAAGCCCAGGATATATGTATTTAATTCATAAGATTTAATGGAATAGTCTGCCAAGCCAGTATTTTTTACATTACCTATTAATTTTAATATCTATTGAAAGAAGAGAAGTTTGGAGGAAAAACTAGGTGGATGAGTATACTCCAATTTTTCAGTACCAGGAGGCATTTCAAGTTGATTTGCAATTAGACTTGTCCTGCACGTACCCCATGAAATAGGTCCAGGATCAGTATAGGTAGACACAATAAGTAGGTAATGGCATATTTTAAGGGAAAAACGATCCTAACACAGTGTTTAGAAGGTGGAACAGTCTGCTTCTAAATACAAAATTTTCCATGAATGGAACAGTTACAGCAGCTAGGCAGTCAGTCAGCAGAGATGACGCAGAAAGATCTAATATTTCCCCCTCACAGGGTTGTTGGCATAGAGCAGGAGAGGATTTGTCAGGGTATGGGAAGCTGGCAGCCTCCAAAATTTAGGGACACGGCATCCTTCTGAAGTTGAAGTCCACATTACGCTTGTGCCTTCTGAGAAGTGGTCCACGGTGTTAAATTATGTTAGAAATGTTTTATTGATTATGACCTCTCCCAAAGGGCTCAGTGAAGGATATAAATCTCCTTAAATCATCAGTGTAGAGTGGGACTCAGATAAAACAAGCTGTCATCTATCTGCAACCTATTAAAATTAATGAGCCCATGGAATGACTCAAATGTTTTATAATTGGTAAGGAATATTGAATCAAAAGGAGCTGAATTAGATACATCAAGGTCTATTCAAAACTGTGTAAATAAGAGGAAGAATATATAGAGCATTGCTACACTTCAAGCTCATTTAAGGGTTAGACCACTGTATCTTATTTATACCTAAGCCCAAGCACAGGACTGCGGATTACACCAACAGACCTGTGAGCCGGAGGATTTTAAAAAGGCCTCCCCTCTCGGCAGATGAATTGGACAAAGGTCACGGTCCCTCAGGAAACAGCTTGGTGAACAAAGCACAGACCAGATTTCAGACCCTCATCGTCCCTTGTCCCAGCACCTTTGGGGATTATAAACATTACGTATCACTATATGGTGGCCTGTATGGAATAAATTAATGAGCAAATGAATAAATAAAAGGAAAAGAATAGGGCCTTCTAATTGTTTTACAGTTTCTAGAAAGAAGCAGTACTCTAAGTTTTAGTCAGGATAAGTGGCCCCAGAAGAATATAGAGATCACTGTTCCCTGATTCAGGCAACATCAGAAATCTTTCTGATTAATTGTTTGGCTTTCAGCTACCCTGATCATGGAAATCCGATAAACCAATCTTAAGTGTACTGATTGCTTAGATACGTAAATGACTGTCTTTTCCCCTTTTTTTTCCTGTGGCTTTCATGAGGGCATTTCGTCCCTGATAACTATCACATTGTCTTGTGTGTTGCAGTATTCCTATTCTGTAAAATGTCTTCAATAAATATAGGAAATAATTAAAACAGGTCTTTGAGAATTTGGTTAATGCCAATCAATCCCCCATAGACTAAATACTTATGATTTCTACCTTGCGGGGCTCTACCTGAAAATATCAGCTGAGCAATGCTACATAACCACAAGCAAAATTCATCTGATCTGGAAGTGTTGCCTATCAAACACTGCAGAAGGAATTCTAGAAAAGAGGGCAAAGGCACCTGAATGGACAGCGTAAATGATACAAAAAAACATGTACTAAAGTTAAGGCCCATGACTCAAAAATCATAGCATGTTAGTTTTCTCATCTCTCAGTCCCAGATGAGGAAGGACATAGCAAAAGCAAAAACGTATCACTGCTGAAAGGGCAACAGTCTGAAAATGTGTGAGATATTGAAAAATTATTTTTTTTGAAACCAGGCATAACAACTCAGAAGGCATTAGGGCCATTTAATATATAAGCAACCAGCCTAGAATATCTCAATGACCTCTGAGGGTATCCCTGCCTTTCTGGGGAATTCTACCGTCATTCTGATCATAATGATGACGCATGAAAACATGACATTCTGTTTACTTTGTTCAAAAAAAGCAGGAAACGTGTCATTTTTACAAAATGGTTAAAACATAAAGCAATGAAATGTTTCTCATTGTTAGAGTAATGTTTCCTTACCTTAAGAAGAATATGTGTGTATTTCTGTAGTCAATTGCAGAAATCATTTCATTGTGACTTGGCACCTCTGCCGTGCTTCAGCGAGGGAAATAGTAAGTAATGAAGCTGCCACCTGATAGGTACTTGCTCCAAGGAGAATGCCACGAATCATAACCCTTTTAGAGGGCAGGGCTGATGTTAAGCTGATGTGAACTTCTGTCCAGTCCCAGTTGGACATGACGGGGGTCCATTCTAACAGGCTAATGTCTATAGTCTAGCAGTCGCTCAACGTGTTGAATCTCATCAGAGCCTGATTCCACCTGTTCAGTATCCCTGCTGTAGCACCCCCGATGTCTGTACCCAGGGTGCTTCCATCCTAGACTTAGCGCAAACTTCTCAACAACATTCCACGCCTGGCCCAAAGTTAACAAGAGCACAAATGAACACCTCGTGTGGCAGGTTGTACTAAACAGAGGCTTTCCATTCTGCTACTTTCCAGCTGTGGAAGCTTGGGCAGTTAATTAGCCTCACTCTTCCTGAGTTTCCTCATTTTTAAACAGCATTACCGAGATATAGTCACATACCATATGTATTGGGTTTCTCCAGAGAAAAGAACCAACAGGATGTGTGTGTGTGTGTGTGTGTGTGTGTGTGTGTGTGTGTGTGTGTGTGTGGAGAAGGGGAGAGAGAGAGATTGATTGAGAGATTGTGAGAGATCGATCTTAAGGAATTGGCTCATGTGATTGTGGAGGCTTGGCAAAGCCCAAACTATGCAGGGCCCAGGACCCAGGGAAGAGCTGCAGTTCAAGTTCAAAGGGGCCAGAATTCCTTCTTGCTTTCCAAGGTCAGTGTTTTTCTATTAAGCCCTTCAACTGATTGGATGAGGCCCACCCACATTATGGGGAGTAAACTGCTTTACTTAAAATCTACTGATCGAAATGCTAATCTCATTTACAAAATACCGTCACAGAAACATCTAGAATGTTTGAACAAATATCTGGGTACCATGACCTAGCAAAGTTGACATGTAATATTAACCATCACACCACACAATTCACCCATTTAAAGTATATAATCCAAAGGTTTTTAGTATATTTACAGATTGCAACTATCATCACCATCAATTTTAGAACATTTTCATCTGTCTCAAAAGGAAACCTTGTACCCTTCAGATATTATCCACCTATCTTTCCATTTCCTCCAGCTGCAAGCAACCTCTAATCTACTTTGTGTCTCTATAGATTTTCCCATTCTGGACGTGTCATGTGAATGGAATAATATAATACATGGCCTTTTGTGACTGCCTTCTTTCACTTAGCATAATGTTTTCAAGATTCATCCATGCTGTAACATGTATCAGTACCTCATTCCTTTTATGGCTGGATAATATTATGTCGTATGGATACAGCACTTTCTGTTGATCTGTTGACCTGTTGATGGCCATCTGTGTTATTTCCATTGTTTGGCGGTCATGAATACTGCTGCTATAAACATTATTATGAATAATGCTGCTATAAGCAATTTTTTGTGTGGACATATGTTTTTATTTCTCTTGCACATATACCTAGGGTGGAATTGCCATATAATAACTCTATGTTTACTCATTCAAGGAACTGCCAGACTATTTCCCAAGGTGGCCGCACCTTTTACATTCCCTTGAGCAGCGTATAAGGGTTCTGATTTCTCCATGTCCTCACTAACACTTGTTACTATGTGATTTTTTTATTCTAGACCTTCTAGTGGGTGTGAAGTCATATCTCTCATCATGGTTTTTTTTTTTTTGAATTTATTGTTGGCATTTTTACAAGTTAAATAACTAGTCATTTTAGTCATCTTACTAGAAGTAAATCTCAATAGAGATGACAACAATTTGTTTTTAATTTTTATTTTGTTTTTGGCTGTGCTGGGTCTTCCTCGCTGCGCGCGAGCTTTTCTCTGGTTGCGGCAAGTGGGGGCCACTCCTCATTGTGGTGTGCAGGCTTCTCAGCGTGGTGGCTTCTCTAGTTGCGGAGCACGGGCTCTAGGCGCGTGGTCTTCAGTAGTTGCGGCTCACGGGTTCTAGAGTGCAGGCTCAGTAGTTGTGGCACACGGGCTTAGTTGCTCTGCGGCATGTGGGATCTTCCCGGACCAGGGATTGAACCCGGGTCCCCTGCATTGGCAGGCGGATTCTTAACCACTGCATCACCGGGAAGCCCTCTTATCATGGTTTTGATTTGCATTTCCCTAGTGACTTAATGAGAGTGAGCGTATTTTTATGTGCTTATTGATCATTTGTGTGTTGGAGAGTGTCTATTTAGATCCTTTGCCCAGTTTTCAGTTAAGTATTAGTCTTTTTACTGTTGAGTTATGAGTTCTTTATACATTCTGGATACAAGTCTCTTATTAAATGTACGATTTCCAGACATTTTTTGATCTGCCATTTTGTGGGTTGTCTTTCCATTTTCTTGATAATGTCCTTTGAAGCACAGAAGTTTAAAATTTTGATGAAGTCCAAATTATCTATTTTTTTCCTTTGGTTGATTAGACTTTTGGTATCATATCTATGAATCCTTTGCCAAATTTGAGGTCATGAAGATTTACTCCTATGTTTTCTTCTGAGTTTAATAGCTTTAGGTCTTACATCTAACTCTATTATACATTTTGAGTTAGTTCTTGCAGATGATATAAGGTAAGGATCCAACTTCATTCTTTTGCATATAGCTATCCAATTTTTCCCAGCACCATTTGTTGGAAAAATTATTCTTTTTCCATTGAATGGTCTCAGCAGTCTCGCCAAAAGGCAACTGATCATTGATACATGATTTTATTTCTCGACTGCCTATTCTATTCCACTGATCTATATGTCTGCCTGTGTCAGCACCACACTGTCTTGATTACTGTTGCTTTTTAGCTAGTTTTAGAATAGGGATGCATCCTTCTACTTTGTTCTTCTTTTTCAGGATTATTTTGCTATTCTGGATCCCTTGCAATTCCAGATGAATTTTAGAATCAGCTTGTCAATTTCTACAAAAAAGTCTTGTGGGATTCTGCTAGAAATGGCAGTGAATCTATAGATTAATTTGGGAATATCTGCATCTTAAGAATATGAAGGCTTCCAATCCATGAACCTGAGATGTTTTTACTGGTTTCTTAGATATTATTTACTTTTCCAACAATTTTTTTTCATTTTCAGAAGGTAAAATTTGCATTTATTTTGTTTAATTTAGTTACGTATCTTATTCCTTATAATGGTAACATAAAATACAAATGGAATTGTTTTTTAAATTTTATTTTTCAGATTGTTGCAAATGAAGTCAGGTCCTTTGGGAAGAGATTAGGAGCTATCCATTTTATGGCCTAATTCTGTCCCAGGCAAAATATTTGAGCCAGGGCTCTGGATCTGGGGGTGGGGACAGTGGCACACTTCTCTCTGACTGACACCCTCAGTTTCGTTCCTGAGTGCTAGGTAGAGGGGAAGCAGTACCCAAGGTGTTCTTAGCTTGCCTCTCCTGATGTGGAACCACCACCTTGTGAAGCCAAGCAAGGGTGACCTGGCCCCAGCATTCTCAGTGGCAGAGCCTGCATTCCCAGAGTAAGGGCTAAGCAGAAGCCACCTATGACAACACTCACCTGGAACATAGCCTCAGTGACAGGTAACTGGGAGCAGGATAAGAAATGCTGACATCCTGCTCCTCCCTGGAAGAAAGCCCTCCAGCTGGAGACTGTAACTAGAAGGTTCTCTGTGCTGTTGGCTGTACCAGTCTGAAGTGGCATCTTTGCCTTGCTGAGGTGGGAGGGAGGTGTGCGGGAGTGGTCTGGGTTCAAACACCACAGACTCTTGCTTTTCTTACAGAAAATTATAGATTTTCTTCAATAAATGTTTATTCATTTGCTGTATTCTTATAAGGCCATTTCCAGAGGTTTTTAAATGGTTGTATTTTTATATCATTTTCGCTGGGGAGTTGTTAAGCTCCTTATTCTATCATGTCAGTTTCCTCACTTTTAAAATGGAGATAATGGTTCCTATTTCATGGGGTTGTTGTGAGAATTAAATTAGCTAATATATGTAATGTGCTAATGTGTTTGGAACAGTGCTTGTTGCAGAGTAAGATGTCAAGTGGTATTACCTATTAATGACTGTTATTTGTAATTGTTTTATTTTTTATTTATTTTTTTCTGAATTTTCCATCTGACTTTTTTTTTTAACATCTTTATTGGAGTATAATTGCTTTACAATGTTGTGTTAGTTTCTAGTTTATAAGACAGTGAATGAGCTGTATACATATATCCCCATATCTCCTCCCTCTTGCGTCTCCCTCCCACCCTCCCTATCCCACCCCTCTAGGTGGACACAAAGCACCGAGCTGATCTCCCTGTGCTATGCGGCTGCTTCCCACTAGCTAGCTATTTTACATTTGTTAGTATATCTAAATCCATGCCATTCTCTCATTTTGTCCCAGCTTACCCTGCCCCCTCCCCGTGTCCTCAAGTCCATTCTCTACATCTGCGTCTTTATTCCCGTCCTGCTCCTAGGTTCTTCAGAACCATTTTTTTCTTTTTTTTTTTTTTAGATTCCATATATATGTGTTAGCATACGGTATTTGTTTTTCTCTTTCTGACTTACTTCACTCTGTATGACAAAATCTAGGTCCATCCACCTCACTACAAATAACTCAATTTCGTTTCTTTTTATGGCTGAGTAATATTCCATTGTATATATGTGCCACATCTTCTTTATCCATTCATCTGTCGATGGACACTTAGGTTGCTTCCAAGTCCTGGCTATTGTAAATAGAGCTGCAATGAATATTGTGGTACACGACTCTTTTTGAGTTATGGTTTTTCTCAGGGTATATGCCCAGTAGTGGGACTGCTGGGTCGTATGATAGTTCTATTTTTAGTTTTTTAAGGAACCTCCATACTGTTCTCCATAGTGGCTGTGTCAATTTACATTCCCACCAACAGTGCAAGAGGGTTCCCTTTTCTCCACACGCTCTCCAGCATTTTTTGTTTGTAGAATTTTTGATGATGGCCATTCTGACTGGTGTGAGATGATACCTCACTGTAGTTTAGATTTGCATTTCTCTAATGATTAGTGATGTTGAGCATTCTTTCTTGTGTTTGTTGGCAATCTGTATATCGTCTTTGGAGAAATGTCTGTTTAGGCCGTCTGCCCATTTCTGGATTGGGTTGTTTGTTTTATGATATTGAGCTGCATGAGCTGCTTGTACATTTTGGAGATCAATCCTTTGTCAATTGCTTCACTTGCAAATATTTTCTCCCATTCTGAGGGTCGTCTTTTTGTCTTGTTAATGGTTTCCTTTGCTGTGCAAAAGCTTTTAAGTTCCATTGGGTCCCATTTGTTTATTTTTGTTTTTATTTCCATTTCTCTAGGAGGCGGGTCAAAAAGGATTGTTCTGTGATTTATGTCATGGAGTGTTCTGCCTGTGTTTTCCTTTAAGAGTTTTGTATCATCTGGCCTTACATTTAGGTCTTTAATCTATTTTGAGTTTATTTTGGCATAGGGTGTTAGCGAGTGTTCTAATTTCATTCTTTCACATGCAGCTGTCCAGTTTTCCCAACACCACTTATTGAAGAGGCTGTCTTTTCTCCATTGTGTATTCTTGCCTCCTTCATCAAAAATAAGGTGACCATTTGTGTGTGGGTTTATCCCTGAGCTTTCTATCCTGTTCCACTGATCTGTATTTCTGTTTTTCTGCAGTACCATACTGTCTTGATTACTGTGGCTTTGTAGTGTAGTCTGAAGTCTGGGAGTCTGATTCCTCCAGCTCCGTTTTCCTTTCTCAGGATGGCTTTGGCTATTTGGGGCATTTGTGTTTCCATACAAATCGTGAGTTCTTTTTTTCTAGTTCTGTGAAAAATGCCATTGGTAGATGGACAGGGATTGCATTGAATGTGTAGATTCCTTTGTGTAGTATTGTCATTTTCACAATGTTGATTCTTCCAATCCAAGAAAATGGTATATCTCTCCATCTGTTTGTATCATCTTTAATTTCTTTCATCAGCGTCTTATAGATTTCTGCATACAGGTCTTTTGTCTCCTTAGGTAGGTTAATTCCTATGTATTTTATTCTTTTTGTTGCAGTGGTAAATGGGAGTGTTTCCTTAATTTCTCTTTCTGATTTTTCTTCATTAGTGTGTAGAAATTCAAGCGATTTCTGTGCATTTATTTTGTATCCTGCCACTTTACGAAATTCATTGATTAGCTCTAGTAGTTTTCTGGTAGCATCTTTAGGATTCTCTATGTATAGTATCATGTCATCTGCAAACAGTAACAGCTTTACTTCTTCTTTTCTGAAATGGATTCCTTTTATTTCTTTTTCTTCTCTGATTGCTGTGGCTATAACTTCCAAAACTCTGTGGAATAATAGGGGTGGGAGTGGACAACCTTGCCTTGTTCCGGATCTTAGTGGAAATGGTTTCAGTTTTCCACCATTGAGGATGATATTGGGTGTGGGTTTGTCATATATGGCATTTATTATGTTGAAGTAAGTTCCTTCTATGCCTACTTTCTGGAGGGTTTTTATCATAAATGGGTGTTGAATTTTGTCGAAAGTTTTTCTGCATCTATTGAGATGATCCTATGGTTTTTCTCCTTCAGTTTGTTAATACGGTGTATCACATTAATTGATTAGTGTATACTGAAGAATCCTTTCATTCTTGGGATAAACCGCACTTGATCATAGTATATGATTCTTTTAATGTGCTGTTGGATTCTGTTTGCTAGTATTTTGTTGAGGATTTTTGCATCTATGTTCATCAGTGATATTGGCCTGTAGTTTTCTTTCTTTGTGACATCTTTGTCTGGTTTTGGTATCAGGGTGACGGTGGCCTTGTAGAATGAGTTTGGGAGTGTTCCTCCCTCTGCTATATTTTGGAAGAGTTTGAGAAGGTTAGGTGTTAGCTCTTCTCTAAATGTTTGATAGAATTCTCCTGTGAAGCCCTCTGGACCTGGGCTTTTGTTTGTTGGAAGATTTTTAATCACAGTCTCAATATCAGTGCTTGTGATTGGTCTGTTTATATTTTCTATTTCTTCCTGGTTCAGTCTCAGAAGGTGTTGCTTTTCTAAGAATGCGTCCATTTCTATCAGGTTGTCTATTTTATTGGCATAGAGTTGCTTGTAGTGATCTCTCATGATCCTTTGTATTTCTGCAATGTCAGTTGTTACTTCGCCTTTTTCATTTCTAATTCTACTGATTTGAGTCTTCTCCCTTTTTTTCTTGATGAGTCTGGCTAATGGTTTATCAATTTTGTTCTCAAAGAACAACGTCTTAGTTTTATTGTTCTTTGCTATTGTTTCCTTAATTTCTTTTTTATTTATTTCTGATATGATCTTTATGACTTCTCTCCTTCTGCCAACTTTGGGGTTTTTTTGTTCTTCTTTCTCTAATTGCTTTAGGTGTAAGGTTAGGTTGTTTATTTGAGATGTTTCTTGTTTCTTGAGGTAGGATTGTATTGCTATAAACTTCCCTCTTCGAACTGCTTTTGCTGCATCCCATAGGTTTTGGTTCATTATGTTTTCATTGTCATTTGTTTCTAGGTGTTTTTTGATTTCCTCTTTGATTTCTTCAGTGATCCCTTGGTTATTAAGTAGTGTATTGTTTAGCCTCCATGTGTTTGTATTTTTTACAGATCTTTTCCTGTAATTGATATCTATTCTCATAGTACTGTGGTCAGAAATCATACTTGATACGATTTCAAATTTCTTAAATTTACCAAGGCTTGATTTGTGACCCAAGATATGATCTGTCCTGGAGAATGTTCCATGAGCACTTGAGAAGAAAGTGTATTCTGTTGTTTTTGGATGGAATGTCCTATAAATATCAATTAAGTCCATCTTGTTTAATGTATCATTTAAAGCTTGTGTTTCCTTATTTATTTTCATTTTGGATGATCTGTCCATTGGTGAAAGTGGGATGTTAAAGTCCCCTACTATGATTGTGTTTCTGTAGATTTCCCTTTTTATGGCTGTTAGATTTTGCCTTATGTATTGAGATGCTCCTATGTTGGGTGCATAAATATTTACAATTGTTATATCTTCTTGGATTGATCCTTTGATCATTATGTAGTATTCTTCTTTGCCTCTTATAATAGTCTTTAAAGTATATTTTATCTGATAGGAGAATTGCTACTACAGTTTTCTTTTGATTTCCATTTGCATGGAGTATCTTTTTCCATCCCCAGACACACAGTCTGAATGTGTCCCTAGGCCTGAAGTGGGTCTCTTGTAGACAGCATATATCTGGGTCTTGTTTTTGTGTCCATTCAGCCAGCCTATATCTTTTGGTTGGAGCATTTAATCCATTTACATTTAAGGTAGTTATTAATATGTATGTTTCTATTATCATTTTCTTAATTGTTTTGGGTTACTTATTGTAGGTTGTTTCCTTTTCTTGTTTTTCCTGCCTAGAAAATTTCCTTTAGCATTTTTTGTAAAGCTAGTTTGGTGGTGCTGAACTCTTTCAGCTTTTGATTGTCTGTAAAGGTTTTAATTTCTCCATCAAATCTGAATGAGATCCTTGCTGGGTAGAGTAATCTTGGTTGCAGGGTTTTCTCCTTCATCACTTTAAATATGTCCTGTCACTCCCTTCTGGCTTACAGAGTTTCTGCTGAAAGATCAGCTGTTAACCTTATGGGGATTCCCTTGTGTGTTATTTGTTGTTTTTCCCTTGCTGCTTTTAATATTTTTTCTTTGTATTTAATTTTTGATAGTTTGATTAATATGTGTCTTGGCATGTTTCTCCTTGGATTTATCCTGTATGGGACTCTCTGCCCTTTCTGGACTTGATTGACTCTTTCCTTTCCCGTATTAAGGAAGTTTTCAACTATAATCTCTTCAAATATTTTCTCAGTCACTTTCTTTTTCTCTTCTTCTTCTGGGACCCCTATAATTTGAATGTTGGTGCATTTAATGTTGTCCCAGAGGTCTCTGAGACTGACCTCAATTCTTTTCATTCTTTTTTCTTTATTCTACTCTGAGGTAGTCATTTCCACTATTTTGTCTTCCTGGTCACTTATCTGTTCTTCTGCCTCAGTTATTCTGCTATTGATTCCTTCTAGAGAATTTTTAAGTTCATTTATTGTGTTGTTCATCATTATTTGTTTGCTCTTTAATTTTTCTAGGTCCTTGTTAAATGTTTCTTGTATTTTCTCCATTCTATTTCCAAGATTTTTGATCGTCCTTACTGACATTACTCTGAATTCTTTTTCAGGTAGACTGCTTATTTCCTCTTCATTTGTTTGGTCTCGTGGGTTTTTACCTTGCTCCTTCATCTGCTGTATGTTTCTCTGTCTTCTCCTTTTGCTTAACTTACTGTGTTTGGGGTCTCCTTTTCGCAGGCTGCAGGTTCGTAGTTCCCATTGTTTTTGTTGTGTGCCCCCAGTGGGTAAGGTTAGTTTAGTGGGTTCTGTAGGCTTCCTGGTGGAGGGGACTAGTGCCTGTGTTCTGGTGTATGAGGCAGGATCTTGTCTTTATGGTGGGCAGGACCACATACGGTGGTGTTTTGGGGTGTCTGTGACCTTATGATTTTAGACAGCCTCTCTGCTAATGGGTGGGGTTGTGTTCCTGTCTTGCTAGTTGTTTGGCATATGGTGTCTAGGACTGTAGCTAGCTGGTCCTTTAGTGAAGCTGGGTCTTAGTGTTGAGATGGAGATCTCTGGGAGAGATTTTGCCATTTGATATTACGTGGAACCAGGAGGTCTCTGGTGCACCAATGTCCTGAGCTCAGCTCTCCCACATCAGAGACACAGGCCTGATAGCCGGCTGGAGCACCAAGACGCTGTCAGCCACATGGTTCAGAAGAAAATGGAGAGAAAAAGAAAGAGAGAAAGAGAGAAAGAAAGAAAGAAAGGAAGGAAGGAAGGAAGGAAGGAAGAAAGAAAGAAAGAGGAAGGAAGGAAAGAAGGAAGAAAGGCAGGAAGGAGGAGGAAAGAAGGAAAGAAAGAAATCAAATAAAATGAAGTTATTAAAATAAAAAATAATTATTAAAAATAAAAAGTTAAAAAAGAGAAAAAGAATGCAAGAAAGAAGGAAGAGAGCTTCCAAGCCAAAGAACAAATCCACCAATGATAACAAGAGCTAAAAGTATACTAAAAAAAAAAAAAAAAAAGACAGACAGAACCCTAGGACAAATGGTAAAAGCAAAGCTATACAGACAAAATTATACAAAGAAGCATACACACACACACTCACAAAAAGAGAAAAATGAAAAAAAAATGTATATCTACATATATTAAAAAAAAAAGGAGGAAGAGAGCAACCAAATCAGTAAACAAATCTACCAATGATAATAAGCTCTAAATACTAAACTAAGATAAACATAAAACCAGAAACAAATTAGATGCAGAAAGCAAACCCCAAGTCTACAGTTGCTCCCAAATTCCACCACCTCAATTTTGGGGTGATTCGTTGTCTATTCATGTATTCCACAGATGCAGGTCCATCAAGTTGATTGTGGAGATTTAATCCGCTGCTCCTGAGGCTGCTGGGAGAGATTTCCCTTTCTCTTCTTTGTTCTTACAGCTCCCGGGTTCAGCTTTGGTTTTGGCCCCGCCTCTGTGTGTAGGTCGCCTGAGGGCATCTGTTCTTCGCTCAGACAGGACAGGGGTAAAGTAGCAGCTGATTAGGGGGCTCTCGCTCAGTCAGGCCGGGAGGAGGGAGGGGTAAGATTGCGGGGTGAGCCTGCGGCGGCAGAGGCCCGTGTGAAGTTGCAGCAGCCTGAGGCCCGTTGTGCGTTCTCCCGGGGAAGTTGTCCCTGGGTCACGGGACCCTGCAGTGGCGGGCTGCACAGGCTCCCGGGAGGGGAGGTGTGGAGAGTGACCTATGCTTGCACACAGGCTTCTTAGTGGCTGCAGCAGCGGCCTTAGCATCTCATGCCCGTCTCTGGGGTCTGCACTGAAAGCAGTGGCTTGTGCCCTTCTCTGGAGCTCGTTTAGGCAGTGCTCTAAATCCCCTCTCCTTGCGTACCCCAAAACAATGGTCTCTTGCCTCTTAGGCAGCTCCAGACTTTTTTCCCGGACTCCCTGCCGGCTAGCTGTGGCGCATAGTCCCCTGCAGGCTGTGTTCACGCCGCCAACCCCAATCCTCTTCCTGGGATCCGACCGAAGCCCGAGCCTCAGTTCCCAGACCCCGCCCACCCCGGCAGATGAGCAGACAAGCCTCTCGGGCTGGTGAGTGCCAGTCGGCACCGATCCTCTGTGCGGGAATCTCTCAGCTTTGCCCTCCGCACCCCTGTTGCTGCGCTCTCCTCCGTGGCTCCGAAGCTTCCCCCCTCCGCCATCCGCAGTCTCCGCCTGCGAAGGGGCTTCCTAGTGCCTGGAAACGTTTCCTCCTTCACGGCTCCCTCCCACTGGTGCAGGTCCCGTCCCTATTCTTTTGTCTCTGTTTTTTCTTTTTTCTTTTGCCCTACCCAGGTACGCGGGGAGTTTCTTGCCTTTGGGGAGGTCTGAGGTCTTCTGCTAGCGTTCAGTAGGTGTTCTGTAGGAGTTGTTCCACGTGTAGATGTATTTCTGATGTATTTGTGGGCAGGAAGGTGATCTCCACGTCTTACTTCTCTGCCATCTTGAAGGTCCGCCTTGTAATTGTTTATTATCATCACGATTATCATTTATCGGGTACCAGTAAGTTAAAAACACAGGTCCTGAGGCCAGGATGCCCCCAATGTTCTTTCTAATTTAATGTGTGTACTTCTTTAACGGAATGAGCACCCAAGAATATACTCAGCCTCTCTCCCCGTGAAGAAAAGCTAGCACCCTGACCATCATGTATCTAGGTGATTCTTCTCACTACCCTTTTTTCCTTTGACTCAGGTAAATATTATCTTGAATCATACTCATATTTGTTAACAATCCCTTTTAAACTTACAGTTTTTTTTTAAGTTTATTTTGAAGATTTGGTTCAGGGGTTGCAAACTTATGACCCTTACATATATCTGTACGTAATAATAGCAAATATTTTGGAGCGTTTACTATGTTCCAGGCACAATTCTTTGTTTTTTAATTCATTTTTTTTCTTACAATACCCTGTGAAATGGGTACTCTGTAAAGCCCATATTTTTAACCCCTGTGCTATATCCCATTCATGTAAGATTACACCCCTATTTCTGTATTTACACACATCCTTCCAGGACATTTGGTCCTGTTCAAAATGTCCATTATACATCTGGTCCATGCCAAAAAGTTTTTGATGATTGGGACTGTCCAAAACCATTTGCTGTGGACTACATCTGCTCATGGTCATTTTGGATAGGACCAAATGTCTGCTAACCACATACATGCATAGAGAGATTCTCCCCAGGGTTTGAATACAGGTTACGTCTAAGTGGTGGGCTTTTCATGATATTTTACTTTTTCCTTCTTGCTTTTGAACTGTTTGCTTTTTTAAAAAAAATAATGAGCATCTATCATAACTAAAACAGCAAAATCAAAATCCCACTGTAAATCGGCAGGCGGGAACAAAGAGTTAAGCTCTTTGTAATGACACCTAGTAACAATCAGAATTAACTTGAACCTTTGTATCATACAATTTGAACCTTGCCCTGACTTCCGTAGCATGTTTTGTTATGTGGAAATTACAAATCAATCAAAATTGATTCTATTAATGTATTTAGTTATATTTTAGGCACAATGTACTGGGGAGATGTTCTGTGCTATGTGCTTGTTTCTCTCATTTTTTCGGGCCTGATCAAAACCTTGGCCCCAAATTCATGAGCACCTACCACATTCACCTTTCAATTGGTACCTAACTTTCAAACTTAATTTCTGGAAGGAAGCACTCAGCCTCCTTAGGGGTTTTCTTGCTCTCAGTGTGGCTCAAACACACACTCTTCCTAAATAGCTGAAGGAGGCGAGCCCTCTAGTATTGCCTTTATCTCTTTCAAGTAAGGCTGAAAAGCTGAGTTCTATAAATCAAGAAAAACAAAGTACATTTTTTTTTTTTAACATCTTTATTGGGGTATAATTGCTTTACAATGGTGTGCTAGTTTCTGCTTTATAACAAAGTGAATCAGTCATACATAAATATATGTTCCCATATGTCTTCCCTGTTGCGTCTCCCTCCCTCCCACCCTCCCCATCCCACCCCTCCAGGCTGTCACTAAGCACCGAGCCAATATCCCTGTGCCATGCGGCTGCTTCCCACTAGCTATCTACCTTACTGCAAAACAAAGTACATTTAATTTATATTTGTAATTTCCAGTTTAATTCCTTAAGTCATATAAACGGTCACTCTTCTCTTATAGGTAGAGTGGCCCTGGAGTAGTAGTATTTGCATCAATTTTGTTTGTACCGAGTGAACTGCATAAGAACACTCAAGTTGCCTTGTTTTGCAGTATTATAGGTTGAATTTTATATTGCTCATTTTAATTAAAAATGCTTTATTTTAGTCTCAAAAATATATAGAAATAAATCATTCATGTCTTTTGTATATATCACAAAATATAGTGCTGATTTTTTTTTCCTTTTCCTAGTTACAAAGAAGGTAACTAAAGCATAACTTTGCTCTAGGAGAATGAGACAAAATGTCAACTGATTTCCAGTAATCTCCAAATTTGAAATAAGACAAAATGAAAAAAGTTTCAATTTTATAATAGCTGAGCTAAAGCTGCTTAAGAATGTGATGACAACTTTTGATATAAGCACATCACTGAGTATTCAAATACTCATAATTTTTCTTCATCCCTCAATCCATCCTTTATTGGCCAGTCTCCTTTTTACTAATGTGAAAAAGAACTCCAACGTATTTAATTTATGTCAGAGTAGATGCTTGTGATCCCAGCCCAAATTTCAAGGTTAAGTTGTATGAGTGCTCATATATTATTAGAACGCTGGATGTGAGGAAAACATTTAGATTAAGCCTACACTGGAAAATGGAATTAATAATTTATCAACTGCCCGTTTTAATTTTTTGAGTGACGAAGACTCTGAAATACAAAGTAGGATATAAATCCTGAATATGTGCCAGCAGTCAGGCTTTGGCAAAGAATATTATCAACATGACCCAGATGCAATGATATGGTGTTAAAGATTTGAATCAGCCAAAAAAGAAATTATTTCTAAGAGAAAAATACTAAGCTCATTTATGTAATTTTGGCCCATATATTTCAGAACTGATAGTTCCACTTTTTAATGAAGTTGTTTGGTCCCCAAATTTATTGCTAATTAAATTATTTAAATCCACATAGTCATAAAGTTGTAGCACTGGGCTTTCAACCAAAGACGGTATATGTAAGAATAAAAATGCTGAAAACAATCTAAATGTTCAATACCAAAGGCTTGACGAGATAATAAAAAATAAAATCATACAATGAAATATTATCCAGCTATTAAAGGTATGCTGCAGATAGAAATAGTGGGAATGCAAGTTAAGAATGACATCTAGTAAAATTACATATTTAAAAGAAAAACAGCCATATATATACCAGAGAGTATACAACAGGGCATACTTCAATATTGTAACCACAGCGTTGTGGGAATTATAGGTACTCTTTACTGTCTTTGTCTAGTTCTTTTTTTTAAGTTTCTGATGTCTTTTCCACAGTTGAGTTAGTTTGCTAGGGCTGCTATAACAAAATACCACAAGCTGAGTGGCTTGAACAACAGAAATTTATTTTCTCACAGTTGGAAGCCAGCTGTTTGATCAAGGTGTCAGCAGAGTTCGTTTCTTCTGATGCCCCACTCCTTGGCCTATAGATGGCTGTTTTCTCCCTGTGTCTTCACATGGTCTTCCCTCTGTGTGGGTCTGTGTCCAAATTTCCCCTTCTTACAAGGAAAGAAGAAGTCATATTGGATTAGGGTCCACTGGAATGACCTCATTTTAACCTAACTACCTCTTACAGACCCTATCTCCAAATACAGTCACATTCTGAGATACTGGGGTTGGGACTTTAACATATGAATTTGGCGGGGGGACGTAATTCAGCCTATAACAACAGTGCTGATATATTACTTTTATAAAGAGAAATACAGGAACTTCATCTTGACAAGACAAAGAGGGGGGAAAGACCCCTTTTTCTCAATAGTACTCTTAATTAATTAATTGGTCTTTTTGTTTATACATCAGCCTCGTGGGGGTTTCGTTATTATGAGTCTGTCCTTCCAAATTTTCATCAACTCTAACTATTAAAGCTTCGGCCCAGATCTTGTATAGTGATGATCATTGGGCAGTGCACAATTGTGAGGCACCTCCTGAGGCAGCTGGTTAGTCCATTTTGGGTTCGTTTTTGAGCTGCGACAACTTCCTTAGCCTCTTGGTTTAGCCTCTTGTTTCCTCAGCCTTCTTATTTCAGTTTTCAGCCTCTTGTTTCCTTAGCCTGATGTGTAGAAAGATTTTTAATTTAACGTTGGGGGAAGCAACAATTCAAATCTGAAACTTACAGAGAAACAGTAGTCCTGTTTTCCAGATCATAGCCAGTAAAAGGAAAAATAAATTCAAGGAAAAAATTCAAGGAAGCCAGTCAAGAGCTATTCTTTCTCTTCCCTGGTTTTTTTTAGCACTGTGCTGTGTGGATACCACTAACCATGGAACCCTGGGAAAAAAATGAGTAAATTCCTATAATCATAGAAATCTGGAAACTTCCTGATTATAAATCTCTCTCCTAGAAGATGTTGCATACTATTGGTTTAGTTAAAAAAAAAAGCAGGAGAAAGGGAGGGTTTTTCACAGGAGGAGGCTGAAGGAGCAGCAATAAATACAGAAAAAACTAATGACATGGGAAGGAGACTTCACATATACTTGCTATAATCAAAGATTTATTTACATATTCTCTAAAATATGTTTCAAGGAAAGGTCTGATATAGATTACCAAACAGTATATGTTTATAGAAATTCATTTTTAAATGTTAATACTCAACATTATTCTGTTTGGGGAAATTCACTATTGTAAAATATCAAATCCACTAGAAATTAATTAACGTATTTTCAACAAAATTCCAATTAAAAAACAGGATAGGGCTTCCCTGGTGGTGCAGGGGTTAAGAATCTGCCTGCCAATGCAGGAGACACACGTTCAAAACCTGGTCTGGGAAGATCCCACATGCCACGGAGCAGCTAAGCCCGTGCGCCACAACTACTGAGCCTGCGCTCTAGAGCCCGCAAGCCACAGCTACTGAGCCTGCGTGCCACAACTACTGAAACCCATATGCCTAGAGCCCATGCTCTGCAACGAGAGAAGCCACCACGATGAGAAGCCCGCGCACTGCAACAAAGAGTAGCCCCTGCTCACCACAACTAGAGAAAAGCCCAGGCTCAGCAACAAAGACCCAACGCAGCCAAAAATAAATAAATAAAAAATAAATTTAGTTATTTATTTATTTAGAAAAACAGGATATTTAAAGAAATTAATGCAAGAATTCTCAAATTCATCTCATAATAAACAAGACAGAATAACCAAGATATTCTTAATAAAAAGAAAAGTATCAAGAGAAAACCTTTTCTAACATTTTAAAATGTGTTCCTAAAATATAACTAATTTAAAAAAAAATAAAATAAATTCATTTTTATTATACATCTTTCAAAAGAATACAGTAGTTTGAGCAAAATAAATGGAAAAATATTTTTATAACACTCCATCAAAATCTCTTGTCTCTTCTTTTAATGCCGCACACTAAATGATACAGTATTTCCAAGGTCTTTTTTTTTTTTTTTTTCAGTGGAGTTAACTTGTCTAAATTCTAAGTGAAGAGATTTTACGGGTTAGGAAAAGTAAATATATCAGACTTGAAAGTAGTTTCTCATTAACTTCATGTATGCTGATAAAATGAAGTTTTCTTATTCTCAGGAACAAAATAGTCCATTTATAAAAATATATACGTATTAGCAACTGGTTTTATGTCCATCCAGATGCATGTTTGTAATGTATAATGTCAACTGAATTCAAATGGACTTGAGATACCTAAAATGTATTTGACAACTTAAAAGCATCATTAAAGTAAGAAGTCAATACTTAAAGTCCTCAATCTAGAAAGTATTTAAGATTAGGATCATCTTGAATACACATCTATCTTAACAGGGAAATAGCCACATATGGCAAAATCATTGGATGTAAACATGAAAAGAGAACAGATACGTCTAAAAAAAATAAATCTAATATCAACTTCTCTTTCAAGATTTCAAGTGCTACAGATCTTTCTTTTGTACATAAACCTTTAAAAGCAAATCTCGTCATCTGTTTTGCTTCCACATGTACACAATGCAAGCATTTTGATCATTGCTCTATGGTGAGTACAGCTCTCATTAAAAATGTTCAGATTGATGTATATACACTACTACATTTAAAATAGATAACCAACAAGGACCTACTGTAGCACAGGGAACTCTGCTCAATATTCTATAATAACCTAAATGGGAAAAGAATTTGAAAAAGAATAGATACATGTATATGTATAACTGAATCACTTTGCTGTACACCTGAAACTAACACAGCATTGTAAATTAATTGTAGTCCAATAGAAAATTTTTTAAAATGTTCTTCTCTCCCTATTACTAGATTCAATTGTTTGCATGGCTAGAAACAAACAAATAAACAAACAAAACGAATGACTGTCTCCACACCGACCTCCCCAGTGCCTAAGGAAGCATTTGTCATCCAAAACAGGACACGATCTTTGGGAGTATATCTTATTTGAAAAACTTGTAGCCTTCATCAAAGCCATATACACAAAGCAGTGGGTGGGTAGCAAAACAGATTCTTTTCTAATTTAAAAAGGACCTGGATAACTTTGGTACTTCTGATGTCCCATAAATATTACTTGCCAAGGATTATAATAAAGAAACAAATCACTTAAGGGTAATTGCAGCCTTATGAGGCCTCCAGTTAGCTGTGTAGGTTAGACCTTGTAGGATTTAGAAACCATCTTGCAGAAAAGAACTGGGAAATTTGCAAATGAATAAGAAAATAGGCCCCCTGGCAGGGTCAAAATGCTCTTCCGCATCTGATGTGAAATTCTTTCTATGGTTGCAGCTAATTATTAAACCACAATAGAATCCTAATTTATGACATATTTCTGGAATATTATAATGAGATAATTCCAGAATGTGCTTGCATAGTTGAAACTGAGAACAGCTGAGTGAGGCAACACGGTGGCCTTAAGAATTAGTGAACTAAAATAAAAGTGGGGGGGGGGTGGCATTGGCTGGGGAAAACATGGATTGTCCAGAAAATATGAATATTTGATATGAAAATAGTGCTAGGGGAAGTCAGGAAACCTGAGAAAGTAATAGGCTGAATAAGAAAACAGGCTTTGAATTCTTCTGGAAAGAAAATTATTACATTAAGCTCTATCTTTTATTCCTTGAAAAGGCAGGCAATAGAAGCACGCACAGCCAAGGATAAAAATGAGAATCTTTTTCATTTCCTTTTGGTGTCTGTTATATCAATGCCTAGAACATTTCTGAACATTCAGTAGAGACACAGCACTTTACTGAGGAAGAATTTCATGGTTTTGAATGTAAAGAAAGACACCTAAGTCTGTTCAGTTTTCTCTGGCAACCATTTCTCTTGTGATTTGTGTATTTATGACTTACTAGTGTTTGGCTGTACGTTGAGGTGAGCTAATCAGAATCCATTTCTCGTATTCATTTTCTTTTAAAGTCATATAAGTAGCATATAAGCACCATGAGAGCTGAGTTTTATCTAGCTTATTCTCTGCTATTCACCCACCATTTAGAACAGTGCCTGACATGGAGTAGTTGCCCCATACCAGTTTGTGGAGTGAATACACACAGCGAGAGCATAATTCCTATGTTCAGAATAAACGGAAAGTTTCTAAGTTTAGCCAATCAATTATTATCACTCACTCAACCAGTTCCACAGACAACTTTAACTGATCTGTACCTGTAAATGGCTTAAAATCTAGTAGAGGAGACAAAGTACATATGTACCATGATCTGATATCAGTGGAAGGGATTGCCTGATCTATAGTCTTGATGTTGTAGTGTTCTGAAAGCCAAGGGAAATGAAAATGCTAAGAAATTTTGTGTTGTCAACAGACCAAATACTACAGGAAGATCAAAGAAGGTGAGGTAGAGAAGGGGCATTGGGTCTAGCTTTTAGGAGATTCAGTGGGAGGCCTTCTATTATACATAGTGACCAAGAGCATTTTCTCTGGAATCAAGTCCCAGCTCTGCCACTCTGTAACTGTGTGTCCTCTCTGTGCATCAGTTTCTTCATTTGAAAGACAGAGGTGATAATAATACTACCTAACTCATCTTGTACTTAAAATTTTTTTTTAATTTATTTTTAAATTTTTTAACATCTTTATTGGAGTATAATTGCTTTACAATGTTTTGTTAGTTTCTGCTGTATAACAAAGTGAATCAGCTATATGTATACATATATCCCTATATCCCTTCCCTCTTGCATCTCCCTCCCACCCTCCCTATCCCACCCCTCCAGGTGGTCACAAAGCACCGAGCTGGTCTCCCTGTGCCATGTGGCTGCTTTCCACTAGCTATCTGTTTTACATTTGGTAGTGTGTATATGTCAATGCTACTCTCTCACTTCGTCCCAGCTTACCCTTCCGCCTCCCCGTGTCCTCAAGTCCATTCTCTACGTCTGTGTCTTTATTCTTGTCCTGCCCCTAGGTTCATCAGAACCTTTTTTTTTTAGATTCCATATATATATGTGTTAGCATACAGTATTTGCTTTTCTCTTCCTGATTTACTTCACTCTGTATGACAGACTCTAGGTCCATCCACCTCACTACAAGTAACTCAATCTTGTTTCTTTTTATGGCTGAGTAATATTCCATTGTATATATGTGCCACATCTTCTTTATCCATTCCTCTGTCAGTGGACACTTAATTACTTCCATGTCCTGGCTATTGTAAATAGCGCTGCAGTGAACATTGTGGTACATGTCTCTTTTTGAATTATGGTTTTCTCAGGGTATACGTCCAGTAGTGGGATTGCTGGGTCATATGGTAGTTCTATTTTTAGTTTTTTAAGTAACCTCCTTAAATGGAGGTTCTGTACTATTCTCCATAGTGGCTGTATCAATTTACATTCCCACCAACAGTGCAGGAGTAAATGACTCTACTATCCAAAGCAATCTACAGATTCAATGCAATCCTTATCAAATTACCAAAGGCATTTTTCACAGAACCAGAAAAGAAATTTTATAATTTGTATGGCAACAGAAAAGACCCTGAATAGCCAAAGCAATCTTGTGAAAGAAAAACGGAGCTGGAGGAATCAGGCTCCCTGACTTCAGACTATAATACAAAGCTTCAGTAATCAAGACAGTATGGCACTGGCACAAAAACAGAAATATAGATCAATGGAACAGGATAGAAAGCCCAGAGAGAAACCCACGCACATATAGTCACCTTATTTTTGATAAAGGAGGCAAGAATATACAATGGAGAAAAGACAGTCTCTTCAATAAGTGGTGCTGGGAAAGCTGGACAGCTTCATATTGTACTTTTGAAGATTAAATGAGCTAAAATATTCATGAGAGGTTTAGAACAGTGCCTGCCGTGTTGTAGATACTATTACGTGTTAGAAATGATGGTTATCAAAGCTGTAGGGAGAGTACTTAGATTTTAAGAGTTTTAAAAGGAGAGGACAGTGAAGCTTCTCTATGCCAATCTTCTGCCAGTGAAAGAATCCCTCCCATGCAGCTCCTTAAGTTTAATTATGCAAGTTTAAGGGAAGTGAGGTATGTAATTCTCAATACCTATAGCCTTCTCATGTTAGGCAGATTCTGGCCTGACTTCCATTGATACCAACTGCCTGGACTTCATGCCTGTGAGGAATCCTCTCCTCAGAGTGTGGGCTGGACCTAGTTACTGGGCTTTAACACATACAGTATGGCAGAAGTAGAAGGACGTCGCTTCTATGATTAGGTTACAGAAGACTATGGCTTCTATCTCGCTATCCCTCTTTTGGTGCTGACACCGTCTGGCCCTCCTGCTCTCTCACTTGCTCTCTGAAGCCAGCTTCCATGTCGAGACATGATTACAGAGAGACCATGTGGCAAGAAACTGAAGGAAACTGCCAGCCAATAGTGTGTGAGAAACTGAGGCCTTGGTACAACAGCCTAGAAGAAATTGAATCCTGCCAACAGCCAAGCAAGTGAACTAGGAAGTAAATACAGTAAGTCCCTTACACATGAACTTTCAAGTTGTGAAATTTCAAAGATGCAAACATGCCCTTTGTATGGCAGCTGTTGTACTGTACTACTGTACTTTCCAAGGTATGACACTGTAAGATTTTAAATGTTTTCTTTATTTTTGTTTTTTATGTATTATTTGTGTGAAAAGTATTATAAACCTATTACAATACAGTACTATACAGCCAATTGTGTTAGTTGGGTACCTGGGCTAACTTTGTTGGAGTTACGAGTGAATTGGACTTGTGAACTCGCTCTTGGAAGGGAACTTGTTTGTATGTTGGGGACTTACTGTACTCTCAATCAAGCCTTGAGAGAAGTGTAGCCTTGTGAGAGACCTAGTCTGGGGACCCAGCCAAGTCATGCCCAGATTCCTGAGTCACAGAAACTGTGAGATGAGACATGTTGCTCTTTTAATCTACTAAGGTTTGGGGTTATTTGTTATTCAGCAGTAGATACCTAATACACAGGTATAAGAAATACATTTTATATTGTGACTTAATACACACACCTGCACACACACTTCTGTAGCTAAAGCAAGAGTTTCTTAAAAACAATATTAGAACAATATTCATCCTTACTATGTAGAGTGTGTCCAGATATTTTCTATTAATTTTTTAGAGTGGTGTTAAAGACACTATATTGATTTCATGACTCACCAGTTGGTTGTAGCAAAGATTTTGGAAAGCACTGGTTAAGAATATAGTCCCTGGGGCTTCCCTGGTGGCGCAGTGGTTGAGAGTCCGCGTGCCGATGCAGGGGACACGGGTTCGTGCCCCGGCCCGGGAAGATCCCACATGTCGCGGAGCGGCTGGGCCCGTGAGCCATGGCCGCTGAGCCTGCATGTCCGGAGCCTGTGCTCTGCAATGGGAGAGGCCACAACAGTGAGAGGCTCGCGTACCGCAAAAAAAAAAAAAAAAAAAAAAAGAATATAGTCCCTGGAGTGAAATTTCCCGGTTTTATAACTCAGCTCTGCCACTTAGTATTTGGGTGACCCTGGCAAAATTACACAGCCTTACTGTGTGTTGGTTTCCTAATCTGTAAAATGAGAAAAACAATGGACTATAGGGTGGTATTGAGGATTAGATCAGATAATGGGTGCACAGCATTTAGTATAGAACGTCACACATAGAAAAAGCCAACTATTCTTAGCTAATATTTTTTATGGTAATGAAGCTTTCCTAGATATTCCCTTATTCCTGGGACAGAACTGGTAATTCTATCCACTGCTATGGCTTGTTGAAGACAATTACTATAGCACCTTTTACATTCTATTATAATTATTTATCATGTATCTTCCCCTCCCACTTCATTCCTACTCAGGAGCTCCTTGAGAGGAGGTCCTATTTGTAATTATCCTTTGTGTCTTTAATACGGAGCACAATGCTTGACGCAGGCTAGTCATTCAGTAGCTATCGAATGAGTAAATGAATTAAAAATTATTTTTAAATTAAAAAAATACATACTCATCATCTCAATATAGCCCGTTTAGTTCTCAACATCTGTAATTAGGAAAAAGTGATACCTTACAGCAAGTTAAAAGTATGCTTCCTGTATACTCATTTTCCTGTCGCAATAAGTTTATTTCCTCCTTCATGACAGTTCTTCTGTATTCTCTCCTGAATTTTCATGGAGACGAACTATAAGATGGAAAAATAGGATTTATAATTCCAAATCATCTGAGCAAAAAAGTCCCCAAGTTTTCAACAATTCCTGACCACCATCTCAGTCATCCTTCTCTAGATGTATCACACTTTGCTAGTATTTCGATTAAAATCTGAAATCCACATTAGAACAACTGAGGGCAGGCAAATACGACATATAACTCTCATTGTCTTGGTCTTACATTACAATTTTGCCAGTGTATTCCAAAGTCTGAGACTTTTAAAATAAAATGTAACGTCCATTTTATACATACTCAATTATTTTTTTTAAATACAGGATTACATTTTATTTATTTATTTATTGGAGTATAGTTGTTTACAATGTTGTGTTAGTTTCTACCATACAGCAAAGTGAATCAGCTATACGTATATATAAATATCCCCTCTTTTTTGGATTTCCTTCCCATTTAGGTCACCACAGAGCACTGAGTAGAGTTCCCTGTGCTATACAGTACGTTCCCATTAGTTATCTCTTTTATGCATGGTATCAATAGTGTATATCTGTCAATCCCAATCTCCCAATTCGTCCCAACCCCCCATTTTTATTTATATTTATTCTTATTAAATATTTGGTCTTACAGTCTATATCCTTTAGAAGACTTTTAGAATTCTGCTTTTCTCATACTGAATTAAGATTTCTCCGCTTTATATCACTAAAAAATGTAATAAGCATGCCTTCTAAGCTGTTAAACTAACTGACAAACTTGTTGAACAGAATAGGGCAAAGTAATGTCTCTGGACACTACAGTGTAAGTTGATATTCAGCTCTATTAATAAGCACTCTGGCTAGGATTCAATCAGGACAATTTATTTTTTACTTAATTATATCATGCATGTCCAAAAAGTCATTATGAGTCTATTCAAATTATTTTGATTGAATATAGATATTTGACACTATAGCATTGCCATAGAACTTCTATTTTCTACCTGTGTGGTCAGGCTATTAAAAAGCAAATGAGGGCCTTCCCTGTTGGCGCAGTGGTTGAGAATCTGCCTGCCAATACAGGGGACATGGGTTCGAGCCCCGGTCCATGAAGATCCCACATGCCACGAAGCAACTAAGCCTGTGCGTCACAACTACTGAGCCTGCACTCTAAAGCCCACGAGCCACAACTACTGAGCCTGCACTCTAAAGCCTACAAGCCACAAGTACTGAAGTCCACACACCTAGAGCCCGTGCTCTGCAGCAAGAGAAGCCACCTCAATGAGAAGCCCGCGCACCGCAACGAAGAGTAGCCCCTGCTCACCGCAATGAGAAAAAGCCCACACGCAGCAACAAAGACCCAGTGCAGCCAAAAATAAATACATAAAATAGATACAACATTAAAGAAATTAAAAATGTTAAAAAAACCCACAAAAAACAAATGAGTTCTCTGTGGCATAGTCTACTCTAAGTGAACCTATGCTGGCTTCTAGGCATTACCTTTATAAGAGCCAGAAAACAATTGATAATCCACATTAAAATTTTAAAGAGGACCAAAATTAAACTTAATGGTTTGTATTTGGGGGAATTATTTTTATGTTCTTTCTGAGCACTGGGAGAATACTTCTTATATTCTAGTAATTGCTACCCCTTTTGTATCATTCTGCAGAGATCTGACAGTATTAGAAAGTAACATGAGTAAGTTCTTTCCAGTAATTTAATGGAAGAATGTCACTTGAGCCAAATTATTTTTGTTTACTCACTTCATATATTGATATCAAATATCATCCTTATAACGACTTTCAGCTATTGTGGAGTTATTTTGTGACAGAACAATGACCTTGCCAAGAATAACTCAAAAAGCAAGATATATGTATAGTATAAAATGATATGCAGTATGACATATATGATATATAGTTGATACATATCATATATATATGTGTGTATGTGTGTGTGTGTGTGTGTGTGTGTGTATATATATATATATATATTTATTTATTTTCCCAGAGAGAGGAAACCACTGTTTTCATACAACTTTCAGTTTTATATCTTGATGATGACCGATATGGGTTTGCTTTTTTAAAAAATATCATTGTCCCTTCATGGGCAACAGGAAAGCCAAATACAAGCTGAGTAATTCTGCTCTGGCACTCTTTGTTATTTAGATACCATCTCTTCCAAGAAGTGTGTCAACTCTCTGTCTGCCCATTCCTCATACTCTGCACAGCTGCTATTCCAGTGTGCTTGCAGCTCCCCAGAAGGGCCATCTCCTCTCACAAGTCCATGGCTTTACAGCTGCTTTCTTCGTGTCCAGAAATTTCTTACCCCCATTTATTCATTTGAATAACAGCTACTTATCCTCTAAGATCCGGTTTAGGATTTAGCCCATCTAAAATTGTTTCCAGGACCTTTTCCAACCCCATCTAAGCTGGGTATACAGTCATATATGTGTTATGATACAATTCTAAGCTTTTTTCCTACCAAAGCATGCATTAGACTGTATTTTATTAGATTTTTTAATCTTCATCATCAGGTGAGTCTTTTTAGGGTAACAGCACATTTCATTTGCCTTTGAAACTCTGATAGCCAGATAATGAATGAATAAATGAATGGATCAAGAGTAGTAAGTTAATTAGACTTAAAGTCTGTTTAAGACCTGGTTCTGTTTATACCTATGCAAGATTGGACTAACCTGATTAGCTACTCTGAGCCTCGGTTTCCTCTTCTCATGAAGAGAGTAGCTGTTCTTTTTTCCTTATTTGTCATTGTGAGGATCAAATGAAATAATGCAGGTAAAAGTCCATCTCATCAGTGAGGTCTTACAGAGACCTATTGACAACGCACTGAGCTGGGCATAGAATAGAATACAAAGAAGAACAAAGTATATTCTTGCCATTGAGGTACTTAGATCTGTCATGAGTGTCAAGGAAACAGGAGAAGGAATTGTTTCCTTCTGCTGTGAACAGGGAGAAAGCCAAAGAGAGGTACAGAGAGTGACATGTGAGCCAGGCCATAAAAGCAGATGAAGCATTTGCTTGGTTTGGAACTTTGAAATGATGAAATTACTACCAATTAGAAGAAACAAAAAGTTCTGTGAGAGTACAGAGAGAGAACTGCTTGATTTTTGTCCAGGGAGGTGAGATAAAGAAAGCTTCACAGAAGAGGTGACATTTAGGATAGATCTAGAAGGACAGACAATATCTTCCCGCCCTTCAAAGGCCTAGCAGGAAGATGGAAATTCCAGGCAGACACCAGACTAGATGACTAGGCTAGTTTGCCTGTAGCATAGGGTATAGTGTGAGGACGGCTGCAGACTCCCAGAGGAGGGTGTTTCCAATCCCTACCTGAGGGCAGGATTCTGGGTAAACAGCTGCTGAAGCCAAGAAGGGCGGGAAGGATGACTGAATGACAGATGGGGCCAAGTCGCATGAAGAGTGATGTCAGGACCGGCTGAAGCTGAAGCAACTACACAGTTGCCAAAAGGAAATCTGAGAGCAAAGACCAGGAGTCAGAAATGGATGGATGCCATGGTGTCAACACAGGGGCAGGGCAAGTTTCCAAAGGCAAAAGTCCAGTAGCCCAGCTGGGTTTGAAACCTCTGGGTGAGTGCCATCAGGGACAAGGTTTAAAACAAAGATTTGATAGGCCAGAAAGGGGACTCAATGAGGGTCAAATTGATTTGACAGTGTAAGGAAGGGGGTGCTGTTATTTCTAAGAGTCCAACAAGGATTGGTGGCATAAAACATCTTCAGTTTTATCTCCTGGTAGATGGAACTGTTCTCTACACCAGGGCAGAAAGCACCACCCATTCTACTCGCCCACTTTTGTGGAAGTTCTGTGCAACTCTACTAGAGGCAAAAAATAAAGCTGGAAAGATTAGAGGGGCTCCCAAGGAGAAGAGCCTAGAATGCCAGAGTGAGGAGTTTGTCCATGATTTGGAAGGTAATGGGGAACCATGGAAAGATTATGAGTAGGGAGGCCACATGATTGAAGTTGAATGTTAAGAAAATCAGCAGAGGGGACTTCTCTGCTAGTCCAGTGGGTAGGGCTCCGCACTCCCAATGCAGGGGGCCCGGGTTTGATCCCTGGTCAGGAAACTAGATCCCACATGCATACTGCAACTAAGAGTTTGCACGCCACAACTAAGGGGCCCACAGGCCGCAACTAAACATGCCGCAATGAAGATCCTGCGTGCTGCAGCTAAGACCTGGCGCAGCCTACATTAATTAATTAATTAAAAAAAGAAAATAAGCAGAAAAGGTAATGGCACAGCTAGTGATGTTTTCAGCAAGTGGAATTTAAGTTATAAGAAGTCTAAATTGAAGACGGTTTCATTACTTATTTATGAAGAATACGTAATCAATGTGGCAAGCATTCATTTATTAAATCTGTATTTTCTGACTTGCAATAAGGCTAGATGGTGCCATTTTATGGCCTACTCTTTATCATCGTCATGCTCACCATTTTGTTGCTGTGTGTGTGTGGTTGGTGATGGTGCCTATCGTATGAAGAGGAATCAGAATTAGCACTTTAAGTTCCTACAAGTGCACTCTGAATGTAATGCAGGCAGGTTTATACACAAAATGTGGTCATGTAAGCTGCTTACACTTGTTATGATGGTTTAGAATCAGTTATAAACCCATTGGGAAAACTTTTGTATACCTGGATATGCTAGTTTCTGAAATCCCTCTACGCCCGCAGGATGGGAACATTCCTTGGTTTTGTCCAGTTCTGTTCCCTGGGAGGGGCTCTCCAGTCCATTGTTCTCTGGTGGCCTTTGTTTCCTTTCTCTGCATGTTTGTTTTTGTTTCTTTTACTCATTGTCCTCCTTGGCCCCATGTGAAATGAGCATTGGAAAATTGCCTCTTCTTAGAAGCTAGAAGCATTCTCAGCCTGTAGAAACGTGGAGACTGAAGGATAATGTTCCGTTTTGAAAAAGTCTTTCTTAGCCCAGACTCATGGTATCTATAGCTATAAACTTTCTTAAAATGATTGGCTTCTTATCTATTAACTTTCAGTTAGCTCCATGTACTATTAGCCGTGGTTCTTTGTTCTTTTCTAGACACACTTCTTAGATTTTATGTATGTTAGTATATAAAAAACAAATCCAAGAAGTGTACATGTATGCGTGTATATACATATATATTATGTGTATATATGCCCTTTTTGGTTGTTTTCTTCTCCCTCACGCTACTCTTTCTTGCCTTATGAATACCTTGGAAATATCAGACTTTGGTGGGAGAGCTACAACTTTAGTCTCAATTCACTGAGTCATTTTGTCCAATTTTAAGGATTTCCTGGGCACCCCCTTAATCTATTCAGAAGTTTTAACAATGAATACGTATACCCTTCTTTTGATTCTTATTACAAAGTCAAGTTTTTAATCAGCCTTTATCCTCAGAGCATTTCTTTTTTAAATTTATTTATTTATTTACTTATTTATTTATACTTCTGGCTGTGTTGGTTCTTCGTTGCTGCACGTGGGCTTTCTCCAGCTGCAGCGAGCGGGGGCTGCTCTTCGTTATGGTGCACGGGCTTCTTATTGCGGTGGCTTCTCTTGTTGTGGAGCACGGGTTCTAGGTGCGCGGGCTGCAATAGTTGTGGCTCGCGGGCTCTAGAGCTCAGGCTCAGTAGTTGTGGCGCATGGGCTTAGCTGCTCTGCGGCATGTGGGATCTTCCCGGACCAGGGCTCAAACCCGCGTCCCCTGCATTGGCAGGTGGATTCTTAATCACTGCACCACCAGGGAAGCCCCCTCTCAGAACATTTCTTAATTTTATGTTGTTTTTAGCACAAGGAGATCAACTCAGTGCTTTGTGATGACCTAGAGGGTTGGGATAGGAAGGGTGGGAGGGAGGCTCAAGAGGGCAGGGATATGGGGATAAGTGTATACATATAGCTGATTCACTTTGTTGTACAGCAGAAACTAACACAACATTGTAAAGCATTTATATTCCAATAAAGATATGAAAAAAAATTTTATGTTTTTCCTGTTTAAGCTCGAGAAGTGTAGTTGTCTCTTCCATTCGTATAAAATTCTAACATTGTGGCCTCCCTCCATGTCCTTTCACTCCTTTTTGTAAATCAGTCTGCTCTTTTCTATGGTCATGTCTTTCTTATATTTTGCATATGCAGACAATGGCAATTAACAATGGCACTGACAGGGCTTCTCTTGTCGCGCAGTGGTTGAGAGTCCGCCTGCCAATGCAGGGGACACGGGCTCGTGCCCCGGTCCGGGAAGATCCCACATGCCGCGGAGCGCCTGGGCCCGTGAGCCATGGCCGCTGAGCCTGCGCGTCCGGAGCCTGTGCTCCGCAACGGGAGAGGCCACAGCAGTGAGAGGCCCGCGTACCGCAAAAAAAAAAAAAAAAAAGTATCTTCTGCCAAAAAAAAAAACTAGGCTGGTCACATTTGTTACTGGCCACAGCTACTGCATGTAAGAAATATTCTAAAAATCTGATATATGCTGATTAAATTTCTGCTTTCTTTAATCTTTTATCTTGTGGTAACCAAGGGCATGACTCAGCATCCAGTTTTTTGTTTTTGTTTTTTAATTATTAATTAATTTATTTTACTTATTTATTTTTTTTGCGGTACGCGGGCTTCTCACTGTTGTGGCCTCTCCCGCCGTGGAGCACAGGCTCATGGCTCACGCGTCCAGCCGCTCCGCGGCATGTGGGATGTTCCCGGACCGGGGCACGAACCCGTGTCCCCTGCATCGGCAGGCAGACCCTCAAGCACTGCGCCACCAGGGAAGCCCAGCATCCAGTTTTGAATATCATATTAAAATATAAAGCTCCTCTTTTAAAAAATTAAGGGATTCATGAAAGCTACTTTGTATCTTTATTTTTTTTTTCATCAACGTGTATAACTACTAAATGGAAGGAAAAGTATAGGCTTACTTTTCATAACATGAAGAGAATCTGAAAATTGGTAGTAGAATAAAAAATAGTATTACTGTTTGGGAAGGGATGGTAATTGTACAGAAAAGATGCTTACAAAAAATTAAAATATATAAATGGTAAATAAAAGTCTAAGGCTGACAGTTGAATTGCAGGGAGAAACAAAAATGGAATGTTCTTTTTAGCTCTCTCAGTTTTACATTTCAGTTCTAATATAGATGTTTCAATCAAGAACTTTACAAAACAGAAAAGAACCTAAATAGAACATTCCGTGTAAGGGAACTGAGCTGACTGGATGATAGGAAATTAAATGACCCATTCACATGCATTCCACGCACTCAAGATTGTGGCTCAAAGTGGTTAATATCTGATGACTGTTCTTGGGCTCAGGTCCAATCAGCTGCTGGTCACATTCTCTCCATCTCTCTGCTGATCACGGTGTCTCTATCACACTTCCTGCTGAAATTAGCAAAGATATCTCTATCGAAGAAAATACATTTTAGATGAGGCTGGATTTCAAACCACATTTTCAAATCTAGACATGGTTTCAGTTGGCACAAATGTAAAGATGAAAAAGAAAGCTATACCGTTAACTTGGTGAGAAAGGGAAGCATCATCAAAGCTGTGTTTTTCCATAATTTGCCTAACTTAATTTTAGGCTTAAACGAACCTTTCAATATACTTCATTGAAAACACTCCCTGCCAGGACAAGCTGTTTCCTCCTCTGACCTGCTGTATCATTTATTGTGTAGACAGTGTTCATGGTCCTAGCATATGTTGTCTTTAAATAAAACTTGCCATTTGTACATATCTGTAAATTGCACAATTTACAAAATGCTTTCACATCCAAAAACACATTTTTGAATCCATAAAAATCCTATAAATGTATCAATAACCCCATTTTACAGTTGAGGAAATAGAGACTGAATGAGATTAAACAAGCTGTCCAAGTTCTTAAAACCAGAAGAACTGGGACCCTTCTGATGCAAAATCTGGTCTTTTCACTGAAATTACTCTCTTGCTTGCATTGGTGGTTAACTTGAACCACATAGGTACTGAATACCAACAGGGTTAGTAGCTTCTTGAGCGAACTATGTCTTGCACAATTTTTTATAAGCAACCCTTATAAGAATGTCCTATGCAAGGTAGTAATTCAAAAAAGTCTTTTGTAAATGATGATGATGACCAGTTCCAAGAGTCTTCTTCCAAAGTAGGCTTAGTAAATCTTAGCTAGCTTTGAGATGTGTTTCACTTGTACTTTAAAATATAGTGAACTTGGACTTCCCTGGTGGCGCAGTGGTTAAGAATCCACCTGCCAGTGCCGGGGACATGGGTTCAAGCCCTGGTCCGGGAAGATCCCACATGCTGTGGAGCAACTAAGCCCCTGCGCCACAATTTCTGAGCCTGCGCTCTGGAGCCCGCAAGCCACAACTACTGAAGCCCGTGTGCCTAGAGCCCGTGCTCTGCAACAAGAGAAGCCACTGCAATGAGAAGCCTGTGCACAGCAACAAAGAGTAATCCCCACTCACCGCAACTAAAGAGAGCCCTCACGCAGCAACGAAGATCCAACGCAGCCATAAAAAAATTAATTAATTAATTACTTAAAAAAATATATATATATAGTGACCTTACTCTCCTGTAGAATTTCTTGAGATTAAGAGCCTGAATGATTTGCTTGCTTAGTCAATCTTCAAGCTTCATACTGTCGGTTAAAATAAGCCAAAAAATCAAAAAACAAAACAAAAAACCTGCTCACTTCAATAACTTTCAAGCAAAAAGAAAATTCAATTTTTAGATATATTTCCTTTTTCTAAACTTACTGAGAAGAGTAATTGTTTACTGTGTAGAAACAAAGAGAAGCTATCAAAGCCAAATTTCAACACTCCATTGGAGAATTTAATATAAAAAGTGCTTTTTTGTTTCCATATACCAAAGAATTATGATGAGCTCCGTAGCTGACACGTTTGACAATACACTTTTATCAGAGGTAATTGATTTACAATTGAATAGGAAACATCTCTATACAAAAGAAATATAATTTCAAATCTTTTAGCATAATTTAAAAACTAATTTCTGTGTTCAGAAGGTCTCAAAACTACTCAGCTCCCGAAAAAACTCCACGGCCTCTATAAACATAAGACGAAATGTGTTTTCTCTGGGAATGTTAATTCATGTTCAAAGAATTACCACAATATGAGGCTCACAGAGTCAGACTCCATTGTCATCATCCACGAATTTTTAGAAGTAAACATCCTGAGAAATAAAATCCACTAAAAGGCAGTGAATCAACAATGCACCATTGAAAGTTTCCACGTGGAAACTCCTAAAGTAAACTATGTTATTCCTCAGAAAATGTCATTTTAAAGGAATATACTTACTTTCCTTCTTAACAATTTATTTGCACAGGAGACTTAAGTGGGTGCTGCCATTAGCATTGGAACGGCTCCTGATAAGAGCCTTCTGTGCCTGGGACAAATGTATACTCAGAGAAGGGAGAAGAGTAGCTTCCCAGAGTGGGTCCCAGGATGGTGAGGGTGGCGTGGGGAGTGGTAGGCCTTTTGGCTAAATAGCCGAGTATAATTTCTACACAGCTTTGTTTTATTTAATCCTCACAAGAGCCCTAAGAGGAAACTATGGCAAATGTTCTTCCCATTTTATAGGCTAGAAAACTAAGGCCCAGAGAAGTTAATTACATCATCCAGGTAGTCAACAGAGTCTAGGCTTGCCTGCTAATCCACTAAACCTTCCATGGCATAAACTTGTGACTAATTTCAGGATTAAGCTTGAGTAAAGGGATTCAGGAATTTAGGCGTGTGGGAACAGAAGAGAGCAGCAATAGCCTGTAGCCCCTATTCCTCTTAGAATACAGACTTCTTCTTTATTAGTGCATTTAACACAATTTTAAAGACCACCCATGATGCATGGGGCACTGCATGGCACTGGAGTTATAAAGATAAATGGAACAAACATGGTCTCTACACTCACGGAGCTGACAATCTAATAGGAAAGAGAAACAGCAAAGAAATGTTTTCACACACACTTGATGACATTTGTATTATGTGTGTTGGTAAGACCGGAGAGGAATGGGCCCAGTGTTTTCATCACAGAGTGACTCAACGTTAGCAAACACGAGTCACATGCACAGTATAGCGGATTCAGAAACAAACTTAATTTTCCTCATTTCTCTGTGTCCATTTAGTGGCTGAAAATTGTTCACTTAATTGATAGTCTCTCTAGCCTTTGTTGATGCTCTTTTCCTAGACCAGGACTCTGGTGTGTCTTTCCTTCCCAGGACTGTTCTATTGGAAGTGGATGTGTAAAATATATGATGTGTATATGTATGTATGTATGTGTGTGTATATATATATATATATATATATATATATATATATATATATATATATACACATATATATTTGTTTGCTTTTCAAATTTTCAATCTGGTGGAAACACTTCATTTTCCTAGAGAAATAGCAATTGGGGGATTAAACAACTGATTGTTATTGCCAGTGCACAGGATGAGAGTTTTAGCCTCCTGTGTGTTAGCAATCCTGAAGAAATCAGACCAGGAGGAACGTCATTGAACTGGGAGGCTGGCACGTGGGGTAAAGTTCTGACTCTTGTCACCTTATAAGTTTTAGAACCAAGGAGGAGTTACTGCCCTTCACTGGCCTCAGTTTTTCCACATCTGTGAAATGTAGTTGGACTAGATCCTTAAATATTCTTGTGTGTCTCTATGAAACAAACTCACTAAGTGCTAACAAACTTCAGAATTTGTTTAAAGCTAAGAGTCTGGCCCATGTATTTAATGGACAGATTATGGGTTTCAATAGTTATTTTGACCATGTCTTGTTTAAATAGAGTAGCCATTAGAGAGGAGAGATTTATTTTAAATTTGAGTCACTCCATATACAACAGAAAGCAGGTAAGCATTTTTAGATCACTTATGTATTTTAGGAACACAACCGTCTGATACCTTTTACTCTAGTCAACGAAAAGCCATAGTGTATTTGGCAATTGGATGTTCAAAAGCTGTGATGGGGTTTCTTTTTATATCCAAAGAGTTCTGAAAGTCATCTAGTGAGTGACCATGATGGGTAGAGCTTTTTCTGTCTGTGTTTCCCAAGCTTTTCATGAAAATCTATAAAAATTAGCTTGCGCAGACAATCTGTGACATTTCTCTGGAGTAATATGAGCAATTTGGGTTAAAGTGTGTGGGAAAAGCTGGAGGAAGCATATTAGCATGCGGTATTAATGCAAACTCCCCTTTCCCTTTGGTGACATAAATGAACAATTTGCAGGCAGATTATTACCTATCCAGGTTAAGAATTTTCCATTCTTCTTTTTCTTTAACTCCATTAAAAAAAAATTGACGTCTAGCTGGGAACAATTCAAAGAAATTAGCACATATGGTATAGTGGCATAAGTCAAGAAGTTTTAACATTTGTATTTAATTTAATAATCATACTTAATGCCTTGTAGTTTTGAAAGTTTAGCCAGAGCTTAAATTAAGTCAGATTTTATTCTTTTCTTTTATGCTTTCCTTCTCTTTCTCTCTTTCTTTCTCTCTTTCTGTGTGTGAGATAAAAAGAATGGAACATTTCTTTTATATAAAGCCCCATAAAATCTTTTATGGAAATCCCTTTCATTAAAAAGAACAAAAAAAACCCTACTGAAAAACAAATACCAGCAAATAAATTATATATAATAGGGGCTTCCCTGGTGGCACAGTGGTTAAGAATCCGCCTGTCAATGCAGGGGACACGGGTTTGAGCCCTGGTCCAGGAAGATACCACATGCCGCAGAGCAGCTAAGCCCGTGCGCCACTACACTGAGCCTGTGCTCTAGAGCCCGCGAGCCACAACTACTGAGCCCGTGCGCCTAGAGCCCGTGCTCCGCAACAGGAGAAGCCACCGCAATGAGAAGCCCACGCACTGCCACGAAAAATAGTCCCCGCGCGTCGCAACTAGAGAAAGCCTGCGTGCAGCAATGAAGACCCAATGCAGCCAAAAAATAAATTAAATAAATAAATTTATAATAAAAAAAAATTATATATGATAGGCACTTAAGACTGAGAAACAGAAAAAATATTGATAGCCACTCTTAAATTCTTGTTTGATTCTTCTACATCATCTTAAATAGTGGTTGTAAAACCCACTCAAAGTTTCTGAATCGAATGAGCTTTAGTAGTGACTTCACAATATACAACAAACCCAAATTCTGAGAAACTTCTCATAACCACACATTCTATTTCATTTCAGCCTAAGATCAATATAGCATTTGCTTTCCAAATTAAGTTTTGTGTATTTGAGCTATTGGATTTTTTACAAAATGTGAAAGTAACTCGTTAAATAAGCTAACTAAATTGAAAGATTTTTGTTGGTTATAATGTTAACTTTTTGTTCTGATTAGAAAACTAGGTTATATTTCTTTTATGTGGCTATATATTTCATTTATATTATAAATTTATACACTTATTTATATAATATAAATATACACGTGTGCATTATATCATTTATTATATGTGTGTATCATATATGTGTGTATTATTTTTAGAGCCAAAAGGATTTTTTACCCTAATTTTATTTTCCAGTTTACATCCTAAATTCCTCTTTCTTATTTTCATTATATCTTATTTCAGGACTACAATATGACCTTGCTTAACTTGTAAGTGGACACCACCTGGTTGTCCCACAGCTGCTTAGATCTCATTCTGTCCCAACCGAACTCACTCCTTTTCCCATTGAGTTGGCTTCAAGAGCTCTTATTTGCTTTTAGTTATTGGTGATCCCACGTCAGAAGCCTCCAGTTATCCCTGATTACTCCCTACCTCTCAATCCCAGATCCAAATGATTACTGAATCCTGTCAGTTGTCACAGAAAAATGTCTTTGAAGTTTAAGCCTCTTGGCCTTCACTTCCAGGGCCACAGCTGTAGCGCAGGCGAATCGGAAGTAGCTTTGATTCCACCATTTATGAGCCATGTGACAAGCTAACCCCTGTAAGCTTTGGTTTCCTCAAATATTAAGTGTGGATGGGAGACCAAATGAGGTAATGCATATAAACCATCGAGCAGACTTCTGACGAGCAATAAATTGAATCTTAGGTAAAGGATGAAAAGAAGAGAAGGTTTAGTCCCAACAGACGGTAAAAAGCCTTGGAAAGTTGAAGCGGAGTAGCCTTTTCAGGAACAAGTATCAATAGTCTTCTATATCCTTCGCTGTTAGATCAAGAAACCGTGCTGAGGGCTTAATAACATAATGTTCATAGCTAAACAAGATTTCCTCAGGTTTTATTTTAAATTCAGAGTAGAAGAGAAAAGCCCATCAGCACAAACAGCAACTAAGTACCACCCTCAGACAGATATGTACATACATTTGTCTGCTACGAGGACCTAGGAAAAGATGCCCAGCAAGTGATTGACTGATCCGGCATCTTCAGCTCCTAATAGAGAATGATGGGAAATGATTATAGTAGCTACTTTTGCAACACCTTATTTTTGAAATTGTTTATTTACAGTATTAAAAGTTAAAGTTTCATGGTGACCCTGTACTCTCAATCTAAATACAAACAGTTATAAACTTCAGTCTGAGACTATTTTTACATTAGTCTGTCAACCAGTCTTTACTTATTTGCAGTGATTGTTTCTTTCTTCTGACCTATTTCCGAAAGCTGTTTCTTTTATCTTCAACGGATTCAGGCTAATTATATCTGCTCCTACCCAGAGGGAAGGAACAGTCCTTTGGAACCAGTGCTGTAGGGCAGTAATCAGGACTTATCTGAGATGGACCGTGTTCAGTAGCTATAAGAAGACAGGATGTTGGAATTAGAAAGATCTTTCTGATATTTCTTTCTACTGCTAGGAGAGAGACAACAGTGTATCAGTGATCCTGTCTCCCTGTCAGGTCACTTTTCCTGTGATCAACATTAAGAAAGGAAAAAAAAAAGTTAATATTTAGTTCTTAACTGAATCTATATGTGTTTTCAAGTAACACTGAGACATCCCAATCTTTGTCTATCCTAAATGAATTATCCTTAGCCTTTCCTTTCACTGTTTAAAATAACAGTTTCTAGCCGTAGTTGGATATGCCTGTTTTCAAAATATAACTTCAAGGAGACATAGCTGCTTCAGTAATTGTGGATTACAATTTATTCAGGGTGTCAGAGCAAGTCCATTAGGATAGAAATCTATAAAGGCTGTTAAATCTGTCAACCATGAGGTCTTTCACTTTGGCAGATGTTTATCTATAGTTGTTTATGATTTTCTAGTTTCCCTGTTTCTACCAGGGCCTATTTGAAGTTCATACTATTTCTTAAATTTCTTTCATGTCCTTGGAAGTTAATGTGTCATCTTTTCAAAATATGTAGTTATTTTCCTTTCATATCTTGCTAAGGTTGACAAACAGCATGTTTACGTAAGAACAATTGTGTCAGGTTAGTTAGAACCCTGAATGATATGGGAGGTGATATTTAAGAGTAGGTTTCAAACAAAGTTTCGGGAAACATGAGGGATTTGGGTCGGTTAAGTCTAAGATGCAGTGGAAGCCAGGGACAGTCCCATAAATGTTCTAGAACTTCAGCCCCTAGCACGCAGTGATAAATTATGTGCAGTGATTACCTCAAAGCAACACAGAATGGCTACCACTCCTAAATACAGTAAGTCCCCTACATATAAACCTTTAAGTTATGAACTTTCAAAGATGTGAACGTGCGGGAATGGGATTTGGAAGAAACTTTGCTTGCTGTTTGTTCATGATTTTCATGGATTTGAGAAGGTGGATGAGGAGTCCAAAGAGGTCTTCAGCAACTCAGTGACCCTCAGCGAGTAGCTGGAGCTAGATCTGCAAGAGGACGACTTCACTGAATTCCTTGTGTGCAACACGAGGAGATAACTAATGAAGACCTGATGGAACTGAAGGCCCAGAGAAAGGATGAAGAGAGACAAGAGGAAGAAGGAACTGAAGAACTGAAGAGATTCACAGTGCAGGAAATGGCAAGGGGATTTTCTTTATTTGAGGAGGCACTGTTAGTTTTTGAGGCACAGGACCGGAACACAGAACTGTACATGAAGGTTGCAGCAGCCGTTCAGAATGCAATCCAGTGCTACTGTGTCATCTATGACGAGAAAAAAGGAGCTACTACCCAGACATCACTGGATCCTTTTTTCAAGAGGGTAGATCGAATTGATTCCAGCGAGGAACCAGAACCTGTGCTGTCAGCGTCAGGCGTGAGTGAAAGTGCAGCCTGCCCTCCGTCTCCTGTTGCTGACGATCCCTCAGCTCTACCATCTCCCACCTCCTCTCCCTCCTCCAGTCAGTAACTCTTCTTGCCTGTTCACTCGATGCCAGCCCCTGTATGCCAGCTGTTGGACTGTACTGCTGTACTTTTCAAGGTACTGGAATGTAAGATTAAAAATGTTTTATTTTTTGTGTTTGTTTTTATGTATTATTTGTGTGAAAAGTATTATAAACCTATTACAGTACAGTGCTATATAGCCGATTGTGTTAGTTGGGTACGTAGGCTAACTTTGTTGGACTTAGGAACAAGTTGGACTTATGAATGTGCTCTCGGAACAGAACTGGTTCATATGTAGGGAACTTACTGTAGTGATGAATTACTTAGGATAAACTAAATAGTTTTTTCAGTGATGAACTGCAGGAGAGGGTGACTATTTTTGAGATCATATAGATAAAATCAAGCTCAAATTCTTGACTCAGACATAAAATTAGAGTTCTTATAATTGTCCTATTGTGAAATATACTTTAAAAGGGACTATTTGACATATATGTACAATCTTACAAAGAACAATATGACAAATAAGCATATACAAACCGTCTGCCTTAAAAATTGGAAAATTAGATGCAGGTCAAGTACATTTCCATTCCTGCCCATCTTTTTGGGGAGTCAATATTCTAAAACTTTCGTTAACATTTCCCTTGATATTCTTCATGGTTTTGCCACATATGTATATCCTAAAAATGCTGGTTATCTTTTTCTGCTTTTTACTTTTATATGCTGATAATAATTCATTCTTTTTTTTTTTTTTTTTTTTTTTTTTGCTGTACGCGGGCCCTCACTGTTGTGGCCTCTCCCGTTGCGGAGCCCAGGCTCCGGACGCGCAGGCTCAGCGGTCATGGCTCACGGGCCCAGCCACTCCATGGCATGCGGGATCTTCCCGGACCGGGGCACAAACCCGTGTCCCCTGCATCTGCAGGCAGACTCTCAACCACTGCGCCACCAGGGAAGCCCAATGACTCATTCTTTTACATGCACTTTAGTGACTTTTTCCCCCAAAATATTATATCTTGAGTTTCATCCATGTTGATAGCCTGGTTCATTTACTTTCAAAAATGTGTGATATATGACTACAATTGACCCTTGAACTACTCAGGGGTTAGGGGCACTGACCCTCACCCGCAGTTGAAAATTCATGTATAACTTTTGACTGCCCCAAAACTTAACTACTAATAGCCTGCTGTTGACCAGAAGCCTTACCGATAACATAAATAGTTGATTAAGACATATTTTGTATCTTATATATATTATATACTGTATTCTTACAATAAAGTAAGCTAGAGAAAAGAAAATGATAATAAGAAAATCATAGGAAGAGAAAATACATTTACAGTACTCTACTGTATTCATTGATACCGACATCATCTGTCTGCAAGATGAATCATCTATCCATCAGTATCTACATCCATATTGTCTTATATGATACAAAAAACTGTAGATGTTATATGTATTACTAACACCAGACATCAAAAATGAAAAAGTCACTTGAAAAAGAAATTCATGTTTATTTACAGGTATAGCAATTCATGCACTGATAATGAAGAAGTAGCAATGTGATTGTTTTATGGTAGCCTCGTGTAATCGATACAGTTCCTTCACGGTAGCCTAGCCTATACACTAATGAATGAATCAGTGTAAAATTTTTATGGCATATGATATTACAGTCATATTCATAATACAGTATTGGAAATATCGTTACATTAAAAAAACACCTGTGATAAGCAGTTTCTCCAATTACCAGAGAGCCATACTATATGGTCACATAATTTTTTGACAGCAAAGTTATCAAACAATAAGAAAACTAAAACATTTAAAATTTTGTACTAAACATCACTCTCTTACATGTCTATAAGGATAGGCTATCCACTTCAATACAAGTCTTGCACACGATGAATACTTAGGCAATGATGATGACACAAAAATTCTCATACAGTTCTTTCTGTATATTAGATTTTCACATGGACACACACACATACAACAGATAACTATTAACTGTACTGTGTGATGATTATTTTCTATTAATGAAGTGGAAGTGGATGATGATGAAGGTCTTCATCCTCATCGTTTTCACGTTGAGTAGTCTGAAGGGAAGGAGGAGGTGGGAGGGGAGGCAGGAGGGGCAGGCACACTCAGTGTAACTTTACAGAAATACATCAGAATTCTGTTTGACTTTTTGCTTTTTCGTTTCTCTAAAAAATGTTTCACTGTGGTACCAGTCCTTCTTCCACCATTTGCTTTAGTTTCAGTGCCCATATCACGTCCTAAAAGAAGTCAAAAGCGGTCTTGAATCATCAAAACTCTTCTGCCAGATTGTCTGAAGGCAATTTGTTTTCTAGCACTGCCTCTCCTATGCCTTCTTCCTCATCGTCTGGCCCTGGGTGGGAAGGACTCATCTCCGTCAAGTCATCTTCTGTTCATTCCTCTTGGTGTGGTATCTATTAGCTCTTGAATTTTTCCAAGATCCGTTTCTTAAAACCCTTCACCCCCTCCCCCCCCAATTTTTTTTTCTGCCATATCCACAATCTCTTCATGACTTCCTTGATTGGCTCTGTCCTGTGAAGTCATGCACAGCATCTGGACACAGTTTTCTCCAGCAGGAATTTATTGTCTCTGGCTGATGGCTTTCTTGGGTTTTTCTATAACACCACAGTGGCATCTTCAATGGGGTAATCCTTCCAGACTTTCATGATGTTCTCTCTATCAAGGTTCCCGTCCATAGTATTGACAGTCCTTCCCACAGAGTGCCGTGTGTAATGAGTCTGAAAGGTCTTTATGACCCCCTGTTCTAGAAGGTGAATTAGAGGTGTTGTGTTGGGGCAATGAGACCACTTGGACACCTTCAGTGTTGAACTCTCAGCGTTCAGGGTGGCTGGTATCGAAAGAACTTTTAAAGGCAGTCATTGACTGTCAAGGTAGTTCCTGACCTTAAGGACAAAGCATTGATGGAACTGATACAGTGGAAGGATTTCATTGTCCAGGCCTTCTTCCTGTACAACCAACCAAAAGACTAGCAGCTGCTGTTTATCTTTTCCCTTCAAGGCTTGGAGGTTAGCAGCTTTACAGATAAGGTCAGTCCTGATCATAAACCCAACTGTACTTGCACAAAACTGTAGAGTTAGCTTATCCCTTCCTGCCTTAAATCCTGGTGCTTACTTCTCTACCTTACTAATAAATGTCTTTTGTGGCTTTCTTTTCCCCAAAATAGGACATTTTTGTCTGCATTAAAAATCTATTCAGGCAGATATCCTTCCTCGTCAATGAGAATGAGGCTTCTTAATGGCATCGAAACTCATCTGCTGCCTCTTGGTCAGCAGAAGCTGCTTCTCCTGATATCTTGGCATCTCTAAATCCAAACCTCTTTCTAAAATTATCTCCAGCTTTAGATCCTTCACCCTCCTTTTGCTTTACGTTGTGATATGATGGCTTCACTTTTTCTTGAATCATATTAGAGTCTTTAGGTATGCCTTTCCTATAGTAATCTTGCACCCACATAAAGCTGCATTTTCAATATGAGATAAAAAAGTATTTCACAAAAAGTGCAAAGCTTTCACGCCTGTTGGGATAGCTGCAGCAATGGCTTCATGCATTTCCTTTTTGGACAGTGGTCCTCACACTGGATTCATTTATCTTGAAATGGCGGGCAACTGCAGCTGCAGACCTCAATCTATGGTACACAGCAAGCAATTTAATTTTTTCTTGTAATGTCATGACTTTTCTGTGCTTCTTGGGAGCACTTCCAACATCACTAGAGGCACTTTCTATGGGTCCCATGGTTTTATCCAAGGTTTTCGCTACTGCACTAAACATGATGAAAAATACTCAAGAACCTCAAGAGATCACTTTTTACTGTGATACACAATCTACTGGAGAGACAAACTGCTCACGTGGACACGATTAGCCTCACAGAGCCTTTTAAGCAGATATTCCCAACACTTGAGCTCACTGCAATAGCAATGGGAGATGGCTACAAAATTATTACAGTAGTGGAGTATGTGCTACAGTCAATTTTATGTAGTCGTGATTTAATACTGCATCTTTACCATTTCTCTCTACTTGGCATGGCACCATATAAGGGATGTAATTGCATACGTTTTGGTAAATTTTGACTTTTTATAATAGATTTATATATATTTTATGATCTAAGTGACAAAATAGACTCGTTTCTACATATATTTTATGCATTCTTGACATACCTTTTTCTTATTTTTGATGTTTCTAGGTTATGTGGTTTGTGAGCTTTTTTCAAATTGTCACAAACTTCAAAAAATTTTCTAATTTATTTATTAAAAATATGGGTAGGGCTTCCCTGGTGGCGCAGTGGTTGAGAGTCCGCCTGCCGATGCAGGGGACACGGGTTCCTGCCCCGGTCTGGGAAGATCCCACATGCCGCGGAGTGGCTGGGCCCGTGAGCCATGGCCGCTGAGCCTGCGCGTCCGGAGCCTGTGCTCCGCAACGGGAGAGGCCACAACAGTGAGAGGCCCACGTACCGCAAAAAAAAAAAAAAAAAAAATATATATATATATATATATATATATATATATATAGGTATAAAAACATATGGGTATAAGTGGACCCATGCAGTTCAAACTAATGTTGTTCAAGGGTCTACTGTGTATGAATTTAAGATGATTTATTTATCTAGTCTCCCATCAATGTACATTTGGATTATTTCTTGTCTATTTCAAACCCTACTTCTATTGACATTTTTGTATATATCAACTGATAAGCATATAGTTAGAAATAGTTCTCTGTGCTGCGTTCCTTGGAATAGAATTGCTGGGTTTTGTGTAAGCATGATCTCAACTTTACAAGGTAATGCCTAGTTGTTTTCCACTGGTGTACCAACTCATATCCTCATATCCGGTTCTTTATAAAATTCCTGTTCCACCATATGATTTCCAATATTTGGAATTATCAATCTTTTAAGATTTTATCTATATCATAGATATGAATTAACTTATTTTGTTTTCTTTTGTATTTCCTTAATTATTAGTTAGGTTGACTAGCCATACTTCTTCTTTTATCAAATGTCTCTTTTATATTTTCCTTTTTTTTAATGTATTATTTGCTTTTACATATTTTGGGGGGGAATTCTTACATATTCTGGATATAAGATTTTCTTGGTTAAGTATTTTGAAAACAATCTTTTCCTGACTTAGTTTGCTGTTTGTCTTTTCACAATGTCTTTTAATAATAAGTTCTTTAATTTAATGAATTTGAATATATTAATCCTGTCCTTTATGACTTGGACTTTGTATGCCTCATTTAAGAAATCCTTTCCCTACTCTGATGTGTTCTCCTATGCTTTCATCAAAGTTCTGTCTTTAACAATTAAGTTTGAGTCTAAGCAGATATGATTTTTTGTGTGTTAGTGAAAAGTAGAATTCAAAATTTATTTTATATTCATAGAAAATTGTCCTAGCATTATTTGTGAATAGTTATTCGTTCCCAACTGACTGGGAATTCTATCTCTGCCATACATCAGATAGCCATATACAGATAGGCTGGACCTATCCTCCACTTGGTACCACTGGTCTTTTCTTCTATACCAGGACTGCATTGTCTTAATTAAATTTTTTAATAATGAGATTTATTTTTAGTAAAACACTTTCTTCTTCCTCCTTTTCTTCTACTCCTCCCCTTTCTCCATCCTCTTCATGAATATTCAAGCTATTCTTGATCCTTTGTTTTTACATATAAATTTTTAGAAAGAGCTTATCAAATTCCAAGCTTGTCCAATTCCAGATTCTTTGGGAATTTTGATGGGAATTTTTAAATTGATTCTATTAATCCATTTAGGGAGAATGGAATAGTTTTTTGAGTCATTTGATCCATGAACATGATATATATTTTCATTTATACAGATCTTAACTAATTTCTTTCAGTATAGTATTCTCTTACTTCATATTCCTGGCTACATATATTTTTGGTTCCTATTATAAATAGTATCCTTTTGGAAATTAAAATTTCTATTATTTATAGGTATACAGAAATTCAACTGACTTTAGTATATTATCCTTATATCTGGCAATTTTACTTTACTCTTCTCCCAATAATCTATCTGCAGAAAATTGAGGTTGTGTATAGAGACAATTATATTATCAGAAAATAATAAAAGTTTTCTTTCTTCTCTTCTAATTCTTATACTTATTTCACTTATTACATTACACTAGCTAATACCTCCAGGATAATAGAATAAAAGTGATTATAGGGCTTCCCTGGTGGCGCAGTGGTTGAGAGTCCGCCTGCCGATGCAGGGGACACGGGGTCTTGCCCCGGTCCGGGAAGATCCCACACGCTGCGGAGCGGCTAGGCCCGTGAGCCATGGCCGCTGAGCCTGTGCGTCCGGAGCCTGTGCTCTGCGACGGGAGAGGCCACAACAGTGAGAGGCCCGCGTACCACAAAAAGAACAACAACAAAAAAACACAAAACAAAACAAGAAATGATTATAGGGGGCATCAATGACTTCTTCCTGATTTTAAAGACAAAGCTTAACGTTACTCGAGTGAGCTTGCTAATATTAATTTAGAATTTTTGCATCTATGTTCAGGTGTGAGGTTGGTCCTTAATATTTCCTGTTTTGATATTCCTTATTTGATTTTTGTGCTAACATTATACTGCCCACATCAACTGAGTAGGGGAATGGTCTCTTTTTTTCTCTTTTGTGGAAGACTTTGTGTTAAAATATATTATTTGTTTTTTGAATATTTGATAAAACTCACCTGTAAAATCATCTTCACCTGATACCTTATTCATGAGAAGAATTTTTATTATTATTAGAACACTAATGTTTTCTCTTTCTTCTTCAGCTACTTTCGATTTGTCATATTTTTCTAAAGTTATTTCATTTTAACCAAGTTTTCAAATGTATTGGCTAAATATTGTCCATAATATTCCTTCTAATCATTTTAGTATCTGATTCATATGCAGTTAAGTCTTCTTTCTAAATTTATTATATGCAATAATCTCTTCAAAGAACTATCTTTTGATTCTATTTGTTTTCTGTCTCCTTAACTTTTGCTCTTACTTTAAGATTACCCTTCTGATTTCTATGAAAGTACTTTTTATTTTTAATTTTTTAAAATCTATTTCCTTTCTGTTTTTTTGCCTTTTATTTTATTTTATTTATTTTTTAACATCTTTATTGGAGTATAATTGCTTTACACTGGTGTGTTAGTTTCTGCTTTATAACAAAGTGAATCAGCTATAGATATACAGATATCCCCATAATCTCCTCCATCTTGCCTCTCCCTCCCACCCTCCCTATCCCACTCCTCTAGCTGGACACAAATCTTTAACTAGGTAATTAATGAATTGTCAGATTTTTTGTATTCTGATATAGATACTTAAGGAGATATATTTTCCTGTAATATTACCTTAGCTCTATACCTCAAACTGTGATAGGTAGAATTACATTTTTGTGTAAGATTTTAAAATTTTAGAGCAGTTTAAGGTTCACAGCAAAATTGCAGGGAAGATACAGAGATTTCCTATATTACCACCTGCCCCCACACATGCATAACCTACCCTGTCATCAGTATCCTCCACCAGAGTGGTACATTTGTTACAGTTGATGAACCTACATTGACACATCATAATCACCCAAAGGCCATAGTTTACATTAGGGTTACTCTTGGTGTTGTACATTCTGTGGGTTTGGATAAATATAAAATGACATGAGTCTATCATAATAGTATCATACAGAGTATTTTCACTGCCCTAGAAGTCTTCTGTGCTCCATCTACTCATCCCCTCACCAAAGCCCTGGAAACCACTGATATTTTTACTGTCTACATCGTTTTGCATTTTCCAGTATGACATATAATTGGAATCATACATTATGTAGCCTTTTCAGATTGGCTTCTTTCACTTAGTAATACCCATTTATGTTTCCTCTCTGTCCTTTCATAGATTAATAGCTTATTTATTTTTTAGCACTAAATACTATTCCATTGTCTGGATGGACTACAGTTTATTTATTCATTCACCTACTGAGGATTGCATTCAAGTTTTGGCAATTATGAATAAAGCTGTTATAAGCATTCACGTTCAGGTTTTTGTTTAAATACTAAGGAGCATGATTGCTGGATCACATGGTAAGAGTATGTTTTAATTTGCATTTCCAAGATGACACATGATGTGATGCATCTTTTCATATGCTTATTTTTCATCTGCATGCCTCTTTGGTGAGGCCCGTTAAAGGTCTTTAGTCCATTTTTTAATTGGGTTGTTTATTTTCTTACTGTTGAGTTTTAAGAGTTCTTATATATTTTGAATAACAGTCCTTTGTCAGATATATCTTTTGCAAATATTTTCTCCCAGCCTGTGACTTGTCTTCTCATTCTCTTGACAGAATCTTTCACACAGCAGAAATTTTTAACTTTAATGAAGTCCAACTTACCAGTTCTTTCTTACATTGATTGTATCTTTGGCATCATATCTAAAAAGTCATTGCCAAATCCCAAGTCATCTGGTTTTTCTCCTGTGTTATCTTCTAGGAGTTTTATCATTTCGTGGTTTACATTTATATCTATAATCCATTTTGATTTAATTTTTGTGGCAGGAGTAAGGTCTGTGTCTAGATTCATTTTTTTGTATGTGGATGTCTGGTTTCTCCAGCAACATTTATTGAAGAGACTATCCTTGCTACATTGTATTGCCTTTGCTCATTTGTCAAAGATAAGTTGACCATATCTGTGGCAATCTATCTCTGGGCTTTCTATTCTCTTCCATTGATCTATTTATCTCCTCTTTTGCCAATACCACTTTATGTTGATTACTATTGCTTTGTAGTAAGTCTTGAAGTCAGGTAGTGGCAGTCCTCCAACTTTGTTCTTCTCTTTTCAATACTGTGTTAGCTATTCTGGGTCTTCTGCCTCTCTATAAAAACTTTAGAATCAGTTAGTTGGATCCATAAATCACTTGCTGGGATTTTGATTGAGATTACATTGAGTCTATAGATCAAGTTGGGAAGAACTGACATCTTCAGAATATTGAGTCTTCCTATCCATGAACATGGAATACCTTTGCATTTATTTAGTTCTTCTTTGATTTTGTTCATCAGAATTTTATAGTTTTCTATATACAGATCTCATACATATTTTGTTAGACTTATACCCAAATATTTAATTTTTGGGGGTGCAAATGTGAATGGCATTGTTTTTATTTTCAAATTCATTTGTTCATTGTTGGTATGTAAGAAAGTAGTTGACTTTTGTATATTAAGTTGTATCCTGCAACCTTGCTACAATCGCTTATTAGTTCCAGGATTTTTTGTCAGTTCTTTCAGAATTTCTCCATAGATGATCATGTTGTCTGTGAACAAAGAGAGTTTTTTGTTTTCCTTCCCAATCTCTGTAGCTTTACTTTCCTTTTCTTGCCTTATTGCATTAGCAAGGATTTCTAGTATAATGGTGGAAAGGAGTGGTGAGAAGGGATATTCTTACTTTGTACCTGATCTTATGGGATAGCTTTGAATTTCTCACCATTAAGTTTGATGTTAACTGTAGGGTTTTTGTAAATAGCGTTTATCAAGTTGAGAAAATTCCCCCCTATTGCTAGTTTACTGAGAGTTTTTAATCATGAAAAGGTGTTGGATTTTGTCAAATGTTTTTCTTCAACTATTGATATGATTTTTCTTTTTTAGCCTATTGACATGATGGATTTCAGTAATTGATTTTTGAATGATGAAATAGCCTTGAATACCTGGGATAAATCCCACTTAGTCATGGTGTATAATTATTTCTACACACAGTTGGATTTAATGTGCTAACATTTTCTTGAGGGTTTTTGCATCTATGTTCATGAAAGATATTGATTTGCAGTTATCTTTTCTTATAATGTTTTTGTCTGGTTTTTGTATTAAGGTAATAGTGGACTCATAGAATGAGTTATGAAGTATTCTCTCTATCTTCTGGAAGCTTCTAGAAAATTGGTATAAATTCTTCCTTAAATGTTTGGTAGAATTCACCAGTGAGCCCATCTGGGCCTGGTGCTTTCTGTTTTGGAAGGTTATTAATTATTGATTCAACTTCTTCAATAGATATAGGACTATTCTGATGTCTGTTTCTTCTTGCATGAGTTCTGACAGATTGTGTCATTCAAGGAATTGGTCCATTCATCTAAGTTATCAAATTTGTGGGCATAGAGTTCTTCATAGTATTCTTTCATTATCCTTTTAATGTCCGTGGGATCTGTAATGATGCCCCCCTCTTTCATTTCTGATATTAGTAATTTGTGTCTTTTCTTTTTTTTTCTTAGTTATCTTGGCTAGAGTTTTATCAATTGTATTGAGCATTGTAAAAAACCAGTTTTGGGGTTTGCTGATTTTCTCTATTGATGTCCTGTTTACAACTTTGTTGATTTCTGCTCTTTTATTATTTCTTTTCTTGTATTTATTTTGGAATTCACTTACTCTTCTTTTTCTAGTGTCCTAAGGTGGAAGCTTAGATTATTGATTTTAGATCTTTCTTCTTGTATATCATTCAATGCCATAAATTCCCCTCTAAGCACTGCTTTTGCTGCATCCCACAAACTTTGATAAGTTGTATTTTCATTTAGTTCAAAATATTTAAAAATTTATCTTGATATTTCTTCTTTGACCCATGTATTATTTAGATGTGCATTGTTTAATCTCCAGGTATTTGGGGATTTTCCAGTTATCTGTTATTGATTTCTAGTTTCCATGGTGGTCTGAGAGGAGACATAGTATGATTTCTATTCTTTTAATTTTGTTGAGTGTGTTTTATATGCCAGAATGTGGTCTTGGCAAATGTTCCATGTGAGCTTGAGTAGAATATATATTCTGTTGTTATTGGTTGAAGTAGTCTATAGATGTCAGTTATATCCAGTTGACTGATGGCATTCAACTGTGTCCTTACTGACTCTGTAGCTGCTGAAACCACCCATTTCTGAGACAGGGGTTTTGAAGTCTTCAACTCTGAAAGCAGATTCATCTACTTCTCTTTGCAATTCTTTTAGTTTTTGCCTCACATAGTTTGATGCTCTGTTGTCAGGCACATACATGTTAATGATAGGTAAAATAATTATTATTCTTTGATACTCAGTATTTTCTAGTTTGTATTTTTATTTTTTTGACCTCTGAATTATGAAGTAGTGATTTTTAAATTTTATCTGAATGAATTTTTGTTTTTTTTCTTATTGTATTAAGTACATTTTAAAAAACAGAACATGCTCTATAAAATATTGATTCTTTGAAATTTGTTGATGCTTGATTTATTGTGCATCACTTGATCAGTTTTTGAAAATATTTCATGTATCCTTGAAATAACATGTATTTTGCAGTCTGGGAATACAATTATTTATGTATATCCATTTGAGCAAATTTTATCATTGTATTTTTCATATCATGTCAATCCTTGTTGATTTCTTTTCTGATTGAACTATAAATTATTGAAGCAGTTATGTTAATTTTCTAATACGGTGGTAAATTCATCAATTTCCTCTTCTGTGTATTTTGAAAATATGTTATGACATTCTTACAAATTTAAAATTATATCTTATTGAGATGTCAAATGTTTTATCAATAAGAAGTGGCTTCAGAATGATACTTACAAGAAAACAAAGCTGTTATGTGTTGTTTCTTAAATACATGCAAAAGGATTGTACATCACAGTAATAAATGCAACTGAAGGTGGAAACAATCCCAAGTCTCTCAGAATAGATAAAAAATATTTCAAAGCAAAAAGGCTGGTGTGGCTAATTCAGAGGATTAACATTAAAACACAGTGTCATAGTTTAATATGTAGTGTTTCATTTTTCTTTCTTAGTAGTCCATAAAATAATAGTACCTCTCTAATTCAGTATATTAGATTAAGTGAAATAAAATGTATGGGTATTTAAACTCATCCTGCTCATCTTTGCCTTTTTTGGGAAATTTTAGTCTGTTTCCACTTGTTTAAGGTAGATTTATTTGTAGTTGCTATTTGGCCCATTTTTTCCATATTCTCAGCCCTCCAATATTTTAGTTATATTTTATTTGTTTGTTTAGACCCCACATTAGATATTATTATTGTTCCCTATAGTCAATGTTTGGTCAGGTTTACCCACGTTTCTATTTTCTTTGCTCACCAGTCCTTGCATCTCATATCTTCCTTCTTAAATCATTTTCTATAGTTCTCATGTATATCCTTTAGAAGTTCCCTTGGCAATGTATGTTAGTATTAAAATTCTCAGCTTTTGTTTGTATAAAATGGTCTTTATATCACTTTCAATCTTGAACAAGTGTTTCCCTGGGAATATAATTCTAGAGTGATAGTTACTTTCTCTTAACGTTTACAGACATTATCTCTTTATCTTCTGGCTTATTTGTTGTTTTGTAGAACTTAATAATTGGTTATAATTCTTATTATTTTATAGGTTATCAGTAATTTCTTTCTGGATGCCTTTAAGATCTTTTTTCTTCTTGGTATTCTGCAATTTTATAATACAATGACAAAAATTTTTGTTTGTTTATCCTTGTTGGGCTACCTAAGACTGAATTCTGACGTCTTTCATCAATATTGGAACTCCTCAGTCTTAGTGGCCCTGAATATTGCCTCCTTACCATGTTCTCCAGTCCCTCATCCTAAAACTCCGATAAGACATATACCAGACCAATTTACTATATCCCCATAAAAGTTAACCTCACTTTCATATTTTCTGTCTCTTTGATTCTCTGCAGTATATTCTGTGTAATCTTCAGTTCTGTCTTGCTATTTATCAATTCCATTTTTACTTGTGTCTAATCTGCTATTTAACACATTCATTGTATTCTTAACAAATTCATTGAATTTAACACATTCTGAGTTCCTAATATATATTATAATATTTTCTGTTTCTGGAAATTTTATGCAGATATTTAAATGCTCCTCATCATTTTTTATAGTCATTTGTTCTTTTGTCAGTTTGATATGCTTTTTGAACATACTAAACATAGTTATCTTATATTTCTATATGATAATTCTAAAAATTTCTTACATGTTTAATTCTGAAATTTTCATTTCAGCTGACTTTCAGTAGCTTGCTTCTTGGGTTATTTTGTGATTTTATAGTCATGGGCGTATGTTTCTTGGACCTTTATCTATTGGAATTCCTTGAGGTCTGAGGTTGAAATTAATGCACTTGGTTTTTTCTTTTAGGCAGTTGAGGGCACTAGCAGGATAGCTTTAAATATTCAGCTTAAGACTTTTTGAATCCATCAGATATTCTGCCCTAAATCCACATGATGGCTGCCTTATGATTAGAAGCCTCCCCTTACCTCCCCACCTTTCTCCACCACCACCATCCAGAGTGATGGCTGAGGCAGGCAAAATATTATTTTTCAGCAAGAATGTTTTTAGTTAACCCATTGAAGGGATTGCTTTGGGGGCACTGACTTATACAATGACATCCCTGTTTTGACTTCAGACATTGGGGGTGCCCTAGTTTTGTCTCTTGCCTGTTACATAGGACATTAAAATTCAAGCTCTACCCTGTCAAGAATTTTCAGATACCCCAAAGGCAAACACCTGTGTAGTTTGCATCTAAGAATTCACCTTACTTTCCAACTAGCTTATGCATGCCTATAGAAAGGTGATGTGTGTGTGTGTGTGTGTGTGTGTGTGTGTGTGTGTGTGTGTGTGTTTAGTTGATCCAGTCTTTTTTCCTGTTCTGTACTGGGAATGTTACTTCAGGCAGCTAAACCATCATATCGCCAGAAATAGAAGATAGATTTCTAGGAGAATTTCTACTATCATAGTGAAAGAATTTCTTAAGACGTAACTAACAAGCTAAAAAAAGAAACTCAAAATCAAGCTCAGAGTTTACCTGGAGAGATTTCTTATGTAAAAGAGGATTGATCTGGAACAAATGGGGCCTTGAGAATTAAAGTGAGGATGTAGAAGAAAATCAGAAGACTAACTAGAGAACTCAAATTCACCACCTCCGAGTCTTCTCTACCTAAGAAAGTAGCTACTCCTCCTTCCCCTCCCACCGTTGTCCCCCTTTTGCCTCACTAGTCAGTGCCTCTTCTAGCTTCAGAACACTATCATTTCCTTACCTAATCACCTTCCAAAGGGAAGCCAATTCTACCTCCCGTTTTGTCAAAATCTAATATATTGACATCTCAACATGCCCTCAGGAGTCATGTCCAAATCTGGAGGGAAAATGCCCACACAAAAGAATTACAGAACTCTTTTGAAAATACATTAGGAACAATCTCAGTAATGTGTATGAAAATGAAATTTTAGAGTGTTCAAAGTGTGAAAAAAACCATAACTTTAGATCAGTTTGCCAATAATGATGCACGTACTAGAAAACCCAGATTCTGACAGTTTGCTGGGTAGACTTACACAGACTTCATTCAGTGTTGACCAACAAATAAAAATGAGTTCCAAGAAATGAATAAGAACATAAGATCGTAAAGATAATTGAAATATGGTGATGGTTATAAATATATACATTTCCCTTTTAAAAGAAAGCAATTATTAGAACAGATGTTTAAAATTCCATCTATATACTGTTTACAAGAGACATGCTTAAAACACAAAGACACAGAAAAACTGGAAAAAGAAAACTTTATCGGCGAGGCCCTTTAGAAATTGGAGGCAATTTCTGCCACATTTGGTGTCCTGCTTTGACCCTTTTACCAGGTGGCCAGAAAAGCTGCCAACTTTCACTGGTGCTCAGAGCAAGAGAAGACTCTCCAGTAGTCATCCTGCAATGCACATGGCTCCGCAGTTCAGTCCCTCTGATCTAGCAGGTACAGAGTCTCTGCTGATCGGCCTGCTGTGTACATTGCAGCAAGCCCCATAAGAGATCAGTGCCCCTTACAGCTCTCGAGCAAAGCCAACTTCTCTATGGCAAGCAACTATGCTTCTTTTGAGAAAGAGTTTCGGGCTCGCTACTGGGTTTGGATGTTAACTGAATGATTGAACACAGTATATTAGAGATGTGGAACTCAAACTGACCATCACGAATTAGATACTAGCTGATATTGTATTTATTTAGTGACTAATTCATGCATGTTCAACGCCACTTAATTATTAAGAAGAGTACTTTTCAAGAGTACTTTTGTCTAAGATCCACAATAAGAAATATTGTTATCATCGGTACCATCCCCCCATATACATCACACACTCATACAGTCCTTCCTCAATATCCTTGGGGTATTGGTTCAAGGAACCACTCCCCCTCCACCCTCCATGGATACCAAAATCCACAGATGCTCAAATCTCTTATATAAAATGACATAGTGAAATGAATACAGACGCCCTCCTCTGTATCTGTGGGTTTCGCATCTTCAGATACAAAAGGGCAACTGTATTTGAAAAAAAAATGTTTCGCAAAACTAAAGATACATTTACATACCTGTGTAGTGTACTGTGATTTTAAAAATTCTCTTTTATTCTATTTAATTTCCAAATTCTGGTTGCAACCCACTAAATTTATTTCCTGACCCAGCAAATGTGGCGACATGCCATTTGAAATGGTATCTCCAAGCAAGTTTTACGAACTTCATTAAGACCGCCTGTTCCTCACTGCCAAGGTCACATTCAGTCTGTACCTGAGGTTCCTGGGGAGTTCCCTGTGAACAGTTGTTGAAGAAGAAAAAAGACTGAGTTGTGAGCAATAATTCTATATGTGGGACTTCCCTGGTGGCGCAGTGGTTAAGAATCTGCCTACCAATGCAAGGGGACACAGGTTTGAGCCCTGGTCCGGGAAGATCCCACATGCCCTGGAGCAACTAAGCCCATGCGCCACAGCTACTGAGCCTGCGCTCTAGAGCCCGTGAGCCACAACTACTGAAGCCCACGTGCCCTAGAGCCCGTGCTCCGTAACAAGACAAGCCACTGCAATGAGAAGCCCGTGCACCACAATGAAGAGTAGTCCCCGCTCGCTGCAACTAGAGAACGCCCGCACATAGCAACAAAGACCCAATGCAGCCAAAAATAAAAATAAATTTTAAAAAATAATAATAATTCTATATGCGATGTTAATAAGCAAGCATAGTGAGTGAGGCTTTTGTAACTCTTTTTACCATAATCTCTGTCACATCCACTATTATAAGTAGTGAAAGATCTGTATCTTGGTAAAAACTATCAGCATTTGCTCTCATTAAAAAAATTTATTTTATTGTGGAAAGAACACAACAGGTAACTACCCTCTTAACAGTTTTTAAGTGTACAATATAGTATTTACTGTAGGCACAATGTTGTACATCAGATTTCTAGGACTTATTCAACTTCCAATACATTTGTTGTTATTTTTAGATAACTCCGTCCTTTTAAGTTAGAATTGCAAACAGGAACATTAACTTTTTTTCCAAGTTCAATAAATACCCTAGTTTTAGAGAGGTCAGCTTACATTCTTTCACAATCATCATTAGATATTTGCAATACATTGAAAATAATTGATGAAATACGTTGAAAATAATTGATGTCCACTTCGTATCAAAAACTTTATCACTGGAAGGGTCTTTAGAAATCACTTATTTTAAAACCCTCATTTCATTGATGAGAACATTAAGGTCCGTAGAGCCAAGGCTACAATTCAGGTCTTCTGATACATGAACTAGTATTCTTATATGCTGTTTGTTTGTTTCAATGTGTCTAATAAGGAGGCTTCTCATTTACAACCCATGTTCAGCACTGGGTAAAAATAAGCACTTGGCTTCATCAAAATTTCTCTCAGCCTGAGTAAATTAGTCACAAAGTGATTCTAATGATCTTGATGCCCTATTCAAGTACTATTCAAATCCAGATAGAGGGAAATATCCTCAGAATAGTGTGTTCTTTCGTCATTCCACACAACCCAGATAATTATATTGCTAAAACACTAAACATTAATAGTCTTGCTGAATAAGCTTGAAACATATCTTTTCTAAACACAGCGGTGCAGGAAAATGAGCAAATTCTAAGGAGACTTTTATTATTATGCCTTTTGTTTTATACAATGCCATTTGGAAGCTAAATGTAGCATCTCTACCCAAAGACTTAACATGCATAATGTGATTTAAAATACTTTTAAAGGTCTTTAAGAAAGATGCACTAATAATGTCACTATTTAGCATATTCCCCGCAACTTATAAATTGCTAGTCTCAACAAAAGTAAAATTAAAGTAAAACTGAAAAGTCATGCCCCCTAGATCAGAATGGAACTCATAGTTATGCTTCATGACCTCAAATACTTCTGATACTTCTCCACCTTCTCTGTATTCCTGCTCACTTCCACTGTTTTTTCCATATCTTTTCACACAATATATCTGTGACTGGAAAACAATTGAAACATCTGGATATTACTAGTTATTCCAATGTTTGTTATCATGTCCTTGAAAGATCCTGGCCACTTACTGAACACCCATGAGGTTGGCTGGAGATTTGCTTTCTCCCCAACCTTTCTGCTCTCAGAAGTAAAATGGAGAGAAATTTGGCTGTCCATACGGTTTGGTCTCAGTTATATACAGTAGCAGTCACCAAGTTTATTTGTATTGCTTTATGCCAATCTCTGTTTACTATTTCTGCTAGTTCCTATTTTTCTGATTCCTTACAAATGTGCACTCTATTATGCAATACTAGAGTTCCCCACTGTCACTGGGTTGATTCATGAAGTGTTAAATTTGCCTGTGGCAAACCAAGGAACCAGAAATCCTTCTATACAAAACAAGTTCAATATTGCTTGGTAATATTATTATTATATAGTCAGGAAAATACACATTTGCTACATGAATGGAGATTGAACAACACCACCATTATCAGAATCCTCAACTTCATAGTTACAATGATAGGTACTGAGCATTCAGCTAGAAGCTCTGTGGCCATCAGCTCTATCAATCCTACCGCCATCATACCATAAATATTCCATCCTCCCTTTTGTGGGTGAGAAAGCTGAGGCATAGACAAATGGAGTCTGTAACCCAAGGCACCCAAGGTCTGCCCGGAGGAGGATCAGGGCAGGGCCATGAATCCAGATGTAATGGCAACTAGAGTCTGGCACATCCAGCTTTACATGAATGAAGATAAGCCAGGATATATAAAAGAAAATCAAGAGAGTATAGTTATTCTTTTAACTAACTTTTTAAAATAAAAATGCTTAAAAAAAAACCCAACAAAGGTTACTTTGAGGCTATATGCTCAAATAAGACCAAATATTTGGTAGGTCCCCTTAGTTCTGAAGGAAGGGCTTTTCCCAAATGAGGAATACTGCCTATTCGTTAGAAAAATGACCGCAAGTAAGATTTGAAGCAGGAAGCACAAACTTAGTGGCCGGCTAGATGACACAAGTGAGTGACTCAGAAAGGTTAAGGGTACTGGTGACTACCATGAGAACATGGCCTAATCCAATGGTTCTCAAAGTGTGGTCCCCTGAACTGCAGCATCACTTGAGAACTTGTTAGAAATATAAATTCCTTTGTTCCCTCACCCCAGACCTAGAGAATCACAAACTCTGAGGATGGGGTCCAGCTGTCTACCCAGAACCGGCCCTCCAAGTGATTCTGATGAATGTATAAGTTAAATGTCGCCACTCCAACCAAACCAATGGGTTTTGGGGTCTGTGGGTTCCAGTCACTTGTTGCCAGGAGGAGCCTATAAATGACATTTGTAAAGCTTTCTGAGTTTGCAAGATATGCCAGAATATGGAATTTTATGTGAACTTTTAAATGTTAGTGACATTTCAGTTAAGAACAAATAAGCAAGCAAAATCTATGATGGCTAAATAAAACATTTTTGCACACCAAACCTTCCCTGGGATGCCATCTTTTGATTTTTGGTTTAGAACATTTGTTAAAAGAGAGAATGCTGTCAGCATAGTTAGCTTTTAGCAACATTGCTTATACTAGTAAGTACACAAGGACCAACTGGTTCTTCTTGAGAAGATGAATTGGCTGGTTAAAGTCTTTGTTTTTCCTTAAGAATTTTTACAAAAGGATTGGAAATAAATAATAGAAATAGCGAAACTTTTAAAATAGCTTATATATATTATTAAAATAGTGAATGCACATGATGACATACAGACAAATACTACTGAGGGTAGTGCCCTCATCCTACCCTATTTCCAGATTATCTTACCAGAGTTTAGCATGATTTTATTCTTCTGGTCTAACTTTGTAACTTTTCTTCTCTTTTTTTAATCCATCAATTTTGACATTAAATTTTATTTGAATTCCTACAATAAAAGACAAGGAAATTCATCTTTAATTTGTTTCCCCCATTTGACATTTCTTTCACCTGCTGATTTTTGTTAGCTTATTATTATTTTTTTTTTTTTTGCGGTACGCCGGCCTCTCACTGTTGTGGCCTCTCCTGTTGCGGAGCACAGGCTCCGGATGCTCAGGCTCAGCGGCCATGGCTCACAGGCCCAGCCGCTCCACGGCATGTGGGATCTTCCCGGACCAGGGCACAAACCCGCGTCCCCTGCATCGGCAGGAGGACTCAACCACTGTGCCACCAGGGAAGCCCGTTAGCTTACTATTATATGATAAAAGTTTATAAGCTTGCATTTAGTTTAGTAATTATAATTATTTTCCTAGATTTTCCCGTAAGTTGATTATAAGTCAATAAATACCAGTTACAGTATCATGATTACAGGCATACCTCATACCTCATTTTATTGCTCTTTGCTTTATTGAGCTTTGCAGATATTGTGTTTTTACAAATTGAAGGTTTGTGGCAACACTACATCTATCAGCACCATTTTTTCCCAGCAGCATTTGCTCACTTTGTGTCTCTAGGTCACATTTTGGTAATTCTCACAGTATTTCAACCTTTCTCATTATTATTATATTTGTTATGATGATCTGTGATCAGTGATCTTTGATGTTACGCTTGCAAAAAGACTAGAACTTTGAAGGTTCAGATAATGGTTAGCATTTTTTAGCAATAAAGTATTTTTAAATTATGTATGTACATTGTTTTTTAGACATAATGCTTTGCACACTTAATAGACTACACTAACTTTTTATGTGCATTGGGAAAGCAGTAAATTCGTGCTACTTGCTTTATTGCAGTATTTGCTTTATTGCAGTGACCCAGGACCACAATGTCTCTGAGGTATGCTTGTATGCAGATTCACAGCAGAATTAATTACTTTGATTGGACTCAGGGAAAAAGAAATAGAACCCCATATCTTTAAAAACAGGTCACTTGAAAGTGAATATTCATCAAAGCTAGGAGATTTCTTTTCTTTTTTCTTACCATCTTAGCTTTTTCTGGGCATATTCACTTGTCAATGTTTTTGTAACCCATATCATCTTCTTTCCTAAGGTCCCTTATTATTCTGCTTAAATAGATCTTTTCTTGCTTTTCTTTTTCCTACAGGATAAATAAGTGAAGAGTTCTTTTCAGTCCTTGAATATAGACAAAAGGCCTTTATTTTGCATTAACCAATAATTGACAGTTTGGTTGGAAATGTACAAGCACACTCTCAATAATTTTTCCATCACAATTTAGAAGACATCATTTCTTTATCTTCTAGCAGAAAGGATTGCTGATGAGAAGTCTGATGTTAATTTAATTCACATTGGCTTATTGGCTTAGTTTCTCTGAAATATTTTATTATAGCATTTCTGCATCCTCTAACCTCCGTCCATCATCCCTCAGAGTTATGGATGGGGGACTGACTGAGAGCTGAACCTAGGGGCAGGACAGGAATAAAGATGCAGATGTGGAGAATGGACTTGAGGACCAGGGGAGGGGGAAGGGTAAGCTGGGACGAAGTCAGAGAGTGGCACGGACGTATATACACTACCAAATGTAAAATAGATAGCTAGTGGGAAGCAGCCACATAGCACAGGGAGATCCGCTCAGTGTTTTGTGACCACCTAGAGGGGTGGGTTAGAGAGGGTGGGAGGGAGGGAGACGCAAGAGGGAGTGGATATGGGGATATATGTATATGTATAGCTGATTCACTTTGTTATACAGCAGAAACTAACACACCATTGTAAAGCAGTTATACTCCAATAAAGATGTTAAAAAAAAAAAAAGAGATGATATATGTCAAAAATCAAGACATGCTTAAGGATATGTGGGCAGGGAGGAGGCAGTTTGGCTAGTTACCCCTACAGTATTCTATATAAGGAGGGCTTTATGTGGGCAGTGGAGGGTTTAATGTATTTTATACCTGGGTTTCTTGGTGTATTTTTCTTCCCTTCTCCCTTGTATCTCTTGCAGCAGCTCTGAGATACCTTCAAGTTCCCCTTTGCATCTCTCTCAGATCCAAAGTCTGGGAGTTGTAATCCTACTTTATTTAGAGAGACGTTCTTGAAGTTTTAGCCTAAGCCAAAAGAAATCAGTGCCAGCTACGCTGAATACACAGGCAGTGGAAGAGAGTAAGGGACACAATTCCCCCAGGTGGTCTGAAAGCAGCTGCTAAATTAATTTCTGTGGTCTACTTCTCTTTGCATTTGTTGATTCTGGGATGGGAGCGCCTTCAGGGCTCCCAAGTGACTATTTGCTCTTGCTCCAAATGTTTGAACTGTTTCGTTTTTTTTCTTTTCTGAGATCTCTGTCCAGTAGACCTCATATGCTTTGCCTTTTCACATTTCTTTGTCAGTCAGCGGCCATTTGTTTTCTGCCTTTAGAATTCATCATCATTTCTGGGCTGCCAATGGGACTTTTTTCTTGTACTTCATACTCAACTTGAGAAATCTGAAGTCAGGTTAATTCAGCTCTGCCTGCTATTGGACCCAAATGGACCAGTCCCATTTTATAAGAAACTCCTAAATTCTTAGTGGCCTCCAAGCCTCTCTCTAGTCTGGCTCCTGGACACCTCAGTGAGTGTCTGCCTTGTTTTTCCTGCTCTCTTACTCACTCATGTCACACTGGCCTTCCTGCTTGTTCCTATTTCTGATACACTCCATACACTTTCCCAGACATTCTTAGAGATCAGCCCTTGAATCCAGCCAGGTCTATTGCATGTCACCTCTCCAAAGGGGTCTGCTCAGACCATCCTATCAAAAGTAGTTTCTCTATCCCCTCAGTCCTATTTTATCTTTCCTGATGGTTGTTACTTCCCGAGAGTACACTCTATATTTATTTATCTAAATATCACTCTATATCGGGCACATGGAACAGTCCTTGGCATTGGCAGGAAAGGGATAAACACCTGTTGAGTGAATGCATGAAACAGTAATGTCCATTACAAAAACTGACATGTGGATATTAAATGTTTGTGTTAAGTCTCCTTTTGTCATCTATTTCAAGTGAGACAACAACAAACGTAAAAAACAAAATTACTACTGCAGGCAGAGTTTATTTCTTTATTCAAATAAATAGTACAGCTGTAGTTAATACAATAAGTTCAATAATCTTAAAATCTGAAAGCACCTATTGATAAATGATGGTGAAATGGCTTCTGTCATTGTTTCTGTCTCCACAGGACGCACAGCTTAATCGTTAAACCCTAGGAGGTGAAGAGACCATTGCCCTCCTCCCTTCTGTCTGGTTTATTTTCTGTTCCATTTATTATTTATATAGTGCTATCACCATAGCAATCTATGCTTCCTTAGTAAAAAGCAAGCAGGAAAGGGAGGGGTTGAAAAAGTGTGTCCTCTGGACTACTTATTTGAAAACATTCTGCTCAAGAGAAAGAACTTCAAACTGGCATGAGAACTAACATTTTAAGTGACCACAGACTGTCACTTGACCTGTCAGAGCCTCAGTTGCTCATTTGTAAAATGACAAATTTGAAAATGAGTGACATTTAAGGTCTTCTTTAGTTCTAACTTTCTGCAATTTAATAACTCTAACCATGGCTAGTTTTAAACACATTTCTGCAATATTTTTCCATATTCATTTTCTATTATAGCAGTCACTGATAATGAAAAGTCATTCTTTAATCAATGATAAACATGAATACCGCATAAATATAAGACATATATAAGGAAACAGTACAGTTCCTATCCAATGCTCTCAGCCTTAGCTATGTAACATGTAAGATAAAAATGGAAAGGCAGTAGTTATCAGCATGGAAACTAGAGCCCCACTGGCTAGGTCAAAATCCAGGTTCAACCAATCTGGATGAATGACTTTGAGCAAGTCATTTAACTTCTCGGTGCCTCCATTGCCTTATCTGTGAAATGGGGTACTTTATAGGTTCTATGAGAATGAAATTAATGTTATTCGAGTGAAGTCCTGAGAATACCGCCTAGCATCTAGAAAGCATTACTTAAGTATTTTCTACTATAAATATCTATTTTTAAAAATTTATTTATTTTTATTTTTATTATTTTTTAATAAAGTTATTTATTTATTTTTGGCTGCGTGGCTGCGTGTGGGCTTTCTCTAGTTGCAGCGAGTGGGGACTACTCTTTGTTGCGGTGCGCAGGCTTCTCACTACGGTGGCTTCTCTTGTTTCAGAGCACAGGCTCTAGGTGCACGGGCTTCAGTAGTTGTGGCATGCGGGCTTCAGTAGTTGTGGCTCACGGGCTCTGGAGTGCAGGCTCAGTAGTTGTGGTGCACGGGCTTAGTTGCTCCGTGGCAGGTGGGATCTTCCCAGACCAGGGCTTGAACCTGTGTCTCCTGCATTGGCAGGAGATTCTTAACCACTGTGCCACTGGGGAAGCTGCTTTGGGTCTTTGTTGCTGCATGCGGGCTTTCTCTAGGTGCGGCGAGCGGGGGCTACTCTTTGTTGTGGTGTGCAGGCCTCTCATTGCAGTGGCTTGTTGCAGAGCAGGGGCTCTAGGTACATAGGCTTCAGTAGTTGTGGCACAAGGGCTCAGTAGTTGTGGCTCGCAGGCTCTAGAGCGCAGGCTGAGTAGCTGTGGCGCACGGGCTTAGTTGCTCCACGGCATATGGGATCTTCCCGGAGTAGGGCTTGAACCCATGTCTCCTGCATTGGCAGGCGGATTCTTAACCACTGCACCACCAGCTAAGTCCTTAAAGGGTTAATATGTGAATTAAATGTGAAAACACGTTAAAATAACACGATATCTAGCAGAAAGAAATTCATTTATCCAACAAATATCTATTGAGGGCTTCCTCTGTGCTGGTCAGTGGTCAAGACAGTGGGTACACAGTATTGAATGAAAGTCTCTGCTCTCCTGGGGTTTGCATGCTACTGGAGAGAGACAGAAAATGTACAAATAAACAATTAAATATAATGTTTAAGGTAGTGAAAATTGCTAATAAAAATAATTTTGGAAGAGAATGTTGCCATCTATTTTATTTAAGATGGCCAAGAAAGTCTTGTCTGACTAGATTCATTTTTTTCCCAAGGTAATTCATCTGATAAACAGAACTTCATAAGTAGAGTGTCAATGTCATTATCATCATATTTCATTAAAATTTATTATGTTAAGAAGTAAGAGTTTGCTTTTGGTATGTCATTCTATTATGCTGATTAAAAATTAGAGTAGTGAAATGTATTTTTGATAGTTCACTAATGCAGTTAGAAAACATGCTCTCATTTTAATCATTTTCAGCAAAAAAGCATTAACATAAAGTCATCCAATGAAGAGTAATTAAAAATTACTGGTATACTTACTGTATGATATACAACGTACTAATTATCAGTGTTCATAATAATAATGATAACTTTAAAATGCATATTTAAAGTGTGAAAAATACAAAAATGCCATAGGACATTGATTGGGAATAAAGGATTACAGAGATGTGCAAAGTCACACGAGCAACACAGTAGCGTGCAAACCTAGGTCCTTGATTCTAATCAGAATTCTTAATAATAAATTTAACTGGCTAGGCTCTGCAGTTGCTTAATTCTGAAATACATATTACTAGCCTTTTCTTCTGTTCACTTTCATTCCTGAGGGCCAGGTTGTGCAAGATAATTTCATTTGCTGCATTAGTGGACTTTCATTACCTTTGCCTTCAGATGAGGAAAAGGTAGAATTCATTCTTTTTTGTATTCAGTATTTTGCATTCTTTTCTGTTGAATCATTTATAATTCAACAGTTTTTTCTACTATAGAGCTTCTCATTCCATGGTAAACAGTTTACCCAATATACCAGGTTAACTCCAATGAGTAGTTTATCAAGATAATGTGAAACTCAGCAATTCTAGAGCAATATGTTTTCCTTAAGCATTGAAAGCTACTTAGCCTATGGTATAGACTGAAAAACATAAAGAACTGCAGGGCCTTCCCTGGTGGCGCAGTGGTTGAGAGTCTGCCTGCCGATGCAGGGGACACGGGTTCGTGCCCTGGTCCGGGAGGATCCCACATGCCGCGGAGCGGCTGGGCCCGTGAGCCATGGACGCTGAGCCCGCGCGTTCGGAGCCTGTGCTCTGCGGCGGGAGGGGCCATGGCAGTGAGAGGCCCGCGTACCGCAAAAAAAAAAAAAAAAAAAAGAACTGCAAATGTGAACTGGTGAAATGATGAATATTCGTGCTATGCAAAGATGCTGATTTTTGTAGAAGCACAACGTCTGGAGTAGCTGCTTGTGATCAGGCTGCTCTTTGTCAACTGTGTATCAGTGACAAGAGATTCACACTTAGGAGAAATAAACAAAAGTAAGAGGTAGTAATTTAAAATTTCTATTCAAATATTTTACCTACTGAATTGATGAAAAATTTTTAAATAACACATTTTCAATTCCTGAGACTGACTATAGAGGAAGGCATTATTTTAGAAGCATTTAAAAATACAGTCCCATTAAGTCATTTTTCTAAAAAGAGTAATAGATGACACTTTGTTGATTTATTATCTTTTCCAGTATAATTTTCTTGGTCTAGAGAAAAGAAGAGAAAAAAGGGGAAAAAATCCTAGTGCCTTACTCTCCTAAATATAGTAAAAATAGAAAAGAGGATATAAATACTAATCCACTCAATAATGTTGTACTTTATTCTTTCCCAAAAAGTGTTTATACACATCATCTCATTTGAAGTTCACGATTACATGTTAAGCACTAAGAAGAGAGCCCGGCACAGAGCTAGCAGTTAGTAGTGCTGTTTGTTTTTACCTTCAGCGGGTCCGCTAGCTCAATATATCTGAGCAATACTCCTTACTCGCTCACTCATGTCTTCAAGCTCCTTCTGCTTTCTCACCTGACTCAGTGAATGGCATCACCTAGATCCTCTAGTCTGAAACCTGGGAGACATCAGTGACTCTGTCTAACCCTTCACCTGAACAACCATCCTCTCCTCTAAGGTCTCCATGGAAGTACATTGACTTGGGTGCTCATGATTTCTTTCGTCAGAACTTGCAATTACCGCTCTCTTGACGTAAAAGAATCTCCGTCCCCGACCCCCTTAAAACTCAATTGCTGCACAGCTGGGGGAAGTGATCCAGTTATGCTGGCTGCCTAATGAACCTTAAATATTCCCCCAGTGATTTTAGCCTAAGACTCAAACTCTTTCAGCCTCACATCTTCCTTGTCACTTCTCCCCAGTCCAACCACATGCTCCTACCATTTATCCCCTCCATACCAAAGCACATGTAGTTCTCAGAATACACTCAAGCCTTCCCTCCCTCGCACAGCCTACATCATCTGAGAACACTCTTTCTTCTTTCCTAGCTTGGGAACCCTCTCTTTATCTTTTAAGACTTGGGCCAAGCATAATTCTCTGGGATGATTACCCTGATGCGCCCCACTGGGTAGCTGCTCCTCGGATCTTCTGTAACCATCTTGCCCAGTTTACTTCCACCATGGCCTTCATCCATTGTGATCATGTTAAATTTAACAAATGAACATTTAAATGCTGAATTTCAAAGATAAAAGACACAAGCCATGCTCTTTATTTGCCTACCGTTCAATGGGGGGGGGGGGGGAAACTAAACAATTACCATACTGTTAACATCAAATGTAGGCCTTTTTAATGAAGATTCAACGCTGTTCTCCCATCCTGCCCAACTTCCCCACACTGCCTTTTTTATCCCAATGCTTTCTTTCAAAAATTTACTTTCTCTCTTCCTTTGAGGCCCGTCAAATGCGTTATGAAGTCATCCCCACTTTGAACAGGATGGCCCAGGCTCCACATAGGGAGTTAAATCAATGGCTGTTTGCCTTCTCAACCTAGCCTGCTGTGGAGCTGGATTATGGCTCTAATCTCGGGAGGTATCCTGACTCTTTTTGTCTCATTTTTAGTTTTCATGTGCTCCTATGCATCACTGTTTCTTATCGGGACCCAAACTAGGGACTGGACCTTCTTTGTTTTTTCTTTCTTCCTTCTTCCCACCCTTACTTCTTTCTTCCTTTCCTCCCATCTATCAGTAAATACTGAGTACATATGCACCGTACATGCTATTAGTTGCTCTGGTGGAGTGATGAATAAGACAGATATTGTTCTGGTTTTCATGGGGCTTTAAGATCTACCAAGAGAAGAAATCAGAGTTGTGGTTACCAGAGGCAGGGTGTGAGAGAAGGGAAATTAGATGAAGGCAGTCAAAATGTACAAATTTCCAGTTATTAGGATAAATAAGTACTAGCGATACAACGTACGATATGATAAATAGAAGTAACATTGCTGTATGTTATATATGAAAGCTGTTAAGAGAATAAATCCTAAGAGTTCTCATCACAAGGAAAAATTTTTTTCTATGTATTTAATTTTGTGTCTCTACGAGATGATGGATGTTCACTAAACTTATTGTGATAATCATTTCATGATGTATGTTAAGTCAAATCATTATGCTGCGCACCTTAACCATATACAGTGTTACATGTCAGTTACATCCCAATAAAACTGGGAGAGAAAAAACGAATCTACCAAAGGACAAATATGAAATTAAAAATATTTGTTTATTTATTTAAATTATTTAATTATAATACTGGCAAAAGGAAAAAAAGGAAGAAACGATTTTTGCTAATGAGGTTCTTAGGAATTTCAAACTTGTAGGCAGCGTTTGGATGAGAAGTGGCTTATGGTCTTTTCTCTAAGAGCACTGCTGCCCTCAGGTGCATCCTGGTAAAGGGAAGTTTTCTCATCTTTACTACCCCCAAAATGCTTTACTCAACTTGTAGTGTTGGGGAAAAAAAAGGCAATTTGATTCACTGATATTCAGGTATTGAAATCCTACCAAACCACCCCTGCACACACATGAATAAATTGCAAAAGTGGCTTCAAGAGTCTATACTTTTCATAGATTAATCCTCTATTTAAGCTGCAGAGAGTTGATTTAATACCATTAACATCTGATATGCTCTCTCAGTTACAAACAGACATCATCAGCCTTCTAAGGAGGGGCCCCACCTTAACTCCAGTAACTAGTTTAAACGTGGCCACATCTTAGTCGATATAGTTTAATGTATTGTATGCATACTTTTGCACATGAGAATCATGTAAATTGTTGGGTAATTTCTTGAGAGAGCTAGCAAAAACACTGGGGTTAGGAGGAGAAGCTCTGCAGTCATCCTGACCCTGTCACTTGCTAGATTTAAAATCTTGAACAAGTAACTGAATTCTGTGCTACAGTCTCTTCATGTATACAATGAGCTAATATTAATAGTATAGGTTTGTTGTAAGGATTAAATACGTAGATACACTCAAAGCACTTGGCATATTACCTGGTAGATAAAATGTGTTTGATAACTGCTCGGGGAACATTCTTATAGACTCATTTTAACCCAAGGTGAGAATTAAATCATTCATTTTGTTTGTGCATTGAAAAAGAGAAGCAGAGTAACAAATTTGATACTAATATCCTAAAATGAGCTTCTAACACAGTGTTGTAGACAAAATAATGTCCCCCACCCACCAAAAAAAAAAAAAAAAGGATGCCCAGGTCTTAATTCCCAGAACTGTTAATATAATATATTACCTTCCATGGCAAAAAGAACTTTGCAGATGTGATTAAGAACCTTGAAATGGGAAGATTACTCTGGATTATAAAGGGGGACCCATTGTAATCACAAGGGTCACTATAAGAATGACCAGAGTGAAGAGAAGGAGATGTGGTGATAGAAGAAGCTGAAGTTGCAGAGAAGTGCTTACTTGGAAGGAGACCATGAGCCAAGAAATGCGGGCAGCCTTTAGCAGTTGGAAAAGGGTAGGAAAGGGATTCTCTCCTAGAGACTTCAGAGGGAACCAGCCCTGCTGACATCTTGACTTTAGCCCAGTGCAAATGATTTTGGACTTCTGACCTCCGGAACTGTAAGATAATACGTTGGTGTTGCTTTATGCCACTGAATTTGTGGTAATTTGTTAAAGCAGCCATAGGTAACTAATATACACAGCTGGGACAGAATTTTTTTTTTTCTTTATCAGGCCAAGCAAATTTTTAAAATGGAAAATGGAAAAATTATAATTCAGCATACAAATATGTGTTGCAAACACTTTTTTTAAAAAATGTAGGGTTAATTTTTGTCTTCATCACATGAGCAGTGTAGAAAATTTTCTGCTTTAACTCTCTGGTTATAGGTAAACATACTATGCCCTCTACCTTGCTTATCTTTCAACTCAGCATAATTACAACTGATAAGAATTGGATATTCTGCTAAGAATTCCAAATTTGAAATTAGACATTCTTGAATGGAAGAATGGGTCAGTTAAAAAAAAAAAAAAAATATATATATATATATGTATATATATATAGACATACACATATATTATATATAATATATATCTCCTTGGGTCAGTGAAGAAAAAATACGTATTTCTTTGAATAAAGAATAAAAATAATTACACCGTGCTAGCATTATTACACCGTGCTAATATTATTGAGTGCAATTTTTCTTTAAAAAAAATACCTAAAACTTCTTTCTGTTTTCAAAGTCCTGTTTCTTAAATTTGATTTTGCCTCTCTCTGCTGATTTAATACTTATTATATGCCAGGCACAGTACTTTCAAAAGAGATAATTTCTGGGCATGATTATTTGTGTTATAAAATGAATCAATACACCGTTTCTTGAACTAGAACCCCCCATGGGGCATTTCTAAATGTTTCAATTTTATAAGTGTGTGATTTATATACACAGATTTTCTTGAGCACCGTCGCTGCAAAAAGTGAGGAGCATCTGTGTATATAGTGTCTGTAACTGGGCATGTTTCCATACATCAACCATAGTGCATGCATGGCATTTAAAAACATACCATTTATAAAGTAAAGCAATGCCCTAGGTTAATTTTGTTTCAAAAGGCTAAAACTGCTGTGTTGAGGCACAAATACTTACTCATAATTATTAATATTTCTATCTCATGTACCTTGCTTTATACTCATAGAAGTTGAAAGTGATGTTTCCAGACCTTAATAAAAGAAGAAGAAAAAGACATGAGAGAGAGAAACTTTAATCAGTTAGTAAAATGAGTTTTACCTTTATTTAAAATTCCATTTGTCTAAAAAGAAAATAAACAGGTAATCCTCTTTCAAAGAGGCTGCATAATGGTTCTGACATATTGCAATATGATAACAAAGATTTAGAGATGAACTTAACTATTCACCTGATTTTTAAAAACGTATTATGTCATAGCTTCAGGAGTCAAATCAGAATGAGACACGTTGATTTTTAAGAATGTGTATATGTAAATTTTTTATCTTTTTTCTATTCTTTAATATTCCCTATGCACACAGCATACTTATTTGGCCTATGGTAATATCTGCAGACAAACTGCACAACTTCTGCTGGTTTCCAACAGCAGGGACTTGTCAGTGCTGGATGAAGGTTGCATGGCACATGCCAGCTCAAACATGGACATTTCCTCTTTCTGTTTTCCTGCTCCCAAAGGCCAGCCAATCCAGGTTGAAAGCCCTCAAACCTGGCACATGTGATTCAGAATCTCAATACAAATGATTATGCTTTCATTCCAATGCCTCTGCAGGTGATAGAAAGTAAGCTGCCGTCTTTCCAGGAGAGGACTGCAGTCAATATGTTCACAAATGCTTTTCTTTTAGAAAGAAAGGTATTTATCAGTGCAGGACAGTGTTTAGAAAAACTGGTAGTCAGCTACTTTTAAAAGCAGTGCTTATTGAGTTTTAAACCATGGCCAGAGAGAAAAGAAAAATATGGATTCCGGGTATGGTTCTCTTTGTGGATTCCATATACAGTACATCTAATAAAATTAGAGGTTCTTCCACTTTCAACTTATCTCTCAAATATGACCTTGTGTCTCCAAATCTTTGAAGCTTTCTGATAGAAAAAAATACCAATTTTAAGGGGAAAATCTGCAAGGCATGGATAGTTGTCTTTTTATACACTTAACAATATTATCATTACTATTGTGGTTAGTATTTGTGAAACAGGCAAAGAGGATTCGTGTGTGTATTAGTTTTCTTTGGCTACCTAATAAATTACCACACACTTAACAGCTTAATATAGCATTCATTTATTATCTCACAGTTCTGTAGATTAAGTCCAGCACAATGTGACTGGATTCTCTGCTTAGGGCTAAAATCACAAGGCTAAAATCAGTGTGTCATTTGGGCTGAGTATTCATCTGAAAGCTCTGGGGGAAAATTCTCTTCCAAGCTCATTTAGGTTGTTGGCAGAATATAGTTCCTTGCAGTTGCATGGCTGAGGTTCCCATTTTCTTTCTGGCTATTGGCTGGAGATCACTTTCAGCAGCTAGAGGACATGCTCAAATCATTTCCACAAGGCCCCATCCATCTTCAAGTCAGCAATGGCGTATCAAATCCTTCTTATATGTTAAATCTATGACTTCCCCTTCTGCTACCAGCTGGAGAAAACCTTCTCTTAAAGGGCTCATGTAATTAGTTAGGCCCATCTAGATAATCTTCCTATCTTAAAGTCAACTGATTAGTAACCTTAATTACATCTGCAAAAACCGTATTGCCAGGTAACATAACATAATCATAGGAATACCACCAGGGGGTAGCAATTATGAGGGCCATCATAGAATTCTGCCTACCACAGTGTGTGTCTATTTACCCTTCCTGGTTATTACCACATTTCATTGTCTTTGAACTATTTCAGAACTCTGTAAATTCTAGAACACTGATAACAGCACACGTGATTCTTATCCATAGAAATACAAGTGAAATGTGCCTGGTAGAATGCAACTGATTGTTGCCCTATGGATAGGATACTTTTGCATCTATTTGTAACTTCATTTTAGCATTCCCTATTGCTGAACATATGGTTCTTTAAACTCTCCTTTGACTTAGTTGTAACATCTTCCTGGTTCCCTCGTTAAATAGTGAATTAAATAATATATTTGACTTGTGTTCATTTTATATTTTTATGAGTTATACTTTAACTTAAAAAAATGGTCCTTTAAGAATATTTGTTGTATTAGTTCACAAGTGGTTCATTAATACACAGACACATTCTTAGATAAGGCCATAAGAAGCTTGATCTTTAGAAAATTGAAAAGTGTCCTAGAAATGAAGGGTATGGTTGAGTGGAAAAGGCATGACTATTCCAAGTGAAGTTTTCTGCTGATACCTTAGAGAAGTTATAAAAAAAAATTGTCTCAATTTCAAGAACTTCATGTGTACTTATTTTTATAAGGGGAGAATATAGAGTACATATATTTAGTAACAGAAACACAAGAATGAGCTCCTTGAGCATTCCCTAAATGAAGGAAAGCCACAAACAAACAAACAAAAACTGAACTCATAGATACAGTGAACAGACTGGTGGTTATCAGAGGTAGGGTGTGAGGGGGTAGGCAGAATGGGTGAAGGTAGTCAAAAAGTACAAACTTACAGTTATAAAATAAATAAGGCCTGGGGATATAATGTACAGCATGGTGACGATAGTTAATAATACTTTATTGTATATTTGAAAGTTGCTAAGAGAATAAACCTAAAAGTTCTCATCACAAGAAAAGGATTGTAACCGTGTGTGGTGATGGATGTTAGTTAAACTTACTGTGGTGATCATTTCCCAATATATACAAATATTGAATCGTTATGTTGTACACCTGAAACTAATGTTATATGTCAATTGTATCTCAATTTAAAAAAAGAAATTTTACAAAGAATGGGTCCATCAATTAGCTTGACTGGCATATTTTTATGTATCCCTAAAAGATATTCCTAAAAGACCTATTGCACAATTGATTATACTTACCAAGGATGATAGGCCCAGCATTCTGAACTCAATAAGTTTTACACAAACATTTTGCTCCATTAGTTTTCGACTGTCAGATTACAGTGAACTACAATGATAAAACATAGAAAAGATTTTGTGTTTGAATGCTAATCAGTACCCAAAACCAGTATTTCAGTTTGCTAAAAATTATCTCTAACTAGGTAGATAATATTCTTAGAAATTCTCTTTGTACATAAGAGTTCTGCTTTAACTGTGGAAGGACAAGAAAGAAAGATAGTTAAATTTGCTTTACCTTGTTTCTAACTTTATATGCTACTAGTAGATGCAGGCAGTAATATACCAGATGTTTTCTGGAAAGTATGTTTTAAAAAAACAAATGTCTTAAATTAGAATAAATGAAAAGTAACTTATTCAGCAAGAGGATCTTAGTTAAAAGCCTTGTAAACTTTAGAAAGAAAGCATAAGGCTATCCTTGGCCTTCCTTCTTACTGAGAAAAAAATAATTCTCATAGGAAGCATCCTTTCATGACTCATTTACAGTTTTGCATCCGTGAGAAAGAAGGAGGAGGCTGACGCTGAAATCAGCACTAAATGGGTAAAATAAACTTATACTATAGACTTGTGGGTGATTACCTTCAGCATGATGAATTAGTCATTTCTAGAATCAGTGAAGAGCAGGTTCACCTTTAACCCCTCTCACCATGCTGTTTTTTTCATCAAGGCATTGGACCGAGTAAACTCAGGCTGTTGTGTTAAAATCATGAAGTAGAAAGTACTACTTTTAGACTTTACAAGTAGAATACTTCTATTTAAGTAAATTGTATACATTGTGCTTGTCTTATTGCACTACTATATAAAACAAACCCTTGAGATAGTCTCACTTTTAAAAGTGACCTAGTATGATGCAGAAAATATTTATAAATAAGTTCAAGGAACAAATAAAATGAATGAGCACATTCTAAAAAATCAATGGCAAATGGCTGGGATTTATTTTTTCCAAATATGATCTAAAGCTGTGGTCAGATAGACTTGACATAGGAATATTACACCTTTCCAGGATCATTTTCCAGTGCCTTTGAACAGTGTTCTCTCACAGGCACACTGAGTTGCACTTTGAATTTCTTGCTTTGATGCATTCCTGATTTTATTGGTGCTAAAAGGCAAAGTTTGGATTTTATTTATTTTAAATGCATTAGAGAAATATTTGCAGAATGACTGGATTTATAATAAAGGCTTCTAACCAACAGATCAGTTAATAAACCAAGAAAACTACACCCGTATGGATCCACTTAGAAAACTGATAGAGTTGCTTAGTTGATGATTCTTAAACATGAAATATTTTTTGAAACTTTTAAAGAGCTTTAGTGGTTTTTCACACGAGGACAATCATGTTTAAAATACAGACCACCGTTCTGTTAGATTTCAACAAACACAACCTTAGAAACTTTTAAAAATATACATCACCCGATGAAAGCCAAAAGATATAGGCTGGATTTTTACAGGGCCAACATAGGGCATTTCAAGGAGAAGAATTTGGTGTATACACATGTGGCCTACATCATGACAAGCAATTGTGAGGCCAGGTGTTTTAACTAGATCGTTAGTAGTTCTCAGCTTACTTAGAGAATCCCGCCTTTGGCCAGTCCAGCCTTCACATAAAGTCTCAAGTTCAAAGCACAAGTCAAGTTTGGCTTTCTCCATGAAGTCTTTCTGACTAATTAAAATTACCTTGATTTCTTCTCGCCAATAAGCAGTCAGCATCATGATCTTGTAAGCTGTGTTCTATTCGTTGCAAGGTGTGTGGACGTGTGTGTGTGCACTCACACGCAAGTGTGTTTCTGTGTACATACGAACCTTGTCTCCCATGCTGGAGTTTGCACTTCTCCACTCAGGAAGCATGGCCTCCTGCCTTTGTTTTTCCCACGGTGCCTACCGTAGAACATGTTATTAAGCATGAAATGGTTCCACTGTGAAGCTCCACGTTGCTGCGGCCAAAGGGGTTTTTAACGGGGTACACAGGAAGTATCCTAGAGTCCATGATTTTGCCGAGTGGGAGGTTCATTTTCAACTTGGACCTAAGCCGGAATTTATTCTTCCAGCCAGAAGCAGTAGAATATACACCCCATCCTTGCAACGGCTTCGGCGCTGGTAGAACACAGAGGCAGCAGACAAAGAGCACTCAGAGAAGATAGAAAGTTGCCGGGCTGCTCAAATAGAGACAGAAGCCAGTCCCTGTATAATAAATACTAGCAGGGCTTCCCTGGTGGCGCAGTGGTTGAGAATCTGCCTGCTAATGCAGGGGACACGGGTTCGAGCCCTGGTCTGGGAGGATCCCACATGCCGCAGAGCAACTGACCCCATGAGCCACAACTACTGAGCCTGCGCGTCCGGAGCCTGTGCTCCGCGACAAGAGAGGCCGCCATAGTGAGAGGCCCGTGCACCGTGATGAAGAGTGGCCCCCACTTGCCACAACTAGAGAAAGCCCTCGCACAGAAACGAAGACGCAACACAGCAAAAATTTAAAAAAATAAATTAAATTAACTGACCAAGGTCATGCAACAAATAAGTCACAAATCCTTCCCAAACTTAAAAATAAATAAATAAATAAATACTAGCAGTAGCCAGTTAGCTGACAGCAAGGAGCGAACCTGCTTTCATAATGAACTATATATAGTTTAGGAAGACTCTATACTAAAATCTGAAAAGCAATCAAAGATAGAAACAAAGAGTTTTCTGCTATAAAGGATAAGGAATTTGATACAAAGAAGTGATTATCTCAGTATAGCAGAGCCAGGAGTGTAAAGAAGATATGGATGACAAATTGACAACAGTTGAAGAAAACTCCTCTCTGTGGTACCTGAATAGAGACACTTCACTAGTTTCACTGAGCTAATAACACAGAACTGGAAAAGAATTTCCAAACTCTACTCAATTTTATTGCTAGTTTGTTACATATACTTATCCTTAAGTGTAAGTAAACTCTAATGCCACTTTTATAATACTTTTCTTCGTACAGTCTTGAGATAAAGACACCCTCTAGGTATCATTAATGATAGAATCTGAACCCAGTAACTTGCAGGCATATTTCTGGCCCCTATGTTGGACATACCAGGGCAGCATTCTTTATTGAAAAGTTATTCTTACCAGGATACAATGTACTATCACCTGGCTAGGCAAATGTGTCTGTTCACTAAGAACCTGTTGGTTTAACCCCAAATATCATGAATATAAGAATTTCTTCCTTCGAGTTCATCTCTAAAATAAAGTAGGATAAAGCTACCCAATAATCTGTACACAGTGAAAAGAAAAAAAGCAACATGAGATTGGATGTTTGATAACCTTGAAAGAGAAAACAGTTGGCTGTTAGTAAGCCTTAGAAGTGACATTTACCTTGGTCAGTTTACCTGGTCTCAGAGTTTGACATCCCAGCCAAAATAATCTTGTCAGTCACCCAGAGTGTGTGAAAGTCAAGGAGGCTGACATGCATTTTCCAAACTCATAAGAGGCTGAAAAATGCCAACTTTGTTCATATAGTACGTTAGAACTCTTGATCTTGAGTGACAAAGCTCCCAATGTCAAGCTGGCTTGAGCACAAAGGGAATTTATCAGTTTAAATAACCAAAAAAGTCTGGAGGTTTGAGGTTTGGTTGGTTTGCTGTGGAGGCTCAAACAATATCATAGTTACCTGGGCCTCTGTCTTGGATTGATTTCCCTCCACATGTTGGATTCATTTGCAGACATGATCACTATTCTTTATTAGAAACTTACCACTGCAGCTCCAGACTTCACATCCAGTGTGGAAAGGAGAGTCTCTCTTCCCCGACTACCCTGGATCTTATTGTCATGGCCCCAACAGAGTCACATACCCATCCATGAACCAATCACCAGACCGGGAAGATGGGATGTACTGATTCATGTTAGCTGGTCCTGTGACTGAAGATGAGGTCGACCGCACCTTGATTGTGTGGCCTAAGGGGAAGGATTCATTATTTTTCAAAGGAAATGCTATGTATTACTGTTAGAAAGTAAGACAGATGCTGGGCAAAAAAAGGCAATTCCATGATACAATGAAAAATACAACTGAACTAAATATTCGCCTCAGCCTGACCAGCATATTTTTCCCCTGAGCAAGCTAAAAATGGAGATAGAAATATCAGACATTTTTGGGGGGGAGACAAGGAATTAGATTGAAGAAAGTTTGTTATATAATTCAAATATTTCCTGGCAGCAACCTGTTGTATTCAGCTTCACACTGATTGTACATCTATGAAGTGATCTGGGCATTGGTTGCTGGGGGCCTCACTGCAGACCTATGTATTGTCTTCCACATTTGTCATATAATGAAAATTCTAGCTGGTTAAGCAAACTCAGTTTTAAATTTGAGTCAACCAGTTTCCAACAGAAATTGATTTTAGAACTCTAATATAGAACTCTAATGTCTGTCTGTTAGACTTCACTGGACTCTACAGATGGGCCCATTGCCTCCACCCTGGCACTCACTTATTGTTATTTCTCTTCCTTTTTCTTGAAAATAATAGTAGTCCGTTTACTTAGGTGTGTAGCCTTAGGCAAATCATTTGGCGTCTCTAAATCTCAGATTTATCAATTTCAAATGAGACTACATAAATTCCATCCATCCTTTCCGTATTCTCCATGACCACTTTCTCAGTAAAGGAGGTCATTAAAGTGTCTCTCTTATTTTACATGTTGTATGTGTTCACGTTGTACTTTTGCTGTTACATGTCCGGTCAAATAAACTCCAAATCTCAGTGGCTTGGGAAAATAGAGGTTTATTTCTCACTTGTGATACATGTCAGCTGGGGCTCTGCTCCACATTATTTTCATTCAAGAACAAGGCTGGAAGAACAGTTTCTACCCAGCAAATGTCAGTTTGATGGCAGAGGGAAGGATACTGGTGGAACACATGGCCTTGTGTAGATCACTTCCACTTGTGTTCCATTGGCCAAAGCAAGTCACATGACCAAGGCAAGTATCAGTCTGGTAGAAAGTGAGTTGGTCCCACTGAGAAAGGCAAGCACAAGGCAAAGACCTAAAATATGTAATCCTCTTACAGGGAAGGGTAGGGAGGAGTTGGAAAAAACAATACAATCTACCACGGTACTCACTGCCCAAGTACATCAAAAACTTATCTTATGTTGCCTATTTCTTATGTGAAAAAAATAAGACATTTAAAAAATACATTCTAGGGGCTTCCCTGGTGGTGCAGTGGTTGAGAGTCTGCCTGCTGATGCAGGGGACATGGGTTCGTGTCCTGGTCTGGGAAGATCCCACGTGCCGCGGAGCGGCTGGGCCCGTGAGCCATGGCCGCTGAGCCTGCGCCTCCAGAGCCTGTGCTTCACAGCGGGAGAGGCCACAACAGTGAGAGGCCCGTGTACTGCAAAAACAAAAACAAAAAAACATTCTAGCATCTCTTAGTGCTACATTTATAGTAAACCCAATGGAGTAGATAAGAATATGAGACCACTCTGAGAAAAAAGAATGTCAACTAGAACCAAATCTTTCCAGTGCAGGCTAGTGATCAGTTGTGGTTCTTTGCAATTCAGTACATTTGGAAGTGGTAATAAAACCCATAGGGAGAGAAAACAGTAAGTATGAACTCTGGGTTTGTGATTTACTCTTTACTCTGACTTCTCCCAATTACCTTTCAAATTCTGAACTTGGCTGGCACACATGATTATCCATCAACAAACTGAATATCAGCTATTCACCAAGTAAGTGAATGCTACAAAATTTGAGTGGGTTTAGCACAAGTAAACATGACATGAAGTTGCAACATTGATGGGGCATTGAAATTCCGTTTCCTTTGAAGGGTGCTGTGATATCCCTGTCAACCTAATGCAAGAGTTCTCAAAGTGTGGTCCAGGAGCTGGCAGAATCAGCAGGACTGGGAATTTGCTAGAAATAGAAATTTAGGGGCCCACCTTTGACCTAATGAATCAGAAACTCTGGGAGTAAGACCCAGCCAAGTCTTCCAGTTGATTCTGAAATGCACTGAAGTTTGGAAACCACTGGTCACAGTCTGTTCTTAAGCCTCTGGGACTTCAAGCCTGACGAGGTAGGGGCTGGGTTTCTGAGTGGCTCAGGGCCCATCGGCACCTTTTCCTTCCATCCAACAGAATCTAGTGCCGTTTATAATCCCCACCTGAAACAACGTATCCTATACAGCCTAGTGTTTGAAACCTTCAACTAGATCATTGACATGGATTAGTGTGAGAAATATTTCTATATCACCGCATATTTGCTTTAAAAATATGTTTTAGCTATTTGCCTCACTATGCCACTTTGACCAATGTTATGTGATCTTGAAATAAAAAACCTTGTCTTGTTTTAGGGTCTGCTTTGCCAGAAATATTTATGGCTTGCCCAGCTCTGCCAGGATAGGAGAGCTGCAGGGGTTTGGTTTATAGCAAGCTGACTTGTGTAGGTCAAGAAGGCCTGTGGAAAAATCTGAACTGTGCCTCTTTCCCAAACCAAATTCAGGCCCCGGTCCAAGAAGAGAGAAATAAACACTCAGGTAAAGAATTGTTCATTTCTTCTGGAATATTTAAAAGATCTTTCCTAAGAAGGCTTGATTTGGGATCAGAGAAGTAGGATGAAAAAGAAAGATTTGTGGGAATTGCTGAGTTCAGTATTGGGGATTGGATCATTGTATAATACTTCCTTTCCAACCGGTTTGAAATCTTCAGATCATTTTGGGAGTAATGACTCTTTAATAATCTATAGTTCTCTACTTTAGCACAGATATCTACTGACTGAATCTACCATTGTTGTTCTTTTGATGAATGTTTCTTAATATAATTTGGGTATTTTTGTCGATTCTTAAGGGAAACATTTGTCTATTTTAAGCCATGTTATTTTTCCAAGTAAAAGGATGACTTCTATAACTGAAAATTTCATGCTAAGTTTTATGCTTACTTCTTTGAAGCACTTTCAATTTATGAGTTTAGATGTTTGCCTGTGGTATTTGTTTAGCCACTGGAACATTATACACAATTTCTTTCTTTAGAAGAAGGTACTAACAGGGGGCAGGACGTAAAGATATGATGATACATTGATAGTTAACGTGAAAGTAAAAAAGGATACCTTTTAAAATGTATATTTTATCATCTAATTTTTCCAGGCTATATCAGTCTGAGGGCATAGATAGACAGGATGTTACAATGAAAGAATACGGGGCAAAATAATGATAAAAACAAAAATGTATTTCCTAGAAACTATCATAGCTGCTGCAGCATCTCTTGGCATTTCTTTCTGTCTCCCTCCGTTATCCCCTGTGCTCATCACGTAGCTCTCGGTTCACATCTCTAATGATGACATTCCCCTTTTGACACCACCCACATTATGACGTAGCCTTGATTTCATTTCCATTTCAATGGTATTTATGGTGAAATAAAGAGAAATACCTTCCACGATTAGATTAAGCTGTACAGATTTGTTCCTTCTCTTCCCACAGTAGCACATTCTTTTTTTTCCTATTTGATTTATGGATTTAGTCTCTGACCGCCTCCTTTTCCCAAAGAATCTGGCATAAGTTTCCTAAGGGCTTTTCTAGAAGACAATTTGTGTGACATATTATTTTGCTTCTTTCTTCCCCTCTAATTCCCAATGTGTCCCAACCAAGTTCAAAAACAATTCTACCAAGTATGAATGTCTTTTAAAACTTCCATAGTGCCTGAGAGGAAAAGAGGTCACCACTTTTGCCTAAATGCTTTAAAAAATTGGGAACCCCGTGTATTCTGCCACTGCCATTCTCATGAGGATAATTATGACTTTCAAAAATATAATCCTAGCCAACCTTCTTTTTCTTTAATTAATTAATTAATTAATTAATTAATTTATGGCTGTGTTGGGTCTTTGTTTCTGTGTGAGGGCTTTCTCCAGTTGCGGAGAGCAGGGGCCACTCTTCATCGCGGTACGCGGGCCTCTCACTACCGCGGCCTCTCTTGTTGCGGAGCACAGGCTCCAGACGCGCAGGCTCAGTAGTTGTGGCTCACGGGCCTAGTTGCTCCGCAGCATGTGGGATCCTCCCAGACCAGGGCTTGAACCTGTGTCCCCTGCATTGGCAGGCAAATTCTCAACCACTGCGCCACCAGGGAAGCCCCAGCCAACCTTCTTAAAGGTAGCTAGAGATGACCAAATTTGTAGTAAATCGAGGCCCTTCCACTGTGACTCTGAGAACATACAGAAATAAAGTTTTTTATTTAGAAAATATATTTTCAGTAGTTATCTAGGTCAGCCTTTCTGGGATCTGGAAAAGTTGAGTTAGCTTTGGGAATAAAAGAGTCCTAAGGCTGTACCATGGTGACCTCTTACTTGATTATTGGGGTCTATTATGGACTAAATGTGTGTGTTCCCCCAAAATTCATATGGTGAAATCCTAACTCCAAGGTGATAGTACCAGGAGGTGAGACCTAATTATTTAGGTCTTGAGGGTGGAACTCTCATGAATAAGACCACAGAGAGCTCTCTCCAGCCCTTGGCCATGTGAGGACACAGCAAGAAGTTGGTCATCTGCAACCAGAAAGTGGGCTCTCACCAGATAATGAATCAGCTGGTCCTTGACCTTAGACTTCAAGCCTCCAGAACTGTGAGACATAAATGTTGTGTAAGCCATCCAGTCTATGGTATTTTTGTTAGAGCAGCCCAAAGTGACTAAGACGGCACCCAAAAATGCTGTGCCAGGGAGGAACAAAGTGACCAAAGTGCAGAACTTAAATAAAAAGGTCAGGATCCAAGATATTTTATTGAATGGAGCACCGCAGTGGGGAAGGAGACAAAATATTGGTTGGAGAATGGGCTCAGTAGACATTAAAGAGTCCAGTGGGTCAGAGGGAGGTTCAGAAGCGAACAGAGGATCACAGGCTCACAGCCTGTCTGCGACACCGGTCTTCTTATGCACAAGATGGGGAGCACCGTCTTTACAGTAAAGCTATTCCAGACCCACATAAGTAGCGTTTTGCTTTCTTTTCCATTATTTGGAGATTGGGAGCTTCCCTAGACTTTACTTTGGGTGTTAGGGTTCTATGTCCATTGAATTCAGCTTTGATCAACATGAATGGTCGCTTCATTCCTTTATTTTAATCTTCTTTCTTTCACTTACTGGATGCTTCTCTCTGGGCTGCATTTGATCACAAACTTCACCCCCAATTTCCACGTTTCCTACGCTTGGTGGTTGATTCTGGTAAACCTTACTAAGAGATTGTCTATCCTCAGCTAAAACACCCTTGGTGGAGGAACATCACCAACTCCCAAAGTTGCTGATCTTTTCATTTTCAAATGGCTTTCATTGTTAGCAAGTTCTTTCTTCTATGGCCAGATCACAAAAACATTTACAATAGGGTTGTGCAAGCAAAATGCACTTCCTCTACTGGATCAATGACTGCACTAGTCTTTTCATACCTGCCCACTCCACACACGAGCATACTGGGGAGTATGGACATCGAAAATTTACCAATGGACAATATTTGTCTCTTTCAATTCAAAGCAGAACATTTATTCTTTCCAAATTTCAACTCCCTTTGATGGCTAGTTTCAGTAAGACATTTGTGCTGACTGTATTTCCTTAGGTAATTGCTCAGTCTTTCAGATTTTACCCCTGTCTTTGTTCCCCTAAGATGGTGACTAGGTATATGAGATCTGCTTGCTATATTTTCTTGTCATTGGGGAAGAAGCTTCCTCAGATCCACACGGTGACCTTCAGCTCATCTGTTCTCTCAGACAATTGGAAAGTGCCCCCCAGTCTGCCTCTTAGACGTGGGAATTCTGAGGAGTGAGTGGGTTCATGTACTATTTCAGGCAAATAAGAAAGCACTCAACACTGCAGCCCGGGGGCCTCGCAGTTTTACCCACAGAATAGAAGAGCCCACTCTCAATTTGATATCAAGTCTCTTCATCTACTGGTGTTCTCATCACATCTGTAGCCCTTCACTGGGGTATATAGAAACTCCTGGGGCCCCTAAACACCAGACATCGGCTAGGGGAAACCAAAACCATGGCCTCAGCTTGATAGATAAACCCAACATCCACAAGTACCTCTGAGACATCTCTCCTTAGCAATGTCGGGCATGGCTCTGACTGAAGCCTGTCACTCTCCTTGGGGCTTCAAGGCTTCCATTACTACAAGGGGAGAAAACTGTCCTTGTTGCTAACTTCCACCTTCATTCTCAGTCACTCCACTTAAACCTCAGCAACAAATTCAGAAGAGAAACAGAACCTGGTGTCTTACCCACTCACTCTATTTTGTTTCCCTTCTTCCCACAACCCCTGAGAATGAGATGTTTTTTCTCTGCCTAATATCAGTCCCCTACACCAGGTTAGCAAGCCTAATTAATGGCCACTGCTGTGCTGATAAATGTTTAACAACTGGCACTTTGGGGGAGGAAAAGTGATTTGTAGTGTTTGCAGATTTCTACAGGGTAAGTACTGCTAGCACAGCTGATTTCAGGCCACCAACATGACGCCTTTAAAGGAGTTGAGGGGAGATGAGTATAATTGTCCAGGACTGCCGTAGACTAGAAATTATTCTTTTTTTTTCATTGTCAAGCATATTTTAAAAAAGTTTTAATGGAATATAGTTGATTTACCATGTTGTGTTAGTTTCAGGTGTACAGCAAAGTGAATCAGTTATACATATACATATCTCCACTAAGCAGTAGATCTGCTGTACCGTTGTCTGTGATCTGAACCCTCTAGGTTTCCTTAATTTATATACTAAAGAGATTAAAATTTCCTTTCCAATGTTTTATTCCAGTTTAACATCAACTACAGTGCATATTCAGTGAGGATCATATTTTGTTTTGTACATTTTCCAAATTGCCTACCATTTTATGAAACCATTTCATGGTTATTTGGGCAGCCAATAAATCACACCCATGTCAGTCTGCTTTTGTCTCTCTTGGGGTCATGTTATCATGTTAACTGATAGTATAGGTAAAATTTCATTATGTCTTCTTTAGTAATGCCTGACAATTTACATATTGAAGTGCATATTAACTTATCATAAATTTTTCTCCTTTATATTTTTTCACTTTATTAATGTATAATTGACAAATAAACTTGATATATTTAAAGTGTACAACCTGATGATTTGCCATGTGTGTATGTTGAGGATTCCCCCCGTGGAGTTAATTAACACATCCATCACCTCATATATTTATGAACCCCCTTTTTGGTGAGAACATTTAAGTTCTACCCCCTTAGCAAATTTCAAGTATACTGTAACACAATACAGTGCTATCAACAATAGTCACTGTGTTATACATTAGATCCTCAGACATTATTCGTCTTATAACTGAAAGTTTGTACACTTTGACCAGCCTCTCCCTCTTTCTACCACCCGTAGCCTCTGGCAACTATGATTCTACTCTCTGTTTCCATGAGTTCAACTTTTTTTTTTTTTTAGATTCCACGGGTAAGTGATACCATGCAGTATTTGTCTTTCTTTGTCTGGCTTATTTCATTTAGCATAATGTCCTCCAGGTTCATCCACATCATCGCAAATAATAGAATTAACTTCTTTTCAAGGCTGAATAATATTCCATGGTATGACCACATTGTCTTTAACCCCTTCTCCATTGATAGACATTTAGGTTGTTTTCATACCTTGATTACTGTGAATAATGTTGCAACAAACATGGAAGTACAGATATCTCTTTGAGATGATGGTTTCAAATCTTTGGCTATATAACCAGAAGTGGAATTGCTGAATCATATGGTAGTTCTATTTTTAATTTCTTGAGGAACCTCCATGTCGTTTTCCATGGTGGCTGTACCAGTTTACATTCCCATCAAGAGTGCATAAGTGTTCCCTTTTCTCTACATCTTCACCACATTTGTTATCTCCTGTCTTTTTGATAATAACCATCATAACTGGTATGAGGTGTCTCCTTTATATTAAAACTGGGAGATTATATAGATTTTTGAAGTTATCTAGGTGGGTATCTATGAATTTTATTTTAGTGAAGTAAAGATGATTGTTTTAGGTTGGGATCCCTAAGAAGCAGACCCTGAGACAAGGATTTGAATGCAAGTAGTTTGTTTGGGAAGTAATTCCCAGGACACACTGGCAGGGGAATGCGGAAGTGAGACAAGAAAGGGGAAGAAATCAGTTGCATTAAAAAGCAGGTAACCATCTCATTGAAAGCAACTGAAGCACAGTCTCTCTGGAAGCTGCTGAGAGACAGCATAGAGCACTATCTCTCAATGCTTTCACCTGAGGTGAAAGGAAGATAGAGTGTAATTTATCAATTACAGGGACATTAACTCCTAAACACTTCTCACCTATCTCACGTGTGGCTCAGGCCTGAACCTATGGCTAAAGAAAGACCCCAGGCAGGGAGGCACAGTGCTTGCAAAAAGAGGCCGTAGGCATTTTCAAGGAAAGGGAGTGCTGACGAGTGGGACACTGAAAACATCTGCTACAGTCCATCCCTTTCACCACCCAGATCCACTCATGCCCTGCTTGAAATTAAGCAGCTCTGCTACAGATTCTATAAAGGGGTAGCCAGACTCTTTTTCTTTCTCTTTCACTCTCTGCACATACACACACGTACACACAAATACACACATACACACAATTTCTAAAACAGATCTCCCTTTTCTACCACCCTTTCTAGAGTCTCCTCACCCTCAGCCTTCCACCTAGATTACCTTCCATTGGCCTGAGTTTCCTGCCTGATGGATCACAGGCTACCTCTGGAGGGCCCTCAGCCCTAAATTGCCTTGATCTTGTCAGATTATTATCTCCTGGGACCGAGAAAGTACCAAGAGGCTCCTCAATAAATTCCTTGAGTTCCAGTTGTATTCCTCTCTGCCCGCATTATGCAGTTAGCAACCCTCTCTTCTCATGATAATCAGTACAGTAGAGTAACTCCTTTCTTTGCCTGCTGGTCTACTGGCATGAGACACCCAATGTTTCTAGGCAGCAGCCCAAGTTTTAGGTGTAATGAAACCCCAGTTGTGTCCCGGGGTGGAGGCTGTGCCCCAGCCACCCTCTGCTCCCCAGTTGTCTGCACCTTATGAGGTCATTCTATCAGGCTAGCATCTTCCGGCCTGCCACGTCATCTATGAGACAGTGCTCTCTGCGACCAGAAAACTTCTCCAGTTAGAGATTAGCAATAAGAAGTCACTGGTGCATACAACCATGGGGTGTGGGAGGGGAACCGACAACATCTGCTGCATTGATATTACTGGAGGCTGTGATATTGTGATTTATAATAAGAAATATGTATTTGGATTTCATCCCTGTTTCGGGCACAAGGTTCCTAAAACTCTTGGAATTTCTTAAGTGATGAGATCTAGAAAGGTGTCTTTTGTCATGTTAATGGGTTGACTTTTGGACCTCAGCTAAGGATGGGGGCAGGTTGCCAGGAGAATCAACCACGTGATTAGAAGATTGGAACTTTCAGTCCCACCCTTGACTTCCAGAAAAAGGGATTGGGGTTGGAGGTTGAATCATTTAATGGATCACGTGTATGTAATGAAGCCTCCATTAAAAACCCCAAAGTAGAGGATTTGGAGAGCTTCCAGGTGGGTGAACACATGGAGATTTGGGAAGAGTGGTGGCTCGGTGAGAGCCTGGGAGCTCTGAGACTTCTCCCCATGCCTTGCATTATGCATCTATCCACCTGGCTGTTCCTTTTATAACAAAGTGGTAATCTAGTAAGTAAAATGTTTCTCTGAGTTCTCTGAGCTACTCTAGCAAATGAGCTGAACCTGTGGAGGAGGTCATTGGAACCTCTGATCTACAGCCGGTTGGTCATAAGCACAGTGATGACCTAGGCTTTTGACTCGTTCTGATGTGGTGGTGAGGTGGGCTGTGGGACAGGGGACATGGGAGGGAGGGCAATCTTACAGGATTGAGCCATTAACCTTGGGATCTGATGCTATCACCAGGTAGTGTCAGAATTGAGTTGAACTGTAGGGCACCCAGTTGGTGTCCAAGAATTGCTTGCTGGAGAGTGTGGGGAAAACCCACACACTGGAGGGGCAATAGATATAAGGCAGAGAACCACTGTGCTGTACTATGAACTATACATCATGTCACATGATTTTATCTTGATAGCTGGACTCTATTGCTTTTATCACTCAAAGGAGCCCTTCTTTTATTTTAGCCTTTATTTTATGCTATCGTTTGGACACACAAAAATATTACGTAAGGTAAACCTGAGGACAGAGGAAAGGAAATAAATCAGATCAAATATGACCCATGTCAGGACCTCTTCAATGAGGACAGAGAAGGACAGCTGTAACTGGGAGTAGGACTTGAAGTCCTCGGTTACTGAGCAGAACGTGTGAGTTTTCCGCAATCTAGTGGTAACAGAGAATTGTCTGTTCCCATCCCACTTAGTTCTACTGCCTGGGTGCAAGAGGAAACTTATTTCAGCCTTCAGCCCAAATATATTGGTTAAATTATTACCATTTTAATTTAGAGGCAGCTGAGAAATTATATGCCAGTTACTCCCAGTGATGACTGGATTCAAAATGTCTTTTCATTCATTAATTATTGAGGATTGGGCTTTTGTAAGAGGAGGTGATGGTGACCCCTATCTCTTTCTCTTTCTCATTTAACACCTCCTTCATAGAGATGTTGTGAGGATTTCTGCCTGTGTGGTAATGAAGCTCAGTAGCCTGCTTTGAATTTCTCAGTGGAAAAAGGTGTTATAAAATTTTAAAGCAAAAAATATAGTTCTACTAATAAAGATGTTGATCTTGAAATGTAACATGAAAACCAGAGACTGGAAATTTAAAACTTGTAATGAAATGCTCTAAAGCTGGGATCTCTTCTGACCTGGGGAGTTTGGCAGGGGTGGGCCCAGAGAAGACTTGGATGGAAGATGCTGCAGGATGTGGTGGCGGTGATTCAGTAGGTGGCCTTCTTCCATCCCAAGGTGGTCCGGAGCCAACTCCCGGCCCTGAGTTATAGAGCACTGCGCTGTAGGGGAACCATCTATTGGATGGGATGTAAGATTGAGGTTCTGACCACTTCTGCTCATTAAAAATTCCAGGGCATTTTTATAAGGTTAAGGATGTATCCTTGTGTTCTACAATCTGGTTCCAGTTGGGTTGCAATATTGGCTTCTTAGTAAGTTCTAGAAAAAAAAATATGCATGGAAATTTCAGGAGGATGATTAACATTTCTATGGGAGAATATTCAGATGGATTGATTCAAAATTGTATCTCAAACTCTTCTTTTAGGAAGTAGCAAAATAAAATACCTGTGACTTTCTTATTGGGGCATAAATGTATTTGTAGATGAGAGATAAATCCCCTTTCTTAATAAGTTCTTATAATAAGGGTTAATTTAAGGACCCTCACCAGGGTTTAGATATGGTGATGAAATGACTTGTATTTTGAGTGTTTTTTTCTGGGCTTTTCTTCAGTCCCTAGAATAATTGATATTTAGGATAGGAAACGGAATAAGTTCCATAATGCATGATAATAATTGTTTTAATTTAGCATAATCTGAAAGCTTTTCCTGACTATGTGTCACCCATAGTTTTACATTATAATTACAAAAATCACAGCAAGGCTGTACAATTTGTTCCTAATAGTAATGGACTAAGATCCTTAGAAAAGAAAGAAAGAAGAGAAAAAATAAAATCAATATAAAGATTAGGTCAAGGAGAGGAGAGTGATTATCAGAGAAAAGTTACACATTCCTGGATTTATCTAGAGTCACGCTTTTCTGGGATGGAAGAAGAATCACATTGCCTTCTTCCACAATCACTATTCTTACAGAGCTCAAAATGCCCCATTTCTAGATTTTGGTTAAAGGAAATCATTGAGCCTAAGGTCTGTAGGTAATTTGCAATTTCTGTGGAAATTTACCGTAGCTCTGTGGTTCCAGTAGGCTGAAAAAAATGCCTCACAGTTTCAGGCAGAGAATAACTCAGATTAATTAACATGGTACTTCCCTCTCTCTCAGTACCTGAATGTGAGATATTGATTATATCAAGAAGCCCAGAGGATGCCTTCTTTTGTGAGCCCCATAGTAGTAGGAGAAATAATAGACTTGAGCATTTTCCTTTTTGTATTTGCATTTAAGTCTAAATTTAAGTCTATTATTTAAGAGTAAATAATAATTTGTAGACACTGATTACTTCTCTTCTACAGTTTCTACAGGTGATTGTTGTTTAAATGCTGCATTTTGACACTTTTGCTATATTCTTACAACATAGTTATTGTGTTCAAGGCACGCCACACCAGAGTCATAAATGAGATTGCCCTATTGGAGCTAATGTTTTCGGGGAGGCAAGAATTTAAGAGGCAGTGTAACAGATAGCCCCAGAATCTGTAAGATCCAATACATCTACGAGTTAAAGGAACATTGTAAATGTAGGGAGTGTAGGATAAATGGTCAAGCTCCAGTGTTCTTTAGCTACCTTGACTTCAAGATGAAAAATACATAATTGCTGGATCATGGCATCACCAGACCTGGAATCCAGACTGAATTGTGGAGTGTCTTAAGTGAGGCATCTGTGCTTGTTTCTATATTTATTCAATTAAGATGCTATTATCTGCTCCATCCATTTTGTGTATTTCATAGTGAACGATGTAAATCATCTTTGAAAGCAAAGAATAAAACTATACTTAAATACTTGTATTTCTTTTTAGGACAAACTGTTTCATAATAATTAAAAGAGTAAGCTATTGTATTTTCTATTTTTTAGTTATACTTTTACTTTATATGATATATAACAATTATTTCAAAACAAATTACCCAAACACCAAAAGAATTTCAATGTCTGAACAGTACAGAGAAAACCAGTAAGGTAAGTTTTTTTAAGTGACATGCCTAAGCACACGAAAGATAGTAGCGATTCCCTTTCAAGTAGCGTCAGAGAAAATGCAAAATACACATTTTTCTTTTCTTTTTTAAAAATTTATTTATTTTATTTATTTTTGGCTGTGTTCGGTCTTTGTTGCTGTGCGTGGGCTTTCTCTAGTTGTGGCCAGTGGGGGCTACTCTTCATTGCGGGGCACGGACTCTAGGTGTGCGTGCTTCAGTAGTTGTGGCTCACAGGCTCTAGAGCACAGGCTCAGTAGTTGTGGCGCACGGGCTTAGTTGCTCCGCGGCGTGTGGGATCTTCTTGGACCAGGGATTGAACCCATGTCCCCTGCGTTGGCAGGTGGATTCTTAACCACCACGCCACCAGGGAAGCCCACAGTTTTCTTTTTATATAGTAGATTCATATGCAGTTGTAAGAAATAATTCGGAGATATTTATGTACTCTTTACCCAGTTTCCCCCAATGGTAATATCTTGAAAAACTATAGGACAAATTCAGAAGCAGGATATTGGCATTGATATAGTTAAGATATAGAACAGATTCAGCACAAGGATCCCTCCAGCTGCCCTTCTGTAGCCACACATATGTTTTCCTCTCAACCCTCTCCCTGACCTCTGCCAACCACTCATCTGTTCTCCATTTTGATAATTTCTTTTTCATTTCAAGAATGTTATGTAAGAGTGATCATATAATATGTGATTTTGGGGGATTCATTTTTTTCATTCAGCATAATTCCCTGGGGATTTATCCAAGTTATTGTGTGTATCAATAATTTGTCTGTTTTCATTGCTGAGTAACATTCCACAAAATATACCGAACACCCCTTACTGGGAATGCTGTTTTACCTAGGGGCCCCTTGTTTTTGACTAAAGTACACAATGAAAGAATTGTACACAATGAAAGAATCATTACACAGAATGAGAGAGCTGCCTCTTGTTGCAATCTATTTTTTTAAATTCTGGGGGTTTAAGGGACTAGTATCTAGAATATAAAGGAACACTTGCAACAGTATGTCCATCAATGGAATATTATCCAGCCATCAAAAAGAGTACTGATACCTGCTACAAAATGGATTAACCTTGAAAACATGCTAAGTGGAAGAAGTCAGACACAAAAGGCCACAGATTATATAATTTCATTTATATGAAATGTTCAGAACAGGCAAATCCATAGAGATGGAAAGTAGATTAGCAGGTGTGGGGACTGTGGTGGGGAGTGGAGAATGAGGAGTGGCTACAAATGGGAATAGAGTTTCTTTTGGGGGTTCTGAAAATATTCTGGAATTAGATGGCATTGATGATTGCACAACTTTGTGAATGCACTAAAAACATCTGAACTGTGCCCTTTAAAGAGGTAAATTTTATGATATGTGAATTATACTCCAATTAAAAAGTAGTGGCACTTCCCATCTTTGGAAATTTTCAAGCTGTTAGAATTTTGATTAGGTGAGAGACAGATGGTGACCTCTAAATTTTCTTAGATTCAGATTATATTAGAGAATACGTTATGGCAATTAATAAGCCCTGGAATGAAGAATCAGGAGATTTGGGTTCTGTTGTCTTTGATGTTTCATTAGCTCGAGCAGATCTCAGTCTCTCTGGGTCTCGGTTCCCTTTTGTGTAAAATAGGGATAATAATATAAGCTTCACGAACAACACGTACATTGTGAAGATTAATTTGGATTATTTTAAAAGCTGCAGAGCACAATATAGATGTTCTATTAGGATATTTCCAGAATTACATAATTTAATCTTTTTATGAATGAGTTTTGGTTCCAATTTATAATTTCATTCTATTTTTAAATATGCTTTCTCCTTAGGTTGGTTGTAAAGGAAAAGAGCAGTGGGTGATGGATTATTCAGTGAAGATTTTCAATTACTAAATTATCTCTATTCTTTCTTTTTATCTCTTCTTCCATCAATTGCCTAATTCTAGACATTTGGCTGATTATAACTTTCCTCCGAAACGATAAGGAAGCTCAAAATGCTCTATTGACCTTTAAAAACACTGGTAGATTTCATATAAAAGAGGATTAATTTTATAGACCAAAGATGTTTCTGGGCTGTATATAAATTTTGTCCTGGCATCCTACTATCACATGTACAAAAAGTAATAGTTTGGGTGCTATTATAACTTCTGAGGGTAAAGTAAAAACTAACTTTAAAATTCAGTGGTATTGGACTATCAAAAGAAATAGCCTATACTTACATTTTCCTTTCTATCAAGCAACCCTCAAATTTTTCTCTATAAATATTCTCTAACTGAAAACACAAATCGTCCTTAAGTTCTGAACTTTAGAATGGTCTGCACATCAGTGGCAGCTGTAGAACTGAGGTATTTGCTCACGAAGTCAGAAAGAGCTCAGGCTTGGACCATTTATCAGTAATTTACTTGGCAGGCACTGTATTTTCTTCCTTCTAACTCTCCCCCCAAAGAAGATTTTTTTTTTCATACTGTTACATATTCCTTTTACATTTTAGTAAAATTCATTCCTCTTCATAAAACAGGATTTGAGGTGTTCCTTTAACAGAAAAGTTCATTTTTGTAGATTATAGTAAATATGGGCTGTAATTCACTCGTGAAGATGATGTTACTGAAAATTCCTGCCACCTCTTCCCCTATTACATGCTCTCTGCCCACCCTTTGCCCCAACAAAAAAAAATTTTTTTTTTTTTTTTTTGCGGTACGCGGGCCTCTCACCGTTGTGGCCTCTCCCGCTGCGGAGCACAGCCTCCGGACGCGCAGGCTCAGTGGCCATAGCTCACGAGCCCAGCCGCTCCGCGGCATGTGGGATCCTCCCGGGCCAAGGCACGAACCCGTGTCCCCTGCATCGGCAGGCAGACTCTCAACCACTGTGCCACCAGGGAAGCCGGCAAAAAAATTTTTAAGTTCTTTGATTTTCTTACACTATTACTGTGTGGCTCCATTCAGAGTCCAGTGGAAGAGAATTTTTATTTTGTTTTTAAATTAAAGTGAATGATCTTAAAGAATAAGACACAAGAGTAAATCTTTATTACTCTCAGGCTTTTGCCAACATATTGCTTATATTTTGAGATTAGGATATTATTATTATTTATTTATTTATTTGTTTTTGGCTGTGTTGGGTCTTAGTTGCTGCACGCGGGCTTTCTCTAGTTGCGGCGAGCAGGGGCCACCCCTTGCTGTGGCACGCGGGCTTCTCACTGCAGTGGCCTCTCTGTGGAGCATGGGCTCTAGGCGCGCGGGCTTCAGTAGCTGTGGCACGTGGGCTCAGTAGTTGTGGCTCGTGGGCTCCAGAGCGCAGGCTCAGTAGTTGTGGCGCACGGGCTTAGTTGCTCCACAGCATGCGGGATCTTCCCAGACCAGGTCTCGAACCCGTGTCCCCTGCATTGGCAGGCGGATTCTTAACCACTGCACCACCAAGGAAGCCAGAGATTAGGATTATTTTAAAAGTAATTATTACTGAACAGAAAGCAGTTCACATTCAGTCCTTTCCTTCCTCCACCACTTACCTGCACAAATACAACTGAAAATTACTACTTAGAAAGGTAGCTCTGAGATATCACAAGATTTTGAATCACCACAGAAAGATTCAAATAAATGTGTTTTGCTGACGGTGCTAAAGCAGAGAAGTGGAATAATTCATTTTAATAAAACTCTTTAAAATAATAATATAAGCAATCTTAAAGCTCTTATTACTCATAATATCCATAATATTTTGCTATCTGTAAAAAAAACAGATATACAGTAAATGCATTCACACTCTTTTGTTTGACTCATGTGCTCTGTACCCTGTGAGTTCCTTCTTCCTTAGTAACCTTATAATCCACTGGGATTGAGACATGGAGGGTGCAAAGAATTCTGTAAAGCAAAGCATGTCTTCACTTTTGAATAGAACATCACCTTTTGATATATATGTATATGAGACTATTAAGTGAAAAGTATGCTGATTTCACACGCACACAATTTATCATTATTTGTAAGACTTTAACAGAATATATATTTGTATTTTTACAGAATAATTCACTTTTCAAAGAGTAACAACACTTGCAAGTCCAGAGGAGAGAGTTACTGATGTTACCGATGTTATCGATCAGAGTAACGGAGGCGGATGCGATGGAGAACACATCAATGTATGGTAGGAAATATTTGGATTCTAGGCCTGATCATGATCACATCTATTTTATAAATCAGCCTTAGTGTGTATCATTTCCAAAGATCATGCATTTGTGTTGCAGACCAACTGAGGGAATTTATGGGGAAGTGATAAAGAACTATGATTCGCAGTTGGCAAGCTACTAAGGTCTTGGCATTTACACTATGTTTATTTTAACAGCCTTCATAAAGAATACAGTTGAATTACACATTTGATTAGTGAGTCAAATACTAGATGTCTCAAAAATTCCCATGTAAAGTGCCAAAGGTTAGAGGTGTACCTGAGATTATAATCTCTCAGGCTCCAGGCCTGAAGACTTTATCTGCAAAAAGCTTCGTCCCTTTAATCCAACGTGACAACAAAATGTTATTGTTTTCTGCATGTGCTACCAAGTGAACAAGGTTGGGAATCCCTGTACCTAAAGCACTCTGATTTCCTTAACGATTTGTTTAGATAAGGTAGAGACAGCCTTTAACACCCAAAATGTGATGTCAGGAAGGCCAGCTCTCATCAGACAACGGGGAAGCAGAGGACACATGAGCCGAAGGGAAGCTTCCTGGGGGTTTACTGCTATAGACAGTCTGACTCTGGGAATGACAGCTTTGTGGATGCAACCTGTTCTTGCATCTTGCTTTTACTCTTTAGGGTTTTTATTACTAGTTCACAACTGTATATCCAAAGCTGTTACTTAAATTCTTTGGGAATTAAAAAGAGGGGCAGCATTCCACAGAGGGGGAGGGAGACAATACATCCCCAAATGCAAGTTTTCTTCATTTTTTCCCTGACTAGATGTGGAATAGTTAGTGTTAATAAGGTCTATCTTACCAAAATGTGTAATTTTCTTTAACTTAATTCAACCCCTCAAGTAGTGTTAATTGGAATAGTTAGAGGCTATCTCATAGATGATGATGTGAGCTATGACTTTTGGGCATTAACTTATATTCAGATATCTCCTAATTCTGGATTTCTCAGCTGACTTGCTAACCAAACACATAGATATAAATGGCTTTTCCCCTGTGCCTGCCAGAAAACTGTTGTAGATGGTGCACATTTCACCTGAGAAGCAATACAAAGTTTTCAGAACATTGACTATTACCTATTTCTCTTATAAATGAGTAACTTATCTAGCAATTTTTTAAAAAGCAACTTTCTGTGAAAAGCGCTGCTTGCATGATTTTGCCTATGGGTTCAATCTGGGCAACCGCATCTTCAATTGCAGATTTCGAGGCATCTGCCCACTTGAGCAATTATGTGTAAAAATATACGGAGATTGTCTTTAAGAATAACAATGAACAAGAAAACAAATAAATGAACAAGACCATTTTGTGCAGGGATAAGTGCTACAAATATAATGAGACAGGGCTGTGTGAGAGGGAATGAAAAACGTGTGCGTGCAAATGGAGTCCCAAGACTTTTTGTTAAGACTGTTGGGGAAAAGCCTCTGTAAACAGGTAATAATTGAGGTGAGAACTGATGGAGCGGAAAGACCCAGCTCTATGAAAATCTGTAGATTCTAAGGTCCTGATTTGACATGATAAAGAACAGAAATATGGCTTGAGGGTGAGGGATGCACTCTCCATTAGAAGCCACTAGCCATGTGAGGCTATTAAAATTTAAATTAAAATAAAATAAAATATCCAAACTCAGTTCCTCAGTAGCACTGGCCATGTTTCAAGGGCTCAACAGCCACCCATGGCTAGAGGCTACCATATTTGAAGTGCAGAGTACGTTTCCATTGTAGAACTTTCTAATAGACAGTGTTGCATAGTGAAGTAGAATAGGAATAGGACGAGAAGTCACAGAGAGTGGCTTAGAAATGCTTGCAGGCTGTTGGGGGACCTTAGGCCATGCAGGTGCGACGGGAAGCCTTTGGACGGTTTTAAGGAGGGAGCGACATCATAGGATTCACATTTGAAAACCATCACTCTGGCTGTCGTGTAGCAAATGAGTGGTAGGAGGGCAACACCCTCCTCCAAGAAAGTTATTGCAATTGTCCAGGCCAGGGATGATGATGGGTCCTGGGTTGGTTATTATAAGAGGAATGGTGAAAGGTGGATAGATTCAGGTTGTATTTTAGAGAAAGAATCAAGTGGACTTGCTAATAGACTGGAACTGGAGCAAGGCAAACAGAGGAAGGAATGGAGGGCAATACCCTCCTTGGGGGGCTGAGCAACTAGATAGTTGGTTATGTTTTTTTCCTGGGGTGGGAGAGGACCAAGGAGAAATAGGTTGAGTGTGGGGACTGTGGAAGGGCCGGGAGGGAGCTGGAAGTTAAGAATTGTGTATTGGATAAATTATATTTTAGATACCCATTGGATTACATGCACGGAGGCCAGGTGTGTAGTGGAGAATGAGTGAACCCACACTGTGGGGTGTAAACTTTTGAATTTAACAGAATTCCCTTAATGATAACTATATTTAGCCAAATGCAAGTGATATGCAGTGGGGTTAATTTCTAGATCCTCTTCACAAAGTACTAATAAAACACAATCCCTGGCTTTGGCAGAGTGGAGGGTTTTAGCAAGTCACATTTGAACTTTTCTTTCCATTTTCCATATTCTCTTTTTCTGTGTGTACCACATTTTCCTGATCTTTTGGCTGTGCTGTCACTTCCTTGAATTAGAACGCATCAGTCACTGTCTGCAGAAGGTGGGAAGTTTCTACTTCTATGTGGCTGCTCAATGCCCGCTTCACGAGTTGGGTCTGGGTTCATCTAACAGGCTGCGCACAACGCTAGGCGCTCCTTCAGGCACTAGAGCACTGCAGCTTTCCGCATCTACCTAAGAAGAGTATTTTGTTGGTTTCATTTCTCTGCCTCCAGATTCTGGATGGTAATGCCAGTGAGGGGTGGAATCTACCTTCTTTCCTTTTGGTGGGACAAATAACTTTCTGGTTGTGATGTTTGTTGAGAATTGGGAGAAATCAGGATATTGCCTCTCTAATACTATTGAACACCTCAAGAATGTCATTGTTTAACAAACAGAATCTAGTGTTTCTGTCTTGCGGCCATTAACAAATGCCATTCTTATGTTTTTTCCGTCACAATGTTGCTTTAATATCTACATTCCACCTCCTACATGTTCAGTTTTTATGGTGATTTATTGTTTTTTTCTAAAGAACTGAGATAATTGTGGGGAGTAGACTACAGTGAAAATGGAAATATTCTAAAATTCTCACTATTCCTTTCTTGCTAACCTTGATATATGCCCAGATTTTAAGCTTCTCAGTTTAATACGCTATTTTTGATGCCAGTGGATATTAGCACGATATTCCAATCAAGGCTTTTCACTCTGAAATGTTTCAGGTAGGCGCTGGCATATGAATCATACGTCTCAGGAAAAAGGAAACTCAAAGTATGTGTGCAGGCTAGGGGGCTCATTTGTCTTTGGCAAAGACATCGCTGCTCCTGTTTCTTTAATTATTAAACAGATGGTGCCCACTGCCATTGACTAGCTGCCCAACTTGTTTTCCATGTGGAAACATGGTTCTGGACATCTGATGGAGAGAAGCTGTATCATCATAGCTCCTCATATCCCTTTATGCCCTAATATTAATACCTGTCCCAAACTAGAGCAGGCTGTTTCCCATGAAGCTAAGCTTAAGACTTAAGCCATCTTCTACCCTATCCCATGATTTAATTTTCTCTCAAGTATCTCCTTTGCCTTTTCTTTTTATATTGCTTCATCTCTACACATAAAATACAGTGGCATATTGAGCCAATTATCCAAATACTCCAGGCTCTAAACACATTTTAACCTGGAATGTTCAGATAATTAAGACACGATTGGATTATTATTATTGAGGGCAAATGGCATCTAAGGTAGCCATATTAAAAATGAACAAGAATGGACTATTCTTGTGTTAAGTGTAAAAGGAAACTAGCTCCCCACATTGATGGACTTTAAAAAAGTCCATTGAACAGATATTGAATTATTTCTCATAATCTGCCAAAAAAAGTTAGATTTGAATTTTTTTCCTTCAGTTTCCCCAATACTACATTCCTACAGTACATGAGATGTGTAGCCTGTAAACTTCAATAACTAGGGTCCTGATTTTTTTCTCATAAGCTTTATTCATGGTAGACATAGTCTTTCACAACCAGACGGTCTTCTAAGATCTTTTCTAGTGTTAACCTACCTGTTCTCACCGTCCCTCTCTTGAGATTTCTTTCTTTCTTTTTTCTTTTTTGTGATATGCGGGCCTCTCACTGTTGTGGCCTCTCCCGTTGCGGAGCACAGGCTCCGGACGCGCAGGCTCGGCGGCCATGGCTCACGGGCCCAGCCGCTCCGCGGCACGTGGGATCTTCCCGGACCGGGGCCTGAACCCGTGTCCCCTGCATCGGCAGGCGGACTCTCAACCGCTGAGCCACCAGGGAAGCCCGAGATTTCTTTATATTACTTTCTGATCGACTGTTTGGGCTTCCTAACTTTGTACACCTTTTTGAGGCCAGGGTCACTTAATCTCAATGTAGTTTACCATCCACCATCAACAACAACTGTTGACTGTTGTTCTTATGCATTTTTTTTAAAGTAACAATTTTTAAAAAATGCTCTCCCCTCACCCTTCTTTTTAAATAATGCTATTATGGTCTAGGTAACTTGTTGAGATTTTCCATTATTTGGCCCAACAGAAAAGCTTGGCTTTTCTGTTGAAAACAGACCTTCCAGCAGGAGCAGTCTGGCCTTACAATACCACCTGAAATTGGTTTGCTGTTGTACCTGATATAAGCATCTTTGAATCACTCAGACAGTAGATGTGGCTCTCATTTTTCACGACAGTGGGAAGTCTGTTGACTCCCATCGCCTGCTAAGTATCCAAGCACAGTCCTTTTTTTCCCCCAACGTCCTGGTCAGCTTGGCGTGAGGGCCAGCCGCAGACCCCCGCGCCCCCCGAATGCAAAGAGCTGGGCGGTGGGCGGGTCTGAGCAACCCCTTCGCCAAGGTGCTAGCTGCGCGGCCCGGCTCCGGGAAAAGGATCTCCGGAGCTGAGAACAGCGCCTCCTCCGGGGGAGGGGCGGGAGCTGAGCTTGGGAAAGCTTTCCTAGGGAGTTGCCTTAAAGAAAGCAAGCGGGATTGCAGATCAGTCCAGCTGTCTGCTTTTTGTACAATTGAAACTAGTCGTCTCCACTCGCTTCCCTTTGGAAAATTGCAAATCACCACCAACCTCGCACCAAAAAGAAGGAAAAAAAAAAAAAAAAAGAGAGAGAGAGAGAGAGAGAGAGAGAGCAAATCTCCTTCTCCCTTCTCACCCTCCCGTTCCTCTCACCCTCCCTTCCTCTCCAGCTCGCTCGCCCTCCCTCCTTTCCCTTGCGGCAGCCGCTCGTCTCTCGGACTAGGTCTCTCTCCGACGGGACTTAGCAACTTCTTGGTTATTTCTCAGCCCCTTTTCTATTTTCTCCACCCTTTGCCATGAACTGGACCTACAGACGCTGGGGAGGCTGTGCTTTCTGCCCCAGGGAATGGCGGTTCGCTTCCTGGGGCCGGGCCGGGGAGGATCGGCCGAGGAGAAAGAAAGAGTGATAGAGAAAGAGCTGCAGGAAGGAAGAGAAGGGGGACCTCCATCTGCCGCGGGCCCCGCGCGCAGCAGCGCCCGGGATGGCCCCGAGCTCGCCCTGCGCCCCCGGCTCCAGCAGCGGCTGCGGACCCCGCGCGCAGGACGCCTCGGGCAATCTTTAAAACCCTGAAGTCCGAAGAGACCCCGGAGGACAGAAGTCGGGGGGTGGGGGTGGAGCGGAGAATTTTGCAAGCTTTTCCAAGAGAGAAAAAGAGGAAGTCTGATCGTTTCTGCCTGTGCTAGCTTTTCACTTGAAAGCTCCTCTCTGGAGCATCTAGCCTTCTCCAGGAGTTATTCGAAAGCTGAAACTTTCAGTGCTCGCGGGCCTGGGAGAAGAAGGAGGGATTCCGAGGGTGGGATTGGGAGGAGAGCAAGCGAGCGTGCGTGCGTGTCTGTGTGTGTGTGTGGCGGGGTGGGGGCGTCGGGGGGACCTCGGGGACTCCGCGAAGAGGGCGCACCATGGCCGTGCCGGGCGAGGCCGCCCGAGTCGGGGCCAAGCCCGGCCACGCAGAGGCGAGGCCGGCCCCCTCATCGCCCCGGGGCCCGGGCTGCCGCGGCTGCTGGGGCGCCCTGGTGCTGCGGCTACTCCGGCGCTCGCAGAAACTTTCCTCGGCGCTGTGCGCGGGCTCCCTGTCCTTTCTGCTGGCGTTGCTGGTGAGGCTGGTCCGCGGAGAGATTGGCTGTGACCTGGAGCGGAGTGAGGAGGAGGCGGCGGCGGCGGCGGCGGTGGCTGCGGCGGCAGCGGAGGAGGAGGAGGAAGCGGCCCCCGGGGCAGAAGGGGGCGTCTTCCCGGGGCTTCGGGGAGGTGCTCCCGGGGGCGGCGCGCCGCTCGGCCCCTGGCTGCAGCCCTCGGCGCTGCTCTTCAGTCTCCTGTGTGCCTTCTTCTGGATGGGCTTGTACCTCCAGCGCGCCGGGGTGCGCCTGCCTCTGGCCGTCGCGCTGCTGGCCGCCTGCTGCGGGGGGGAAGCGCTCGTCCAGATTGGGCTGGGCGTCGGGGAGGATCACTTACTCTCGCTCCCCACCGCGGGGGTGGTGCTCAGCTGCTTGGCCGCCGCGACATGGCTGGTACTGAGGCTGAGGCTGGGCGTCCTCATGATCGCCTTGACTAGCGCGGTCAGGACCGTGGCCCTCATTTCCCTAGAGAGGTTCAAGGTCGCCTGGAGACCTTACCTGGCGTACTTGGCCGGAGTGCTGGGGATCCTCCTGGCCAGATACGTGGAGCAAATTTTGCCACAGTCCACGGGGGCGGCTCCGAGGGAGCATTTCGGGTCCCAGCTGATCGCTGGGACCAAGGAAGAGATCCCGGTGTTTAAGAGGAGGAGGCGGTCCAGCTCCGTGGTGTCCGCCGAGATGTCGGGCTGCAGCAGCAAGTCCCATCGGAGGACCTCCCTGCCCTGCATCCCGAGGGAACAGGTAAGCGCTGGCAGCCCCTCTCACTCACCTCTCGGGAAAACTTGAAACCCCTGGGATCCGCCACAAAGTGGTTGAGCGCTGGGAACAGAAGGAAAAGAGAGCCCAGAAAACTGTTCTAACTTCAGACTTAGTTGGAAACTAGCGGGGTTTTCTCCCCCTCTCACACAGTATTTTATAACCTGAACAACAGGAACCCGAATAAGTAGTAAAACTAGATGAGCTTTGCGGGGTCTTCCACAGCTGGGCCAACTTTTTAGATCTGCTACACCTGCGTATGGCTTGCCCTCATGCTTTCCTCCTTTAGCAGAAATGTTCGAATTAAGTTTAATTATTGTTTCAAGCGATGGGTGATTTTTAAAACGAGGATTTTACTAGAATTCTTTCTGTTTCTTTTTATAAAATTTCTTTCTTCTAAAGGGACAGGTAAACGTTTATGGACGTCAGTAAAAATATTTTACAGTTAAAGCAAGGAATACTTGAAGGTGAGGTGCTGATACGCGTTCTCGTCTTGCAGTACGTTTTACTTGAAGAGACTGCGTTTGGTGGTGCCCAGTTTGTTTTTAAGTGTGATTTGGGGACATACATTATTACATGCTCATGTGTTTTGTATTATCATAAACTTCAATTTGGGGAACAATATGTCTGAACTTAAGAATTTGCCAGAATCATGGACTGCGCTGTTAGTATCAACTTCAGAAAACGTATCTCTTGAGTTATCTACATGCTTAAGTGAATATTTAGAAATTCAAATGGATTTATACAGGAAACATTAATTCAGGGGAGTATTTCTAAATTGCTGGTAATATCAGTCTTTCAGGAAGGAGGAGGAAGAATCTAGAATTATGAGTGAAGTTATACCAAATAAAAGTTTAGTGAATTATGGGGACCAATTTCCTTATTATCATTAAGTGTTTTGAGACCATGGAGTATAGTTGCTATAAAGGGCATAAAAGAACAAATCCCAATTTTAAAAGCAGATTGTATCTGAGAAGAAGTACCTCAGTGTTTGCCTCTCTACTCCAAGCTGATTTGACACTTGGGGGTAGGGATGGCAGAGAGCTGGTTATGTACAGCAAGTGGAAATTTACACTTTTCCCATTTAAATTTATGCCTACCTGTGGTACTATTAGGACTTTAGGGAGTGAGAGAGTATCCTAAGATATACTAAGCTTTTTCTTTTTAGGTTATTCTGTGGATAATCATTTGGGTGTTTCTAAGAAATAGCAGTCACCATATGGTGTGGTGACCAGTTTGTTTCTGAAATGGAGTTGAATCCACAGAATGTGGTTGTTTGACATTATTTAGCAGAATGGATGACAGCATCATAGTCTCTGTGTTTATTTTAAAACAAATGTACTTATTTAGCTTTTCGTTTAGATAAAGCAAATATTTCTTGGGTTTAGCTTACTCTAAGAGTGAAGTTAAAAACAGGCCACTGACTGATACTCAGTTTTGGTAGAAATCTGGACATCACCAGAATAAAGTAAGCTGTCTACTTAAGGGTAAACCAATTAGGGGAAAAAAAACATTTTAATTTCTTTTTAAAGTCACCTAGGGAATGTCTTTTAAATGAAAACACTGCTAGTTTAAATGTTTTTTGAACACACTTTGCTTTAACTTATAAGGAAATGTGATCTGATCATTGCAAAATTTAACCTACATTTCTAAGTCAAATCTGTGATTTAAGCATAAATAACTTGACTCCAAATTAATATCGTTTAGCCTCTGAAATTAAATTTCTGAAATTTCATAGTAACATTTAGAAGTTCAGGAGTTAAGGGTGGATTTACGATAAGAGGTTGTTTAGGGGAGTTAACCAGCAGTGTTAATTAACCTGTAGATTTTTATTGGTTTTCTCTGGTTTGCATTGATAAATGGAGGATTTGAATCATCTGCAGACTTGTAAGGAAATAACTGAGCTTTGCATTTTTACGTGTTTTGCTGATGACTTCTGTTGAAAATGTATATTTGTAATCTATTTTGATCAGTTTTCTTAGCTGCTGTTTTTTTAAAGCCTGTGTTTATGAAGACTCTTCTAAAGTGAGAGACTATCTCTTATGGTTGATGGGAAAACAAGGTTCCATTTAGCAGAAATTTATTTACTGGAAGTTTTAATGAGGGCATGGGTGAGTGTGTACGTGTTAACTTAAGGCTAGTTTTTATATATGACCCATTTAAGTTGTTGCTGAGCATAATTGTTGGGGGTGGGTGGGAACTAATGTGCACTAGGATCTTATAAGACAGGGCGATATCTCATACGTCAGCCTGTGTGAAAAGTTCAGGAGCTATATAGTAATTGGCTTATCTGTTCTATCACAAGGAAACAAACTTCTCATTAAGGGTGCAAAGTGTACCACTGTCGTCCGCATGCTTTATGAAGTCAAGAATCCAAATAATTATAAAACACATATGTAACACTGGCCTGAATGCTACCTGATTAGGAGTTCTTTTCTGAAAGAACATCTACTCTTAAGACAATCGGCAGGCAACAAGTGAATTTTACGTAGAGGTGTGAGGACATAAAACACAGAGAGGCTGGCAGCGGCCTCTTGAGAATTTATTTGGACCTTGCTCATTATGAGGTTTAAAGGTGAGAGAATTCCAGCCTTTTCTTTTCCAGATGAATGATAGTGGCCACTTGCTTGGGAACTATCTCTCTGCAATGACTCAATTCTAAAAGGTCAAGGAGAATAGATGATAAAATTTTCATAAGGCAAACCAAATGACAGATGGATTTCTGTCCCTCCCTTCCTCCCTCCCTCACTCCCTTTCTCCCTTCCCCAACCATACTGAAGACAGTAGATCAGCTATTACATATAGAATTGAGTTTTGCAGCATTGATCATAAAGATGGCTTCAACCAAAGAAAGGAGACGTAGATCTAGTCTTCAGTCCCAGAATTAATGGGACATGGGGTGTGTCTGTGAGATGCAAGTGAAGGTATCTACTTCAGGAAAGAACAAAGTTGGTAACATTTGCATAGCTTTTAGTTCAATCCTACCAGCCCAGTATCCTCAAGATTTTGTAGAACAGTGAGTCAAACTGTACTATTTTGTTTAAGAAGGCAGATGGTTCCATTAAGGTATATGTATCTTTCCTGAGCAGATGTTCACATCCCTGAGCAGGTATCACTGTGCCCTCTGAACTCTAAGGTCCTTAGAATTTCTTGAATTATTAGATATTATGCATGATTAATAAATGTGTTAGTTTTAAACATAAAATTTTAATTTAGCAATTTTTAACACTTGGAAATTGTATCTGAAGGGATGTCTCTCTATTCTCCTTATACATCAAAGAATGCAATTGGCCAGACATTCCCCTCTAATTACTGGGACCACCATGCACATTGATTTAAGAAAGATTCCAAGCCAATGCCATTTTATTTTAGTTACACATTAAGAAGAATTTAATATCTTTGCCTATGGTTTCACATAAAATAAACACAAGCTGTACGCCTCTCACTGTTAATGCAGTTTTACCACTTCATGACAAAATTCTTTGTGATGGGTACCGTATCAGTCAGAAATGTACAGCTGTATACTTCACATTGTGTAATTAAAAATCAAAGGAGTTTCCCAGACGTAAGTCCTTACAGCTCTCAATTAAACATCTTTAGCAAAAACATCTTTAGCAGATTTTTGTAGGAATGTAGCAGTTTTTGCAAGAGTCTAGTGGTTGGTTATCAAAAGTAGAATCAAGTTTTTCATCAGTGATGTAAGAAAGGTATTTTCAAGCAAAAAAGCCAACAACAAAAGTAGTAGAATATAGTAGTAGGTATAGTTTTCAATGGTAGGCATACGGTAGGCCTTCTTACATCATTGGTAAAAAGTATAACTTACTTGCATTTACAGTATAGATTGCTTCTGAAAATACAGAATGTATTGTCCTTTAAACTCCTAAATACATTTCAGGATACTATAACATTTCTCAAATTGAATAAGTTTCCAAAACAGCCATGGGTTTTTAATTCAATTGTAGCTTCTGTCACATTTCAGGAGTATAACTCTGCTCATGGCTATACAAAGAACAATATTGATTATTTATTACCTGCTGACAGAATTAAAATTAATTAATGCCAATTTTTGAAAACCCTGAAAAGGAAAAACAAGATTTTCTCATCCCTTGGGAAAGGTGAGGGAAAAGAATTTTTTGGTGTGTAGGGACAAAATTGTGATTTTTACTTTGTGAATATAAACATTTAAGGCATACTGAAAAACTGTTTTGACAGAAAGAGTTAGTGAATCTATATAAATTTACAGAGGTTGGAAGGAGGCAAACAGTAATTTTACTCTTTCTGTATTGAGCCTAAAGTGTAAAAAAGTTAAAACTGTAGAACTGAAAGAAATGCTGTGTATGCTGGGCTGTCATGTTAATTAAATAAACAACCAGAACAGTGACTCTGTGTATGAAATACATTTTGAAAAGCCTGGAGGGGAGGGGTGCAGGCAGGCAAGGGTGAGTGACACTGGCATGAAAAAACATTCATTAGATCTGCAGTGACATTTGTGTGAATTTGTTGTAGTCTGTTAGGAAATACAGCTCTGAGAAGAATCTCTTCAGGACTCTAGGTGAATAAAGGCCTCACCAGATTTAATCTCACTTCCCTTTTCAATAAGTTCTCATTTATTATGTTGAAGTAGGATGTTTATGAGCCTCAAAATTAGAATATATGTTACATTTTAAGATTTTCAATTAATAGGGTTTGTGCCAGTAACAGCCCAGCAGAGTCTATGTGGACTTCCTTGAAAACTTGGCATATTTAATCTAGCAAAAGAATGAGTTTATCTGGGGTTTAGGGGTGGGAGTTGGATTTTTCAGAAAACCTTTTTTGCATGGGGCAAGTTTCTTGAGCTTTGCGAAATTAGACATAATGCTGCTCGTTTCTGGTGAATCGTTTTCATTGGCCATGTGTCTCCTATTCCATGGAGTCTCCGCCTCCCTTTTCTCTTCTGAGTGTGATATTTATAATTGTGTCTTGAAAAAAAAAGCCTGAAATATATTAGATTGAAAACTCAATTTGCGTTTATTTTCTACATTCATGTTTTCAGCGAAGCTCTATCAAAGAATTCAGAATGAGCCGGTCAGACACCTCCATATTCTTGCACCTAAATCTGTGCTCTGTTAATATTCAAATGACCGTTACTTCCTTTACATAGAAATTTAAATCCTTGTAGGAATTACCTATCAGTATATACTTTTACTATCGGTAGTATTTTTGAAAGGAGTATTTTTTGTTTGTTTTCCGTAAGACTTTCCTGGGGAATGGTCTTAACTTTGCACTTGAGAATGTGCGTTTGCACTGTTGTCAACGTAAGATACACAGGTTTGATCTCTGGGGGGAAAAAGCTTAAAGATATGCAGAAGTTGTAGTTCAGAGAAAGATCTGTCAGATAGCAGTTGTTGAAAATATTAGTCATACGTGTTCACCCAAAATGTACACTATTTTAAAAGATGCTCTCCTTAGCTAATGTTATTCATAAAAGTTTTTGGTCAGTGAACCTATAAAAAGTCGTATCAACATATTTTTGTCTATGTGTTAAGCCTTGTGCTAGAAAGCATACAGATTGCACACAGGTATGATGTAGCAGCTTAGCTCTGCAGAGCTTAGAGCCTAGTTAGGGTAATGAGACATCAACATAAGAAAAGGGGAAATCACAGTAAAATATCTAAATGACCTCTTAGCTAATCGTTGAAGGAATGCATACAATAGCTTAGAGCAGGTTTTAAATCTAGATCCAGAAACTGTTCACCGCTTCTGTGAAATTTTATGTAAAACTTCATCTGCTCATTTTTCTGGGGAAAATGTTGATATTTTCACAGATTTTCAGAAGGTCCTCAATACATAATGGTTAAATATAAATGTTTTATTTAGATTTTGAGCAGGTTTAGGTTTTGAAGACAAGGGAGAATTGTTTCTTTGAAGTGGAAATTAATTTAGTATACACTAATAGGACTTCTGAAATACAGGTAAAAAATATGATAGGATTTAGGACATGTTATACCTCAAGGTACCACAACGATGGTTCTCCTAGCCTGAGGTAGTTATGGCTGTAAGGAACTTGTTGTAATGCGATCTTAAAATGCTTAATTCTGTGCAGGCTGTAGTTAGGAGACTAGAATTAGTCTGATTTTAGAGAAAAGGAAACTGAGGGAGAGCCCGTTAAAAGTCTGTGGCAGCCTGCGGCAAAATGTTGGCTTTTATCCAATTCTCTCTTGGACTTGAATCTGCCTCTGGGGGAACAGAGTAGGAAAGGAGTAAGGCAGATCATTTTAAGCCTACGTTTCATTTGTAATTTTCAACTCTAAATTCTCATTCAGAATTCGAAGATTGAGTAAAACCCATTTAGAAGACACATATCACAAAACTCTTTCGAGCCCTTACAGTGAATTTTCTGCTCACCTACCAGGCAGCCTTCAGAATGTATTAATCAGGACTTGTCCCAGAAACGAATGCCAATTGCATTGCAGAGTCCTACTTTGTAGACTCTTTATCTCATCAAAGAAGAGTGTGTGATGGTGGTGTAAATATTGATTTCTGTTTTCATTTTAGTTTTTCAATAAATTGATTTAAAAAGTCAGGATTTCAGACTTCAGTTTGAAAAGTCATCTGCACATGGGTAAAGCATTTCTTTGTTAGCAAAAACAGCTGGTGGTTTTTGTTCACCTAAATTATTTTGCATGGTTTCTGTAGGAATCTGTTAAAATGTAAGTAAATAGGGTGTAATATTAGAAGTCATGAAGAACATTACCATCTAGAAGATGGAAAGCTATTTGGGAAAAGTCACAAACGAAACAGCTTCTGTCTGTTTGATTTGATTAGAGCTGTCATTTATTATTGAGGAATCGGAAGGATTATTACAGATTTTAAGTGTTGCCAGTCCTGCTAAGATAGTGATGAAGTTACTTACATGTATTCATGTTTTTTCATCCTAAGAATATGAATAGTTATAAGAGCACATGATGTCCGTTGGTGTGTGTGTACGTGTATGTACAAGACTTTTTCCTCTGCCAGGAAATTGCTTTGGTTGCATCAATTTAGTGGAGAAACAGTGTCACCCAGTGGCTTTGATGAAAACAGTCCTGTAAACATTATAGATAAGCGCTGTCCAATAGAAATATAACAAAGTACTGAATTTTATATTTTCTAGTAGCCTTATAAAAAAGTAAAAAAAAAAAAAACAGGTGAAATGCATGATAATAACTGTTGAACTTAATCCATTATATCCTGTCAACAGAAAATCAACATAAAAAAGCAAGGTATTTTGTTTTCTGCTTTTTGTGCTAAAGTCTAAGTATGTGGTGTGTGTTTTCCACTTACAGCACATCTCAATCTGGTGCAGCCACATTTCAAGTACTTGGTAGACACATGTGGCTAACGGCTACCTTTTGGGACATTTTTAAAGAGGTGAAGTGCTTGAATACTAATGTCACCTCTTCTGGTCTGATGGAAAATCCATGTAGATTTAATGATATCACTTAATATACAACTGTTCACATTTGTATGTAGTCTTGATAGTGCATTTTTGTACCACTTACCACTCTAATAGTTGGCATGTCAGTCTGTTTTCCCTCTTTTCTTCATTTCTCATTATTGCACATATTTTAAAATATGTTGATTTTAATTGGAGCGGGAGTTTAACAGAGCCCTTAAATAAGGAAGCTTTTTGTTAACTTGATTTGTAACACAGAATCAGGTTTTCCAGCTAATTATGAATTTGCTTTTCGAAGTGTGATTAGTTAACAGCGATGGCTTATATATACAGTGTGAACACGTGATCAGCCTTGTTCATGGCGATTAGTCTGTAATTGGGTTATCTAATGTCTCTTTAGAAATGAAAGTGCTTATGTTTGTAATGCAGGTCGTATCTTGGTAACTTAGGAAACTAAAGCCGCAAACTGGCTAGTAGCTTTAATGGATGAAAATTCTAACAGTGTCTGTAAAGGGCTGATGATTCTTCACTATTGCTTATGTAAACACCACTCTCATGGATATACAAAAGGAAAATGCTTCCATTTTGTGTATAGAGAGGACTGGAGATTTTGATAGTGTGGAATTCTAAAGTAGGAATTGAGATTAGGTGGCTTTTGAAGCTCTGTGTGATTTCAAACTGCCGGGTAAACTCAAAAAAATGTACAGATGGAAAAGAAGAACTTTTAAATGTCACCTTCCTTCCATCTCCTTTCCCCAAGCTCTATGAATTCAGAACTGTAGTCATCGTTCCAATATTGCGTCGAGAAGTGATGAGAAAACAATTTTTAAATATAGCATGTTCCTTTATATACACAGATGTATAGAATTACTTTTTAAAGTATGCATTTATTTTGCATATATTGGTTTATATCTGTGTGATGTTCATCATGACTTTTGACTTATAAATCAAAACTTATAAATGACTTTATGATGACTTTTGATTCATAAATTTCTCCCTTTTAAAGCGAGATCTATTATGTATCTTTGCATTAGGGAATAAAAATAGTGGGATACATAGGTTTTTACATATCACTTAGGAAATAATCTAGAAAGAGCAAAGGTAATAGAATCTAGATATACAAAGAAGCACATTGGTCTAAAATGAAATAATGTGGACTCAGTCTCACTCCTGGTGAAGCTGGATTCATTTAGACTTCTTGAAGCAGCTAGCTGGAGAGTAAAATGCCATAGTAATCGTAACTGTTACTTGAAAGAGTTTGTATTTGAAAGTAACTAGTCATTTGCCCCGGCTAATTTTGAAATTGCTTTAAATTAATGTAGAGGTTGGTCTTGTAATTTTTTTTTTGGCCAGTCTTCTCTTCTGACAATGTACTGTATGTGTGTGTATGTATATATTTTTTTCCAAGAAATGCATTTTATTTCACGTTTATTTTTTAACATAATAGATTCTTCTCAGTCAGAGTGTGTTTAAAAATTTAAGGAATGCCTTTCTGTCCCCTACACCCCACAGTACCTTGTCAGAATATTGAAATAATTTTATGCAAAAAGCTTGTGGTTTTGATTTAATAGGATTTTAATAAAAATTTTCCACCTTCTGAAGTAAGTTGAAATAACTGAATATTTATGCTATGTTTGTGGCAGGTATTTTCTCCTCTTCAGGTATAATCCACTTAAATAAACCTAATGGAAGTTTGAAGTCAGAGCAGTATTATTTGGGGGGGGGGGATGTTTTATTTTGTGGTGACTCCTGTGAAGTCAGCCTCCTTTGGACATTGTTAAACTAGGTTGAGCACAGGGAAAGGAAATCGTTCTTATTTTTAAGCTAAGTATTTTAGAGGATGGAATTAACAGGTCCGCTTAGGAAATGGTCTTCAGGAGGCAGTGAAACATCCCCTTGTTTGGGAGTTAGTATTTTGGGGTCCCGACTCAGCAGCAGTCTCCCAGGAAGTTGGGAGAGGCACCCTGAGTTGCCTAGGCTTCCTTGAACATTTGCTTTCTAGGCTCAAGAACTGAAGGAGTCAGATTCACATCACAACGGTTCTCATTATAAAAGGAATCAACATTTTTGGCCTCCTTGTGTCAGCCATAAGTATTTGCTTTAGAAAATTTCATCCCAGTGCCTTGCTTGCAGTAGGCGCTAACTGGCGGAATAAATGGATAGAAAAGAAAGAAATGATTTTAATCTGAAATATTTATTCCCCTAATCTCCTGAGATTGAGCTAGTGATTAAACCCATTGAAGTAAACTTCTATAGAGAAGAAAAGAAATAGCCTATTCACTAGTCTGTGAACTTACATTTTGAATGTTTGTACTTTTATTACTTTAAAAATATTCTCTGCCATGTGTCAGATAAGGGGCTGAATTTGCCTGTGCCTTTCATGGTAGGAAATCCCACGTTCAGCATGAGTCCTAGATATTTATTTTTAGCTCACTTCCAACTGAAAATAACCAAAGCCACCACCAAGATCACTGTGGTGTGTGTGAACTTTAGAAAGGTCTCTGAAATTAGGGTACATTTTTCAGAAAAATAAAAATTCAAGTCTTTCACGTGCAACTAACACATTAATTGAGAAAGTATCAACTTTGACGTTATTCTGTCACTTTCCACAAAGTGTTGGCAAGTGTTCAGCTACACCCTTTTACAGTCAGTCTGTATCCTATTAGAGGTTCTTATTCAATCGCTGCATTTTCTGAAAAGTCTAATGTAAAGTAAATACTGTCTCTTTTTTTAACCTTTTAATTGTGCTCAGTTACAAAATATAATTTGAGCCTGTTGCGTCCAGAGATGACTTTGTGAAATTAGCTTATTTCAAATGTCATCCAACTGTAGCGCTAGTCCAATTGTGCTGAATAATCTAGAAGTTTGGTAGCATACTTCAGAGTCCAGAGGAATTTAAGAATCAACAGTTCACAAGGTTTTATTGAAATGACAGGTTTTAGTTTATCTAGTCAATTTTTTTTTTTTTTTGGTCCATCTAGTTTTTAATAGAACTTGACTTGTTAAAATAGAAAGTTTTAAGTCAAATAAGAATATTTTGTTGCTGTAGTTATAATTCTTAATAGAGCTATTGTCATCTCCTCTCACTGAAATCAGACATTTCTCTTCTGAGTATGTTAGGCAGATTATCCTGCCTTTAAATAAACTAGGAGTACAGTTTAGAAATAAAAGTTATTTCCAACTTTGTTTTCTGGGAATAAGTTTCTTTTAGTTTGTGGATGTCAAATGTTATCATAGATAGATCTTTTAGAAAGGCTGCCATTACTGAACCCTTTGAGAGTTTGAGATATCTTTGAATATATTATTTTTAAAAAATCTGAATGTTGTTTCTCTTTGAAAACATAAATTACAAACTGAGAATTTAGTTGTAAATTAATTCATCTTTTGAAATAAGCAAGGTATATTCTTTTGGTAAAGGAGCCATTTCTAAACTTATTTGACATTTTTGTCAAATGTAAAATAAAATAAAAAATTTAGGAGCAAAACCTTCCACTCTATTTTCATTTTGAGACAGGAAGCTAACTGTATGTCTTTACCGTTTGAAGAGTGTCTGTTTTTCCTCTTAATGACTTGTTTTGGCTACATGGAAATTGTTTTTGCTAGATAAACAGGACCTAAATTATAGCACAGTTATTAAGGCAGTAGCCTCATTTTGTCCACTTCTCATTCCTTTTTACTTGAATAATAATGGGATTAGCTCTTCTTCACCCCTTCAGAGAATGACAGCGAGAGCTTTTAAACCTTTTCAGTGGACCTTCTGAAGCCATTAACTAGTCCTCAATGAAAAGTGTGAGAATTCGGTTGGGAATGTTGGATCCAGATATAACTTAACACTGATTAAGTAAATTATCTAAAAAATAAAGTGGCATTCAGAAATGGAAACTGCCCACAATAAATAAGTGAAAGAAGTGAATGCTAGTATTCTGCTAGAAGAAGACTAGATCAAAATCAAAAGAATTCCTCAGTTTAAAAAACATATATTTATTGTATGGTCTGTTGGGGGCATAATGTCGGTGCCCTTAAAATCTAGAACTCCTTATGATTTGGAAAGAGGAGACCCTGCGGGCGTCACTCCTGGACGCTGGGCAGGATGTCCAGCCATGCGTTAGCTTAGGATCTGTGCTTAGACCAAAAACACTTCGATCATTTTCCGGAGGTCATAATGCTATTCCTGAACTTTCCTGACATTCATGACTTTCCAAGTCGTCGATTCTTACATTTTAGTTCTTTAGCACATTTATCGCTTTGACTTATAACTGTACCGTTAGGGCAGTCTTGTGTGAACTTTTACCTCTTACGCGACCAGATCAGTGAAAAATGCCAGCAAGTAAATATATCTTATTTAAGATCCACTCTCTCTATTTCACATTGATTCTTTGTTACCTTCTAAGTATTTCAATATGCCTGGCTTCTTATCTTCTTTTTCCCTGGGACCAATTAATCTTATGTAATTATTATAATGCCATATTAATCAAACCCTTGTTTATGAATTCTAACAGTAAACGCCTCTGATTAGTAGATTTATAGACTTCCTTCAGATGCTTTCAGAATTTGTAGGAGATGGCCTGACCTCACCTACTGATCATTACACATTATCTGGCACTTTCTAAATAGAGCTGCTATACGTCTTCAATGCTATAGTTCTCGAATTTTAGTGTGAATGAAAGTGATCTGGGAAACCTATTAAAATGCAAATTCCTAGGTCCTAAGGTCAGATACTCTGATTTAGTTATGTGTAGAGCAGGGTCCAGAAATCGAGTTTTAGAGCATTTTGGTTGCCTCAGTGAAGAAACACAGGACCATAAACTTCTGTCTACTAAAACTAGACAGAAAGTTGGGACTTTTGCAATCTGATTAAGCAAATAGTTAAAAAGTACTTGGCTTGGTATCATGGGGAAAACTTATTTATTTATGTAAGCACACACGTATACGTACGTACGTAGACACACAGAGAGATTATAGTTAATCAACCTATGACATTCATAAAATTTTCACTTTGATTTCCCCATTGAGGATACCTCAGAGAAGTTATTCGACACTCTGCAGATCAATTTCTTCTTCTGTGAGAAAGGAGTAACAATTTCTTCACTTATCTCATACGCTGTTACAAAGCTTAAATAAAAATATATTGCCCTACAAATGTTAAGTAGAAAGAGTATGTGCACTCGACAGAGACAGGCTGAAGCTTTATAATGTAAAGTTCCTTCAACTTTCTGAACTTGAATAATCCTGTCTGTAACGTAGGAATACTACAGCCTACTTCTTAAGGGGTGAAGATGAAATTAATAGAAAGAATGGACATCGGTTCTTGTCAAACATTCCCCCCGCCCCGTGACTGAACAAGAATATTCCTACCCATTAGGGCCATGTCATTGAAGGCTGTTGGTAAATGTCAGAAAGTATAACGCAAAACAACGCAAACAGTTTTGCATTTGATAAAAAAATAGACTTGCAGGTCTACAAAAGATGCAGGTTTTCTTAAGTTAAATGATATTAGACGGTTGCTTAAATTACAGTTAAATTACAGAAGAGCCTGGAGATTCAGACAAGCTCACAGTGGAAGAAGAAACATTTGACAAAGATGGTGACAGGTGCTTCAGAAGAAAAAGATGTGAAGTGACAAAGGATGAAGGAGGATATTTAGGAAAATTGATGGCATTGAACATGTTTGTAAAAATAGCTGATGGCTCCTTTGAGTCAGCTGTGCAATCATGTATCATATAACCCCATCGGCAACGTGGTTTGTGCTCTTGCTGCCATTATACGCCATATTTGGTTCTGAGAAACAAAGTTATTTCTCAAAATTTTTAGCTTAAGTTTTTGTGGCGGCATTCTAGTCATACCCTTCTTTTTTTGCTTGCCAATGAGATCATTGTTCTCAAATAATAGGGACTTCCTGCTTATAATCTGTGGAAAGCAGCTAGTTCAGTGCTAGTTCAGCAGTGGCCCTCAGTGAGTGTTGATTTCACCACATTAGCATATTCCTGTAGCTACTCTCTCTTTTTACCAGCTTCCACAGGGCCTCAACACTCAGACCACTTTTCTTCCAGATTTTCCCACCCATTGAATGATTTTTGAGTCTTGAGTGAGGTGCTTGTTTTGGACTGACCTCCACAGGAGCAGGAATCCTGTATCATCTCACTCTACCACCATTGGTTTCAATTTAGAAATTCTGCTTGGGGTAATCATGTTATTCTCCAACTTGATCAAAGGAAGTTTTTTGGTTTTCACTTCTGTGATACAGGAGGAGATGTCAGAAAGGTGATGAGGAGGGCCAGTAGATCAATAGGCTGTGGAGGTAATTGCAAGACTGGTGCTTCAAGCAGAATGGGGAGCCATTCATTGAAGGGTTAAGTGAAGAAGGGATGTGATCAAACTTACATTCAGTAGGATCTCTCAAGCAATCTGTGCTGAGTGAAAATAGGTGGTAGGATGGAAGAAGGGAGATCAGTTAGAAGACTATTGAAGTAATCCAAGGAGGATTGGGAATGATACCAGGAGGTAGTGTTAGAGAGATTGTAAATATCTATTGAAGGCAATGCCACCAAGATTGGCATTGACTGGGTGATCTCCTGGAAGGTAGGGAGAGAGTTCCTTTAATGTTTCCTCTTTTATTTAGGGGCCTAATATTAAGCATTTCTTGCTTAAAAAAAAATCTGATTGGGTTGACCTTTTTTTTTTTTCTTCTTTTCAATTTTACCTTCTGTCTTTGCCTTTCAGAGGGTGTTCAAATTGTGAGCGTTTCCAGAAAACCATCAGATCTCCTTATGTTGAAACTCTAATCAAGTATCTTAAACTCTGCATAAAGTGTTAGTTTGCTGGGTTTTATAACATTTGGTCTGATAAAACTTAGTTTTGAAATTGTATTCTTATATAAATATCTTTTAAATTTTAAAATAAATTTGAATAAAATATAATTTTAACACATTTAAGTGTCATCCTCACGCTGTCTTTTAAACACATACCTTTATAACTCATGCTATAATATCCTAAGGTTTAATATGGCAAACAATTAGACCGTTCAAAGAAAATGCAAGGCTTTCTCTTTTTATAGTCTTTCAGTAGTCTCACAAATCCCATTTTTATCTAAAGCCCTGTTGCCAGTATTTCCCAGACCTTCCTATAGAGGAAGTGCTTCTATTTTGTTTTCGTATTAACTCAGACCATTTGTCAACCTACAGAGCACTTCAGTGATAGGTGCTATATAAATATTTAAATTACGATAGCTTGATTGCACTGTAACTTTTCAGAGTTTGCTTAACTCTACATTGTGGCTAGTATCTGATTATGAAATATTTTCCATGCTGCTTGGAAGCCACAAAAGATAAGGAATTTTCAAGCCTGTAAAATGGAGAGTTTTTAATCACATGGGAAAATATTTTGGTGAATGAAGAGGGAAATCGGGAAATAAAATGGAGTATATGGCATGTTTTCACCTCAACAATCAAATGCATAGCAGAAAGGAAAGCAGTCAACATGTTTCTTGTTGTTTGTATGAGGGCATCGTGGGTGATTTTTGTTTATTTTTCTATTCTGTAGAGTCTCCGTTTTCAACCCTGCATACTTCTTTTATAATCAGAAAAACAAAACTTTATAAAGAAATGTAGTCATCTGACACTGTTCCCCTGCGTACATTCACAGAGTGCTTTGAGGGCCACTTACCCAGTGACTAGTTGTTGGACTTGCAGACATGGAAATAGGAACTCCAGTGGTTTTATGATTATGAATGGTAATGTGATGTTCGGTACTGGGTAAAACATGTTCAGAAGTATAGTCCATGTGCATTCCCAATTCTTCACCCGGGTGGCTGGAAAGGTGTAAGTTTCTTAGAAGATTGGAGGCTCAGCTGGCATGTGATCCTGAAAAATGTGTCCCTGTAGTTATAGATTGGCATACGCACAATATTTGCAACTTCACCTGAAAGTAAGGTTTTATGAAAAAATACACATGTGTGCTGAAATATGTACACATGTACTGAAACATGCTTCAATTTTTACAAAGGATTTTGGGCCTATTTTTGTTTCAAAAGTGGAAACAAAACTAATCATGACTGTGATATGTTGAGATGAACATGAAAATGAATTGGGTTTATAAGGAGGGAAAAATTTTTTTAAATTAGTTAATTAATTTGTGGCTGCCTTGGGTCTTTGTTGCTGCCCTCGGGCTTTTCTCTAGTTGCGGTGAGCGGGGGCTACACTTCGTTGTGGTGCGCAGGCTTCTCATTATGGTGGCTTCTCTTGTTGTCCCCTGCATTGGCAGGCGGATTCTTAACCACTGCGCCACCAGGGGAGCCCAAGGAGGGGAAATTCTTTATAAAACATATATAAGCAGTGTATTGAGCCTACCTTGCTGATTATTAGACCAGTAGAGTTGCAAATAAAAACCAACTTCATAATGATTGTTTTTCAAAGTAATAAATATTAAAAAAAATTTTTTTGGCTTGAAAGAAGTCTGTGTGCCAAAATACTTGTTAATACATAGTATGATTTTTCTAATAGTTTATGCATAGTCTATAAATGTAAATAAAATATAAGCATTTTAATTTTAGGATAGTTTAAAATTTTATCCATAATTCATATGCAGACATATAATGAGTTGCTTCTGTATTTTGCTTTTTCTGCATCTGAGCTACTCTGTGTATAATATTGATTAATTTCAGTCTTGCTTGTCAGGATTTGTTGATTATTCTTTGCACTTCCTGTCTAAGACTGAGGAACTTTGTGCGTTCCATTTGTTTTTGCTTGTTTAAATAAATGAATAGGAAAAGAAAGCAGTGTGTAACGAATCACAAATCACTTCCACATCTAGGATTAACATGTCTTCTCGTTTGAAGAACTATACATTTCTGTGGAAATAAATTTGAGAATATCAGTTTCTATAATTACCTAAAAAAATAAAGAGACTGTGGGTCTCACTTAACCCCTCCAAAAAAAAAGTTTTCAGAAATAAATATGATAGAATCAGAGAAAGTAGTTAAACAGAACAACATAACCTTTACTCAAGCATTGTACCCTGTCTTTACTGTTCTATCCAAAGAGAGTTAGCAGATGAGCACTAGCAGATTCTGTTTGAGATGGTTGAGTTAAGGCGACAGAGACTGGTAGGCATTTCTCTGCTGAGTGTCTGTGAGTTGGTGGATGCTGGCGGGGCAGGGGCTGAGGTGGGACTGTGGAGAGGGGGTTTGGCACTGAAGTTTGCATTTGCCTGCAGTTCATCTCTCAGCCTTGCAGGCCAGAGATGCACTTTTTCCATAGAACCAGGGGTTATCAGTTGCTGAGAAACACTAATAATAAAACTGTAACTCATCAATCAGAATGTCAGGTTATTCATTTACACTGGGGAGCTTAGCTCTAAGGAAGACCAGAGTGCCAATAGTTACTGGTAAATGCTTCTTGTTCCTAGTGGGAAAGTCACCTTTAGCATGGTTATTTCCTAGGACGGGACTGCAGATCTCTGGTTTATGAGAATTCCCCTTGGAAACATTACACTGTTCATGTTTTTTATTCTAGGAAGTTTGAAGAGTGCCCATAACATGCTGAAGAGGGTGGGATTATTGGGGGGAGGGTTCAAAAGGGACTGCCCTTGCATCCCCTCCCTGAGCTTATGATAAAGATACTACGTTAACAAATGATTCCAGCGGCAAGTGATAAATGCTTTAAAATACAGAAAGTCCTGAGAACTTTGCCCTCCAGAGAGGTCATAGCTAAATTTATTGCTCAAATACCATCACCCTCTTCACATGGATTTCTGGTAATGTTCTGTCTTCCTTTTCTTCCTGACTTCTCTTTTTGATTTATGTTTAACTTCTTTCATGTGTTTATGTTGATAGTAAGCTCACTATAATGAACTTTAGTACAATACAAAAAATATATCTGGAAAAGAAAATAAGAACGGATCTTTAAAAGAATGTTTTCCTATCTTTCTCCTGTGGGTGTGACTTCCAGAGGGAAGGAGGGAGGGATAGGATAAAGACTGTTTTGGAGCTGGATGCCAGGTGTGGAGCAATGTTGTGTTCTGGAAACAACACGTGGAACAGATAGCCTAGCCTTTGTGGTGGGAAGAGGGAAGGGGGTGGTGGGACGTTTTTAAGAGATAAGAAAGACAAGGCTGGGCGTGGGGAATGAAAAACGGGAAATGTCTTCAGAATTAGGCTGGGGAAGATGAACATTATTTGTCGGCACTGAAAGTTATTAAAAGGGTTTTAGCCAGAGACTACTGTGAACAGATTAAACATGATTTTGATAACAGTGGATCAGATGGGGGCAAACTGGACACAGGAGACATTTAAGAGGCTGTTGGAAAAGTCCTGGTTACAGACGTTGAAGATTTCTTAGGACAGTGGTGGTGGAAAGGAAAGGTGATTGAAGAGAAAATGAAGAGCTGTAATCGGCAGGATTACTCAGTGACTGATGGTGGCAGGTGTGAACAAAGGGCATGAACAGTCCTTAATGTTGTGAATCTGGGAAACTGGAAAGATTGTGAATGCTGTTCTTTTTAAAATTTTTTTTGGAGTATAGTTGATTTACAGTGTTAGGTTAGTTTCAGGTGTACAGCAAAGTGAATCAGTTTTATATGTATATATATGTCTCCACTCTTTTTCAGATTCTCTTCCCATATAGGTTATTACAGAATATTGAGTAGAGTTCCCTGTGCTCTACAGTACGTTCTTATTAGTTATCTATTTTATATATAGTAGTGTGTGTATGTCAGTCCCAATCTCCTAATTTATCACTTCCCCCCACGTTTCCCCTTTGGTAACCATAAATTTGATTTCGAGATATGTGAGTCTGTTTCTGTTTTGTAAATAAGTTCATTTGTATCATTTTTTAAATTAGATTCCACATATAAGTGATACCATATGATATTTGTCTTTCTCTGATTTACTTCACTTACTGTGATAATCTCTAGGTCCATCATGTTGCTGCAAATGGCATTATTTTGTTCTTTTTTGTGGCTGAGTAATATTCCATTGTTTATGTGTACAACATCTTCTTTATCCATTCCTCTGTTGATGGACATTATGTTGCTTCCATGTCTTGGCTCTTGTAAATAGTGCTGCAATGAATATTGGGGTGCATGTGTCTTTTTGGATTATGGTTTTCTCTGGATATATGCCCAGGGGTGGGATTGCTGGATCATATGGTAGTTCTATATTTAGTTTTTTAAGGAACCTCCATACTGTTCTCCATAATGGCTGTACCAATTTACATTCCCACCAACAGTGTAGGAGGGTTCCCTTTTCTCCACACTCTCTCTAGCATTTATGGTTTGTAGATTTTTTGATGAAGGCCATTCTGACCGGTGTGAGGTGATACCTCATTGTAGTTTTGATTTGCATTTCTCTAATAATTAGTGATGTTGAGCATCTTTTCATGTGCTTTTTGGCCATCTATGTCTTCTTTGGAGAAATGTCTATTTAGATCTTCCACCCGTTTTTTGATTAGGTTGTTTGTTTTTTTGATATTAAGCTGCATGAGTTGTTTGTATATTTTGGAGGTTAATCCCTTGTCGGTTCTTTGAGAGAGAAAGCATCAGAAGAGCAGTTTTTGTCTGTTTTAGGTTCTGAGTGAGGAAGGGAGGATGAAGTGTGGGTTTGATTTGGACATATTTGTGTGTGTTACTTTCACAACCTCATGTGATTTTTGTTTGCTTGAAGGCACCCAATTTCATTCGTTCACAAAAATATTAGTATCAGAGTTAGATTTGCTCGCCACGTTCCCTTGCTCTGTATGTACGTGGCGTTTTAGAATCAGAAGCCTCCTGTGTTCAGTCTACAACTGCAAACACAGAAAGGTTGTAGCCTTGGCCATTTTAATAAGCACAAAGGCTGTCACCCTATTTCAGATTCGACTTTAAATAGGGTCCTCAGTCTTTACAGGGCAGACAACTTTGCACTACTGGTGCTGATCTTACCAAGGAAATAGACGGATCAGAGTCAGTACAGACCGCAGCTTCTGGGTGACCCTCATGGGAGGGATTCATGGGAATCCCTGGCACGATAGACTGTCATAACCCCATCACATTTTAAAACTACAAGGGCAAGATTCTTTTCCTTGAAACAAGTGGATGCTGGATCATTATGACTAGTTAAAAATTATTTTGTCAGTTGAGACAATCTAGATAGTCTAGAGCAGTTAATCTTGTGAAATTATCAGGTTGGGTTCCACTTTGATGTTTTTCTTGGGTTATTCCAGATGCTTATAATGATTTGTTTATATATATATATATATATATATATATAAATGGTTTGTCTCTGTATATAATATATAACATATATAATTTATACATTATATTTATATAATATATAATTGCATGTATGTAATTTATAGATCTATAACTAACGTATGTAAGCATGTATTTCTATTTAATATAATTTATATATAATTACACATACATAAATTAGGCTACACACTCTAGGTCAAGTTTCTGTAACTGCAATGTGATTTCTAGCCTTTGCCCACTTCGTGTAGATTCCCACCTGGTAAAATTTTCATCACTCCCAGTATTCTTCTAAACTTGTCCTTATATATCATAGTGGGCTTTTGGAGGAATTCGTTTGCTTCTCTATGTGTTCCTTTTCCTAGAAAGCATTGCTGCTGTTACAGGGTTGGAGGGAAATTGAAGGTAGAGCCAAATTTATGAAATCCCTAACAAATGGTCCTCATTATGCTTTTGCTTAGTCACTACCCTGATGGGGAGCTAAGTTCCCTTCCATGCCATTTCACCTCTCCCTCCCTCCGCTCTGCTCCTCTCTTTTTTGGAGAAGTCCAGAACCTTGTACAGTAGTTTAGATGTGGTCTAACTGGAACAAAGCAGAGTGTGACTGTCACCTTTTTGTACCAAAATAATTTATGCATCTTTTTTTTTTTTTTTTCAGCATGTACTTGCCCAAACACCAGTCCTAAACCTAAACCTTATCAAACTGTGGGTGATCAGGAGGAAGCTGTGTGATTCTGTCACAGACCTACCTACACACCACTCATCTTGACAGGAAGACCCTTAACACATACTAATACTGAGCTTGGTTTTTTTTGTCAGTAAAATAATCTACATATTTAATTTTTGGTCAGCTAAAACTTTGAAGACCATCACATGAGTTAACATGAAGCTCTATCTGTGTTGTATGTTTGATACTTTGAACCCTCTCCTCTTGTTCGATTCAGATGAAAACAAGGAAAAAAGCCAACATTTTTGCTGTGTTAAGTATCTTTTGGTGATTTATGTATGGCTAGAATAGTGGAAAGTGGGAGGAAGAAACCCTGTATATAAAACTTGGTCAGGGCTTCCCTGGTGGTGCAGTGGTTGAGAGTCTGCCTGCTGATGCAGGCGACATCGGTTCGTGCCCCGGTCCGGGAAGATCCCACATGCCGCGGAGCGGCTGGGCCCGTGAGCCATGGCCGCTGAGCCTGTGCGTCCGGAGCCTGTGCTCTGCAACAGGAGAGGCCACACAGTGAGAGGCCCGCGTACCGCAAAAACAAAACAAAACAAAACAAAAAAAAAACTTGGTCAGTTTTTAGGGAATTAAGTAGTTCCATTTACCTACATGGTCTTCATTCAAAATAGATCTTCAACACAATAGAAATCTGAAGCAAGTTTAATAATGCCTAAGGTTCTCCTTAGAACAAAACCATAGCTAGAATCACTTTGGTTGTATACCTGAAACTAACACAACATTGTAAATCAGTTATACTCCAATATAAAATAAAAATTAAAAAAAACGAACTTGTCTAGCTAAAAAAGGAAAAACAACACACATAGGTAGGAAAAGAACCAGTACGGCAATATGACATGATTTTGTACATAATACTTAATACAAATATTAAAACAATTTGACAGATTTATAACTATCACCCCATATAGGTCTAAAATATAGCTGGCAAAGGAAGGCTGGAGATTTGATGTACCAAATTATGGGTGCTTTTGGAAATATTATCCACATAAGATGGTACTGTCAATGGTGAAATAAACTTTTCATCCTAGGCCTGCTCTTTGAGATGGCAGAAACAATGGCCCTTTGTCTTCTACAAAGGTGATTATCACAGGGTAGGTGTTTTCAAACTCTAACCTGCCCTTGTTTCTGCTACGTTCTCTCTAGGGAGAACGCCCCACATCCTGAATCAATGCTGTAGTGAGCCACAGTTACTGATGTGTGTGTCACATCCATCAGGTATGTTGAAGTGAGAAAAAAAAAAAGTTTGCAAATCACAGCTCTATAGACTTAATCCAAGAAGGGCATGAACCTAATTTGTGGACCAAGTGAGCATTTACTTTCCTGTACAAAGCTCCTGTTAGGGGAGATTTAAATAAATATAGTTTAGAGGAAGGGCCTTTTTCAGGAGTTTCATTTGACATCAGTGAAATATTCTTGCAAGAGGCAATGTTTGCCTTGATTTTTACAGGTCATTTGGTTTTACTTTTGACTTTAATTACTGGTTTTCTAACCTTGAACGGCAGACTATTTTCATAATTTTTTTCCCATAAAGTTATGCTTCATTATTTATTTTCTATAGTTTATGAGTTCATGCTTGTAACTTACAGGGAAATCATAAAAAATGGGGCAGAGAGTAGCTAGAACATTGAATGTTCTAAAAGGATATCTCTTCGTTAGAGATGGTATGAATTACTTTTTCATGAGTTGGAATAAATAATAAACCTCTTTGTGCCACTTTGGGCAATAAATGAAGGTTTACTTTATTTAACATTGGAATGAAATGGACCGCTAAAGAGTTGCACCTGAAATATTTTTACCTAATTTAGTTAAATATTGATTTGTGTAACATATGAGCTCTCAGAAAAGCACTTTGATTGTGTAGAACTCTACATATTCCTCCAGAAGTGCCGAATTCTATAATTATAATCTTCGTGGAAGAAATACTTGTAAATGTAAATATATCAGAACTTGAGTCAGTTATTCTGCTTACTCTGGGTTTCCAAAGTTTTAAATAGAGTATTGCATTGGTTATCAACGGGGCCTAATTTTGCCCCGCGGGGACATTTGGCCAAATCTGAAGGTATTTTTAGTTTTCAGGACTTTGAGGAGGGTAGTGCTACCAAGGTGCACGTAGTAGGCAGAGTCCAGGAATGTTGTTAATCATCCTACAATACACAGGACAGTCCCCCAAACAAAGAATTATCTAACCCAAAATGTCAATAGTGCCCAGATTGAGAAAAACTTTAGAGTATTGTGCATTTATTTTTTATTAATACTCCATATGGACAGGTGGATGAAATAAATGAAGGTTGAATTTTAATTTTTTTTATTCTAAGTGTGAAAGTAGCCAGATAGCAAGATCTATTGATGGAGGGATTCAAGTACAGTACAGTGATTAAGATGCAGGATTTCTTGTCATATTTGTGTTCCAATATTTACTTCAGCCACTTATTAGCTGTCTGACCTTAAGTATTTATAAGCAATCATAAAATGATTAATCCTTCTGAGACTGAATATATTCATTTGTAAAATATGGATAATAAAATCTACCTTACAGGCTTGATCTGGTAAATGAAATGCTATTTGTAACCTGGAAGATATGTCACATTTAATAAATGGTAGCCACTGTTACGTTTAGAAAGTAATTTGGGATTGGTAGTGTAGTATTTATATGGTTTTATAGGGAATGAGATAGTAGAGATATTATCAATAGAGGTGATTTTTGGGGAATGAATCATAAGGATTTCTCTTCAATTTAATGAAGCAATGTAGTCTTTAAATATATGAATCCCTGTCTGTATATCTCTATCTCTGTGTATCTGAAGAACTAGAAAAGAATATTTGACAACCTGAAAGATCTATAATAATGCAATCTTCAAGACGAGAAACAAACATTTAAAAATGCCAAATTAATAACACAAATTACCAGTGGGATTTATTAAAAAGAAAAAAGGATCTTTTCTCTTTTTTTAAAAAAATACATTCTTCTATTAGTTTTCTCAGAAAGCCTATACTCTTTTTGTAATTAAGAAAGCAAGCATTGCAAACAGTATAACAAACCCCTCAGAGTTTCCCAATATAAACGTTGAAAAATATACTTAAAACATACCTCTTCTAATTTACAGAGTTTCCCATTTTGCTAATTTATCTCTGTTAGTTGGTTTTCCCCTGTAGTCACCTTTCTAAAAGTGGTGAAGCTGTAGGACCCATTAAAATTTTACTGGCGTGATAAAGCTGGTCATATTGATGGCTTTATCTCCTGTTTTGGCATGTGGTGCTGTCAGTGAAGCCAGTGAAATTTGGTCTGGGTGGTGAGTAAAAAAGAGGACAGGAGAATTTATAACTTGAATCTCTCTAAAGCCAGGATGCTTTCCTTTCCTGATCTTCTTCAGCAGTTTATTAAGGTCTTGAATAAAATACATAGGAAGCGTATTTATTAAATTTCTAGTTGTCTGAAACTGGAAGGTATAGATCATAGTTTGGGTGATTGGATATAAATTTCAAGCTGTGCTAGATTTAGACAGTGGGAAAAAAATAAGAATATTAAATTTAACAGGAGAAATTATAAGTTCCTATAAATTTGGTTTTAGAAATAATTATATAATTTTGTGATGAGGGAGTTTAGACCATTATCTAATTCCTGTTTAAATAAAGAATAAATACTAAGGGTTGAGTGCCTCTAAGTTCAGTGAGTTGTCTGCCTCTTATGAGCTGTCTTGTGAGATGTGGTTTTGGTAGCATAATTTCCAGAAATCTCCTCCTGCATTTGTAGCATTTTGACCAGTTCTGCTTGCTGTAGTTTAAAAGGAATATTGAAGCCTAGAATTATTCAAATCCCTGCTCTGCCATGTATTAACTGTCTGGCTTTGGGTAATGCTGAATTATAATGCCGAATCTCTAAAGTTTAGGTTTTGTTATATAAAAATAATGTAAAAAGAAACTACCCCGTAGAGGTGTTTTAGGAATTGACTGAGAGATAATTGCGTACTGGGTATTTATTTTAAAGATGGCCTGTAAACTGTACTCATTAATTCAAAATGATTAAAATAGGCAATTCAGTGAAAAGGAGAATCAGCCCATTTTCTTAAATGCCAACAAAGCTAATTTTAACACTTCTGGAAAAGATGAGGTTTCAAATGAATGCCAGTGAAGGAATGTTGTTCACAAGCGTATTGATTAAGTATGGGGAGGTCTAGAACAAGTAGAGGATTTGGTGAATACTTATTGAACTTTAATCAAATCTTTAATTCATTCTATAGAAACTTACTGATATCCATTTGTCTGTGAGAATGCCCATTTTTTCAGGAGTGCCAGCCATCTCTATCCAATTCTAACAATTTTTGTTGTTGTTGTTTTGACCAGAGCAGAAACTCTGACGTCTCTTTCTAAATGAGTAATTACTAAGGCTGAACCAACTTAGAAGGAAGTAAGAACATACCTGGTAGCCTATGGGTAAAGAAGGAGGGCGGGGAGCCTGGGAGGAGGAACTTAGTATTTTTCTGGAGGCGCCCACTAGCAAAACCTTTACTGTTATTTCATTTTTTTTTTTTTCCGTTAGTGGTAGTATGGTAATAAAAATACCTTATTTTATTTTCTTAATTTAGACATCTCAGGTGCCTTACTCTGTGTCATCAGTTGATTAGTTTATGTCTACCTCCAAAACTTTTATTCTGATAATCCTGCCAATACTGTTTTGAAAATCTGTACTGAGTCTCTGAGTTCTAAAAAACCTAATGTTTTTGTAAAAGAAGAAAGAGGGCCATCTAGAGAACTGTACTTACTTTGTACTCTAGGTTTCTCTGCATTCCCTAAAATGATGTAGGCTGCTAAAAGCTTTTTCTTTTAGTGGTCTTCATTCCAAGTCTATGAGAGAACAATGATTCTTAAATGCATAAATTAAGGGAATGAAAGTAGACATGTGGACAAGTTTGTTTAGCATCAGTGATTGGACGTATTATTCTGGAACCCAAACTTTTCTTTACTCATTCATTCTTAGAGCTCCAATATCTCTAAGAAGTTTCAGTGCTAGCTAGAGGAAGATTTTATTGTATTTTGAAAAATTTTGGTGACATAGGCATCACATAAATTTACCATTTTAAACATTTTTAATTGTACAGTCAGTGGCATTAAGTACATTCACGTGTTGTGCAGCCGTCAGCGCCATCCATCTCCAGACTTTTTTTATCTTCCCCAACTGAAACTCTCTATGCATTAAATAATAACTCTTCCCCATTCCCATCTCCCCCTAGCCCCCGTGGTAACCACCATTTTTCTTTCTGTGTCTACGAATTTGACTACTCTAGGTACCTCATATAAGTGCAATCATAGAGTATTTGTGTGTGTGTGTGTCTTTTTTTTTTTTTTTTGGATTGGCCTATCCCACTGAGCCTATAGCCTTCAATATTCATCTAATGTTGTAGCATGTGTCAGAATTTCATTCTTTTTTAAGGCTAAATAATATTTCATTTCGTGTGTAGATAGCATTTCGCTTATCCATTGCTAGATAGCTGGACTGCTTCCACTTTTTGGCTATTATGAATAATGCTACTATGAACATGGGTGTACAAATAAGATTTTTATGTTACTTAAAAAATGGTAGTGGGCTTCCCTGGTGGCGCAGTGGCTGGGAGTCCGCCTGCCGATGCAGGGGGACACGGGTTCGTGCCTCGGTCCGGGAAGATCCCACATGCCGTGGAGCGGCTGGGCCCGTGAGCCATGGCCGCTGAGCCTGAACGTGCGGAGCCTGTGCTCCGCAGCGGGAGGGGCCACGACAGTGAGAGGCCCGCGTACCGCAAAAAAAAAAAAAAAAAAAAAATGGTAGTAACATAAACCTTTTATGTAAAACCATCAAGCTGACAAAGGGGCTACAGCAAATGTGGGTGACCTAACTGCATTTATTTAACGAGGACACTTTTCCCAAACTGATCCTAATCAGTCGTCTCCTCGTGGAACGATGAAAGATTATAGGAAGAGAATAAAATGCACACATGAGACAGTTTTAGCACAGTAATTAGAAACTGTAAACTTGGGGTTAAAATTGAAATTGTGTTGCTTGGCTGGTCGTTACATATAGGATTCAGACTATTTTAATAGTTGATTCAAAAAGCTGCAAAATACTATGATTTTAGTTGTTTTCTACTAGAGAAGCAAAGAAACCTCTCTTAATAAATAAAACTATGGACAGAAATAGCACGTTTGTTTCAAGAGCATTCAGTGCTTTGCTTTTCTCTATTGTTTTCCAACAGGAGGAGATAAATTAAATTTTTCATCTATAAAACCAGTGTACCAGTATTCTGAGTTCATAACTGTTGTAAAGATGGCTTCACCATATTTGGCAAACCTGTTACAAATATTCTTTGAAGGCTGCTTTAAACACTCAATGGTGTATTCATCTTAATTTTCAGTCTTGTCATTCCAAATGAGGCCAAAGTTTTGTTTAACAGTGATTGAATTGGACAAAGGGAAGAGCACATTCTTTGTCTAGTTTAAAAGCTTTGTCAGAAATCCTCCACTTGCATTCTCTGCACGGTTCTCCCTGAGTCCCATCATGTTCACTTCTGCTTTGAGACATTCATCAGTAGATACTTTGAACACTGATCCTTTCTCTGTCCCAAACACAAGTGAAATCAAGAGCAAGCTTGTAGGTATCATTTTACCTTCTGGAGAACTGTTTCTGTGTTCTGTCATGTGTCTGCCTGAACTCTGTTTTTAAAATAAGGAGTTGGTACCTGGAACCAGGGAGATACTGGAGAATGTCTCCTGCTATCTGAAGGAGAGGGACAGCCAGATGCTAATGAATGTGGAGGATGGTAGCTGAGTTCTGGTATAAAAGCTCATTGACTCCTTAAAATTGTTAATATCTTAATCCCTATTTTTGTTTCTTTTGCTGGTTTGCTGTCTTCCCTATTGTTAATTTCCCCCCAATATGCTAAGCATTTTTCAGATATCACAACTCATTCTCATTACAGCATTAGAGATACCTATTATTGTTCCTGTCTGAACCTCATGGAGGTTAAGTAGCTTACCCAAGATTTTACCATTTATCAGATGCAGAGCCTTGATTTGAGTCCAGTTCTGTCTGGCTCTGAAGGCTTCCTGTTTCCATTGCACTAGACAGCAAAGGCATCACCGGAATTTCCAGGGTATAACTTTCTTCAAAGTGATAATCATTATGTCAAGCCCTTCCCTTCCTTTTCTACTCTTGCTGTCCTGGTTTATGGGCACAACATACTTGAATGGGCTATTGTGGAAGCTTCTGAACTGATCTTCCCACCCCCTTGCGTTCTGAATATTAATTCATCCCTTGCACTACTGCACTGTTGCACCGTATCTTCACCATGGTCAACTCTACTCACGACAGTAGTTTTGTTGAATGCTAATGTAAAAATCACATCAATCCTTTGATAAAAAGCAGTTTCTAATTCTTAGTTGTCTTTCAAATAAAGTGAGCACCTCTAAATTTGGCATTCATGATCCTCTCTCATCGCCCTTCGTACCCTTCAGCCTTTTCAAACTGCTTGCTTCCTTCGTCACATCAATTTTCTAGCTTATTTGAATTGCCTACAGTGTAATCTTGCATCCTCTCACTCTCCCTCCCGCCCTGCCACCTTCTCTCTCCCTCTCTCTCCTTCTCTTCCCATAGGTATATAGATCTCTATTTTTTCTTTTTTCTTTAGAGACATCAGTGGATAGGGGGAATCTATTTTTTGATTCTATTCCTGTTATCACATTATGCCCATCTCTCTAACCTGATCTTCAATCAATGTAAATGAAAAATTTACCCATCTTCTACCTGCTTCCTGATGCATTTTCTGATGATCCCAGTTGAAAGTTCTTTCTCCTTCCTGAGTCTCCAGAGCACTGTAGCAATTACTTTCTAATGGCACTTATATTTTCCACCTTGGATTGTAAATATTTTTATAAGTGAGATTGAGGTCCTTGGCATGGGGGGGGATGTTGGTGTAGAATTGAGCCCGCTTGTCCCGTGTGCCACAGTGTTTATCGTAGAGCCATGGAGAGGGTCAACAAATGAGAGAGTATCATAAGTTACATGTAGGCAGTGCTTGGAAATTTAGAGAAGTGTACATTTTCCTTATTAAATTTGACAACAATAGGGTGGAATTTGGTGGTTATCTGCATTTTATGGATGGCATTTGGAAGTTTGCAGAGATAGGCTCAGGAAGTGTCTATGGAGCTCTGCGTCAGTACTACTCTTGGGAGAGTGGCAAGATAGGATTCTGAGTTAAGCAGTTTGGAGCTAAAAGGACCTCCAGGGCAACTGAATTCAGGGTTTCTGGACCCTGTTTGTGCCTTGGACTCACCTTCAGGAAATTAAAGATAAGTTATTTACCAAGCAAGCCCCATCTCCAAAGATTCTGATCTGATGGTCTGAGTTGGTACCCAGACACTGGTATTTTTATTTTTAAATGTGATGATTTTGAAAAATATTTCATCATTCCAAATTTATGGAAGAAATTTATGATAGAGATTAATAATTTCTATTATGAACACATTAAAAAATTTTGACCCAATCATTCATAGTTGGCCTGTTTTTCTTTTTATAAAATGGATATTCCATTTTCCCTTAATTTCTACAGTATTATCAAAAGTTAAGTATTTTCTTTTTTTATTGAAGTATAGTTGATTTACAATATTGTGTTAGTTTCAGGTGTACAGCAAAAAGTGATTCAGTTATGTAGATGTATATATATTTTTTCTGATTATATTCTATTGTAGGTTATTACAAGATATTGAATATAGTTCCCTGTGCTATACAGTAAATCCTTGTTGCTTATCTATTTTTTTTTTTTTTTTTGCGGTACACGGGCCTCTCACTGTTGTGGCCTCTCCCGTTGCGGAGCACAGGCTCCGGATGCTCAGGCTCAGTGGCCATGGCTCACGGGCCCAGCCACTCTGCGGCATGTGGGATCTTCCCGGACCAGGGTACGAACCCGTGTCCCCTGCATCGGCAGGCGGACTCTCAACCACTGTGCCACCAGGGAAGCCCTGCTTATCTATTTCATGTATAGTAGTTTGTATCTGTTAATCCCACATTCCTAATTTGTCTCTCCCTTCCTTTCCCCTTTGATAACCGTAAGTTTTTCTATGTCTAAGTCTATTTCTGTTTTGTATATAGATTCATTTGTATTATTTTTTAGATTCCACATGTAAATGATATCATATAGTATTTGTCTTTGTCTGACATACTTCACTAAGTATAATATTCTCTAGGTCCATCCATGTTGCTGCAAATGGCATTATTCTTTTTATGGTTGAGTAATATTCCACTGTATTTCTATAACACATCTTCTTAAACCAGTTGTCTGTGATGGGCGCTTGGGTTATTTCCATGTCTTGGCTATTGTAAATAGTGCTGCTGTGAACATTGGGGTGCATGTATCTTTTCGAATTAGAGATTTTGTTTTTTCTGGATATAAAAATTAAGTATTTTCTGATGCTGACTTGAAAAATAGGTCTATGTCCTAGTTGTAAGAGAATAACTCTTCAGAGGCACAGATATACGTTGATATAATCCTAACTCTGAGCTATCAGAGTTAAGCACTTTATAATGTGACACTCTGGTTCAGCACATGTTTTGGGAAATACAAGCTTTAAATATTATATTTAAAACTCCAAAAAGGAAAAACATTTTATATATTAATGCAAATTATTTGTTGAAAGAAAGTTATATAGGAATAGAGAGATAACATGTAACTCCTACTCACTGTAGAGTAATGACTTAGTTTTCTCTCTTCTTAAGGAATGCCATCACTTGGATTTTTATTGTTGCTGTAAAGTGGGAACCAAATTTATTTATTTCATTTTCTTAGTGTGTGGGTGTGTACGTAGTGCGCACTGACTTCAATTAAAATTTTTCTTGCAAGCTCAAGGTCTTCATTATCAACTTGAATTATTTTAAAATGCAGCAGTACAATAACATCCTCAGAGACCATTAAAATGTTTCTAGAGATATTTTCTTGATGGTGGATGGCTTAACCTGCCATGCTTCCATATTGTTATGGGTGCCTCTTTAAACTTTATTCCCTCCCTGATAGTTAGCTATCCTAAGTGTTTCGCAGATATCTTTGATTCTGCTGCAAGGAAGAATTGTAAGTTTGCAGGGAGAGCACTTAACCACGCTTGTTAACTTTGATGGCCTTATTTATTCACAATTGTAGTCAGTGAGCTCTAGATGGAGGCCTGAGGGTGAACAGACATCTTTTCCATGTAGGACAGAGTTTAGGATCTGTGACCGCAGTTGTACTTACCATTCAGGGGCCTTTTCTCCATTACAGCTGGATTTACAACTGTGTTATGAGTGGAAGAGTTTGTTGGAGTTGTTTCCTTAAGGAAATGAAGACACAACATCAGAATGCTCAAAATGATAATTCTGTGATAAAGAAAGAAATTAGAAGTATGACAACCTAAATTTTGTCTTTTTTTGTAAGACAAAAAAATACCACTTGTCATTTTTATTTCAGGGCTATTTCAAATCTGAGCTTTAAATAACAACAAAAAAAGTGAGGACTATCAATTCTAATAATTTTTTATTTATATTTTTTGAGATAATCAGAAATTTAATCTCAATTATATAAATATGTAACTGTTTTTAGATATATCTATTTCAAGAGAGATACCAGGTACATGGTAGGCACTCTAATTTTTATTTTCATTTTCTAACTCTGAAATTTAATAATTTAGTCAAAGTTCAATATTTAGCTTTCTCCTTGAACTACCTAATGAATTATTTCCTTTCAAAGGCTTTTCCTGGAATTTCTCCCTTTTTGGCAGGTAAGTTTGCATATCTAACATGACATCATTTGGCTGGATTCCTGCAAAAGAATAATTTAAGAGACAGAAAAATGTAGGGTGGCTGAGGATTTTAGTGGTAGAATTTTCGGAGAAAATGAACTAGAGAAATCATATGCCATATTAATAGGAATACGTGTTATTTTCTTAAACTCCATTGATAATTTTTTTTTTTTTTTTTTTTTTTTTTGCGGTATGCGGGCCTCTCACTGTTGTGGCCTCTTCCGTTGCGGAGCACAGGCTCCAGACGCGCAGGCTCAGCGGCCATGGCTCACGGGCCCAGCCGCTCCGCGGCATGTGGGATCCTCCCGGACCGGGGCACGAACCCATGTCCCCTGCATTGGCAGGCGGACTCTCAACCACTGCGCCACCAGGGGAGCCCTCCAGTGATAATTTAATAACACTTTTTGTTTCTTTTAATAAGTTCATTAGGTTTATTACTTTGTTTCAGAGGGGAAATATTTTCTCCCCCACTTTTACTGAGTTAACTTTTGGCAAAAGTGACTTAATTATAATTTTGGAGCTTCATCCTGCTTAAAATTAATTGGGTCCGGGACTTAATAAAATCACACTTAGGTAGGAAGCCATATAATTGTACGTACAGAACAGGAATGAGACAGCTTGGGTGATTTCCAAGTTAAAAATATAATACTGTAGGTTCCTTGAGGTAGGAACCACATCTCTTAATTTTTTCTTTATCCTGAATTGAACCTAATAAAGTACTAACATACATGATAGACACTCATTACATAGTTTTTATTGATTTATTGGTTACAAAATAAATGTATGGAAATGTACTGTTTGTCTTACGGAGAAATACTAATTTGGCTTGACTAGTATTTCTTTAATGGAAATCGCCATGCTTAAAGGTTTAACTCTTTGACCTGTCAACCTCAGATCACCTTATTTGTGTATATCTAAATTATTTTCCTTAAGAGGCATGGTTCATATGCCTTGAGCTGTTGGCTCCCTGCCAAGCACCATTGCTCATCCACGTCCGTGCAGCCTGTGCATTGTTTTGCAGGGGTGGGTGGGTGTTGGGAACTAGCACATACATCCTTTCTGAAGAATATGTATTTGTCTACTGGTTAATGCCTGACGAAGAATTGCTAATGGGCTCCTACTGCTTGCTGATTCACAGACAAAGTTTTCTGCTGGCTTCCCTCATCTCTTTCCCCAACACTTCTTATTCTGACAAACTTGTATTCAGAGGATGAATATACAGTTAGGTTTTCTGTGTAAAGCTTTGAATTTGGAGCGAAGGAGAGACAAGTGATCGAGGAAATGGGAGAAGAGAAATAGGAAGTATGATCCCGGCTCCTTAAACCACGACTTCTTATTAATCCTTCCTTGTTTCTGCAGGAATTTTCTCTCCATCTTTGTTACATCATTTTTGTCGATTCTCTCGCGGGAGGGTCTACTTCTGGGGTTGTTCAGGCCTCGCTCGCTCTCTTTGTGTACACTGTGGTCAGTGTCCACGCCCTTTCCTGGGAACCCGCCAGCTTCCTTCCCACCTTTATCCTCTGCCAGCCCTCAGGATGACCTAATTTCTAGCCTGCATTTCCTAAAAGCCTGTTCATCCTTCATGCCCTAGTTCCAGACCCACCTCTTTCCCAAAACCTCCTGAACCTATGCAGCTCATTCTCATTTACTGGAACTCGTCTTCCTAGCCCCTCTCACTTTAGCATTTCCTTGCTCTGTCGTGTGGTCTTCTTTCCCTGACCACGTCATAGACATCCTGTCTTAAGCATCTTCTCTGCCTTACTGGTGTCAGGAGTTACGCTGTTATAACACAAGGTTTGGGGTCAAGGCAGGTGCTGATCGCCGTCTGTGTGACTTAGGGGAAGTTGTTTAGCAACTCTGAACCTTTTTCTTCATCTGTGGAGTGGGGATTGCAGGTCCTACTTCATAAGGTTATTATTTAGTTTTAAGATAAGTTGCTTACAGTATCTACCAAAGTGCCAAGTGTCTAGCAGACACTTAATCTTGTTTCCTTTTTTTTTATTCGTACATGGCTGGGCTCAGAATACATATTCACTGACAGCTTTTTTTGGGCAACTAAGTAATTATACTCCAATTAAATGGACGAATTTTTAGAAAGGCGATAGAGGCAGGAGATAGGATTAGTTTGTATTCTTTTTTTTTTTTTTTTTGGCAGTACGCGGGCCTCTCACTGCTGTGGCCTCTCCCGTTGTGGAGCACAGGCTCCGGACGCGCAGGCTCAGCGGCCATGGCTCACGGGCCCAGCCGCTCCGCGGCATGTGGGATCTTCCCAGACCGGGGCACAAAGCCGTGTCCCCTGCATCGGCAGGCGGACTCTCAACCACTGTGCCACCAGGGAAGCCCTAGTTTGATTTCTTAATCTGCAAAGGTAGTAGGTATTCTTAGTCTATAAATGTAGTAGCTCTAAATCTAGCAAGATGAGGTCTGTTGTTACGTCCTGTACCTGGTTGCCAAGGTTCCCATGTAAAGAAAGGGGTTGGCAGTGTTATTGAGCCTAATTTGTTAGATTGGATACATGAAGGAAGATATTCCTGCACTCCCCCGTTCCTTACAACTCAAAGACTCTGTTGCTCGGAATTAAATTTTTAATTGCTTTTGGAGTACTTAAGTTTAGAGTTTTAGTTTTTGTAAAATTACAGTTGTTTAAAAATTGCTTCCACGTGATTTCCATGCGCCTAGCATTATATCTATATTCTTAGTAACTATTCAATACATGAAGGAAAGCAAATAGTAAATATAAAAAATATTTTAATTTTTTGTGGAATTTCAGTGTTTCTGACTCCTCTGGTACTGAGGTACAGTAAAATGTATTTTCTGACGAGTAAAACTTGATTAGAAAAATCACATGTATAACTTAATACTTTAGAAATCTATAAAACAGTAGGGATGACATTTAAAAAATTAAACATGTGTATGTGTCTCCCTTTATAAGATACTGGTATAGCACCTATATACCTTAAGTGAAAACTGATATTATAGTCAAAAAATTAATATTCTTAATGATGTTGTATTACTGTGGTATTTACACTGTTGTTTGGCTTTATAGATGTGAGAAAACTCTCATTATTAATAATAATTATTAATTATTTCCACATTTTTTGTGGAAAATTGGCTCAAGCTGATTTTAATTTGCAGATAGCTTTTGTTAGAGTTGCTTTTCATGAGGGTCATTTTTCTTATTTCAAAGATTAAATGGATTTATAAATAAATGTTTTAAAGTAGCATCTGTTCTTATTTTTCTCCTATTTAGAATTTTCTTCTGAAATATGCCTTTTGTTGTTGTTGTTTTGTTTTAGAGGGATTTTATTTAGACAGCTAAAAACAATTAGATGCTCAGAAGCAGTGTACAATGAAAGAGAAGTCAAACCAGTTACTTTATCATGTATTCCCCCTCTTCTTTATAACTAAAGCAAAAAAAAATGGCTTTCTGCTTTAAGGGAAAAGTCAGAAAAATAGGCCAATATATTTTCCCTCTTCATAATAACATAAACAGCTACAAGAAATCTACCTGTAATAAGAGAAATTGGATGTTGGTTTGCACATATTCATGAAAAAGACAACAGACTATCGTACTATAAGAGTATCACTCCATCCGCCTTCAGCTGATACTCTTGTGTTTTCACTTACAGGTATCACCAAGTTGGTTAGTTCCAGCACTGGAGCTAATTCATATTCCTCATTATTTACTGCTCATGTTTGCCTTAAGCAGAGAGTAACTCTGGAGGCTGATGCTTTTCTCTGTTTGTTTTAGTCCATAAGTTGTGTACATCTGCCTGATGCTCAGGCCTTAACCTCAGGAGTTGAACTATCGATGGAATCTGAATTCTCTGAAGCAATTTCTTCTAGCTCCTCTTCCGCTGTCTCTGGAAAACTGATCTCTGGCTTTGCCAGCTCACCACTATCTTCTTCAGGAAGCACACATTTCCAAAGGCCGTATGTTTTTCCTACCACAGTCTGCCATAGTCTCAATGTTCCATCCTCAGAACCACTAGCATAGAGTTCTCCATCAGGACTAAACCTCACACAGTGAATGGGGCCTGAGTGTCCTTTGTAGGATCCTAATTCTTCTTCACTATTATAATCATACTTATAAAGTTTAAAATCTTCACCCCCTGCAACAAGAAATTCTTTCTCAGGATGAAGAGATGCAGAATTGTTGGTTGCAGGAGCTTCGAAAGACTTAATTGGGTCCAAACTTACTGCACTATGAAAAGCAATAGATCGTCCATAAGTTATTACCAGTATCTCTCCCTCAGGAATATATTCCATACTGCTAACAGACATATCAAAATTCAGAGATTTAACTTCTGTCATAGTAGCATGATCCCAAAGGCGAACAGTTTTATCATCAGCTGAAAGGATCTGTTTATCCTCACTGCACCATAGAGCCTTTTTAATACCAGAGGTATGACCACTGATTTCCTTAGGTTCTGCTTCAGGTTTGTTCAAGTCGTATATGTGTAACAGTTTATCCTGTCCCCCGGTTAACAAGTAATTACTGTCCTGTGTAAAATCCACAGTCTTGACGATGTGTTTATGGGCCAGGGTCATCCATTCATCTCCTGAGACAGCATCCCACACTTTTTGGCTGTGAAATCTGCAGCTGCTGTAGCTGCTTTGGTGGCGTCCTTATTTAATGTTGCACCCCAAACAGCACCCTTATGACCCAAAAATGTTCCAGTGCAGTCTCCTGTATCTCCCTGGAGTAGCATAGGTTTACCATCTTTGCAAGCGCCGATCAGGAAATAGCAGTAAGGCGTGATGCCATTGAAGGCCAGATCCACCACGGGCCGCGTGTGGCCCGAGCAGGTGAGCGGCGTCTACCTCATTGCCATGGCGGCTGCTAGCCGTGCGATCCGGTGGGCGTGGGGTGGGGGAGCTGAGGGTCGTCTGGTCTTTTCTCTCCTCCGTGGCACCGCCTCCGCCTCCTCAAGGCCCCCGCCCTGACTCTGGGGTTGGGCCGGGAAACGGGAGAAGGCCAATCTGGTGGCCCCAGGTCAGAAAGGGGTTAGGGACGGGTCAGGGAGTCTGCCATGGACGACCAGACGACGGACAGCCGTCGAGGAAGGGAAAGGGAGGGAGGGAGGAGAGTAGGGGTGGGGGAGAACTGCAGAGCCCGTGGCCACGGCCCACACCGTCCACACGGGTACCGGCCTGAAATATGCTATGTTTTTATTCTGTAAGCTATACAAATAAGTTTTAAAGGAAAATATGCAATCCTTAATGATTATATAATTTATTACCATTCTTTTTCTTATCACAATATTCATTTTATTAAATACATTTCTCATTGTACATTTAGAAAAGAGTTTTCTAAATGCCACAAAAAATTTAAAATCTGTGATAATGTTAATTATGTGTACATATCTAATTTCTGCTGCATAATTTCTCAAAGTGGAGTGATGAGTCCATTGAGAGTGAGGACTCTGGAAAGTTCTAAAAATGTGACATATATTTTCCTTCCTTCTTCCTTTCTCCCTTCCCTCTCTCCCTTCTTCCTTGTCCCCTCTCCCTCCCCCACCCCTTCCCTCCCTCCCTTTCTCCTTTTGGAAATGGAACATTTGTTTCTTACGAAATCCTATGTAAATCCAATGAGCAGTAGATTAAAACCAACCAACCAGATCCAACCACTGAAGGATGTGGGGACCCAGAGCACCAGCCTTTTTCTCATCATTTGAAGTCTAAATGGTTGTTAGGTTTATAAGTGAATTACCCAGCTTGAAGCCACAAGCAACATTGTACCTTGAATAATTTGTTCTCTTTTAAAATTGATTTACAGTGTTGTATTAAGTTCTGCTTAATAGCAAAGTGATTCAATTATACATATAAATATATATACATTTAAAAAATATTCTTTTCCATTATGGTTTATCTCAGGATATTGAATATAGTTCCCTGTAGGACCTTGTTGTTTATCCATTCTATATGTAATAGTTTGCATCTGCTAACCCCCAACTCCCAGTCCATCCCTGCCCACCTCCCCCAGCAATCACAAGTCTATGTCTGTGAGTCTATTTCTATTTCCTAGATAGGTTCATTTGTGTCATATTTTAGATTCTACTTAAAAGTGATATCATGTGGTATTTGTCTTTCTCTTTCTGACTTACTTCACTTAATATTGATAATCTCTAGGTCCATCCATGTTGCTGCAAATGGCCATATTCTATATATACAATGGAATATTACTCAGTAATATTCCATTGTGTATATGTGCCATATCATCTTTATCCACTCATCTGTCATAGACATTTAGGTGGTTTCCATGTCTTGGCTATTGTGAATAGTGCTGCAGTGAGCATTGGGGAGCATGTATCTTTTCGAATTATTGCTTTGTCTGGATATATGCCCAGGAGTGGGATTGCTGGATCATGTGGTGAATCTAGTTTTTTGAGGAACCTCCATACTGTTTTCCTTAGTGGCTGCACCAATGTACATTCCCACCAACAGTGTAGGAGGGCTCCCTTTACACCCGCTCCAGTATGTTATTTGTAGGCTTTTTGATGATGGCCATTCTGACCGGTGTGAGGTGGTACTTCATTGTAGTTTTGATTTGTATTTCTCTAATAATTAGCAATGTTAAGCATCTTTTCACGTGCCTATTGGCCATCTATATGTCATCTTTTCAGAAATGTTTATTTAGATCTTCTGTGTATGGTGTGAGGATGTCTTCTAACTTCATTGATTTACATGCGGCTGTCCACTTGCTGAAGAGACTGTCCTGTTTCCACTGTATTTTCTTACCTATTGTCGAAGATTAATTGACCATAGGTGTGTGGGTTTATTTCTGGGCTCTCTATTCTGTTCCATTGATCCATATGTCTGTTTTTCTGCCAGTACCACACTGTTTTGATTACTGTAGCTTTGTATTATTGTCTGAAGTCTGGGAGGGTTATGCCTCCTGCTTTATTCTTTTTCCTCAGGATTGCTTTGGCAATTTTGGGTCTTTTATGGTTCCATGTATATCTGAGGATTATTTGTTCTAGTTCTGTGAAAAATAGTTTATAATTTAAAAAAATTCTCTATTTCACCAACTGTGGTCACTTCTACAGCTCTTCCTAGAAAATGTTGTTTGTCAGATTTGAATATATTTACTATTACTAGCTTTCTTACTTAAAGATGAACCAGATCTCTTTTCCTTAAAAAATGCTTACCAACAGTTTTAATGCAATAGATGGAATATGTTTTCTTTTTGGAAATTATCAAGATTGCAAAACCTTTAATAGATGGGAAAAGTATTCATATTTGCTTATAATGAATGCTTTCAAAATGAGGTCACTGAATCCAAAATAGTAAACTTATGAATTATTACAGTTGGAAATCATCAGAGAGGCCAGATAAATTTCTTACCCAAAACAATGATTATTCCTATAGTAGTTTTGTGACAAATGTTTATTTAGCCACTACTTGAATACCTTGAATGAAAGAAAGCACGCCACATTCAAATCAATACAAAGAGATGGGTGTAATAGAAAGAGAAGGGGAAAAAAATGGTAGGTGATAGATATTTAATTAGTTTGGTTATGGTAGTCATTTCACAATGTATATATATATCAAGACATCGAGTTGTGTACCTTAAAGATATACAATTTTTATTACTCAATCATATGTTCATAAAGCTGGGGAAGAAAAAAAAGAAAGAGAAGGGCTTTGAATCCAAAGGAACGTTGGTGAAAATTGTGGGCAAATTAGTGAATTTCTTAGTTTTGGTTTTCCATCTATTAAATGAAAAACTAAATCCCAGCTCTGCAGGTTTGTTGAGTGATAATGTAAATTGATTATGTCTAATACAAAACATTGCTATAGGATGGTTATTTTGAGTCAAATACTGCCCTGTTGTAACTTTGACCCCTTTTTCTTAATATTTATTTACTATTTTATGTGATAAAGTTAAATAGTGAAAGACCATTGTCATTTGCCTCTTAGGACTCTCAAGTTTTCTCCCCTGACTAAAGGTGTCCATATAACTCAATTGTCCTGTTACCATCTTTCCTCTTCCCTGAGATGCAGTGGTACTTGATGCCTACTGGGGTATCAGGCTACACTTACAGTAGCTGTCCTCTGGAAGCCACACTTGTTTGGCATGACCCTGATATCTTGACTGGACTCGATTGGGCTCAAGCTGGGCAGTGAAATTCTGATCCAGTAGTTTGGTATTGGGACCAAGTATAAGTTAAGTCAGTCTTTTCCACAATGTAAAAGCCCCTTTCCAAAACCCCTAAGGGTGAAGGAGCAGAGAAAAATCAGTTTGCGGAAAGAATGAAGCAGATACAGAGAGTGCGGGAAAGGGAGAGAGATCTGAATCTCCTCAGGGCTTTCTTGACTCTGATTCTCCTTCTTCCCTGAGGCTGCACTGTGTTCCTGCCCCCCCATTCTGTGAATAACCCTGCCCTAAGCTATATCGAGTTAGTTTCTGTTATTGCATCCATGGTTTTTCATCAAAAGACACTGTTCTCTACGTCTGCGTCTTTATTCCTGTCCTGCACCTAGGTTCTTCAGAACTATTTTTTTTTTTTTTTTAGATTCCATATATATGTGTTAGCATATGGTATTTGTTTTTCCCTTTCTGACTTATTCACTCTGTATGACTCTGGGTCCATCCACCTCACTATAAATGACTCAATTTCAAGAATGGACTGGAGGAACAGGGAGGGGGAAGGGTAAGCTGGGACGAAGTGAGAGAGTGGCGTGGACATATATACACTACCAAATGTAAAATAGATAGCTAGTGGGAAGCAGCTGCATAACACAGGGAGATCTGTTCAGTGCTTTGTGACCACCTAGAGGGGTGGAGTAAGGAGGGTGGGAGGGAGACGCAAGAGGGAGGAGATATGGGTATATATATATATGTATAGCTGATTTAGTTTGTTATAAAGCAGAAACACGCACCATTGTAAAGCAATTATACTCCACTAAAGATGTTAAAAAAAGAAAAAGACACTTCATTGTAAGACCACCCTAATTCAAAGATATCAAAATGTGAAAAAATGTAACATAACAGTATATTTTAAAAACATCTCTGTTAAATTCTAGGGCTCAGAATTGAACCTGATGATTGATTCCAAGCCCTTCCTCCCCTCACCCATCAACATGGTGACACGAAAATAAAACCCAGCATATTTCCTGTTCCATCCACAGAGCCTTATCTATTGTCTCCAGCTGCCTGTGTAGCATTTCCATTTAGATGGTCCTATCGAACATATTTGACAATTATGACTCTCTTCCCCTCTGTCAGCCTGGATCCCCTTATTTTATTTCAGTTTTCCTCCCTCTTCTAAGTTAGTGATCTAAGAGTAATTTGGAATTCTTTGCTCCTTCTTCCCTTTATCTCAATCTGACACAAAATTTTGGAATTTCTTTTTCTTTTAATTATTATTTTAAATTGTGGTATAATACACATAATATAAAATTTACCATCTTGACCTTTTTTTTTTTTTTTTTTTTTTTTTTTTTTTGCGGTACGCGGGCCTCTCACTGCTGTGGCCTCTCCCGTTGCGGAGCACAGGCTCCGGACGCGCAGGCTCAGCGGCCATGGCTCACGGGCCCAGCCGCTCCGCGGCATGTGGGATTTTCCTGGACCGGGGCACGAACCCGTGTTCCCTGCATCGGCAGGCGGACTCTCAACCACTGCGCCACCAGGGAAGCCCCGGCATCTTGACCATTTTTAAACGTGCAGTTTAATGATATTAAGTGTATTCACATTGTTGGGCAACCATCACCACTAGCCAGTCTCCAGAACTTTTTTCATTTGAAAAACTGAAACAGTACCCGTTAAACAATAACTCCTCGTTTTCTCCTCCACGAACCCCTGATAACCACCATCTACTAGCTGTGTCTGTGCATCTGACTACTCTAGGTACCTCTTATAAATGGAACCACACAGTATTTGTATTTGTCTTTTTTGTGATTGGCTTATTTCATTTAGCATAATGTCCTCAAGGTTCATCCATGTTGTAGCCTGTGTCAGAAATTGGCATTTCTCATGCCAATGTTATCCCTTGACGTAACCTTTGTCTTCTTTCCTCTTTGACAACTGGGGGGTCTGAGCCTTTATCACTTTGCCCCTGAGTTCCTGAAATAATGTCTTAACAAGTCTCTGGTGATCCTCCCCCTGCTTACAGCCATAAGCTGTGATGTCTGAGTCATCTTTGAAAGCGTGGTTTGCATCTGGTCGTTGACCACAGGGTTACCATGAATGGAGCCCCATGAATGGGTTGGTGCAACACAGAGGCTCTGAATAGACCCTTCTTGCTAAAAGCATTACAGTTTCCCTTCTGATATTCCCCATGTAGTCTAGCCCCTTCTACTTAATTTTTGAGTCCTTCATAATCTACTCAGATTCTGGTTTTTTAATGATCTCTTTACCCTGTGTTTTAATTTATGTATCACTGTTATTCGCCAAGGACCTTCATTTCTGTCAGGTGGTCATTTAACTTCCTCTACAGAATTCAGTGTTTATACTTGTCTCTTCCTCTTTTTGCCTTTTATTCCTTTCTAATGAAAATTTCAACTTACTTTCATGACCTATCCAAATACCATATATTCTGTGTAGCTCACTTTCTTCATGAAAACTTCACAACTGCTACAACCCTCCCTATTTATAGTTCACTTAGTTACATTCTTACCCTTAAATACATCACTATAGATTGTGCTGTACCGGTTAGTAGTTTGCTAACTAGATTTCAGTTTCTTGAAGCCTGATGCTTGTTTTTCCTAGCTCCACTTTAGCAAGCAGAGTGCAAATAGGCATTAAGTGGGCAATAAGTATTTGTTGTGTTAGTGGCATTTTCATGTTAGTAGGACAATAATAGAACACATTATAGGCGTGCTATAAAAGCTTTCACTTTCTATTTCACTCTTGTTTCTAAACCACCCACGCTTAATTTACTTGCAAGTGCTTTTAAGTTTGAAAACATTTAAGACAATTATTAGTGTTCCTTTTCTTCCACAGGCGACTTATTTGATTTAATTGATGTTTAGCCCATCATCGTTCCAAAATGAGAAGTATTTGATATATCTGTAGGTGATTATCGTTAGAGGCATATACAAGAGAGGGAAAAAACAAACAAAAACCTACCTGAACAATAATGTTGGCACTAGGAAACAGACTGCTATTAGAGCATTTGAATGCTCGACCTCCTATGTAGGTGGAAAATGGGATATTGTGTAAAGAATCTTGTTTAGTCCTTTTGCTTTTTGTTTCTTTTGACTATTCTGTCTTCCTTAACTCTCATATTCCTTTTCTGAAGCTTAAACTCAAGGTCATTGTTGAGTGAGAAGGAATATTACTCATCCTTTTCCTCCACCTCAGGTGAATGGGATTTATCGTTTTGGCCTTGATTTCCCTTCTTTCTGTTAATATTAAACAATATCGTAATAGCTGTAAAGATCAAATGCTGTAATTTGAGGGAGTACATGTTTAAAGTCTGTAAATATATTAACTACCTGTGTGGCATCAAGTAGATATGACACAATTCAGTTCAGTAATACTGCATTGAATCACCAGTTGCATCTCATGCTAGGAATACAATGACGGACAAAAGAACACCATGTTGCCCTGGTGGATTTTATAGTTTAGTAGGAATATCTTAAGTAATTACAAGTATGTGAATGTGATTAAAGGTATGTAGAATACTGATTGCTGTGGGAGAGAATAGCAAGGGATTTATACCTTGTTTATGGGGTTGGTGCGGGCCTTTGAGAAAGTGTTTTTTATTTTATAAATATATATATTTATCTTTTACAAATATAGGGATCCTTTATTTCATTTCAGTTTGGTTCACATTAAACACTTACTACAAGCTGTTTTAATGTCTTATCCATAAAATAATAATCAGGGAAATAATCAGAAAATAATACTAGGTCATCTGGGTTGCGTGGCCAAGTGTTACAGTGAGAGGAAGACACCATGGCTGTGTAGAGAATGTGGGTCTGAAAGTCACAAGGCAAACCAAGCTGAACTCTTGGGCAGTTTCGTAAATTCTCTTGACCTTGGTTTGCTGATCTGTCTAGCGGGGACAGTAATTCCTGCCTTGCCCAGCGTAGTATACAAGATACTCTGCTGTGTGTAAAAATGATAGTGGAACCAGAGCATTGAAAATCCAGTTTATTCCAGATGAACATGCATTTCCTGTACCTCTTACCCAAAGGGAATATATTTCAGAATTCATGGTCCAAGGCATTGGTCTCATTCCTGATGTGACGAAAACAAGACATAAAATAAGGCCCAGAAGTGCAGTCCAGGAGTATGGAGTAGGTCAGAAATCGTAAGCCCAATATACTGCTTCTGTTTTGAATTTGGTTTCGTTTTCACACCTGCCCCAGGCTTCCTCATTTGTAGAAGCTTTATTAACAGGAACACAGGAGGAGTCAATGACAGCTGATCTGTTCCTCTTGTAGAACAAACTACAGTCCAACTCCAACACAGTTGTTACGGTAACTGTATCTCATGCAAGTATTCTCCTGACCTGATAGAGCTACTAGTTTCAAAGTGCTGTGTGGGGAAACCTGGGCTGATAGCAAAAATCCCCAAGTTAGAATAATGAGCGCTGCTTGAGCACCTGCTAAACTACTGAAAGTACTGAAGGTAAATAGAGTTGACCCTTGAACAACACGGGTTTGAACTGTGCAGGTCTACTTATACTTGGATTTAAAAAAAATAAATACAGTACCTGTATTTTCAGTTTACAGATCTCTAAGTTAACTAAGTGTGGGGAAAAGTTTGTGTTTGACTATGTGGAATCAAAAGAAATGATGCTATCCAAACTGAGCTTCCTGCCTTTGGGTGGTGAGTCATTTATCAATTCCTTTGTTTTTTGAGGTAGGGATAGCCCATTTTTGACTGCATGGGGACAATACCCCTAGCCCCCCACATTGGTCAATGGTCAACTGTATACATAGAACTATATGCCTATCATACTGAGTAAGGGTTCAGAAAATAACTGGGATATAGGCTGTAGATGAGACACCAAACTGAAGCTAGAGTACAGATTTTGGAATCATCCTTCTACAGATGGCTATGGAGCTGGACACAATTTCTTGGAGATTTGTAGGAAAGAAGTACTCTTGAAAACACAAATATCTAGAGAGAGGGTAGAGGTACGTTTGGGGGGATAAGTATAGATTTAAAATCACATAACTGGAAAATATCTTGTACATCTTCTGATCTGATGTAGTCAAAATAAAGATGAATTGGGACTTCCCTGGTGGTCCAGTGCTTAAGACCCTGTGCTTCCACTGCAGGGGGCACGGGTTCGATCCCTGGTCCAGGAGCTAAGATCCTGCCTGCCGCACACCATGCCAAAATCAATCAATAAATAAAATAAATAAATAAGTAAAGATGAGTCAAAGAGGTCCTGTTAACCTCAGTGATACAGTTTCTGTAAGTCATGGCGTAAAAGTCTCAAGTTTGCCTTTCTAGTGTAGGTTTTTAAAATCCACTTCAGCCTCATACTGGCATTTTGTCTGCGTTGAATTATAAATTGTGAGAGTGTATCAATTCCTTCCCTATGTTTATACTTAACACCCTTTAGGGGTAGCAGAATTTAAGATCTCTCTCAGGTAATCAAATTTAAGTATGTACATTGTCCCTGCTTATAAAAAACTTATCAAATAAAATAATTCCCTGGACATCTCTTCTAGATTGTTTTCCCTGGTTGCTCAGCCCGGTTCTTCTGTGAGCTTAGAAGTGTATCAGGTACTTGCTTTCATAAGCCTTATTTGTTTGGACTCTAGGTGGACCTTCTCTTTTATTCACTGAATACAGAGAAACACAGTGCCTGGCAAAATGTAGGTAATATTTGCTGAATGAATGAACCATGCAGATTTCAGAGACTATACATTTTTAAAAGATATTCACTTATTAATCATTTTTCTTTTGGATCAAGTATAGATATTTGTAGGTAGCAGAGACACAATTAAGCTAATGTTCTTTTTTTCCAGTAGCTGTCTTTTCTCATGGTTTGAATTGAGGGCAGCCGTTGTTCTTTTTAAGAGCAAAAGGTTGGCTTAAAAAAAAAATGAGTCTCATAAGCAAATATAAACCATATATAAAAGTATGTCAAACATAATAAAATTCTGATTATAAAATACTCATTACTCTTTAATCCTGAAGATCAAACATTACAGGGTTGCCGATAAGGTTAATAGCATATTTTTTTTAACCCTCCAAAATATCTTTTCTTTAAAGACCTTCTCTTTAAACCACAGAATGTAGAGATAGTTATGTTCTATTTATTGCTAATTTCTCTCTTGCTATTTTTCCCTTTTTTTTTGTATCATGCCCATAGCAGCTGTTTCCCTAACCCTTAACCCAGCCCACAGGCTTTCCCACGCTCCTTTTACGGCTCTTGTTTGGCATTGATCCTTAGTTTGACAAGTAAAACACGTGTTCGAATAGTAGTTACGGCCAAGCTACAATCCATCAGGTTTCCCATAGGGGTGATTATGCTTATTTTACCCCCAAACCAGGGATCCTTTTATGATAAAGTATTGAGTTCACTCTGAATAAGCCTTCAGCTTCCCCACTGAATTCCTCATTCCTTGGTGACATGGTGACAGATGACTCTGAGATTCTGTAAACTCAGTGTGAGTGAAGCTTGTGAGATGGGAAGAGAGTTGGGGACACAGAGAGGCAACATGGGCTTCAGCGTTAGACAAAGCAAGGTTTAGTTCAAACTCGGACACATACTAGCTTGTGGATATAATATTCAATATCTGTGGGTTTTAACCTCCTCATGTATAAAAGGAAGTAATAACTAGCTGCCCTTGGAAACTCTGATCCAGAAGGAGTCGTTTGGGTAGATTTCAAACCAATATGCAATGGGCCCCATCACTATTCCGTTTATAAATATAAAATCACAGTTGCTCATCTGAGGTATACACCCATGGCTCAACCATACCCATAGCACAGTCTGAATTTTAGTTGCAGAAACGTTTCCCAAGGTGATGTGTGAATGTATGTGAAATCGTGGGTGGACACAGAAGGAATGAGGGACTCAAGAAATGAGGGATTGAAAGTCTTGTGAATATCAGCCCCTTTGAATTTCAGGATCTGATAATAAGTGGTCTAAATTATATTAAAAAAAAAACAAAACCGCCCTGTCATTAGGTTTGTTTTCCTTTGCAGAATAGTTGATAACTAGATTGAATTGCTTTCTTGTGAGCTATCTTTATTGTCCTTATTCCCAAGAGCTACTTAATACATTTTACGTGTTCAGGGAAGAATCAATAGTGGTTCAATCAATAAATGAAATAATAAATGCATTTAAGCCAAATTCAGAAATTTAAGAAAAAATGCACACAACCCCCTTTTGTGTGTGTTGAATTTGTGGGTGTGTATATGATTAAATGGTTATGACTTAAAATAAGGCCAGAATTAAACATTCAAAAAGCATTTATTAAGCAGCCATTATGTACCAGGAATAGTAGACTAAATAACATTTTCTAAAGTTACAGGTTTTCCTCCAAGTTTAGGGGTACTCTTGTACGTGCTGTTTAAAACAACTTAATTCTTTATCGGTGTGGGTTTCAGGTGCACCTGAAACTGAAAATTGATTCTGCAATGTTCATTACTTTTTGATCCTAAAGATCAAGCCTTACAGGATTGCTGATAAGGTTAATAGCATATTTTTTTTAACCCTCCAAAATATCTCCTTCTGCACAGTGGGGTTGATAATACCAATTAGAGAGGCACTGGGAGAATTAACTGCGATAATGCATGTCAATTGCTGAGCACAAAGCTTGTCACATAATAGGCACCCACTAAAGGTTAACTGTTGTTGATGCTTTGAGGAGTGTGCATCGTGTAACTGATTGCATTGGCTGTGGTCTCCCTGGGTCCTGGGCACCAAACTTGAGCAGTACACTTTTGTGAACTAACTTCACTGCCGGCAGCACCTTGGCATTCCTCTGCTTGTTTTCTGGTTGTCCACTTTCCTGATACATTTTGTCTATGTTTTATTTAATGCAGTAACATTTGAAAAAGGTTCATTAGCGTAAATCCTTTCTGAAATAAACAACCACAAAATGAAAATGACTATCATTAATATTTTATCAGTTCCTCCGATTCCTTTTTTCAGTGTTTTCATAGTTTATATAATTAGGATTGTAATGTTTTTTTGGCTGCGTCGGGTCTTAGTTGGGGCACCTGGGTTCTTCGTTGAGGCATGTGGGATCTTTCGTTGTGGCGCACAGGCTCTTCGTTGTAGTACACAGGCTTCTCTCTAGTTGTGGCGCGTGGGCTGCAGGGTGCGTGGGCTCTGTAGTTTGTGGCATGCGGGCTGTCTCATTGAGGTGTGTGAGCTCAGTAGTTGTGGTGCACTGGCTTAGTTGCCCCAAAGGCATGTGAGATCTTAGTTCCCGGACCAAGGATTGAATCAGCATCCCCTGCAGTGGAAGGCGGATTCTTAACCACTGGACCACCAGGAAGTCCCTGTAATGTTTTTATTGATTGGTTTTCTATATGTTTAAATTAATGGTATTTTCTGACCATCTTCTACAACGTTAAAAGTATGAAAACTTTATCACTTTTATACTTGTATCAATTTGCATCACTTTTATCCCTTGTACACTTCTTAATAGTCACTGTGTGAATGTATCATTTTATTTAAGTATTTCTCTCTTGTTGGACTGGTCGATTATCTCTAGATTTTGTCGGGGTAAATGATACTGAAGTAAATATTTTTATAAACCCTGGTTTGCTTTTCTGATTATTTCTTCCAGGTACATTTCTATATATGGGATTATGGATTAAAGAAACTAAGTATTCTGTATTTTAAAGTAATGGTTTACAGTATATAATTAAAATTAGAAGGAATTTTCTTTTAAAAATCCAAGAGCATTCTTTTAAAAATCCGAGGTTTTTAAAGTACTCTGTGACATCTCCTTTGGGGTTGCTATTGAGAGGGAAGAGCTATACCCTGAAGGTAACTTTTTTCATGTCTCTTTCTTTCTCTCTTTTTTGTATTAATTAATTAATTAATTTGGCTGCGCCGAGTCTTAGTTACGTCACATGGGATCTTTTCGTTGCGGCATGCGGGATCTTTAGTTGTGGCATGTGGGATATTAGTTGTGGCATGTGAGATCTGGTACCCTGACCAGGGATTGAACCCGGGCCCGCTGCATTGGGAGCGCAGAGTCTTAACCACTGGACCAGCAGGGAAATCCCTCATGTGTTTTTCTTATAGCAAGTGAAACGGATGCACTTTCAAAATGTCAGCTTTGACAAAAATTAAAGTCATGTGTTTTTGTTTCATTTTTATGATGAAATATGAAAGGTTTATTTTGAACACTATTATATCCTAAATACCATATTTAATAAATGATTTCTTTGAAATTAAATTTCAGCAATCTGGTTAATATTAATGAAGAAAGATAGTGGCATGAGGGTAGTTTTAGGAACTTTTTAAAATCAGGTGAAGAATATTTTACCAACTTGACAACTGTCACCAAAATTTCTCTTACAAAAAAGTATGGAAAAATATTTAGATACTGTTGCAAGTATGGAGAAAATATCACTCTATTCTCATTCCACTCGTCCCCAAAGGCTTGGATGTCAGAGGGAGCTAGGGCTTCAGAGAAGAGAGAAAAAACTGTGATAGAGAATATTTTGGAATCTTCTTGCAACTTGCAAAAGAGTAAGAGAAGGAGAAAGGACAGGATCAGGAGTTGGCAGTAAACTGCAATGTGTAAGTCCCTCAGAGCTCCTTTCTCTAAGCTCAGTCAAGTCTCATAAATTCATGCATGCTTGCTTGCAAGTTTTACATTATTTTTAACACACAAGCATGGTCTGAGCTTCATGCTGAGGTTGACATGGTGTGGGATAGAGGCAGCCCTGGAATAAACTAATGTCCAAGAAGATTGAAAACTCAACTGATAATTATAAGTAATTGGAATCTTAGTCAAGCGTAAAGGTCTGACTTGAATTTGGGGGCATCCAAGGCAATTTTTCTTGTATCCCAGGGCCCTGGGGGATGCCAGGTGAAGGCTCAGTCACAGGAGTTTTCATAAGCACTGCTGAGGTCATAGCACAAGCTCTGCTTTTCACTGTTATATGAAGCAGAGTCCCTGAAGATTGGCTGCCCTGGTGCTAAAGCAAGTCCCCATGCTGGATGCGCTGCAGGTTTATCTTTAGACATATAAGCTTCTGGATCCTTCTGGGTTAAGGTTTAGTCATTCCACTTTGCTATCAGATTCCAGATAAGTTATCAGGCAATAGAAGCATGACTGTCTCACCCTTCATTCATATGTCCTAAATCTGACAGGCATTTGAACTCTCCTTTAATAGGAATAGGGGAAGGGCAGGTATATGAGTGATAGACTTGTTTAATATTGTCACAAATACTAGAGCTAGGGACAAAAATAAATGCTCTTCTGATCATGGGAGGCATTTAAGCATAAGTGGAAAACTGTGTTTGGTCAGGATAAAATAGAGGATGTTGAAATGGTAAAACCATAATAGTAATGATATGTGCAGTAGAATAGTTATATTAGATGAACTTATGTGCTCCACTGGTTGAGAAATTGTCAAAGTGTTAAATTACCCACCTTAAAATTTTATGGCGTTGATTTTTAGACACGTATATTTGTATTTTTTTTTCAAAAGTTGACCTTTCCACCATTTATTTTGCCTTTGTGTAAATATAATTTTCATGTTTCGTTGTTCAGGAAACATTTTCTACTAATAGTAGCTCTAATGTTGGTGATCAAATTAGTTAATGTTTTTATGCATGTCACTATCAGATGTAAATCTGTGTTCACACCAGGTATAACAACTCAAGACCGAGAATATTCTATTGGCTGTGAGGTTTGTTGCTTTAATTGCGGCCAAGTTAATCTGTAGAATTTAACAATTATACTGCCATCTGTCTTAAGGGTTTATAACTCTGGTAGAGAATAAGCAAATAGCATAAAACACTTGTACCTGTGTGCGCTGCTCAGTTTTATTGGTAATAAAAAAAAAAAAAAGACATGCTGACTTTTGTGCTTGGGAACAGAATCTGTTTCTAACCTTTGCTATTAACAGGAAGTGGGAGAGGTGAAATGAGGCTTGGTTTTGTGGCTGGGCCAGAGCACTCTGTGTTCCTAAGCGTGGCATCCAAGTTTCATGTCTGTCTAGCTTCTTGCTCCTTGGAATAGCTGGCCTTTGAAGTCCTAAAAACATAGATTGGTAATGGGCAACATAAAATCAAGAGTGGGCAAATATTTGGAAAATCCAAGCTCTGAGAATAGCCAGTCTAGGATAATTTGGTTCAGATTTTGTCATAGCTGTGTTTTCCTTTCCCACCTAAATTATAAAGCTTTACTAATATAATAGCATGTGTTTCCCAAGTAACAATCATTGAAAAGTCTCGACTTGTGTTTTTAGATAGAGCTATTGCTGTATTTATTTTTAGATTTTAGGGCAGCAATAATTTCTTGGCCAGAGTATTAAAATGACAGTCCAGCCCCTGAGTGCCTTTTTTGGTAATTAGACATAGTATTAGAAGAGAGAATTCTAATGTAAATTTTAGGTTGAACACTGAACTAATACATTTAATAAAGATAAACCTTTTGTCCTACTGCATATTATCGATGAGGGTACCCATTATAATATGTACTATGTCCTGTTTTAGAAAATATTTTCTGTCAGGAAAAACCCCACATAATTTAATAAAGACTATTTTCACCAAGGTCATGTTGTAAAACGTATATGTGTATAGAAGGACATAACAGTAGCTCCAGCTAGACTTTTGTGAATACTGAGAGAATATCCCATTTACCAATGCTATTATCTCCTCCTCCAAGAAAAGAAAAACAGGCCGATTTTGCTAAGTTGTCCCAAAGGGAAGACATATATGAATATTTTTATATGTTTAGGAGTATATGAATTTTAAACGCCAGTCTGAGTTACTAGCATATTTATCTCCTGCCTTGGAGACAATTCTTAAAACTGTACAGATGATTAAGTTTAAATTACTATAGACTTGAAATCTGATTTAATAGTCTAGTGCTTACCTTTTAAAATGTTCCTGTCTTTTACAGTTGTGACTGTCAGAATATAATACATTTTTAGAGATCGTAATTTTGCAATACTGATACTTTATCTAATTTGTTATATAATTAACAGTAATAGTTTAAAATTTTTGTTGCATGATAATTAGTCTTGGAATGCTAGAAATCACTGGTATATATATCCAGGGAAGCCTGGGTTGATTTTAGTTATGTTTGGTTTCATACAGTACCAAATTATAATGCCACTCTCTATATTCAGTTTTCTTAAAAAAAAAAAGTGGCCTTTGTATTTATCAAAATGTATTTATACAAATTTATCAAATTTTTAGTAAAGTATACGTACATGTGAAATATACACATATTTAAAATAGAGCCCTGGGACTCCCCTGCCCTTCCAGTGGTTAGGGCTCCGAGCTTCCACTGCAGGGGGGCAAGGGTTCGATCCCTGATTGGGGAGCTCAGATCCTGCATGCTGTGTGGTGCAGCCAGAAAAAAAGATAGAGCCCTATACATTTTTGTATTATCATAGGTATGAAAGTTACAGAAAATAATGATGATTAGATGTTACACCTCTGTCAGGAACTCCACTCCCCCCCATCCCAATATCCCTCCTTCCCTCCCTCCCATAGACACAATGTACACGCTCCTATGCCCATATCTTCCTTGATTGACTTCTTTCTTGAGACTTTAATCCTGAAATGTTTCCTAGCACACAGGCAGCTGAGATGAAAGTGTTCTTTTTAAGTGCACACTTTTCATAATGCCTTGAACTTGTTTTTCTGTGGCAGAGGGAAACAACCTCATGCACCTGGACAAACAAAGGTGTTCCTTCCAAAACAGACTTTCAGAATCATTAATTCTGGTTTAGAAATAATTATAAAGGTTAAGTGGACTCTCATGCGTAAGGTTTCAGTGCCGGTGAGTGGCTGATCTGTGTTTTGCCTCTCCCTTGCTTGCATATTCCCTGTGACACCTGCATGCATGTGTCTTCTGTTACAAATCTGATTCCATTTGTAGCAAGTGGGCCAAAGACAGCCCTCCAGCTTTTCGTAACCTCCTGGAGATATGCTGGGCCCACTGGCTGAGATAATAAGCACTTCTGCCCGAACACATGCTGAGGTAAGGCTAGTGCTGGTAAAGGTGGGGGAAGAAGGTGGGTTTTTGGTTCCTTTGGGTGCTAACAGTGTAGAAAGGGCAGACAGTACCTATCATCATAACCTAGTAAGAAATAACTAAGATGTGAGTGGAGACATTGTGTTTGTTTTAAGGGTGAAATGACAGTGTCTTTCAGTGAGGGGGAAGCTGGTGACAGATGAAACAAACTAGCAGTAGAAAATGTTGTATTTTTGCATTTTTTAGCATAATTGTAAACACAGAATTCAGGGACAATAGGTATTACCAAAGTAAAACTTTGAAAGGATACTTTTTTTTTGCTTGAAATTCTTTTTTTTTAAGTTTTGAATTTTATTTATTTTTTTATACAGTAGGTTCTTATTAGTTATCTATTTTATACATATTAGCGTATACATGTCAATCCCAATCTCCCCATTCATCCCACCCCACCCCACCCCCGCCGCTTTCCCCCTTTGGTGTCCATACGTTTGTTCTCTACAGCTGTGCCTCTATTTCTGCCCTGCAAACCGGTTCATCTGTACCACTTTTCTAGGTTCCACATACATGCGTTAATATGCAATGTTTGTTTTTCTCTTTCTGACTGACTTCACTCTGTATGCTTGAAATTCTTAAGAGTGTTACAGTAGTTCTTGCTGTATTACAGAATGACTGTAAAACAAGGTGGTCCATTCTTAGTTATTAGGAAGGGCAAGGACAGAGATGAGAAAGGAACAGGTAGGTAGCGATCAGTCGACAGGAGTGGAGCAAAGCATCTTGTCCCTTTTGCATTTGGGGGGATAATTTACATAAGTAGACCTCTTGCTTTTTCTGTCTCTTTTTCTCCCTCCTTTCCCCTTTTAATTGATTTGCCTGATCACAAGTTTCTATCTCCCTAGGAAAGTAATTTGATAAGTGCAAATAGATGTGGAGGAACATATGTAAATTTCTGACCTTCTAAGCTAAGAATTTGAGCATATGCTTAGGAGTTTGTTGTATTAAAAAATCCTACCGTTGTCAATTACTATCATAAACCCGCGGATGAATCAACATGGACGTTCTCCTACCTATGCCAAAATAAAAATTGCTTGTGGGGTGATGTGGAATAATGTTTACAGCTGCCTTATGGATGCTTTACATGGAAACTGCTATGAATAGACTATCTATTAATTGGAAAATCATAGAAAAAATAAGCAAGTTTTCATCTACCAAACAGCCAGTAACAAACTTTGATAAATATTAACAATGATTGTAACTAAAAAAACCCCCAGAATACCAACAACAGAATAGCCGTATCAAGACGGTGGATCATGATGTGATGACGGTAGAATTCCATCCTGAATCCTGTCCATCGTGGCCTCCATGTTCTGCTCTGACTCCTTACACAGCACAGCAACCACACTTCAAAGCCAAATGAGGACTAGTTTGCTCAGGAAATTCTACTGATGAGATACTTCAAGTTTTACTGGTATGTAGCCCTTAGTCCTAAGCAAAAATGACAGTGTGTAGGGGATCCTGTGTTCATCATTCGAAAGCACTAGCAAAAGAACACGTTTTAGGGACTTCCCTGGTGGCCCAGGGGTAAAGAGTCTGCCTTCCAACGCAGGGGATGCAGGTTTGATCCCTGGTCCGGGAACTAGGATCCCGCATGCGTGCCGTGGGGCAACTAGGCCTGTGTGCCACAGATACTGAGCTCGCATGCCTCAACGAGAGGGTCTATGTGCCGCAAACTACAGCGCCCACGCGCCCTGGAGCCCGCAGGCCACAACCAGAGAGAAGCCAGCACACAGAAACAAAGAACCCGCGCCACAAAGAAAGATCCCGCATGCTGCAACTAAGACTCGATGCAGCCAAAAGAAAGAACGAAAATAAATTTTTAAAAAACCACATGTTTTAGATAACCTTGGATTAGCAGGAACGTACACGAGTTGCCAAAAAATATCAATTTAGAATACTTAAAGAGGTAAGCTCCTAGATTGGTTTAGGTGACCCATAATGTCTGGTGGTAATGCATGTTTTTAGCGTAGTTTTATCTTTAAACCTCAAACAAGTTGGTGACATACATAATGCTAGTGGAGTTCTTTCCAGCAGAGGGTGGGTGCTAAAGAAATGGATTTTTTTTTTTTATCATTCAGTGTTTCTGATAGCCTGCCTGCTTTAATTTTCAGCATACTTCTCTTCCTTATTTAAGAGAATATTTCACTTTTTAAAATAAAGTCCCATTATGATTTAATTAAAAATCTGTTTTTTCCTTGCCCTAAGGAACTTTGTAATTTATAAATATGAGTTTATATATGTATATTTGTATTAAAATACATTTATAAAATTGACATTTATTTTATTAACAAAATAATATAAATATAATATAATTGCTAGCAATGAGGTTGAGCCAGATATTACTCTAAATGCTTTATAGATATTAATTTATGTAAACCTTTCAACAGCCCTAAAAGAGACCTTTATATTTTGGGTTCATTGTAAAGTTATGTTCAGAATGTCTATGACCTATTTCTATGTTGCTTATTGTTGTTCTATCTGTCTGTCTATCTATTATCTATTTAATGGAGCTAAAGACAGACGCATAGAAATATGGTGATATATTATTTTGTTTGCTTCCCAAGTGTCTGACGCAGTGCCTGCTTTTCTAAGCATGTATGTAGGGTTAAGAGGCAGCATAATATAATGATTATGAGCCCCAGTCTGGTTCTAGACTACCTGGTTTTGAATCCCAGCTCTGCTTCTTACTGCTACTTACTTTGTGATTTGGGGCAAGTTACTTCAGTTGTCTGCCCTTCAGTTTCTTCCTTTGTTAAATGTGTATAATAATGGTACCAACTTGAGAGAGTTGTTATCCAGATGAAATGAGTTAAAATTTTTAAAGCACTTAGAACAGTGGCCAGCACATATTAAATATGACATAAGTAATAATATACATAAATATGTATTTGAATACTCAAGACATTCCCAAAGGGAAGATACTTAATTCAGTTGATAAAAACTTAAGCAATGAGAATGGCAACTGGAAGAGGTTTTGTAACAAAATACAGCGGATTATCCAGATATTGATCCCTCTGTCAGACAGCTCTACCTATGAATTCTCTGCTTCTCACTGGAGTAAGTGGCTGCTGGCTGCAAGTGAGAACGGAACATGAAAATTTCCAGCTTGTGAAAAACATCTGGAGCTTTTACTTGACTACAAATTTAATATGAGCCAACTGTACGATGCAGTTGTTTAAAAGAAAAAAGAAGAAAAAGAAAAAACCCTTAAGCCTTCCTTAGGCAGTATAAATAGAAGTGTCTGCATCATGGGAAGTCATATCTTTGATGTACTTAACACTGGCCAGATCACAGTTGGAATACTGTTTTCTGTCCAAGACACCATAATTTTACGAAAGGCATTGACAAACTGGAGAGACAGAAGTCTGGAAATCATATAGAAAACAGAGGAAGTGGGACTGTGTAGCCTAGAAAAGAGAAGACTGAGGGAACTAAGACACCTGTCTTCAATTATTCACAAGGTTGCCATTAAAAAAAAAAGGACACATTTGTATATTGCTCTAGAATGCAAAAGTGGAATCAATAGAATGAAAGTCTCATGCATATTTTAACTCTATGTTAAGGGAGAAAACTTTATAACAACTAGAGAGTCCAATAATGGGAGTACAGTTGACCCTTGAACAACACAGGTTTGAAGTGCTTGTGCCCACTTATACGCAGATTTTTAAAACAGTAAATACTGCAGTATCACGTGATCAGCAGTTGGTTGAATCTGCAGAGGGCTGGCTCTAAGTTATACACAGACTTCCAGCTGTGCGGAGCGTCTGTACCCCTAACCCCTGTGTTCAAGGGTCTACGGTACTTTGCTCCCCTTAATGATGGGTACTGGTGCTGGGTCTTGCAGGAGTGCTGTACGAAGAATTACTGTATGTGGTCAGAGATTAGATTCCATTACTCACATTCACTAAAATCAAATTTTTGCATTCATATTGTCACAGGGCTTGGGCAGTGACAATCCCTGGAAAATTCATTAAGATTTTTAAGGCTGTTATTTGACTGCATGGAGTAAAAAACATCTATATAATTAGTTTACTTTTATTCAGGCTGGTTTTGAAATCTTATTTAAGTAAGGGATCAAGGAACACTGGGTGATATGGTATTTTCCCAAATTTCATAAATTCCTTTAACTCCTAAGCATATGTTCAAATTCTTAGCTTAGAAAGTCAGCAATTTACATATGTTCCTCCACATCTATTTGCACTTATCAAATTACTTATTAAGAATTCTTTATATGTAGGCCAACAAAAATAGTTGGTAAAGACTGGTTGAGTATTGTATGGTTTTGGGATCTGATCAGAGAAAACCTATAGTTCTTTCTGATCAGAGAAAACCTATAGAGAAAATCTGTAGAGTTCCCTGATCTCTAGCTGGGTGGAAATATTAAGAAGGGTGGAAATGTTGTGTACCTTTGAATTTCATATACGAACAGTATTTGAGGTTCATATCAGTACACTAAAGGTTCTCTTTAAGGATGAGTGAAGTGAATATTACTGGAAAATATAATAGAAGATAGCTATGGTGTAGCCTTGGGAACTGACTTTATATTTTACAGGCATGTTTCTCCTGTGATATCTCATTCTTGTGACTTCCGATATATGCTTTTCTTCTGGGTAGGTGTGTCCTAGATGTTAGCCTTCCTTTCAACTCGTTTTGTCACAATGTTTGCCTTTGTTGTATTTATGCTACCAAGTCTCAGACATTAGATTGTTTGGTTTCAGCAATTTTGTTATAATTTTTTTCAAAAAACAAGAAAATAGTTTTAGTAATTTTTCTCATAGAAGACAGGTATTTAAAAATTTCATTTAATAAATTTAACCATCTAATGTATATATTTCCACATTGGGTAGAATAACTAAAAAGTAAAGAAAGATTATCTAAATAGAAAATTAAAAAGTCACGTTCATATGTTTTTCTTTTGCCGTATTAGATAACATAAGTTTTTTATAATCTAGAATATTCTGTAATCCTCCCAAACCCTTCAGAGAAAGAACTTCTTCATCTTCTTGAAACAGAAATGGATGCATCTGAGGAACTATTTCCACATCCTATCAGTGGTCTCGGTCTCATCTACTTATATCCTTAACTCTGAATTACTAAGCACTTGGTGAGGGACTGTGTCCCCGCCATAGAATTTTGGCTTCTGGTTGTAATCTGTTCAATTGTGAAGAAACATCACAAATCAAAGCATCTTGTTTGAATGTTTATTATTAAAATTTTGATGCATATTTTGCTTTTTAATACAGACGAGAAGATGGGTATAATTGATGTGTATATTAATTACAATCCGTACATTTTTGGAGGTCTTTTTTTTTTTAATGTTCCAAAGCATGGGACCAGATATGTGCAAAAGGAGTGAGGTTATTGTGCATTTAAGAGTTCAGATTGCAAGTTGATTCGTCTGTTCCTCTGCTTCAAAAGTAGTCGAATGAGCATCATCAAAAGGGGTTTAATTACTGGAATATTAAAAAAAAGCTTTTAAAAAATGTAATCTCATCTATAAAATGAAAAGATTAATAGGCAAACGTTGTAACTGGGATTTGTGGAATTGGTTGACTCTAAATAACATTGATGCTAGAAACCTTTTCTTCTCCTCTGGTTATAATTCTGCCACTTGTATCCTCCATTAGGACCTTTGAGAAAAATGACTTTCGTTGACAGTACGAATAAGCATTTCATTAAGTAATGGTTTTGAGTATAATTAAGTTTTATTTCTTAATATTGTCTTCGACGAATATAGGTCAGAAAAATAGAATACGGGAGTTTAACTTCCGATTTCTTTCTTTTTTCTTTAAATGGTTACTTTTTGGGCTGCTTTATCTTATTTTTAACCATTGTCTCAAATTATTCCTTGGCAGAGTGCTGCAACGTAACAGCCCTTTTAAAAAATTGGTTAAAAATTTGAGAGAATAGAAGTATGGGCCTTCTGAGATGAAGAGCATTTTGAGTGTAAGACGGTTTAGTTGTAAATATTGTATTGGTCATGTCTGTGTTTGAGAAGCGCTCTTCTAAGCCAACTAACCGTGTGGGTTGGGAAGACTATCCTGAGTAATGTAATAGGCTCATTTTAAATGAGAAAATAGAGAACACTTTGCTGAGCACCTACTACATGCAAGACGCTTTGGTAGGGAGGGATTGTAAAAGAGGAAGTTGACATATTTGGCCAGTAGAGTTTGAGAAGGATCAGTGTGAGTTCTTCTTTGTACATTTGGTAAGATTCCCCAGTGAAGCTATCGGGTCCTGAACTGTTGTTTGCAGGGAGTTTTTAAAATTACAGACTCTATTTCACTTCCAGCGATTGGTCTATTCATATTATCATTTCTTCTTGTTTCAGTTTTGGCAGGTTATATGCTTCTAAAAACTTGTCCATTTCTTCTAGCTTGTCCATTTTGTTGGCATATAACTGTTCATAATATTTTCTTATGGTATCTGTATTTCTGTGGTATAGGTCCTTATTTCTCTTGCGTTTACTTTTTTTTTTTTTTTTTTGTGGTATGCGGGCCTCTCACTGCTGTGGCCTCTCCCATTGCGGAGCACAGGTTCCGGATGCGCAGGCTCAGCGGCCACGGCCCACGGGCCCAGCCGCTCCGCGGCATGTGGGATCTTCCCAGACCGGGGTATGAACCCGTGTCCCCTGCATCGGCAGGCGGACTCTCAACCACTGCGCCACCAGGGAAGCCCTCTTGTGTTTACTTTTTTTGTGAGTGTCATTGTTGATGTTTTGTTTTTTGACTTTTATCTCTATCATTTCAATTTCTTATTTTGTTTCAAATACTGAAGCATCAAATCCGTGTTCCATGTATCCTAGACGCTGATTCTCTTATGTTAGTCCGGCATCCACACAGCCTCCAAAATGCCAGCTCTGCTGCCTCTTGGCTATGGTTATAGGCTTGAACTCCAAAATGCCCCCAAATGTTTTTAAAATTTATTTGTGTACATTTTCAAAATAACCTTCCTTTGAGGTCACAGTTTTATGTGAACTGTAGTTAAACTCTTCTTTTTTCCATGACTTGTAGCATATGGTATTTAACTGTTTGCTAGGGTGGCTTTCCTCAAGTAAACATATTTGTACAAAAGCATTTCAAAAGAGCGTTACAGTTAAAAAGAGGAACTCCTCTAAGGTGACTTGATTGCTTAAACATGGGTTTGAAAATTAAAATATTTATGGCTTAGCACGCTGTTTCATTGTCTTTCAAGATTCATTATAATATCTGGCCTTTGGGAAGGAGTAAGCATTTACAATTTTTGCAACCAAAATAACCTTTCTGACATTTCATCCTGAAGTATTTGCCTCTAACAGAAGAGAAGCAAATCAGTTGTCATTGCAGCCAACCAGTATTGACCCTGCACTTTAAAAAACATCTATTGCATGCAATTTGAAAACATAATCAAACATAAATCTAGGATTGGAATTTTCTGACCTAATAGACTATGATTGCTTTCCATAAATTGTGCCCCTGGTGTCATTTTTCCTTGTTTTTAAATAAGCCACTGAATTCTCACATCTTTTTGTTGTTGTTTTTTTTTTTTTTTTTTTTTTTTTGGCGGTACGCGGGCCTCTCACTGCTGTGGCCTCTCCCGTTGCGGAGCACAGGCTCCGGACGCGCAGGCTCAGCGGCCATGGCTCACGGGCCCGGACGCTCCGCAGCATGTGGGATCTTCCCGGACCGGGGCCCGGACCCAAGTCCGCTGCATCGGCAGGCGGACTCTCAACCACTGCGCCACCAGGGAAGCCCCGAATTCTCACATCTTTTACCTGTCATATTATCACAAAGAAAGGGCCTCTAGCATTTTTCTATATTGTCAGCCCTGCAACAACAAATCCTACTAATATTGGAATGCATATTCGCTATTCCAAGTGTGGCTTCTGGGAGGGCTTCTGTGTGAAGTGTTAGGCTTGCTAGCTGAATCATAAACACAGCTGCAAACATCTAGAGGGTGATTATGGATATCACTTGTAAATCAGAGATACTCGTCACAGGGTAATTTGGAGACTTGCTCCAAAACATGCACATAATCAATGGGCAGGTCATGATCATGGCCCGGCCTTTCTAGTACAGTGGTCTTAGTGCTTTTCCCAGGAAATCAGGTGATCGTACCCCATGTGCAATAATCAAACAGGTGGGCAAACTCTCATCTTTTCAGCCATAAAAAAAATCTGTACAACGAAAATTTCAGAACTTGATGAAGGATGTATCGTTGTTAGTAGAATCTGTGCCTCCAGTTTAGTGGTTAAAATGATCCAGGGTAATGTGCATGTTTGTGCTTATGGGACGAGTGGCAAAATGGTCGTATGGCTAGAGTGTGGGTTCTCATGTGGTCTTGGATTGAGACGGACTTAATCTTGGCTCTGCAGGTTACTAGAATTGTGGCCTTGGGGCAGATCATGTAAACTCCCAAAGCCCTGATTTCTTCATCTATAAGATGCAAAATGGTTATAGTGTCTTTAATGTTTTGGGAAACGTTTGAGATGCTGTAGGTAAAGTATCCAGCGCCGGGCTTGGTGCAGCGTCAATTTTTTTAAAAAGTGACATCAACCACAGCTTCTCCTGAAAGGGGAAAGGAAGTGATGATTTAAATCATCTCAATATGTGAAGTCATTTGTTAAAATTCTGCTAGAACCATGAGGTAATTTTAGCATATGCGATAATGAGAACTCCATAGACAATTTATTAGCCTTACAGTGACTTATCTTTAAATGGGGCAACTTTCACCATCAAGAAAATCAAAGAAACAGAAAACGAAAGCACACTAAAACATTTGGAGAAGTGATAGTGTGATTCACGTTGAAATTGTTTTTTTTGACATCTTTATTGGAGTATAATTGCTTTCAATGGTGTGTGAGTTTCTGCTTTATAACAAAGTGAATCAGTTATACATAGACATATGTTCCCATATGTCTTCCCTCTTGCGTCTCCCACCCTCCCTATCCCACCCCTCTAGGTGGTCACAAAGCACCGAGCTGATCTCCCTGTGCTATGCGGCTGCTTCCCACTAGCTATCTATTTTACGTTTGGTAGTGTATATATGTCCATGCCACTCTCTCACTTTGTCACAGCTTTGAAATTTTTAATACAATTCCTTGGCTATTATCAAGAACGGATTTTTTTCCCCCTAAATGGAAAAGTTTATGTAATGTTTAGGAAGATGTTGTTTTGCTTCAACATCAGTTAACTGTCTTCAGTAAAAGGCAGAATCTGATTTCTTTGCAAGATGATGTGAGCATTTGTGTAATGTTTAACACAAGGTCTGCTTTCAAGGTTTGGAAAGCAGAACGTGATTAAATCATTTCAAATATGGAAACTAAAAAAAAAAGCTACTAGTTTAAGAAATTGGTTTTCTAGATGTTTAAGCATTTCACACAGGATGAACTACTTATTAATATAGGAGAAAACTAATAACAATTCTTGTATGTCAAGATTTCAGTTAGTGATGCCACCCATTCCTACATCATTCTGGATTTCTTCTGTGTACACTGGGTGGCATGATCTTGCATAGTTTGAAAGGCAGCAAAAGCTCTCAGGAAACTGTCAGGGAATATCCAGGTGTTCCAGATCCTGGTAAGCAATTTACATCGCTGCTTTCAAAACAGATGCCCCAATAGTCTCCCATGTTTAAGCTCTACCACAAATGGGTACAGATGAGCACAAATGGGTCTTGGCCATGCAGGGATATGGTGATCTATGGGTGTTTTGGAGTCAAGATCCCAGAGGCTTGAGACTTTCCATACCCTACATTAGTATTCTTGGGGCACTTGCATTTTCTGTCAATGGCTCATCTGAATACCAAGTCCTGAAACTAATGTTCCCTGTAGCTCCCTCTAATGGGCCTGGCTGATGTTACAGTCTTGGAAATTTCCATGTCTGACTCAGAGATAACAGTAACAGGGCCTGTTAATTGAATGTGTGGTTAACTGCCAAGCTACCCTTCACGCCTGCTTTTATTCCTTCTTTATGAAAAGAGCAAATTATCTGAAAAGGAACAGAAAACACATACGTATTTTCGTTTAAGGGACTGTAAAAAAATACACTGAGGAATTTTGGACCCCTTATTGTCCTGATGCTGGGGAAAAATGGGCTGAAGGTAGACCTTACACTGATATAATTTAGTTACTCGATTACTTTCGGGTAAAGGTTCTAACGAAAACCTCCTTTAAAAGACAGAAGAGGGCGATTTTGTTGAAAATTTAGGAGATGGTATTCATACCAATGATGAGTGAATAAAGAGAATACAATGGGGAACTTTTACTGCTAACAGTTAAATGTTATACGAGGAAGATCCTTTTATGGTTTGTGTTTTTACTGCCTCTCCTAATGCATCAGAGTTTATGCCCACGTACACTGAGACACCAGCAAAGATGTCTTTATTCAAGAACACTTTGAATGTATCAAATGAATGCTCATCTTCTCTTCTGTGCCATGGCGGTACCTTTTCTAGGAGGAAGGAAGTACTCATGGTTCCTTTGTGTGGCAGATTCACAAACTACATCATTTAGGCAGATATTTTTTGAATCAAGGGACTTTTTGATAATAATCACTTGATGTAATCCCCTAGTTCTTGATACACACCATGCCTTAAATGAGCTTCTGCCTTTTTTACAAGATTTTCTTTTGTTTGAAAGAAAATTGTCCATTTTGTTTTGGAGAAGTGTCACTCCAATTTTTCATCCTTTGTTTTGGGGTCACGGTGTGTTACTTTACTGCATGAGAGCAAAAGTCAGAAAGCACTGTGCTGCCAAACCATGGAAGTGAACACAGTTGCAATGGGCTACTCATAGAAACTTAACATTTTATTCTAAAATATGGTATTTTGAAAAAAAATAGGTCCCTGTTGTATATATATAAGCATAGGCCGCTGCTGAGTCCCTAGGCACCTCTGTTCCCTACTTTTAATATGTATATAAGCACAATTATTGAAAGAATTGTGTTGTAGCAAAGTTAATATTTATGGCCTTTTTCTATGGTTGCTCAGTGGGCAGGGATAATTATGGTGGGAAAACTACCTTATATCTGTGTTCTTGTCCAGGACTGAAGCAGATTTACTCCTTGATGCTAGGCAAGTCATGCTTTCGGTGCTGTTCTTGTTGCCACAATACTTAAAAAATATTCCGGATTCATCAGAAGTTTTTATTTACATCTCTACTCTGTCCTTTTAATTCTCAGTAATAATGTCTCCCTCAGATTGTCTCATTTGTGGAAGGAAACATCATCTACCCGTCCACATTGCCACCCTAATACAAAAGTTGGCATGTTGGTTTGCTTGCCATTCTGTAATTCTGTCTAAACCAGGTAGATTGATTTTACGTTTTGAAAACAGAAGATACAGAATGAAATGAGGCTGCATGGAGATTCTCTCTATAGCTAAGCCTGGCCCTTCACACATAATATAAGGCACTAGGCTCACAGAAGCAAAATCAGTGAACCAAAAAAAAAAAAGTTTTGTTTATTTTCTGAAAATAGTTTCTCCATAAAATTTTTTTTTTTTTTTTTTTTTTTTTTTTTAACGGTACGCGGGCCTCTCACTGTTGTGGCCTCTCCCGTTGCGGAGCACAGGCTCCGGATGCGCAGGCTCAGCGGCCGTGGCTCACGGGCCCAGCCGCTCCGCGGCATGTGGGATCTTCCCAGACCGGGGCACGAACCCGTGTCCCCTGCATCGGCAGGCGGACTCTCAACCACTGCGCCACCAGGGAAGCCCCTCCATAAAAGTCTTTAAGATGATATTTTTGTGGTTGTTCACTGAAGTCTTGTTCTGCCAGGTAGGTTCGTGTGGGGTTAGAAAAAAGTTCTTATCATTTGAGAGGATGAGGATGGTCTATATCATGGTAGAGATGAAAGATTTTTGAATATCCATAACTGTAAAGTAATTTACTTAGTCTTTCTGAGACTATTTCTTTTTGTTTAAGATGGGGACACTTGAGTTGTGAGGATTAATTAATTAATTGTTTTTAAAGAGCATGCTACTAACTTTAAAAATATATATATTATTTATTTGTCTGTGCCAGGTCTTAGTTGCAGCAGGCGGGATCTTTTAGTTGCGGCATGAGGGATCTAGTTCCCTGACCAGGGATCGAACCCGGGCCTCCTGCAGTCGGACCACCAGGGAAGTCCCGAGGATTAATTTAAATCAGATAAACTCAGTGTTAGGACACTGTGCCTGTCAGATAGTGACTGGGCAGGGAAGAACAAAACAAAACACCACCACTATTTGGACATATAATAGGTCTAAATTTTCCATGATATTAGATTATATTTCAGGTCTTTGAAATTCACTTGAAGAGCATAAAGTAAACTAAGAGAAATCATGAAATCAAAGATCATCTATGTGCCTTATCTTTTCAGTTGTAGATAAACCTTTTGAAAGAAAGTGTTTCTATTTTATACATTAGTTTAATAACACATTATGCAACTGCTGTAAGGTTCATAAGTTGCCGTTTGCTGAGAAGTAAAGCAAACTTTTAAGACACATGAAATTATGTGGCCTGGTGATCTGACTTCAAGTATTAATCTGCAAGCACTGTTAACATGCAGTCACTTATGAGCTCAGTGTCTTTTTTCTTGGCAATTTTTTTTTCCCCAAAAGCAGTGATAATGTGCCAATGTTGATGAAACATGTGAACTTAGAAGAGATGTTTTTATTTACAGATGAACAAGCTAAGGACTAGGTGGTTGAATGATTTGCCCAAAGTCACACAGAGGCAGATCTGTCCAATTTCCCAGCTCACCAGATACTTAGGTACTCTTTTCTGTGATAAAAATCTAAGAATTTACTCTCCAAACAGCTGTCGAAGTCTCACTATGGTTTTGGAATTATATGAGATGCTGGGAAATTTCTTAAAGAAAATAAAGGAAGAGCTTCAATTATCTTTCTCTTCTTCCCCTTTTCTATGTTATCATAAAAATTCAGACGGCTAATTCCTTGGTTTATTTAACCTACTTTCTAAACCACACTTTTTATAAAAAAAAAACCAAAACCCACATTATATTCCAAAAGCCATATTCAATTTGGTACTCTGCCATTTGCTAGTTAAAATTGTTTTGGAAATTTAGTTGAATGGTTATTAAATAATTAAAATATATCTTTTAGTATGCTTTTGTGTACAGGAAGTAGAAAACCCCAAAATGATATATGTGATAATAACAAAAGTATATTGTCTCACAAATGGAAGTCTAGAAGCTGCCATGGTTGACCTCATCAATGAGTTCTGGTTCCATTTTCCCTGGGATTCTCTAACTTTGCCCACCTCTGGTGGGCAGCAATGGAGCTGATGTGTTTCTGGGGCCTCATATCCAAGCACAGTGAGGATGAGGTGTGGATGAGGCAGAACTTTCCCAGCTAGCCCCAAAAAGCATCCTCTTACCGTATTAGTTGGAATAACCTCTTTTGAACCATTCCCTGAAAGGGCAATGGAATCACTCTCTGACCAACCTGACCTTTGGTGGGACAGAGCAGACTTGGGACACTTGGGTTACGTGAGAAAGTGGTAGATGCCTCAACAAATTGGGACTCTCTGAAGGAGGAGGAAGTGGGTGGGGGCCGTGATGGACAGACAAGAAACCTTGCACCTTAGAAACAGCGGAGATTTTGCATTCCTAATATTAAAAGAGGCAAGTGTGCAAGTCTGAGCGTCCGTTATGAAGCAGGAAAAAGAAGGTTGGAATATATAGGGTACATCAGTGGCATACAGTCTTAGAAATTATATCAATTGTGGTGATATATTATTACCTTCTGGTTCTGCTTGAAGAGGGTCTCTATATGCAGGATGACTTTAGAAAAATAGTATTATGAAACTTTTGATAAACAAACTGCTTTCTCAGGATAGCTGTTTATTTCCAACGTATTTAGCCTGGAATTCGGTTTTTAATAAATCCAAAACCCAATTAAATAAACTTTTAATAAATATTGTACCATATTTCAATGCCAGAATTCTAAGAACAGCATAAAAAGTTTTAAAAAATAAGTACACAAAATGTAATTTTAGTAAGGTTGAGGAAAGTATGGGCTACTGGAAAGACAATTTAGGTGAATGGCTGCTGGAAAGAAAGATTTCTCTGTCTACCTAGATAAAATATATGTCTTCTCTGTTACAGTTTTGCCTTCAAATTCATTGTTCATGAAAACAATGTTTTCTATTTAATGACATAACAGATAATGGAATTTTTCACAGATGGGTTGTGTACAGATGAAATCCTAGACAGTCGCAGTGCTTTAATAAGTATGGTTGTCTGCTCCACTCTGACCTCCACTCTATAAGCAATCCTTGCATAAGAGTTGCTTGTAGAAAAATTGGGCGATCAATTATTTTTTTCACCCTCAGCTCTGTTCTCATTTAACTTGAATTTGATTTGTTCTTCCTTAAACTCAGTATGTCTCACGTAGGAAGTTCGAGGTTCCTACATTGTTAAAAGAATGTAGAGCTTTGATGTTCTTGTGAAGTGTCAATAAAGTACCTCATCTCTGTCGATTTGTTAACTCAGCAAAGGAATATTGAATATTAATGTGACCTTTTCCTTTTCTGCGTTTCAGCTGAGTTTCTGTCTCATACTCCAGCCTTGACTATTTGTTACCCATTCTTGTTCATGACTAGGGCATGTGCCCCAAATTGTCCATGGACCAGGAGGGGAACATGCCTTTGTGATGTTGTAAGTTTATAATGTGTTTCCATCAAACTTCCCTAGAGGCTTTGAATTTGTGTGGTCCTATTGAAACTTTCGAAGAAACCTCTATACTCATCTTTATGTGAGGGAAGGGCCAGAGAGGCTGTTGAGAATTGTTTATAGAGGATATTTGCTAGTTTTTAGTCTGGTAAGGATCACGAGCAGGCAGAGGCGATGGATATAGTTGTGTGCAAAACCAGGCACAATCCCTGTCCTCAGAGAGAGGGTAGCCCAGCGGCAAACACAGGTAAAGTAAATACATATAAAATGTGATGTTTGGGAAAGGGAGGTACGTCATGCTCTGAAGAGCCTATGATAGATTTCTTTCACGAAATGCTGATTGAGCCAAGATCTAAAGGAAGATCAGAAATTACATTCCCACGATAACATGAAGAGTAGGCTTGAAATAAATATAAGCCATTTGCTATCTTTCTCTTACTTGATTAGATATAGTATTTATGTGGTATGGGATATATTGCACTGAGATTACATCTTTTAGATAGTAAAGAGTACTTTTTCATCCGGTGACGCAGAGCAGAGTGTCTCTAGTTGTCCAAAGGATTAAAATATTTAAAACAACTTTCAGTTCACAGTAATATGAAAGAAAGAAAGGAGTAGCATTTTGAAACACGTTTTAATATTTATTACATTGTGTATTGTTATCATAAGACTTCAGTTCTTCATTTGATTTAAAGAATGTTTATGGAGCATCTTCTATATACCAGGCGCTGTTCTGGGTGCTGGGGTCCAGCAGCTAACAAAGCAGAAACGGCCCGGGCTATTAAACTTACACTCCAGAGAGAGCGTCCCTCTGAGAGTTGCCTGGACAGGCAGGCGGTACTGTTCATTTCTCATTCTTTCAGAGCGAATCCCAGTTGCCTTGTCTATTACTGGGGAGTCACTGTGAGATTCTTGATCGTGGAGCATTTTCACTCAGTTACTAACATGGATGATCTGTGGCTGGCATGTGTATTCAGCTTGATCAAAAATATCACTCCGCTGTTAAATCAAATCTTGAGAATCCTAATTCTTTTTGTCTCTTCAGCTCTATTGTCCAGCAGAATCCAGGCTTCTTTTCCAGATTAAAAAAAAAGTCATTTAGGCCGCAGATTGTTCTGAAATAGTGAACCCCAAACAACCCCATACATCACTGATACAACTTTTTTGTTTGTTCTACAACTAGGGGAACAATAGTGTAATAAAAAACATCAAAGAAAACTTGGCTGGGACGTAGGGAGGACTGGCGATGTGAAAGGCAATGTTAAATTGGTTAGACTCTAGACTTGGGGGAGGGTCACAAAATCTGAGTATGATTCCTGGATCTGACTCCTACTAGTTATGAGTTGTCATGAGTCAGTTGCTTAACTTGATCAATCTATTTTCTCCTTTTCTGAAAGAGTAATTACATATATGTTCTCTGCTCAGCTTGTTGTAAGGATCCCGTGAGAACTGCAGATGCTTTTCTATTGTAGTGTAGGTGCAAAGCTAGAAAGGGTCAGATTTCAGGACACAAGTATGGTGTTTTTTTGAACTTTTTTTTTTTTTTTTTTACGATACGCGGACCTCTCACTGTTGTGGCCTCTACCGCTGCGGAGCACAGGCTCCGGACGCGCAGGCTCAGCGGCCATGGCTCACGGGCCCAGGCGCTCCGCGGCATGTGGGATCCTCCCAGACCAGGGCTCGAACCCCTGTCCCCTGCATTAGCAGGCAGATTCTCAACCACTGCGCCACCAGGGAAGCCCCAAGAATGAGATTTTTGGTGCAGAGGGATTTTTGTGGTGTCCCTCAAATCCCATGATGTAGGTAAACGTGGGATAGATGCCGGCTCCTCAAAGGTAGGTTCATGGGTCAGCAGTATCAGCGTTACCTGGGAGCTGCTAAAAATGCAGACTCCCAGTCCCTGCCCTCGATCACTGAATCAAACTCTGCATTTTAAACAAATCTCCAGGTGATTATATGCAAATTTCCTCAAGCACTGGGGTGGACAGATTTCTTTCTTAGTCTATCCTGATCATTCAAAAGACTTCAGGACTATGTAGTGACACTGGCAGCCAGCAGCTGCTGAATGCTTTAGCACCACCTGGGAGAATGGGGGGCGCAGGAGGGTTATGATAGAAAAAATAGGCTGCTTTCTGTTCCCAAGAAACCATCTTAGGGGTCAAAGGTTCATATTCCATTATCAGTCCCCTGAGCCCACCAGTGTTCAAAAATGTTTTTTTCCCAAGACTTTTATGGTGCTTAAGTCAGATTTTTCATATTGGAATAACAGACCCAAAATGACTGGCAGTTATAGTGGCTGGGATTAAGGAGGGAAATATTTAGTCAGAGGAACTGGGCATTTATCAGGAGAGCTGTATGATTTCATCACTGGGATTTGGTTTCTAGTCACCTTTGCTCCCTGAGGACGGTGAGTAAGTGCTGCTTTACTCTGCCTGGTCTAAGTTCCATGAGGCACACATTCTCAGCGACTCGGTATTTTGCAGAAAAAAAAATATATCTTATTCTATTATAAAGGGAAGAATGAAATTGATTGAGATCAAGAGTGGCTTGAATTCTCGATAAAGATCACATGCATGTTTGTAAACAGGAACTAGTTCTTCAGAGTCTATATGAATATTCAGACTTTTTCTATATAATTGCAAATTAATCTTCACTTCCAGTCTTACCAAGGTTTAGGATGAAATAGAATTGAATAAGCTCTTCCCTTAGAACAGCACATTTCTTTGCAGGGTAGATGAAATAATTTTTAATCTTTCCCCTTCTGTAATTACAGTGTTGCAACTTTGCTCTTTTCTTCCCCTTTTTCTTTCTTTTCTGCCTGGGGCCCTGGGTGAAATTTATGACATTTTTTTGAGCTAGATGCTGTGTGATTCTTTTGTGTGTTGATTCCAGGTCTGGACTTTGAAAACAAAAATTGAGAGTGTTGGGTGAGGCGAGGTCAATCAGCTTTAATATTGGAGATGGATAGATGCCTGATGACAAAATTTCAGGCCTTATTTTTCTAATTTTGCTACACCTGAGTGAAATATTGTCATGGCCTGCATTTGGGAACCAGTCCTGTACCTCACTCAGCCTTCACTCATTTATTCAACAAATACTGATCGTGTCCTTACTGTATGCTAGTAAGATTACAGGTGGTAGGCTCAGTGTAGAAAATGGAGGTTTACACTGTCACACAGCTTACGTTTTATCATGGTGGATATCCTTTTGAAAGAGCCCACAACTCAAAAGTTTGAAGTGAACTAAATTGAGGGTTAGCACTCTGTTGCTTATATTAAAGCTTTTTGTTTCAGTTTTAGCTAACCCTCCTTTATATAAAGAAAAAGGATTGTTTTCCCCAGTAAGACTACCAGTCAAACGGGTAATTATTTTATTATAGTTGTCTTCCAAAGCAGACCCGTGCAAGAGTATTGCTCCCATGAAGACTTTTCTTAAGTTCTCCTATAGCTGATTCCACGTAGTCATGAAGGCGTCCTATTATTGGATGTGTAGAATGTTGCTAGAAAGAATTAGTTTCATGTTTTCCAGAGTTCACCAAGTTACTCCTGTTTCTCTTTTAAGGAAGCTCCTAACTCTCCACAGGTGGTAAGCCTTCCTAAAATTTCAGTTTCTCTTTAGCACAACCTGCTCTTGAGTGTTTACTATAAAGGTTTTAACCATGGAATAATTCTCCCTTAAAGAAGTCTGCTGTACATATTGTTAAGGCGGAGTTGTCATGGCTGTTGGGCTGTGTTTGAAGCCAAATACATTTCTCAATATTCCAAGGTTATGTGAAGACACAGAAATAATTATCTTCAGATGTTGACATTGCACTTAGTGTGTTAGTAATATAAGAAAATACGGTTCCAAAGTCATTCATCTCAAAGGCAATGCAGAACTCAGTACGGATAAATATGGTGTGCATTCAGACACGTACTATGGTGTAGAAATCGTAGAGTGATTTAGCTTTCTGTCATATCTTCTTAACATAGGATATGAACTGAGTTAGCATGTTTCCTGTTAACGCAACTACAGTCCAGACATGATGTGCTTTGCTTGCAGCTGAGTTACTGCTTTTAATCACTGAGCCAGACCCCGATTCTTGTATTCTGTCTTGTCACTTAATATGTTTTGCCTTTAAGTCAGCTGCAAAAGTTAAAAAATTAAAATCTCCCCGTAGTTTGAAAATGTAATTTTTCTATAATCGTCCGTAAAATGACGATATGACTTTAAAAGCTTTATCCGTCTCGGGTAGTTTTGGAAGGAAAGGGTTAAGAGCAGTAAGATTTAATTGTTGGAGAGACCAAGATCAAACTGGAAAAATACTTGAAACGTATTTTTGTCCTAACATTTATAGATGACATCCAATATGAACTTCATCTATTTATGTCAGCTTATCTTCTAGTCAATAGCAAGAGGTGAAGCAGGAATGAAGTTTTATTATACCCACAGTAGTGAGTCCTTACATTAATGGAAAGGCAAATTCTTTTCATCTCTTAATAATCATTAATTTTTGACAGTAACATTGGGAGAAAACCAAAGAAAAACTCTGTTGGATGTATAAAGTATTACACTTAAAAAATATTCAGATCACTGAGTATTGTCGATTGCTTATCTTGCAAAGCAAAATAGTTTGATATTACGGTATTGTAAATGCTGTGGGCAAAAAGGAGCATCTACTGAGTTTTTACTTTCAAATGCATATTACTGTCTTTACCTTGTAGTCTTTTAAAAAATTTTTTATTTTATACTGGAGTATAGTTGATTAAAAATGTTGTGTTAGTTTCAGGTATACAGCAAAGTAATTCAGTTATACATATACATGTATCTATTCTTTTTCAAATTCTTTTCCCATTTAGGTTATTACAGAATATTGAGCAGAGTTCCCTGTGCTATACAGTAGGACCTTGTTGGTTATCTATTTTAAATAACTGCAGTATGTATTGCAATGCATAATTTAAAGTGTTTGCAAAGTACAAGAAGTTTATTATATCGTTTAACTATCTGTTTCGAATTATAACTTTAAAAAGAAAATGGGACTCCCTTCCTCTCCGCCCCGCACCCCTGAGACAGATTTTCCATGACAGGATAGTTTTAAACATCAGGATGTTGCATAAGTCAGCCTGGAAAAAATCGGGACAGACAGCTAGCACTGTCTAATAGAACTCTGCTTTGTGACAATATTTTTTTTGCTAAATTAACTATACATAAAATATAATTTTCCTAGGTTTTTGGATATGCTTTCAAAATCAATTGTTTTTTGCTTAGTTGTTTTTGATTATTTTTATTTGGGCATTCTATAAAAATAACAAAAATTTAAAAATCATAGTATAGTGTAAGATCCAAAGAAATCCAGTTAAGCTTTGACTCTCATAAATATGTGAGTACCTACACAAGGGACATTTGAAAGAGTTAACATGTATGGTGAGGTATGAAAAGTTAAAGTGATGTATGTGTCTGTGATACTGCCCGGTTTTTATGTTTTACAAGGAGTATTTAGGACTTCATTTTTAAGCTTTACTTTCCAAAAGACTTAAATTCCAAAGTCATTTGTAATGGAAAAGAAATTGGTTAGATGGCTCTATAATCCCACAGGTTACTTGGCTGGCTCTAAAAAAAGTTCATGGGGTGGAGATTAAAGGTCAAAGTCTATTTTAGAAAATTTGCAGTCAGGGTGGTAAGCAGGAGCTGTTCCCTAAATCCCTTTGGATTTTATTTTATTTTTTATTATTATTATTTTTTAACATACTTATTGGAGTAGAATTGCTTTACAATGCTGTGTTGATTTCTACTTTATAACAAAGTGAATCAGTTATACATATACATATGTTCCCATATCTCTTCCCTCTTGCGTCTCCCTCCCTCCCACCTGGATTTTATTTGATCACTTAACCAAAGAGGCCTGGGCCAGGCTGTATATTTTTCAGGATGCAATGATCAAACTATTGGGCTGGTTGCTTTTCAAGTGCAAATCTATTTCTCAATAATTCCCATCACTTACACAACACCTCTTGAATGCTTGTTTATCACAGCAGACACAAAGGGTATCAAGAGTTTATTTGTTGGTGGAATCGGGGGGAAAAACAAACTGTTTTTCAATGGCTAGTTGTTTATGAAGATTCCTCTCTGCCTGATGACATCTTGAGGGCTATGGGAGTGAAGAATGCTATTTGTACAGTTGTGGAAGATTAGCTTTCTTCCTTTTCTGCTCCTGGAATATAGGAATTAGGGATTTTCCATCAGAGATTGTGAATTTTCCTTTAGGATTTATCATCAACATGCCACGGGATTTTAGAACAGTCAACCTATCTAACCTTTGATTATTTATAGATAAAAGGAAGGAGAAAATTACCAGTTTTGTGAAATAGTTGTTGTTTCTGAACTTTGTGAATAAAAATATTTTATATTGTTCTGTTAAACTTAATCAGGTTATGTTAGAATTGGATCTAATTCCTTAAATTATTCAACAGTGAAGATCAATACATTCAAGGCATTACAACTAAGTACCTTTGGAAATATACATGAATAGATAAGAAGTAATACTAGCTAAAGAAAAATATAATATACCTGGATAGATAAGAAGTACTACTAGCTAAAGAAAACTATAATATACCTGAGAAAAATAAGTTTTATTTTAGGTATCTTTTATCCAGCAGATAGGTTATAATTAAGTGCCATGAAGCAGTTAGAAAATATGTTCTAGCTCAGAATTGGAATCTTTTATTTCCTAGAGATGGGGAGCATTCATTCAGAAAAATCTTTGTGGAGCAGATGGTATTTGAGTTGGATCCCGAAGGGTGAGTGGAATTTGGCAGGTGGAGGCTGGGGAAAGACACAGTCAAAGGCAACATCATTAGTAGAGGAAGAATGAAAAAATATGGTATCAGGCAATAATGGCTTACTCATGTTATGGTCATAAAATGGACTAGATTAACCTGTTAATCCTTACTAAGAACCAGGTACTTTGCTAAAATAAGCATTTACATATATTATTATGTTATTTAAATCTTCATGATAATCCCAAGAAGTAGAATTTTATAGGGAGAGAAACTACGACACCGTACAACTGGTATTTGGCAGAAGTTGAACTTGAAGCTAGAGACTGGGGCCTTGACCACTGACCTCTATTTCATGATGTTGGAGGATGTTTGGTACCACATGAGGACTGTCGTCACTCACGGGATATTTTTGAGCAGGTTGAGTAATGTGTTCTTCTCAATTATTCTTTTTGCCTCATTTCATCCTCCTATTTCCACCCACTCCTGTCTTCAAACCCTGCTTTCAAACTACAGAGAGAAACCTTTGAGAATTATAGATCTGATCATCTAGTGCATTTTCTTACAAGCTTACAGTGTTTGCAGGTCTACAGCATATGTTTCCTGCTCTTTCCCGTGGTGTACGAGGCCCTGCCAATCTGCATAGCTCCATTTGGAACTATTTTCCATTCTCTGAAATCTCCTTGTCTTCTAATTTCTTTATTTTCCTAGGTTAGCACCTCCATCTGGATGCTTTTCTCACCTCTGGATCCTCCATCCCCTTCCACTCTTCTCATTTATTATTAAATATTGAACCACTTGTTAACTTTCTAGTTGATATAACATTTGAAAATTTCTAGACATGCATTTCTACATCAAAATGGAATTTAACTGTCGACACTCCATATTCCATATTAAAATGGCTTTTACAATTGTTTAGTGTAGATTGTTTTTCTTTTTAATTTTTTTTCGAACTTCCAGTGTGTGCGATATCATCACAACAAGGTATGTGTAGTAGTCAGGATAGGCTAAGTTAGGTTGAGGTAACAACAATCACCAAAATTGTAATGACTTATAACAAAAGAGACTTTCCTCTTATTTTCATGTGTCTTGGCAGGAAGACTGTGCTTATTACAGTTACTTCCAAAGGAAGCTCCCCCTGCCATGTGTTTCCCCAATCACAGGGCAAGAGAACGTGGTAAATCACATAATGGCTGTTAGCACTTCATCCTGGGAGTGATTCATGCCACTTGCGAATACATTTCCCTGACTTCACATGGCCTCACTGAACATCAAGGAGATAGGGAAGTACAATCCTGCCATATGGTGGAAAAGTTGGAGGACAAATGGAAATATTTAGTCAACAGCACTGCAAGTGTTAATAATTAGAAATTGTAGGCCAATTCTGTTGAAGCCTATGTTAATTAGCAGTTTGAAAACATGTAGTCAAAACTAGCACTTCGGAAATTAAAACTTAAAAATCCTAAGATGTGTGATTATGCATCTTTCGAAATCATTATTTCAGCTGGAAACATTGAATTTGACGTATATGCTTATACTTAATAAATGTAAGCACTTAATGTCTGGGAAACAAAAACACATGCTAAAACCATCTTGCCCACTGATAATGTCAAAGAAAAAGGCAGTGTCAGAGCAAATAGGTTGAGTTATCCTCGGTTATATATCGTGCTTGAAGGATCCTCTTTTCCGTGATCATCATTTAGAATTCATCAAAGACAGTGAGCCAAGTTTGAAGGAGTCAGAATTCCACATTGAAGTACTCCTGTACAGATTTGTTGAATTTACAAAAACATAACGTTTTTCTTAATATTCATTCTCCTTTGGTTTGTTTTCAGTTGTCAGCACTAATTGACGACCAGCAATTGTAGACATTAATTGCTGTTTATTTCCTTTTGCAAGAAGAAGTTATACAGAAATTGATTTGACGGGCGTTTAACATGGAGAGAAATCTTACTCTATCCTGTGTACGGATATTGTTACAGTATACCACTGAAGTCCTCACCCCTACCTTGACTATCTTCATATGTATGTGAGAGGACTTGGGTGAAAAGAGAAATTAAGAATATAGTTATACCAGAATTATCTGTGAATATTAGCTTCTTAGGAAATACCTCATTATTTTCTGGGATGAATAATGACTGTCAGTGTGATCAAGGATACAAACATAAAATGAGGAAATCCAAAAGCAGTATCTGTGTGATCCACAAAATTTGGCCAGTAATTGCTTTTTCCCGTGTTTTGTTTTTATTGCACAACAAGAATATCTCCTTCCATTTCTTGTGTGTAAGTTAAATATGTCTGAGTAGATCTCTTAGCTTTCTTTTTCTCACAGTAATTGGTCACCATTATCAAGAGATACTTTAGCATAAATTAAGGATTCATGTGGAAATCATAATATTCCGTGAAAACAAATTTTTTTTTTTTTAAAGGAGAAGTGGGCATTGATTGTTGGTCTGCTTTTCTCACCTAGCAGATTTCCTTATGGAACATTCTTCTGCCTCACAGAACATTTGCCAGATTATTCAGTGCTCCCCCGAAGGTCTGCATTTCCATAACCTCCCTAAAGAAGAACTGATCTTGAATGTACCATGTTCATCTCCATTTAGAGGCAGGATCTTGGTGGCAGTGTGAGAGAAGAAAAAGATGGAGGGGAGAACCTGGCAGTATTGGTTTATGTAGTGGAAAGTTAAAGGACAAGAAAACTTTAAAATTATTGAGTACATGAAAATTAAGTTCTTATTCTTGGTAGTGGGATGCAAGTAGAGGAGATTTCAAAGATGATACATCCCGTAATTCCTTTTGTCTCCATTGTGTAATTGAACAGCGAATATTTATCAAGTACCTCTTTGTTTAAGGTCCCTACGGCTAGATTTTCATTTCTGCCCAGCTTTCCCTGTTCTCTTCTCCCCCAGCAGCTCCCAACCTCTGCATCATGAATATCAGTTTTCCATGTGCATTGAATACGTTTCTCTAATAGGCCTCACACCAGTCACTCTTCTGGCACCAGATACATGTGAACAATAAGTAAGCAATACCTCTTAAACTTGCCAGCTCATGCAAACAGCAAAAGAAACACACACAGAAAACAAAACCAGTTGGTTGTATTGGTTTTTATCAGCCCACTTACATTCTGAGGAGTCTAGTCAGTCAGGGAAGTTTATTATTCTAGCTAAATTCACTGACTTTATCCATCAGTCACTACGTTTCCCGTATGTAGCAGCGGGTGTAAGAATATCATTGACTCGGCAACAAATGATTGACATTTACCAGCTCAAAAGTTGCCTCGTGAGTTTTTGAAATTACAGAATGAAAACATTGATCTGAACAATTCAAACCTCACCCCCTTTACTGGTCAGGCTGCGGAAGACATGATTGTAATGAAATGACAGCATGCGCTCAGTGAATTAAAAACCAAACGTGATTTCAGCAAATGAAGGGAAAGGGTGAAACCTGCCTTAAATTGTCTGCCTCAGAGATGGTGAGAAGACTTGGATAGTAAAAGAAACAGGAAGTGTTTTATTATGAACCTTGAGTGTATTCAAAGTAAATCAGTTCATGTTCTACGAAGCAATTTAGGCTCCAGGTTGGAGCCCATGTGGATCAATAAATTTCACACTAAGTACCTAATCTCCAGCCTTAGAAAACATCTCATGCTCTCGCCAGTTGTCAGCAAACCCATCACTACAGCTAGTAAAATAACTCCCAAAGCAAATCCAGGTGGCAGAAATTGCACGATTAGATGGGTGACAAAAGAGCAAAATGGGTAAGTTATACAACATCGTTTCCATTGGACCCCACGGTACACTGCTTCCATTAGAAACAACTAGAAGTCTAGAGGTAAAGCCTGGCATTAAATTCTCCAGTTGTTGCAGGAGTAAAGTGTTAACAGCTGTGCCTGGGTGCTTTTCCCCTGCTTTGTCCTGGAAATACTTAACCATTTCGGAGGAACTGATGACATACCTTGGGAAAAAGATTTCTCTACCATATTGTGCAAATCCGTGTAAATCTTCCCATTTTTTCCCCCTTTTCAGAGTTAAGTCACACAAGTATCTGTAAGGCTTTTCCAAATACTTTGTTAAGCCTGAAAAACATTTCCCCCAAACTGACAGCATTTCCAAGTGGCTGCTGATTACAGCCAAATGTGAGAATGTATGCACGTATGGAGGGAAGCCAGTTTTTAAAACGCGGGTGGCAGTGTCTTTCCCTAAGACTCAGGATGCTTTCCACAGTACTGGGGAACATCAGGGATCAACTTGAAATTCTTTAGACGCAACAAGGTTTGGAAAGACCACGGAAGATGTGAATATGGCCTCATCTTTTATTTCTCACTGACGGCATAAATGCCTTCCTTGCTGGGTTGTTTATTGTTTCTTCCAGATGATCTTTGCCTACTCAGACCATGGAGTATGGAGTCATTGGCCTGTACTCATTTTTTCCTTCCTGGAGGTATAAATAGACTGATGACGCCCAATGCTCTCTGCAGTCTGCATCATTCATACCGTCCATCTCCTTTCTAGGTCACAAAGCTTTTAGAAAAAATCAGCAGCAGTAGCAGCATGTGAGAAGATGAGCATATGACCCCTTCCTCTCACTCAAAGCAGTGCCTCTGATAGCATCCAGACAGCAGTGTGTGGAAACATGCCATATGGGTGGCTCAAGAGTATCAGAGGGAAAAACAGCCATTCTTACCAAAGAGCTTAAAAATAGCATTTTCCTCTCCACCCCTTCTCCCCGACATGCCTGAAATGAAGCCCTTTCCATCCAAAGCATAACAAGGGATTTGTACTTTGTGAGAATTTGAAGAGCCTGCCCTTCCGCCTACGACAATACATATCTGCTTTCTTCCTTTGTCCAATCACATAAGCTCCCATCATGAGAAAATGTCCCTTATTCCTCTTTCCTCTCCAGTAACATAAAAATGGTCATCCATCCATCCAGTCATTTATTATGGAGTGCCTCCCGAGCGGGGAATAGTGTATTGACTGTTTTAAGATGGGGTATGGGAGGAACATTATTCTGTGCTCTCCTTCAACTTCTTTGCTTTACTTGTGAACTCTGATCTCGAATCCAGCCCTTCCCAGGAGGGTTAATTGCTGGAGATCATCTCACTTTTTGGGTAAGGCTGGGAACAGGATTGGCAAGCAGCTGGGACAGTGCCCTTAAGTTTGTGTCCCAGACCCCAATTATTTATCCCTTGATTTTCGGTCTGTCAAAACTTTTTAGTGACCGTTAATTCTCTCTTTGAGTAAATATTTATTGAGTGCCTACTATGTGCCAGGCTATTCTAAGCATTTCAAAAACCAGTTAACAAATAGGTAAAGCCTCTGTTCACTTTCAGTTTCATTCTAGTAGATCATGTCTCAGGTGGAATCAGTGCTGTGAGGGAAAATCAAGCAGGCTGAGTTGTTTTTTGCTAGGTAGGGATGGAGCACGTGTACTGTTTTTATAGGATGTTCAAGAAAGATCGAACTGATACGGCGACTGCTGCTTCTCTCAGGGGGACAAGCCATGTGCACATCTGGGGGAGGGTAATGCATTCCAGGCAGAGAAAATGGTAAGTGTAAATGTCACAGGTGAGGGTGCAGCCTAGGAGCAAAGGCAAGAATGGTGTGACAAGTGGTCATAGATGAAGCAGTGGGACATCCGTGGAGGCCCTTGGAGGCCATGTTGAGGCCTTTGGATTTTATTCTGATCTCAGAGGAGTGGCATGATCTGACTTGCTTTTCAGAAGAGTAACGTGAAGCATAGACTGTAGCTGGGCAAGGGTGGGCATGTGCTCGTAATTTGGTGAATATATCAAATGTATTTCTATGTCAAAGGGAGACGCATGTCAAAATTTTGAGCCGGTCGGGTCTTGCTAGGGGGTAAGAAGTGTAGCCTAACAGCAAAGTGGTGTCTAGAAAAAGATTGAATGTTTACTTGGGTACATTAGTATCCGCCTTGGACTTTGAGAACATGTTTAAGGCAGGATACAGTTTTTAATTCAAGCTGAGTCAGAGTATGAAGGTGGAGAGCCCAGTTACCTGCAGAGAGGTGTGTCATTTTTACAGAGCTCGCCGTTTAAATCTAGAATTTAAATCGAACCTTTTTATCCCTTCCAATATGTCAGCAAAAATTCTAGTATTTGGAAGTATGCCTTGATACTTGAAAAAGGCTGTAGAGGGCAGAAGTAATTGTGAAATATCAGGTATTTAAGAACATGGTTCAAACCTCCAGTCCGCAGGGAGTTTGCAGACCTCAGTGTATTCACAGCTTTCCTAGGCATTCTTCAGGGGTCTCTAATTCACCTACGACTGGCTTTTAATTTCTTTTCTAGAAGAAAGGACCAGTGCTTTCTGAATGTCAGTAGTAACCAAAGCAAAAGGGAATTCATTTCTTTCTCTTTAATTTCACCACTTACATGGCCCCCTGGTGTCTAGACTTTCCTCACATACAAAACTAGAGTGTTGAAGAATATATATATATATATAAATATACATATATATATATATAAAACTGAATCACTTTGCTGTACATCTGAAACTAACACAGCATTGTAAGTCAATTATACTTCGATAAAAAAAGAATAAAAACCCTAGAGTGTTGGACTTCATTTGGAAATGTTCATATTTTTGGGGAAAATTTGTGCCTATAATGCATTAGCAGTTGAACATAATACAGAGACTGTTTAATTCTGTGTCTCTTCCCTTCCTCTTGTGTGCTACACTCACATGTATTCGATTTCTTGTGACCTTGCTCTGACCTGCCCGACAGGGCCCTTCCCCTGCTGAATCTGCCTTGTCCTTCCCTGTGTGTGAACAGTCTTCTCTCTTATCACCTGTGAACAGTGCTCCTTCAAGGGTCAGCTGAGATATTACTTCCTCTTGGAGTGCTTCCCACATTCCCAGCCTCAAGTTGAACGTTATTGCTCCCGAATCATGGGCGTCCTCCATGCTTATCAGATGAGTTCTCATACGGAGCTGGAATGGTTCACATGGACTAAGCTGTGCAAAGGCAAGAACGGTCTCTATCTTGTTCATTATTCTTGTTCTTGGTGCCTGGTTTCGTGTATGGAACACAGCAATCCATAAATGCCTGTGTATAATTGAATCAAAATAATTTTTTAAAATTTGGAAGTTGGGCTTCCCTGGTGGCGCAGTGGTTGAGAGTCCGCCTGCCGATGCAGGGGACACGGGTTCGTGCCCCGGTCCGGGAAGATCCCACATGCTGTGGAGCGGCTGGGCCGGTGAGCCATGGCCGCTGAGCCTGCGCATCCGGAGCCTGTGCTCCGCAACGGGAGAGGCCACAACAGTGAGAGGCCCGCGTACCGTAAAAAAAAAAAAAAAAACTAAAATTTGGGTATCCATTGTTGTAATATATAAGTCCCTCCCTTACCTGGTCATCAATTTGATGGTATTAGAATTGAAGTCAACTTTGATATCTACCTCTCCTGTCACCCATTCATTAAATCATTCACCAAGTTTTGACAGTTTTTCTGTGCAGTATGTTTCTGAATGGCCATCCTCTTCTCATTGTCCTAATTAAGGTCCTTGTTTTCTTTGCCCATGGGTAAAATAAGTTGGGCAGATGCTGGTTAAGCAGTTCATGGCTTGATTACCATGGGATTTGACAATACCTTTAATGAAGGAGCATTGTAAATATCTACAGGAGGACTATGGGACACAGCATTTCCTACATATATTTAATCAGAGAATCATTTTTAGTCTCAGAGCATCTGATGTGGTTAATGATCTGCAGAACTTACCTGGGGAAATGCTGGGAGAGACTGGGAAGAAGCAAACTACTCATCAAGGGCTCAGGATCGTTTGACTTTAACTTAATGACGGTCGTCAGCCGTCAGTCAGCAGCAAACACACGGAAAGGAAGCACGCCTGACCTCTGCCACTGATGACCTCTGACCTTACACTCCCTCGGTAGCTTGTACCAGTTTACCTTGTTTAGGTGATGGGCTCCAAACAGGGAAGCACGCACCTTATTCACCAGCTAAAGACATTGTTGTTTCTTCTCACAGTGCTGTGGACTGCCTGCTTTCCTTGGTGCTGTCTTGGTAAGATTTTAAAGAGGTGACAGCCTCTGTCTTCAGGCGCCTTTAGAAAAAATACCGTGGTCCTTTTATTCCGTGCCTGCCCGCATCATTGGTTTGAATCAGCAGATGAAAGGCATTTAAAAGCCAGCCTGAAGAAAGTTGGGTGGAAGGCTTATGGGCTTTTGTTTCCCAAATTTGTAACTATAGATAGATCTCTCTCTATGTCTGTCTGTCTATCTGTCTGTCTCTCCATCCCTCCCTCCATCCATCCCTCCATCCATCCATCCATCCTTTCACTTAGAGTAAAGATACATAGGGAACAGAAACTATGGAAAGAGGAAATCATGAATTGTCAGAGTATCTAAGAACTAAGTAAATTAGAAAATTCAACTTTTTTGGTTAAAGAGGCCAGAGAGGAAAGCCTGTAAAATGTTAGATACTTTTTGCTCTTGTTTGGAATTTAAATCGGGATCATATTCAGGAAACCCTGTTGCTGATACATTGATTATCCAATTGCACTTGTCCAGTTGCTCAGGGTACCAATTTTGGCATCATCCTTCCCACCTCTGTTACTCTTAACATCCCACATCTGATCTATCTGCAAATCCTATTCCACCCAACTTCAAAGTATAGCTAGAATCTCACCACTTCTTACCACTTACACAGTTACCGCCCTGGTCTCAGTCACTGTCATCTGTTACCTGTGTTATTGCAATAGCCTCCTAAAAGGTTTCTGCTTCCGCTTTTGCTTCCTTATAGTTTATTCATCACATGGCACCAGAACTAATCCTTTGAAAGGTGAGTCAGATCATGTCATTTCTGTGCAATCTTGTGATTGCCTCACCTCTCATTCAGAATAAAATTCAGTGTTCTTCACACAGCCAATGAGCTCGGCTGTGACCTGCCTACCTGCTGTGTCCTTGACCTCCTCTCCTAGCACTTTCCTCATTTCTCCTCTCCTCACATCAGCTCTTTGCCCTTGTTGGAACTTGCTGAGCCTGTCCTTGCCTCAGGGTTTTTGCACTTACTGTTTCTTCCGCCTGGACAGTTCTTCCTTTTAGTATTCACATGGTTTATTCTTTGATTTCCTTGAAGTCTCTGCTCCAATTTTCCTCATCAGTGGGGTCTGCCCCAGATTGTCTTATTTAAAGACATTAATACACACTGACCCTCATTACTCTGTCTTTACCTGACTCTGTTTTCTGAATTGTTCATATACCCCTTGTCGTATGTTATTTTCCTATTGTCCATCCGCTTCAACTGCTCCAGCCTCAATAAGAGGAAGACTTGGTTTATCTTATTCGTGCCTAAGAACAGTGCTTAACAGGGTTCCCAGCACATAGTAGGCAAGTGGCCGATGCTTGCCAAATAAATGAAGATGAAAGAATGCATGGGTGAGCCATCTTGCTTGTTCTGGCACTCAACATTTACTGAGAAATGGTAAGCTGCTTTTAAATAAACCCCTGTCATTGCTGTATGTTTATGCTAAAACTGGTAAGCTTTCTAATTATAAACACATAGGTAAACATCTTATGAATTGTTGCTCTCCTGTTTCTTCTGTGGCATAAGGGGTGAGCAAGTGTTTCAAAATGCTGAAAATGTTGGAAGAAGGAAATAGAAAGTAGAATAATCCATTCAGATGTTACCTCTTGAATCTGCTTGACCACATTTTAGAAACTCTTCCTGTGTGATTTACCTAAATCTTTCCTCAATCAAAGCATCATAGATCCCTGTAACATTTCTATCAGTGTAACGTTTTCAATGATAAAGAAATTGGCAGTTGACCACAAAAGATGATTTTTCTTTCCTGTGATGAAAAACACTTGGAGGAAAATATGAAAAATTATGGGTTAACTAAAATTTAACTGCCACTCTAAACAGTATGTTCAGGACACCTTGACAAACTGTAGGTGATTATCTTCTCTAACAGGCAGAGAGAGAGAGTCTACACTTCTGAACAGACAGAAGTGGAGACATTTACTATGTTCTGCCCCATATAAATTTGCCAAATGACAGCAGTAAGTCATGTAACTAAAATACAGAAGCAGGTAGAATTTTAAAGCACTGAATTTAGTAGTGTTTTTTCTAAATTTGGTAGTCTGTTCTCTGGGAGTTTGTTTGCTTATGTAATGTATCACATCATCAAAGAAGAGATATTTTGCAAACAAATTTGGGGAGGATTTAATACAATATGCATTTTAACATTTGAACCATGATGTCTATACCTTAAAGTTAATTTCTTAGGAAAATATATTTCCAAAATTTTTTTGAAAACATACATTTCTCTGTGCTGTAAGGTGAAACAAACCTTACGTAACCGCAGTTGAAAGCTGTAAAGCTAAACCAATTTATAAGTAAAAGGTCAGAGTTGGAGCAATTAAAAACATGACAAGTTTAGGACCACACTGTTGATATATTGGTAATAAAGAATCCTTACCAAAAATTTAACTGGAAATTCAATTAGCCATGTGTGTGTCCATGGGTAGACTTGGTCAGCATTGCGTGGTAGTTGAACAGCTGGTGTATTGGTTATTTCAGTTTATTAATATAAAATTTTAATGGTCCTTTATAATTCCCTTCTTTACAGAGTCACACTTAGTCACAGGTATGGATTTGCCAGCTAGAATCAAACAAAGGATTTGTACTTTTGGATGAGATTTCCAGCTGAAGACCATTCTGGAAATGTTCTCCCTCCCTGACTGGGCATGGAGATGCTTTTGTCAATTAAACTTAGTTTTTGCTTTGTCCTCCCTTGGCCTGAGTTATGGATGCCATAGCCTGCTTCCCAGGACATCCTTTTAATCCCTTTTATAAAAGCTACTCGATCACTTCATTGCTAGAGATGCCTCTACTTTCAATAAAAAAACAAACAACAAAAGAAAAGCAAAAAACAAACCAGAAATTCACATAGGGATAAAATCTCAAGTAAATTCTGATAAAGGACTTGAGTGAAGAAGGAATCCTCCTCCTAATATGGAGAGCACTACAAGGAAACGATTCTATTTTCTAATTCTGAGAAGGAAGTGTTTTTTTTTCTTTTCTTTTGTTTTTAATAATAATAATTCTATATTTAGACCTTAGATTTATATTGGCAGCCTAGATTTCTTTAGGCCTCCCAATACTATTATACTTACAGTATTTCACTTATGAATTGAAATAAAGTGTACATGAACTAAGGGAATGTATGTATATATGTATGAGTTTGTGTGTGTATGTACATGCATACATATAACACACATGTTACATATATATATACACACCTTAATTCATGTATGTTTTGTTTTATGCGTTTAGGAGATACTATAATTTTCTATACATATGCTTTATATATAAATTATTATATAATTATATATAAGTTATAATACTGTCCTCTATAATACCTAAGTGGTAGGTCCAGAATGGAACACTGGTTTCATAAACTCTCAACACACCTGGAAGAAAAGGATGTAATGTCTCTATTCCAAGGTATTCTAAGGGTTAATCTACTTTTGGCAGGTTAAAGGTTAGGACATTTTATTATCTGAGTTCTTATATCTGTTAAAAAATAACTTACAATGTCATTAAATTTGTCATAGTTGGTTTATGGCAATGCTGTAAAATTTTTATAAAAAGCACTTCTAAACTATGCCCTGACTTAATGAGTAAACATGTCAGATAAATTACCATTTAGAAGAGCTATTCTCATTTCCCCAAAATTGCTGTTTCCTGACCCCATCTTCTCCACACGTTTTCACAGTGTTCTTCGTTTATACGGTTGGGTATTATGATCATTCTGGTGATGCCGTTGGAGATTAACTTTACTAACTCACAGATGTGATCTTTGACCTCTTTTCCTTCAAAAATATTTCCAGATATTCTTTTCCTTCTGGATTTCAGGAACTTGGATATTTTAATCTGTTAGTGAATTTTCATCTTCCTGTATGTGCTCATCTTCACATGGATGGATTTATGATTTACAAACCAGTTAGCTGTGCTCTTGCAGAAGTCCGAAGGGCAATGCCTGCTGATTTTGTAGCTTTGTTTCAAGGTTGTCAGTACTTCCGGAAGCCCTTCTATGGGTGGCCTTTTATATTAGCGATCCCACCTGGTATTTCCATTTCTGTTCAATGTAGTATTGAATTTGTTGCCACTGTTTTAATTTTTTTCAAAAATAGTCCTTTGATTTATCTGGAATTTCATCAATTGTTATAAACATTAACTTCAAAGCATATTTGGGGATGAATATGTGATGTTGGGAAAATCTGTTTATTTAGACATGAGTGAACTGAGTTATAGTTTAGAAATGGCATCTGGCCCGTATCTTTCTCCCACTTTCCTGCTAATGCCCCCTGAGAAACAAAGGAAAAGATATACGCAGAAAACTGTGATTGACATTCAACCTATTGCCTGAATCTGGGAGGATTTTTCACTAGCTATAAGGAAGACAGAACTGGAATGAAACTCATAGTACTTCCCCCAGTTTTGCTCTACTTGTCTGAAAGTAAATAAGGAAACGATCTGTCTTTACTAAGATTCAGAGACATACAGCTCTTTTTTTTCCTTTAAAATTTTTTTGTATTATTTATTTTTAATTTGATTTTTATTTTACATTGAAGTATAGTTGATTTACAGTGTAGTTTTAGTTTCAGGTGTACAACAAAGTGATTCAATTATACATATATCTATTATATTTCAGATTCTTTTCCCATGTAGGTTATTACGGAGTATTGCATAGAGTTCCCTGTGCTCTACAGTAGGTCCTTGTTGATTATCTATTTTATATATAGCAGTGTGTATATGTTAATCCCAAACTCCCAATCTATCCCTCCCCCCCTTTCCCCTTTAGTAACCATTAGTTTGTCTTCTGAGTCTATATCTGTTTTGTAAATAAGTTCATTTGTATCATTTTTTTAGATTCCACGTTTAACTGAGATCATATGATACTTGTCTTTCTCTGACCTCACTTAGTGTGATAATCTCTAGGTCCATCCATGTTGCTGCAAATGGCATTATTTCATTCTTTTTTATGGCTGAGTAGTACTCTGTTGTGTATATATGTACCACGTCTTCTTTATCCATTCCTCTGTGGATGGACACTTAGGTTGTTTCTATGTCCTGGCTATTGTAAATACTGCTGCTATGAACATTGGGGTGCATGTATCTTTTCGAATAATAGTTTTGTCTGGATATATGCCCAGGAGTGGGATTGCTGGATCATACAGCAACTCTCCCTTTAATGTTTTCTTATTAGTGAAATAATATATAAAGAAAAGATCATGTATCGATATAATTTGACTATAAATAGATTGTTTTACATTTTAGAGTTTGTTCTTCATATTTGTGTTGAATGTGCTTTGTGCGTATATTCACATATAAATATATACTGTTTCCAAGATTTGGTAGCCTTAACCAAAATATATACATCACAACTTTCCAATTTAATGCCAGTCATGATAGGAAGAGAATATCTCTTTGAATTGCATTGGTTTTATTGTGTATTAGTAGTGCCCATTCAGAAAGTCAGAACCCACTTTAATATAAGTAGCTAGAGACTGAATGAAAGGAATCAATTACCTTGATGCCAAAGGGAGAGAAGGGTTGCTGCCCCCAAATCAGAAAGCTGTTACCACTCAGGGCTAGAGGCCAGGAAAGTGCATTTGAGACTGAGTTGCTGGGGGGAGGGACCGCTGCTTTTGCCGCTACTGTTGGAACAGTACTCATGCCACCGAGTAGGCCCTGAGGAGCCCAAACTGCTAACATTTCTGCCGCAAGGAGGTTGGAGGCCAGTCACTTGCAGTGGTTCACAGGAGCGCTCTGCCGCTGTTTTCTCACTTAGAAATAGAAACAAAAAAATAACTTCTCCTTCCTTCCACCTTCAAATTCCTAACCAGTGCCTCGTTTGGCAGAATCATTTATTAAAGCAGAATATTGCTAGGAATGAACGGTTGGAGAAATAGGATGCTAACAAGAAAGAGAAATGTACTTCTCTGAAGCACCTCATGCATAGTTTATAAGAAGAATGCGATACAGAACAATTTAAATCCTGGTTATGAGCGAGATCTTCAAGCTTTTGGAGGAACACGAACATTGTTACTGTTAGGGTAGAAGTCACGTAACAATGCTATTTTCATATTTCGATATGGAAAATAATTTTAGTAGTTTTCTCAGGATTATTACCAACACCCCTTTAAAACATCTGCTACGTGAAAAGATGACTTCGGCCGAATTAACTTTGAGACTGTATCACTCATCAGTTTAAGTAGGGTCGTGGGAGTTGACCTCAGAGGTGTTCTTTGGTTTTCATACCTGTTTTTGACTCACTGCTCCCTTTCACTTCCAGCACTGTCCTTTCTCAGACACTCAGATCGCAGATGAATGCCAGTGTGTTATTAGTTTAACCATCATCATTCTTGATCAACTATAACTTTAACTTTTATCTCAGTAATTCGTGTCTCGTGTAATATACTATGGTATTTCTTGAAATGTAGAGTCCGTATCAGCGGTCGTATAAAAGATTGTTTTAGATGCAACTAGAAATCCTTACAGATACTATGTGTTTAATAAGTTATTTGCTTTTCAATTCTGTTCAAATATTTCTGGTTAAAGAAAGGGAGCAGATCTCAGTTTGGTGCTGGTATGCCTTCAGCACGCCTCCAACACTTAACTGATCTCCCTTTGTAAACAGGCCTTGAGAGTGTTTTTCAGGGAATAGCATCTTGCTGGAATGTTGCGGCCTGACATTGTTTCTCATTGAATTTAGTTTTATGGCACATTTCTACTTATATCAAATGTTACCGAGTCTCCATTTAAGTAGTGATATAAAGTTTTAAAAAATAAATTCAATTGAAGAAAATTCCAACTTAAGTGTACTATATTATGGGTGGTTAGTCCATAATATGGTAGAATCACGAAGGTGATTGCTATGTGAATAACTTAAATTTTGGAGACGGTGATACATAGTACATTTACTTCCATCTTTTCCTTCTTTCTAGTTACTTTTATGTAAAGATACAAAGCATAAGAGGATACACTTATCTTGAAAAGCAAGATTACTACAGCACACTGAAACCTTATAACTGGTAGCTTCTCTTTTAGACATCCACGTACTTTTTCAGTTCCCACTAGTTGAATTGTATTTTTACCGAGCATTAAATGTATTTGTTCCCAAACTTGCTTTAAAAAAAAAAGATTGCAGCTTTGAAGGTGAAACCATCATTTTTACCTAATTTCTTCCATAAGAAACCTATTAAAAGGGTTCAACCCAGTAATTAAAAGGGATGACGATGATTATTGATTAATGATTTCTTAAAACCACAATTCCTATTCAGATAACCTTGTAGCAGATTTAAACTAACTTTGACCAGTTGGTCCACCAAATGAACAAAAGGCAGGTATGTGTCAAAATGTCAGTTTACAAGTTTTTAATACTGTGTCTTATTCCAAAAGTGGTTTATTATTATTTATCTACAATATAATGTATCAAAATATAGATAGTATCAGAAGATTTTTAAAATAGCAATTAGAGTAGGAATAAAAGGAATGTTAAAGGCAGGAAAAGAGAGGAAGTACTTTTGCCTTCTCACTGCTGCATTTCTCTACTTTGGGGGCTATGTATATAAGATACAGTCTATATCGCCACTAAACAAGAGTTATCACCAGTCCTGGATCTCACCTGTGACTTGTAATTTTAGGTAGAAAATATATTAAAAGTATTACTTGACAAGTACTTAACTCCAGAATTCCCAAATCAATTTTGAACATCGGAAAGTTTGAAAACTAAACTACTCTTTGGTTGTTTATGAAGATTAGAGTTAGGATCAGTTGTCTTATCAGAAGTGTATCCTTCTCCTCAAGGTTGCCCTACACAACATTCTGATTTCTTTGGTTCATTATTAATTTTAGTTTGGGTTAAATTTTTTTTAATGTTTAAAAAAATTATTTGAAAAATTTTCAACATTTCCCCTTATTCTCAATTTACATTAGTTAAACATTTATGTCAGGCGGTCTTACAATTCGGTATTCATTTAGTTAAAAAGCTCTGGTAGGAGAGTAAAATTTGTATTCTTATCATACTCAAGATAAATTTTCTCGGCTATAGTACGTTATCTATGTCCATCTGAAAATAAGAATGAGAAGAGCTGCTGTTGCCTCCAATCAGACCTTTCGAGAAGAAATATGTAAGAAGTTTACAGGTAGTGTAAGTTCCAGGCATCAAAATTGTTATAGTACACAGAGCCATAGACTAGGAGTCAGAAGACTTTTAGCTTATTGATGGCAGAGCTGGAGATGAATAATGTCATCTTTCTCAATCTCCATTCCTACATCTGTGAAATGAAAAAAATTATCTTTTCCTTTTCTACCTCAGTGTGCTATTTGCAGTGTTAAGTATGTTGGTAAGTAATTTATATATGTTTTTAAAACTCCACATAAATATGTTAAATTTTTATCTCTTGCTCAAATTTTGGCTCAAAGCTCTATGCCTTATTTCTAAGCCTATTGTAATTTATTCTCAGATGAAGAATCAGCTATGCCTATGATAAATAAATCAAGAGGTAGCAGTTCATGTATGTCAGTGAACAATCTCTAGAGCTACAAATATGTAGAATTAGGAAACATTCCAATGAATGTTGGGGATGAATGATGGGAAACATCAAATATTCTCAAAGGTTAATGGCTTTACTCTTGTTTTTAATTTTTACATTTGTTTCAGTACTTGCCCAGAGTATTTTGAAATAGTATATTTTCTAATTATAAAAGTAGCCTTTATTCACTGAGGAAAATGCAGAAAGGCATCAGGAAGGGGACAAAACATCACACTTATTCCCACTACCCCGGACCTAGACACTGTTAATATTCTACCATAATTCCTTCCATTGTGTGTGTGTCTGTGTGTATTGTTTGTGTGTGAGCATGTGTATGTAGTTCTTGTTTTAGTCTCTTTAATTTTACAGATAAGGACCTTACTAAATAAACAGTATATACATTTTTGTAGCTGGGTTTTTCAATTCATTTTCTTTTCTGAAAAGCAGAACGATTTTATATTTATTTCTGCCTAGTTTAGGTTGTTAATGATGATATTTACTCATGCTTTTATGTTCATTGGTAATTTGATGTAACAATCATGGTTCTGCACTTGCCACTAGATGGCTCTGTTCTTGGAGTGACTGTTTCTAAAAGTGTGCCCTGTATTAATTACTTTGAAATGATGAGAACTTTCATTGGTCTTAGCATTATATTAAACATACACAAATGTAATTGCACTGATGTAGGCTTGTGTTATTTTAAATGGTATTTCAGTAGACCCACAAATTTAACATACCCCCTTCAAAATGGGAATTTATGTACTTAGAAAACAATGTATTCACCTAACAGAGTCCACTGCCACTTAGTAAACCGATACCTGAAATATTTTTTCAGGGTTCGCTTTTTAAATCTATAAGTGTAATATTGAGTATATTGAGTATAATGTAATATTTGTCCACTAATCAGCTGATTTTCATCATAATTTTCCCTTCTGTACTTCATTATAGTGACAGTGTAATTTGGTAGGCCCGTGAGATACATATATGTAAGATTTTATTCTGCATGTTTATAATTGTAAGATGTTTACTATGGGTTAAATCATAATTACTTGCAAAAGCTATTTGTTTTTGTATAGGCCCTAAAGCTCATACCAGAATAGTGTGCAATGCAAATTTTCTTTGTTCTTCAAGACTGGACTGTAGGACTATAAATGGCTGATCTGCCATCGAATGAAATGAAACATAAGGGCACAGACCTTAGTATCTCATGTGTGAATAAGTTCTGGTCTTTAAAATGGGTTATTCAAAAGTCTCCAGACATGCCTGACTAATTACCATCAAACCTTGTCTCATAGGGAGTAAATCAGATATTTTCAGACACGTGCTTTCACCACATTATGAACCTATTAAGTATCATACACCATTTATACCATTAAGCACATATCAGTATTATTAAGAAGCAGTTAATAACATATGATAATGTAAAAGAACCTTAAAAGAAATGAAAAGCTTAGCCATGACATGTAGGTTCTTTGTGTGTCACTGTTTACTTCTGTGTTTTTAGGTTCATGATGCCCTCTTTATTCAATTTTTTTTAGAAATTTGAAACAACATATAGCTTATTAAAATTCTGGGTGTTTTTCTTAGTTCATCAAACCTTCCTTTATGCACATAGAAGTGAATAAAATTGGAGGCTACTCTCCAGTTTCTTCTCTTCATTAACATTTCATTTTCCATTTCTACAGTGTATGTATTGATATTTCAAGCATAGAGCCGCCTTTACACTAGTTCATATTAAGTTGTAACATTACACATGCCTACAACTCTGATATGATTCCCTTTCTACTAACCCCCCAAGCTAAGTCCTTAAATGTTCTAGAATGTTAAATATCTTTACTACTTTTATTTATAATTTGAAAAATGGCCACATGTCCTGAATAAAATAGTCAATAAAATTGAAAATCCTGGAGATGGATAAAATGGGAAAGCAGATAGGACAAGTGGTTCCTACTTCTTAGAACTTGAGAAACTATATTGAAAGGAATGTACCAGAAGAAGAAAGCATGATAAATAATACAGATATATGCCAAAAATATTACTCATCTGAGATGTCCCTTTTTGAGATTTTAAATCATTAAGAAACCGCGTTTAAATGGAAGTTGTATAGAGGCCTTTGCTGTGTGTAAAGAGCCAGTGAACTAAGTCAGCAGGTTAAAACCTGACCTTCTGGCCCGTTTATTTTTCTCTCTTCTGCCTCTTGAAAAGCATGTTCCCTAGAGATCCATCCGAATAGTCACTAGGAGTCCTGAGGCCCCACCCTCTGTCCAGGACACTGAACTGTGTTACACAACAGGGAAATTGCTCCCAGTTCAATCTTTGACAGCCAAACTCTTGGAAGTCAAGCAAAGCAGCAGGATGTTTCTGTGACGCCCAAACACTTTACCCTGACAGTTATGATCTGTGAGTGAAACTCTTTCGTAAATGAACAAGTAAACGAGGTTTTAAATTTTTTTTCATTTTATAAAGCGTACCAGCCAAAATAAAAAGCTCTGTCATTAAGAATTCTTGTTTAGTGGGAAGTAATAATTCTCACATGATCCAATAAGAGGAAGAGGTAGCATTTGGTGAACCATCTAATAAAGGGTGCTGAGTTGTATTTAGGTGACTATAATGTGATATAATGATTGGCCATGATTAATGCTTTGAACCTGAATGCTTTTTTTTACTTTAAGTGTCACTTTAAAGAAATTATTATAAGACTAAATTATGACTAGTACATTATTTTGAAATGTCTCATAATAAGAGGCCATTTTGTTTATTTTTGTGTTTCTGGCTCTGTTTCTGAGTAATAGATGCTCTAGACAAGTCCAATCTCAATATAGAAATCCATCTATTAACGATTACCTGATTGTGGCTTTGTGTGTGAGAGATAAAGTTTGAATTTTAGGATAAAATGTTTCTTCCTCTTTCTCCTCCTTAATGGTCACCACCTGCTCCAGTTACTAACGGGATCTGTCTTTCTCCATCAGTCATTTTAGTTTGAATGGTGGAATGAGAACTTCAGTGTGTGCTTCTCATCCTGTGGTTATGAGGGTAAAAAAATAAATGGTCATTTGAACTCCAGACTTGAGTTCAAAATTTGCTGAAATAGGCACACATTTCATTCGCTTTTTGGAGACTTCTTTGTTTTTCTCATTATTGAGTGGGCAGCTTTTTTTACATGTGCCTTCCAAAGTTTTTTCTTTGTTGTTGAACTACTTGACCTGTGTGTTATTTTAGTAAGTATACTCAATTTTTATCTAATTGGGAGTAAAAGAAGACAGCTGGTAAACATAAATTCTAAGTTGTTGGTTGTGTTCATCTTTCAGAAAATTCTGATTGTAGAAATAGCAGATAGACTTGGCTAAAATGATTATGTGAGATCTCTGGAAGAAATTCTTTAAGGAAGCAGATAAAAGAGATCAGTGGTCCTTTTACTCTTGTTTGTGTATCTAGGAATCTTTAATTCTGAAATGAATTATAAAGATAGTTTAGCCCAACCCCTTTTTATTTTATGTTTTGAAGTATAGTTGATGTACAGTATTATATAGCCCACCTACTCATTACCACAAAGCTTTGTATAATGATTTTCTATGCCTGGCACTTTTCCCGGTACCCTATAGTCCTAGATATTTCCACATTCAATGTTTTCTAAAAATGGATTATTACTCTTGATTATATAAAAGGGAATTTTTGTAAATCTTTTTCAATTTACTTTTTCTAAGTGTGTGATTGTCTCTTAAAAGCATTGAAAATATATCTTCTGACATCTTTTACTAGGTTTTAAACTTTTCTTATGCATTGTTGGGACATCCACTTTAATCTGAATATTTGAGCTAATTAAACAGTGGAATGTTGGTCAACAGATAAGAGCATTTCTTGAAACACTCATTTAACTTAATAGCAAGTCTGCCTTTTGTAGCCAGCTTTGTGATTTTGTCCTTTAAGCTCAAGCAAAGTAGTTTGTGTTATTTCGGTTTTAAAATAGCAACATTGTTCTACTAGGATCTACTCATAAATTCATTATGGTATTTATTTTTCATTTGCAACTGACTTCTGAGTGTTCCCTTTTATACTCAGAGCTGTCTCAGAATCTTGTCTTCTTGCATTTTAATTACATTTTGCATTTACATATATATTTTGCATTTGTATTTGTTGCTTATTCTCCTTAGCCTTTTGTCTGGAAATTAAAAAGGCAGGTGATCAAGTTAAGTACTAGCATGTGGTCTGGGGCAAGTTATTTAATTTCTCTGGATCGTATTTTGTCATCTGTAAAATTGCCTCGATCATGTGGATCTATAATACTGATTGTAAAGATTAAATGAAGTGATAAAGATAAATTTCCTGGCATGGAATCAGAAACCTAGTAAGTTCTGGCTAATTGTTGTTATGTAAAGATGTGAGAGGTAAGTCACCTGACACTGACATTAGGCAAAGGTCTGCCTAACATCTCAGGTTACACTCATAGTCTTGCCCTGTACTTCCTGTTTCACCATTAGGCAGCTGCCAGCATGCCAGATTTATGAGAATTATTTCACTGTTGTTGTTTTTATGACTTTTAACCTAGCTACCGTTGAGAGGAATTAGAGACCAGTACTTAAGAAGTGTTTCTTCGCCGCATGTTAGTGGTGGATTGACAAGCACTGTAATTGGATTTTGTAGGATTTCTCTACACAAAGGATGGAAGGACCACTAAATACCCTTTCAAAGTTTCAAACATCTTTTCTGGCAGGAGTTATTTTGTTAAATGACCCTAGAGGAGAGGTTACTAAATAGCTTATTTTGCACACCTTGAGGCTGCTGCTTTGGCACTGTGTCATTAACGTGGTCTAATGATCTGAGCCCTCACTTCCACACTGAGCTGGGAAGTAAGTCCAAATCCTTGGTGCTCAGGGGCTGTAAACCTCAGAACCCAGTGATGGTGTGCTTAAAAGCTGTTAATCATAAAGTATGAGAAAGCAGCGATCACTCCACACCATTCTCAAGGTTATTGTTCATTTTTATCTGTTTGGCAGATTTTGAGACATATGTTTGTGTTTAACCCTAAACGACTTCTAAGTTGTTCTTTAAGCCTGGGAGTGACTGAAATGTTCAGATTTTCCTAGTAGCTAGGAAATCAGTAATCTAACAGTTAGTGTCCTGCTACTTACCTGGGTGTGACGTCCAAGATCCATTTTTGCTGTCCTCTGAACTACACTCCTCACTTTTCATATGTTGTAACATCTTGTCCGTTTTATATCTGTCATCTCCTCTCTATTCCCTCAACCTTAGCCCATCTTAGTCACCTCCCACCTAGCTGGTGGTCATGGGCTTCTGTTTGTAGCTTCTGACTCCCCGCCCCTGTTCAGCCTTTGACATTGCCTCCATGGTCACCTGCCTAAAATACACATCTGCAGGGTACTTATTCAGCATAGACACTGACTGACTCTTTCTGAACTTGATAAACTAATTCAAACACTATGTTGTTGATAATAATTATTTAGGAACTGTTAGAGTTTAAAAACAACTAAAATTCCCTTCCAGTAAAAACAGGTGCTTTTATGTATTTTTAAAAGACATTACACACTGGATAATGTCTAGAGAAGCATACTGGTTTTCGGCACAGTATATATTTTTGATGACATCTGAAAGGAAATATTTTGTGGGAGAAGTAGGGAGATAGTGAGTTATTTAGGAAGTCAAAACAGAGGAAATTATTTAAAAGCACTTAGCAGTGCTGGGATTGTAAATATTGCCCCAAATTTGAAGTTGAAACTCAGTTTGAAGAATGAAGGCAGACAAAATAGATATTCCCATGGCAGAACTGTTCTTATATGGGCTTTCAGGGAGCTCTAAATGACATTCTCTGCCAAAAATGACTTTGGAAAGTTGTGTCTTCTTCTTTTCTAAATTTGCTTCCATCTCCATCTCTTCTTGGAAATCATATCTTAAATTTAATCTCTTGGTATTGGCAACGCTTTTTTTTGGATATGGTCCTAAAAGCACAAGCAACAAAAGCAAAAATTAAAAAGTGGGACTGCATTAAATTAAAAAGCTTCTGCACAGCAAAATAAACCATCAACAAAATGAAAAGGCATCCTGTGAAATGGGAGAAAATATTTACAAATCATATATCTGATAAAGGGTTATATCCGAAATACATGAAGAACTCATACAGCTCAATAGCAAAGCAAACAAACAATACAATTTAAAAATGAGCAGAGGGGGCTTCCCTGGTGGCACAGTGGTTGAGAGTCCGCCTGCCGATGCAGGGGACACACGTTCGTGCCCCAGTCCGGGAAGATCCCACATGCCGCGGAGCGGCTGGGCCCGTGAGCCATGGCCGCTGAGCCTGCGCGTCCGGAGCCTGTGCTCCGCAGCGGGAAAGGCCACAACAGTGAGAGGTCCGCGTACTGCAGGGGAAAAAAAAAAAAATGAGCAGAGGGACTGAACAAACATTTTTTCCAAAGAAGACATGCAAATGGTGGACAGATAGATGAAAAGATGCTCCACATCACTAATCATGAGGGAAATGCAAATTAAAACCACAATGAGCTATCAACTCACACCTGTCAGAATGGCTGTCATCAAAAAGGAAAAGAGATAACAAATGTTAGCAAGGATGTGGAGAAAGGGGAACTCTCAGGCACTGTTGGTGGGAATGTAAATTGGTGTAGCCACTATGGAAAACAGTATTGAAGGTTCCTCAAGAAATTAAAAATAGAACTACCATATGATCTAGCAATCTCATTTCTGGGTATATATCCAAAGGAGATAAAGTCAGGATCTTGAAGAGATATCTGCACTCTCATGTTTATTGTAGCATTACTCACAATATTCAAGATATGGAAACAACCTAGATGGCTATGAATGAATGGGTAAAGAAGATGTGGTGTATATAAAATGGAATATTATTCAGCCATGAGATAGAAGGAAATTCTACCATTACCAACAACAGGGATGGACCTTGAGGGCATCATGCTAAGTGAAATTAAGTCAGGCAGAGAAAGACAAATACTGTATGATCTTACTTACATGTGGAATCTAAAAAAGTCAAACTCAGAGAGAGTAGAATGAATGGCGGTTGCCAAGTAGTAGTGGGGGAAGTGGGAGATGTTGGTCAAAGGGTACAAAGTTATAAGATAATAGGTTCCGGAGATCTAATGTACAGCCTGATGATTCTAATTAATTATGCTGTGTCATATACTTGAAAATTGCCAAGAGAGTAAATCTTAAATGTTCTCACTACAAAAAAGAATGGTAATTTTCTGAGGTGAGGGAGGTGTTAACCAATGCTACTATGGTAGACAGTTCACAATATATAAATGTATCAAATCAACATGTTGTACACCTTAAACTTACACAATGTTGTGTGTCAGTTGTATCTCAATAAAGCTAGAAAAAATTAACCTCTTTCCTGGTTTATTCTATCCTTGCTGCATGTGTTAACAAAACTCAGGTTGTTTTTTCCGACTTGCGTAACAGCAGTCATTCAGTATCATCCATTATTTTTCTTAACTTTTAGGTAGTATTTAAAATATATATATATATACACACACATACATATATATATATATATATATATATATATATATATATATATATATACACACACCAAAGGATTATCTAATGAATGAAATAGATTTGTTGATGGACTTCATGGCATAAAATAGGAGTTTTTAGAGTAGGCATGGAAAATAGGTTTCATCTTGAGTGTTGTTTCTACTTGAGTTGGAATGCTGTGTTAAGAAGGGCTCTGAGGCTCAGTGGGAAAGAGGGAGGTAAGAATCAAAATGATGTCTGAGCTGGCAGACATTAAGGAAGAGGATGGTGTCCCAGGGGCCTTCCTGCTTTCAAGTATGATCACTGTTATTAGGAGATGAACAGTGGGGACTTCAGGAGGTAATTAGAGTTAGATGAGGGTAGAGGCCTCATGATGGGATTAGTACCCTTATAAGAAGAGACACCAGAGAGCTCTCTCCCGGCCAGCCATGTGAGGTCACAGCCATGTGGCCGTCTGCAACCCAAGGAAAGAGCTCTCACCAGAAACTGACCAAGCTAGCACCTTGATCTTGGATTTCTAGTCTCCAGAACTGTGAAGCCATGAATATCTGTTGTTTCCACCACCAGTGTACGGTATTTTGTTATGGCAGCCTGAGCAGACTAATACGTACAGATTCCCAGGCTTTATCCTGGAGGTTGAGTCAACAGGTCTGGAGAGCAGTGTAGCATTTGAACTCTTTAAAATCTCCATAGAGTTTTGTAGTGTGCATTTCAGGTAGAGAACAATCTACTTTTTAATTTGCCTACAAGTGGTTTTCAACCATTCAGCCTAAAGATTAAAGTCTCCTTTGGAGCTTTTAAAATATGACTGATGCAAGCTTCCCTCCCAGATCAGTTACCGCCAAGGTAGGACCAGGGGTTGGTGCTTCTAAAGAGCTTCCCAGATGGGTCTACCATGCAGCCAGATGGAACCACTGGGTTAAATTAACCCCCTTTCCTCTGTGCTTCTGCTCTACAAATCCCAGTTTCTGGAGGTCATGTCCGACCATACACCATCTTCTCTCCGGGTACCCCTTTCTACATCTCAGAGCAACACTGCTGTTATTTTCTGAGCGGCAAATCCACAGTTTCAGAAACCATCTTTTTTCTATTGCCTGAAGTTCTTCGGTACTTAAAATCCCAGAGTCAGGACTAAAAGTAAAAACGTGCATTTTCTACGTTTTTGGATTCTACGAAAATTGGTATTATTTACTTAAAGCTGCACAGTTCAAAGAAGTAATGCACTTTAGATTTTATATTGAAATAATATTTAACGTGATATGTGTTCCTCTTAAGACTAGTTTTCTTCTCTTCTCATTCAAACAATATTTATTGAATATCTTTTATATGTCTCCTAGCTACTATGTTTGGCACTCAGAAAGTGAGAAGGTAACCTTTAGAATGTATATATTTTTTACCAGTATGACACTGACATGGTTAGTCAGAAAGGACACAGACCATAAACAGCCCTTATGTTCCTCCTGGTGAATATTGGCCCCAAATTTAACACCAAAAGAGACAGATACGTATCTAACTCCCCCCCTTTTTTTTCCAGAAAGATGTTAAAGTTTATTAATATGTTAAAAAAAAGAACAGTAAACAGTTACTGGATGTAGGATGCTTCCATGTTTACCAGTTTTACTGCAGGAGGCATGTTTTAATTAGCATTTCAAATAATCAAAGGAGTATAATTTTTTTTAAAGAAATATCGGTATCTCACTCTCTAGGTAGATTATTGAAAACATTAAGTGACTGCCTCAATTAGAAACAGATAAAGGAATACCTTGGAAATATACCAAAAAAGGGTAACTGCTGCTTAAACATGAATTTTCACAAAATTATTCTTGTGACTAATTGACACAAATTTGCTTAAAAGAGCTGGCATAAATAAATAAGTAAATAAATAGAAAAGCAACACGTGAATACGTCTTCATTTAAATACATGTTCTCAAACTACTTTAAAAAGAAAAGACTCTTGCAGAGTCTTACCTTTTAATATGTGTCAGCATAATTTAGGCAATTCTTGGATAAAACTTCAAAGATTCTGATTCAGGAGATCAGAACTGGGGTTTAGGAATCTGATTTTTTTAAAAATATATTTCCTGGAAGAGTGGATGACAACTAGAAAGGAATTCCTTCCTAGTTGCATAAAGCAATTCAAAGTGTCTTTACCAAACTCTAGTCAATGTCATGTATTTTTCATCTATTTCTTTCAGGGTCTTTAGTGTAAAATCTTTGCTGCCTGATAGTTGACATCTTTGATGTCAGTTTTATGGAGGGTTAGCTTTTGTACATTCCAGCGACTTCAGTTCCTCCCTTCACTCCTAATGCAAACCCTGATCAGTAGGAAATCTGGAAACTTGAAGAGAGATATCGCTTTTTTTTTTCTTTCTCCTAAAGGTAAAACTATTCAGTTACATATGAAATCCTCCTCTCTTCAACTGTTAAATCTCTCTGAATCTAGTCATCCTTCAGGGGTTTTATTAATCTAAATGACCACGTTATCACAGCTGCTACTCATCTTAACTATATCCCAGAAAAACAGTAAGTAGCTAGTGACTCTCTGTACCCTGAACAAAAACTAAAGAACGGTTTAAAGCCTAATTCTTATCAGGGCTTCCTCTGAAATTTTTTAAATGTTGGAATGTTAGCTTTTAATCTTGTTTGGGGCGAAATGGCTTGGATTGAGGGGCAAAGTATTCGGGCACATAAGCTGCTTACTAGTCAGAGATACTAAAGACTGTATACTTTCGGATTCACAGTTCACATTTTAAATAAACGATTATTTACCAACATGTGTTTGTTAACATATTTTGTGACACTAAGTGCAAGCTTGTTGTATGTGATCTTACATGTAGTTGTAAAACCTATAGCTTTTTCAACAGTCAATAATGTACAATTCAAACAGGGAGGTAGATCTTAGAAGTGGTATCTAATTAGCTGTTATAACAGTTCTGGTGAGTTGTATCCTTGACTTCTTGTAGATAAAAACTTTTAATTGTGAATATCATGCACCTGAAAGAGTATCTGTGTTCAGTTTGAAGACTAGCACTCATATTCCACTGTTCAACTTAAGAAATTCAATGTTACCAGTGGTTTTATAGCTCCCTGGGGGTTCTACCCTGAGCCCTTCCTCCTCTCCCCCTCGCACAGTTAATCCATATCCTGAGCCTTGTAAAGATAGTTATCTTGCTTTTCTTTATCGTATAAATTCCTAAAAAATGTTTAGTTCTGCTTTTGAATATTACAGTATTGAAATAGTGTGTGTTCCTATGACTTTTTTCACCCAGCATTGTTGCTGAGATTCAGGTACATTGGTATCTATCCCTATAATTCACTCATTTCCCCACTATATATTAATTCATCGTGTGAAGGTAATTAGCACAGCATATTTATCCATTGTAGTATTGATGGGCTTTTCTTTTCTCTTTTTTTTCTTTTGGGCTGCACCTTGAGGCATGCGGGATCTTAGTTCCCCGACCAGGAATCGAACCCATGCCCCCTACAGTGGAAGCATGGAATCCTAACCACTGGACTGCCAGGGAATTCCCTTGATCAGCTTTTAGATTGTTCCCAATGTGTTTAGAATATTACTCTCTATCAGTAAGAGTAAAATGTATGTGGCTTCTGGTGCGTATGTACAAGTATTTCTTCTAGGTGTACACCTTGGAGTGAATTGCCGGTTGTGTTGTATGCGTTTGCTCAGCTTTCCATGATAGAACCAAACCACACTCCAAAGTGGGTGTAATGATGTACATTTTCCCTAGCAGATTGTATGAATTCTAGTTGCTCTGAAGACCGACAAACATGATGGGTGTAAAATGAAATTAACTTTGGTTTTAATTATAACGTTATGTTCATGATTTTTAGTGAGTTTGAACCTCTTTTCATATATTTAGAGGCATTCCTGAAATGCCTCTGGGTTTTTTTTGCCTACTTTATTATGTGGTTTGCCTTATTATTTTATGATTTAAAAAATATATTTTAGATGCATATCTTGTGTTAATTATACATATTGAGAGTACTTTTTCTTAGTATTTTCTTGAATTTTCATTCTCTTTAAGTTGATGTTGGTGACAAATATTATTTTTGTATTTTACTGTAGTTGTGTTAGTTTCCTGTGGCTTCTAGAACAAATGATCACAAACCCAGTGGCTTAAAACAATACATACATTTATTCTCTTACAGTTCTGGAGGTCAGAAGTATGAAATTAGTTTCACTGGTGCAAAATCAAGGTTTCAGCAGGCCTTGCTCCCTCCGGAGATTCTAGGGGAAAATTGCTTTCTCCTCCTCTTCCAGCTTCTAGAGTTGCATTTCTTGGCCTCTGGCCTCTTCCTCCATGTGCAAAGCCAGCAGCTTAGCATCTTGTTTCTGCCCTCGCGTTGCCTTCTGCTTCTGTTCTTAGATTTCCCTCTGCCTCTCTCTTATAAGGAAACTTGTGATGACATTTAGGGCCACCCAGTTAATCCAGGATAATCTCACCATCTCAAGATCCTTAATTTAATCACATCTGCAAAGTCCCTTTTGCCATATAAGATAACATTCACAGGTTCCAGGGATTAGGATGTAATATCTTTGGGGCCCTTATTCAGCTTACAACAGCAGATAAACTTATGTTTTGCTTTGTGTGTGTGTGTGTGTGTGTGTGTGTGTGTGTGTGTGTGTAGATGGAAGTGTGCTATGATGGCTGGATCTTCACAGGCCAGATTAGCTGAATGATTTGTTAATTAAGCTCTTTGGATCACTGTTGATCAGAAATGAGTGACAAAACAGTTCTGTCCTTTAATGATGAGGGAAGGTTGCCCTTTTCCTATCATCTACTTTTATGCTAAATGTAGGGAAATGTATAATATATATATATATGTAAGTATATTATATGTCTTTTACAATTCCTGGGCTCCTCTCCTTTCTCCTACATTGAAATCAGTGAAGTGACCAAATTCTTGGGTTTAGTGTCCTCAGTGAGCTCACACTTAGTTTTCCATGTGAGTTTTGTTCTATGGCAAAATCTAAGTAAAGAGTGAGAAAAATGATGCAAAGGTATTTTGCAAACTCTTTGCCTAATGATTCATTAACTTTAGACATGCTTGGTATATAGTGGACAAAAGAAATGCTTTCGGTTTTGTGTGTCTGAAGATAAATTAGGATTCAAATGGGCTAAAGCACGGGCTACACAGGCTCTACTGCTAATAAAGGAAGAAACTGAAAAGCAGACGTTCTTTGAACCATTGGTGGGGAATGCAAGAGACCGGTGCTAGATAAGCATGGAAATAGAAACAGGAGTGGAGTGAGTTGGAGGCAAGAAACCATAAGCACAAGAATTGTTTAACTGCTTCAGTTTGTATTTTAGTTCATGCTAGAAGTTATAGAGTTTCAAAAAATCAGGTGGTTTTCTTAATTCTTTTTGCTTTAATCACTTGCATTTTATATAACTTATTCTTTCTTTTGAGATATAAAAGAAAGATTTTGTTCTTCTGGCTTTTATTCTTATTTTGAAGATTTGGAGAATACTTAGAAAAATACCAGCACAACATTGCTGTAATTGACAAGCAAAATACTAATGTCACAAACTTCTAATTGATCTCTAACGTCCTTAGATTGGGCAAAATCTGTGTCTTGATAATAGGTATGCAAGGTGGTAAAGGGGACACAAGTACGATACATACTCTGTACTATTTAATATTTGATTTTATGATATTTGAGTTTTGTGGGATGAATTTTATGGGTGTTGTGATCCTAATAAGTGGAGATTGTCAACTCTTCTGTGATTGGAATATAAAAATAATTCAAGGGTGGAAGGATGGTTCAACATCCACAGATCAGTCAGTGTGATACACCACATTAATAAAATGAAGGGTAAAAATCATCATCATACCAATAGATATGGAAAGAGCATTTGAAAAAATTCAACATCCATTTATGATAAAAACTCTCAAAGAGGGTATTGAGGGAACATATCTCAATATAATAAAGGCCAAATATGACAAGCCCATGTCATACTCAGTGGTGGAAAGCTGAAAGTCTTTCTTTTAAGATCAGGAACAAGACAAGGTTGCCCACTCTCACAACTTTTATTGAACATGGTATTAAAAGTCCTAGCCAGATAAATTAAGCAAGAAAAATAAAAGGCATCCAGATTGAAAAGGAAGAAGTAAAACTGGCACTATTTGCAGATACCATGATATTTTACATAGAAAACCCTAAAGACCTCATCAAAAAATTGTTAGAACTAATACGTGAGTTCAGTAAAGTTGCAGGACAGAAAATCAGTGTGAAGAAGTCTGTTACATTTCTATACACTAATAATGAACTATCAGAAAGAGAAATAAAGAAAGCAATCCCATTTATAATGGCATCAAAAAGAATAAAATACCTAGGAATAAATTTAACCAAGGAGGTAGAATACCTATATACTGAAAATTACAAGATATTAATAAAAGAAATTGAGGACACAAAGAAATGGAAAGATGTTTTGTGCTCACAGATTGGACAAATCAGTATTGTTAAAAATGTCTGTACTACCCAGAGCGATATACAGATTCAGTGCAATCCCTATCAAAATACCAAAGAAAGTTTTCAAAGAAATAGGACAAATAATCCTAAAATTTGTATGGAATCACAAAAGACTCCAAATAGCCAATGAAGTCTTGAGAAAGAAGAAGAAAGCTTGAGGCATCACCCTCCCTGATTTCAAACTATATGACAAAGCTCTAGTAATCAAAACAGTATGGTATTAGCATACAAAACCAAAACAAAACCAGACACATAGATCAATAGAACAGAATACAGAGCTCAGAAATAAACCCACACCATATATGGTCAATTAATTTATGAAAAAATAGCCAAGAGTATTCAATGATGAAAGGACAGTCTCTTCAATAAATGGTGTTGGGGAAAACTAGGCAGTCAAGAATAAAATATGTAAATGAATAAAACTCAACTACTATCTTACACCATACACAAAAATTAGCTCAAATGGATTAAAGATGTAAACATAAGACCTGAAATCATTGAACTCCTAAAAGAAAACATAGGTGATAAGCTCCTTGACATAGGTCTTTGCAATGATTTTTTAAAATCTGACACGAAAAGAAAAAGCAATAAAAGCAAAAATAAACAAGTGGGGCTACATTAAACTATCGATAAAAAGCTTCTGCACAGCAAAAAAACCCATCAACAATCAAAACACAACTTACTGAATGAGAGAAAATATTGGCAAATCATATATCTGATAAAGGGCTAATATCCAAAATATATAAAAACTCATACAATTCAATAGCCAAAAAATGTCTGATTAAAAAATGGGCAGATCTGAATAGACATTTTTTTCAAAGACATACAGATGGCCAACAGGTACATGAAAAGATTCTCAACATCATTAACCACCAGGGAAATACAAATCAAAACCACAATGAGATATCACTTCACACCTGTTAGAATGACTACTATCAGAAAAGATAGGAAATAATAAGTGTTGGTGAGGATGTGGAGAAAAGGGAAACTCTGTGTACTATTGGTGGGAATATAAATCGGTACAGACACAACAGAAAACAGTAGGGAGTTTCCTCAAAAAATTAGAAACAGAGCTATGTAATTCAGCAATTCCACTTCTGGGTATATATCTTAAGGAAACAAAATCACTTTCTTGAAGAGATATCGGCACCCCTATGTTCATTTCAGCATTATTTGCAATAGCCAAGATACAGGCGCAACCTAAGTGTCCATCTATGGATGAATAGATAAAGAAGATGAGCCATATATATACAGTGGAATATTACTCAGCCACGAAAAGGAAAGAAATCTTACCATTTATGACAACCTGGGTGGACCTTGAGGGCATTATACTAAGTGAAAGAACTCAGAGAAAGACAAATACTACATAATCTCTCTTATATACAGAATCTTAAAAAAAAACACAAAAAACAAAACATTCAAACATACAGAGAACACACTGGTGATTACCAGAGGCAGGGGATAGGGCATGGGAGAAATAGAAAAAAAATTTAAATGCTATCTATTTTTGATACAGCATATATATATGTGTATGTGTGTATCTATAACTATATAAATCCTGGATTCAGTCTTTTACTTATTCATTATAATTTTTGAAGATCTGCCTCGGAGTTTCCAACAGTGAGCTAAGTAAGTACCATACAGTACTGAAGGAGAATGAACATGGCTGTATCTTACATTATTGAACTAGGGAAGATGCACACTAATAAAAAATTAAATTTAAAAAGAAAAGGATAAATGCAACCGTAGGTAGCTAAGGATACAGAGGTTAGGAAAAAATTAACAAAACTATTCTCTGAGAATCAAGTGACTATATGAAATCTACAATAAAAAGTATGGTATACATATTATTACTTATAAAATATGTGCTATACATCCTTATATCAGTGTTATACTACACACACACACCTTCCTTCTGGAGAATCCATTGTTAAAACATTTACAACTGGACTTTCCTGGTGGCACAGTGGTTAAGAATCCACCTGTCAGTGCAGGGGACATGGGTTCAAACCCTGGTCCGGGAAGATCCCATATGCCTCAGAGCAACTAAGCCCGTGCACCACAACTGCTGAGCCTGCGCTCTAGAGCCCATGAACCACAACTACTGAGCCCGCGTGCCACAACTACTGAAGGCCGTGCGCCTAGAGCTCGTGCTCCACAAGAGAAGCCACTGCAATAAGAAGCCCGGGCACGGCAATGAAGAGTAGCCCCTGCTTGCCGCAATTAGAGGAAGCCAGCGTGCAGCATCGAAGACCCAATGCAGCCAAAAATAAAATAAATTAATTTTAAAAAGTTTCTTTAAAAAAAATTTACAACCATGTGATTGTTTATATGAACATATAAAATAAAACAAGGAAGTATATAAATTAAAAGTATGTGCTAAAGTAAACAAAAGAACAGGCATAAAAATGGAGCCAGAAGTGAGATTTGTAACAAGAACAAGAACTTAAAAATTATCAAAGCCTACTTAGTTTCTGTGGGTAGCCTAAATTTGCTCTAAACTTCTTAATAGCAACTGTGAAAAACAAGACCCAGTCAATTTGTAATTCATAATTGTTTATTAGATGAAAGCATGTCAGTTACTTAGTAGAAATTATTTTTGATCCTACCTGTGTTTGTCGGGGCTTAGGTAAAAAAACTAAAATTTCAAGAGGCATTCAAAGAAACTTGACTAAGTATAATGAGTAATTCAGTGATATTCCTGCCTTAAAGATGGGAACTTACAGGCAAGTTTCATATCACTAGTCTGTTTTGATCATTGCCTATCCTGTTCCATCTTGTGGCATCATATATCTTGTGAACCTAATGCAGGAGAATAAAGTTGACATGAAGGGGAATTCATTTCATATGATTATCTAAATTATCCAGGAAGGATGGACTATGAGTCTCTTTTTTAATTTTTTTTAATTTTTTTTAACTTTTTTTGTGGTACGCGGGCCTCTCACTGTTGTGGCCTCTTCCGTTGCGGAGCACAGGCTCCGGACGCGCAGGCTCAGCGGCCATGGCTCACGGGCCTAGCCGCTCCGCGGCATGTGGGATCTTCACGGACCGGGGCACGAACCCATGTGCCCTGCATGGGCAGGCGGACTCTCAACCACTGTGCTACCAGGGAAGGCCACTGTGAGTCTCTTGAACATACGCTTGCGTCCACCGGGATTCAAACCACTGCCTTGGGGTTTGGATGAAAAGTTTTTCCCCAAAGAGCAAAAAGGTATGTCAACAAGATTATGACCCCTGGCAAATTCCATCAAATTGTTTTGAATCTGTGAGCTGAAAATGTCAGTACTTATTAAATTATACATTGAAATTTATTAAGAATATAATTGCTGAATGTCCTGTATTCTTTTCTGCCATTAGCAGTGGAGTGGCAGCTGAGCATTCCTTTCTTTGGTATAACAGGGTCATTGTTGGCCATGAGGTAAACAAACAAACAGAACATGGAGAAATTGCCGTGTCTCCTAGTACTACTGTCCAGGAATTTAGTGCAGGTTGGCCAGCCCTTCAACCCTTCATTCCATCCATAGCCTCTCTGCTGAGTTACATTTTGAGAATATTCCTTTCTCCAGGAAACACTTAGCACTTCCTCATCAGTAGAGTACAAAAAAGGAAAAACGTCTTCCTGACATTTGCAAGAATTTCAGAGTCCGTTGGATACTTTTTTTGGAGCAAAAAAAGTACTGTACATCTGATTTGGGATTGCCTGGGATATTTGGAACTAACACAAGAAAAGCATGAGTTAAATATCTCACCATAAATATCTCTTTTCCATAATTTTAAAAATACCACAGCAAAAAAATACTATGTGCCAGCAGATTTATACCCCTAATTGTCATGATAATTATCATGCAATTTGCAAGTAAGGGATTCCAGCCTTCCAATTTCTGATCAGAAATAACACACCCGTTGTTAAACAAGTCATTTATTTTTACCAAGTCATAAAGAACAGCACTTCTAGCTGATAGGCAAACCACTAAGGCCACAAGTCAAAAGAAATAATCCAACATCTAGCTAGATATACAGAAGGTGAAAAAAAGGAACCCTGAGTTTCTGCTAGAATCTTCTCTTTGTTTTATCTTTTTCTTTTTAAATTATTGAAGTGTAGTTTATTGACAGTGTTGTACCAATCTCTGCTGTACAGCAAAGTGACTACCTTTTAAACACAAAACAAGTGATGGTGTCCACCTGCTGATCTGGGCTTAGAAGTAGGGAAGTGGGGCAGAAGGCAGTGGAGACATGATTTTGAGAGTTACAGACACGTAACCTGGTCCCTAAAAGTTAATATAGAAAATGCAAAAACTCATTTTTCAGCAACACATGCTCTCTAGTGCGATCAAGTATTTGTATGTTCTTCAGCAGTGTCAGTTTAAGATAGAGGAAATCTGATGACCAGCTGACATATTTTACATCATGAGAAAAAGGAAAATAATCATTGATTTCATGCATATGGTTCATACATAACCAGACAACTCAGGCTTCCTGTGTTTTGTGTAAAATTCTAAATATATTAATAACAACTTCTAAGTATTACTTTTGACTTGAAAGAAGAAGGCAGTAAATTACTCCCCACCATTCCTTTATGTGGAATGGAACCTTGGAATTTCTCAAGATTCAAAGGTTTCAGTGAGGTGTGATGGGTAATTATTTTTTCCCCCAACTTTGTGTATGGAAAATGTCTAACATACTGAAAAGCTGTAAGAACTTTATGTTGAACGCCTGTGTACATATGAGCTAGATTCTGCCATTAACATTTTATAATGTATGCTTAATCACATATCCATCCATCTCTCTTTATCAGTGCACTAATGCAGCTACATTTTTGGATGCATTTCAAAGTAAGTTGCAGATATGGGTACACTTCCCTGAAATCTATCAGCATGCATATTATTAAGTAGAATTCAGTATGTATTTATAACTAGTTATGTTTTTTTTTTTAAGAAGATGTTGGGGGTAGAAGTTTATTAATTAATTAATTTATTTTTCCTGTGTTGGGTCTTTGTTTCTGTGCGAGGGCTTTCTCTAGTTGTAGCAAGCGGGGGCCACTCTTCATTGCGGTGCGCGGGCCTCTCACTATCGCGGCCTCTCTTGTTGCGGAGCACAGGCTCCAGACACGCAGGCTCAGTAATTGTGGTTCACGGGCCTAGTTGCTCCGCGGCACGTGGGATCCTCCCAGACCAGGGCTCGAACCCGTGTCCCCTGCATTAGCAGGCAGATTCTCAACCACTGCGCCACCAGGGAAGCCCCACAACTAGTTATGTTTTAAACAAGTAGTCTAGAGATGCTTGGCTGACTAAAGTACTCGTGGGGAGAAAAAGGTGCCAAAAATACGAGTGGTTGAGATTTGACCAGAAAAGAACAGTTTTATTGAATTAATAATTGCTTTCAGTTATTCTTACCCTGCAGAGAACTTTATGGATACTATTTGATTTGATCCTTACAACAACTCTATAAATTTGTTTTATTACCTCTTCGTAAGAAAATGGAGGTTTATAGAGGTTAATCCCTTGTCCATGGTATAGAGCAAGGCTGGAATTTAGTACATCCACATGTGTTGGCCTTTGCTTGTGTTTCTTTTTTCTAAACCAGCATCTTGATAATGCAAAAAAATTGAGGTATTTCCCCTGTTTGTTTAAAAATATACTTAAAATAGATATCATGCTTTCAAAATTACCCAAGGAGAACATCTATTTATTTCCAGTTGTGGATATGACACTTAGAACAGATTTTCTACAAGCTCCTCCTTCATCTTGCAGTAGATAGAAATAATGTCACTCTCAATTAATTTGTGCATCCTAGTTTTTCCTCTTGTTTATTGACTGATATCAAAGTATTTGATATTAAATATTGAAAAGCTAGTTTCTTTTTTTATTGGAGTGTAGTTGATATTCAATGTTCTGTTAATTTCTGGTGTACAGAGAAGTGATTTGTTTATACATATATACATATTCTTTTCCATTATGATTTATTACAGGATATTGAATATAGTTCCATGTGCTTATACAGTAGGACCTTGTTGTTTTAAAAAAACCTAGTTTCTACTATTAGTGTTGAAATCTGACAATTATATCTTAAAGGGATTATTTCTAGTATAAACTTCATTGTTCAGAATTATGCTCATTTCTGATATCTTAATTTTTCCCTCTTGATTATACACACACACACACACAGTAGTTACACCTGTTTTTAAAAGCTTTTCAAAACCTGATGTTAGGATTGATTGATGAGTTAAATTATTATTAAAACATTAATATTCATTTTTTAGCTGTAAATATTCCTAAGGGAAACACTGCATATATTAAATTGGGAAAAAATGCTTTTTATTTTAAGATCATTAAATTTTGTTACTAGCATTTCCTTTACTTGACTCTGAGGTTCAAGACGAGGAGAAACAATGTCATTTCCACTGAGGGAGTTTATTTCAAATGTAAGCTTCCATTCATTGAATTCTAGGAAAGAGGCTTCTAACACAGCTTGAAGCCTTTTTTTTTTTTTTTTTTTTTTTCTGCCAGGGGTTGGGGGCGGAGGGTGGCTAGTTCTTAACACATTAATATATAATTATGGTTATTGAGCTAATGTCCTTGAACATGTTATGAATTAAGATGCCATGTAGAGTTATGTCAACTGAATCCTACCTGAAGAGATGCCATATACGACTGAGTAATCCAGGAACCTCACTTTTTAATATTTTGCTAAGAATAAATGAGCATGTGTTTTTGTTGCGTATTTAGAGAATGCCTATTCCTTCATTTTCAAGTCTGCCCTACCTTATAGCTTATGCACATATGATTTACAATCCAGTGCAGATTTATGTATCATTCCATATGTAACTCAATATGCTAGGGAGTTTTTGTTTTTTTTAATTTATGTATTTATTTACTTATTTATTTGGCTGCATTGGGTCTTCGTTGCTGCGCACGGGCTTTCTCTAGCTGTGGCGAGCAGGGCCTACTCTTCGTTGCGGTGCGCAAGCTTCTCATTACGGTGGCTTCTCTTGTTGCGGAGCACGGGCTGTAGGTGTGCGGGCTCAGTAGTTGTGGCTCGCGGGCTCCAGAGCGCAGCAGGCTCGGTAGTTGTGGTGCACGGGCTTAGTTGCTCCACTGCATGTAGGATCTTCCCGGACCAGGGATTGAACCCCTGTCCCCTGCCCTGACAGGCGGATTCTTAACCACTGCGCCACCAGGGAAGTCCAACATGCTAGGGAGTTTTAAAGGGAGTGAAAGAGTTTTATATTTTATTTATTTTTTTGTATATTTGAAAGTAATTAAAATATTTTTGATTTAAAGAAACACTCTTAAGTCTAAGGGAACAAAACCTAGAAAGATTTCCTTTCCTCTGTCATTGAGTGTGTTATCCTTGGGAAGGAGACCATTAAACAGCAATCAAATCCTTTCTGAGAAACTTCTTAGTCCCCCTCACCTCCGCCCTTCCTTTATAACAACCAGAAATGGAGCTTGAAAAGGTTTCTCATGATTCATCTCTCCAACAGCTTGCCTTTCTCCTTTGTCACCAGAGTAAGCAGTTCTTTCCAGATCTAATCTTCCACCAGAAGCCACAAAGTTGGCTTCTTGAAATCTCCCAAGTGCTCATTTCTCAAATAATTAATTAAAAACAAATAAATAAAATGTGTAAGCCTTTAAGTTTCTGCAGATGACTCATGTTCTTCCAAAATAGTTTGTCAAAGTTGCAATGTCCATAATAATAATTGTGAGAAAGGGATAATTACCTTTAGGAATTATGCTTCATGAAAATTTTTATTTTAAAGTGCTCTTAGGAATAAGGATGGTTTATTGCTTTTGACAGCTTGGTCTGTGTGAATAAACAGGAGAGTTATGTTTAGAGGCAGCCTGCTAAATTGGAAGGAGCAATGATTCCGAAGAGGATACTAAGAAGATATAGTGATAGTTATAATCAGACCTAAACACCCTAGGTAGCTATTTGCGTTTTATACACCTCCATCAGATCAAGCTTCTGGAAACACTTAGGTTATGTCACATAATTAATAAATATTGGGTCTAGAGCCCATAACTCTACCCACTACACATACTGCCTGCTATGAGCCCCTGATGACTTTTTTCCTCCCTTCCCTTCTAACTTCCTTCCTTCCTTCCTTCCTTCCTTCCTTCCTTCCTTCCTTCCTTCCTTCCTTCCTTCCTTCCTCCCTCCCTCCCTCCCTCCCTCCCTCCCTCCCTCCCTCCCTTCCCTTCCCTTCCCTTCCCTTCCCTTCCCTTCCCTTCCCTTCCCTTCCCTTCCCTTCCCTTCCCTTCCCTTCCCTTCCCTTCCTTTCCTTTTCCTTCCGTCTTTCTTTTCTTTCTTGCTTGCTTTATTTTTTGTAGTTTTAGTACATATCACAGTGCTTGACAGTCAAGAGCTCAGTAAATATTGGATGTAGTCCACAAAATTAAAAATTGCCTGTAAATGTATTACATAAGTGTTTGTTGTAACGGTAAAAATTTACAGGAAAGAATACTTTTTATCTAAATATACTACCTATTTGAAATAGAATTTGAAGGCATTTCTTCTTCTTGGTAATCAGAACAAAATTTAATGGAATAATTATATATTACAATATCCTTATAAACACCGGGGAAATGCCAATATTTTATGGGGCTGTATTTCAATATTATTAATACTAGTGTAAAAAGTTTCTCTTTTTATGAATCTCAAATCATTTCCAGGTCAAAATTTTGGCATATGCATTTTTGCCTAGGTTTTTGGTTAGTTGAAAAGTCAGCCTTCTGAGTTTCTCCTGCATTTTTCCTCATTATCTTAAGAAAAGAGCTGAAAGTAATTACACTCATTTAAGAATGTTTACTTGTGAATTTTCAACATTTACTAAAACTCTCAGTTTCTTATGGCCAGATTTCTTACCTGTACTTTTGTTGTACAAATGGCATTAGCTGAGGTTGACCTATGGTTTTTCAGGTGATGCTGCAATACTTCTTAGGAAAAACGGTTGAGGTATGGGTTCTCTTCCAAGTATTCTTCCCTCTTAAAAAGTTTTTAGTCACTCTCTTAAGATAGCTGACACAGTTAATAGAAGTTGAAAAACACTGAAAACACATTTTTCCTTTGTAAGAAGTGTATCGAATGCAGTGTGCTCTAAAAGGTTCATTGCAAGGGATACTGAGGGACTCCTCTCTTTTCATGGATATAACGTGATCATACTGCCACCATCCTCCTTCTTGATCAGTGCCAAAGTTCATATATCTTTCTACTTAAACTCCTTTCTGTTTGTTCTCCTGAGATATACCATGACACAGCTCATGTCTCTGTTGTTGAGAGCCAGAATTGAAAAATGACCCCGGGTTGGGAGTTAAAAAGAAGTGAAGGAAAAGGAGTCTCATTGCAGAAAAATATTTTGATTCCTCATCATATTATCCAAATCTTGGTCTTTTGATATGATCAAACATGAGCACATGTATAAAATGCTTTCCTGGGGCCAGCATGGCAAAAACTGTGGTTGGAAAGTGATTCAAATTACACTGAGGACACTTGGATCAGAGATTTCTGCAGCTGGGATTGCTTAGAAGATTTTCGCCATTACTTGATATCTTTTTCCTGTGTTAATAGTTGGATCTTGTATAAGTCGTCTTCAAATGATTTTAAGTTGACTCGTATGAGTGCAGCAGAGAGGTTGGGAGTTATACAAGAGTGCAAAATCAAGAAGGTAGACTCTCTAAACCTGAAGTCCCTGGACGATTAAAAGGCTCGGTTTCTCAAGATTTCATCGTCATTTCCTGAGTCCTTTTCATCAATGTTGACAAAAGCAAGGATCTGAGGAAACTTTTACTTTTGGCAACAGGGCTGGCAATAAAGATGAGTTCATCTGTCCATGAAGTTCTTGCTCTTGCTTTCTGGCCTCATTTATTTTAATAGCTGTGAGACCAAATCCCCTACTATCTTTGAAGAGAACGTGCAGTTTGGGTCTTCTTGGAGATGGGTCAGTGGCCAAACAATAAGATGGATTTGACAATTAGTGTCACTGCTATAAACTGACACAGTTAATTGTAGAAAACCACAGGGTAGAATGCCAAGTCTAAGTAATAGAACATCTTCTTGGTTGAATGATATTTGTTAGCTATGTAACAGAGGCCCTCTGACTTCAAGTCTTTTATAATTATTTCCTTAACTTCTTTATCAGTCACATACCAGAGCATCCAGGATTGAAAAGTATTCTGCTTATAAATGAGCTGCTGTTTGCACTAGGCATTGTATTTAATACAATCAAGTATGTCTTCTAAAAGTGTTATTTCTCAAAGAAATAAAGTATTTGCAGAATTAACAGTTTGATTATTAAAGAAATGCCTTGATTAATTGCAAGTCTATTAGGAAGCTTAAAAACCATAGGAGGACAGTAAAGAGAGGACTATTTGTGAATAACATTTCCCACCATCTTCTTACAAAGATAAATTCTGGGGGAAGAAGCTAACCAAAGAAAACTAGCACTGTCAGTGAAGACAGAACACCGTTCGAGTTACTAAATGAAACCATAGGAGAAATTCTTTTCACTGACCTTCCCCCTGACCGGCTTACCTAACTAGCCAGTGCTCTCCAGTCTCTGTTGAAAATAAAAACTGATGCCCATCAACTGTGTTTGTTCCCAGATTTATACTTACTGCTCAGCAGTTGTGTTTGTTCCCACTTATACTTACTACTGTAGTTACATAATTTAATTAAAATTATATCAACTATTGAAGTATAAACAGAAAAATTATTGTTGCTGTTTTTATGAAAACTTGGTTAAATGGTTTCTTTGAAAGACTTGATGGAGGCCAAGTGGATATAACACATGTTAAATTAGGTGTAGGTGATGTAATTGTGAAATATTTCGGGAGCTGTAAAGATCAAATAACCTGGCTGCATTACAGATGTTTAGGTTCTCTTCTTTTTAAAGGTGACATGCGATACCAAATAGGAGACCTGTGTCTTGTAGAGTCTTGTCCTTTATAAAAGATTGGTGAATGAATGTATGAATAATGAATACTTCAAGTTAAAACCAAATATTTATTATATGTACATTGAGTTTGGTTAAGTGATTTTCTGCTCTACATGACTCAACTGCGTGGCTGATTTTTCTTTGTTAACCAATTACCAGTCCTGGTCGCCTGGATAAGAAGACTTTTGCCATATTAAATCCAAGCCTGACCAAATCTAACCCTGGGACCAATCTTTGCAATTTACATATAAAGTAACACAATGAAACAGCTTGAAAAAATAAATACATGAAGTATTTTAATCTTTATTTGTATCATTTTAAAACATGATATTAAGATGAATCCCATTTATTGCACACAGCATCTCTTCTCAAATCCCCCAAACTCTACCCAAATTATTGGCTTAAATGATTGATTCAGAAACTCAAGGGAAGTGACCTGGTAAATATATATTTTTAACAAGCTCCCGAAAGGACTTCTTTTTTGGCAAGTGTGGAAAGCACTACATTACTTCTCCTTGTTGCTCTGACTCTTATGACTACATAATTGATCACTTAGCTGGAAACTGAAAAATATTTTGTTATTTTAATGACTAAAATTATGCATTGCACGTGTGTTCTTTTTCCTGTGCTCTAAAAAAACCTGATATAGAAGAATATTTCTAACCCATACAGAAACACAGATATTTTTGTTCCAAAATAACGGACAAGACAGACATGGCGTAGAGAAATTCCCTCTTTTCCTATAGGTGTGTATTTCCTGAAATGAGCAGATAATGCTTTACTTTGGAGAATGTGGGAAAGAAAAAAATCACGTACACGTTGAGGATGAGAAAACTGAGTTTTCGATGAAGAAAGCAGATTGTGGCACACAGTTGAAAAATGGAGAACATTAGAGCCCAGTTATACATACTCAAGCTGGCCTGGAGAGCATACACATTAAAATAAAAGAATTGTTTCTCAAAGGACAAAATTGGAGCTAAGTAGGTCTGTTTCAGAGGTAAGCATTTCTCAACTTCCAATGTAAAAGGAGAAGCTGGTGTTTACATCGAAGAATCTATGTAAAAGCCATATGGAGCTGTCTCTAATAAATATCCATTGAATCAAATGCCACTATGTTTTTAAAAAATGTTTTGTAGTTTGATGCAGAGAATGTACTTTTATTTCTTCAGCAGCTGCTCTTTTTAAATGGGTGCAGCTGTACTACAGATTTTTTTTTTTTTTTTTGCGATACGCAGGCCGCTAACTGCTGTGGCCTCTCCCGTTGCGGAGCACAGGCTCCGGACGCGCAGGCTCAGCGGCCACGGCTCACGGACCCAGCCGCTCCGCGACATGTGGGATCCTCCTGGACCGGGGCACGAACCCGTGTGCCCTGCATCGGCAGGCGGACTCTCAACCACTGCGCCACCAGGGAAGCCCTGTACTACAGATTTAATTGGCAACAATTGCTTAATTTTTAGTTGGTTGCTTCCAGTCTTTCAAAAGCAATGTTTCTGTGGAAGGCAAAGGCTTGATTTCTTTTTCCTAGAAAGTGCAAAGTATGATATGAAGTAGGAATTAGGCAAATAAAGGTTTCTGCCTGATTTTTGTAAAACGTGAAAGTGGTACTTCCTATGTTTCTGGCACTACTTTTCTTAGCCATCCTTTTCATATCACATTGATAAAGAGACTTGATGCCTGGATATCAGTCTTTATCTCAAAACAACTAAAACACTGTAAGCTAGAGCAGATTCTGAAAAATGACCTGAAAATGAGAAAAAAATGATACCCGTTAATTTTTAAATATGATCTGCTTGAGACTTAACCAGCATCATATATTTATTGCTTGAATTAGAACTTTGACTTTTCAATACATAGAGATACTTGTATCTTGATGTGTTTGATTAAATTAAAATGTAAAAATATATGTCGTCCTCTTGTATCTCCCTATATTACTCTATTTCTCCTATAACAGTTAAAAATCTACTTTCTGGCTTAGTTGCTATGGAGAAATCATCCTTTTGCATGCCTTAAAATTCAATCTCTTTTAAACTGAAAAAAAAATTGGGGGAAAGGTAAGCATTAATTTATAGTATGTAAAATTTATCTCAGTTTCAACATCTTTCATTTCTCATAGCCTTTTATCCTTCAAATAGAACTGCGAGCGCAGATGTATAGAATAATCTTGATTTCTTAAACCTTGATTTAAAAAGTATGTAACGCTCTTAATCTTTCATTTAAGTCTTGTCTAGAGATCACTGAATGTTTAGGTTTGCTGAATAAAACCTCCTAGGCTATCTGTTTCTTTACTGTTCACATACCCACTTGACTCATGGTTTAGCTATGAGGGTTTTTTTGTTAAAGTTATGCCTTCTTTATGAAGTACTTTCAAAGATCTCCTTCTGTGTATTAGAGTCTTGTTAAATGTTACCTAGGGATTTCTTAATTTCTTTATTTAGTAGGTAATGCAGACAGAATTCTATAATGGATGTGAATTTGTATTTTCCCACTCCAAATCCTAGTCCCTTTTAGTTATCTAGTTGTTACCCAGATTTAAAACTAACAAGGAACTAGTTACTGTGATTACCTTGAAGCTTTCCACTTCTCAGAAGTATTTTATGCTTAATGGTAGTTGCGTAGTATATAGCTCAGTAGCAAAGTCTGTTCTTATTTTTAAATGATATTTTACTTAACATTTTAATTTTTACTTATTAAACAGTAAGCCATTCATCGTAAACTGAGGTAGATATAGCTCTATATATTCTCCCAAATCAATGACACTTTTATTTATAGTTTCCAGTCTTCGGGGGTAAGGGAAAATGTGACTTTTCGCTTACCTTTGATCTCTGCGAGAAAGGGGTTTCTCTATAGAACTCAGTGTGCTCCTTCTTTCTCAGTTTAATATTGGTATCTATTAATGGATAATGAGCTCCATTAAGTTTAATAAACATTTCAGAAAACTTTTTACTTACTTTTAACTCTCTACCTCGTCTTTAACCTTTTGTTCTTTATTCCATTGTCCCAATTGTATTTTTTATGATGTCTAAGCTAAAACATAAATTTTGAAATGTTCTTAATATTTAAAAGTATGGCAATAAAATATGAAACAACTGGTGTTAATGGAACATCATTAATAATAATAATTGATGTTACAATGACCAGTGAGTTGTAAGTTGTGTTTAAAAAAGTACTGTTCTTTCAAAGATTTCTTTATTTGTGCTCTTTTTTCCTGGTCTGTGTGTGTGTGTGTGTTTGTTGATGGAGGGTGATTTGGGAAGAAGGAATGAGTCTTCAGAAAATCTCTTGGTCAATCATTATTAATGTGCCTAAGTAATAGCAGAGATTCAGCGTATTCTATTGAGATCATAAGTAGCAGGTGAAATTAGTGAAATTAGACAATGAAATATCAATTCCTGTATTAGTTTCCTGGGGCTGTTGTAACAAAGTACCACAGACCGAATGGCTTAAACAACAGAAATATATTATCTCACAGTTTTGGAGGATAGAATTTTGAGATTGAAGTGTCGGCGGGGTTGGTCCCTTCAGAGAGGGCAGGGTCTGTTCCGTGTCTGTCTCCTGGGTTTTGATGGTCTTAGGTGTTCCTTGGCTTGCAGGCAGTGTTCTCCCTGTGTCTTCACATTATCTTCACTCTGTGTGTGTCTGTCCCTGAGTCCAATTTTTTTCTATTTCTAAGGATGCAGTCATTTTGGATGAGGGCCTACCCTAATGATCTCATCTTGACTTGATCATCTGCAAAGACCCTATTTCCAAAGAAGGCCCCATTCACAGGCACTGGGGTTAGGACTTCAATGTCTTATTTTTGTGACAGGGTGCAGGAGGGACACAACCCGTAGCAGTACTTGAACCATCGCTTTGCTCCTTTGTGATTAATTTCTTTTATTTTTTTTTAAAGAAGATGTTGGGGGTAGGAGTTAATTAATTAATTTTTATTTTTTTGTGTGTGTGTGATTAATTTTTAATTAGTTTTCAGAATGCATTCTATTTTTATTCTGAGTGCTCAGAATAAGACAAAAAGTCCATTCGAGTATATTGATTTATTTAGTGGGAAAATGGGTTGAAGTTTCATAATGATACAAAATGAAGTTACCGATTTTCTGTCATCTCTGTGCTGATATTGGTATTTTATGAAAACGAATAAACCATAAGAATTTACCTATGTACCTTTGCTATGGAATCAGTGTCCTAAGAACCTGTGATATTTATTTTCCTTTGTACACTTACTTATTAACTTTACCTTTCAGTGCTATTACTATGCTAATTTCAGTACATTTGTTTTCTTTTATAATATGGCAGGCTTTGGAGTGCAAAGATTCGTTTTTTCTAGGTTAGCAAAAAGTAAATAATCTAAGAAATTTCGATGAGTACTTTGAAACAACTGAGGGGACTGTGTCCTAAACAACTAGATTAAGGACTTTACCCCACTAATACCTGAATACTGCTGCTTGTGGTTCTATTGGTATTTCATTGTTTATCCAAATAAAATCCAAGGTATAGTTGTTCTTTTTTAAATAACACAGTCTAAATTCTTATTGTAGCCTATTTCTGACAGGCCTTTAAAAATATAGTGCCTTGACATTCATATTGATATAGTGATACACAGTCACTGCTATTAACAATTCTTAGTTCCTGGTACATATGTATCTCGTGTCTTTAAAAATGAAAATGATCAGTTCAGTGTTTTAGAAACTGGCTGGTTTTGAGTGGGTCACCTAATCACAGATATTAAAAACATGTTTGTTTGAGAGCTAGCTCTAAGTGTAGTAACTGTCAGAGGATTACTTTAGGTTTTTGGGTTTTTTTTTAACAATATTTTTTCTAATGGTTGAAGTAATCCATGCTTATTAAACAAATTTTGAAAAATGCAGAAAGGTATACTGGGAAAAGTACTTGCAATTTACCCATAATGTAGATACTCTTAAATCTTACTGGTGTTGTACATGTCTATGAATGTGAACGCACATGCCTATGTGTAGAGCTAAAGGCTAATTTTTTTTAAAAAAGTAAATCATGACTAACACAAATATAAAATGAATACATGCCAAATATTTCACTTAACTGATTGATGAGGGAACAGATAAGATATGACAGCTGATTCCAAGGAGAAGTCAAAGTATCCCACATTTACAGTCAGATAAAGAATGATGGAATCAATTTTTTAAAAATGCAAAACTGATCAGTATCTGTAGGGCAAGAATCAACTGCATTCCAATGGGCAGAGCATGCATTTCTACTAGGATCAGTGTTTGGACAGTAATTTGCGTTGCTATCATTTTCTGTTACTTAGGAGTTGTAAAATGGCTCAAAGACAGTGAAAGCCAGAGCTATCCAGATCACCAGTTGGAATTATTGTTTTTACATTTTTCCACCTAAAACTAATATAATTGAAAATCAACCATGTGTATTTCTTCCCACTGACATCACGACTGTCCACATAGTTACCAATGAGCATTATGAAATGCACAGACTAACACAAAAACAAGGAAACAAAAATAAAACAAAGACAGTCCTACCTTTCCCTCCCTTTCTTTACTCTGGGACAGGCAATATAACACCCCTTCACTGTCCTGTCTCCCAGTCACCCTTATGCTCTTTTATGCACTTTTCCCCCACTCCCCAAACACACAGCCAACCTGATCTGTCCAATCCTGATACTGAAGTTTTGAATTTTTCTTGCTTCAGTTGATGAAACCAGCCACAGCATCTGAGCCATATATGCAAGAGTGTTTTTGTCTGTGAATAAGAATTCTTAACATTTACCTTTAAAGCTTCTATTTCACTGCAGTTACAGAGCTTTGCCAAGGTAGCCTAATCTTTACTCACCTTTTCAAAAATTCATCTTTGTTGTTATTCCCATGAGGCAAATATCTCTTTTAAAGGAACAAGCTTTTAAGACAATGAGCTTCTTTAGCATTGAATGCAAGCAATATCATTCTCAGTGTTTAATCACATTATTTTGTCTGAAATGGCCAGGGTCAAGGAGATATTTTATATTTTAGTAGCTATTTTTAACTAATAATTCTTCAGGAGCTAATAAATTCTTTGGGAATTTCTTAAAAATATAGTATTCCAAATTCACTTATACAATCTGAATTTGAATATGGCTATCCAAAAATGAACTCATTTTTAGGAGGGAGAACTCATTTAGAAGAGGGAGAGGGATGGACTGGGAGTTTGGGGCTAGTAGATGCAAACTATTACATTTAGAATAGATAATCAACAAGGTCCTACTGTATAGGGCAGTGAACTATATCCAGTCTCCTGAGATAAATGGAAAAGAATATATAAAAAGAATGTATATATGTGTATAATTGAGTCACTTTGCTATACAGCAGAAATTAGCACAACCTTATAAATCAACTGCAGTTCAATTAAATATGAACTTATTTTCTGTTTCCTTTCAAGTATAGATTTTTATTAACAATTATTTCTCTTGGTCATTTTTTTCCTTCATTAATGACTTCTGTATTTCATTTTCATTTTATTGCATGGGCAAGAGAAGAGAAAAATGCATTCATTTTTGTCTTTTCTAGCCATTAATACTAAATTATTAATAGGAAACTCCTACTGAAGATTTCATCTGGCTGTAATCTATAGTCAGAGTAACATAGCTAGCGAGCTTGGCAGTCAGCTCCTAACGATATGAGCAAACCTTGAGGTGGGCATGAAGAATGATGGCCATCCTTGTGCCAGGGCCTTATTACCATTTTAATTCAAAAATGTTGTTTTGGGTATAAGTAAACTACGGTAGCCATGAAAATAAGCGAGACTAACCATTTGTTTTAACTTATATGTTGGTATATTCCATGTAATTGAAAGAATGGAAAGTTAATGGGTAGCTTTCCACAGTCTCTGTAGAGGAAGGCAAATAATTCATGCCTAAATATGTTAATGTTTAACTGAACTATTTTATGTACAGTTGTATTTGATCGCAAGATACAGCATTTACTTAAGATTTATAGTTTTAATTCTAAGTCTTGCCTCACCTATAGCCCACATAGCTTTTATTCTAGTAAAAACAAGCCTGAAAGTAATGTTCACTGATTTAGATGTTGATGACAGATGGGTCTTATGGCAGGATAGCGTCCATGGCTTGGAGACATGGCCAACATTTACTCTCTAATAATGAATGACCTGGATTTTTCCCACATGTTTGAGGTCTTGACGTCACAGAGACTAAAGGATTTGGGGCTCTGGTATATTCTCTGCTGGCAGTCATTCATAAGTAAATCCCTGGTAGGAGAGTTGGATTTGAGTGACATCTGGAGGCTTTCTGTACCTAGATGTGGGGGAATTCTGGGTTTGCGTTTTTTCTGGTAAGCTAGATTTGGCTTTTAGGAAATATCACAAGTGCAATTGATGGATTTCACATTTCACATTGAGAGGGACTGAAAGATTGGAAGAATTGAAGGAGAAATATTGGTCTTTTATTATGTCTTCCATTGAATAGAATTAGTTAATTTGATGTTAGGTGCTCATATAAAGCATTACTTGAGCTCCGTAGATGTCAGGAAGATATATCTGTTATTAATTATGATTTAAAAGTGAAGATTGAATTTTTTAACTTATCAGAAAATTACAGCAGTTATCCTTGAATGTTCAGAAAGGAAGCATTCCGAAGTATCTAGCTATGGGGCAAAATTGTTAGTAATTGAATTCCATTTTCTTCCTAAAGCCTTCTGCACTGTGGGAAACCCTCCATGAGTGTTGAAGAAGTGGTGTGAGAGTGTGGTATTTGCAGCATGGAAGAGGGAAATAGAAGGCTCCTTCTCATTGTGTCTAAGCAGAGCAGTGCTTGCAGAATGAGCTTGGCATATGACTTAGCCTCCAGTTCCCTATAAAATATTGCTTATATAGTCTGATCATGCAGATGTGATGAAATCTGAGGCAAATTCTATTGTACATTAATAATGCCCCACAGGAAGTTATAAGATTCCATCATTATTAAACTCTGGAGTATAATGTTAAAAGTATAATATTAAATGTTTCTCTCCTTTGGTTCTCATCTTATCAGAAGAGCCAGTATCCAGTGTCTCTTTGGCACATTATCAATAGGAGAAATAGCAAGGTACTATTTTCCTATTCACGGATTTTTTTGCAACCCAAGAGTATCAATATATAGCACATTGTCTAGAGTTCTATGCTAGAGAATTATTTTCCATACTTTATAAAAAAAAAAACCCTGTAGTCAAAATCGTAAAAAAAAAAATTTAACTCCAAAGTGGGTATCTGTCCTAAAAGGGCTACTCTACACGTATACCAAATTTCTTTAAAGGAGAAGTCAGTAGTGGTAAGTGGTATCAAATCCCATTGTTGTAATTTCATTAATGCTTAGTATGTAACACTTTATTGCATTTTTATTGGAAAAATATAAAATCAAATTTAAATGTTGTAGAACTATAAAATATAGAAGTTTATGTTCTCTTGTAATCCTGCTTCCCAGATAAAATTCCTCTCAATGATTTAATGTGTGGTCTTTTAATACTACAGAAGGCATAGTGAGGAAGCAGTAGTGCACGGTGGGTAGAGATGGAGCACAGATTCTGGAACCACACTGCCTGAATTTGAATCCTGTCTCTGCTACTGTATGAGCCAGGGTTCTGGCAGGAAATCAAAGGGTCTGGAGACTTTGAGGAAGGGACAGGTTATGGAGATATTAAGGGAAACCCCAAGGAATGGTGAGGCAACCTGGGTTAGCGAGAGGGGAAAGCTCTTCCCACCCCAATGAGAGTAGTAGCTGTAGGAAAGGGGTTACTGAGCAGAAGCTATGGTCAGGAGGAGAGGAAAACAGCCCCTGTTGGATGTGAGCAGGGGAGGGGAGGGCAGTGGGGATGGGTATAAAGCCCCCACTTCTACCACCTTGCCCTACCCTCACCTTCGAGGGTCACTCCCATCGGCTAAATCCGAACAGAATTTGTGGACTCAGGAATCCCGGTGTTGTCATGTATAGAAATCATCCTCTTTAGGGCAGAGGAGGAAGGTTAGATGTGGTGGGGGGGCAAATGGAGAATTACAAGCAAAAATACTAGCTGTATGACCTAAGAAGTAGTATTGACAATTTACTCTGTGCTTCAGTTTCCTCATCTGTTTAATGGGTAGAATAATAGAACCAATAATACAGGGTTATTGTGAGGCTTAAATGAGTTACTATGTACAAAGTGTGTGAGTGCCACCTGGATAGACATGGGTCAGCAAGTATTATTGTTATTACTTTAATAACTTAATTATTACTTTATGAATTAATTTTACATTAAATTCAGAAAAATGTGTGATTTTTACTTTAACAATGTATCTTGATCATCTCTCTCGGTATATGTATATAAATATATATATACACAAACACAATACATATACATTATACATACATGTACATACATGAACATACACAAATGTACACCCACTTCTTTCTCTAAACACACACACACACACTCTCTCTCTCTCTCTCTCTCTCTCTGTCTCACTCACTCTGCCACATCCTGAACTCTATCTACTTTTTATTGGCTTCAGAGTATTCCACTGTATGGCTGTACCATGATATGTTTAAACTTTGCTGTTTAGATGGATATTTGGACAATTTCATTATTTCACTCTTATGCACAGTGCTGTAGGAACATTTCACCTTTTAACTGCTAATTTTGGATTTGAGAGAAGCAAGTATGTTTTGTGCACTTGAGCCATCTAGATTAAATCATCTTCAGGCTACTCTCTGATGAGAAGGAATGTAAATGAGTGACATTAGTACAGCTGCTCTGGAAGTGGCTGAAGCCTTTTATTTTTCCTCCGTCCTCACCCCATTCAAACTTATAGAAAGAAAAGCTTTATAGATTTTTTTCATGACCTTTAATTTTATTGAAGGACAACTTTTTTAAATATTATTTTCTTGATACTATAATACTCTGTACGCTCAAGTTTCATGTATTTTAACAAAATGTTGATAATCATGTAAACAGATTCACAGGAGAATTTTTGATCTAGTTGATTTCACTGTAATGAGGTCATAGAAGCACAATTATGGGTGATTGAAATCTCATGCTGCGTATGTAAACTTTTTAATGCGATAATATATCTTATGACTGTGTCTATCTTATGACTGACTATATATACATATACATATATATAGTTTTGGCCTAGAACTTTTTTATCCTTACATGACAAATAAACTTTCCCTTTACTGTGGAGTACATTTTCTAAAATTCAGTTGACCAAGTATGAAACAAAAGTGACATTTATTTACTTCTCTACTTCAGGTGGATAGCAATACATATTCTGCATTGAAATAGTTAAGAATATTTTGTCCTATAGTGGAGAATTTAGACTGAGAAAGAAAAACTGTCCACTTAGTGTTTATTGAGGATGAACTGAAGAGAACTGGAACAAATGAGACTTTAAACAATACTGCAGAAAAACTCTGTTTTGGTGGCACTGGTGACAAGCTGTCCTCAATACAGTGCCACTCAGTTTCATCACCTAAGTGATTTAGCACACACGAGATTGTTGTAAAGAAACAAATTCTACAATATTTATTTATCTAAATATACATTCTGTCTAAAATCATTCAATTTGAGAATTCTTTTAAATGGACAGCAGAAAAGAGACCGTTTCATGAATTTCCATGTGGTATCTTTTGCCCTGACTCGGCCGGTCAAAAATGTGTTTACTCCGTGCCTGCGTGGGATTCTGCTCTCTTCTCCCTGCCTTTCCTGCCCATTTTGCTGCTCTTCTGTGGTCTTTAACACATGCTCTGATAATCTATATCTCTGGGCTCAGGCTGGAACCTTAATCCCTAGCATAACGTGCAACCAAACTTGAAATGCTTTCAGATTTTGGATTTCTTTGTAACCACAAGCTCAATGTTTAGAAAGTTAGGATAATAGAGAGAAGAAAAGGAAAAAAATCATTATCATCGTATGACTCTGAGATACACAGTTAATGTTTTATGTATCTTCATCATTTTGTGTATTTTACATAGGTGCAAGAATACAGTATGTTTAATTTTGAGTATTCCTTTTAAACTTAAGTCTATTTCACAAGCATTTTTTTTTCTGGTATTAAGTGTTCAGAAACATCCTTGATGGTTATGTGCCAATTTACTCTATGGCTATGATATAACTTACTCTCTTATTAGATACTTTGTGTTACCTAATTTTCCCTATTACAAATAATAATGAGATTTTTAAAACTGTTAAAAAAAAACTCAAGTTGTAGATCTTTTTACAAATATTCCTAGAAGTGGAATTACTAGGCCAAGTGGCAGGAATACTTTAAAACTTCCTGTACATATTGCCAAATCGCTTTCCAAGAAGGTTGTACCGATTTATAATCCCACCAGCAGTGCAGGAGAGTGCCTGTTAAATTTTTAATTGGATTTCTTTGCTAAGAAACCAAATGGTCAACATTTAACTGATCATTAAAACAAACATGAGAGCATAACTCTTCAGGCATTTTGCTATCAAGATGAAAATTTGGGTCTGTTGGATTTCTGTAATGCATTGAAGAAATTCTGCATGTTAAATGATATCATTTTTAGCCTCATTAGATCATTGGACTACAAGAATACCTTGAACCTTGAATTTGATTCATACTTCTCCATTAGAGGTTAAAAAATACTGTGCCAGCGTTCTGACCCCTTTCCTTTGGACTGGAGTCGGTGGTGAGAGGTGGAGGCTGATTCTGAGTTACTGAAGACAGCTTTGCTGGGCTGGCCCACATGCCTACCTTGTCTGTGGGAGGGAAGCAGGAGCTGAGTGTCTGACACTGGCTACTTGATACACTTAATAGGTGGATGGATGCATAATGGAGGAATAAAGGAAGTGATGAAGTGATAAACTCATAAACCTGCTGAAGTTCAAAGCCCAAAGCCATCCTTTGTCTTTTGTGGTATAGATGGGCAACCCTCTTTACCATGGATGAAGGCGTGTTTGACTAATCAGAATTCTGCTTATTAGAATGTCTTGGCCTCCCAGGTCACTGTAATATATAATTTTTCTTTATCTTTTGGACTTAGAACCAATAGAACTAAACTTCGTATATTTGTATATCTGATATAGAACATAATGGTGGAAAACAATGTTTCTTTTCCTCTGTCTCTCCTTGTCTCTCTGTCTCTGTCTCTCCCTCTATCTCTCTCCATTCCCTTTTCCCTCTCTTCCTTTTAAATATAGACACAAAAAAGCAATAGCAGTAAAAAACAGGAATCTAAAGTAACTGGTTGCCCCCTTGTGCTGACACGTGCAAGAGACGGACCAAGGATCACACTTGCGTTAGATGTATAGGTAGAAAATTGGCACATGGTGTGTTTTTTGCACTTCTGGCCCTGTGGAAAGTAGTGATTAAAATCCCAGCCTGTGGAGTTGGACATAGGTTCTAATCCATGCTCTGACACCAGAAAACCTTGGACATTTTTACCTAGCCTAACTGTTCCACAGTTTCATATTTGTTGGTAGCTTGCAGAATCTACTTCTGTAGAGTTTTTGGTAAGATTATATGCGAAAATGCATGTCAAATGCCAGCACTGTGTTTGATGTGCAGTAGCTTCCCATTGGCTGCCATGCACTTGTTTGAGATTATTAATTCTTAGTGATCTTTGCTAATATATCATTCAGCAGACCCCTACGAAATGGTTGGTGGTAAACAATAAAGATAGAGACTTTGATAGGCAATCACCAATTGACTGTGGAATATTCCTGAAATTGTTCCTATGTCTGTTTCAGAATTGATAATGATGAAAAATGAGATTAACAAACTGATTTTTTTGTATATATAAAAAAGATTTAAGAGTCAATGCTAGTATTTGTATAACTAGATTAAAAACGCGAAGACAAACATTTTCATACAAATCATTCTAGTGAGACTTGTTCAGTTTAATAGAATCAAAGTAGTCTATATCTTTTCTCTCTCCCTGTTTTCCTATCTTTATGTATGTTCTTTTTTTCTTTAGTCATTTTACTGAGATACGAGTTATGTGCAGTAAGATGTGCAGATCCTAAGTGTACATTTCAGTGAGTGTGACAAATGCATACAACCTGCATATATTCTTTCTGTTCATACCATCATTCCCTTTACCATCATTAATAACATGCAACACTTACTGAATGATAACCATTGTCAAGTATCTATGGAACTTTTAATCCATGTGTTCATCAGTCCTCCCAATAATCCTCCCTGTTTCAAACTACTGTTATTCCCATTTTACAGATGAGAACTGAGCTTAGAAAGATGAAGTGACTTGCCTAAGTCACTTGCTTTGCCTAAGTCACAGAGCCTGCCTTAGAACCTAAGCTAGTGTCCCTGACCACCGTCTCTCCATCAGTACTATGGAAGCCAGACCACAATTTCTTTTCACTCTAATGAAACTGACACAAATTCTCATAATCAAACGATTCTTAGTCATTCTGTTTTATGAATATATTTTAATCAAAATGGGATCCAATAGATAGAGAGAAATTGAAAAGTTTTCCTGTAAGTGAAGGGACCTCTTGAAAACAGAAACCGTATTCTTTGTATATATATTATATAGCAGAATGCATCATGAGCAAAATATTCTAGTTAACATTTAGTTCAGTTCACTTCATTTGGCATATGTATTGTATGTTATTTTTGACTGATGGCAAGCTGCCATTGACTGGTGGCAATATGTTTTGATACTCAAATAATAAAAAGCCATCTTTAATACATTGTTTAAAAGAAGAAAATGATTAGGGCTTCCCTGGTGGCGCAGTGGTTGAGAGTCTGCCTGCCAATGCAGGGGACGCGGGTTCGTGCCCCGGTCCGGGAAGATCCCACATACCGCAGAGGGGCTGGGCCTGTGAGCCATGGCCACTGAGCCTGCGCGTCTGGAGCCTGTGCTCCGCAACGGGAGAGGCCACAGCAGTGAGAGGCCCGCGTACAGCATAAAAAAAAAAACAAAACCAAAATGATTAATCTTTATACTCTGAAGAGAGTACTTGCCTGTATAGCTAAAAAAAAAAAAGAAAAAGAAATGGTCCATAATCTAAACTTGGTCCCCTAACCATTTTTCATTCAGACTCTGAATATTTTTCTGTTTGGTATGGTCTAAAATTCTTTTTTCCTTTCTTCTTTCAGGATTTTCTTCTTCTATATTTGTTATTTGGACTGTTCTTCAGCCAGTTTGCTAAGCAGAAGAGTATAACAAGTTGTTTATATGGGTTTCTTCGAAGTCTTTAAAAAACATGCATATTGTATCTTACTTGCAGGGCTTCTCTGATTTTTTTTTAAGTTCGATTAAAGTGAAAAAGCCTTTAATTCTTTCACTGTAGAGAATGTACAAGTGTTATAGGTACAAGAGAAAAATAATATTAGCATGGGATTATGGTCAAGCTTAGGCATTTTCTCCTTAAATTCTCTGAGCAAGGAGTTAACAATACTTGTCTCTGCCTTGGGGTGTACAAACATCCTGAAACAGTAAGGTAGATTAATTAAATCAGAAATGAGAAAATATTCATTAAGCCAAAGGTAATATTTTCTTTATCTATTTCAAGATAAGTGTCTATAGTACTATACTACTGGGCATTACTCAGTGCCAAGACAGTGGTTTATTGCCTGAAAAGTGCTAAGTAAATATCTGTGAAATTAAATTAATGAAGGAAAAAGTGATTCAGTATTTTAACCAGCTATGAACAGTATTACTGCTCTAAATAGATTAAAAAATTATTACCAAACCTTTTCATATCAACTTTGGGGTTTTAAAATGCAGTAAGATTTTCTGTTTAGTTCAGTGGAAGTGGTTCGAACTTATTCATAGAATGAAGTCGTTAAATTTTATTATTCTTATTTTCCTAGAAAAGTACAGCAAAGGAGCACTTACAAAAATGAAACTATTTTGTAGTGATCTTAAGTATTGTAAATGATCATTCCAGACTATTTTACAATAGCCACATTAGTTTGATGCCATGGTAATAGAATTGAAAAAGAATGTTAGATTTTTGAGAACATAATGGTAATGGAAATGACGGCATTATTGTTTTTGACGTATCAAATTTAGTGCATTAAGCTGTCATCATTCCACTCTTATGCTAAATAATGTGCCTAACTTTAAGCGGCTCATCCTCTTATAGTATTATAGCCTCTATTCTGACTTCAGTAACCTCTGTATTTGTTAAACTTTGCAATTGTATGGAATGGACTTTAAAAAAATAGGGAATATGAATAATTGTTCATCTATTTGTAAATGAAACTTTACAAAATAATATTAACCTAAGATTATCCTCATGTAAGTATATACATATATATACATATCTCATATTTTTTGTAGGAATTATTATTAGGAGTTTGGTACTTTCTACTGAATCACATGACTTGCTCTATTCCCAAGTGTTTTCAGTTTATAGAAGAAAGGGTCTAGGAAACAGTAAGGATCAGCTGAATTCTACTAATCACTTTTATCTTTTAAAAAAAAATCATTTTAAATTTGTCACTTCAGGTGAAAGTCTAGCAATCATATAGAAAATATATCTAGTTGAAAGGATGCTCATCCTGATTAGGCTTTGAAGGGGCCACTGGAATGAGTCCTCCTGCCTAGAAAGCCCCTTCCCTAGGATATGCCTATGGCTTAATTTCTCATTTTATTCGGGTCTCTATTCAAATATCCCTTACCAAAAGTATCTTCTCTGAGGCAACACACCCAAAAAGTGTTTGTGTGTTGTCTGCCTTCCTCGACTGAGTGAGATCAGTTAGGGCCTTTTTCTGCTATGTTCACTGTGGTGTCCTTAATACCTAGAGGAGGTCTGGCCAACAGAAAGCATTTAGGATGTATCTATGGAATGAATTAATGAATTATAGAACTATAAAAGAAATTTGACATCATCTTGTCTAATCTTTCTAATTTCTATAAAGAAAACTAAGCCTAAGATTGATTGGTTGATTGATTTTCTCCATATTCTTTAGCTAGGGATTGAGGAAATACCAGAATCCCAATCTGGTACTTCATTCTGTGACATTCCCTTCTGCCCATAAGAGGCAGTATAGGAAAAGGTTAAGAACTGATGTTTCCGAGGCAGTAGACCTGGCTTTCGTCAGAGTTTGAGTCGTAGCCCTACGACTTACCAGCTGTGTGACTTTGCGAAAGATACTTAATCCTTCTAAGTCGTTTTCCTTAACTGGCTTGAAGCAAACTGCTATGGCTGTCATCATCATCATCACCATCATTTAGTCCTTATCATATACATCATATATGTGTTTAGTCTATTACTTCCTAGAATATTACTACCCTTGAATTTACTATGCTTAGGGCTCCTTAGTTCCTCAGAGATGATAGATGAAGTTTACTAGATTGATATATTGGTTTGGAATACTAATGATCTTAATATAACCTTTAGTTACTATACTAGCTTACAGTACTAATTAATATTAAATAGTCATCAGTCCAGGGTTTCTGATTCCTGGGGTTTCCACAGGCATTCCACAGAAAGATTGTTCTCTTAGTGCCAATAGATTTTAGAAATAAGCGGGATGTGAGTTCAGGTACAGAAGTTGAAACTGTGAAATGCTTTTATCTTCTCCTTATCAATTTCCTATCTAAATAGAAAAATTTCCATCAGTCAGGAACCAATTAAGAGAAGGCATGGGTAGCGTTCTAGACATAGTTAAGTTATATAGATACATATTGATCATTCTCTATCTTAAAGTGTCATCTAGTTTGAATTTCTATTTTTTGAGCCTAGAGTCATGTGGAATAATTGATATTATTAAGAAACTAAGTTTTTCAGATGCATATTTTTATTTTTTTTGATGCATATTTTTAAAGTGTCATAATTTTTTTTTTTTTTTGGCGGTACACGGGCCTCTCACTGCTGTGGCCTCTCCCGTTGCAGAGCACAGGCTCCGGATGCGCAGGCCCAGCGGCCATGGCTCACGGGCCCAGCCGCTCCGCGGCATGCGGGATCTTCCCGGACCGGGGCACGAACCCGTGTCCCCTGCATCGGCAGGCGGACTCTCAACCACTGCGCCACCAGGGAAGCCCTGTCATAATTTTTATATCAATACATTTCCATGTGTGGTAGCTTTGCTTATTTTGTATTCTAATTTTAAAATAGACATAATTTTTTATGTTCATTAGAATTTATAGACCATTCTGAGGTCCATTATCTTTAAACTGCAGTTTTTTCAAATGTAATGGAATCTGTAATAATTTATAGTTACTATTAGAAAAGATAAAACAGTTCCTTAGCTTGAAAATTTTTGTTTAAGAGGAAAATGCTAAGACAGCTGATCATCTTCAGAAGGGTGTTTGGCTGACTGATTCACAATTGAAACTTAGGGACTGTTCATATCAGAATCTTAGGAGAAAGTCTTCAAGTTGCTTCCACATTACTAACTAAGCAAAAGAAGTGCTAGTTGCATCTGAGAAAGTAGATGCCACACTTTAGGAACGCCCAACTGGACTACAGTTTCCTCTTTGGCTTATATAATTGGCTTATGGTGATTTCTAAAAATCTCTTCTTTTTCTTAGTTAGTCTGTTGCCCTACTACATGCAGGTAAATGTTTGTGTACCCACAGTAACATGTACATACCAGCCAATTCATGTATGTGGAAAAACTATTCACTTCCAACTGAAAAGAGTATGTCTTAGTCTTCTTTCAATCCCAGGTTCCTCAGCCTGACACATTTTAGACTTTCAGTAAATACTTCTAGAATGAATCTTAAAATATCTCTTTACTTATAAAGAAAACAGATCCTTTAAGCTAAGTGTATAAATTTTCTATTGCTGCAAATTACTACAAACTTGGCAGCATTAACACACATTTATTATTTTACAGTTCTGTAGGTCAAAAATCTGACACGGATCACACTGGGCTAGAACCATGGTGTTGGCAGGACTGCATTCCTTTCTCTCGGCTCTGGGTAGAATCCATTTCCTTGCTTTTCTAGCTTCAGGAATCTGCTCCGTTTCCTTGGCTTGTGACCCTTTTTCTCCACTTTCAAAACCAACAAAGATAAATGGAGTCCTTCTTACATCACATTGCTCTGACCTCTTCCATCTTCATATCTCCTCCTATTAATTGATCCTTCTGCCTCCCTTTTATAAGGACACTTGTGATGACATTGGGTCTGCCACATAATCTAGGATAATCTCCCTGCCTCACGGTCCTTCATCACATCTATCTGCAAAGTTGCTTTTGTAAAAGGTAACACCTTCAGATCTTCTGGAGATGAGGGTGTGAACATCTTTGGGGGTCACTATTCTGTTCTGCCTGGTACACTGAGTGTATGCCAGTGGCGGAAGCTCCAGAGTTCTTTTCCTTGTAACTACACAGGGAAATTGCTTCTTGGTTAACAAATGCAAGAGCTTTGGCCAAACCTGCCTGAGGTTTTAGCTCAAAAAGAAGAGCTCCATTCTTCAGGTTTAGATTTCATTTCAAGTGTGTAATCACCAATTATGTTCTATAGCCCTATGTTTATGGACTATCACTGGAGTTCAAAATACAGTAAATTTGTAAAACATTAATTAGTTCCTTATAGTGACAGGGTTCTATGTGGTACGTGGCCAGTTTTGTGGATCTGGACCTAGGAGATGCTAGGAGATAGGAGACTCCTACTGCTAACTTTGCAATCCTTTGTGAATAAGTTTCTGTCACTGAACTTCATTTGCTCATGTATAAACTACATATGGGGCTTCCCTGGTGGTGCAGTGGTTGAGAGTCCGCCTGCCGATGCAGGGGACACGGGTTCGTGCCCCGGTCCGGGAAGATCCCACATGCCGCGGAGCGGCTGGGCCCGTGAGCCATGGCCGCTGAGCCTGCGCGTCCGGAGCCTGTGCTCCGCAATGGGAGAGGCCGCAACAGTGAGAGGTCCCGTGTACCGCAAAAAAAAAAACACTACATATGATAACCAAATCTCTCTTACTCAGCTTCCAGAACCAATGAGATCTTAATGAAGAATGTTCTATAAATTACAGAGCTCTCTTTCTATATATAGTATTTCTCTAAGGCCTTATTAAAGGGCCCTTTTGTACTCAAGTGTTTTATTTATATTGATGTAAACAAACACAACGGTGAATCTTAGCACATTACTGAAAATAACTCAGCATTTTGTAAAATCAATACTTAGTACTGCTTCAAATGGTAAACTTTCTGTCAAATTATACAAAGCAGGTTTATTTTGCCTTGTTCCTTTGGAAAAGTAATGTGAATCCGTTGATGGTCCCACTTTTCTTTCTGTAGTTCTGTTACATAAATGTGAAACGTTAATGCCTCAGTAGTTCTAAATATACTTTAATTAAGACATCTCTAGGACAGTGGTTTTCCAAGTTGTAAGTAACAGAGGCCTTTTTGCAACACAATATTACACGGAGCGGCCATATGCAAAAGAAAGGTATGTGGAGCTGCTCTGGTTGAATGGGAACATGAGGGGCATCGAGTCCATGGGTTGGTGCCCTCACAAATACACATTCCGGTGTCTGCTAAGGCACCCCCAGTGGGTTTCAGTGACCCATGGTTATTTATTTGTAAAGTGTTTAGTATGTTCTGAACTGTATAAGCTAATATATAGTAGGTACAGGTCAAGAAGCTATGGGGACTCTAAGTGTGTGTGTGTGTGTGTGTGTGTGTATGGAGCAGGTTAAATAAATATGAGTTCTCCACAAGTTTATTTTGTAAATGCTAATGCTAAGTCAATGTTTGTTCTCCGAGTTCACCTCTCCTATAAAACCAGAACCCATGTGAGTATTTATATTTAAAATTATTTTCTTGAAAGTTATATTGTAAATTTACAAACTATGCATTTATATGTAGTTTATGTTATAGTATGCCTACTATGTATGCATATATATATATATATAATTTTTAAAAATATCTGTATGTAAATTTGAAAATTCTGTTTATGCATCTGGCCACCATGAACAGAAGGAATAGAGGTTATGATGTTACAGCCCTTGGTCTTGGATAGTTGATGTATACATGAGTACATGAAACATGTTTACTAATCATCTCATCAGTGGAAAATTTGGAAACAGTTTTTGTCAGAGTACCATCTCTAGTTTGTAATAAAGAATCTCGTAGTTCCATTTTTCTCAAATTTTGTTTTCGGTGGTCATAATTTTACAGTAGAATTTATAATTTGCCTCATAAACATCTTCAGAAGTGACATTTGATACTCTTACCTGGGTCATTGGTCTAAGAGGATCTATATCTTGGGTAACTGAATATACTTAAAAGGTACAAGAGAAGTAACATACGGAACTTTTAAAGCCAAGTGATTTGGAAGAGAGAGAATTTTACAATTAAAAAAATATGGTGGGGCTTCCCTGGTGGCGCAGTGGTTGAGAGTCCGCCTGTCGATGCAGGGGACACGGGTTCGTGCCCCGGTCCGGGAAGATCCCACATGCCGCGGAGCGGCTGGGCCCGTGAGCCATGGCCGCTGAGCCTGCGCATCCGGAGCCTGTGCTCCGCAACAGGAGAGGCCACAACAGTGAGAGGCCCGCATACCGAAAAAAAAAAAAAAAGGTATCAAATGAATAAGCCATTTTTATATTCTGTTTTGAAGAAATACGTTGCTTATTGTTCCATATATGTGTACACAGTTTGGGCTCATGTTGGCATATCAAAATAGAGTGACTTGTGAGAAACAGGTGATTTTTCAAGAAGACAGTTTACTTATTTAAGAAACAAAACTGTAAAATGTTTTCAACATTTTGATTCAAATCCTGAAAGACTTTCTGTATGTTCTGTCTTTCTCTATAAAGGATTATTAAGCTTAATTTTAAACTTAATTCACATTATTAAGGGCATTTATATTATGATACTAAGGTGTATCTGTACACAGTTCTGCATTTGCTTTTTGGATTCCTTTTTTCCTTTATCACAGCTACAATGTAAGATACGTTTCTATTCGTATTGGACCTTTAAGAGGTTATATAGCTAATGGAAACACGTATATATGAGTCCAAGTTCTGCCTCTTCCAAGATTCATTGCCGTAAGGAAAGTTGGTTAGTCTCAGAGAGTTACTTAGACTTTCTCAATTTAATTTACTAGCCTGTAAAATGGTCTAGTCTGAAAACCAGGGGAGTTACAAGAATTCAATGACATAAGGAATGTGAAAGTTTATGGTGTAGTGCCTGGCGTATGTTAAGTGACCAATGAGTACTTTGCTTTTCTTATTCTGTTAACTAGAAATTAAGATTCAGACTTACAACTTCTAAATTTATATCTCCAGCTTGGACGCCTCTCTTGAATTCCAGACTCATACATTCAGCAGCAATAAATGACCTCTTGCTTAGATATCTAAACACATCTCAAATTCCATGTGTCCCAAATAAAAGTCCCAATAGTCCCCTGTAGACCTGGTCCATCTGCAGCCTTCCTAATCTCAGTTGGTGGCAACTCCAGCCTTCTAGGTGCTCTGTCAAAGGTCCGGGGGGTGGGGGGCGTCTTTGACTCGTCTTATTCTCTTACACATCAGTCCCAATCTACTAGCAAGTCCAGTTTAGTTCTACTTGCCAAATAATCCAGAATCTGACTACTACTCACCACCTTTACTGCTACAACGATAGTCAAGCCAGTATCATTCCTAGCCCTAATTACTACAGAAACCTCTCAGCACTGCTCTCTGCTTCCTTATCATGGATTCACAGTAAAGTAGCCATCAGTCAATGTCACGCCTCTGCTTGAAGCCCTCTAATGACTCCTCATGTCAAGAGTAAACATTTAAGACCTTACAACCACCGGCAGGGTCCTATGCAGTTGGTCTTCTTTATCTTTGCCATTACCTCATCTCTTATTACCTTTCTCCCCACTTACTCTGCTTCAGCTACACTTATTCATACTATTGTTTATGCATCCCCACTGAGGGTATTTGCGCAGGCTCTTCTCTCAGCCTGGAACACTTGCTTTTTAGATATCCTCAAAGCTCATTTCCTCCATGCCTGTGTCTTCAAGTCTTTAATCCAGTGTTGCCTTTCCAGTATGGTTTAGCCTGATCAGTCCCTCCCTTTCAGACTGAAGCCCCTACCACCTATACTACCAGTCCTCTTTATCCTGCTCTCTCTTCCTCCAAGGGCACTTAATCACCTTCTAATTCATGGTAGAATTTCTTTATTACATTCATTCTCTACTTTTTGTCTGTTTCACTAGAAAGCACCATTGTGGAGTTTTTTTTTTTTTTTTTTTTTTGGTTTTGTTCACTATTTCCCAAGCATCTAGAACAGTGTCTGGCACATAATAGATGCTCAATAAATATTGGTGGAATGAATTGGGGAAACAATAACTAGATCAGAAAAAATGCATGCCTAGAGTTCTTTACATTTTATCCCATACTGTTTATTTAAAAGGAACCCATTCAGACAGAACAGCAATGAGAGTAGCCAATTTTCAATTTGGAAAACACCTGGAAAGCAACATAGATTAGGTATTTAAGATGTGGTAGCTTTGGAATTGGACTACCTCGGATTGATTGCTGTTTCTGCCACATTAAAAACTCACTGGGATCATCAGCTTTCTGATTCTTTCATCAACCTGAATACCTTAAAATAATTAGCCATGTAGTTGATACCCCCAAAAAATCTTGATTTTAAAAATATTTTTACCCTGTACTTGTTTTTTGTAAGCATCCAAAATCCATAAATGTGGACATTCATTTTATTCTTTGAAGATGCCATCCTCTCAGGATAAGGAAGTATTGATATAGCTCCAAATCAAAACACAAAATCCCATCATGATTTATCTACATATGTCTTTCTCACAGAGACCCAGCATTTTTTTATTCATTTCATGTTAGTACACATGCATTCTGTCACCAGATCTTAAATTGCCATTCTTATGCTGGATTTGTGACATCGTGCGTCATCAAGAGCTGTTCTCAAAAACGCAGATTCAATTACGTCTTAACAAACAGGCCAAATATCTAATCTGCCACCATTAAAGCTATATTAACCTGCTTTTATCCAGTGGGGGCTTGAATAACAGAGTAAGACCACATCTGTGTCCACAGCTGCTTCCTTTTAGGCAAGAACCATAGCATAATATTCAGGACAAGGGCCTTTGAAAGAGTCTGTGCATAAAGCATAATTTTAGGTGTTGGGCAAAGCCTGTGTTTAGTGTTCTGGGCCTCTAGTTAACCATCTGTTTCCCCCCCTAACAGAGAGTCCACTTTGTCATTTTTGGGTTCCTATTACATTCCCTTCTGTTTCTGTCATTAAAAACCTCTTTTCCAGAGGTTTTCATTTATGTCTTAGTGTGAACTATTTATCCTGGAAGTATTTGCTTTTATAGCTCAATTTTCAACTAAATCGTCTTTTTTTCCGTTAAAAAGTTGGATATGAATAAGTTGGTAGGAGAACTATTTTGAGAGGGCTGTTTTGGCTCTATGACAATTCCAATAGGTATCTCAGCCCACTCCATTGTTTTATAATGTCTGATCCTGACGATTTTGTATCTTCTGGTTATTTTGTTACTAGATGGCATTTAATGTTTTCCTTTTGATTGTTAAATGTCTTTTCTTTCCTTTTTTTCTCTTAGTGCAGCTTCAAAAATCTAGAAATGAATAGAGAAAGTAAAAATTATATATACTAATGGCTTTTCTAGAAGCCATTAGTATAATGCTGATCTTAAGTAACAGTTACTAGAATTGGGAGCTGTATTTGAATTACTTACAACTTTGATAGGTGAAGAAAGAATAGTTCATTTGTTGAATTCATACTTATTATATAGCTGAACATTTTATGTTTATTAGCCATTTGTGTTTTCTTGTGAATTGTCTTCTCATTAACATTTTAAATATTGATATTTATTCTTTGTGATAATAGAGTGGTGCTTGCCTTATAATTTACTTAATATATTTTTGAAATGCAATTTTTTACCATATATTTATTTATTTTTATGTATTTATTTTTGTCTGTGTTGGGTCTTCTTTGCTGCGCGCACGGGCTTTCTCTAGTTGTGGTGAGCAGGGGCTACTCTTCGTTGCGGTGCGTGGGCTTTTCGTTGCAGTGGCTTCTCTTGTTGCGGGGCATGGACTCTAGGTGTGCGTGCTTCAGGAGTTGTGGCTTGAGGGCGTTAGAGCACAGGCTCAGTAGTTGTGGTGCACAGGCTTAGTTGCTCTGCGGCATGTGGGATCTTCCTGGACCAGGACTCGAACCCATGTCCCCTGCATTGGCAGGTGGATTCTTAAGCACTGTGCCACCAGGAAAGCCCTACCATATTATATTTAGACATTATTCTTCTATTTTAAAAATTCTTAAATAGCCCTCTGCATTCAGATAGGAAAAAATTTAATTATCATGTTTTTGTAAGTTTTGGGGTTTGATTTGACATGGAGTTTTTGAATACTTTTGAGCTTCAGTTATATGAATAGTAATTTGCATGTAAATAAGCAAATTGTGGGATTTTGTAAGTTGCCACACAGAATTGTCAGCAAATTTAGTTGAATAATGGATACGCCTTTTCTGTTGGCTTACGAGATATTAGATCAATTAAAATGGATTATAAAGAAGAACTCACTGAAATTAGGTAGAAATTATGTTGTATTAGTGATAGAAGCCAGGTAATAGTGAGTGGAGAAGTAGATGGGAGGTGACGGCATGGAGAAATCTAATTTAGACTATTTTTTCAAGGTGCTGGGTAATGAAGAGAAATATAAAAAGAGAAAAATAGCTAAGGAAGTGGTTTGGAGATAAAAATCTATATTTGTAAAAAGAAGGGAGAGACTTGAGTGTGTTTACTGAGAGGAGAGAAAATGGACATGGAAAGGTTTACAACGCGGGATGGTTCAGGCAAAGCACTGGTGGAATTAGATACCTGAAGAGGCAGGAGGAGGGAATCTAACTCCCAAACGGGTCTGTTAACATGGGCTGAAGACAGGCACTATTTCCACTGAGTTAGGAAGTAGGCAATAGAGGTGGATATGGTGCGTATATATTTGTAGGGAGAAAGGCCTGAAGTTGAGTCAGTGCCCATAACATGACTTTTATATCATCCATGAAATAAGAAGGAAAGCATGCTCAGAGAGTGAAGAGGAAGGTGATAGATGTTATTTATGTCTGGATTGCTTCATACATTTATTCAACAAATACTTACTGAATGTTGCCACATGTCAAGTCCTGTGCTAGGACCAGGAAATCCTCAATGAGTTTAATTACAGAATGCAATATCGGGGAGAATATAGCTTATTTTAAGCCAAACAAAATGATTGTCCAGGAACTTCTGAGTATGTTAGGCCCACATCTACCATTATCAGTGCTTAGTAAATCGGAATGTTACTTAATAAATTTCAATTCCAGCATATTAGGTGGTGACCTGGCACCCTAAGAGTGAATGATGGCGGATTCAGAAGTTCCAGGTTCCAAGGAGAAAACATCTATCATGATATAAACATATCCATTCAATTACGTAGCATTATTCATAGTAAAAGTCACCAGATTCTTAGTCTTTCAGGCTTTTTTTGAATAAATTTTTTTCCCCAGAATTAATTACATAGGGTCATTTCCACCTCATCAAAGGTTATTGCTGAAGACCTAGTCCTCTCCTACTTATTAATTTCTCTTTTAACATATATGCCCTTGAGCAGCGATTCTCAGTATTCCATGTTTTACATCTTCTTAATTTATTGAAATATCTGTGTCCCACTATCATAAAATCAAACCATGTTTATAGTCATCCAATGCATATATATTTATATTCATAACACAAATCTATGCAATTTTAGCAGTAAAGTATGTTAACATAGTATGTTAGAAATACTTAAGGGAGGTAAGACCAGAGAAAATAGGGGATTTGGTGAAATATTTAATAATGTCTACCAACCAACATGAATAAAAATCACAGTTTAATATGTGATAGAAAGGATAGGCAAAAGAAAGTATAAAACCATGTGAGGATTGAGAGAAAAATAACCTGAGTAATATTTATGATAATCCCTTGTATGTCACTTACGCTACCTCTCTGCCCCTCTGATGGTGTGAATGTTACTGGGAAAGATTGTAGGTAACATCTCTTGTTTCGTGTATCAATTTACTAGTTGTTTGGGGGAGTTACTTGATAATGACAATAGAAGAGCCTTTACACTAAGAATATCTGGCATGGTAATTGATAAATACTTATATAATTTTTCTTTGATTTTTGATGTAAAATGTCTAGTCAGGAATCTAAAAGAGATGTAACCTTATATACTGTTTGCACTGTTTAAATGTATTTTCTGTGCTTAAATATTTAGTTGAGCTGAACTCAAACATGTGTAACAGACTTTAAAAATTTGTAATAGGTTTTGAATTGTTTCCTTAAGAAGCTCACAGTTCCATAAGTAACTAGACACCTAAACAGGTAATTACAATAGATTTTTTTAGTGCAATAATAAAAGTAAGTACATGGTGTTTGAATAGCTGTATCCTTGAAATAGGGGAGAGCCTAGAAAACTGTTTACAGAAGTGGCAGTGATAATGCTTTGAATTGTGTTTTTAAAAAGATAGGGACTTCCCTGGTGGCACAGTGGTTAAGAATCTGCCTGCCAATGCAGGGGACATGGGTTCAAGCTCTGGTCTGGGAAGATCCCACATGCCGTGGAGCCTGCGCTGTAGAGCCCTTGAACCACAACTACTGAAGCCCACATGCCTAGAGCTTGTGCCCCACAACAAGAGAAGCCACTGCAATGAGAAGCCCACGCACCGCAATGAAGAGTAGCCCCCGCTCACTGCAACTAGAGAAAGCCCGTGCGCAGCTACAAAGACCCAACACAGCCAAAAATAAATAAATAAATTTATTTATTAAAAAAAAAAAAAACTTGTATAAAAAGATAGCCAAAAAGGTGGAGGTTAGGGATAGGAGGAAGATAGCAAAACATATTCAAGGCCGCAAGAACCAAGAAGCAAGAAATAATGAAAATGCAGGGAAGCTGCACCCTACTGTTTGTTGCTGGAGCATTCGTTGTTAAGGCTCATGAGATGGGAAGTGAGGCTGCAGAAGGAACCAAGGCCAGTTGTTGGAGGATCTTCCTTTCCTGCTTAAGATTCTTTATACTGTCACGGACAGACAACACACATAGCCACAGTCGAAGTTGTATTTCTAATCCAATAAATCATTCTGTCTCAGTGATCCATGAGGACCACAAATGTGAGATGGAAAGATTGGAGGTGGAGAAATCTTTTGGAACATAATTGATGTAAACTGTGGGACTGATGGTGAGTCCTCAACTACCAGAGTGGAACTGGGAGTAGAGTTATAACTCTAGACAAGGCGACTGGTAGTGGAGCTGCAGAAAGGATCCAGCCTGTATACTTAGAGATTGGATGGCTAGAAGGGAAGTACAAGAAATAATGCAGAAAAGAGACAAGTTTGACAGGAGTGATTAGGGGGGTTTGAGGAGATGAATTCATTTGAATTTTAGCTTAAGGTTGTGAGGAACATTTGGATAGACATCCAACAAAAAGTCTGAAGCTCGGAATAAAGGTTTCTCAGCTTTATAAAATAATTATAAATATGGAGGATAACATCAACGTTCTCAAAAGAGTTTTGGACTTTTCTTTAACCCATCATTGTGTGATTTGTTCTAATAAATTACCAGGTGCTGCTATTAAGTTAACCAGTGAAGGTCTAACAGGGTTCTTACTGTTTGCTCAAAAAAAAAAAAAAAAAAAAAAGACTGAATGAGTAGAAATGTTTGAAGAGTTGGTGTTTGTAGTTTAATTTCTATCAACTTGAAACCCAGAAGGAAAATCTGAAATAATACTTGACATTTTTTTCTAGTAATCTTATAGCTAAAAGAAATGATCAAATATTCATGATATAATGCATTTTATTATTTATTCCGATTGAAACATAATTATGGACTCTAGAGACCATATTTCCTATGTTAAAGTATAATTTTCACAACAGTAAAATCAAGGTTTATAGAAACATAAAATGAACATAAGTCAGAGATTTTATTTAGCTCATTGATTAATGAGGCAACCAGTAAGGTATTAAACCCAGTTCAAATGAGGATTTAACTTGCAGGAATTTATGTTCTCAACCAGACAAAATTAATTTGCATTGTTATGAACAGGAATCACTTACATTGCTGTGGACAGGAAACTTTTGCATTGCTATCAGTTTCCTCTAACTTAAGGTCTATCCCTAGAGTTGTAAAATAGTCTAGTCCAAAGCAGTCAGAGATACATATGCACATTCTTATATTTAATCCCTAGAGGAATCACTAGAAACCCCCCCCAGAATTCCATCGAAAAAAAACTCAGTAATCTCTTTTTGTCTATTTCCCCGACACTTGAAAAACTTGAGCAACCTTGAAAAACTTCTGAAATTTGCATATGATTTTGATCATGAGAAACCGTAGTCTTTTTTTTTTTTTTTTTGCTGTTCTCCACATGTTCAATTTTAGTTTTTAACATCTTTATTGGGGTATAATTGCTTTATAATGTTTTGTTAGTTTCTGCTGTATAACAAAGTGAATCAGCTGTATGCATACATATATCCCTATATCCCTTCCCTCTTGCGTCTCCCTCCCACCCTCCCTATCCTACCCCTCTAGGTGGTCACAAAACATTGAGCTGATCTATCTGTGCTATGTGGCTGCTTCCCACTAATTATCTATTTTACATTTGGTAGTGCATATATGTCCATGCCACTCTCTCACTTCGTCCCAGCTTACCCATCACCCTCCCCGTGTCGTCAAGTCCATTCTCTACATCTGTGTCTTTATTCCTGTCCAGCCCCTAGGTTCATCACAACCTTTTTTTTTTGGATTCCATATCTATGTGTTAGCATACGGTATTTGTTTTTCTGTTTCTGGTTTACTTCACTCTGTATGAGAGACTCTAGGTCCATCCATCTCACTACAAATAACTCAATTTCGTTTCTTTTTAGGTTGAGTAATATTCCATTGTGTATATGTGCCACATCTTCTTTATCCATCTGTCGATGGACACTTAGGTTGCTTGAGAAACCATAGTCTTTTAATGGTAGTCACTGTCTCGTCCTTTAATTATCAGTGTTGAAATTTTGCTAATGAGAACTTGTTTTTGAATGTCAGAAAATAAACTATTTTATTGGTAACATCCTCTTAGAATTTTCTAATAGCTAAAAACATCATGAATGTCATTTACTTTCTCTGGATAAAGGTTTCAGTTCTTGGAACGGTTGCAAAATGGGTTTTGTATTATTTTCCTTAATTTGTAAACCACCAGATGTAGTTTTCCTTATTATGGTTAGTTTCTTGTGGATTTCTGGAAATAGCCATTAAAAAATTACTTCAGAGTTTTTATGGCCAGATTTTGATGACCTTCTTATATGTCTCCTGTATTAGAGACTGTATTAATGTATTTATTATATTAAACCCTCTTAGGACGACAGGGAACAGTTTTGACACATCAGGTACAGATTCCACTGAGATTTTATTGGGGCAATTTTAAACAATTTAGACCAATTTTGATCCATTAATCAGTCAATAGGACTTGAATGAATATGACTAAATTGAAGTATTTCTGAATTATAATACCATCAATTTCAAAGTATTGTTACTTTGTTTTACTTGAAAGAAGAGGTAATCATAAAGCACACAACTAGGTCTGAATAAATTAGTTTGTAAGTCCCGTCTCTGCCACTAACCAACTGTAGGTCTCTACACTTGCAGAAGCTCTCAACCTTGCTGCATTCTATTGTATTGATAGAATACCTTGGAGAGATATAAAACTCCCAGTGCCCACACTGCACCATAAACTAATTAAACCCTGAATGGTGGGACCTGGATACTAGTATTTTTTTTTTTTTTTTTTTTTTTTGCGGTACGCGAGCCTCTCACTGTTGTGGCCTCTCCTGTTGCGGAGCACAGGCTCTGGACGCGCAGGCTCAGCGGCCATGGCTCACGGGCCCAGCCGCTCCGCGGCATGTGGGATCTTCCTGGACCGGGGCACGAACCCGCGTCCCCTGCATCGGCAGGCGGACTCTCAACCACTGCGCCACCAGGGAAGCCCAAGGAAAGTTTTTGACCTGTGCTCAGCCAAGGTAGTGGTAGAAGAAATAGTAATAATTATCCTGGAAACATTAGAAAAGACATTTTTCTCATCGATTTTTATTCAAACCCGGGGAAAGTATACTGAGTATTTTGTTTAACATCAGTATCCATTTCAGTATAGTCTCTGCTTTTATAGCTAGTAATACCCCCAGGTCTTGCTTGATATGAAGTCAATTAGTGAGCTACTGATGAAATTCATTTGTTTCCTGTTTAGTAGAGTAGCACTTAAAATAAGTGGAAATGTAAAGGTAAACTGTGATTCACCAGATGTGTATTTTTCAAAGTGCTAATGAAATAATCATGTAATGTACTGGCTAGTTCTACTTTCAATATATCTAAAATATACTATAATCAACATAATTATTACCCAGAATATAGAACATTTATGTATGTACATAAGTGAAAAATTAAACTTCAAATGTCTTTGGTTTATACTGAGTCAGTTATTTCAGCCTATGGGATTTTCAAGTTATTTTTTAATGAGGTTTCTTCAAACTTTTCAAGTTTTTTCCACTGTGATTAATGGTGAAGATGTTTACAGAATCAAGTGTTTTTATTTTCTAAGTTGTTGAGTTATATTTTGCTTTATGTAGTTAAGCTTAACTAGTTACAAAGACCTAGTAGGAATTTTAATAAATCACCAAGACAAATTACATCAAGATAAATTTTATTTGAAAGGATTTACCTAAAAGGAAAATGTATTTTATTCTGCAAAGCTGAAAGCTCTAGCTAGGATGAGGAACTCTTTTCTCCCAATACAAATTATGGAATTTCAAAGCAAGAAGATCATCTTGTCTTGTCCCTCCCTTTACAGATGGGGAACAGACCCAGAGGACTTGCTCGGTGTCTCCGAGGCATTTAGTGAGTGGCAAGGTTGTGCGCTTGATTACATCAATGACAGGAGTTCTTTCTTCTATTTCATATGTTGTAATGCAGTACTAGGAATAACAAGTAATTTTGAAAGTTGTTTGATTTCTTTCAGAGCATCAGTTGCATTTATTGTTCCTGGTTATCATTGATGCATCCATCCAACCATTCAACAGGTTTAATTTAATAACTAAAGTGATCCAGGAATATAACAGAACTAACAAAATGAGACTTAGCCCCGGTTCGTGGCCATAGATACTATGAAGGAGGGGTTGGAGGCTGGAGGTTACAGTGGCTCTTTGAATAGTGGGGCAGGAGGGTAAACTTGCACTCAGAGTGTGTTTGGATTGCGTGGTTTTTTTTTTTAAAGAAGATGTTGGGGGTAGGAGTTTATTAATTTATTAATTTATTTTTGCTGTGTTGGGTCTTCGTTTCTGTGCGAGGACTTTCTCTAGTTGTGGCAAGCGGGGGCCACTCTTCATCGCGGTGTGCGGGCCTCTCGCTATTGCGGTCTCTCTTGTGGAGCACAGGCTCCAGTCGCGCAGGCTCAGTAGTTGTGGCTCACGGGCCTAGTTGCTCCGCGGCATGTGGGATCTTCCCGGACCAGGGCTCGAACCCGTGTCCCCTGCATTAGCAGGCAGATTTTCAACCACTGCGCCACCAGGGAAGCCCAAGGATTGCTTGGTTTTACAAATGTGTGACTCTAAGAGCTCATATGTGCAATGCTTTTCTCAATTATTGTCTCATTATGATGACATAAATAAGCTTCTTTACTGATTTTCTGCTCTTTTTCTTATAGCTCCTCACTGCAGCAAACTAAATGTTGATTATGCCCTAATTCTATTGGATATCCTTGGGGGGGTATATATATATAAAATACTTATTTACTTATATATAGTCATTGGGGTGTGATCTGTGGGTCTGGTGTTGCAAACCTTTGCAATCGCCTTAAATATCAGGTTCTTCACTCTTCAAGCTCAGTAAGTCGGGAATACGTAGTGCAGGGTCCTTTTCTCTTCTCTCTATGACAGTGGATGTCACACTGGAATGTGCACACAAGTCTCTTGCTAACCTGTCATATGCAGAATCCAGACCCCAACCTAAGGATTATGACTTAATAAACCTGGATCCTAGGTAGTGGCCCACAGGTGTCTATATTTAGTAGCACCCTCCTGATAAAAGGACCCCTAACATGGGTGGTCCAAGACCACATTTTAAGAAACACCAGCCCTCCTGTGTTCTTTTCTGAAGGCACACGAGAACTTATCTCTCTCTCCTTGGCGTGGGCAATTCCTCTACATATGTGAATATCTGAATATTTACGTCTCCCTAAGAATTGAGAGATACAGTAAATTTGCCTCACAAGGGTAAATTGCAGGCAAAATTCTCCAGTGTTTCAATGCTCAGAAAGGACTGCTTGTTCTTTCATCAAAAGGCTGCTTACAAAGAGAGATCTGTCTTGTCACTATTCAGATGTATTATAGGCACAGAAAATTTTATGGATAAAGACTATGTTCATCTTTTTTGTTGTTGTTGTTGTTGCCGTACGCGGGCCTCTCACTGTTGCGACCTCTCCCGTTGCGGAGCACAGGCTCCGGACGCGCAGACCCAGCGGCCATGGCTCACGGGCCCAGCCGCTCCACGGCATGTGGGATCCTCCCGGACCGGGGCACGAACCCGTGTCCCCCGCATCGGCAGGCGGACCCTCAACCACTGCGCCACCAGGGAAGCCCTATGTTCATCTTTATAGGACACTTTTTGAAAGTTTTCTAATCCTTGTTATGACAATGACTGAACTTCTAGCGAGTTCAGACTTAAAGCTTCCAGGGATGTTTAACACTGAAAAAATTAGGATCCATTTGGGAGAAGATCTTGAAGTATAACCACCTTTAGCCTTTTTCTTATTCCTAAGAAAATAACTAACTTTAAAAGAAAAACAAAAGCAACAGAGATCATGAATAGAGGACTGCCTTTTAAAATTTTAGCAAACTCCTACCATCAAAAAAAACCTAATAGTGGATTGGAGGGTTTCTCTGTAAATAAAGATGAACAGATGTTTTAGACCTGAAAATATTCCCATATTTTTTCCTTTTCCATGTATAGGATAATAGTGACCAGTTGCTTTTTTGGTAACAGATAGTCAATAACCCAATTAATAATGGATTAAGTGAACAGAAGGGCATAATTAGATTTTTAAGAAACATTTTCATTTTAATTCTCTAGATGCAGCACAGCTCTCCTGAACTTTCTGTAATGACGAAAACGTTGTATATCTATGTTGTTCAATCTGGAAACCACTAGTTAGATGTGGCTATTGAAGACATGAAATTTAACTGAGAAGTTAAATATTTTACTTTATTTCATTTTAATTAATTTAATATAAATTACCACATGTGGCAGGTACCTACTAAATTGGACTGTATTGCTCTAGAAGAAAGTGGAATAGGCACTTTTCATAACTCTAGGAGTACTCACTGACTTCTTTATGAGAATAGAAAGCTCTATATATGTTTAGCATAGGAATGTATAAAGTTAGCTTCTTTTTTTAAAAATAAATTTATGTATTTATTTATTTTTTGGCTGTGTTGGGTCTTCGTTTCTGTGCGAGGGCTTTCTCCAGTTGCGGCGAGCGGGGGCCACTCTTCATTGCGGTGCGCGGGCCTCTCACTGTCGCGGCCTCTCCTGTTGCGGAGCACAGTCTCCAGATGCGCAGGCTCAGTAGTTTTGGCGCACGGGCTTAGTTGCTCTGCGGCATGTGGGATCTTCCCAGACCAGGGCTCGAACCTGTGTTCCCTGCATTGGCAGGCAGATCCTTAACCACTGCGCCACCAGGGAAGCCCTATAAAGTTAGCTTCTTAAGAGAGCAGTTCTTTGACTTTCTCATACTTAGAGATATGGTTATTATTTCTCTCCCTGGTTTTATTTTGAAAGTTCCTCTCTTAAAGCAAGTAGATGTTATAGAGTGAGTCAGGAGATTAGTGTTAACACTCCACCTGAACTGACCAGATTCTGAATGCTGCCCCTGGAATCGTGCACGCAACATCCCTAGCCACCCTACCTCATAAGCTGTGCCACAGCTGGAGGGAATGTCTCATTGACTTTGGTATCTACAGTGCCTGGCATGCATTTGGTTCCTGATAAATCTTTATTCAAGTAAAACAGGAATGTGCATCTCAATTTTACGTATGTACAATAATAGACAGACAGGGCTATACTATGGAAAACTCATCTTTTACTGTGTGCTAATAGAACCCATTGTATGAATTTTCCCTTTGATCTCTATAGTCATTGATTTGTTCTGCATTTATGGAGAACTTACTTTGTAGCAAGTATTAATTTTGAGTATTTGGAACACAAAGATAGGCACATGTGTGCCTTTATGAATCTACTACCGATTAATGAAGATGAGAAAGAAATAAAGGTGCTGTGCTGTCAAAAAGAAACTGTAGTAATTGAGGTGTGTGTACAGTGTAGCTTTGAAAAGCAGAGGGAGAAGAAGTGACTTTTTTCTGGCTGAGGGCAGGATGGAGGGGACACAGGCAGAGAAGGCTTTATCAGGGAAATGACTTTTGAGGCGGACTTTGAAAGATGAGCAGAAGCAGGCCTGGGGAGGAGTAAGGAGGATAAGGCCTGCTGTGGTCCAGAGACTTTACTAAGAACTGTAGAGACATTATCTCACTTCAGTTCTCCCACTGTGCCCTGAGGTAGGTGTCCTTACCCTCATCTGAGTGACAATGGAACTGACACTCAGGGTTTTTTAAGAAACCTGCCCGAGATAATTTCATTCTTCAGTGAGGGAGACAAGCTTTGAACCTAGGTCTGTTCAGCACCAAATCCCGTGCATTGCATCATACGTCATTGGCATCAGTAATGAACCGCCCAGATCTTTGGAGAAATCAGGTAGTGCAGGATCACTGAAGCACAGAATACAAGGAGAAGTGGCTGAAGAGGGAGAGTAGAGGCATAAAGTCATGAAAAATCACCAGTGACATTTTAAATACATTGGAGTTTTTTCTGGAAGTCCTGTGGAGGCTTGGAAGGGCTAGTTTTCGACGAGGCAATGACATCATGGCTCCCCCCAAAATTCAGGTGCTGGAATCAACATCAGATCTGGCTAATTGTTTGACTTGAATTTCTCTTCTAATTGGCTTTATTATTTCCCGACTGGACAGTTGTTAGGAAGTGGTTGAATTCTACCCTGGTGTGTGCTAACAGCTAACGTAGAAGTCAAAATTCACCTGGAACAGTCAACCAAGAGAGACACGTGGGTACTTGAGAAACAAGTTTAATTGCTCTTCATATGTCTACCAATGGAATGGAAAGCTTCTGCTGTACAGTGTTGTGTTTTTGACTGTTGGTTTGTCTTCATCTATGTTTGTGAAAACATAAGGTCATAGGACAACAGGTATCTGATCAAGTTGCCAAGTCATTTCTAGGATTTGGCCAAAGGTTTGATGACCCCTCTGCTGCTTCCTGGCTTCCTGAACCCCAAAGCACCCCACTGTCAGCTCACAGCCCTGTGGCAAAATGAGCAATGTGATCAGTGAGGCAGGCAGAAACCAGAGCCGAGTGTTGTTCTGAGAAGTTCTACTGTGTGTTTTGTGGGGTGAGGAGTTCCCTGCCTTGTTCTGGGCCACCCATGTGAGACTCATGCTACAAAGGGGGCCCGTGATCCGAGATTGAGGGAGAGGAACCAGGGAGGGCAGGGAGGGAGGGGTTCTTGACTCATGGCGCATCCCCTTCTCCACCTCTCTAATGGAAAATTCTTCACGTCCACCCACAGCTGGGACTCAAGCAAGGCCCTTGCTCCTCGTGTGAGAACATACTTTGTTCCAAGTGTAGCTGCGTGTTTTTCCTTTCCCTTTTTGTTTGGTATACTTCTTCTCCTTCTGCTTCAAATCCATTCCTTGACCAACTCCTGGCTGTCTCTCTAGGACCTTTCTTTTTATCTTGGGCTCATTAGCATCAGATTAACCCGAAGGTTTCTAGAAACAGAGTGGCTGGACAGGGAGAAAACAGGCAACATGTTTTTTTAACTTTGTACTTGTCTTTTGGAGCCAGGAACTACTGTACTATCCAGCTGCTATGGGATGAGAATTTATGTCAGGAAAGAGGAATGATGACATGAGTAATAGGGAAATTATTTTTAAAAGTCTGGAAAACCATAGATGTTAGGAAGCAATCAGGCATTTTAGCTAATCATTTTGAGCAGGTAGTGAGTTTAAGTAAATTTGAGTACTCAGTTGGGAATTAGTGATTATTGCATGTGTGTCACTGTCTTGATTATCAGTGTGTTTAATAATGATTGGTAGGACTTCTCTGGTGGCGCAGTGGTTGAGAGTCCACCTGCCGATGCAGGGGACACAGATTCGTGCCCTGGTCCAGGAAGATTCCACATGCCGCGGAGCAGCTAAGCCCGTGAAGCCATGGCCGCTGAGCCTGTGTGTCCGGAGCCTGTGCTCTGCAACGGGAGAGGCCACAGCAGTGAGAGGCCCGCGTACCGGGGGAAAAAAGAAAAAAAAGATTGGTAATACCCAGATTTCCAATTTGATGAATACGTTATTTTAAAAAGTTGCATATGGGTATTTATGCTCCATTTTGTTTTAGGAATGTTTTGGTATAAATTACTTAGGATCTGATGTCCATGGAAATGTCTCTTAACATTAAAACAGGTTTGTTCTAGAATTAATCATTCATTTTTCAACCAATGCTACTGGGCGTCACCCATATGTACTAGGCCAGATGCTTTCCCACGTGCTGGGGATACAGTGTTGATTCCTTTTACGAAATGTCATGGCACTGTTCTGAATTTTGATTTGTTCTTCCAGTTGGTGTATACAACTTTCAGAACTCTTATGTTTGGAAGGCTGGAAGGGCCCAGACTTCGAAAATATCTTGTTTTCACTGTTTTTTGTTTTGCTTTGTTTTCTTTTATTTTAATAAGCTATATAAAGTTTGTGAATTAAATAGAATACATTTCTTAAAAAAATCCCAAAATGTAGTGGCCCTGCTCTCAAGGAGCTTATACTCTGTAAGGCAGTGTTTTTCCAAGTGTCATCTCTGGACCAGTAGTATCAGCATTTCCTGGGAATTGTTAGCAACAGAGATTCTCAGGCCCCACCCAGACCGACTGAATCTGAAACTCTGTGCAGGGTGACGCCCAGTCATTTGCCTTTTCATAAACCTTCCTGGTGCTTGTGAGAGTTCGAGAACTTCAGCAGAAGACAGATAAGAAACATGATTAAGTACACCAGGAAATGCTGAGTTCTAGGAAGAAAAGAAAGCAGGGAAAGAAGATGGAGTATAAAAGTATAGAAGGTACAGTTTTACATGGTGTGGTCAGGGGAGGGGTTCTTTGAGTTGTTGTTTGAGCACTGGAATGATGTGAGGAGGCAAACTGTGAGAATATCTGGGTGCAGGCTTTGCAGTCATCTAGGTTAGCGTCTTTTTAGTGCTTTGAGGTGTGGTTGAAATTGTGATGTATGTTGAAGTTTGAGACTGGAGTTTACTGTTGAGTTCATTGGAAATTGGCTATGAGCCTTCAAGGAGGATGCTAAGGTTGTTGGCCTAAGCAACTGATGATTGGCTGGCAGTACCTCATAGTAAGATGGGGGACAAGGAAATGGGGAGGGGCAGGGAAAAGCAGACTTTGGGGGAGGGATAACACATTTGATTTCCGAAATGTTGAGTTTCAAAGGCGCATTGGCGATCTTTGAAGCTATATGTGACCTTACCATTCAGGGGGAAGGTTGGGGCTAGAAATACTAACTGGAGAGTCATCACCATATGAATGGTAGTTAAAGAAATGTGCTACCATGAGATCTGCAAGGGAATGAATGTATGACGAAGGAGACTGTCTGAAGACCAAGTCCTGGGGTACAAGCAACACTGGGGAAGAGGGTTAGGCAAAAGATAGTGAACATTTAATGAATGAAAAATAATAATTTGCTGTACTTATTTTGAGACCAATACATTAAAGTGGCAGCATTCTTCCTCCCTCCTGAGTTCAACATCTTTCTTAAATTTGCCACTTTTCTCCCTGTGACTTTGTTGCCCACAGGATCCGTCTTGAATATTACAAGCCACGGCTTCTTGCGCTACAAGAAGGGAGTCAACCATCTTCTAGGATCAGACCTGGTTCCCTCAGCTGTCTGCTGTAGGCTCCCCTTGAAACTAGGGGACCATGCATACAACATACAAAATTGTGCTTAGGAGAAGAGAATGCTCGTTTCTTCTTGTCTCAGTTGCCATCTTTAATCTTCTTTCTTTCTTTTTCACTTCTCTTGGATGCTCACCAGGAAAATATTTTGGTCCACAGAGCTTAATGAAAAATTAAATTTTGTTTTTTTTTAAAGAACCTAGATCATTTTATCAATTGGCTTATTTAGTCCACCCTGATAGATGTCTTTCTTCACACTGCATTAAAATGTTGATTTTTGGTGTCTAGAACTTGATGGGTTTTGATGTGGTCATTTGAATGTCCTGAGCTGTTGACCAAAGCAACAATGAAATTTATAAATTTCCAACTGGGCATATGATGCTTGGGATTTCCTTCAGAAAACAGTAGCTCTGCGATGCAGGAGTATATCACTTAAAGTGAAAAATGTCTTTAAAATCTGAATTGTGAAAGAAAATAATCAGTGGATGATTCACTTCATAGAAAAGTTCTTTGCCTTAAAATGATTCACCAAATTCTCTTGGGCAGATTTAAAATGTTATTTGAATTGCATACCCCTCTTTAGGAAGACACACGGTATATATAGTAGGGTTATTACTTTCCATGTATATGTCATTGATACAAGGTCTTTCATATATGTAATAAAACAAATTAGTAAAGAGAAGAGAGATTAAATGACTTATCTAAGGTCTCAAGCCTATTTAAGTGGGGAACTATGTCTTGAACCCAGGTCTCCTGGTGGCAGATTCACTTGTGGAACTACCCGTTGCAGTCCCAGGGGATTGCCTTAGAAAGGATGGTGAGGCAGAAGGACCAAGAGAAAACATACTCAGTGGAATGAGGCTTCACCAGCACTCCTGATCTGACAAATTCTGGTGCTTTTCACTGTGTTTAGATTTGAGTGGCAAGTTTTTGTTTTTAGTAGTTACAGCTTTGCTCAGATCTTCAGCACCCTAGAATTCTAAAGCTGTAAGGTATTTTAATGATCATCTGTTTAATTTTCTTGTTTTTGAATGAGGAAAATACAGCCTAGAGAGGTCATTACTTGCCAAAGTTTATTTCTTAGAAGAGCAGGAGATCTTCAGGTATCTTTCAGAATGTGACCAAAAAATTACTAAAATCATGATACATGTTCACTAAAAGATGATAAATTTCGTTTTCTACATCTCAAATTCAGTCAGGATGCCCTTATGCCAACTTCTAAAATTTGTATAATAGCTATTTTCTTACATTAAATTTTTAAATTTAAAATATACTATATATTAAAAAGAGTACATGTAACAAATATAGTACTATAGATATACTATATATAGTACTATATATACTTATTATTCTTAAATATTATTTTGACTGTATATAAACCTATATATACCATTTAGTATATATAGGTTTATATATACTAAGTATATATATATATATATATATATATAGTCAGTGTATATACACTATTTAAAATAAGAAGAACAATAATTTAATATAAAACAGAGACACATATACCAACCACTGGGCATAAAAAATAAACATTTCAGAATCTTAGAAGGCCCCTATGGAGTGCTAGTTTTTCTTACCCCTTCCTTGTTCTCAGAACCTCTATGCAGTGTGCTCTGGTGGGTAGGAGAATGGAGCTACATAGCTGTCCCGGACCTTTTGGCAAGTTATTAACCTCTGTGTCTCAGTTTCTTCATCTGTATAAAGGGAATCGTACTATACTGACCTCACAGTGTTGTTGTGAGGACTAAATGAGTCACCTATATACGTGCTTAGAAAAGTATGTTGTGTAGCAACCATTATTTAAGAGTTTACTGTTTTTGTCATTACCATCATGTTGAATATTTTCTTACTGAAGTACAGTTGATTTACAATGTTGTGTTAGTTACTGCTGTGCAGCAAAGTGATTCAGCTATATATATATATACACACACACACATTCTTTTTTCTTTTTTCTATTATGGTTTATCACAGGATATTGAATATAGTTCCCTGTGCTATACAGTAGGACCTTGCTGCTTATCCATTCCTTATATAAAAGCCCACATCTGCTAACCCCAAACTCCCACACCTTCCCTCCCCCCAACCCCCTCCCCCTTGGCAACCACCAGTCTGTTCTTTATGTTCGTGATTCTGTTTCTGATTGATAAATAGGTTCGTTTGTGTCATTTTAGATTCTACATATAAGTGATATCATATAGTGTTTGTCTTTCTCTTTCTGACTTACTTGACTTAGCGTGATAATCTCTAGTTGCATCTCTAGTTCTCTAGTTGCAAGTGGCATTATTTTTTCCTTTTTATGTCTGAGTAGTATTCCATTATATATACGTACCGCATCTTTGTTCATTCCTCTGTCGATGGACATTTAAGTTGTTTCCATGTCTTGACTATTGTGAATAGTGCTGCTGTGAACATAGGGGAGCATGTATCTTTTTGAATTACAGTTTTGTCCAGATATATGCCCCGGAGTGGGATTCCTGGATCATGTTTAATTTTATATTTAAGAGACTTTCATTGTTGCCAACCCGATGGAGTTTGAAGGACTAAAAGTTGATTTCTAGAGTCATCATTTTATTCTTGCTTTTTCAACTCATTCAGAGTGGAAACATCTTGATTTCTCTGGGGCCTTTTTGATATCATCCATTTAACTTTGTCACTGAGGACTTTAAAAATACCTTTCTGAGATGCTCCCTTTGAAGCACCATGGAACATTTTTTTTAGAGCGAAGACTCTTCAGTGTCACAGTCACTATTTCAAAATGTAACACCAGTCACTGGCCATGCAAGACTTAGTCTTAACAGGATGTTGCTATTCAGTTATGTATCATTAGTGCTGACTGGTTGCATTTGAGTACAGTGAAGAGTGATATTAAAACGTGACAGACTTTGCAAAATATTACTTTGGTTTTTTTTGTGGGGGGTGGGGAGATTGGGCCCTCTGCTGAGCTCACTAAAGAGTACTTCTCAGAGTCTGAGAGAATAAATGATTGGAAGAGAGACAAGAGGGGATTTGGTAACATAAAAAGACTGTAAAACAAGAAAATGAGTTACTAAAAATTGCTATCTTATCGGTATCAAAAGCCAGAGAACAGTTTCCCACTTGGAGATTTTTGCTTTTTCTCTGAGTATTTATAAACAATAAGGATGAAAAATAATAAGAAATTTTCCAAGTAAAAGAAAATGGCCTTCTACTCTAGGACTTTATTTCCAAGTCATTGAGGCTGTGAATGCTAATATAAAATTCACCAATATGATATTAGAAACTCCTGATGCCACTCTTCCCTCTCCTCTCATTTCATGCGGTGATTATTGTCTGAGGTCTTTCTTGTGAAATGAACATCACACCTGATGATTCATACATGCCTTCACTGCCATGACACATTGCTTAGGTACCTTGTAGAAATTTCTTATCTTCTATTTAGTTGATGCTGTTTTTCTCCAATAAAATTACTCTTCTCCCTAATGATATTTATTATTCTCAAGTTGACTTCTAGTCAGCAATGCTATAGGCACCTGTCTGTTTGCTTTCAGATGCTGTATTTTAATGAGCCAGCAATATTTCCTTTTTATTGAGATTGCATTCTATCTTTTTTCAAAGATAGAATTTACTTGTGATTAAGTTTTAAAACTGTATCCAGGATCTAAAAGTTCACTGGAAAATTTGCTTTCCTATCAAACTTGCTAAGGAAAAAAGTATTACAATTAAAGCAAGTCAACACAAGAAAGTAATACGAGCATGTGTCATGTGCCTTCTAAACCTCTCTCTGCATCTGGCAGAGGGATCTCTGTTTTATGAATGATCCCACACATGTACTTAATGAGTTCACAACAAGGCTCTTGGTTCTTGGGGGAGTGAACACTCAGTAAAAGCTATCGTCCATTTACTTTCTGAAAACATTTAGTGCCAGTCTTAAACTGATTTTTTTCACTTGTTGCATCTCATTGCATATCAACATGAGTTTATTAGATAATGTACTATTTTTAATTAATGAGGTATCCCAATCCCTCAGTGAAGTAAATTATGAACCTAATAAGATCTTCATGTTTTAGGGCTATTAAGAAACATCTTTTTCTTTGTATTTTTTAACATGATAAATACAACAGCAAGAGCATAATTAAATAGCCACCCAAGATCTGAAACGACTAATGCATCTCCCCTTTCTAAATTAGATAGTCAGGAGGGAGGTAGTTAGACATTCCTAATCTTATATTTGGTTTATTTATTTATTTTTTTGCGATACGCGGGCCTCTCACTGTTGTGGCCTCTTCCGTTGCGGAGCACAGGCTCCGGACGCGCAGGCTCAGCGGCCATGGCTCACGGGCCCAGCCGCTCCGCGGCATGTGGGATCCTCCCGGACCGGGGCACGAACCCGTGTCCCCTGCATCAGCAGGCGGACTCTCAACCACTGCGCCACCAGGGAAGCCCTCCTAATCTTGTATTTGATGATAATGTTTATCCAACCTAATAGTTGCCCCCTTTCCTCTCTTTTTCTTCCCTAATAATAAAAACACTGCTTCTGGCATTAAATGAGGGCAAGATAAACAGAAAGGCTGAGCTTGATGCGCTGTTGCCTTTCTTTTTTCTGGATCCTCCCCTCCTCCCAACCTACATTTCTTGGCATCTTTCCCCTCTCTGTTTGTTAGAGCTGCGACTCTGACGTAAAGAACTCACAGCGAGTGACCCCCGTGGCAAACCTGTAAAACATTATACAACATGAATAAGAACTTTCTTATTAGATCTGCAGCTGGCCGGGTGCAGACATATGGCAGCGAGGATGTTTTGGAAGAAAGGCATTGCTTGACAAAGAAGCCAGTCTCTTGAATAAAGGTTTACACTGGCACTCCTTGATGTTTATAATACCTGATGCCAGGGGCAAGGTTGCCCTCCCCCCTTGTATTGTTATTTTACTGTTTAAACCCCATCGTTTCATACATTGAGGTGACTAAAATGTTGAAGCAGACAATTTATGTGTGTCTGTATAACTTTGAAAGAAAAAAAAAAGAGCCAGCCCCAGAAAACTTTCTCAGGCTCTGCCTGCCCAGCAGGAAGTAGTCTGTTCTCTGAGGCCCAGGCTCTGATGCAAAGTGGGGAGTTTGTGAGAATGGACCAAGTCCTTCTGAGCAGGATAAAACCCAATGATCAAAGGGTCTGTAGGCTTTGGAATGCTCCGACAACTTCAGTAGTTTCCTTTGGTCATTGTTGTTATATTCTTTTTACTGGGAGTAGTAACTCTCAGTTGCTAAAAGGTGAGGTTGGGAATTGTTGGCAGCCTAGGAGTTTGTCACATTGAGTTTCATTTGATTTGCTCTATCTCGGTCTTTTCATTGCTGCCCTGCTTTCATTTCATTCCCTTTCTCAAACCCCAGCTACTAGCATGAAGAACACAGTCATGTTTCTTTTTGTTTTTTTTTTTTTTTTTTTGCGGTACGCGGGCCTCTCACTGCTGTGGCCTCTCCCGCTGCGGAGCACAAGCTCCGGACGCGCAGGCCCAGCGGCCACGGCCCACGGGCCCAGCTGCTTCGCGGCATGTGGGATCTTCCCGGACCGGGGCACGAACCCGTGTCCCCTGCATCAGCAGGCGGACTCTCAAGCGCTGCGCCACCAGGGAAGCCCCCACAGTCATGTTTTGTGATCTGCGTGGGCACACTGGTGTTGAATAATATATTGTGAAATTTTCTCATGGTGGCTGCTGTGCAGTTGCTGCAGGAGGAGTGATGACACTTTGAATTACACGCAAGGGAACAGGCAAGTTGTATCTAGTGGCTAGCCAAGGTAAATGAATGAAGCTGCTGCTGCTTCTGGGATGATCTGTCTCCTTTTATTATCGAGTCTCTGTAACGTTGATGATATCTATCCTGTTCACAATCTTTGGTATGGCTATTATCTTCCTAATCCTCGTTGCATCTGTAATACCTCAGTAATAAGTTATTGCTAAGTAAGAGATGCTCACTATACATACCTGATAGTATTTTTGTTAACATCCCCATTTAACAGCTGGGAAAACTGAGGCAGGGAGAGGTCCATAACCTTCCCAGAACACACATCACAGCAGAGGCAGGCTGAGCTGGGATCATAAAACCTGGCGAATAGGTGTTCGCTGACACTTCTGATTTACCAAAGTGTATGTACCCTGAGAAGGGTATATTTATAGGAGAAACCTAGTATATGCAGAGCATGAACTCAGGTTTTGAAAACTGAAGAACATTAGAAAAGTTGTTCAGAAGAGTCATGTGAAAAGTGTTCTGAATTATGAGAATGATTTTTTTTCTGATTTCATGTTAAAATTTCTTGGGCAAGGCAGATGTTTTTCTTATTTTGTTCATTTCATCTGTGTAATTAGAATGCAAGTCTAAAAACTGTTCTAGAATTGTAAAAGTCATGGCTGTAAAGGACTTGGAGATCATCTAATCCAGGCATCCTCTATCTCTAAGTCCACTGGAGGAATTACATGGTCAGTCACTGAACGTAACTGATCCTACTCAGGTTTTTCTAGAAAGCACAGAAGGCAGCACAGCTCTTATCAGGATCTTTCCTTCAGCACATGCTATCAGTACCATTCATCAAGTATATATTTTATTCTAAGGAAATAAAAATTGCTTCATCCATAAGTGGTTGAGAACCCCGTTAGGTAATCTGTCTTCCCAATTTTGTATTTGCAAAAACTAAGGTTCATATGTTATGAGTTGAACTGTGTCCCCCAACAAAGATATGCTGACATCCTAACCCCCAGTACCTCAGAATGTGGCCTCATTTGGAAATTGTGTCTTTACAGAAGTGATCAAGCTAGTCGTTGGGAGGACCTAACCCAGTATGACTGGTGTCCTTATAAAAAAATAGGAATTTGGACACAGAGACAGACACACACACAGGGAAGACAGCCATGTGAAGACAGAGGATTAGAACGATGCAGCTACAAGCCAGGGAACATAAGAGATTGCTAGTATACCAACAGAACCAGGAAGAAGCAAGGAAGGATTCTGGCCCTACGGATTTCAGAGGGTGGTGGCCCTCTGACACCTAGATTTCAGACTTCTAGCTTTCAGAAGTCTGGAGCCCATTCTGTCTGTGACCCAGGTTCAGTGCCCAGTGCCTGCTTCTAGAAATAATCCGTTTCATTTCTTTGCCTGTAAAGGTAAATGTATCAAATTTAACATTGTTAGGAGGGACTATCATTTCACTATTGCCCATTTTTAGTTACTTTTGTACGTGAATGATTTCATTTATAACAAGTTCCTGAAATCTAATAATTTCGGGCTCAGACTTCATCTCTGAAAATTGAAAAATTCAACTTGAGGAGGTACAAGTTTTTCAGTCATTCATTTCTCACAGTTGATCTGCGAAATTTAGAGAACACTATTATTATTCTATCTTTTCCTTTACTAAGTGTGAATATTGAAATCATGCTTTATGAAATATGTCACAACCCGTAGTAGTCAAAGAATTAGAGAGTCATCTAAACTTGACTGACCATATCTCATGGGCACACCCTTCTCCAGAAAGTGGACATAAGACTCAGTGTATACATTTCATGAGATAAATCTAATGTGAGTACCAAATAATAGATTCAAAAATAATTTTTCAAGGATTGAATGAGTCTACAAATCAAAATATGAATGCCTATAAAAATACATTTTATTAAGAATTGGCATGATGGAAAATCCCATTTAAAAAATCCCCCCTTTCAAGTTAAAATTAATTAGTAAATTAAAAAGAGAAATGTACATGCCTCACTAAACTCAACAAATTAAAAACTGGAACGTGGATCAATCAAGTCTTCCCCCAGGCCTTTTCATTGTGTGTACATTAATTGGAATAATGCTGTGTTCATTTTGTAGAAAGCGACCATGTTTTTAAACACCTCCATTTGGTCTGACTGGGTTTAATTAAAACCTGATAGTATCAGAATCGGGACCCTGAGAATGAAGAGATTTATTATTGTCTGGTTCAGATTTCAGCCAAGAAAATCACTCTCTCGTAATAATCCAAAGGTCTGATCCTTGGAAATGTCACCCAAACTAGGCCAGTTGAAGTTCCCAAAGGCTAACAGGGTTTTTCCTTATCAGGACATATTTCTGATCCCCTACACAATCTCCTCTTAGCTTCATCGTGTTAGACCTGTTTCTATTTATTTTGACATTCCAAAACAGAAGTGCTCCGATATATCTGTTCTACTAATCTCAGCAAAATCAGTGCCCCTTGTGTTCAAAAACAGCATCTATGTGAACATATTTCCCATATTTGTTCCCGCAGGCTACTTTGTAACAAGTCATAAACAATTACCTTTGTATTCCGTTATTACAGGGCAAAATAATGTTGATTTGATGTGAAGAGGATTAATCTTAAAAATCAACCTGTATTTCTGATGCATGACCACGTATTAAACTTACAAAACACGTAGTCAGTCGTTTTAGGAATTGCTTCACAATTTAGATGTTTTTGACTCACAATCGTCATACTGTATGAGAAAGTGCTTTTGTGTTTATTCTCTCATTTGCTGTGTCATAGAATCCCTATGAGATGGGTAAGTAGCCACCCCCCCTCCCCTGTTTACTTGGAAATTGAAGCTGAGAAAAATGCAATGAATTTCTGAAGGTCACATATAGTAAAGCTTAGAGTTAAAGGAGAATGTGAAATTTGTCCTGTTGGAAAAAAAAAAATCCACTATAACAATTTATTTGAAATTTGAATGGTATAACTTCAGTAGGAAATTATTGTCAGTTATGATATTGGACCATTATTAAGTAAATGATACCACTATTTTGACAGGAATAGGACTTTCTAAAACACCTAAGATGTTAATTGAACACTCAGAGAGACTATTATCAGAAGATTTGTTTTGCATGGAAAATTTTGAGTGATCTTTAAATTGTTTATTCTGTGTCTTAGGTTTCTATTTTTATTCAGTTTTAGAAACTCTGAAATAAGAGCTTATTTAAAAAATATTTGATGCCCCCTGCCCAAGTCTGATAGATTTGTATCCTGTGATTGCTAAATGGTTAGATTTTTATCTTAAAGTTCCAGCCTCTGCCCTCATCATAGATACAGGTAGCAAACAACAAAGTATCAATACGAAGCAAATACATTGAAAACTTTTAGGAACTTTATTTTTAACTAGTTTATGTTTATTTGCTAATATATTCTCTGAATAACAACGTAATTATTCATCTAGAGTCATCCACAGTTATATGAAGTGCTGTAAGTGAAAGTAATGATAGATGCTTTGAGCAAGAAGGCAAACTCCGGCAAAATCTGTGATGAGGACTGTGCAGATATGGATGTCAGGCATTTGTCACGTTCTCATTGAACACTGAGTAGTTAGTAGGTGTGCTGTATAGAGATTTGAGAATTTTTTTTTTTGCGGTACGTGGGCCTCTCACTGTTGTGGTCTCTCCCGCTGCGGAGCACAGGCTCCGGACGCGCAGGCTCAGCGGCCATGGCTCACGGGCCCAGCCGCTCCGCGGCATGTGGGATCCTCCCGGACCGGGGCACGAACCCGTGTCCCCTGCATCGGCAGGCGGACTCTCAACCACTGCGCCACCAGGGAAGCCCAGAGATTTGAGAATTTTTGAATTTTATTTTGGAAGTTATTTTAAATGGCTATAATCAGCAGCATTTATTAAGAGCTAACAGTGCATTTTTGTGTATAAAACAAGTTAGACAAAGTCTCTGATCTCTTGAGTTTCCAAATTAAAATTGACGACACTGATGTGGTTAGAAATGACAGGCAAATGACTGGCATTCCATGTGAATATGAGCAGTACTGACAGGAGAGACAAACACTGGGGTTGAACAGGCACATTGATGTCAGGTTTCCGTGTATTAGTTTCTTCTTTATAGAAGCTTCCTCAAATCAACCTGTAAGCCTGTATTAAGGGTCCCATGCTGTATTGAGGAAACTTCCAAACATAACACAATTAGAGTATCCACTAGGTATTAGAACTCAAACTGTACCACTGTTTTCACTGGATGGTTACCCTTTTGTCCGTGTTCTAGTATTACCTTGATATTTCAGCATTTAAGTAATTTATTAGTTTAGGAGCATCTCCTAGGTGCCAGGCACAGTGTCAGGCTCAGTGGATGGCTGTTAGGCATGCCGTCAAGGAGTTTGCATTGTTTTTAAGGCAGATGTTTTGAGCACGGTATGGAAAGTGAGTAGATTGTAATATATTCCTTTTTCTAACTCTGCCCTTATTCGTGTTCTTTAAGTAAATCAGATTCTACCTCATGAAGCTCTCTCCCTCTTCCCCATCTCCTCCATTCCTGTTGGCTCAGATCCTCCTTAGCTCCTGCCCAGATTATAAGATTATTTCTTAACTGGTCTTCATGCAGGCTCCCACCTTCACCTGACCCCAATGTGTTATACACTTTCTTAGATGGGATCTTTCTCAAGAACAAACCTTTGTGTCCACCTAGAGGGGTGGGATAGGGAGGGTGGGAGGGAGATGCTAGAGGGAGGGGATATGGGGATATATGTATACATATAGCTGATTCACTTTGTTATACAGCAGAAACTAACACAACATTGTAAAGCAATTATGCTCCAATAAAGATGTTAAGAAAAAAAAAAAAGAACAAATCTGAACAAAGCAGTGACTGTCTTAAACCCATAGTATAAATATTCCAAGTTCTTAGCCTGCCATTTCAGCCCCTTCAAAGTTTGACTGCCCCCTGCCCCCAACCTTTTTTTAGTGCATCCTAAATACAGCCCATCAGTGGACAAGTCTTCTTTTCCTGAACAAATAACCCATGTACTGTCCCATTCTGAGCATTTGCCAGTGGTATTCCATCCACCTGGCATGATCCTTCAGACACCTTGATCTCCCTCCATTTCTTTCTATCAAGACCCTCTTACACCTTCAAAACACGTATTAAATGGTTTATGCAGTCTTTGTTTGAGGAACAGATATTTTAAGGGTTATAGTATTATATTTTAATTCTTTTTTTTCGTAATGTTTTTATTATTTCTGGAAAATCAAGTCAGAGTTCACACGGCAAGGCCGCACTTTCACCCAGGACATATTTCACCCAGAACGTATTTAAATTCTTTATTTACATCTTTCTTTCCCTCTAGGGAATGAGATTTCCTTTGAGATGGACACTCATTTAGTTTTTGTTTCTCTTCTATAACCCAGCATCTGGTAGTTAGTTAGTGCTTAATAATTGTGGAGTTAGTGAATAATACATACGTCATGTAGGTCTCTTCATCAAAACATGTCTATCTTGGGCTTTAAGAGGCATTCGTCCTTTACTCTTCCCAGAGCTATCTAATTGATGAGCAGAGTATGATCTACCTCTAATGGGTAATGCGTGTCATGAGATTAATTTTTTTTATCGTCTCATCCACATTCACATTCACACTTTAAGTGCAATGTTCTGAGTGGGAAGAGCCCTTACACTAATCTGTGTAATTGAAAACATGCAAATCTGAATGCTTGTCAACCACTCTAGACCTTGGGCACAATTTATGGCTCAAGGATCCTTTAAAGGTGTTCAAGTTGCAGTTGAGATTTAAATTAACTCTTTAAGGGAAGAAAAGAACAAGCTTCCCCCTTTTCCTTTTGTTCTCTATTTCCTTTTGTTGGGTTTCTGATTTATTAGGCTTTGACTTTCTTTTGTTAATAATACCTGTTGTTAATATTGCAACCTCAGGTGAAAACACTGAGGAGGTGTTTTATGGTCTTCATCGTTGAATGTGAAAGGGTGAGATGCTGTATCCCAATTCAGATGTATCTTCAAGTGGAACATTTCCTTGGGGGATGAGACAGAAATGGGAATGGACTTTAAGTTGAAAATGTTATTTTAATTCTGTGTTTAGTAGGGGTCTTCTAAGTGATCTTGCCATTAATCTCCTTCCCACAAATTGCCCCATCACACGAGCAATCTGCAGCTATATTTATAGACTTGGTTTTTTCTAAAGCACACGCACGTTCATATAATTTCTACTTTAAAGTGTCTGATGTCTCCTTTTGCCTTTAAAATATATTCTGAACCCTTTAACTTCATTTACAAAGATCTGAGTATCTTGACCACAGCCTACCTAGAATCCTTGGTAATTTCCTGTACACACTAAAAAAACCCATCACAGCAATCGCATCCTGCCTTTAGTTCAGCTCTCACTATTGCCTCTACCTCTCAAGGAAGAATTCACTGCTTCCATATTTGTGATTCCATTAGCAAGTTATTCATTCATGATATGTGGGGAGTAAAATGTAGAGGATAAGGGCTAGTGTTTGACAGGCACACCTTGCTGTACGCATTCTTGATGTGGGACCTTTGGCAGATGCCACATAGTAAGGAGCTCTCTGTATGTCTCAGTTCCATCATTTATACAAGAGGGGAAATGATATTACTCTAGGAGGATTATTTCGAGGATTTTCAAAATAATGCATAGAAAATATTTAATGCATGTCAGGCACACAGTGAAGACTGAGCCACTAGTAGGAAAAACAAATGTGTGCTCATATATTATTTTAATTTGCTTATGTGTCTTTCTCCTCTACTAAAATGAGAAGGCCAGAATTCCGTCTCTGTCTTCATTGTACGTAAAGCATCCAACAGCTCTTGACATGCAATATCGTCTCATGTGGTTTTTGATGTTAATATGTATGGAAGGTCACATACTGGTCCAAGCATTAATTATTTGAAGAATTATTATTACAAGAAGATTATTAAAATAAGTTTTAAATACCCACATTAATGCTGTTATTGACGCTCAAGTATTTTGAGAGGCATTTTGCTCACAGAGAAAAGGAAATGAAAGGAACTGTGTGAAACACAGTTTAAAATAACAAATCCCCAAATGTCAGATATTGTATCTCTTTACTGGAGAATTACCCCTGGAGCCAATTTAGAAATAAAAACAATGTCAGTATTTATGAAATCTCTCTTTGGTTCAGATTCTGCAGGTAGAACCAGTATAAGTGGAAGGTTTCCTAAATAATTCCAGAGTAGCTAGAGGCAGGAATAGCAGTCACCAGGCACAGGCTTATCACTTGCTACTAGAAATGAGTCATGCTTAAATTTACTGTTTAATACAGTTAAAATATCTTACACCTAAAGAAGTAATTATAATTCTCTATTCCGCAATATTTTCAATAATACTCCTCAAATTTAAAAAGAGATGAATCTAATGCTTATGATTTTTCCTTAAAGAGTCCCTTAGTGTGGAATGGGTGTGTATATAGAGGTGTGTGTGCTTTTTTTTTTTTTTTTTTTTTGCGGTATGCGGGCCTCTCACTGCTGTGGCCTCTCCCGTTGCGGAGCACAGGCTCCAGACTCCCAGGCTCAGCGGCCATGGCTCACGGGCCTAGCCGCTCCGCGGCATGTGGGATCCTCCCGGACCGGGGCACGAACCCATGTCCCCTGCATCGGCAGGCGGACTCTCAACCACTGCGCCACCAGGGAAGCCCCTGGCCCACTTTTTAATTGGGTTAATTTCTTTGTATTATTTCAGGATTCTGTATTCTTTGTACAAGTATTCTATATACAAGCCCCCTAACAGATTTGTGATTTGCAAATATTTTCTGCAACCCTCTGGGTTGTCTTTTTACTTTCCTGATGCAATCATTGTGTGTCATGTTTATTTTTAAAACAAAAAGCAGACAAATTATTCTAAATGCCAGATTTTAAGGTTAATGGTCATTGTCTTGACTTATCTAGAAGTATATATTTTTGTATTGGTCTTCTCTGAAATTCTGAGTTTTTTGAATTGAAACATTTTGAAAAACAAAATTCTTCATTATTTCCCAAACTGTGGTCTGTGGTACACAGGTGCTCTATGAGAAATTAGTTCAGTTTCTGAGATAAACTACATTTGAGAAATTGAGGCTATTGAGAAATTCATTTGCTATATTTATCACTCTGAGGTCATAATATTAAAGGACATGTGAAATTTTGTGTTAAAAATAACATGTGTCTAGCCCAATATTTCTAAAATCTTTTAAGATGATTTTCCCCCAAACAACTACTAACAACTAATGATTTTTTCCCTAAAACAACTAAACCAGGTTCTATAAAACATACTTCAGAAACATTGTGGGTTTTTTTCCCCCAGAAACATTGTTTTAATCTGTTTTCCAAACTGGTTTTACCTGGTTCTCACCATTCTGGGCCTTTGTCCTTTTTAAATAAATAAATAAATAAAACAGTGACGGTCACTTTTTATTCAAGAACCAGATGTATGGCAACAAGGGGAACCGAGATATCCACAGATTATTTCTACCATCTTTGTTGAGTTCACAAGGCTGAATTTGATATAAGTATCACATACATAATGGGAATCAAACTAATGACATAAAGGATTCCTCTGTGTACCAAACATATGGTTAGAATGTTATAATTTTGCTTTGGAACGAATCCAAATTCAGTTAATGTGTGGATCTGTTTCTCTTCGAAGGCCTTTTCTGGTCTATACTGGTTGCCTGGCATTACTGCTGCTTGTCCATAAGAGTATGTGCGTGCATGCGCACGTGTGTGTGTGTGTTTGCATTTGTACATGTCTGCTCAAATTGATTTCAATGATGACATTTTCATGGCTTCAGTATGTCGGGGCAGAGGCGATTATCTCTTCCTCCTGGTTACTTTGGGTCAGATGATCATTGCTTCATCTCCAGAATCCTAAAGCACTTCCAGGCGGGAAGAATAGAAAGGGAGAAGGGCAAAAAGAGACAAGCTAGCCAAGTCTTTCCCCCTTTTAAAGTGCTTTCTTGGAAGTTTCCCATAGTGACTTCCGTTAACATCTGATGGGCCAACATTGTGTCCCATGGCTTCCTGATCTATAAGGGAGGGGAGGTCAGGAAATGTTTTTAAGCTAGGCACATTGCCGTCTCTGCAAAAATTGGATTTGTGTGAAGAGTAAGAGTAGATGTATATGGTATGGGAAACTAGCAGTCTTTGCCACATAAGGCAAGGGATGAAAGAAAATTATAAGTTAGAGAGTGAAGGGACAAAGTGTCTTTACTACTTGTGTTCTCTTGTTTGCATCCTGATATACAGCAACTCAGAATGTCTCCATTTCCATCTAGGGGTACCACAGAATCTTAAAACTAAAATAGTAGGCATTTTATTCATTATAATTTGACAAACATATCACAAGATGCTGCTTTTTTTTTTTTTTAATAGCAAGAGGACTCTAGGGAGAATGAAATTGAAGACAAAGAAGTCTTTTCACAGCTCTAGAATTTTTGAATCAACTCATTTTTCAAATTCCTAACCAGTGGACTTCTCTTACTTAATTTTCTTCTGGGCAAACTAATTAGTCATTCTTTAAACAAATGTTTACCGAGTCCCTTAACTGCTGCCAGGTACAGTGCATATAGAAAATAAGACCAAAAGATTTTTGGTCCTCGAACTCACTTTCTAGAATGGGAGATAGACAATAAGCAAGTAATGAAATAAATAGGCAAGATAATTTCAGATTGCCATTAAATACAGGAAACAGATGGTCATGCTGAAGAGAATTGGGGAAGATGAAGGTAAGGCTGGCCTCTTTTCTTTATTCCCTAACTCCAGTACCTAGTATCAAGCCTGGCTGAGGGTAGGTGCTCAGTATCTATTGGCTGATGCTGGATGGATGGAGGCATGGATGGATGGAAGGGTGGCTTATTCGTTAGTCTTGGAAAATATCTCTGAGGCAGTGCTGTTCGAAATGATACCTGAAGGGTAAGGATGAGCTAACAATGCTAAGAAATGGAAAAATTCATTCCGGGCACAGTAAACAGTATTCAAGCCCTGTAGGTTATAGCAGTGAGTTCAAATTTAATTCTAAATGAAATGAGAAGCCATTGAATGGTTTTACATTGAAGATCTCATTTTACCTTCATAAAAATTATGTCAACTTGGTCATCTTACTATTATTTCCATTTTACAATGTGGAAACTGGACCTAGAAATGATAAAAATAACTTACTCAGATTCATAGAGCTAGTAAGAGTGAAATTAGGGTTTGATTTCAAGAAATTGGACTCCAGAGTCTATCTTAACCTCAAAACAATCTTATAAAGACTCAATAAATATACTGTAATATGTACAGTAACTTGAATAACAGCACCTGTATTGTTAAATCAGGAAGAAGGAGAGAGGCTGAAAATAAGGTCTCTGACAATATAATGGATTCAATTTTTAAGCATTTTTAAAAACATTTCTTAGCCTGACTTACAAATTGAACACATAGTGTAGTCTCTCAGAGCCTCCCCGATTGACTTTATCTTTTGAAGTCAAAATTGTGTTTTTTGTAATATATTATAAATTAGATTATTCTAAGTGGTCTAGTTTATGGTTCTAATGAGCTCTTTGAATATATGGAACTTGCAAAAAATTTTTTTTCTTTAAGTTTTGAATAACGGTAGCTTGAAAGATGAAAAACATTACAGGCTAGAGGTTCAGTTTGGCTACACTTCTAAAGCTGTGACTATACCTTGTGTAATTTATTGATTCTGAAAAATTGAATTTGTCATCTTCTAAGGATACTATCTTGGGCATTTTTTATATGCCCTGCAGCCAGAAACCATATTAGAACAGTCATTCCCCCATGACCACTTCCAAAAAAGAAGAAATGTAGCCTAACAGGAAAATCGCCCTAATACTTCCATCAATGGCAATAATTCTCAATTTTCAAATGTGACTTTATGATCGTTTTTGAATCCCACAATTCTGTCTTAAATTCCTCAACAAAAGATGAGAAACTATTTTCTGTGGCAATTTCATTAAAAACTTTGGCTGTGACACAGCAATAACTGTACAAATATCTTATTTGTCAAATTACATCCTTCCCTCTATATCTAGATAACAATTTATGTTGAAACACGTGTCTTGGTGAAATATTTAATACTTCCAGTCATGGCTGGAAGAAAATAAAATGTGTTTAATAGAAAATAATGTTTTATTGTATACTTCCTTTAGGATGCCCCCTTCCCACAAAAAAAATTTCAAAACTCAATTGAAATTGAGTTTTCAATTTAGATAAATAATCAAAAAAGCAGGAATACAATCCACTGTATATTATTGATTCAAATTGACAAAGTTAGTGGTAAATTGATACATTAATCAACCTTCCTCTTCTGCAACCCAGAATCATGTTTTTGTTGTTGTTGTTGTTTTTAATTAATTACTTATTTTATTTTTGGCTGCGTTGGGTCTTCGTTGCTGCGCGCGAGCTTTCTCTAGGTGCGGCGAGCGGGTATTACTCTTTGTTGCGGTGCACGGGCTTCTCATTGTGGTGTCTTCTCTTGCTGTGCAGCATGGGCTCTAGGCGTGTGGGCTTCAGTAGTTGTGGCTCTCGGGCTCTAGAGCGCAAACTCAGTAGTTGTGGTGCACGGGCTGATTTGCTCCGCAGCATGTGGGATCTTCCTGGACCAGGACTCGAACCCATGTCCCCTGCATTGGCAGACGGATTCTTAACCGCTGCGCCACCAGGGAAGTCCCTGTTGTTTTTTTTGGCCATACCGCACAGCTGTGGAATCTTAGTTCCCCGACCAGGCATGGAACCCAGACCCCCGGCAGTGAGAGCACTGAGTCCTAACCTCTGGACTGCCAAGGAATTCCCCAGAATCATGTTTTTTTTTAATAATTATTGTTAGGTAGCTATTTGTCTTTTTCCTCATTTTTTTTTTTCTCACCATATTCACTTTTTAAGTTCTTCTTTCCTATGTTTTGCCTTTAATACAGGCTCTGGTACATAGTAGTTGCTTTAAAAAAAAAAAGAAAACGGTAAAAACAGAGTGAATTAGTCAGTACTTGAGGTAAGAACAAAGTAGAGAAGAACATATTAATCCTTTTTGAACTTGTGATTCTACCCACCCTCAGTTCATAAAGTACAAACAGTTTTACATCATGCTCTGATCTTCCTTTTTTCCTCCCCCCCTTCCCTTTTCCTCGCCACATCATCTTATATTCGAGTTTCTTTTCCTTCATCCCTAGGGACCCGTGTAATATGTCCCAAAAGGGAATAAATTTCCAAGGAAACCTTTTCTTTCTGCAAAAGAACATTGGTTGTGGTATAAACAAACCCATGAAATTACTTTCAATGTATCAAATGAGTCTTGGAGCCATGAAGAATTGAGGGGCTATATCAAATTTGGGGATGTGGATATACTCTGCCTTAAACTTGAGCTGAGAAACTGTCTTCAGGCTTTATCATAAATTATTTCCAGCAGCATTTAGGGAGCTAAGGACAAGATGCACATGTTTTATTAAAACTTACATATCGTAGAAGTGGAACGAAAGTAGTTTTGGCAATATCAAGTTAAGTGGAAAAAGAAGAAACCCAAGGGACATATAATGGGGCTGGCATATACTGTTCACTTAGTCAATCTATCCTTTTCTCCACAACCCCCCAAAGTGAGGCTGTTTGGGGAAGAGAAGTAGCATGGAAAATGTGTGGAATTTTGTCATTTTGCTGAAGTTTTTTTGGCACTGATGAAAAACGTAGCTAAGCGTTGGATAAAATAAGGCTTTATATTTTTTACAAAAAAACATTTTTGGAAAAAAGTAACTTTCGCATTAAGAGGAAATCATATGAAAATGAATTCAGTACTTTATGTCATTTATCAGACATAAATTGAGTTTAATTTTTTAAGTCGTGTATTATTGAGATTTATTTTTTAAAGTCACGCTATTGATTTTTAAGACCATTTCTAAGAAAGATGGTTTAAGTGGAAATTTTTCTCTGATTTAGTTAGTTTTGTTGCTCTACATAACAGCTTAAAAACTAAGTAGTAACATATCTATATTTTTATAGGTCCAGAAAAGTAAGTGTTTCGGAGATCAAAGTACTTTTCCCATTTTCCAGCACACATTATTAATTTTAATGCTACAATTTAAGAAATTGTATGTTATTTATACCACATGCAATATATGAGAATGTTTGATTAAGCAAAAGAAAAAAAAACCTTAAAGTTAACCAAATGCAAGACCTCATGAATCTTGTTAAGGTTTTTGCCACAACCGAGGCTGTATCTAAATTTCATTATTTTTCCCTAGGATTTCCAAATTTTTCTTCTAAAGAAAGATCAGTCTTATAGGTTAGTCTCATGAAGTTGCTGTCATGTCATGAGGTTTGACTGAGTCTTAATAACTTTCCGGGGAAAAGAGCCTTGAATAAGGCATTGTATAAATGGGATCTCTGAGTATATAGGGAAACTGAGAAATATTAGCAAGAGCCATTCTAAAGACCACAGGTGAAGAGCTAGAAATAATGAATGAAACTCTTTTTTGTATGTGTGCTTTCTGCTCAATTACCCAAATTGGCAGAAATAATACAGGCGGTAGTTTAACAAACTGTAAAATGCAGATTTATAGCTGTGTTCAATGCTGCTCAGAGATTTGGGTTTCACCTGAAGTGAGTTTGATAGAGTTAAAAAAGTATAGCCACAATGCCTTGTTTAACATGTCCTAAGAAAACTGCATTTTGTTTTGCTGTTCAGAACTTAAAAACGTTTTATTGTGGTTATTTTAGAAACATTTGCATGGATTTGAGGGGTTTCTTTGTTTAGTTTCGTTTGCTTGTTTTTTCAGGCCTGTCACTTGCATTGGGAATTCCGTTGTGTTTCCAATTAATAGATCCACCTGAAGGTACAAGCCTTGTCCATATTGAACAGACTCTCGAGTAGCTTTTTCCTCAGCTGATCTTTCCAGATGTTTATTTGCGACACTCAGCGTTTTGCTATTCTATGTGCCTCATGAAAATTAAGCCACCCCAGATCTCATGTCTCCATATCTCTTGTCACTAAGGGGACCTAGTGATGTTAAAATTTGGATTTTCCAATTATTACACAGAAAATAAATCTGAATCTGATTCAGTAGACTCAGTAGACCTCATGGACACGTTACATGTGTTACATATTACTCTGAGAAATGATGCATGACGTTTGTTTTACTTATAAATTTGATCAAGTTTTGTAAATTGGATGTTGCCATGGTCAGGGAATGGATTTTTCCCACTCTAGCTTAATAAAAAGTAATCACATATATGTAATTTGAATTATACTTTTCTTAAAGAATTAGAATATATTAACACCTAAATAAAATCATGTAATTATTAAAAATGATAAAAATAATAGCTAAGATTTAATGTATACTAACTGTGTACCAGATACTATGCTAAGCCTTCTTTATGTAATAACTCATTTAGAGTTAGATGCCATTATTATCTAAATGTTAGAAATACAGAAACTGAGGCACAGAAACATTAAGTAAATTGTCCAAGATTATGTATCTAGCAAGATTGAATATCATGTCAGATGTGGGATTTGCACCAACAAATCCAGCCTCTAGAACCCACATGCTTGACTACTGTGCCAGAGTTTATTAATGATTCAGAAAGTACTTCAAGATCCTGTGGTGCCTCAGGGTTGGGAATAGCAACATTTGCTATGTTTACATAGAACACTGGGCTAGATATTGTGGGTACCCAATAAATATTTGTTGAAAGGATGTATGAATGAGTGAGTGAGTGAATGCAGGAATGAATAATAGGTACTACTGAGATATGCTATTAGAGAATTTGGCATAACTTAAGCTCTGACATATAATTTACTATACATTTTGAAGTAATTCCATAGCCAACATTGAAAAATATGATTATAGTATTTACAGAGGCTTTCCCAAGAAATTAAATTTTTCTCATATTCCGCAATTTTTAAAGGAGGTGGAGACTAGGAGTGGAAAATGGATTTTGGAGAAATAAGTCTATCACATTAACTACCACCATGAGTTCCATGAAGACAAATCAAATCCCATGTCTTTTCCATTTTCCTTACCAATATACTTAGTTGACCAAGACCTGATACTTGGTTTGAACTCAATAATTATGTATTGTTAAAGGTTGTACAGTAGAAAAAGTATATGATTTGTAGTCAGCAGAACTGAATTTTAATCCATCCAGTGGGCTAGTGGCTATGTTTCAAGTTCACTTCTCTTTACTCATTTCCATATTTATAAAGTAAGAATGATATGCCTCTATTCTTTGATAATGAAAAAATAAATGTATAAGAAAAACATTTAGAAAACTGTAAAAAAAAAAAATCCTCAGAATGTGTTCCGTGGAAAGCTGTTAATCTCTTTCGAAACAAAAGTGTTCTGTTCAAATATGTTGAAGATATTAGTTAAATGGAGTTCCTTTGTTTAATACTTCACCAGAGTTTAATAACGCTAGTAAGAATGGGGAGTATCCAAGTACTAATTATATTATGCAGAATTTCACAAGCTTGTTTTACTGTATTGTCATTTCTTTATAAAATATCTAATAGGGGAACACTGCTTAAGCACAATACTGTTGTGATTGCATTATTAGTAGCATAGTACCCAACATACAAATTAGCAATAAAGAGTACAAAAATTCCATGTAATCAAGATAGTCAAGATCTATTAAGTAAAAATAATGGAAGCTTTGTAGCTCAGTAGCTGCCTATAGGTTTAGGGTGGTGATTGTTATTGTGATGACAGGGACAGAAATAGAATTATGAAAACATTCTAAACCAAAGTGTGGGAACACCATTATCGCCATTAATCAGAAAAAGATACAGGACTTAACAGCAGAGAGACTGGGATTTCGAACTCCAGGATATTTGAATTTCTTTCTATTTGAAGTTTTCTCATTCCCCTGTGTTTATGAAATTTATACTGGCTGCTGGGTTGGAACGCTGAGTTAGGATCAGGGATTTATTCTCTGCCAAGTGAATGGAATTTAGGTAGTTATCACCAACTGTGAAAGGAAAAAAAAAACCCTTGATTTCAGTCCTAGGTAGTGCTTTACTGTTTTCAGGCTCTCAGTGCTTTCTAAGGAGGGTCAGTTCTAAAGAATCCTTTTTCTCGTGCTAATTTGTCTGAAGATTCAAGATGGGGAGAATAGGAGAACGCGGGGAATGATAAAAAAAAAAAAAACAAAAAAACGAGATTTAGCTCTCGGGGAGGATCCTTGAGGCATGAAAGGTTGAGACCTTTAAGCTGAAAAAGACTCATTTCCCTCCCCATGCCTCCCGCCCCTCCCCCCCGCCCCCCACCAGGAGTAAAGGGCAAGAGGTAGTAACAGCTATAAAAAAATAAACAAAAATGCTTTGTGACACCCTCTGAGATACCTGCTGGATATTTGAGTGGCTTTTTGCAGTATTCTGTGTGGTGTAATCATGCCCGGTCTCCCCTTAGCTTTTCAATAATGTCCCCATCACTTGATAATGCCTTGTAGAGTGGAATGGATTTAGCATGTGGGGGGATGTGATGAAGTGGTGGTAGTGAAGCTAGGCTCTGGGTGAGAACTGAGGCTGCTGATGGTATCTGGTTTACACGAAGGAGGCTGATGGAGTCTCCCAGGAAGTCTGTGTTTGATTTGGACCATAGACCAAAGTAGTTAAGAAAATCCCTGAGGCTCCCCACGTTGTCACCCAGCCCTCCAGGGTTCTTCGCTGGGCTTTGGGGCCTCAAAAGGCCCAATAGAGATGGTATTGGAAAAGATCTACCCTCCTTTATAATTAAATTTACAGATTTTCAGTTCCCTTTTCGGCAGAGCACAATATAGCCTTGACCCCCATTGATAACAAGAGGCGAAGGAAAGAAACATCAAGGATTAAGAGCAGTTCCCCTAAAAGGACTAGATGGGAGCTGCACTGGTCTACAGTGTCCATCACAGATCGTCCCAGGCCAGGGGACTCCTGTCTAGTGGGCCCTGCAGGCAGGGGAGCGGGCAGTCCAGGCCCATCTTCCTACATAGAATCCTAGAGAGCGAAAACATAAGTACTAAGGAGATTATGAAAAGAGCATGCCAAGGGAAGAATCCAAAGGGAACATGCCAAGGTTAAAGAAGAGCTTTAATTTCCTTATGAATTTGAAAGTCCCAGGCTTCTCATAGTAACTGCAATTAAAAGGCAGCCCCTGCCCTTATGCATTTCATGACTCTTGAAAAACAAAACCGATGTGTAAAGAGACAACAAAATTGTACTGTGACTAATACAAGGGTGCCTTTGTGGCATATCGTATATGCTTCATAAATTTTTGTTGTATTGAATAAGACTGAGTAAGAGACCCGGGAAGGGAGAATCCCTGCTCCACGAGTATTTCTCTAGAGAATATACTTTGTTTTTCTTTCTTTTTTTTTTTTTCCTGCGGTACGCGTGCTCAGCGGCCATGGCTCACGGGCCCAGGCGCTCCACGGCATGTGGGATCTTCCCGGACCGGGGCACGAACCCATGTCCCCTGCATCGGCAGGCGGACTCTCAACCACTGCGCCACCAGGGAAGCCCTACTTTCTTATTTTTAATTAATGGAGTTAATGACTAACTTTTCTGGACAATTTCATACCAGAGGAAAGGGAGTAAATACCAAATATAGACTTAAAAGATCCAACTGTTTTAAAATTTTAGGTGAAGGATGCTCTGCTGCTCCTCAGTTGTACCACTTGTACTCCCATCTCAGGGCCTTTGCACCTCTGTATCTTCTGTCTCGCGTGCCCATCCCCCAGATACCTGTGTGTCTGGCTCTCCCACTTTATACAGGTCTCTGATAAATGTCACTTTTTCAGAAAGGACTTCCCTGATCTACTTAAATAAAATTAGCTCTGTTCCCAGCCCCGACTCACCACTTGCCTCTCATTCTCTATCCTTTACGCTACTCTAGGCATCTTTATAGCTTTATCATCATCTGGTCTGTTTATTTGTGTATGTTCTATCTCCTTTCATTAGAATTTTAAGAGCCAGGAGAAGAGAGATGCATCTTGGTCTGTTCACTAGTATATACGTTATGTCTGGAAGAGTTCCTTGCATTATAATAGGCACACAGTAAATATTTGCTTAATGAATAAATGATTACATAAAAAGAGGGTTTTGTTATACTTCCATGTATGTACTATACAGAGTATATATTCATATACATATAATATATAAATTTTAGTGTATATATATTATTTTTATGTTTTCAAAACTATAGTAATTTTCTTTTTGTAATTTATTTTTTATTGAAGTATAGTTGATTTTAAATCTATTAGTTTCAGGTGTACAGCAAAGTGATTCATATATATATTCATATATATATATATGAGTATATATATTTTTTCTTTTTCAGATTCTTTTCCTGTATAGGTTATTACAAAGTATTGAGTATAGTTCCCTGTGCTATACAGTAGGTACTTGTTGTTTATCTATTTTCTATACAGTAGTGTGTGTCTGTTAACCCCTGACTCCTAATTCATCCCTCCCCCCACTTTTCCCTTTGGCAACCATAAGTTTGTTTTCTATATCTGTGAGTCTATTTCTGTTTTGTAAATAAGTTCATTTGTATCATTTTTTTAGGTTCCACAAATAAGTGATGTAATATATTTGTCTTTCTCTGTCTGACTTACTTCACCTAGTATGATAATCTCATCCATGTCGCTGGAAAGAGCATTATTTCATTCTTTTTAATGGCTGAATAGTATTCTACTGTATATATACACCACATCTTCTTTATCCATTCATCTGTCATGGACATTTAGGTTGCTTCCATGTCTTGGCTATTGTAAATAGTGCTGCAATGAACATTGAGGTGCATGTATCTTTTTACATTATGGTTTTATCTGGATATATGCCCAGGACTAGGATTGCTGGGTCTTATATCCCAGGACTAGGATTGCTGGGTCATATGATAGCTCTATTTTAGTTTTTTTTTTTTGTTTTTTGTGGCATTTTTTTGCGGTACGCGGGCCTCTCACTATTGTGGCCTCTCCCGTTGTGGAGCGCAGGCTCAGCGGCCATGGCTCACGGGCCCAGCGGCATGTGGGATCTTCCCGGACTGGGGCACGAACCCGTGTCCCCTGTATCAGCAGGCGTACTCTCAACCACTGCGCCACCAGGGAAGCCCTCTATTTTAGTTTTTTAAGGAACCTCCATACTGTTCTCCACAGTGGCTGCACCAATTTAAATTCCTACCAACATTGTAGGAAGGTGCCCTTTTCTCCACATCCTCTCAAGCATTTATTATTTGTAGACTTTTTGATGATGGCCATTCTGACCGGTGTGAGGTGATTCCTCATTGTAGTTTTAATTTTCATTTCTCTAATGATTAGGGACGTTGAGCATCTTTTCATGTGCCTGTTGGCCATCTGTATGTCTTCTTTGGGGAAATGTCTATTTAGATCTTCTGCCCATTTTTTGATTAGGTTGTTTTCTCGATATTGAGCTGTATGATCTGTTTGTATATTTTAGAGATTAATCCCTTGTCAGTTGTATTGTTTGCAAATATTTTCTCCCATTCTGTAGGTTTTCAACAAATGAAGTAGAAGAATAGTTTACTTGAGAATAACTTTAGGATAACAGTGTGACTGTTACTCTCCATCATTACATTTTTTCATATCTAAAACCGCTCGCCTCTTTAAATACATGCAAAGTATTTTTTTTTTTTTAATTTTGCATCTAGTTGTGGTTTCCTGCAGCTTACATCCCTTCAGTAATAGGTCTGGTGAGGTTTTTTTTTTTTTTCCCCAAAAAAGTCCCTAAAAAGGTATTCATGTTTGTATTAACAAACAAAAAATAATAGAACATACCACAGGGAAAAATATAAACAAGAAAAGGAACTATTTTACCTACAGAAACACACTTTCAACTCTCTGCATTTCTCATGCTAGTATTAAAAATATCTCTGCTTGGACAGAACCATTTTGTTTCCATGCTAACTTCTCCTTTGTTTCTCCTGTGAACTTTTTAAATTCGGTGTTTGGCAGAAGTTTTGTTTTCTTTGGAACTAAGTACTGTGTAACATACTGTTAGCTGAAGGCTGTGATGTAGAAATTTATTATTAAAAATAAAAGAGAGAAGAATTTATTCCATAAGGATGAAAATGACTTAGTGTCAGGGAAGTTAGGATTTTCAAAATGCTTTACATAGCAAATTGTGTTTCTCTGAAAGGAAGTATATATTATTTCCTAGGAATAAATTTAAGCATCTTCATTTTGCCCATCCTGATTAATGGGAGCTGAGAAAGAAGGAAAGATAGACAGTTTTACGGAGAATTCCTTCTCTTTGCCATGTGTAGGCATAACTTTGGTGACCTATATATCCTCAGACCTTCTGGTGAGATGTTTATTAAAGTGTTATTACCCATAGGAGTAATCATAGTTAAATAACCAAGAAGGTATTTTTTATAGAAGGTGAGAGACATTTTTTTCTTCCTGAATTAAGCCATGTACTCTTTATCAACCAGAATGTATTTGAATTTCCTATTTATTATTCATTTTTTAGTTTCAATTTCTCTTTTTCTGTTTTACATTTCAATTGATCATAAAATCAGAAGCATTCCTCCTCCAGAAAGAGTATCATATCAGGTTAATAAACTTTGTCTCTCTTCCCAGAATGGCCTAGGTATCATGCTGCTCTTCACTTATCTTGAAAGTGTAGTCCATCCAAGTGACTTCAACTGCAAAAAGAAAAAAATGATTCCACAAATTCTACTTCTGTTCGTTGTCCATGACCCATTTCTGTCTTTTATCTAATCCCATGACATGTCAATGGACATCTGCAACTTAACACTAATCCTACCTGTGGACTCAAAGGATGTTTCAACTTTCTCACTGATATAACATCAACATCAGTTTGCACTTAATTCTGTAATTCATTGACTTATTATGCAAGCTCTCCTCTTTACTATTTATTATAACTGACCAATTTTTTTCATTTGTCCTAATCGTTAGTTACGAGAGTAGGGCTAGGGAGGTATCTCTGTACTTCTAAAACATTTAGCTCTATGGTTCTGCTTTAATAGGAATAGTTACCAGCAGCCAAATGCTTCATTTTAACTTAAATAATCTGTAATATTAAATAAGTCAGGCAGTTTATCATACTATGGATAGTTTTTTTAAAAGGCTACTGAAAACATGATGCTTATTTTAGTCCTGGATCCGTGATCTGAGGACAGTGCTCTTATGACAGTAAAATAAATTCTGTGTCTGTAGATAGGGTAAAAATTCAAATGCTGTCATGTACTAATATGAAGCTGATACTCACTCCCCTTTCTGTGCCAGGTATGCAATAATCATGGGAAGAAGTAGAGTCCTGACACCCTATCCAGTCCTCTCTGCCTTTCTCTGCATTTAAAAAACAAATGCGAGAAAATACTGTAACAAACCCTGTATAAGTCAACACTGAAGTAATGTTAAATTTTGGTTCAGATTTTTTCAATGAAAAGTATCAATAGATACTTTTTTAATGATAAAGCCCTTGTGTGATTTCCTCAAGTCCAAAGGGAATACAGTCTTCGTTGATTTCCTTTGCCTTTCTTCTTATTGAATAGAGAACATTCCAGTATCTTATTCATTTCAGAGTTTTTTTATATTTTGGATATTTCACAGAGCATGTAGATTTATGTAACTTTTTATTACCTAGAAAAAAGTAGCAGCAGTATCATTTTAAAATACATTTTGAAATATTACCACATGCTTTGTCAACTCAGACTTTCAAATATATTATAATAATGGTATTAAATAGATAATATAAATATATAATAATACAGTGGAATAGAATTCCCTTAGCCTAAATCTCTCTCATTACTCTATTGTATACTGCAAGGAAAATAACTCTCTCTGATACGTAACACATTTGGCAAATTTACTATTTTAAAGTTTAAAAATAAAAGGTTGGAGAGGGCTTTCCTGGTGGCGCAGTGGTTGAGAGTCCACCTGCCGATGCAGGGGACAGGGTTCGTGCCCCTGCGGCTGGGCCCGTGAGCCATGGCCGCTGAGCCTGCGCGTCCGGAGCCTGTGCTCCGCAACGGGAGAGGCCACAACAGTGAGAGGCCCGCGTACCGCAAAATAAATAAATAAATAAATAAAAGGTTGGAGAGTGAAACTTTTGGAGGTTTATAAGTTCTGGTTTGTAAATTCTCTTCTGTAGTAAGTGATGACCCAAATGAGTCTGCATTTTGGATGATTTTTTTCTTTGACTAAAAATTGTCTTTAAGATAGTTAATGGCAGAGGGCAGTGAATCCCGTGGTTTTCTTACCTTAGTTCTGATCTTGGAGAAATGTTATATTCTTGACTTAGTATCTGTCATCATCAGATATTCCTCCTTAAATTCATATAGGTGGATGACAATTCGTGTTTCTGATGTATTTACCTCTTTTAATTGTGATACTCATGCGTGGTAGAATTTACCAAGTTACCCTGTTCGTTTAAATCCACTAGCAAGAGGGAAATAGTCCTAACAGCCTTTTATAACCTATTTTCTTGAGAACATTTAGATAAAATAGTGAGAGAGAGAAGGTAAGCCTTCTACTTAAAAATCATTTTTATTTATCAGTCTAGTACTCAAGTTTATTATCTCTTTAGAGTTGCCAAAGCAAGTATCTCACCTCCCTGTTATTAATGAAAGATATTCCCAAAGTCTCAATAGGACAATGGTTGAAATTGTCAAGAATTGTTTTGATAGTTCTAGTGAATAATTACTTAAATATCCTTAATTTATGTTTCTGAATCAGACTATTTCATTGGTTGATTAGTATTTAATCTTATAATTAACTTTAAATTAGTATTAATGAATATTTACTAGCAGATGTATTGCCAATAAATCTACAAATTTAAAAAATTAAAGAAATATCTACTAAGCATTCAATTTTATGTGATGATTATCTGGGCTAATTTACCCAAAATTGCGTGCTAGCCAAATAATTAAATCATTGTAATACTTCTAAGGCTTGCAATAATCGACTGTCTTATTAAAAATGAGTAATTTGAAATGACGTAGTTGTATTTCTCACTCATTATACCATGAGCATTTCTCATGTAATTTTTTAAAAGTCTCTGAAGGTCAATTTTTTTTTTAACATCTTTATTGGAATATAATTGCTTTACAATGGTGTGTTAGTTTCTGCTGTATAACACAGTGAATCAGCTATACGTATACATATATCCCCATATCCCCTCCCTCTTGCATCTCCCTCCCACCCTCCCTCTCCCACCCCTCTAGGTGGACACAATTTCTAATTGCTATATTATATTCTTTTCTATACTATAATTTATTGAATAGTTACCCTTTTGTTGGATAACACAGTGATTAACACATTATAACTACTAGATTGTTACGATTTTATTTACTGGTCAGAGTGTATGAATTTTTAGTAGTATGTAATATGTATTAAAGTTGACATACATGGTACATGTCTATATTTATAAGTGTTATATGTATATATATATCTCAATATATATATTTGCTATATGCTAGCAATATATGTGTATACTTATCTCCCTAAATCCTAACCTAATATTCTACATTATCAATTTGCTAAAAAATAGGCAACAGTAGCTTTTTGTTATTGTCTATACTGAATTTCTTTCACTTCCAGCAAAGTCAGTTGTTTCCCATAAACCTCTTGACTTGATATTTATTGTGTAAATTGTCCTTATCCTTTCTTCCAGTTATCTATTAGAGTTGTGTTTATTTCAAGTTTGTAGAGTTCTTAGTGTCCTGAAGATATTACCTACCATTTACTGCAGATATTTTGCCAATTTGACATTTGTGCAGACATTTGAAGATTTCATGTAGCCTGATAAATTCATCTGTGTTTTTTTTTAATTTGGAAAATCTTTATATATTCCAAAGTAGTTTAAGTATTTGTCTTGATTTTATTCTATTTTATATTTATAGTTTGATCTTTTAAAAATTTAACTCTTTTTATCTATATAGAAGTTATGTATATTGTAAGGTTCAGCTCCAAGTTTTTCTTTTTTCATTTGTTGAATAATTCATCAAATACCCATTGATTTTTATATTTTATTTTTTACCTTTTGTTACTACATGTACTTGAATTTATTTCAGAACTGTCCACCACATTTCATTTATTTGTATTTTGAGTCTTAAATCATTATCCTATAATTTGAGTTAAATTTTATAATACACTTAAATAACCACTAGGGCATTTTCATCTCTTCTAATATTTTGATTCTTAGAAGTTCATTCTCTCAGATAAAATTTAGGTGCTTGTGTTTTTCAATTTTTTTCTTAAAAAAAATGCAAACAGCTTTTGATTGAAATTGAGTTAAACCTGTAAATTTATTTGGGTAAAAATGAACACAATAATTTTATTGAATTCACTCGTCTTAACCAGGAGCATTGTATGTTTATCAGTAAGGTTTTACCATTTCCTGTGTATGGTTATCAAACATTTCTTGATAATGTTCAAAAGTATATTACCTTTTTGTTGCTATTGTGATCAGTTTCTTTGTTTTTTGTTATAGCTACTGAAGAGTAGCTATAACAGCTTGTACAGCTATAACGGCTTGTACAACTGTTGTTGTACAGAAAAGTTAATGTATTGAAGTATGTTCTATAGTATGTCTTGTTAGCATGCTAGCTTCTTAGTGGTAAGGAGTTCTTCCATTGGTACACATGACTAGTGAGTATACTGGACAGAGAAACGGAATTTTATTCCTCTCAGTTGGTATCTTGCATTTTCTTAATGCTCTTCAAGTTAAATGTTATTTTCAAAAAATAAATATTATTCTTTGAAGCAAAGTAGCTCAGGACTATTACAACTATGGGAATAACTTGATAATGTTTTGTAGTCTCTGTTTTTATGAAAATTTACATTTTGTGACTTTGGGGGCATATTTCACATTAAATAATTTTGCTCCTTCGAACTCTCATATTTTTGTGAGATTATCGAAACAATTTAAAATGATTGAAATATTTTGGCCTTCTGGTTCTTGTCATTCTTGACAGTAGAGTAAGCCACACTAGTAGATTTCTGTAGCATATTTTCTTAATAAACTAGAAGCTTAATGGTATGAAAATAAAGCTTAACGTGGTTTAACATTGATCTAGAATGTTCCTGACAACCGTAAAGCTGTACATTACAGACTCATTTTGTCACACAGTGATATTAAAATATCTTCAAAACAACTAGTAGTTGAACTATTAGCTATCAAACCAGAAGTGTATTACTTCAGGTATGTTAATTTACTCATGAGGTCAATATAATGCCCTACTATTAAAACATAGTTTTCAAAAGCCTCATTATTCTTTAAAATAAAGAGTAGAAATAGTTGCCATGTAAAATAGGTATCATTGGGCTTCCCTGGTGGCACCGTGGCTGAGAGTCCGCCTGCCGATGCAGGGGACACGGGTTCGTGCCCCGGTCCGGGAAGATCCCACATGCCGCGGAGCGGCTGGTCCCGTGAGCCATGGCCGCTGAGCCTGCGCGTCCGGAGCCTGTGCTCCGCAACGGGAGAGGCCACGGCAGTGAGAGACCCGCGTACCGCAAAAAATAAATAAATAAAAATAAAATAGGTATCATTTAACTTACTGTCATTATTATATTATCTTACAGCTCATGGGGCATTCAGAATGGGACCACAAACGAGGGCCAAGGGGATCGCAGGTAGGTTTCTTTTCTTTTCCTTTTTTGCATTTTGTTTCTTAACACTTCGAGCCATGAGTTTTCTAAAACTCATGGAATAATAATGAGAGAGAGGAAGAGACAAAAGAATCATGCCATTTGTTTTTATTTAAGTTAGCTGTAATTAAAGTCAGGTTTCAAATCCCAAAGGCAGATGCCAGTATATTCCTCTGAAGAGCTTTCTGGTATCCCAGACTGGTTGTGTTTATATGAATGTAGATTTTATATTCATCTTGTCTCTGCAGAATACAGTTTGATCAGCAACCTACTCTCTTGATTTTATTCCCTTCCTTTGAAAATTTTTCTATGTATTTTCTTCTTTTCTCTACCTTCCTGGTTTTGGTTAAATATTTTGAAATATAATGAGAGTAAACCCTGAACTAATTACAGAGTTTTGTCTCTAAATGAACTGTCTTCATCTTAGGGAAATAGAAAGATGAAAGGACCTATTATTTTGGAAAAGAAACAAATTATAAAACTTTCTATATTACCAGACTGTTCTCATTGTCTTACTTTATGTCTTAGGCAAGGAGAAAAGCTTCCGTGACGCATTTATGCTTTTTAATGACCTAATTAGACAATGTGGATTTGTTTTGCTTCCATAATTACTTTGTCTGACAAAATAAAGGCTGAGTTTTACACTAAGAAAATTGCCTCTCCTCCTAGGGTATTTTGTGAAGAAATGTAAAAATCATTTCTTAGCAGCCTGTGCTTACCTGACTGTAAACGCGCTAAATAAAAAATTAAGTGGGTGGAACATTTTAATCTTTGCTGCTCACATGTTTTATTTGCCACTAAAAAGTATGGTTAAGAGAGAGTTTGCTGTACGATACTGTACATGAAAGATCATTGTGAAATGTCAGCGTCTCCCAAGTGTTTTACCAAGCTGACATGACCTGTGCTGTCATTAAGATTGCACGGACAACAGTTTCATTTCGGTCACTAGGGAAATACAACCAAGTCAGTCAGTTGTTTTTAGGGGAGAGTTTAATAGCTGTGGTTTTATTTTTGTCCATTATCAATTTGATTAGTAGATAATATAAACCAGTCCAATTAAATTAGGATTATCCAAAAGGATTTATGCCTCATTCTCCCTCACTGTCACTTCCTTGTCTCCATTTTCTCTGGCAACTCTCCCTCTGTACACATTTATTATTTTAAATCAGAATTTTCGGCAAGATTGGCAATGAAATGATGAAATTAATGCATGGTAATTCTAGACCAATCAGAAGTAAAGATGAGCACCAGTAGGAAACTCTGTGGTTTCTGATTATTGCCACCAAAGACATTTTGACTCAGAACACACGAAGCAACTTGATGAGGGCATGTCCTTCCAAAGTAATGTAGTGTTAGTTTTTAAAATTTGTTGAAAAAATATATAATATACTCGCCATATAACCTATTTGGATATAATTTATCTTCAAGTTTGGATTGGTCACTCTGTCATTATAAATTGAATTATAATGTCATAAAGGCCCAGCGTCGTTTATGTTAACTTTAAACGTAAAAAATCCCAGAATGAAAATTTTTAGAATTCCAGCTATTGCACGTAGCTAGAAAACTGCAGATTTCCACATACACATGAAAAATATTTTCATAAATAAAGGTTGATTATATTTAGAAGCTTGAGATGATTCTGAAAAGCAAAGGCACTAGAAAGTTCTTGCATGAACTACCGTTATCAGCATCAAGGTTTTTCGTGAACCTCTCAACTAGCAAAATAAGCATTCGAAATGGGGTATACCTTTGTCTCACCCTTGACCCTCAACTCAGATTAAAAAAAATTGTCAATGTCAAAAGCAAAAACACACACCAAAAAATAAAAACGATAACAATTACAACAGAATACTTTATTCTTTGGAAATTCCAGATAAGTCAATTAAGCACAAAAGTAGTCACCTCTTATCTAATTCTGATTCTCCACTGCGTGGTGCGGGGGGCGGGGGGGGGGGGGGAATGGGGTGGGGAAGACAGTATATTTATGTTTTAGATGATTGATCCCTTCTTATCTTGCTACCATTTCCTTGGACAATATGTCTAAAGCCTTTCGGGCATTTGAAAGGAATTTCAGACAGACTGCATTTGAACACAGATCTCTAAATATTTTACAACTACCACAAGGCCTTACTCAAATCCCATCTCAATTTAGTTTAATTCAAGACAGGTTTTTAAGCACTTACTATGTGGATAGCACTGTGGTAGGTCTCATTGAAGAAAAACTGAGTGACAAGTTTTCTGCATTGCAAGAGCTTACAAGGTATGGTTGGAAATAGAGCAATACTTGAGTAGGTAATTTGCATATAAGGCAGAATGGTAGATGTAAAATTAAGTATATAAACAAAGTGTGATAAGAGTTTAGGTGGGACAGAGTATTTATTTATGCCTAGTAGAACTGGGAAATTTGGTGGTATCTGAGCTGAGCCTTCAAGTTTGGGTAGTAAGGTTTCAGAAGTGAAAAGAGGGAAAGGGAAAAGCTTGAGGAAAAGTCTGAACTGGTAAAGTGTGGGGTTGTTTGGATTTCTGTGAATTTACTTTATAACTATATATATATATATATAACTGAATCACTTTGCTGTACAGCAGAAATTAACACAACATTGTAAATCAACTATGCTTCAATAAAACAAAAGAGAAATAGGTGGCAACAGAAGTGAGGAAAATTTATTTTTATGCTAAGGTAGGATGTATGTCTTAATAACTATTAATGGCAAAGAAAGAGAATCAGTAGAGAGAAGAAAACACTGAAAATTCTCAATAGTGACCTATTTAAGGACTGAGAAAATAGTGTAATCCAGGGAAGGGAATGCAATTTCTCCCAGTGTGGTCCTTTGGGCTGGTCCCTTTGACACCTGTTTATGTGTTTTTCTCACATTCCACCAGTTCCCCCCCCTAGGTTCCGCCATTCACCCTAGTTCAGAAAAACTGACCATGTTCTCAAATGAACTACTGGATAGATCCACCAAAAAGCACAAATGAAGAAGTTTTGGAAAGAAAGTTGGCACATCTATACCAGAAAAGGAGAGAAGAAGTAGGGGCAGATAGCACAAAAATGAAAGAAATACTTTGAGCCTAATGACTTCAGTTTTCTTGCTAGAGAAAGGGTACATAAACTTGGGGATATTATAGTGGAAAGCCTTGAATGGTAGAAAATATATGGAGTACATTTGTTTTAGATTTCCAAAAATGGAATTGACTTGATGTGTGAACATACCTGGTAGAAAGCAGTGGGCTATGACAGATGTTGAGCGGGTAGCCTGCAAGACAAATTTTAACGTATTTTACTGTAATGCAAAAAACACCAGTATATGTCAGGAACTGTTTTTAGCCTTCGAGGAGTCAAAAATTGAACTAAATGACTTTGGCCTTCAGGAAGGAAGTATATAGTTTTGCCTAAAGGCAGCCTTAACTCAGAGGATAAAAATGATCAGCTCATATTGAGGGCATTCGTCATTTCCAGGATAGAGTTAAACTTCTCCTGGCTTTCCTCCTACATGCTTGCTAAATAAAAGATTTTCTCAAATTTGATGTCATCTCCCAGAATTATATGTGCATTATCACAGATGATAAGGTGTACCTTTCATATCAAATACTTAATAGAAAAATACATATCTTACTTCAAGTAAATTCCAACACTTAATTGCATGTAACTCTTCAAACTCAGTGAGAATTTAATTAAAATTGATTTATTTACTCTTTACTCAATAATTCTGACATAATTTGTCAGCTCACAGCTTTCAGGCTGGTATTTTCTTCTTTTTATTTTGAAAGTATGTGGTCTCAAATAGTAGATCATCCAAATTTTGGAAGATGCTAAATGATAAATAAACTTTCAGCAGCAGGCAGAACTCTTTTCTCTGGCAGCATTCCCAGTAATACCAAACGAAGTCAGGGGATAAAATTCTCAGAAGGCAAGTATGTTTTTTGCTTCTTCTTTCCTCTAAATTCTTGAAGAAAAGTTTTTCAGTGGGAAGTTAAGAGAAACAATAGAAAATTGCTCTCCTTTGAAAGCTTAAAAGTGGTAGAAGGGCACTGAAGGAGCCAATAATTTACTTATCACTTAGCTAATGGTCTGTGAGAAAAGATTAATTTGTGAATTTGCAAACTTCCTAACACTTTACTGTGCTAGGAACCAGCAGGCCCATATTTATCAGTAGTTAGAGACTAGCCAGTTCTTTAGTATTTAGTATATTATTGATATACTAAACTATTTATCACTAGAGACTAGCAGATTCTGTAGTCATTTAGTGTGTGTGTGTGTATATTAACATATATATTAATGTATATATACTACCAGCCAAGTTTTATCAATTACACTTAAGACCACTTATTGAAGAAACAGCTTATGTGTGATCTATCTAGTCTTCAAATAAGTTAGGTATTTTTTTAGACAATGAAATTCTGGTTTGTATGTTTCTAAGTCATTAGAGTATTGTATTACAATAAAAGAAATTAACTGAGTATTCTGGTGGGAAAAAAAGGTAATAGATGGCACTAGGCTATTGGTATGCTTAAAATGAAATGAAATTGAAAATATAACACGTTAAAATTTATGGGATGTAGCAAAAGCGGTTCTAAGAGGGAAGTGTATAGAGATAAATGCCTACCTCAAGAAACAGGAAAAGTCTCAAATAATCTAACTTTGCATCTCAAAGAACTAGAAAAAGAAGAAAAAACGAAGACCCAAGTTAGTAGAAGGAAAAGATGATAAAGAATAGACAGAAATAAATGAAATAGAGACTAAAAAAGCAATAGAAAAGATCAATGAAACTAAGATCTGGTTCTTTGAAAAGATAAAATTGACAAACCTTTAGCTAGGCTCACCAAGAAAAAACGAGAGAGGACTCAAATTGATAAAAGTCAGAAATGAAACAGGAGATGTTACAAACAATACCACAGAAACACAAAGGATCATAAGAGACTACTATCAATAATTATATGCCAACAAATTGGGCAACTTAGAAGAAGTGGATAAATTCCTAGAAACATACAATCTACCAAGACTGAATCATGAAGAAACAGAAAATCTGAACAGATCAATAATAAGTAAGGGGATTGAATATGTAATTAAAAACCTTCCAACAAAGAAAAGACCAGGACCAAAAGGTTTCACTGGTGAATTCTACTAAATATTAGCACTAATTACCACCAATCCTTCTCAGACTCTTCCAAAAAATGTAGAAGGTGGGAACACTTCTGAACTCATTTTATAAGGCCACCATTACCTTGATACCAAAACCAGACAAGGACACTACAAGAAAAGGAAGTTAAAAGTCAATATCCCTGATGAACATAGGTGCAACAATCCTCAACAGAATATTAGTAAACTGAATTCAACAATACATTAAAATGATCATACACCATGATCGAGCGGGATTTATTCCAGAAAAGCGAGGATGGTTCAAATCTGCAAATCAGTCAGTGTGACACACCACATTAACAAAATAAAGGATAGGAATCTTATGGTCATCTCAATAAATGCAGAAAAGAACTTGACAAAATTCAACATCCATTTATGACGAAAAATCTCAACAATATGGGTAAAGAGGGAACATGTCTTAACATACTAAAGGCCGTATATGACAAGCTCACAGTGGACATTGTACTGTGTCAGCTTTTCCTCTAAGAACAGGAACATGGCAAGGATGCCCACTCTCTCCACTTTTATTCAACATAGTACTGAAAGTTCTAGCCAGAACAATTAGGCAAAAAAAAAAAAAGAAAAAAAAAGGCATCCAAATTGGAAAGTAAGAAGTAAAACTATTGGACTTCCCTGGTGGCGCAGTGGTTGAGAGTCCGCCTGCCGATGCAGGGGATATGGGTTCGTGCCCTGGTCCGGGAGGATCCCACGTGCCGTGGAGCGGCTGGGCCCGTGAGCCGCTCACGTGGGCGCGTCCGGAGCCTGTGCTCCGCAACGGGAGAGGCCATAACAGTGAGAGGCCCGTGTACCGCAAAAAAAAAAAAAAAAAAAGAAGTAAAACTATCACTATTTGCAGATGACATGATATCAGTTATAGAAAGCCCTAAAGACCCCATCAAAAAACTGTTAGAACTAATAAACAAATCCATTAAATTTGCAGAATATAAAATCAGTACACAAAAATTTGTTGTGTTTTTTTACACTAATAATGAAGTGTCAGAAAAAGAAATAAAGAAAATCCCATTTACAATTGCATCAAAAAGAATAAAATACCTAAGAATACATTTAACCAAGGAGGTGAAAGAACTGAATATTAAAAATAACAAGACATTAATGAAAGAAATTGAAGAGGTCACAAAGAAATAGAAAGCTATTCTGTGCCCATGGATTGGAAGAATTAATATTGTTAAAATGTCCATAATACCCAAAAGCAATCTACAGATTCAGTGCAATCCCTATCAGAATTCCAGTGGTATTTTTCAGAGGATAGAACAAACATTCCTAAAATTTGTATGGAACTATGAGATTCCAAATAGCCAAGCAATCTTGAGAAAGAAGAATAAAGCTTGAGACATCACACTCCCTGATTTCAAACTATATTACAAAGATAAAGTAATCAAAACACTATGGTATTATCATAAAAACAGACATATAGATCAATGGAACAGAGTAGAGAGCCCAGAAATAAACCCACACGTATATTTATGACAAAGGAGCCAGGAATATACAAAGAGGACAGGACAGTCTCCTCAATAAATGGTGTTGGGAAAAATTGGACCACAGCATGCAAACACATAAAACTGGACCACTATCTTATACAATATACAAACATTACCGCAAAGTGGATTAAAGACTTGAATGTAAGACCTGAAACCATAAAACTCTAGAGGAAAAGATAAGTGGTAACCTTCTCGACACAGGTTGTGGTAATTATTTTTTTTAATCTGTCACCAAAAGCAAAAGGAACAAAAGCAAAAATAAACAAGCAGAACTATATCAAACGAAAAAGCTTCTCCACAGCAAAGGAAACCAAAAACAAAATAAAAAGGCAACCTGATGAATAGGGGAAGATATTTGCAAATCACATATCTAATAAGGGGCTAGCATCCAAAATATAGAGAGAGCTTATACAACTCAATAGCAAGACAAAAACAATTTGATTTAAAAATGGGTAGAAGATCTGAATAGACATTTTTCCAAAGAAGACAGACAGATGGCCAGCAGGTACATGAAAAGATCTCAACATCATTAATCATCAGGGAAGTGCAAATCAAAACCACAAAGAGTTATCTTGTCATACCTGTTAGAATGACTTATCAAAAAGACAACAAATATCAAGTGTTGGTGAGGATGTGGAAAAAGGAAACCCTTGTGCACTGTTGGTGGGAATGTAAATTAGTACAACCACTATGGAAGACAATGGTTTTCCATAAATTAAAAATAGAACCACCATATGATCCAGCAATTTCCACTTCCGGGTATTTATTCAAAGAAAATGAAAACACTAACTGAAGAAGATATATGCACTCCCATGTTCATTGCAGCATTGTTTTCAATAGCCAAGATATGGTAGCAACCTAAGTGTCCATCAGTGGATGAATGGATAAAGAAGACGTGGTATATATATACACAATGGAATATTATTCAGCCGTAAAAAAGAATGAAATGTCGCCATTTGTGACAACTTAGATGGACCTTGAAGGCATTACACTAAGTGAAATAAGGAAGGCATAGAAAGACAAATACCGTATGGATCTCTCTTATATATGGAATCTAAAAAAAATAAATAAAAAGCTCATAGATACAGAGAACAGACTGATGGCTGCAAGGGGTGGGGAGTGTGAGAAATGGGTGACCTGTTTTATTTTTCTTTAGTTTAAATAAATTGAATACAATTTTTAAATCTATATTTTAAAATATTTATTTATTTATTTTATTTTGGGCTGTGTTGGGTCTTTGTTGCTGCACGTGGGCTTTCTCTCGTTGCAGTGAGCGGGGGCTACTCTTGGTTGGGGTGCACGGGCTTCTCATTGCGGTGGCTTCTCTTGTTTCAGAGCATGGGCTCTAGGCACGCAGGCTTCAGTAGTTGTGGCACAGGGGCTCAGTAGTTGTGGCTCGTGGGCTGTATAGCGCAGGCTCAGTAGTTGTGGTGCACAGGCTTAGTTGCTCCGTGGCATGTGGGATCTTCCCAGACCAGTGCTCAAACCCGTGTCCCTGCATTGGGAGGCGGATTCTTAACCACTGTGCCGCCAGGGAAGTCCCGAATACAATTTAAAAAATATAATTTTCAAAATTAAAAATGATCTGTGTCCTCTTTAGTAGCATGGCTTTAATTATCTACCACATGCTAGAAGCTCCAAACTATAAAACTTCTAGAATAAGCAGCATCTATCTACATCAGTTAGCTCTTGCAGGATTATAGTAAGTCTCGAGGATGAATTTTGATTGGAAGTTATTATCAGTCAGTATCTTGTCTACTTGGGTATTCAAGAGAATGGATCTGTTAATAATAGCTACTAAAGTTCATGAACCTAAACATTTGCCTCCTAGTGCTCTAATTTGGTAACAGATCAATTCTTTCTAGGTTAAATCATTTGTTTTTGATAAAAGAGAGTGTGAGAATAATTTAAATGCCTTCCAGGCATACCTGGAATAATGCTATGTAAATTTATTAAAGTTAACTCCATGTAATACATTTTAGAAAGACTGTCATCCAGATTTCCCCATAATTTATTCCAAGGGATTAATGTGAGCAGGTTGGGAGTTCATTATTACGTCACCCAAATGCCTAATGTGTTACCGAGGATAATTCATGCCCTAGCTGAAGCTGGCTGCCCCTGTTACTTTTTCTGCAAAGAGAGTGTTTTTTAATTTGCATTTCCTTCTCCTTTTTCACTTTTCCATATATTAATCTACTAACTGTTGCCACTGGTTTAGAAATTGTTCCAATAATAATTTCATTTTTTGGCAACCCTCCAAGGAAAGTTTTTTGTTTTTTGTTTTTATTGTTGTGTTGTGAAATTTGTTTGAATTTTGTTTATGTGGACAGGGCCACACACCAAATATTTGCCTGGGCCCTATACATGTTAGGACTGGCCTTGTCATCACATACGTTAGTGGCACAAAAGGACCTGCTTGTTTAATACTTATTGAATGACCCTCTTATCTTGAAGACTGGACATCGTTCACATGACATGTGCACTGCGTTATGCTTGTTTCTGTTAAATCAGAACTTTCTGGTACATTATATGAAATAAAACAAAGATGAGTATTTCACACCCATCTTGTCCATTAAACCTTCCTCTAGATGTTTTAAATTTTACCCTTTAGTTACCCTCCCCTTCATTCTGTGACATTGCTTTGGTCTAGTTAGAGTTTAGTATTATGTCTTTAATTTGCATTGAGAGACTTTACAAGACACAGTCTTAGAGAGTTTGTCCTGGTAGGGATAATTTTGGAAATGTCCACAACATCCATGGTGTCAAAAGGATGCAGAGACATTTTCTTTGTTTTTGTTCAGAGAAGGGAAAGTGGTGTTTCTCTTTAACTAGTAAACCCAGTAGTTTATTACTTCTTCAGCATCTCTGGTCTCTCCCCAGTAGATGCCAGTGGCAGAGTCCCTGCCCTCCAGTTGTGATAAGGAAAAATGCTTCCAGACCTTGTCTGGTGTTCCTTGGGAGGCAAAATTGCTTCTGGTTGGGAACTAGTATTGAGATTATGGCATAATCTCTTCACCATGCATATCGAAGAGAATAAATAGATATTTACTGATGAGTTTCAACATGTCATATAGGAAAATGGGAAGATGCTTCTTCAAGTATATATGCTTTCAAGCTTTCAGGTTCCTTTTTTTAAATTAAAGTATAGTTGATTTACAATGGGGTGTTAATTACTGCTGTACAGCAGAGTGATTCAGTTACATATATATACATTCTTTTTTAAATATTCTTTTCCATTATGGTTTATCATAGGATATTGAATATCCTCCTCTGTGCTAGAGAGTAGGACCTTGTTGTTTATCCTTTCTGTATACAAAAGCTTACGTCTGCTAATCCCAGCCTCCCCAGGTTCCATCTTGTCTAACAAATAGCAGTTTTAAAAATCATAGTCATTTCATTGTGGAGTATTACTCACAGTAGAATCATGTCCTAGAAAACTAGGAGGAAGAAAATGCACTCTTTCCACACTTAAGCATTCAAATGTCAGGGGAGCAGCCTGAGAGGGTGTGGCTCTGTCCAGGCAGTGGTTGTGCAGAGCGTATGTTTCTGGTGAACAGATGGATGACCTTGAGTAAGTCACTCTTTATTAAAGCCTTGGTCTCTATAAAAGGACATCAATGAACAGGAATCAAACAAGTCCACAGAAATAAAAGGGAAAATTGCCACTGGCCTTTATGCTTTTTCCTTCCATGTTTATAGATTAGTAGACATGTTGTTTAATACTTATTGAATGACCCTCTTATCTTGGGAACTGTGGACATCATTCATCTGACATGTGCATTGCCTTATGCTTGTTTTTGCCAAATCAGAACCTTCTGTTACATTATATGAAACAAAACAAAGAAATGAAGTAAGCAGCTGTAGATGACAGCTATTTATCTGCAGGAGCTGTAAACAGCTTAAGCAACAATCAAATTTACTGAATTATGAAAGCATACTTTGAAAGAAGTAAGTGTAATAATACCTAACACTTTAGCTACAGATAGTTTCTGACCATTTTTGCATTTTCCGCTGTTATTATGTTCTGTATTTTTTTTTTTTTTTAGATATCTTGGTGTAAACATTTAGAAAATTCATTAATTAATGCAAGTATTTTTGCTTGTGAGTTCCTATAAAGTAAATACAGACTTTTTGGAAAGTAACTTGCAGCTCTAAAGTTTTGCCTTCCACTTGGCTGGAATAACAGAAGAAAGATATGCGAACTTGAGAACTGTCCATTTTATCTTTGAATTGAAGTACCTGACAGAGGGAAATAATTTTATTTCATGCTGGGGGATTTTATTCAATCTCTGACGTAGAGTAAGATCTTATTCTTTATTAATTGTGAAAACATACTTTAAAAGGGAAGTTTAGGGGGTGGATTTTTAAAATTTTACTCTACTTCTTAGATAAAACTGATGAAAATGATAGTGCTGAATATCATTAGATTTTCATAGGAGACAAAAACCTAAGATGAGGTTATATTTGACTAAAGCAAACCATCAGGTAGAGCAGGAAGTGAAGGTGAGGTAAGGTGAGGGTGAGGAAGGTCCTATGACAGTTGGAAGATCAGTTAGCTAGAAAAGGTGAGTTAAGGCAACAGAAATAGGAAATAGTTGTGGGAAATGGTTGATCTTTTAAGGTGAATATCGACATCTGTTTTGGTATACAAACGAAAAAGCACCAAGATGCAGGTTTTTAGTATCTTCTTGGTACAATGTATAGAAACTTATAGGGAATGAATGTTTTCATTTAATTTCTTAGTAGTGCATATCCAAGTTATATGTAAATATATATATATATTTCTAATACATAACAATCTTAGTTATGCATAGGAATTCTTCTTTGCTTCCATTCTAGGGACAATCTAAAAGGTTATACAACAGCATTCCTCACATGAATTTATAATGTCATCAAAACTATTGATTTTTTACAAAATTTTATATTGGAGAATGAAGATTGCATGGTAGTTCTGTCCTCAGCATTAAATGATTGATGCATTTTGTATAGAATGCACCCATTATATAAAATTAAGTAAATCCACGGGACTGGTGGTAATAATTACAAAGCAAAATCCTGGAACAACATTAGAGATATTAGTGAACTGAAATTATCTCAAAAGTCACAAAAAAGAAGCTTCTTGTCATGTTTGATTTTCCAGATCATAGGCGGTGGTTTTGTTTGTTTTTTGCTTTTGTGGTGATGCCTTATGCAATGACCAATTCCTGGAAAACTCTTGAGTGTTACAAGTTCAAGTTTGTTCTTATTGGAAATCTGCAGGTTATCAAACTTGAAATCAAAATAATTTCCTTGCTGAATTTTGTGGCATGATGGTTAAATACTTCTGGTGACAGTTCACACTTGGATTTCTACAACTATTTCCATTTTAGAATTTTGTAACAGTATTCTTTTCTTTTCAAGTCCTTTTAGCCCCCAAAGTACAGATAGTTGTTTACACTGTGTCTGTGATACATACTTAAAAGAGCACTTAGAAAAAAAGTTGGGGAGAGAAAAAAAAAAAAAGAGGAGTTTGTGGGTGAGACAAACGGAGTAGAAATTTCAAAAGTAAACCAAAAAAAAAAAAAAAAAGTAAACCAATGTGAAATAAATAAAATTAAAAGGAAAAAAGTAAACCAATGTGATCAGTCAGAAAGTTAAAGAAGTACAAACAGCTGTAAAAGCTCTAGTTCTCAAAGGATTGGGAGCAGAGAAGTGGAAAGAAGTTGTCTATCAAAGATGATACAAAGAGACCCAAGGGAAACAGGGTTAGTAAATAGAGCAAAGACCATTTAATAAAGCGAGATAAGGACGTGACGTTGCAGCCGTGTTGAGAAGGTCAGAAACATACATGAAAGTCCTTCGATTTTGAACATCATGATTTGGGAGGTTGACAGTTCTCTGGTTCTTGAAAAATGTGACGGTATGATGCATGTTTATTGCATTTTTAGGCCTTTGTATGACTTTTTAAAATAAATATTCCAGTGTACCAAGTACGCTTGTGAAATCTAATCATAGGACAATTTTGTTTTCTTCTTGATAAGTGCTTTATGGATATTTTTAGCTACTTTAAAACGGTAACTAGTTTTAGCTAGAGTGAATTTCTGCCAAATACTAATAAGGAAAAATAGGACTATGAGTAATATCTCTGACTTTCCAGTGTTTAAAGGAAATTCTGTTTTCACCATCTTATGTGCTGGTGATCATGAAAATTTTAATTGGTAGGTGCAGTATAGGAAGTAAACAATTTTCCCAGAATGAACAGTGTATTATACATACTGTGTGCTTAGATAGAACATATGAGATGCTGTGTTACAGTAAATATCAAATAGTCGATGCCTTTCTCTTTTTGTATTATAAATTATTTCAGACATGCAGCAAAGTACAGTGAACAGTGTACAAAAACCATATTCTCATGCATTTAAATCTATAATGTAATTTAAAGACGATATTAATATTCTTTTTTCAAGCTTGCACTGAATTAGTAACAGTCTGCATTGTAATAATAAGAAAGAAAAAAAGGAACAAATGCTTTTTAAGGAAATTTCAGTTTGGTATGATTATTTATCATGTGAAGTTAAAATGATGCATTTTCCTCTCCTGTCTTTTTCCATAAACAAAAGCCACAGTGCCAAAACCAAAACATAAGAAATAGTAAAATTATATATTTTTCTTCTTTTTGAACAGAAATAGAAATGCCAAGTTCAGTTTGTTCCATTGGTTTTAAGCCAAATAAATGGCAAAAAATAGTGAAAAGCCTGGTCATATCATGTGTCGTAAGTTTCTATTAAAGTCCTTATATAAATTTCAGATCTCTGTGCTGCCTGAGACATGATCACTGCTGCATTTAAAAAGTATGGGGGGAGGGGAGGGAGGAGCCACACTGGCCTTGAACTCTATATTTGATTCAAAACTTCTAATTGATAGATGATTGCTTAGAAATATTTTTATTATACTTTTTCATAATGTATACAGTTTTTTTCTCATTAATAGATACGTGTTTAGATAAATTCACTTCATAGTATTTGACCATGTGGGAATTTGCAGAATATGGAAACAATTAGTTTAGATATGGGAAAGAATTAGAGAATATGAAAAGAAATATGGGCAAGATTAGTTTTTCAAGAAGGCAAGCAAGATGCATTTTGTTTGTTTTTCAGAGTACATTGATAAATATGTAATCAAGTAATATCTACTTTAATATCATTTGGAACAAGCTGGTATATGACCACTATATAATTTAATATGTATCCAGAAATATGTTAGCATAAATACCTAAGTGTAGTCATAAGCATGCCCTGTATTAAAAATAAAAGCATTATCTCTTTGGAGAGATTAAGAAAAGAATACAAGAAATTTTATGAACATTAAATATTCTATTACAAATAGATTTGCTTTCTTAACCACACTTAACATTTTTTAAAATCATGTTTTAGAAAATCACCCCGTAATGGGTCACCAGATCAACTTCTTAAAATTAACTTCATGTGCAAAAACTATAAAATTGGAAACTGATGTTATTTTCTATTGCTACAATGTCTTCTAACAGTGTTACTTTCTATAGATTTTATATACATATTTAATGGTTATTTTAGCAGCTTAAAAGGTAAAGATGTTGTATATATTTTTATTTTAAAAGTTTAATCATTTATGTGGGAGTTAGGGTTACAGATGGTGTATTCATCTTTTCTTTTTTTCATATATGACAAAAGGGCTGTCATATTTCCATACACAGTAGAATAGTTTTTGCAGAGTAGAATCAAAGAATAAAATAAGAACTTTAAAATCTCCTAAGGCAACACCTTATCTTCAGAGGTTTTTCAACGATTAATATAGACAAAAGGATGCATTTACATTTTGGCGTTAAAAAACAGGAATGGGGACGCAGACCTACTAGAGGGCGGACTTGGGGATATGGGGAGGGAGAGGGGTGAGCTGTGACGGGGCGGGGGAGAGGCATGGACATATATACACTACCAAACGTGGGGTAGATGGCTGGTGGAAAGCAGCCGCGTGGCACAGGGGTATCAGCTCGTTGCTTTGTGACCGCCTGGAGGGGTGGGATGGGGGGGGAGACGCAGGAGGGAAGAGATGTGGGGGCGTATGTATATGTGTAGCTGATTCACTTTGTTATAGGGCAGAAGCTGGCACACCATTGTAAAGCAATTATACCCCAATAAAGATGTTTAAAAAAAAAAAGGGATATGTAGCTAATGTGTGAATGACAAAATAAGGGTATAGAATGTATTCTCATTAAACTCCAGTTAAAATACTAAATTAATAAGATTAAACTGAAGAGGAGGAAATGAAATTTTACACATAAAATTTTCATTAAATTCCAGTATGGAAAGTGCCTGCATATTTGTTTATAAACAAACGAAGAAAAAGGCTTGAAGATTTGGGTTGACTGCAAGCCCAACACTGTAGGGCTTTTCTAACAGCAAGTGCAACCCTGGGCTTCATTAGCAACGGTAGTTTCGGCAGACAGAGCAGAAGGATTAATTCAGCAACGTCTATACCGGCCAGATGACACCTGCAGTGTTGCTTTCAATTTTGAATGCCAGATTTCAAGAGGGGTATTGAAAGCTGATGCACTCACACGGAAGATCAGAATATTTAGAAACAGTGTGGGAGAAGAGGTGTATTTTCTCAAATCACCAAAAGTGATGGATATAGAAGGAAGTGTGAGTTCTTTTTTTTCTTCTCTTCTTCGTCCTATAAGATACTATTTGAACAAATGGATAGCGCACAAGTGATTTTGTTTGAATCAAGATTTTGATTGAATACAAGAAAGAAATACAAATTTCAGGCAATTCAAATTGATTTAGAAATAAGGTAATTGTTTTCCTGAATATGAAGTCGTTTAAATAACTGTTACATAGAACAGTTTCTATTAGAGTAGATGAACTAACTTCATATGGTGGGTTTCCTGTTTGTTTCTGAGCAGTGATGAATAGTCCAGAGATGCTGAAATCTCAGTCTCCTAAATTAGTGTGCCTCAGAAAAGAATCCTATAATTATGCTCTTCATTAGATGGAAATTTCCAAACCTACGCCATACCGTAAGTTTTAAGCTCAGGTCTGGAGTGTATTCTGTAGAGTCGAGTCGTCACTTCCACTTGGGGGAGAAATTCTTTTATTTTTCATTTATTTTTTATTTTTTTAACATATTTATTGGAGTATAATTGCTTTACAATGGTGTGTTAGTTTCTGCTTTATAACAAAGTGAATCAGTTGTACATATACATATGTTCCCATATCTCTTCCCTCTTGCGTCTCCCTCCCTCCCACCCTCCCTATCCCACCCCTCTAGGTGGTCACAATTTTAAAGCAGTTTCTCCCTTGGATTAGTAATATCCATTCAGTATCACCTAGAGAGTTTGTGAGAGATTCTGTTTGACAAGTTTTAGATGAACCTAGGAAATCTTCCTCTTAGGAAGTTTCTCAGGTGATATGAAGAGTGCCCATATCATTATACGATTGACTTAAAGGAGTTGGAATGAATGGTGATTTGATTTCAGTGCCTAAAATAATCTCCTTTGTCTCACGCCTGCCTGAAATTTGAGAATTAGAGCTAAATTTCTCTGCTACTCCTTGCTTGTTCATCTACAGATTGTGGGAGCTTACATTTTTTTAATTGATATTGGTCATTTATTGGTATGAATGAAGCATAATGAGAAGAATGTTTGATGAGATTATAAGGGGAAAGAAATGATGGTACTGGAGTTGAAAGACAGGGAGATAATACTGAGGATTGATACTGGTTTCTCGTCTGGCATCAGGGCAGTAAGTTACGCAACCACAAGGAGAGTCATTCACAGTGCAGTCTACATGAGTGATGCCCCCTGGGGGTGTGCAGTGTACAACATGCACAGCTGCACACGCGACCCTATTTAGCCCTTTAAGTCTACTTCTACACTCATCACAGAATGATTATTCTAAGAACTAAACTTGATTGTGTCACCTGATTAACTCTCAGGAAAAGGCCACAAAGTCTGTTATTTTTTGACTTCTAGCTCTCTCCTGACATCTTCCTTCTCTCTCCAAAATAGATCACATTTCCTGTACCTTGGATGGCGTCATGTTATTCCACCTTTCTGTACTTTTACAAGCATGTTTCCTCTGCCTGTAATTTAAATACCTTTTCTTAATCTTGTTAAATCCCTCTTCAATACAGTTGAAACGTCGAGTACCAACCCTTATTTAAGTATTAACTATGCTCCCATAATACATTTTCATCCGTCATGTATTTATCATAGAACTTAGAAAACTATGTAGAATTTCCCGCCAGACTCAAACTTCTGATATTCAGGAACTATGCCTTGTTTGAATCTTCCACAGTGACTGCCACTCAGAAGTTGTTTAAGAAATGCTGAATCAGTGAATGAGTGAATGAGGTGTACAGTGTAAAATCGGAGCACACAGAGCTTTCATTTAACCTACTTCAAAGTTTGGCTGTGGTGTGGCCTTGCTTTAATCTGGGGATAACTGGAGTTCCAATCAGTATTCAGGAGAGCGTATATTTGAAGAAATGGGAATTGTTCTAACAGAGGCTGAACTTTAAAAAGATATCTTATTACTGATTATGCATGGTGATGCGATTTACCAAATTGTAGCGCTACTACTGTAACAAGGTCTGAACAACCTTTTTGTTCTATAAAGATTTTCACCAGGAGTTATATTAGAGAAGGAGAATTGAAATGCCTTTAAAAACAAGAAACCTAGAAAGTAATGGAAATCAAGTCTATGATAAACTTGTTTAACTTCTTAAGCATTTTCGTAGGTTAATTTTAATGTTAATTTTGAACAAAAATATGACCTGGGACGAAAAAAACTTTACAGACAAAGTTCTAGAATGATTTTTATGGAGTTACAAAACTATCTTAGAAAGTTAAACAGCATATTTTTTTAGCTTAGAACATTTCACTAAACTCCCAAATAAAACCCAACCTTTCCACCCAAAAATAAATGATTCAAGTGTTGTGAAACTTTATCTTTATCTAGTACTAAATCTACATTTATCTAAAGATTAATAATGTCCTTCTTTCTGCATTTTCCCCTTTTTTCCTTCTGCATTGATCGCATACTTGGAGTTCTTAAGGTTCTTTGTTAAAATTTATGGAGGAACATAGAAATATATAATGCCCTATCACACAGCACGGAATAATAAATATCGTTTGAAAGAATAACTACTTGAGCAGACAAGTCATTTATATATAAGATATGCAAGTGATTTTAGTGTTTCAGACAAAACTATTTACCACCATGGCTGCTAAACTCCAATTCTGGAGTTTAAGCGTGTATTCGTGCTTTACTTAGAAGTTATCTTTGTAAAATGCACGAAATACAAAATTCAGAAATGTCAATATTTAATATCTCCCCCTCACCCCTGATGTTATACTTATTGGTACTCATCAGTCATTACCAGTCAAAATGGTGATCCTGCATCTCTTCCAAACTTGGGTTTCGGTTCATCTTAGGCTAATGTGCTGAGCTGGAGATTCCTTGTGCCTTTTCTTTTCATTGACTTTGTTGGTAATTTTTCCCTATGCGATAAGTAATTTCTCATTGCTTGCTGTTACAAAAGATAAAAGATTTGAAGTAACATATTTAAAACATATCTTGAGTTAACCATAGAAAAAAGAATCTAACATTCATTGAATGTATCTCTTTGCCACATCTTGTGCTAGGTACTTTATCCACATAATTTATTTTAATCTCCAGAACGATTCGAGAAGGCCAATGATAATTATTCAGCTCAGGTTTTGAGCACCTGCTCTGTGTGGCTACCGTGCTAGTGGTGAGGCTGTTCCCTGGATGTATTTTGCCCCTCAGGAAGCTCGTATTCTAGGGTTCTGGATCACATTACACATTTCTAAATGATGAGATAGACGAAACAGTGTATATGATTTGCCAAATGTCAGAGCTAGAAAGAGGCAAGGTTGTATTTCATCCCACATCTGTGTGGCTCTAAAGGGCTACTTTTGACTCTACTGTGCTACATTACCTCTCACCGAGATATATTTAAGATCTGATTTGTCGTGAGACCATCAAAACACTACCAGGTAAGGTAGAAAGTGAGTTCTTTTTATACCAATACTAGTTACCATCATTTAAAACAGATAAACTCATTTTTAGTTAAGGAATTATGAAACCTGAATTTTCATTAGAACCATAAGCGCTGTACTGTGATGGAGGTTATAAATTTAGAGTCTCAGAAATATTTAAATAATGGAAAGGTCAACCTTTGAGTGGTGGGTTTTCCAAACAGCCTTTAAATGTGCAGGAAATAAACATTTCAGAATTGCTTTTCTGACAAAAAATGGTGGTTTCAGCCAGCTGAAATATACCACTGCATTTTCTGCTGCCAAACCTGCCTTCCGTAAGTTAGATTTATTTTGTACAGTGCACGAAGTAATACTCCAAACCTGTACAATGCTCTAACCTTTCCACTTTACCTTGTATGCAGCAGGATTGTTAAGGAGGTTAGTTTATTTATGATGGAGTAGAAACTACTTCTGAATATGAACTCTGGAAGACCTCTATAAGGGCTACAACCTCTAATTTAACCAACAGCAGCCCACGGAGGTGTATACCTCGTCTTCTGAAAGCTGCCCATCTGTCAAAGCAAAAGGTTATAATTCAATTTGCTTGGAATTTCATGGAACTACAAACTTCAGAGTGTAGTCCTGCAGAATTCCACCCTAACTAGAATGATGGACAGGTTGGTGTGGTGGTTAATAGAGTGATCTTTGACATCATAAAGATCCCAATGCCACCATGAAACACATGACGCTGTAATGTGATATTTAACCACTAGCAGTCATGATTTTCTAATCTGGAAAATGAGATAATATCTAATTTGTAGGGTTGTTCTGTGGATACAATACATTGTAAAGGCGTTGAATCAAAAGAGTATCTGGAATAAATATGCTTATTTAAATGGTAGCTTGAAACACCATTATCTTCATTTGCTACCATCACTACCTCCACCTCCACCTCCACCACCTGTTAATCACTCTACGTGGCATGAAGGACCCAGGCCTTCTCTCTCACCTGATCCCCTAGAATACCGACTACTCATTTTCCCTTGGGAAACAACTTACACAGTCACCTGTGTCGAAATATTCCGATTGCATTAATTGGTAGCATTTTCTTTCCTTGTCCTTTCCCAGTGAGAGAAAGATATCTCTCAATCGTCTTTTGGCAAAGAGAGATGATGCTACTTTATGAACTATTCCACTGAAGAGATGATTAGCTTGAGTTTACCATTACACAGATCTCTTTGATAGACGAGAAATGGCATAATAACCCAGCTCCAAAGTGGAAATCTCCTCCTTCCAAGCTTCTATAAATGTCATTTAATGTATTATTTATTGAGTCACCTCTGATTACATATGTAAGATAAATTATTTGTCTCACTTGGAATGCCTACTTCTCAAATAGTTTATGAGAATGAATATAATATCATCCGTAAAATAGTTCTCAGGTATTGTCAATGAGAATACTACTCTCGCATGTCCTACATTTGCAAAACAAGTGAAGACTGAGTTGTCCTTGCTAAAAGTGAATTTTGACTTCATAAATTGACATCCTTTTGACTTGGCATCAAACAAAAGTGAACTTACGTTAAGTAAATTTCAGCTTCCTTAATAGTTATCTAACCATTTCATTAGGGCTAATGTATCAAAAATTAAGCTATAAAATTAATTAAGATTAAGCTGTAAAAATAAACTCCTATTAAAATCAAGAGAGGAAAGTAAAGCTCTGATTAAATAAACAATTACAAAAGTATAAACTTTAAATAAAGAAAGGCAACTTCAAAAATCACCTGATGCTGTTTACTGGTAATAATGTTGCCTCATAGATGGTGAGTGGGAATCCTTTTTATATATTTTATATATGTAATTTATTATATAATTTAATATATAACATACTAAGTTCTGAGGTTGTTTGGAGTGATTTACAGACGTCCATCCATGCGAAAAGCATTCTTTTTCTACTTTATTCTGAGTGACATCATGTCACAATTTCTGTAAAAATTAGCAGTTTATACAATTTTCACTGAGAAGCTATTCCTTTCTTTCACCCTCCTATCTTTTTCAAGCCCAAAGTACTGGATTTGACCTGACAAATGAGCTCTAATTACAAATTCTAATCTGACAGTTTCATTTAGTTTCTTACACACCTGATGATTGATGAGAAGGTTTTTTTTTTTAACGTACAGCTAAACTCATATGCATTAAAAGAATGATAGAAATTAGGTCAACACTTGTATATATTCACAAATCTAAGAATTCACACCTAGCCACTAATGCCACATCTTAATTTGAGCTTTTTATTATACTAATCTATTAAATGAATGTTACTGAGAGAATTGCTTAAATTTCAGCATTACTGATCTTTAAGTTTTTAAAATGTGGTTTGGAGTAAAATAGTGTCTATCACTTTGAAGCAAGGAATTTGAGAATAAAATTAGTCGTATATATTAATTGAATTGTGAGCACTATTTCATGTATTATAATTTTTACATTGCCTACTGGATGTTAGATTAGCAGGAAATAGCAAAATTGACTAAAATTAACATGTAAACATCCTGAAATAAAGACAGTACTATATACAAACTGATTAAAAACAGAGGGATGAGTAGCTTGGCAGAAGCATTAAGATATCTGGAAAACAGGAAATAAAGATTGCCTTGGTCTTACATAATGTGGAAGGACTAAATCCTCTACTAGCAATAAACAGAAAAGAGGAACTGACTCTTTGAGTATTAAGAAGTCATTTACCAGTGGAAATGAGATTGGACAGATAGTCTTCATTTTAAGTAGGCTCAATTCATGGAAATTCACAAAAATATAATTTGTCTAGCAGAAAACAATTTTCTTGTCAGTTACCTAAAGACAGTGATAATGAAAATATTATATATTCTTTCTTAGCCACGTGTTACTATAGGCACAGGTGGAATTGCTCATTTTTCAAATGGAGTGTGTCCAGTTGTTAGAATACAAGATTCAGCAACCCAGAAAGAGTAACACAGAGTTATACAAAGGAATAAAAGAAGGAATAAGTTGATAAAAATGGAATGAATGGATGCTTTCCAGTTTCTACTTTTAGATTGTTGAATTTCAGAGCCACACATGAGTTTACAATTAGTTATTGTAATTTTTGTTAGGCTTATCTTTACGTTACCATTATAGCACACATCTATACAGTGTTCCTGTGACTGTTCGTTCAGAATACAGTCTTTGAGTGTTTTGTGTTAAGTGCTATAAATACAAGATTAAGCATGATTCTTGCACATCTGAAAATAAAAACAGATACACATCATCATTCATCATTTCATTAAGTCATTTATTCAACATTGTGTCTCTTCTGCATGGCAGACACTGTGCAAGGCATTAGGAATAGGAACACAAAAATGAAACTGCCCTGTTCTTAGTCTAATGGATGAAACATATAGAGTGAATTGTGATTGGGACTCTGCTGGCAGCAGGCTCTGAGAATGATAGAAGCCTATAAGAAAGATGTAAATAGTCAGGGGATCCCTGGTAGAAAGGAGGTTACGTTTGAGTTGGCTTGACAGTTGATTAGGGACCAGATTAGGGAAGGGGTGTGGAGGACTTTGCAGGCAAAGGCCAGGTGTGTAAAATTTTGCCGAATGATTGTTCAGTAAAACAGGGGAAAGACTTCCAGGCAGGAAGTGGCTTGAGACTGAGGGAGTTCACATCTTACAGGTCCCTGTATTTTTAGATGATACTTTTCTAAAGCTTTTTAAGGACCTTGGATTGGGAACTAATATAATTAGATCCAAATTTAGAAAGATTATTACAGTAGCAACATAGGTAGAAGATCATTTGTTCAACACTTTTAAAAGTCACTCTTGTAGCACTCAGGTAATAGATGAGTTGAAAATAAGAGACTTGAGGCAGGAGACAAATTAAGACTCTATGACAGTTATACAGATAAAATACAGGCTGGACCAAGTGTAGAAATTCAGAGGAAGGTCACGTCATGCCCTCCACAAGGCCTTCCTTCACAATCTCCTCTAAATTAAATTAGGTACTACTCCCCTCCCCATACCTCACCATTATGTACTACCACAGCCTTCTGTTTCCTTTATAATATTTACCGTAATTTGTAATAATTTTTGATCTACCCATTTATCTCACTACTAGACTATAACCTGTAAATGGGCTGAACCCATATGTACTTTTGTTCACAGTTGTATTCCCAATGCCTAGCAAAATATTTATCACATAGTTGGTGCTTGATAAATATTTATCCATACATTAAAGAACAGGCAAAGGATACCCTGTTTTTTAAATTGAGGCAACTAGGTGTATGGTGTAATTCAACCAATCATTGAGCTAGGAAATCCAGGAGGAGGAGAACATTTCGGTGGGGATTTTGGGGATATGGATTCAATTTATCACCATTTAAGAGGCAGTTGCACATATGATTGTGACATTCTTGAGGAAGGGCCAGACTAGAGATAGAGATTTGGAAATTTATGAACTAAACCAGATGAGTTTGCCCAAATAAAGTAGGGGAATAGGAGGTGGCACCCTGCAATAGAGCACAGCCTGCGGTAAATACATTAACATTGTATCAGAAGTATTTTAGAGGAGGAAGGTATTAAACCTTCCCATGATATCAAGTAGAAACTGGAACAAGCGCTCCCCAGATTACCCAAGAACTACCGGAACAAGGAATCACAGAAGAAGAGCTCGTTAGAGCGAAGCTACATGAGTAGGCATGAGCTGCCATGCTTTGGGAGCCCAGTGAAAGGTCAGAACAGAGGGTAGAGCAGCCCTTCAGAGCAAATAATCCTTGGGCAAGAGTGTTGGAAAGCGATGAACCAGTGGGTTAGGTAGGGACCACTGTGACACTCCTTGTTTGTCCTGCTAAGGAGTTTAGAATTCAACCAGTAGGTAATATAGGTCATTGGAGGATGGTAAGGAAGGAAGGTTTCCTATATTAAGTCCCTCCTTCTCCCACCCTGTTACTGAACTCTGTATTTTTGGATCAGTGCACATTAGGGTTCATGTGTGTTTTTGTATTACTTCCACAAAACTGAGAATCAGGACCTGAACTTGGATACTGACTGGCTTAGCTCCTAACTAACAGCATGATTTTGGACCAGTTAAATACCTTCCTTGTTTTCCCCTTTATTGATTTATTTTTTTAAATTGAAGTATAGTTGACTTACAGTGCTGTGTTGGTTTCAGGTATACAGCAAACTGATTCAGATATATATATATATTTTTTCAAGATATATATATAAATATATATAAATTCATTTTCAGATTCTTTTCCATTATACCGTATTACAAGATATTGAATATAGTTCCCTGTGCTATATAGTAGGTCCTTCTTGTTTATTTCATATATAGCAGTGTGTATATGTTAATCCTAAACTCTAATTTATCTCTCCCCCTCGTTTCCCCTTTGGTAACCATAAATTTGTTTTCTATGTCTGTGACTCTATTTCTGTTTTGTAAAGAGAAAATTTGTATCATTTTTTTAGATTCCATAAATAAGCAATATCATATGATATTTGTCTTTCTCTGTCTGACTTACTTCATTTAAATGATAATCTCTAGTGGATGAGTTAAATAACTTCTTTATGTTCCAGCTTCATTAATTTAAAAAATAATGAATTTGGCTGGATTATCGCTAATGTCCCTTCTTGCTTTAAAGTTTTGTGGCTGTATTTATGTGCTACGTAAATGGGATTTGACATATAGTGGAAATGTGCAGTCATTTTGTTTACCATAAACAAGGGGGGAAAGTCTTTGGTTCCATTTATAATTAAGAAAATTTGGTGGACATATAAAGATATCAGAAGCAGCAGTTTTCAAAAGATGGGACAAAAGTAGATATGTGAAATCGGAAACAAACTAGTAACAAATGTGGGCTTGGAACATTTATCAGAGTGGGAGAGGAGCTGTTCTATGAGAGTTTCACTCATTTCATTGCTTGTTCCAGGGAGAAACTGGATAACTGAGGATTCATGGGGTTAGAGGAATTCTTAAAGGTTACTTGTGCACCAGATTTCACTTCCTCTGGGAGTTTTACACTACTCCAAAGTAGCACGAGGCCGATTATTCGTCTCAATATGCTCCCCAAGGAAGCCTCCATAAACAAGCTGTTTCCCTTATCATTTTTTTTTTTTTTTTTTTTTTTTTTTTTTTTGCGGTACGCGGGCCTCTCACTGCTGTGGCCTCTCCCGTTGCGGAGCACAGGCTCCGGACACGCAGGCTCAGCGGCCATGGCTCACGGGCCCAGCCGCTCCACGGCATGTGGGATCTTCCCGGACCGGGGCACGAGCCCACGTCCCCTGCATCGGCAGGCGGACTCTCAACCCCTGCGCCACCAGGGAAGCCCTCATTTTTATTTTTAATGCATGGACAGAATCGGTCAGGATAGACAAGCTGGTACTGCAGTGATAAACAGACCTCAGCTCTCAAAATCATGAGGGTCATTTCTTTCTCTGCCATGTGTTGCCCATCATGCTTTGGCTCATGGGTCTGTTCTGTGTTGTCCTCACTTCAGGATAGAGATGGTGGAGCAGCTATGGTGTAAGATAGGGGTCCCCTGGGGCCGTGGACCGGTACCGGTCCGTGGCCTGTTAGGAACCGGGCTGCACGGCAGGAGGTGAGCGGCGGGAGAGCGAGTGAAGCTTCATCTGCCGCTCCCCATCGCCCCCATCGCTCGCGTTACCGCCTGAACTATCCCCCCAACCCCGGTCCGTGGAAAAAGTGTCTTCCACGAAGCCGGTCCCCGGTGCCAAAGAGGTCGGGGACCGCTGGTCAGGCATTGCCGGTCACAGTGGCAGAGGGAAGGAGGGTCTCACTTTGACAGTTAAGAGCCACACCCTGAGGGTAGTACACATCACTTCTCCTCGTAACTCCTTGGCCATAACTAGTGGCCTGGCCTCACCTAACCACAGAGGAACCAGGCAGTCTGAATCCCTCCATGTATCCAGGAGAGAGGGGTTAGAAATAGTTGACACATACCACCTTAGTTTGCCTTACTAGTCATCACTGGGTAAGAAGAATATTCTCCCCAGGGTAAGAAAAATGCACTTATGTCCTTCTCAAGGGAGACAACCTGAAAGTTCCATCTAGCCAGGGTCCACATAGTGCATAATAGTTTCCTCCTTAGGGAATGTATTAATTTTCCAGCTGCCATGACAAAATACCAGAAACTGTGTGGCTTAAACAACAGAAATGTCTTGTCTCACAGTTCTGAAAGCTATAACTCCAAGAACAAGATATCCACAGGGTTGGTTCCTTCTGACGACTGTGAGAGAGAATTTATTTCACGCCTCTTACCTGGTTTCTGGTGGTTTGCTGGCATGTATAAGCGTCACCCCAATCTCTGCTTCAGCTTCACCTGGCATTCTCTCTGTGTGCCTGTGTCTGTCTCCAAATTCCCATCTGTAAGGACAGCAGTCACATTGGATTAGGACCACCCTAAAGACCTCATCTCCAAATAATATCACATTCTGGGGTACTGAGGGTTAGTACTTCAACATATGAGTTTTGGGGGGAACACAGTTTAACCCATAACAGGGAGTGTTGTGCAATCATTCCTAAATCACATTTGGATGTGGTTCCTATTGATCCAGAGATCTCTGGGTGTAAAAGACAGGTTATCAGCCTTCCCACCCTCCCCCAACGAATACTCACACACTCACAGATGGAAAATGGACAAGATCAGCGCAATAAACAAGATCATTTGGAAAGGGAAGAAAGGAAGTCACACGGCATTCTTGATCTGAAGCTATTCCAAAATCTCATTGGGAAGCAATTTTGAGGTTCCATATTCTGGGATGAGATACATTTTTTATTAGACCTTGGTTCTGCTTCCTGGCAGAAGGCTCCTGCCCATCGTTCTCTCCCCCGCCTCCCGACCCCACTCCAACATCATAAGTTCTCCTAATCTGATTATCCTCGGGGACCACCTTTAAACTGGGTATTGGGAAGCATTGCCCTCTTTGGGGGCTGAGTGCCTCTATTTGATCACTTACTACCCATAGAGCATTAGGAATTAAAGGGTTGTGTTGGTAGTATCACCCTCTCAAAAACATAGCTCCTTTTAAAATAGATTCTATTTGGCTTCATATACCAATCACTACATCTATAGGTTTGTTTTGTTTTGTTTTGTTTTGTTTTGTTTTGTTTTGTTTTTCTGGATACACGTCTTAGATTTTCTCTCTCTGTCCTTCTCCTTCCCAACTTAGATGCTGACAGTGTGAGCCTATCAGGCTTTGTTGGGAGACCCTAGCAGCTTTTTCATGAGAAAAGCATCTTTAGTCTCTTTTCTCTGAGTTATTTTATCCCACTGAAAGGATCGAGTACTACCACCTTAATTTGATTTTGCTCTTGGACATCTTCATTCAGAGGTTTGAACAATGGGTGTGATGACCATATTCTTGATTAATTCTTACCAAAGCTGAGTCATAACAGGCAATTTTATTTATTTATTTATTTATTTATTTATTTATTTATTTGCCGTACACGGGCTTCTCACTGTTGTGGCCTTTCCTGTTGCGGAGCACAGTCTCTGGATGCGCAGGCTCAGCGGCTATGGCTCACGGGCCCAGCCGCTCCGCGGCATGTGGGATCCTCCCGGACCGGGGCACGAACCCGTGTCCCCTGCATCGGCAGGCAGACTCCCAACCACTGCGCCACCAGGGAAACCCAACAGGCAATTTTAGTTCAGTGTCCTTCTCAGTTTGTTCTTTTGCCATCTGAGAATGAGAAGCAGTTGCCTCTTCTTTGTTCTTGGCCCTTTCTCTTCCTTGCAAATGATACCAGTTTTTTCTGAGGTCATCTGTGTCTTGTCCTACCTTGTCAAAATACAGCTCACAGCAATCAGGTAAGGCTATCCATATCCTGTTTTCCAACCTCTCTGCTAGAGCTACAAGTTCCTTAGGTTCAATGTCTACCTTCTGAGATCCTGGAGGCTACAGTGTTACCATGTGATCCTCTTCGGCATCACAGGGACCACCTCCCTCCAGGCTCGGATGGCAAGCTCCTCGCCATCTGCTATCAGGTCACTAACCCTTTGCTTCATACCCTCGTGACTTTTTACAGCAACATTCCACTTCTGTGTGCTAATTTCCGAATGGCTTTTAGTAGGTAGTCAGTGTATATACAATGATTCTGCATTGCACCTTAGGTAATGCTTTGTTAAACATCAAAGTCAGGATTTTAGACTCAATCTATAGTGCAGAGAAAGCAGTTGAAGTGCAAGTAGAAATGAAGGGGGCAAAGGCATCTTTGACAGGAAGCAAAAGACCTACTTAAAAGGTTGGCTTAGAGTTGATTCATTCACAAGGGAAATTGCAAGAGCTTTAAGAAACGCCTCACTATTTGGGATGGAGAAATGAGACTGTGCTTATTAGATAAAAATTTAGTCATATAAAAGTATGACCAATTAAAATTGGGTAGTTAGCACTAAAGAAGTATCTGCTCAATCAAATTAAAATCACCACACTCATGTTATATTTACTGTGTAATAAGCCAGCTCTTGGGGGCTTCTGTGCCAGTTGTAAGGAACCCATGACTTGGGGACGGGGAGTTATGGGGAAGTAGCAAAGATATGAGGAACGCCTTTTTTCAAAACTTAAAATTTGGATTAGAAAAACAATGAGGCACACATAAGAGTTAAGAAAACAGAATATAATATATATGTGTGTATATATATATATATATATATATATATATATATTTTTTTTTTTTTTTTTTTGCTGTATGCGGACCTCTCACTGTTGTGGCCTCTCCCATTGTGGAGCACAGGCTCCGGATGTGCAGGCTCAGCGACCATGGCTCACGGGCCTAGCCGCTCCGCGGCATGTGGGATCTTCTCGGACCGGGGCACGAACCCGTGTCCCCTGCATCGGCAGGCGGACTCTCAACCACTGTGCCACCAGGGAAACCCAAGAAAGCAGACTATAATATTTTGATAGTCTAATGTTGACTACAGTGGGTGGAAGTTGAAGAGAAAACTCAGTCTAGGCTGAAGTCTTCAGGGCTAATTTCATAGAAGCTGATGACTTTGAAGGATGAATAAAAGATGATGGGGGTGAGAGAGAAGAAAGGGTCGTTTCAAAATTCAACTCCGTCACCACCCTGGTAACATTCAAAATATTCTAAGGTCCAAAAGGATTTAGTCATTTTAACTCTATGATCATAGCAATCAAGGAACTAGTGTGCATTTTGACAGGCAGAGGCTTTCTGATTCTTTTCTGTTTCTATTTCTGGTGATCATGGAGCTGGAAAGATGACTGCAAATTATATTTTGCTATTTATTTTTTGTGACACCAAGAGCAATAGTGTGTGCTAAGTCAGAGGAATAAACGCACAGCCTGGTATTAAAGTAATGTTCCTCCACCCTTCTCCACACACTCAATACACGTGGCTTCCCTGACAAACATGCCAATGTGGAAGCATTTCCTAAAAGTGACAGCTAATGGTATAAATTAACCTCCTGAATCTGCTTTGATCATTTTCAAAACTACGGTAGCACATAAAAGATAGTGGTGAATTATGACTAATAAATGGAAAGAAGAATGACATGCCCTCCTACAGCTTTCAGAAGCAAATGGAGGGTTCCAATGTCAAGAAAATTACAGCCTCTGGGTTTGTTTATTACAGAGATTTTCAAACAACCTTCCTTACAATGAACTAATTTGGGCTTGGGAAAAAAGAGCAGAAGACTGTTCTTTTTAAATTTCCTTTTAAAATTATGAAAGGCACTCAGAATATTGGACTTCATCACCAGCAGAATAAAGGCAAATTAGAAATAGTTTATCACCATGACAAACAAATTTAACTGCGAATAGCAGGTAAAAATTTCATAGCAAATGGAATGCTTATTATTGCCCAGTATTTTCAGACTCTTATTATTTTGAGGTAAGATTCTAGCTTTTGTTTTGTTTTGCTGAAGGATCATCAAGCAACAAGTGACTCTTTAATATTGATACAGTTACAAGTAACTCAGGACAACATGCTTCATAGCTTGGGGCCAAATGTGTCTCCTACCACCTCAACGCCTTTTCCCTCCTGTTAGAATTTGTTGCTAAATCAGTTAAATACACACATCTATAGGCATTGCAAATAGAGAGCACAATAGAGCTTGCAATTTTTTCTTCCTTTGGAATTGAGCATGTAGTATATACATTTGTACACGCGTGTTTCGAAATGTAAAATCCATAGAGAAATTGTGAAACACCAGAATTTTAAAATTGAGCACAGCTTCATTGACTAATAGGATAAAGAAGAGATGCTCCTTTCAGAGATTTAATACTGCATTCTGCAGGTGTGTATTTGGATTATTTAGTTTGGGGAATTTTTAAATTTTTCATCCTCTTACCAAGTCTCTATTCTCTGAGTCGGAGATGTCTGAAGACACATTTTTATAAAAAGACTTTGCCCTCCAAATTAAGATGTAATGGAACGATCCTTCTGTGATCTGTTGCTTTAAAAATGGATATGAAAAAAAAAATGGGTATATAAGAAAATTATTTTCATGGAAAGAATTAAAGTCATTTTGTAAATAGCACATTGTAGGATATTATTATTGTTGTTAAATTATATTTTTAAATATTCCAGAATACTGAAATAATAAAATTATAGTGATACAAATATGTACACTTACATAGTAAATTATTTAACTGAGAATGGTTTGTCACCATTGTTCCAGGGTACAAACTAGAACTTGAAACAATAGTCACTGCAGATGTACATATTGACATTTATAGCAATATCTGGGGGACTGTAGCTTTTTTCATTTTTGTGTTTGCTCTCGTCTGTCTCTAAGTGGAAATATTTATTCTGCTGTGATCCTTGATTGCACTTGAAAACAAGTGCACTGGAACAAAATGAAGCTCATGGTGGAACATGGAGGTGAAAGAATAAAGGGAATTACATTTTAAAATAATATTCTCCCACAGTCTTAATATGCTGATGGGAACAAAGATAATTTTAGTAATCGCTAAAACTAAACTACTCTTGAGAAACGACCCCCTAAGGAACTCTTGAACTCTGCAGAAAAGTTTTAAAATTGCAGACTTATTCCTTGATCCTTCCCTTTTTCCCTCCCCCCTCATTGTCCGAAAACTGGTTTTTGCTTGTAACATATCCATATTCTACTGAGTCAAGCCCTGCCAGAAGGCTGAGATTACCGCCCCCCTTCCTACGGCACCTCCCAGAAGAGCTCAAGATTCAGAAATACTCCCCTTACCCCTACCTTGCTTCATTCAGGGTGTAAACTCGTGATTATAGAAACTATATATATATTAATAACCCATGTTTTCTGTGGTTTCAATAAATGGTTGTAAATTAGGCGGTCATGAAGTATAGGTATATAATTTTTCCAGTGATTTCTAGACTATCGTCAAGGAGTTGCTTTATTTGCCCTACTTTAACTCCTACGGGTGATTTCATTAGGAATGAGAGGATTGATAAGAATCTCTCTAAGTTGGATTTCAGTAAGGAGACAGTATAGAGGATAATGATTAACAGAGTGGAGATGGTAGAGTCAGAGACCACCTGGGGTCACATCATGACCCCATCACTTACTACATATGTGACCTTGGGCAAGTTATTTAAACTATGAGCTCATCTGTAAAATATGTAGAGTGTTAGTACCTTATTTGCCAGAGTGATATGAGGACCAAATGGCATAATGTATATAAAGTGCTTAGACTAGTCCCTGGCCTAAGATAATTCCTCAATAAGTGCTAATTTTTACTCAGTTTCCTACCATTATTTCTGTTTCCCTTTTTAAATTGACGAGTGGAAATTATTTTAAGAAGCTGCTAATGTTCCTACAAAAACAGCTTTCATGTTTATAGTCTGCAAAGAGTAGGAAAAAACACAAATGGTGTGAGATATGTATTAATTCTAGTATAATATAGAACCAGAGAGCAGCTTAATTTCTGTGAAAAACTGTGAAGTACAAGAGAGGTTTGACTGATGAGGACAAAACGAGAACTGAAGGTTGGTCTCAGCTCAGCTTCAGAAAAGTCCTCTAAGGACCACAGCCTTCCAGTATGACAAGGGACTACTTTGTGAAGAGGTGAAGTCCTTGATGCTCTCAGGTAGCATGAAGAAGAGAATCCAAAGAAAGACTGGCCACTCTTGTCTAGCACGGCCACACAGATGGACAGTTTTGTCAAAAGTATCACCCTCCATTTTGCAGTTCCAGAAATTCATTTTTGGGAGGTAGCCTAGAAATCAAACTCTGAAATACTCACTCATTAGAGACTACGAGTGGGATAAAATGTTATCAACTCAAAACTGCGTGATAGTTTTGTGAGGATAATTTAGACTTCTGGTCAGTTGCCCAGGAAATTTCACCAAGTAATGCATGACACGACTCAGAATCCCAAAATGTTCCTCGGGGGGAGTAGAACATAAGATTATTTCAATGTGAACGTGCTATTCTTAAGTTTCTTATATCTCTAGAATGTTTCCATCTATGTAAGGTTTAGCAGCATTATTCCCCCAAATCAGAACCCCCTTCTGCACATTAACAGACTTTACACGTATTGATTGTCCCTTGGTAGCATCCGGTCTTCCTAATTTGGTGCAGAATGCCAGACACTGGATTGAAATATCCTTTTCTTTAGACTGACTACAGCCCTAGGAATAACTCCCCCAAACATGACATGACTATGAATATGCGCTGTTTTACATTGACTCAAACTCAAACTAGTTCTTAGACAAGATAAGACCTGTTCTGGCACTAAAATTCTGAATATCTTCTTTTTCTGGTGATTTTCATCTTTTGCGTCCTTGCTTTCCTTCCTCTAAAAACTGCTTTCTGGACAGTTTTAGAGTTTATTCTCTTGATTTTCCTGTTATAAGCAAAACAGTATTCCCTAAAAAGCAGTTATGGTTAGGTAAGGCACTCAGAGCATTCTTTGCTTCTATGTTTTATTTAATACTTTCTAGAAAGTGTGTTAGACCTTTCTGCCCATTATTAAAAGCTTGAAAGTACAAGTCTCCTAATAGTTCCTTGATCTCATTCTTTCCCCATTTGCTAAATTGACATTTTCCGTTGCCTGATTCTTCCAGGGCCTTCTGGATTTCTTATTTTCCATCCTTAAACTGATACACACAGCTCATAAAAACAGGAGTTACCAAGTGACAGGTGTTTTTGAAAAACTTGCTTAGTTTATATGTTCAGTGAAGATGTGGCCTCTAACTCAGCAGCTACTAATGACCTTTTGTTCGAGGGAGCTGTTAGAAATCCAGATGAAGTCTTGGAACTGAAATGCAGTTTAGGCTTAACCTCAAGTTGGTATTTTTCCAAATGTACCTTGTTGAGTTTTTAGCTTATGGCCTAATGGATTTATTCTTAGACTGTTCGAGATTCACCTCAACTTCAACAATAGGTTTCTTCATTTCCTTCCTTGCTTTTCCCATTCTCCCTTCTGCCTTAAGCAAAACAGCGTAAGATATTAAATATCTGGTAAAGTTACAGCGTCCACGTACCTGTGTTCCATTCTGCCACCTCCATTTGCCAGATGAGGGGCTTTTAGTAATTCACAAAATCTCTCTGAATCTGATTCCTCATATGCAAATGGTAATAACAATTCCCACGTCTCAGGTTTTTCTTGACTGTTAAATGGGGTCACGTGTGAAAATGCTTAGCGTGCTGCTAGGCAAGTAATCAATATTCAATAAGTCCTAGCTGTTTTCCTTCAGCCATAATAAATTATCTCTTGAATTTTTTTCTTTTGCTTTCTTTAGTAATGGCATTTCAGTTTTCACTTGGGTTGATACCTTTTCTTTCTTATTTCTTTGCTTATCTGACCGTTTCTTCTTTCTTTTATTCCTTCCATCATTGTCTGGTGAACACTTAATACCATGCCCACGCTAGGCACTGAGGATACAAAGATGAAGAATTCTCTCCCTCCCCTGATGGAGTTCACAGTTTTATGGGGAAATGGACATGCACGTGGAGGAATTAAAATGAGTGTATGTGCACAGGGTGTTTGCAAAGCAGAGGAGACATGGGTCAGCAAAAGCCTCCTGGAGGAGAGGAATTGCTGAGCAAAGTCTTAAAGGAGGAGGAGAAGGCAAGCCACAGCCTTTTGAGGGAAAGAAACCACAAAAATTTCATACAAAGAAAAAGAATGGCAGAAGTCGAGGTGAACGTGGTGGGGAGCGGAGAGGTAGTCCTACAAGGCCTTGGTTTGCGGGGTCCACTCTCCTCTTTAAAGTTAATGGGAACAAATTTTCAAATTATAAAGGCCTCCCATTATTTCTTCCCACTGAACCCCAAAGCCCAGGTGTCCATTACTAACTTTGCTCTTTCTGCTAATGGGACTGTATCATATTCCTCAAGTGGGCTGCAGCAGGAATAAAGAGTTTAATGGATAAGAGGGAGCGATTGCCCAAAACCGTAACCTAGAAGCAACGTAGTCATGTCTGTACTTTATAATCACTTGCCTACCTTATGTGATGAATGGATTTTTATGGAAAATTATAACTTTTCAATATTAGAATGCTTAAGATTTTTCTTAAAGTGAAAAAGCAAAACTTTTAGGAAAGACAAAAAAATTAGGTCTATAGCAATGCATCTAAGCGATACCAAGAGTGGTTCATCTTACCTAATAGATGTATCCTTAATTTACTATGTAAAATTGTTTTTCAGAAATCTTTTTCATCTGATAACGGTCTGACCACGTAAGTAATAGGTACCAGCGATGTGGATAAAATGATAGGATCTCATTCAAATGCATATTCGCTTACCTTGAGAAGTAAAACAATTTGGAGGCGGAAAGGGGGCTGATTAATTGGCTCATTTTATGAGGCCATTTTACTCTTTACTGTTAATAGTGACTGCTCATTTCCAGGAACAGACTAGGTATTGTGAGTATTCAACTTCTCCCTTGTAAATTAAGGGAAAAAAGCCATAATAGGCAACAGTAACTTAAAATTTCTATGTCCTTCAATACTGTGTGCAAATACTAGGGTGGGGTTTCCTTTCTAATTAGGACTTCCGGAAAGGATTCGTGTTCGATGGAGTTCCTTCTATAATTCTATGTTTCTTTGACAGGGGGTACAAACATTCCATTGACCTATTTTCTTTTTGTTCAACAATTTAGAAAAGTCTATTTTTCATGGAGCGTGTCTAAGACAAAATAGCTTGATATCATATGATTGATATCATATGATTTAGACATGGAAAAAAAAAATCTGTCCATCTAAGCTTCTAGTGAACTGTTGAAAGATGTATGTATGATGTGTGAGTTCTCAAGCAAGTGTCTGCACCCTACGGCTGCAAACTTGTTCTCGGTGTAACACTGGATGTTTATTTATAATGATCAAAGAGAACCTGTGTTGAATCAGAAGTCAGATGAATAGTTTTCTTCAACACCTCTAGTCGCGGAATAAAGGTCCTTCGAGTCCAAAAACACAAATAGAAAAGGCTTTAAAATTTCCTTTTAATGTAAGGATCTATACACCCTCTAACTGGCATTTGGAGAGCTGGGAGCTAAATACCACTGCTCCTGTGATGTTGAAGCTGTTTCTGAAAATGGAGTTGACCAAAACTAGAGAAAATCTGTTTAAAAGGCTACTCTGCTCCTGTCTGTCTCCGCAATTCCAAGTTGGAGCTTTTTGCCAGGGGAGAGGAAGGTTGGGGGTGGGAGGCAATAATGAAGAAGGCAGTGGGGCAGTTGTTTTTCTGTGCCTGCTGACGTCAACGAAATTGCCAGATGGCGTTTGAATGTTTTGCAAAAAGACAGGAGCCTTTTATTAGAGCTGTCACATGGGGTTTCATTCATTTGCATTCCCAGAAGTGGTCTAAAGCTTTTCCTAACTGTAAGAGTAATGAGGTCTCTGTACCTTCAGAGACCCCCAGAGGGCCCTTTGTAGGATGTTGTTACCTTAAGTGGCTCTGATAAGGGACACATGCTCGGAGAATGGCATGTTTCACTGTCAGCTTCAGAGGACCCATGAACTACTCAGCTTCAATTAGGACTATAATGTGATCATTCAAAAAAATCTTCTCTGCAGAAGGTCTTCTGTGGATCCTGACAGCCTCAGAAACACACTCAGTAGCACCTGAAGGGTCTAAAATGGCAGCAATGGACTCTAGAACAAAAGCCTAGCTTCTGTGGGTTGATCCCAGGACTGAGAAATACCTAACGTACAACAGCCCTGTGTATATATACAAACAGCTTGGTCCTCACCATCTTGCCCCAGGCTGCCTTGTTATCCCCACACCATTTGGAGGGACAGACAAAAAGGAATTTGTAGAAAATCTGTGGGTCCATATATAGAAGAAAGAAAGGAGGTTTGAAACGCCAGGATCTGCTCTCAGAAACTGACCCAGGGCCACTCTTTGGGGCCACGCTGACCTGTCCTCTTCATCATCAGCCCTTCCCACTGCCAGAACTTGTCAGGTTTTACTTTGTTTTAAGGTCTGGCATTTCTCAAACTTTTCATTCACTGGGTTAGCAAGTATATTTTTTTATAATGTACCTATTTCTACAACAGTTAATTGGATGAATTGATTTCTACAGCCAATTTAAGAATGAAAAAAAGGATAAAGTTCTTATACCAGAGGAAGTTTTCGTGATTGTGGCTGTCACTCATATTACTCATGGTACGTGACGTGGTATTGTAAGATTGTTCTGAGCTGTGTTACCCAGGTCACTTTCTTCCTAACGCTTACCTGAAGTCAAGGTATGATACATTTCAGAAGTAGAAGTTTTGATGGTGGTAGGTTTGTGTTGGGTTGAAAAGAGAAACATCTAGTATACCAAGGGAATTGGAGGCTGGAAACTAGAAAGGCTTAAAAATTAGCTATACATGTTACCTAGTCTCAGTCTTACACCCACACTGGCAGTGATAATAGGGTACTTACAATGGGACTGATCATCTTAGTTTAGTGAAATATCTCCTGACATCTTGTCAGTGGCAACAGGGGGCATGGATGTTAAGACCACTGGGTCAAGTGGGGGACAAACCTAAAGCAGTTTTCCACGTGCCCTGTTATGTTGCAAATGAAACAAATACAGTTGCTCTTCCCATTCCCTGCTCCAAACGCATGTACAGGCTCGGCCATGGAATAGTTTCCAAATATAAACAGTACGAGCAGAGTTGCTGGGGAATGTGTTCATCTCATTTTAATTTCAGTTTCTGGTTCAGGGTTTAGGAAGATTTGGGAGGTGATGGTGAAGATTATTGAAGTTTAAGCAGCCCCTTTCAGCTTGCTCTGATCCCCTTTCCCTCCCAACTGTAGGAGGTAGGGGCACATTGGAGGAGCATGTGATGAATATCTTGTATGTATCCATGATCAGACCCAGCTCTGTGAGGTGACATGAGGTTAGAAACAGAGACTATGAAACCAACATCAAAGAATAACTCTTAGGGAAAAAAGGAGGTGTCAAGAAACACAATCCAAATGGGAAGGCTGTTGGGAATTAAAAAGGGAGGGGTGTAAATATAAGTCACCAACTTCCACCCTAGGCAGCACCGAGGTGTTTTTCAGATAGAGTTTAGATGAGAAATCTATTCACAAAACACATATTTCACACGGGGTATACTTGGGCCTAAATCTCGAGATTATGCAAACCGTGTTAGGTCTGTTATACGTCAGGTTCACGTTTCCCCAAGAATCAACCTTAGAAAAGCTATAGTGTTAATAGCAGTGTCCTACTTTGCATGTCCTAGCTCCCTATCCACTCTGAAAGTGCAGAGCACTTGTACCAGGCATAAGTATTGCCATTGTTGATAATACAATGGTCATGATTCATCATCCCTTATCTAACATGTTAAGGTTTGCCCAAACATTGCCAGAATTAAAACAGTATGTTCCTGAATATAACTCTAGGTGATAGTCATATATAACTCTATATAGTCATATATAACTCTAGGTGATAGTCATTTTGGCCATATTACACTTGTCCCCCCAAAGTCCTGAAACAGCAAGCCCATGATTCATTTATGTCTCCTCTATCAAAGAGTAATGTTCCGTTAATTTACCTCCCTTAATCATGAAATTAATTTTTGATTGTTCAGTAATATATTACATACATTGGGCAGTGCTACAGCTTAAAGACAGTAAAAAACGATATATCAGTTTCACTGCAGTGTCAGGACAAAGAACTGAATAATCAATTGTCAAGCTACCTTACAGTCAAACCACCATCCAATTTTACTTTAATGACACCAACACCATTTTTCAACGAGAAGCAGTTAGTGTATAACTTTTCAGGGCCTGGTGTCTCAGTGCTCATGCTGAGATCCAAAACACAATTACATTTTACAAGGGAGAAACCACAGGAGCGTCTTCATCCTGACACACAGACATAACCTTCCCACGCCTACAGCAACTGGCCAAGATGTGTGCCTCGTTAGAGATCGTCGGGGAGCCAGGAGGTCAGGCTGTTCTGGGCTGAGGCCCACGAGTCTAGCTGACGGGTTGGTAGAGGTGTTATTTTTTTCCCCCCTCCGACTCAAAAACTACATGCTGACTTCACGCAGAGAGTTCAGGTTTCAAAGAACTTAAGCATTTTAACATGAGAGGCTGATGAATAAATCACAATGTTAGTGTGATCATTTTTCTTGAGAAATATCACAGCCAAACAGATTATAACGCTCACATTGGGTATTCAGTATTTTGTTTTCAGAGTAGGAGAGTCTACCTGGGCAAACACATCAGTGGATAAATAACTGTTTATTAATTCAGTAAATGTTTTTACGCACCTAGTGGGTACCATACAATGTGATAAGCACTGGAGAAAAAGAGTTAAATAAAATACACAGTTTAGTAGTGAAGAAAGATATGCAAACAAATCATTTCAACTTAAATGCAACAGTTGATATATAATTAGGGTGTTATAGGAGTACTGGTGATGTATACCTACCCCAGCTGGGGGCAGAGTGGGGAATCAGAAAAAGTGTTTTTGGAAGAATTAAACAGTAATGGAGTTGTAGGGATAAACTAAATGAAGGTGGTGGTGAGGAGTGTAGGGCAGGGAAATAGCAGAAGTAACTACATTTGTCAAGATATGTATGATTAAAGCTTAGCATGTGGAAAACATAAGTAACTAAGTACTCTTCGAGTAGTAGTTGTGAAAAAAAGAGTGGGAAGCTATATAGGAGGTTAAAATGACAGGACTCTGGTGAATGAAATGAAGGAAGTGAGGAAGGAGAGAAGGTTCCTAGTGTGAATGATTGGTGGATGTTGCCGGCACTGACTGAGATTCTCCAGTCTGATAAGCAGATTGGGAGAGTCAGGTAAAGCGAGGTTTGAGGATCCACAATGCACGTCGCCAAGTAGTCCATTAGCAGAATAAGGCTCTGGGCGGAGGTTGGGGGCCGGAGATGGTTTAGGAGTTATTATCTAGAAGAGGTGTTATGGCTGTCATGAAAGTCCATGAACACATTTAGAGAGAGTCTAGAGCGTTAGAAGAGAGATGGGCTGCGAGGTGAAACGTGGGGACTTGGCATTTAAAATGTTGAGAGGGATGGGAAGTGAGGGAGAAATTCAAGAGACGGAAGAAGTCCAGTAATGTGGAGACTGAAAAGTATCCTTTGAATTTGGCAATTAAAATCCACTGTAATAGCAAGAGAGATTATAGTCTTTGTTCTAGAAGCCTGGCTCAGTGGATTGGCATATGAACAGAAGATGAGAAAATAAAGACACTGAGTACTACTTGTTCTTTCAAAAAATTTGGTAGAAAGATTGGGTGGTGGTTGACAGGGGAGTGGAGATCGGGGGAAGCATATGGGATTAAAGAAGAATGGGAGATGTCCTCACAAAGGAGAGACTGGAGTGTGTCTAAAAGATGGAACCTGGGTAGATTTGTAGGCTGAGGAGAGGACCCTGGTATCAGAAGATTGCAGCTGGGTAGTGTAATTTCAGAGGAAAGAGACACAAATGATCTTAATGGTTACGGTCATCTTGCCCTTAGCTTACTGTGTCCTTGTCAGTGTCAGGGCTTTATCTGCCAGCTTCTTTTGAAAACTCAAGCTAGCCAGTTAGGAGCATTTGAGTTGCACTGAAACAAGTTCTTCCTTTCCAGCTGCTCCCTTGTAATATTCCTTATCATTACTAATATTTACAAAAAGATTTACTACAATAAATGCTTCGCGACAAACATAATTCTCAACATAGCATCTTCAGTTTATGCCTAACGTCCCAGCATGGATACCAACATGTCTCCCAAAAACAAAGGCAATTATTCACAATCTTAGCTGGGTTATATTGTAGAAAGGTGGTGAATCTTATCTACTCAAAGATTGAAGAGGCTTTTTTAAATTAAAAAAAATTTTTTTCCCCAAATCTGAAGGAAGAAACAATATTGTCTTCAAAGAGCATCTGGCATGCTTATGTGCCGACTATAGTGGAAAGCTGAAAAGATAATATTTTTTTTTAAGGAAGCAGAAGGATTGACTCTAGACCTCCAGAATTACCTTTCCTTAAAGGTATAAAATGATCAGCCTGCACTAAATAAAAGGAATTTTTTTTTAATTTTTTTTAACATCTTTATTGGGGCATAATTGCTTTACAATGGTGTGTTAGTTTCTGCTTTACAACAAAGTGAATCAGTCACACATAAACAAAAGGAATTTAATTATTGTATGCAATCATATACTGTATACAGTATCAAACTATTATTTTAGTAATGAGTCAAAATCTGTTCAGTCTTATTTTTTTCCTTCTATCTTAGTATTTTCCCATGATGTAAAGGTGGCCTTACTACAAAGCAAGCCATTTAGTGTCAAGAGTGCCTCTATGCTTCAGTACTAATCATAAAAGGAGCCCTGAAAATAAGCAGGGAGCCACGTAGTCAAGGACTAATGGAAATCAGGGAGGACATCGGAAGGAAATTAGTCCAGGCTGCTTCTCTTTTCTTCAGCACTCCCTTTTTGTTCATTGCTCATAGGAGTCTGTGTTTGCCTGTCAATCGGGTGCGTTTATCGCAGGCAGGCAGTAGCCTCGAGTAACAGGATATTCAGTAGGAGGTGGTGAGGACTTGAAGGGGGTCTTGTTTGAGTCTAAGGACCAGGTGGCAGCACACTCTTCAGAATGATTTGAATGATCCAGTCTCCAAACTTTTTTTTTTTTTTTTACATCTTTATTGGAGTATAATTGCTTTACAATGGTGTGTTAGTTTCTGCTTTATAACAAAGTGAATCAGTTATACATATACATATGTTCCCCTATCTCTTCCCTCTTGTGTCTCCCTCCCTCCCACCCTCCCTATCCCACCCCTCTAGGTGGTCACAAAGCACCGAGCTGATCTCCCTGGGCTATGCGGCTGCTTCCCCCTAGCTATCTATTGAGAACCATTTGTAAGAACAGCATATTGTGTTAGAAGGCAGAACTCACTCATTTAATAATTCGGTTTTTTTCAGCTCTTATAGTCTGCTGAGTACTAAGATTATATAAAAAATGGATAAAGAAATCATTCTTGCCCTCAAATTCACAATCTGGCAAGGAATTTGGTTGCAAACAATTAGCAATAGCAGTTGATGAAAATAGACATTGGAACAAAGAACTACGAAGGGTTTGAGGTGGAAGTGATTAACGTGGCGTCAGTTTGAGAATGAAGGAAAAATGTTTTCGTGTTTTAAAGTTTGGATCTTGATCATTAATATCGATATACTGGAGACATGGAGTTCCCGGCAGAAGTAACACCATAAGCAAAGGCATGGGGTGGCAGTAGCATATTTGAGATAACTCAGGATTATTGGGGAGGAAAGATATTAGTCGGGTATATGGAAATGTAACTGTGAAAAGGGGATTAAATGTTGAGTTTGAAGACACTTAAAGCCATACCAAGGGGTTGAATCCTGTTCTATAACTTTGGAAAACCATCACAGAAAATAAGAGAGTAGCGTATTCATGTCTCTGTATTGGGAAAAAAGTGAGTTTGTGGTAGGAAAAAAGTGGAAGAAAAAAACTGCAGCCACCCTCATGTAAATAATGAGAAATGGCTTAACGCAAGGATGAAGGGAGTTTAAAGAAAAAAGTAGTTGACAGAGACTCTTTCGTAGAAATTGCCAGGTGCAGTGACCAGTTTGATGCTGGGGATAAGAGAGAAAAAAATCGGTTAAAAAAAAAAAGTCAAGGCGTCCAGTTTTGGTGAGTGCTTTTGTTGATAGCCAAGATAGGAAATGAAGGAAAAGAAGAGTTTTGGAAGAAAGAGAGGAAGTCTTCTATTTGGAAAAGTTGAGTCTGAAATAATCAGGAGACATTTTGAGTGGGCCTGTCTAGATAGGAACCCATGCCTGAGGTCCAGAAAAATGGTCGGCGTTGGAGGTCCAGGTTGGTGGGTATTCATTATAACATAGGGTGAGAGCTGGAAGGGAAGGGCTTAGATTAGCATGAGAAAAAACAATAAAAAGGAGCAACCATTAGGGAGGGAAGAAGAACCAGCAAAACAGGCTGAGAGTCCCTTGTCAGAGGGCCTGTAGAAAGCCAGGCCACTGGCAGAGCCAAGGTGGGAGAAAGAGAATGCAGTGCCAGGCAAAGGAAGACAAGGCCAGGAATGTTGTCATGAGATATCGTAATTAAGATACTGTCTGTATTGGACAGAGAATTTTATTTTATGAGGAAGAGACAGAAATCTGATTGCCACGAGTGGAAGACTCAGTACCTTTACACAGGGTGTTGAGAGAGAAGAGACCTCTCTTTCCAGGGGTTGAATAGATTCGAATTGAAAAGGAATGAATAGCACCTTAGATGGGGTTGAAGAACAATTTCATTAGCAGGGGTGATGCTAACCATTTCTTAGGTTGAAAGGAGGGAGAGGGAAAAAGAGATCAAATGAAAAAATCGCAAATTGAAAGAAGAAATGGGCTGTCCATGGTAGGAGGATGAGATTAAAAGTCCCCAGGGGTAGGGAACTGATAATAAAAAGAAAAAAGAATATTTCACTGAAACAACAGGGAGAAAAATCAAGAATGATGAAATCCTACTTATATTTAGAAATTTATTTAAAGCTAAATTAAAATTCCCGGTAAAGGATTGGATACATGTTATGTTTTCTTATGTTTAAGTTAATGAGGCACCTTTTGGCTGCGTCTGGTTAAAGGCGCTGTGGGAGAAGAAAATAAATATGAAAGGATTCTTCTCTTCAAGAACCTCTGAGAGCCACACACGCGTAATAGAGTCTGTTTGCACAGGAGGATTTTATGAATGGCGCTTCCACTATTATAAATCAAATGAAGTCCATGACATGGGGCAATTTGCAGTTAAGGCACAGATGTGGGTAGTGTGCTGGGTGCTGGTGTTAGAAGTGAGGCCCTGGTTATCCATTTTAAATATAGCAGTGTGTACATGTCAGTCCCAAACTCCCTAACTATGTATAACTGGATCACTTTGCTGAACACCTGAAACTAATACAACATTGTTAATCAACTATATGCTAATATAAAATAAAAAGTTAAAAAAAAAAAGAAGCGAGGCCCTGGGCTAGAGTGAAAGTGTCCCTTGCTTCAATCTCACGGCTCTCAGTGGGCTACCAGGCTCTCCTGAACCCAGTATAATCATATTTTTTATTGTCTCATAACATTCTGAATATAATGAGATTATAAGTAAAACCAGTTTCTTAAACCAAAGTGATTAACTCTGACGTGTAGACAGATGAATTGTAAGATTTTATTTTCATTACCACCTACGTATCTAGTAGTCACATATACATGTGGTAAAATTTTATGCTGGGTTAATTATTTGCAACCATAGGTAAAAGAAATCTTTATTCAGGGCTTCCCTGGTGGCGCAGTCGTTGAGGGTCCGCCTGCCGATGCAGGGGACACGGGTTCGTGCCCCGGTCCGGGAAGGTCCCACATGCCGTGGAGCATCTGGGCCCGTGAGCCATGGCCGCTGAGCCTGTGCGTCCGGAGCCTGTGCTCCACAACTGAAGAGGCCACAGCAGTGAGGGGCCTGCGTACCACAAAAAAAAAAAAAAAAAAAAGAAATCTTTATTCAGACTAGCTGTAGTAATAAAGAAGTATTATTGTCTCTTGCAGTAAGCAGGCCAGATCAGGATTAGTGATTTCAAGGCTTAATACTGTTGTGTGATGGACCTAGGTTTTCTAATTCTCTCCACTTTGCTACTGTTACACTATTGGCTCCATCCCAAAACTGGTTCCACTTACGACCCAAAGATGGCTGCTGGCAGCAACAATGCTTCCTTCTGGAGAGACAGGATTTCCTTTCCCAGAAGTGCTAAGCAAAGTTCCTCTCATGTCTCATTGACTCACGTCGACTAAGGGCTACCCATCCTTGACCAAATTCCTGCCCTTCGGGGGTGGAATCACCATGGTACAGAGAGTCGAGAGTCGTTGCAACATCCACCGCATGTGGTTGGAAGAGAGCTCAGAATTGAGGCATTTCTCAGGTCTCTGGACATCTCCTCCTTGATGTCAAAGTGCTACAAGAGTCCCTAGAGTTGCTGGCAAGTCTGTTGATTGATTCAGCAGCCGCAAGACCCGCTTGATGGGCATCTGAGAAGCTCTGGTAATCTTCTCTAGAGTGTGGCTGTTGATAAAGACACTATAATACGTTAAAATTCTTCGTTAGAAATATTGAAACCAGAAGAAAGACAGTTTGAAGCTATTTTTAGTTAGACCTCACTCTGTATTAATAATTTTCGTCTTCAGTTTGCCATCAGAATCAGCATGTGAAAGTGTTCATTGCTTCCGTTCTGTGTTCGCTTTAATGACACTTTGCTTATTTGTTTCTATGGGATATCCTAATTAGAGCTCTTGTACCATACTTCCATTCTCATCTGCTTGTTTTAAGATGACATGAAACTAAAATGAACTGAAATGATAGCCAAAGAGGAGGAATTCACTAGCAGCTTCTCCCTGGATCCTTCCTCTTGATCCCCAGAAAAAGAAGTTAGCCCACATTTTTAATCAGCAGTTTTATTAGTCTCACAAGATTGTAATCTTAAAAGATCATTCCTGCAGTCATTCTGTCTTCTTTGCATAGATCTGTCTTAAAAAATCTGCCCTGAATCGCAACAAATTGTTAGTCATTTGTACGTCGTAAGTATGCTGTTATTGCTATACTCGTGGCATATGGGAGCATTGACTGAACTAGCAATTATGTCCACAAGGAAGAAAACAAATCTGTGACATAAATGCTGAGTGACTCAACTTATGACCAAATGCCTTATTTTCTCGCCTGATTTCCTCCTTGACTCAGGAACACATTGTTGCTAAACGTGAGGGAGAAGGTATCGTTTTGAAACGCTTCTCAAAGAAAATCTTTATAATCCTGCCCAACCTCTGCCTGTGAAATATCTTGGTGAGCTACTGGGCTCTGCTGACCCAAAGATAATCATATTTATTATCCGAATGTCTCATAACATTCTGAATATAATCAGATTATAACTAAAACCAGTTTCTTAAACTGAAGTAATTAACCCAGACTTGTAGACAGATACATTATAAAATTTTATTTTCATTACCACCTAAAAGGAAAATGAAGACAGATGCTTTTCTATTAGCAAGAGAAGTCTCCACAAAAGCCCACTAGTTTTTCCTTCCAGAAGCAAATATTATAAGAGATCTGGCTTAAGTGGGAGAAACGGGGAAAAAGAATAAATGGCATTTTTCTTGGTGGAAAATTATTAATAGTGGAGTCTTCCCTAAGACTTAGTTCTGGGAAGAGTCTCATTTCATTTTCAAAAAAGATGTGTAGGAAGGGAGTATACCAGGAATTCTTGGAGTTTACTGATGACGTTAATAAGTTCCCCTTGATAACGAGAACCTAAGTTGGTAATTAATTGAAGGAAGAATTCGCACAACTAGCAGTGTGTTGCAAATTGACAAAGATACTTTCATATCATCAAAAGTAGATAGCCATACGTAGGAACAGTTACCCAAAATACTGATGGGCAGCTTAGCGATGTGACTAATAGTATAGGTTCAGACTTCCTGGATTGGAATTCCACCTCTGCCACTTACTACCTGTGTAACTTTGGGCAAGCTACTTAACCTTTTGTGCAGTAGTTTCAAACTTTTTGAAAGTCACTCCCTTAATAATGTAATTTTTATAGTTGTGAGTTGCCTTCTGGAAAATCAAGAAGTGATATTATAAGCTTTTAATAGTTTACACAAATCTTCTCTATATGCCAAATTATTCACCGATCAGCTCACCCCATCCCTTAAAACCAGTTAGCAGGAAGAGACCCTCAAGTCCTCTAAGAGGCAAGGGGGCTTCAGGTTTCCTACTGTTTACTGGGGGATGGGAAGCTGATGAGGCCTGAAATCCATGTTTCCTACTTGAGACTCGGGTACTGGAACTATGAGAGTTCCAAGGTCTGAAGATTTTGAGGGAAATGCCCAGAAATCAGTGGTTTCTGTATTTGAGTGATGAGTGTCTTTGTAACCAGTTCCTCTTCCCTCTCATGCTTGTCTTCTCTGGAGAATTGCTTTATTTTTTTTTAATCCTACTTGTGGGGGGGAGATATGGATGAGAATGGCGACTCAGTTCAGGGCAGCCATTTTCAAAGTCTGTATGGAATAAACCACATGGTCGGATGTTTTGAGACCTATTTGCATGTTGAGAAACAACTTCTTTCACTCTCCTAATAACCAGAGGCAGTGGTGATACATCCATGGGGTTCCCCCAGTTTCCTCTTTTATCCTCTGATCCCTTTCAGCCCCCTGAATGTCTTCCACTGGACAGGAAGTTGCTTGAGGGCAGCAGCCCAGACATATTCATCTCCGTAGCCCTAGGGTGTGGACAGTATCAGGTACCCAGTAGATGTTCAATTAATATTTGTTGAATAAATGAGGCAGAAATGGCTGTATCCCAGTGCCTCCATATTCCTTTTTTTTAAAAAAAAATTATTGGAGTATAGTTGTTTTACAATGTTCTGTTAGTTTCTACTGTACAGAAAAGTGAATCAGCTATCTGTATACATATATCCCCTCTTTTTTGGATTTCCTTCCCGTTTAGGTCACCACAGAGCACTGAGCAGAGTTCCCTGTGCTGTACAGTAGGTTCTCACTAGTTATCTATCTTACACATAGTATCAATAGTATATATATCCATAAAAAGAAATGAAATTGAGTTATTTGTAGTGAGGTAGATGGACTTCGAGTCTGTCATACAGAATGAAGTAAGTCAGAAAGAGAAAAACAAATACCATACGCTAACGCCTATATATGGAATCCAAAAAAAAAAGGTTCTGAAGAACCCAGGGGCAGGACAGGAATAAAGACACAGACGTAGAGAATGGACTTGAGGACACAGGGAGGGGGAAGGGTAAGCTGGGACGAAGGAGAGAATGGCATGGACATATATACACTACCAAATGTAAAATAGATAGCTAGTGGGAAGCAGCCGCATAGCACAGGGAGATCAGCTCGGTGCTTTGTGATCACCTAGAGGGGTGGGATAGGGAGGGTGGGAGGGAGGGAGACGCAAGAGGGAGGAGATATGAGGATATATGTATATGTATAGCTGATTCACTTTGTTATAAAGCAGAAACTAACACACCATTGTAAAGCAATTAATACTCCAATAAAGATGTTTAAAAAAATAAAAGAATAAGAATGTACGTTTCCATGAAAAAAAAAATAGTGTATATATGTCAGTCCCAATCTCCCAATTCATCCCACCCTCCGCCTCCCCCCTTGGTATCCATATGTTTGTTCTCTATGTCTGTGTCTCTATTTCTGCTTTGTAAATAAGGTCGTCTATTACCAATTTTTTCAGGTTCCACATGTATGCATTAATATACGATATTTGTTTTCCTCTTTGTGATTTACTTCACTCTGTATGACGATCTCTAGGTCCATCCATATCTCTACGAATGACCCAATTTCGTTCCTTTTTATGGCTGAGTAATATTCCATTGTATATATGGACAACACCTTCATTACCCATTCCTCTGTTGATGGATGTTTAGGTTGTTTCCATGTCCTGGCCATTGTAAATAGTGCTGCAATGAACATTGGGGTGCATGTGTCTTTTTGAATTATGGTTTTCTCTGGGTATATGCCCAGTAGTGGGATTGCTGGGTCATATGGTAGTTCTATTTCTAGTTTTTTAAGGAACCTCCATACTGATCTCCATAGTGGCTGTATCAATTTACATTCCCACCAACAGTGCAAGAAGGATTCCTTTTCTGCACACCCTCTCCAGCATTTGTTTGTAGAATCACACCATTGATAAAATGTATTTTGTCTCTAAAAATATCGCAATGTGATTGAAAGAGAGTGCATTTGCAATGAACAATGAAAAAATGCTGTCATATCTATTATTAAGTGGTTGTATAAACTTTCGTGAGCTAACCTAGGATTAGTCTATACAATAGTATTATTTCTCTAGAAAAATGCATTCTAAGCTCCAAAAAACTTGATTTACAAGTGTTTTAACATTTGATCTATTTATAACTTTGTAAGCCTTATTACTTGATTGATGGTATCTTTGATTAGTTGTAGAAACTGAAATGTATGGAGTTTTTAAAATACATTTATGAAGTGTTTAATGCTGTATTAAAATAATTTGGGGTCTTAAGAGTATCCACTCACCCCCTTGGTTGTTTAACGTTGTGAAGGGTTACTACCATAATAAATCCAAAAGCGAACTTTTTTAAAGATAATTGGTCAGACCCAATATGGACTTATACATTCACAAGTGAACTATCCACATTTTGTTTTGTGAGGGCAGGGGCACTTGAAGAAATTTCTGGAAGAAGGAACTGAGAGAATATTGTGGACAGAGTAAAGACAACTATTACAGGAACAAATAGATTGCAATTTTTCAGGTCCCAATATCCAATCACATTACAAGGGCAACTGATTCTCCTGATGTTACTCTTACTTACCCTTCCCTTCCTGGTTGTTCATGCTGCAAGTGTCCCAGTTTCTGCACGGTGGTTATTGTGGCAGCCTTGGTCAAATCTGCCTCCCTCTGTGCCACAACTTCACCCTCCTCAAGCCCTGTGCACTCTTGGATTACATCATTTTCCTTCTCAGACGTCTTTCATCACTCAGTTACCAACTGACAGAAGTAGAAAACTTTGCTTTTCATTCATCAGCATCTGAAATCTAGCCTCACATTTCCTTTTCAACCTTATTTTCTGCTAATAGAAAGCAGAAACCTTCCCTGCCTGAGAGACTAGTGCGCTCATGGAATCCTGCATCCATCTTTCTCATGCAAACACACCACCCCACGTTCTGATGCGATGCTTCTTCAAGCTTTTCTGCTCTCTCACCTACCCTGCACCTGTTCTTCTACCTCACCAGGATCTCCAGTCCAATTGTCCAATCCTTCTTTCCCATCTGGCAGACCCTTCCTGTTTTCAGTTCATTGCCTTTTCATATAAAACTTCATGCCAAGCAACCCTGGAAAGTACACAGAAAACATATTGGAATCCATGGTCTCCAAAGTCAGCCGGACCTTCAGGATCGCCAGAGAATCTAGCCAGCTCTTTCTCATTCCTCTTTCAAAACATTCTTCGTTCTCTTTTGCACCTCTAACCTCAACATTGCCTGATTTACTTTCTCAACCAGGGACTCAGGACTAATTTACAGAGTAAATAAAAGCCAAAGAGTAAGAACTCCAACTTCTCACCTGCAAGTCTACAAACATTCTTCTCTCTCACTGTCACCATGAAAAGACGCCCTATGGTGAAAGGTTAGTCCCCCCATCCTTTGCTTTCTTCTCTTGCACCTTGATCCATTTATCATCCCATTGTCTTTACTGCATTTTAAACCCTTCACACTAGTGGGACCCTCCCCGCTTCAACATTTTTGCCTGCTCACTTGCTCACCAGCTCTTTAGAACCTGTTTTCCCTCTAGATGCAGACAGATCTCTGTCTTCCATTGTGCAGCTGGTTTTCACTGAAGAGCTGTCTACATTGTCTTCATTTTCATATCTTCCTTTCCTTGCTCAGTTGATTGCAGTGTGACTCGTAACCTCAGTACTTCACTGAGACTGTTCTCTCCAATGTCATGAGTGACTTTCCAGACACTAAACTAATGGATATTTTCCAAAATTTATTAATCTCTCAAATTCATCGGTCTCTGCTGACCACTCCTCCCCTCTTGACGAAAGCATTCCCTCGGCCCGTTTGACCCTACACTCTTAGTTTTCAGTTGTTCCTTCTCATTTTTCTTTGTGGGTTTCTCTCCCCCCGGCCCTTAAAAGTTAATATTGATTATGGCTCTGCCCTCGGTCCACTTCTCTTTCTCCTTATACACTCCCACGGCAGTGCTATGGAAATGGCCGTGTCTATGGCGTCAATACCCAAATGCGTATTTCCAGTTCAGGTGTCCCTCCTGAAGCGCAACTGGAATCGTCCTGTGAACATCACATAGTTACTCAAAGATGCGTATCTCGGCATCCACACCAAAGCTTCTTTCTTCTCCAATAACCTGGGGAAATATTCTTAGCTGCCCATCTGCCCAAGCCCGAAGCCTGAAAATCAGCCTAACTTCTTACTTTATACATACTGATAACGTCACCACCCTGCAGGGTTTCTCATGGCCGTTAGTAGCTCATCAAAGCTCTTGAATTTGGCTCATCTTCCTGTCTTGATATATTCCTTCAAATCTCTCCAGACACACCCTTTTCTTCTTTTTTTTATAAATTTAGATACAATCGACACATAACATTATATTAGTTTCAGGTGTATAACATTCGATATTTGTGTATGTTTGCTAAATGATCACCACAGCTAGTCGAGTTAACATCCATCACGACATGTAGTTAACAAATGTATTTTCCTGTGATGAAAACTTTTAAGATCTACTATCTTAGCAACTTTCAAATATACAATACAGTATTACTAACTATAGTCAGCATGCTGTTCACAGACGACATGCTTTTCAACCTGAAGCTCTCTGACCTTCACTGAGCTTTGTCCCCAAAAGGCCATTCTCTTTCTCCCTCCAGTCCTTTTAAGCTTTTTGTCTTTTCCAGAAAATATTAATCCATATACCTCAATCCTGTACTTACTCTTTTCATACATGTGGCAGATTATAGAAAAATGTAGAGCTGCTTCTTTTGATCAGTACTATTACTTCTCTTCAGCAGTTTCACTATTTTCTGGATAGTAGTTATCCCAGAATCAGTTTGTTGAATATAATTTTTATTCATGATTTCAGTATTACAGTCTAACAATTCTCGATATTTTATTTAACTTTAAGATTAGAACATGAAATTGTACTAGAAGGTTAAATGTTTTAGGATGGCTTCAAGAAAATTCAGTTATTTGTTTTAAGGAAATACCTTGGACAATATAATTTGTTTGTCCCTATATTTCTTTAAGACATAGAACTGGAGAGAGGAAATTTACTTATCTTTAGAGGTTTGGAGAATGCTACTTATGACTTAACTCATTCCTGATGTCACTGAGTGCCTAAAAAGTACCAGATAGTAAGTGAGGCTCCGGGGTTAAACTGGTAAACAAAAATTAGCATTGCCTTTGTACTCCTAAAACTTTCAGCCTAAAAGAGGAAGACCAACTTTCATCAAATGATCACGTACCAAAAGCTGAATGGAAAACTGTCAGAAATACAGTGAGAGAGGTTCTCTGACTATATGTGAGAACTGCTCAGAGATGGAAGGTTTCTCGGAAGTTACAGCTCCCAGGGTTTTTCAGCTGTTTGTTTTTGGTTTTGGTGCTTCCAGTGGGTGAAGTACAGGAGTGCCTCAACAGGCATTCATATGGCAACCAGAGTGGATGCTACTGCAAGAGTACAGGGGAAGATCTCCCAGGTCAACTGTAGTGGAAGCAAATCGGTAGCATCGAGTAAGTGCCCACGGCACACGAGGTGGCAAAGAATCTGGTGATAACACAGTGGGGATAAAGAAAATGCCAGTGAAGGCTCACAAGACCCTTGCGTTAAATGTGCATTTTGATGGTTTAGTTTTATGAATCTTTTAATCATAGTAGAGAATTGCACGTGGAAAAATTTATATCAAATTGTGTATGAAAATGGGTCATGTTTGCCTTGGGTAGCTTATAAAAATGGAGAAAGGTAACAGAGCCAAAATGTTTGTAATTGAGACAAAAATTATTAAGGAGGTAGTTCCAGTTTCACTTTAACAATGATCCTGAGAGATACAACACAATTTAAGATTTTTTATTACTTTCTACCGATAGTCTTATGTAAGGTTTTTGTGTTTTGTTTTGGTTTTAGTTTTTTGTGTTTTCTTTTTTTGTATGAAAAAAGAAACTAAACTGTGTCTGTTAATGAGGGAAGAGCACTCATTCAAAAAGCTGTTCAGACAACTGGAGTTCTTTTTAAAAGGCAGAATACCGCCATCTGTTGTTCACTGAAATTGTTTCTAGGCTAAGCAAACAGAAACCTCAAGTTCAAGTTTAACAGCAATTCTTAAAATTCAACAAACAAAAGACCATCAGAATTCACCACCTTTAGGAGTTCATACTTATTTCAGAGACTCTGATTTTTTTCTGTAATATTTACAAGCTTGTGCTCAATCAGAGAATCCAGTTTCTTCCACTAACAGAAATAATCATGCTTTTTATTTACATAGCAACTTACACTTAACCAAGCCTTCCCAGTTCATTTGCGTGAGCAGTCCCGGGAACAGTATTACCTGAATTCCTCCTAGCTTTTCCAGTCACCTCATCTTTTTATAATTAGAAGAAACAGAGAGAACCAGCCTGGAAGTCAAAGGCAGCTAAGTTTATCTTCTCAGAGATATGGTTGCTTCCTCGAGTAAGCGATTTCATAAGTATGTTTTATTTCCTAAATAATAAAACAGTATTCTGTGATAGTTGTTATTTTTGAGGTTGTTGGGTGAATTTGCTAGTGTCTGGAAGATCTTAGAAAACATAAACAGAGGGACACTTTTAACACTTTGGGGCTTATTTGCAGACAGAATGTAGGGAAATATTTAAGGACACAAGGCCATGTACTACATCCTATTTGGTGACATGGAATGTTCTCTGACCATCAAAAGAGAAGGAGGTTAAGAATTCTGGTAACTGCTGGAGTTTGCTCTGTCTCACATCTCAAATGGGTCCCGACCAACTGAGATGTTTTTAGAAAGCAGTTTGATGAAGGGCCCTGTATGTTTTCCTCCTACTGTACATACATATTATCTTAAGGAGAAAATCCAAAGGTCAACTCATATTCCCTGCCAGAAAATTAAAATAAGCAAACATCTGCTTCCTTAGGATGACATTTAGCCAAGGTTCAGCCTACAATGAGTTACTGCAAAATTTTCACATGATTTCATTTTTTAAAAATTTCCCAACCAACTTCAAGTCTAAAATTATAAATGGGTCCTATGAAAGTATAAACACATATGCAATTCTGCTGGCTCTGAGGTCAGAACCAGTAATGCACCAAAGATCACTTATTGAATCCAGCTCATCTTCTAAATGAATTTAGACTAAGAGACTGCTTCCTGGTATCAGAGAGAAAGATTTGGAGGGCAAGGGGTGGAAAACTGCTTTAGAGAAATAGGATGACACAGCTTCCCAAAGCCTGTCAGGCATCTTTTCCCAGCATTAGGACCAAAGCTGGGTAAGAAAAGTCCCAGTGACTCCTTTTATGTGTCATCCCTTACACTGTTTATTCCTCCCTTATCCCAATTCCCTTTTCACCCTGAGAATGTTCTTCCCATGTCGTGTTTGCCTCCCAGGGTGTCTCCCAAGATGACTAAATAGAAAGAAAGAAAAAGAAAAGACTTCCAACAATGGAGCTAAGATGCCTGCTTTTAGAATTCCTTTCACGTAGTGTGTTATAAATCCTACCAGTGCAGTCAACCATATTAACTGAAACCAGGACTTCTGTACAATTACTTTCTAAGAGCCTAAAATTAATCTCAGAACTACTCTGAGTATATAGGAGTAGGGGATACAATCTTTATGACTATATTTACCTAGAATAAAAAGTGAAACTAAGTTTTTGCATTTGTTGTTTTGTTTTGTCAGTAGAGAAATGATATCTCTATGCTGTCTTCATTTATAAAGAAACTACTGACCCAGTGTATGTAGTAGACAAACACACACATACATATACAGCCCTTTTTGCACATAATCTTTTTCAATGCAATAATAATAATGATGGTGGTGCTATATAATATTTTTCAAACATGTACTGGAGGCCAAGCACTCTACTGAGGTCTTTATGTGCCTGATCCCATTGAATCATTAATAATACTATACAGGAGGCATTATTATTGCCCTCTTTTTAGAGATGAGAAAACAGGAGCTAAGGAGATAAGTGACTTTCCCCAATTCTCACCAGATCTGAAATTTGAACGCCGGCAGTCTGACTCTAGATCCTGTGTTCTTAAAGGCCCCATGTACTACCTCATAAAATAAAAATTTGATATTGATGAATGAATAAAACTTCCTCTCTTATATCCCAATTTTTTATACCTTTGCTTCCAACTTCTCACATATACGACCTCCCAAATTACATACATGATGAAAATATACACTTGTACCTATTTGTACATCACGTGTTAATTCATAAACCAAACTTCACTTTTTATCCCTTGTTCCGGGAGTGGTAGTGCATAACTTTAATGTAGCTATTATATTATGTCTCATTTCAAGTGAAAGAACGTGTTGGGTTTAAAGTAGTAGGGAGCCCTCTTAATCAGTAGTTGATCTGTTCATTTTAAAAGTTTTTAAAGCAGAGAATCATAAAAATACAACATATTTTCCGTATCTCTAGCAATATGTTGATATTTTAACTTGATACATACGAATATGTAGATTTCACACATTTGGGATGAAGAGACAAGAATGTTTCTCTTTGGGTATATTTTCACTATATTGATTAGAGTTCCAAGTTATGTTACATGCAGCACACCCATACTTCATGGTATATGACTACGAGCTTCAGGGTTGGTTTTGTTTTGCTTTTTTGTTGTTGTTGTTGTTGTTGTTGTTTTTACAGTAGAAATGACAGCCATTTGGAAGCGTTCTGAGTTGAAAATCTTTCAGGCACATTATCATTTTCTTCTTGAATCTTTGCAGTTATATCACCCCTACTTAATTTAACAGAAGTCATTGTCGGGGCCTCATCTTTATGAGTCCGTTTATGAAGTCTTTAAAATTATTCAACTTAGTTTTTAAAGAAACTGTTCCATTGTTTACTCACATATCACTGGTTTATAGATATTTTATTAGCATATGTAAGTTACAGTGACAGTTGCAACTGGTCTAAACAGATTTAGGACCAAACAAAACTGACACTTGGCAAATGTGCAACTCAACTATTGGGAGTGGAAGTTCTAGAAAATAATCTGTTCCCCATAAGTACTTGGTGTACATTAGACATTTTACCATAGGAGGGAAACAGCCATCAGTGAGTCAATAATAAGTTAGAAGGTGAAGCTTGAGTAAGATTAGCAATTGGTGAAACAAGGGCTTTTCGAAGTCTACATAATAATTTTAAAAGGTTTTTTATGTCTATAGCACAGGGAACTACATTCAATATCCTATTATAAACCATAATGGAAAAGAATATGAAAAAGAGTTTATATATATCTCTGAATCACTTTGCTGTACAGCAGAAATTAATGCAACGTTATAGGTCAACTACACTTCAGTAAAATAAAATTTAAAAGTAAATAAATCAAAATCTTTTAAAAAAAATTTAAAATTCTTAATGAGCCAAGAAATAAGTTTTAAAATTATTTGATTCTTTCTTCTTTGATGTTTGTGTGTGTATGTATGTTATGTAAAGAAATGCTTTTGGCTTACAGAATTGGGAGGGATCTTAGAAAGATAAAGGCTAGTTCTCTGATTTTGCAGGGGCAGAGCTCGAGGGCTCCAACGGATACAGTATCGCCTAGAGAAAAGCCATGGTTTGTTTTGGAAACCATCATACAACTTAAAATACTGAACAAAAAAAAAAGTGGCCTAATTTGAGGGATAAACCATCTCAACTAGGTTATCAAGATAATTATATCAGTTCTAGTGCTTTTGCGTTTATAACCTATCTTTGAGTTTCATGTAGAATTATGAAGAGAGGCTTTTGTGCTGCTTCCAATTCTTTTCCTCCAGTTAGAATAAATTAATGTCCAAAGCAAGCGACACATCACATGATTCACTAAGTCGGAAGACTTGAGAATTATTACATCTTCTGCCCGTGGGCAGGGATGTATTTAACCTATTTCCTTAAGTTATCAGTTTAATCTTTGCTTCAAAATGCATAGGGAGAAGAGCTATAACGTGACTATACTGGTGCTGTCCCCCCAAAAAAGTTGTCAAGAATTGGATGCCTTATCTTCACCCCACCCTCTATACCAGATAATCTCCCTAATCATTTTGAATCGGTAATTGCTGTTGACATCAACTTGCCCAAACCCTTTCTGATTTCCCACTTGGGCACTTTCACTTTCTTGGAGTGAAATGATGTTTGTTTACTTCTTTGTTTTCATTTACCTTGTTCCAGTAGTTATTTCGTAAGACTTCTTAATGATATTTTTCTTTTAGAAATTCTCCATTTCTGAACAATCTGTTGATAGAAACCCAAACACAGTGCCACAGTAAATAATCTGTCACGTTCCTTAAAGATATATAATTTTGTTTTACATTCTAGTAGTCGTTTGACCACATAGATTTATTTGCTAAATTTTTCGTAATTTGCAGCTTATGGTGGTTTAGATGCCCTTTATAGAGTGCAAGTGTTTTCTGACCCCTACACATTTTCAAAGCTTTCCCCCTTTATCATACCACAACTGTAATTTCAAAGTTTTACCACAGAAGTAGTGACAGTAAAAACAAAATTTCTATAATTGAATTGATTGATACATGCAGTCTAGGAGTTACATCTAATGTTATTTCTAAGTGTATTTGTTATTGTTTCCTTAACTTATCTCTGACTCCAGATTTTCTTGGCCCTCGGTTTATGTTGAGTAAAGTAACTTGGAAGCAAGCTAGATTGTTACCATAGCAACCAGCATTGCGTAGGACATCCTGGAGATGGTGAAGTAGACTGGAAGAAGATAAAGGGGGGAGGGAAGATGCTGAAAGAACGGGTTGCTTTGCAAAGTGGTGGATTTACCAAAAGAATCAGTTATTTTGGGCTTGATGTATAAAACTGCACTTTATTCCACTGTTTATCATACTTAAATTCCAGATTTTCATTTTAGAGGTGGCAATCCACATTGGGATGTCATTTAAATAGTGCCCAGGAAATTATACTTGCATTTTCTTAAATGTTAAATATAAGTATTTCCATTATAAGGAGAGCCTGCAAAGTAAAATGTTTTTTATTGCTTGGTCACTCTTTTCAAGGAAAAGATTCGTTTGATTATATGCACCGTAAAAAGACTCAACTGTGGTTTTATGCTCAGTAGAGTTGGTTATTGCACTCAAAGATGATTTCAGGCTGTTAGCTTAAGACTTTCCTTTAAAGTAGCTTTAATATAAACTTAACCTTTAGTGTTTATTATCACTAGCTAAGATTTCACCAGTTAAATGAAATTTTTTTCCGAGTGTTATTTGGTATACCTAGAAATTGAATTATATTATTTTGAAAGTTGAATAGGTGTGGAAATACCCTCTGTGTGAGTCACTCTGTGTTGTTTCACATTTTGTATCATATGATGAAAAAACACTACCAATCAGCCTAAGCCCCTCTCCCCTGAAATTCCTTTATAGTGACTCCCTGGACGTGCCTGGGTCTTTATAATTTGCCTGCTGTTTATTGAAACAGCAGCCCATCTATCCTTCAGTCTTTCATCATTTCATGTGTGGTTAGCCTTGGCAAGTTTGTGGCAAGCAAATCTGATTGTTGGTTTTAGATTTCATGCCTCATTGAAGCCTTTCATTATTTGAGTCAAAAACTGATGATAACTTCTTATGTGTGATACAACTTTGAATTGTTACACAATTTTAATTTTTAAATCGTAAAACTAATAAAACAAAGACCTGACTTTATAACAGTAGGGAGACTTTTCCAATAGTTGAAGTGTTTGGTTTCTTAGCCAATTCCAATATGGGTAATATGCTTTTTTTTTTTAATAGATCTTTATTGGAGTGTAATTGCTTCACAATACCATGTTAGTTTCTGTTGCACAACAAAGCAAATCAGCTTGGCCTGAGTATTGCTTTTTTTTTTCACTTGAAGACCTTCGCTTTCACAAAAGCTACAGACAGTATAAGTAACATTGAATTACATAATGTGCTTGTTTTCTAAGTTCTTATGTAACACTAACATTGGCTTACAAGGATGAGTTTTCAGTTCTGTTTCTATTTTAAAGTTACTTTTAAATTTTTAGTTATTTGTTTTTTTTCTGAGTATATAAGAAATACATCCATTACTTTAAAAAAAAGACACAAAATTAGCGAATTATAAAATGCATTTGTTTTCTCACCAATAATTTATTTTAAAATGTAATTATGATTGTCAATGAACACGTTCTACTTTTTCTTCAGATTTGTAAGTTTTATGTACTGAGACCATTTTGATAAAATCTATTAACTATTAGAACATAAACTGTTAATTTTATTGTCAAAACATCTTAAAATTTTACGTCCTGGGTACAAAGTTTGACTTAAAATTTATTTTTTTAGGGAAATAGTACAGTGATGTACTAGTTTAAGATTATTAGAACAACATGGGTAGGAATAAATATTACTATTTCATAAGATCACACTGGGTGAGTTTTTCAGAAGCATAATAATTAGAGTTGCGCTTGAAAATACGTTTCTAAAAGGGAATGTTAACCTAATTGAGTGGCATTTCTCACAAATATTTTTTAAGTTAACAATGTAAATAAAAATGTGAAATACACATAATTATATATCCTAAAGCTATTAATATTACACTTAAATTTTCATGTTGGTTCATGGAAGATATTTAAACCTACAAAGAGAGAAAAACATGGCACAATGATTAAATAAAGCATTAAATAATTACAGATATATTTAGTAACGTACAATGAAAACGTTCAGTATTTATTTCAGCCTGCTAGTTCAGCTCTTGAGCTGTGGAAATAGAGTATGTATTTGTGTTTGCAGCCTGACGTTTCCATGCTCTAGCTATCTGATTCTGAGTTATTTTTGACTCAGTTATTTGGCAAGTTATTTTTTTTTAAATAGTGTTTTTTAAAAATTTATTTATTTTTTTGGCTGTGTTGGGTCTTCGTTGCTGCACGCGGGCTTTCTCTAGTTGCGGCGATCGGGAGCTGCTCTTCGTTGTGGGGCGTGGGCTTGTCATTGCGGTGGCTTCTCTTGTTGCGGAGCGCGGGCCCTAGGCACGTGGGCTTCAGTAGTTGTGGCTCGCAGGCTCAGTAGTTGTTGCTCGCAGGCTCTAGAGCACAGGCTCAGTAGTTGTGGCACACGGGCTTAGTTGCTATGCGGCATGTGGGATCTTCCTGGACCAGGGCTCGAATCCGTGTCCCTTGCATTGGCAGGTGAATTCTTAACCACTGCGCCACCGGGAAGTCTTGGCAAGTTATTTCTGACTAATAAAAATGAATGTAATAAGAGTACCTACCTTGTACACTGTGCTGAATAAATACCAGCTGTCACCATTATTATCCACCATTATTATAATTGCTACTCTTATTATTCTAGTACGAAAAGACATAATTTCTATATGATAGCTTTACAGAATAATTTATCCTTGCTTATAGTTATTATAAGACTAGATACCTTCACAGATGTTGGGTGTTTTCATAATTATCATATTTTTCTGATTGCAAAAAATATATGTTCACTTTTTCTGTGACATACTTTATAAAAATAAAACAATATTTTATGAATATTCTTCCAAATAAACATTTATAGACCTACCCAAATCTTTTAAATAAGTGCATTATACTTTATAGTATATTTGTAATATAACTTTTTTAAACAATTTCTCTGTTGATGATGCATTTGTGGCCACATTCTTTGATTGTTATCAGAGCATTGCAGTATCCTTTGTGACCTTATCTTTATATTTTTGTATCTATGTAGTTTTTCTTTGGACTCGATGTCTACATTGTCTTGCTAGATTATAGGATATATACATTTAAACTATAAATTGATAGACTCAGCAAGAATTTCTTTGCAATGATATTGGCTTATATTTTACTCACTGCTCATTTCCCCAAACCATTACTAATACTCGGTGCTAGCAGTCTTTTATTATTTTGCAATTTAATAAGTAAACTTTTTTTTTTTTTTTTTGCGGTACGCGTGCCTCTCCCTGTTGTGGCCTCTCCTGTTATGGAGCACAGGCTCCGGACGCGCAGGCTCAGCGGCCATGGCTCTTGGGCCAGCCGCTCCGCGGCATGTGGGATCCTCCCAGACCGACCGGGGCACGAACCCGTGTCCCCTGCATCAGCAGGCGGACTCTCAACCACTGCGCCAGCAGGAAAGCCCAGTAAACATTTTTTTTTATTACTTTAGTTTGTGTCTTAAATATTCGGGAGGCAAGTAGCTTTTGTATATTTGATTATTAAATTTTGTTTGAATTGTATATTCATTTCCTTTTCCCAAGTTTATCTTTTATTGATTTTTTTTAAAAGGCCTTTTATTTGCATATGTTTTATCTTCTCTGGGTAGCAGATATTTTCTCATGGAGTATTTGTTTTTTACCTTTGCTTATGGCATATTTGCTTATGAGAAGTTTATGTCTTCATTTAGTCAGATCTGTTAGATGTTTTCTTGACAGTTTATGCCATTTATATTATTTTTAATGGTCTTCCTAATCCCAAGATTATAAAATTTTTCATCTCTCAGGAGTTTATTTTTAAGTCTGTTGTGAAAGAATGATTAAACTTTATTTTCTCCCAAATACATAGCCAAATCTCTAATAGCCTCTTATTGAAAAACTCCAGAATTACTATTTCTAGTATTTATATCATTATCATTATTGAACACTTATAACTGTTCGCTTACAACACAACAGTAAGTGCTTTACCTATAGTCTCCCTTTTGCTTCTTATCATTACCTTCTGAGGTTGGTACTCTACTACATCCATTTTACAGATGGAGAAGTCACAGCACCGAGAGCTTACCAACTTGCCAAATCATGCAGCTAGACAGTGGTAGGGTCAGGAAGTCATGACTGGGATGTAAGTAGCCAAGTTCCAGAACCTCACGCCAATCACCGTGTTATTCAGTTTACAGTTCCGTGGGTTCCTCGTGCCTCATACTGTGGGAGCATTCCCATATTAACAGTCATGTGCATGCCGTCCTTAAGCTTCACCTACTTTCTTAACCTTGACCCTGCCCGTGCTCTCCCTTATTCCCACATCTTCCCGCCTACGTTCCTGCCTGACCAGCAGGGTGAGGAACGATCCTGTCCTCTGTTTCTAATACTCTTCATTTCTTTAGCCAATATAGAGTAGTAACTCTGAATCTGATAGGCAGTTTGGCAGAATAGGACAGATGTGCCATGGAATTCCAGAACTGAAATTTCTGTTCTTACCAACCACAAGAAGAGGGACAATTTGTGAATCTGAACAAGTTGAGTTGCTTTATGTGCTTATCTCTAATATTAGTTGAATAATTATCACACACCCGGCTCAAATATCACACTAGAATATTACTAAAATTAAAATTTTATACTATATTAGTGTTGCTTTTCAGAATGAAATTTCTTTTTTATGGCTGAGTAGTATTCCATTTTGTGTGTGTGTGTGTGTGTGTGTGTGTGTGTGTGTGTATATATATGTGTGTGTGTCTGTCTGTCTGTGTGTCTGTGTGTGTGTGTATAAAAAACATCTTTTTCCATTCATCTATCAATGGACACTTTCTAAATAATATACATTAAAATGTTGAGCTCTTCGTTAGGAGTGATCAATATGAATTTTTTTGTTGTTTCCTGAAACTTTCTATTTTTTAAAAACTGGTGATTATCTTTGTATCTCTTCAAAGAGCCTCCGTAGGTTCTAACAGTAAAAATGTGCCCTGAACACAAAACTGGCAAAAGCCACGGCAAATGTTGGCAAAATTTGAAACAGAAATGTGATTTGAATGTTACTTTACTGCAACCCTAGTGTCACTTCAGTCTACGTTTCAGAAAAAGCCCAGTTTCCCTCCCTGTGCCTCCAACCTCAGGCCTTTCTCGCCTGACCTCCTGTGTTTGGTGTCTCAGTCTCCAGGAACCAGTATCACTGTGGATATTGCCGTAATGGGCGAGGCTCACGGTCTCATCACCGACCTCCTGGCAGACCCTTCTCTGCCCCCCAACGTGTGCACGTCCCTGAGGGCAGTGAGCAACCTTCTCAGCACGCAGCTCACCATCCAGGCCATTCACAAGCCCAGAGTGAACCCCGTCGCTTCCTTCAGTGAAAACTATACCTGCTCTGATTCTGAAGAAAGCTCTGAAAAAGACAAGCTGGCTCTTCCCAAGGTAAGTATGAATGACATGCTCCTGAAAGGGTGAAACTGTTTCTTCCCATTGTCTCCTGGGCCTCTTTCTTATCACCCCAAACCCACATGGAGATTCATATCAGTGACTCCCCAAAGATGTGTCTGTCAGTCATGGTGACCAAAGTAATGCTAATGTAAACGTAAAGACTTCCATCCTCACACGTGATAGCTTTCTGTAATGAAAAAAATTTACCTTTTTGCATTACCTTTTTTTACTCAGACATTCAAGAAATTTTTTTCTTCTCTATACCAGGATTTGTTCTGTGGGATAAAGATATAGTGGTGATAAAAAATTTAAAAAAAACAGCAAAAATCCCTGCACCCACTCTTGTGGATTCTGTTTAAAATGCATTGCCTTCTGAAACACAAGATTCCTTTGCTCTTTGATTTCTTAGTATGGTAGCCTTCGTAGTATCCTCATGTCTTTCCCAAACCCAACAAGTTTTGAACTTAGAAAAGCTCTAGTTGATTTTAGATTATTTAAAGTAAAAGATGGCCTTCGTGATTCATATATTTTCTTCTTCTTACATATAACATATAAGAGTTTTACAAAAGTAAGCTCTAGGGAATAGGGTTCTGGACCCAGTTTAGACCTCAGTATTACTTAAAAACAAGTCATGCTAAAGACTAAAAAAAAGAATCAGAATTTCAGTGGTCTCAGGTACATCCAGCACACTTATTTATTTGGTAAACAAGCAGCTGTCCTCTGGAGCTGGTGGTCAGTCAGTAACATCTGTGTTCTTGCCATTGTGAGTCTCTTGATTCAGGACAGTGTCCTTCAGGCAACTTTGTCAATTAAGTTATTTAAGTTTCCTTCCAACATCTACTTCTCTGAGAAAGATACAAAGGAATGGGGAGAGAGTAACTGATTCCCTTGGGCCTCAAAATAGACATGAAGTCAGTGACAGATTTACAGACAATACTGATATTTACAGTGCTTGACCTTTTCTCTTCCTATTGAATTACGTTCTAAGGTGCATATCCAGATCTTTAAGAGATTTTGGAAACTATTTAGTATCAGAGGTCTTCTTGAATCCTGAGGTGCCGTATCCTCACTTCTCAGAGTTTTTACCATCTTCAGGAAGAGCAGACTGAGTCTTTGTTAAACTCTGCCTACACAATTGGTCTCCTTGGAGTAACTGGCCACAAATAAAAATGAATTGAGCTCCTGCCTCTTATAACTATTGCTGTAGTTGTGTTAGATTACCTTTCCTTTGAGTTTTAAGATTAAGACCCTCGTTAGAGGGCCAGTGCTCATGCTGGTGAGCTCAGAACCATGCCTGAGTGCTGATGGTGCCACAGATCCCACTTAGGATATGGTAGGGAAAGAAGTAACAAAGAGAGGGTCACAGGTCGACCAGCAGAGTCTTCTATTAAGAGGAGCTGGTCCTAATGACTTTACCCATTTGCCTGTCTTAAGTCATGTTAACCCCAAGAGAGGTGGTACCTCTTGTGAGTTATACTCTTACCCTTAGCTCCTGTCATTTGTGAATCAAGAAATTAAAAATAAATCAATAAACACTTTGATATAGAGACTACTATTGTGCTAGATGATAAAAATTAATCCATGTCCCACACGAGTGTCTTTTGAGGAAAATCTACTGGTCATAATGACTAACTAACATGATGTGTGTATAGGTGTATAAGCCCTATTGAACTAATATAACTATAAAATTATCACAAAGGTAATTGATTCTCATTTCCCACAATCCCATATTTGTGTAAACATTGAAATGAAGATCCCCAAAATGTTATTTTTATCATATTCATTGATTTTGGCCAGAGTTTCTTATTGAATTTCTGAGTGCCCAAATTTTAGATAAATGATATTCAACCAATGTAGTTTAATAAATTCACTGCCAATTAAAAACCCATTTTGTTTCCCTATATAGAAGTTAGTGATAGAAAATATGCTTGGTAACAAAATCAACGCTCCTTCTTCCCAGCGCCTGAGGAGGAGTTTGCCCCCTGGTTTGCTGAGACGAGTTTCATCAACTTGGACAACCACCACCTCAGCCACGGGTCTGCCCACTTTGGAGCCTGCCCCAGTACGGAGGGACCGTAGCGCCAGCATCAAACTCCATGAAGCACCTTCATCCAGGTTAGGCAGTGCTCCTGATGGTCTCATATGTCTTGGAGACGTTTTTTTTTCTTACCAAAAATGAGTTATAAATTACAGTAGAAGGGAGGCCCAGCCAGTTATAGTTGGCTGCAGGCCAGCTTTGAAAATGAAAAAGGTGAATGGTTTAAATCCAGAGCAGTATAAGGATTAACATCAGATAATTAGGCTTAAATTGTGTTGTATGACCTTAAGTATCAATGGGGACAGTGACTTGAGGTGACGCCTGCCACTGTCACTTTGGGTGGAAAGGGTGAGCCCAGAATAAAGGTGGGCTAGGTTTTACCTGGACTGAGATCTACATTGGATCTTTAAATCAAAGGTATCCAACCTGACAGTTGCAAATGATTGTTAGATTTCCCCCAGCCCACCAGAGCAGCTCTCCTAGCATTATTTCAAAGGCAGAAGATCAGATCAAAAAATAGATCATCATTCTAAGAGCACCTAAATATCTTCAAACAGCTGGTAATTTAAGCTTTGTTTAGATAGTGAACAGATGGGTGGTTACCAGAGGTGGGGGGTCGGGGGTAGACAAAATGGGTCAAGGGGTTCAAAAAGGTACAAACGCAATTATAAAATAAATGAGTCCTGGGGATTTAATGTACAGCGTGGTGACTGTGGTTAATGATATTGTATTGTATATTTGAAAGTTGCTAAGAGAGTAGAGATTAAAAGTCCTCATCAGAAGCAAAGAAAATTTTGCAACCTGCATGTCGATGGATGTTAACTAGACTTACTGTGATGATCATTTACAGTATATATAAATATCAAACCCTTATGTTATAAACCTGCAACAAATATAATGTTACATGTCAATTGTACCTCAATAAAAATAGAATAAACTTGATTTAGTATATTAGTGATAATTTTCCAAAGTGACTGAAAAGCTAAAGGAAAGATAATACAAAGATCTAGAAAGAGTTTTGAAGGAAACATCATCATGAAAGAGGTGCTTTCAGAGGGAGCTACTGTGTTTGTCCTTTTCTATTTAGAACAGAAATACCATTCCTTATGTGAATAATAGTTACAAGAACATTTACCACATGATTTCAGGTTTGTGAAACATTTGCATTAATTTTATTAATGACCTAATGACTGAAAAATTACCACATCTTTGTTGAACTACATGGTGGCAATATTAGAAGTGATTTTCTCTTGACCTTGGCTTTGAATATAAATAAAGCACCATTCTGAGACTGGCAAAGAAACGGAAACCTTTCAACTCTTAAGAATTTAATGACGGCTAACTTCTCTTGCTCTGTTGTTTAAAAACATAATTGGTTTCTTCCATATTAACATATTATTGGTAGTCTAATAAACCTATAGAATCAGAAGCAATTTTGAATGATTCTTTCTTCACATATCAGTATAATTCCACTTTGTCTTATTACCTGGACGTTTGTAAAACTTCTACGCATCACCACAGGAGGATGTTACCCAATCTGTTTCATGAACATTTCCTAAAGTTTAAAATTACAAGTCATTGATGATATTTTCCTATGAAACTATTGACCACTGTCGACTTCTACTACAGCAAATACTGATAAGTAGTAGGGAATTATAGTTAAATATTCGTTGCTTAAGAAAATGAATTTGTGTTCTCAGTGTATATCTTTATTTTACTAACACACCTTGGCAAGAATGCTCCTTTACTTACTTTCCGTAGAATGACTTTACCAAGAATCCATTCAAGCATTCTTAAATGCCACCTTTCTTTGTGTTATTGTTTGTTACTGCTCATCAAATTTCTTTTCTCCTACTTCTGTCTTCTTTTAGTTAAATGAGATTGGGGGCTAACATTGAAATCATCGTGAGGAAGAAGCTTTCAAAAACTTCTATGAGCTTAACTCCTCAAGATTTTGTCATTCTGCTTTATGAAATAAGTACTCATGCTCAAATATTTTCAAAATAGATAAGGAATAGCATACAATCCCATTCATTCTCTTTGTCCCAAAAATACTAATAGATGTCTTGCCTGGGTATGCTTTTTTCCACTGTCTAACTTACTATTCCTTAATTTCACTATTCTATTAAAAGTCCTGATATAAAATCTGAGAATGGTACAACTTTTTCACCATTATAAAGAAATAAGATTCATTCTGAAGAGAATTTGAGCCCTTTAAGGGAAAACCATGTGTAAGTAAGTAGCAATGGTACCACCATTAAATACAGCTAGTTTTGGTTGACTCATCCTTTGTCGTGTGTGAAAATAGTGAAAAGATAGCCTCAGATCATCTCCAGCCCTGATGATAAACCAAATTTAAAACCTCTTCACTTAGGAGACCTATTCCTAAACCTGCTGACTCATTTCAGAACTGATTTGAGTTTTAGCCTTTGAAGTCTCTTCCCTGTCAGCCCTTTTATTTCTTCCTTTCCATGTCTGTCTTTTCATTGAGGCTCTCTGAGGACTGCAGTGATCAAAGAGTGGGAAGTGAAAAGTAGAAGCAGTCCTCAGCTTATATTCCTTTAGGTACAGAGCTGGATGATTTACTCCTGGGTAGCTTTAAATCCAGCTGAGTGAAAAGACACTGGATTGAGAATCAGAATCTTGGCCCTATCACTCAGAGATGTGTATCCAGAGCCTTGGTACTCACCAGAAGGAATTCTTAGGAAAAAAGGGAACAATGACACAATTGGAGTAAAATTAGGTGGAAGAATGCCAGTAGGTGCTTTAAAAAAAAATAGGCTTGAGAGAAATAAAAAAGTCTGAAATAAATCATACTCTAATCGTTTCACGTTGCCCTTGGAACTGACTGACCCCTGCCTCTGTATATTAGGCAGAAAGAACGCTGTAAACTCAGTAAAAGAAACTGTTAGGACCTGGTAAGACTTTTAGGACCTAGGATGACGTTTTTATAGATAGAACTAAGGTTATAAAATCCACTTTTGTGGAGGGGGGTTGAGATCTTCTACAACAGACACACAGATAGTTTTCCCCTGCTGTGTTAGTGTGGGAAGACCAAGTAAAGGTTTCCCCAAGCTATTTTCCTCTCTGGAATTCAAATCATTACATATTCATGAGATTTAAACAGGAATCAAGACGGTGAAGTTCAATAGGCAGCTGAAAACTATTGCAAGGATCACGCAAAGCAATGCATTTGAAAGTGTCTGTAAATTACAGTGTGTATGCGTGCGTGTGTGTATATACAAACACACACATATACACACACACCTATACATATATTGGTTTGTTATTTTATTAATAATATCCGTTTAATAAATTAATATTTTTTATATTCAGAAAGGATATATAGCTGGAATTTTATTTATCTTGAAGTTCATTGACTTCCCATACATTAAAGATGCCCCATTATTGCACTTTATGAAACTTCTCAAAATGAGCATATTTTAAATGTTTTTATTAAAGAAGTATAAGACAGTAGCAGGCAGTTTTTGAGCTAGCTTTCATAATATAACTTTTTAAGATATTAAAAACTAAATTCAGTTAATGTTAAGGTCTTATCTTTTAAAAGTCTACATAGAAAAGTCACAACCTGTTTATTGTACAATGTGCTAAGGAAACATCTAGGCCACATATACATTACATAAAATTTCTTCACAGTAAGTCTTTTTTTTTTTTTTTTTTAAGTCTTATAAGTCAATCAATCCAGCAAAAGGAGTTGAAAGAATAGTGGGAGAAGGAAATAATTGGTGTACTTGTCTATCTCAGATTCAAAGTTTTCTTTGATTTTATTGTTTCAAAATTCCAGGCATTTGTGAAGTGTCTAGGATGAGATTTCTAAGAAGGATATGAAACAAACATTATTTTGTAGGCTTTCCTTAATTGTATTTGATAATTGCTGGAGTTTATTCCACATTTCAAATGCTATTTAAAATGAGAAAAGATGAAGTTTTAAAATACCGGGGTCAACAGTTGAAGAAAAGTCTCTCTGAAAAAAGAAAAAGAAAGAGAAGAAATGAGGTAACAAGTGGCAGAATGTCAAATCAGACTCAACACAAACTGATCTCTCCCATTGCTAAACTTACTAATAATAAAGGGATAGAGGAAGTAGCCAACCAATGCATCAGCGTCCTTCCCTTTGAGAGGTCTCAAACTGGTAGTACAACACCCTAAAAGTCCTTTTACTCCACGTTAGCACGTGTTCTGGTTTGGACTTAATATGCACGATTGTAAGCAGTGCACACATAATGATCCTTGCACAGAGGATACCACTTTGGTTATAGAACACCTCCAAATTATACCTCATTAATTATACAGCTTTCATGACCCTTTAATTCCATCCATTTCAGGTTTATTTACAAGTGACCCAGAGATACCAAGTACATCCGCTTACAGTGCCAATCTAAGATTGGCTGAAGGTCAAATTGTCCAATTATCCTCACGCAAATGATGGATTTTACCCAGTACCAAATTTATTAATGCTTGAAAGCACACAGGTGTCAGGCAAGCACAAACCAAACACTTTTCCTTTGCAGCGGTCCAAGATTGTCCACATGACTTCCCAAATTCTTTTCTCTCTCAAATTACAAGGGATTCTGTTTCAGATTCAGCATGTAAGATTTTGAGCAATGCCTGCAGATAAATTTTGGTTTGGAACAGCTCCAAAATTTATATCCCATTAATTACACGGTGTTTTGTAATGTTCTCCATCCCAACCTTCCAGAGATTTATTGATTCCAGATTTATTTACAGTAATAACCTAGACAGACCAAGGATATCCGGCTAAAAGCATTCCCTAGGTGAAGCCTCACTGTCATTACCTTTCTTCTAGTAAATAGCATCAGTATGTTTAGTAGCAGGTCTGTCATTAGTGTCTACTAGGGGGTTTGGCTCATCATCCCTTTCTTTCCAGGGTATCATCAGTAAAAGAAATGGTAGGTTAAAAGACCTCTTACTAACCTTTTCCTTCACGATACTGCAAAGAGTATTATCTTTGAATGATTTTATAAGCACTTGATTTTTTAATTTAGTTACACCAAGAATAATAAATTAAAAAGGGTATAGAAGGAAGCATTATGCCATTCATATTTAATGTAAGTTCACCTGCATCTTAACTAGTTAACTTGCCATGTTTTTAGAAAATCTGTGAGGAACATGCCTGTAGAAGTAGAAAGAGAAGGTGATTGATACCTAGTAATTGGATAAACAGTAGAGCTATCTTTTGTCTTTTGTTAACCCAGAATCCTTAAAGAGTGTGTACTGTATCCCTGCAGTACAGATTGAATTTAGATAACCTTGTTTGTCATTTGGAAGTAAAGTGGTTCTGTCACTGAACCTGGACCATGACTCAGAAAGTCTACTATGGAAATGATGGTTGGTTCTGGTAAGGTCCGCCCCAATAATTGATGAATAATTTCTTCATTTTTCTTTATACCCTGTCTTTATAGTGCTATTAATCCAGATTCTTGGAAAAACTCAGTGATGATGACTCTCACCAAAAGCAGATCCTTTACTTCATCCTATGCTGTTGCTGCCTCTAACCACGTAAAGGCTAAAAAGCAAAATCGACCAGGTAAGTAACTTATTGGAGAAAGAGCTCATACTCATTGAGCGTGCAGTCGTGGAATGAACTAAGCTTCAAGTGTTGAAACACTCAGGTGTGCTTGGTTTGACTCTTCTAAAAAGCAAAAGCCTCAATAACCAACTATAGTTACTTAAATTTCCACCTTATATGATGATACAGATTCTTTTAAGGTAGCTGTACCAACTATCCTATCTTGAACTTATTGAATGAGTAGGAAATCAGTGTCACTGTTAAGGATAATCTCTGGAAGCATCATCTTATAATATAAAAGCTAATGAAGTACTTATCAAATTTCAATTTTATTTTTAGTGTCTGTTAAAAAAGAAAATTATTTTCCAGAAGTATGGTATTTATAAGTTCTAGGAAATGTTTCAGTTACTATATGTATTATAATTTTTCAAAGAAATTCTTACTCTGTGTCACTCACCTCCCCCCAAACATAGAAATACAGAAAAGGAGAGGTATTTAAATTTGGAGAAAATACAATTCAGAACCTTTGCGAGCAGCAACCAAAAGACCCAAGAGTACTGTGGGTAGGAGGTTTTCCTTCTCTTTCAAACAGGTACAGAATGAAATTTGATGTCATCTCTCCCATCTAGGATCTGCATGGGGTTTTCCTCGATGGTGTCAGTGCACCCCTTGTGCTTCTAAGCATTAGCTTCTCCCTTCCCTCAAGCATCACTTAATAAGTACGTGTGGAGTGTTCACTATCTCTGACACTGAACTAATTTGAGGAAAGCGGCAGTGACTAAACCAGACCCTGTTCCTCCTCTCACAGAATTCTCACTTACATGCTAGTGGGGACTATAAACAGATGGACAGCTGTTACTATATACGTAGTGTGTTAAAGGCTATGATAAGGAAGTGAGGGAAAACTTTCAAATAACAAAAGAGATATAAAGACCCAACTTGGTGAGGGAAAGCCTCAGCAACTTAAGATTCTAAATGGTTGGCAAAGCTACCAAGAAGAAAGGGAGAGCCCTGAATGCAGAATGGGAGATGAAAGCAGGTCTGTGGACAGAGGCCACACGGGACCCAGGAGCTGTGGTAAGGAGTTTAGGTATCAATGAAGTTTCAGGTAGGAAAGTAAAATGATTTGGAGGGAAGCTTACCTCATTTAATCAGAACCTCTGCTGACTCAAAACTGAAATACAGTTTTTGTCAGATTCCATCTCCAAATTGGCCCCCTCCTTGAATCCCAGTTGAGAGTCTGGGTATCTACTCTGACCTCTCCTTCTTGGAATGTTCTAACTCCAAGTTTTCACCTCTCGGTATTGCAGAAAACTCGACTGAGATTTTCAGTAGCTCCCTGCTTAGCTTCTTAATCTTCAAGCAGCTCAAGAATTCCCCAAATGGCTCAAGGGGAAAGCTGCCCTCTTCCCACTGGGCTGTTAGACATTCAAGTTCTGGCTGCCATGGCAGCCCCAAACTCCAATGTTTGTGTCCTCAGCCTCATGACATTACTAAAAGCTCTGTTGGCTTGCCTTCCTAATAACTGCATCCCTCTGCCTGGATTCTTAACCTTTTGTTCCATGCCAATGGTCCGTAAATAACGCTCTGAATGGAAGAACGGTTCACAGGGTTTTGGCTCACCCTTCTGAGGGTCTCTTCTATTTGGAAACCTAGTCTCTCAGAATTGGTTTGCCTTCCCTCGATCGCTTTTTAAATTTTTAACTCAACTTTTCTATTTGTTCTCAAAGAAGCATGGATTTACCACAAACTGCTGCATCATAGTCCGAAGCAGAAGTCCTGAAATGGCAGTGTTTCTGTAAGGGTTAGAGAACCAGTACTCACATTCCACTAATATTTCAAGAGACCACCTTGAAATATAAACTTAATTTTAAAAGGAAGGACTAACTTAAGGAAGGACTTCTGTTGTTGTTTCATACATCTAGAAAAGAAAATTTAGTACTTTCTTTCCCCTTTGATCACCCACTTTATACTGGTAACTATTCCTTGAAACCATTTAAGCACTGACTTGGCTTAAATCTCTACTGTTGAGTGTAGGAAGACACTTCCTCCACAAAGTACCATTTTATTGGCATTGCATTACTGAAAGAAACCATGAAAGGTAATCTGATTTTCCAAAAATTAATCTGTTCCTCTCTGCTCGTCAGAAATGTTCATTACTTTTTGTAACTTATAAGTCATTCATGACCTGAGGATTAGAATTGAGCTTTCACTAGGGTCAGGAACGGGACAATGTGGGCAAATACTTAAACTGGGATTGCACTGAGGGCAAATGCAGATGAGCTCAGGAATGCAGAGACCCATTTGGGACCCCAGCAAGGTGGAGGAACTGAATTTGAGCATTCCACATTAAACCTGAGACTTTTGAAGGGCCACTGAAGTGGTTCTAATTCAGAAGGACCCCTTGGCTCCCTACAAAAATATGTACAGATAATTTTTGGAGGAAAGCATCACCAGTTAAGGGCTATGCAACCCCAACATATCAAGTTCAAACAAATTGGAGCTTACAACCAAGATCACTGTAAACATGCAAGAAAGCACCACGAGTTAGAGAAAATAGAAAAAAAAAAACCCTGTACAGATCTCTAAAAGGGTTGAGTTATTTAAGTGCTAAAAAAATACTCAAATGTTTAAAGAAAAACATGAGGTCATAAAAAATAGCAATGAGAGAAGACATAATTGTAGGGCAGCTAAATGTCTTTTGGAAATGTAATCAGGGAAATATGATAGGTTAAATGGCATAAAAGACTACTGAAGGGAGAATTAGTAAACTAGAAGGCAGAGAATGTGAAGAAATTCCATGGAATGAAACATAGATGAGAAACTGGAAAATGTAAAAGACTTTAAGAGATATAGGAGAAGGAATTAGAAAGTGTAATATACATGATCATAGTTTTAGTAGAGGATAGGGAACGTAAACTATTTGAGTAGAAGGAGAGGAAAGAGTAGAAAAAATTCACACATAGGCACAAAACAGTGAAACTACAGAACACCAACGATGAAAAGAAATCTTAAAGTTAGCCAGAGAAAAGATACCTTTTAGTCAGTCTGAGAGTTGAACTGTCACAAATAAAGGGTGTCAGAGCGCAGGAAAATATTTTCTTCAAAGTTCTGAGAGAATATAATAGTCAACCTAAAATTGTGTGTGGGGAAAATCTATCTCAGAAGACTAGGAATGAGTTAAAGATACCTTCAGGTAAGTCAGAACCTTACCACCTACCAGATCTTAACTAAAGGAATGTATGATGGATGTATTCTAGAAAAAAATATAATTGCAGAGAAAAAGTCTGAGCTCTAATAAAAATGGTGAACACATAAATTTGAAACCCATGATTCCATCCAGACAAACATTATATGTGTAAATAATAGTATTTCCAGCTCTGTGGGTATTTTTTAAAGATTTTTAATGGAAAGAATTAAAATATTAGACAATAATAATATGTAACCCGAGAGATGACGTATGAATTTGTGTTCTACATTCTTGTATAGCTCGGAAGACAGGCTCAGATAAGGAAACTGAGGCACAGAAATATTGAGTAACTTGCCCAAGGCCACACAATTAGTCCAGAATTCTTTCTTTTGTCCTAAAGACTTACTAGAAAAAAAATTGAGGATGACAAATTAAGATCATTTAAAATTAGGATTTGGGGGCCTTTTCCTTGGCTGAGGACAAGATAATGAAAGGATTTGGTTTTCTGTCTCTCAGTTTCTTCATTTAGGTAATAAAATTAAAATTCTTAAAATGACCAACATGGTAAAGTCAAGAAGATAGAAATTTAGGGTCAGCATATTCACTGGAAATAACGGAGAAAATGATGGGACAGATGTGAGGAACAGCTTCATATCCTGTGTCCTGCCCCCGGCTTCATATGCCTGCCCTCAAGAAGGGCAAAGTGTGAAAGGAAAAGAATGTCCACGGAAGATACCACCAAGGCAGATGGTAGAGATGAGAGCCACGGGAATGGCAAGAGCCTTAAAGTACATAAAAAAACTCCATCATAGATTACTTTGGAAGGGATTTTGCATTGTGCCATCTTTAGACTGCTGTCACAGCAGAGCTAAATATTTATAAAATAACCTATATCCTATGCATGCTGAATTCAACTAAACAAATCCCTGAAAGCCTGCCAAAAGGGAGAAGAATCTCCAGCAAGAATCAGAGAGCTGAAGTTCAATCATACTTCTCCCTGATCAGATGGGCCTTTCTGTTTGAAAGCTCGTTTCCCTGCATAGATGGCAAGGTGGGGTTGATTTCCTAAGTAGGTGTGATGTAAGTGACAGTGGTTGCCACCCAGTTTTCAAGAAAACTGTGGGAAGGGGCTGAGAAAAGCCCCTTTATGTGGCAAAGAGTCTAAGGAAATGGAATTAAATAAAGTGTGCAGAGAATCTAAGGAGGAAAATAAGAAGCAGGAGGCAAAAGAGGTAGGGGGATGCAAGCATAAACTGAAAGAACAGAAACACTGGAAGATAAATGACCTGTTTCCAGACAGGACTAATGAAATCTGTTCTTTGCGCAAATCAAGTAAACAGTGTGTCCTCTGGCTCCATCAGTCAACATTCATTTAAACAGTTGAAACGCGACCAATTATTATGCAGTTACTGATATAAAATAAATGGATGAAATCACATAGGAATCCTTTGATTAAAGCCTAAAAATGGGAGATTTAAATAGAATTTGCATTTTCAATCTTGCTTTTCTATTATGAGTCACTGAATATGTCGAGATGCCTTTCTGTCATTCTGCTTTTATAATCTAATTTCATGCTTATCACATCTGCAGCGAGTAGTCCCTTTCCAGATTCCTATAAGTTTTATGGTTCTTATCATCCTATTACAACTATTACAGATATCTCTACACCTGCAAGTTAGACTGAGTTTTGCCTATGGAAAATTTGAAGTGAGAGAGGACTTTAATTATGGCATTGTGATTTTTTTTTATCTCTATACTTTAGATACTTTTTTGTTTTGGAAAAATATTAGGGCTGTCTATTTTCCTGTGGGTGTGGAAAAGAGGCATGTATTTATCAGGCATACTAGTCCCTTTCTCGTTCAACTAAAACTGAGTTTTACAACACAAACACATGGATTCACTTAAATCATTTCCCTCCAGTATTGTTTATCATCTCCTTTTGATTGCCCAACGTTCCTTGTGTCTTGATACACATTTTCTCCTGTTCTCAGGAGCATGGAGTTAAAGACGCAGTTACTCAAAGGAGTTGGTACTTTAGAACGTTTTAAAGTCATATTTTAAGTATTTCACATTAGGGTGGTCTGAATCATCCAAAAGTTTGTATTTCATGTGCCGCGTCTTTTTCCTGGAATCTCTTAAAATTATTCAAATAGAAAGTGAAGATAAATATGTTTGAGAGTGTGAGTATTCATCAGAGTTCCTTCACGTGTGTGTGTGTGTGTGTGTGTATGTGTGTGTATGAATGTATAGATGTGTGTGTGTAACAGAAGTTTGGGTGAGACTTCAAAGGTCATAAACTTCATCTCTCTAACTTTAGACATGATTATACATTAAAAAACCTTAGATAATGATTGGTTTTGAAGACTTACAAGAATATGCTGTCCCTGCGAAATAATTTTATTTGCAATCTCTCCTTTCTAGAAAGAGTATTTGGTTATTATCTGCACTTATATCTCTCCATCTATTCGAAGACTAATATATGTAAATATATGGCCATTTCCTATGGCATTCCTAACCCTTTCTGTTTTTAAAACTTCAAGTAAACCATGATAAGGCACACTGTGAGAAATAGTTTGGCTTGAGAAAAAAGAAATTTATATGTTTATACCTTTATCTTCTCACCTACAGAATAAAAATACCCCCGCTCTTCACGGTGTTGCCAAGACCCCTGCTTGTTAGGAGCGTTCAAAATATTTAGCCTAACAGCCCTGCAAAAGCAAAGCGCTTTTCCTCTGTTACAAGGTCTATTTTAAATTTCATCCCAGGCCGTGAGTCCGGAGTCTGAAGTTCTGCTTATTTGTTTAAGTTTAGTTAATCCATGAGTTCCAAGAACTCCAATCATCGAGTGGATTTTTCAATTTGTGTTTTCAGAGTGAATTGCGCATCTCTGAGAGGATCAGTTGGCGGCTATTAAAACTTAGCAATGAAGAAAATCACTCCTCTCGTAAATTACCTTCAGAAAATATATTGTGTCAAGACAGAAATGGATGGTGTTCCCACGGGCTTTCAACGACTCTTAAAAAGTGGTAGAAAACGATCCCCAAACTCACAGTCAGTTACCAAAATAATTAAGGAATTGCCTAAAGCAATTTCATTGCCTGATTTCATTTCATTTGCTTAACAGTAGATTGTTCATCCAGGCAATCATGAAAATTAGGAAGCAGGTAGCTGTTCAGAAGTATTTTCTCTCTTTTCTTCAGTTTTAGTGCAGGCTGCCTTCTCTGTTTGGAGAGAGTAACTTCAAAAGACAGCATCCCGTCCTCAAACCTCAGCACTTGGCAATCAAAGCCAGCGTTTTGTAAAATGTTCACGACCGAGAGTAAACGCAGTTTGGCACAAATGTCCACACTTATCATTTGAGCTTGAGGCCTATTGTTTGATCTGAAATGGATCATATTCCATTGTTAAATGTTTCCTTCAGAAACGATGCGGATCAAAGTACTGTTTGATGCACAGAAAGTAGTTTCACTGAAAACATGGATGGTTAACAAAGCCAGTTGCCTCTCAAAAATGCATCTTCTTCCTTAACATATTTTAAGCAACCAACGCCTGCTAAAAAACTCTGCTCCAGATACATTAATGTTGAAAGCAGTGGCAGATCCCGTTGCTGCTAAAAACCTCACAACCCAAGAGAGGGCAAACACATGAGAAATTGTTAACCATTGATATCATCAGGTCAGAATGCCAAGAAGAAACAAAAATAGGAGGAGAAGATGTTATCCTTCTGCAGAAGACAAATATCATATCATATCACTTTTATGTGGAATCTTAAATAAAAGGGTACAGATGAACTTATTTACAAAACAGAGTCACAGATGTAGGAAACAAACTATGGTTACCAGGGGTGAGTGGGGGAGGGATAAATTGGTAGATTGGGACTGATATATACACACTACTATATATAAAGTAGATTAATAATAACCTGCTGTTTAGCACAGGGAACTCAATACTCTGTAATGGCCTATTTGGGAAAAGAATCTAAAAAAAGAAAAAGAGTGGATATATGTATATGTATAACTGATTCACTTTACACCTGAAATTAACACAGCATTGTAAATCAACTATATGCCAATAAATATTTATTTGTTTTTATTTTTGGCTACGTTGGGTCTTCGTTGATGCGCGTGGGCTTCTCTAGTTGCGGCAAGCCGGGGCTACTCTTCATTGTGGTGCACGGGCTTCTCACTGTTGTGGCTTCTTTTGTTGTGGAACATGGGCTCTAGGCACATGGGCTTAGTAGTTGTGGCTCTCGGGCTCTAGAGCTAAGGCTCAGTAGTTGTGGTGCACGGACTTAGTTGCTCCACGGCATGTGAGATCTTTCTGGGCCAGGGATCGAACCCGTGTCCCCTGCATTGGCAGGCAGATTCTTAACCACTGCATCACCAGGGAAGCCCTAATAATTAAAAAAAATATAATATCCTTCTGTTTTGAAGTTACTCCAGGACACCAAGTCTTTAACTGAACTTGCCAACATTGCCACTGATTTTTCATGATGATTCATTCCTCGTATTCCATGCTGTGGAGATGCCCGCACTGTGCATCCTGTCTTCAGATGGTGGCACACAGAGGAGATTGGCCCAGTGGCCTGAGTACTCTCCTGGTCCTTACTGAGTTAAAAGGAGTCCAAGGTGAAGCTTAAGAGTTGCAATTTTGGGCGCGCCTCAGGCTATTGCAATGTCATGCTGGTGTCTGCTGCCTCAGACTTGCCCTGCGTTCCATACCCCTCCCTCCCCCCGCCCCCCCCCAACCCAGCCTGAGTGAGCCAGAGTGCCTGAATCAGCTGCTCCTTTAACCCCGTCCTGTCTGAGCAAAGAACAGACGCCCTCAGACGACCTACACGCAGAGGTGGGGCAAAATCCAAATCTGAACCCGGGAGCTGTGCGAACAAAGAAGAGAAAGGGAAATCTCTCCCAGCAGCCTCAGGAGCAGCGGATTAAAGCTCCACAATCAACTTGATGTACCCTGCATCTCTGGAATAACTGAATAGACAAAAAATCGTCCCAAAATTGAGGTGGTGGACTTTGGGAGCAACGGTAGACTTGGGATTTGCTTTCTGCATCTAATTTGTTTCTGGTTTTATGTCTATCTTAGTTTAGTATTTAGAGGTTATTATCATTGGTAGATTTGTTTATTGATTTGGTTGCTCTCTTCCATTTTTTATATATATATAGGTATAGATATTTTTTTCTTTTTCTCTTTTTGTGAGTTGTATGTGTACACTTCTTTGTGTGATTTTGTCTGTATAGCTTTGCTTTTACCATTTGTCCTAGGAGTCTGTCTGTCCGTTGTTTTTTTCTCTTTTTTTTTTAGTATACTTTTTAGCACTTGTTATCATTAGTGGACTTGTTTTTTGGTTTGGTTGCTCTCTTCTTTCTTTCTTTTTTTTTTCTTTTTAACTTTTTTCTTTATAATTATTTTAAAAAATTTTAAATAACTTTATTTATTTTCTTTCTTTCTATTTTTCTACCTTTTCTTCTGAGCCATGTGACTGAAAGGGTCTTGGTGCTCCAGTTGGGTTTCAGGCCTGTGCCTCTGAGGTGGAAGAGCCGAGTTCAGGACATTGGTCCACCAGAGACCTCCCGGCTCCACGTAATATGAAATGGTGTAAGCTCTCCCAGAGATCTCCACTTAACCGACCAGCAAGCGACAGTGCTGGACACCCTATGCCAAACAACTAGCAAGACAGGAATACAACCCCAGTCATTAGCAGAGAGGCTGCCTAAAATCATAATCAGGTCAAAGACACCCTAAAACACACCACCAGATGCTGTCTGGTCCACCAGAAAGACAAGATCCAGCCTCATCCACCAGAACACAGGCACCACTCTGCTCCACGAGGAAGCCTACACAAGCCACTGAACCAACCTTAGCCACTGGGGGCAGACACCAAAAACAACGGGAACTACGAACCTGCAGCCTGCGAAAAGGAGACCCCAAACAGTAAGTTAAGCAAAATGAGAAGACAGAGAAACACACAGCAGATGAAGGAGCAAAGTAAAAACTCACCAGACCAAACAAATGAAGAGGAAATAGGCAGTCTACCTGAAAAAGGATTCAGAATAAATATAGTAAAGATTATCCAAAATCTTGGAAATAGAATGGAGAAGATACAAGAAATGTTTAACAAGGACCAAGAAGAACTGAAAAGCAAACAAATAATGATGAACAACACAACAAATGAAACTAAAAATCCTCTAGAAGGAATCAACAGCAGAATAACTGAGGCAGAAGAACAGATAAGTGACCTGGAAGATAAAATAGTGGAAATAACTACTGCAGAGCAGAATAAAGAAAAAAGAATGAAAAGAACTGAGAACAGTCTCAGAGACCTCTGGGACAACATTAAACGCACCAACATTCAAATTATAGGGGTCCCAGAAGAAGAAGAGAAAAAGGGACTGACAAAATATCTGAAAAGATTATAGTTGAAAACTTCCCTAATATGGGAAAGGAAATAGTCAATCAAGTCCAGGAAGTGCAGAGAGTCCCATACAGGATAAATCCAAGGAGAAACACGCAAAGACACATATTAATTGAACTATCAAAAATTAAATACAAAGAAAAAATATAAAAAGCAACAAGGGAAAAACAACAAATAACATACAAGGGAATCTCCACAGGTTAACAGCTGATCTTTCAGCAGAAACTCTGCAAGCCAGAAGGGAGTGGCAGGACATATTTAAACTGATTAAAGGGAAAAACCTATAACCAAGATCACCCAGCAAGGATCTCATTGAGATTTGATGGAGAAATTAAAACCTTTACAGACAAGCAAAAGCTAAGAGAATTCAGCACCACAAAACCAGCTTTACAACAAATACTAAAGGAACTTCTCTAGGCAGAAAAAACAAGAGAAGGAAAAGACCTACAATAACAAACCCAAAACAATTAAGAAAATGGGAATAGGAACATACATATCGATAACTACCTTAAGTGTAAATGGATTAAATGCTCCAACCAGAAGACATAGACTGGCTGAATAGATACAAAAACAAAACCCATATATATGCTGTGTACAAGAGACCCACTTCAGACCTAGGGACACATACAGACTGAAAGTGAGGAGATGGAAAAAGATATTCCATGCAAATGGAAATCAAAAGAAAGCTGGAGTAGCAATTCTCATATCAGACAAAATAGACTTTAAAATAAAGACTATTACAAGAGACAAAGAAGGATACTACGTAATGATCAAGGGATCAATCCAAGAAGAAGATGTAATGATTGTAAATATTTATGTACCCAGCATAGGAGCCCCTCAATACATAAGGCAAATACTAACAGTCATAAAAGGGGAAATCGACAGTAACACAATCATAGTAGGGGACTTTAACACCCCACTGTGACAAAGGGACAGTCACCCAAAATGAAAATAAATAAGGAAACATAAGCTTTAAATGATACATTAAACAAGATGGACTTAATTGATATTTATAGGACATTCCATCCAAAAACAATAGAATACACTTTCTTCTCAAGTGCTCACGGAACATTCTCCAGGATAGATCATATCTTGGGTCACAAATCAAGCCTTGGTAAATGTAAGAAAATTGAAATCATATCAAGTATCTTTTCCGACCACAACGCTATGAGACTAGATATCAATTCCAGGAAAAAATCTGTAAAATATACAAACACATGGAGGCTAAACAATACACTACTAAATAACCAAGAGATCCCTGCGGAAATCAAAGGGGAAATCAAAAAATACCTGGAAACAAATGACAATGAAAACACGACAACCCAAAACCTATGGGATGCAGCAAAAGCAGTTCTAAGAGGGAAGTTTATAGCAATACACTCCTACCTCAAGAAACAAGAAACATCTCAAATAAACAACCTAACCGTACACCTAAAGCGATTAGAGAAAGAAGAACAAAAAAATACCAAAGTTAGCAGAAGGAAAGAAATCATAAAGATCAGATCAGAAATAAATGAAAAAGAAATGAAGGAAGTGATAGCAAAGATCAATAAAGCTAAAAGCTGGTTCTTTGAGAAGATAAACAAAAATGATAAACCATTAGCCAGACTCATCAAGCAAAAAAAGGGAGAAGACTCAAATCAACAGAATTAGAAATGAAAAAGGAGAAGTAACAACTGACACTGCAGAAATACAAAGGATCATGAGAGATTACTACAAGCAACTCTATGCCAGTAAAATGGACAACCTGGGAGAAATGGACAAATTCTTAGAAAAGCACAACCTTTCGAGACTGAACCAGGAAGAAATAGAAGATATAAACAGACCAATCACAAGCACTGAAATTGAGACTGTGATTAAAAATCCTCCAACAAACAATAGCGCAGGACCAGATGGCTTCACAGGCGAATTCTATCAAACATTTAGGGAAGAACTAACACCCATCCTTCTCAAACTCTTCCAAAATATAGCAGAGGGAGGAATACTCCCAAACTCATTCTATGAGGCCACCATCACCCTGATAACCAAAACCAAAGATGTCACAAAGAAAGAAAACTACAGGCCAATATCACTGATGAACATAGATGCAAAAATCCTCAACAAAATACTAGCAAACAGAATCCAACAGCACATTAAAAGGATCACACACCATGATCAAGTGGGGTTTATCCCAGGAATGCAAGGATTCTTCAGTATACGCAAATCAATCAATGTGATAAAGCATGTTAACAAATTGAAGGAGAAAAACCATAGGATCATCTCAATAGATGCAGAAAAAGCTTTTGACAAAATTCAACACCCATTTATGATAAAAGCCCTCCAGGAAGTAGGCATAGAGGGAACTTTCCTCAACATAATAAAGGCCATATATGACAAACCCACAGCCAACATCATTCTCAATGGTGAAAATCTGAAACCATTTCTCCTAAGATCAGGAACAAGACAAGGTTGTCCACTCTCACCACTGTTATTCAACATAGTTTTGGAAGTTTAGGCCACAGCAATCAGAGAAGAAAGAGAAGTAAAAGGAATCCAAATCAGAAAAGGAGAAGTAAAGCTGTCACTGTTTGCAGATGACATGATACTATACAGAGAGAATCCTAAAGATGCTACCAGAAAACTACTAGAACTAATCAATGAATTTGGTAAAGTAGCAGGATACAAAATTAATGCACAGAAATCTCTTGCTTTCCTATACACTAATGATGAAAAATCTGAAAGAGAAATTAAGGAAACACTCTCATTTACCATTGCAACAAAAAGAATAAAATACCTAGCAATAAACCTACCTAAGGAGATAAAAGACCTGTATGCAGAAAACTATAAGATACTGATGAAAGAAGTTAAAGATGATACCAACAGATGGAGAGATATACCATGTTCTTGGATTGGAAGAATCAACATTGTGAAAATGACTCTACTACCCAAAGCAATCTACAGATTCAATACAATCCCTAGCAAACTACCACTGGCATTTTTCACAGAACTAGAACAAAAAAATTCACAATTTGTATGGAAACACAAAAGACCCCAAATAGCCAAAGCAATCTTGAGAATGAAAAACAGAGCTGGAGGAATCAGGCTCCATGAGTTCAGACTATAAAAAAAGCTACAGTAATCAAGACAGTATGGTACTGGCACAAAAACAGAAATATAGATCAATGGAACAGGATAGAGAGCCCAGAGATAATCCCACACACACATGGTCACCTTATCTTTGATAAAGGAGGCAAGAATATACAGTGGAGAAAAGACAGCCTCTTCAATAAGTGGTGCTGGGAAAACTGGACAGCTACATGGAAAAGTATGAAATTAGAACACTCCCTAACACCATACACAAAAATAAACAGAAAATGGATTAAAGACCTAAACGTAAGGCCACACACTATAAAACTCTTAGAGGAAAACATAGGCAGAACACTCTATCACATAAATCATAGCAAGATCCTTTTTGACTCACCTCCTGGAGAAATGGAAATAAAAACAAAAATAAACAAATGGGACCTACTGAAACTTAAAAGCTTTTGCACAGCAAAGGAAGCCATAAACAAGACAAAAAGACAACCCTCAGAATGGGAGAAAATATTTGCAAATGAAGCAACTGACAAAGGATTAATCTCCAAAATTTACAAACAGCTCACACAGCTCAATATCAAAAAAAAAAAAAAAAAACCTAATCCAAAAATGGGCAAGAAGACCTAAAGAGACATTTCTCCAAAGAAGACATACAGATTGCCAACAAACACATGAAAGGATGCTCAACATCACTAATCATTAGATAAATGCAAACAAAACTACAATTAGGTATCACCTCACACCAGTAAGAATGGCCATCATCAAAAAATCTACAAACAGTAAATGCTGGAGAGGGTGTGGAGAAAAGGGAACCCTCTTGCACTGTTGGTGGGAATGTAAATTGATACAGCCACTATGGGGAACAGTATGGAAGTTTCTTAAAAAACTAAAAATAGAACTGTCATATAAACCAGAAATCCCAGTACTGGGCATATACCCTGAGAAAACCATAATTCAAAAAGAGTCATGTACCACAGTGTTCATTGCAGCTCTGTTTACAGTAGCCAGGACATGGAAGCAACCTAAGTGTCCATCGAAGGATGAATGGATAAAAAAGATGTGGCACATATATACAGGGGAATATTACTCAGCCATAAAAGTAAACGAAATTGAGTTATTTGTAGTGAGGTGGATGGACCTAGAGTCTGTCTTTCAGAGTGAAGTAAGTGAGAAAGAGAAAAACAAATACTGTATGCTAACGTATATATATGGAATCTAAAAAAAAAAACTGGTTCTGAAGAACCTAGGGGCAGGTCAGGAATAAAGACGCAGACGTAGAGAATGGACTTGAGGGGAGGGGGAAGAGTTAGCTGGGGCGAAGTGAGAGAGTGGCATGGACTTATATATACTACCAAATGTAAAATAGATAGCTAGTGGGAATCAGCTGCATCACATGGGAAGATCAGCTCGGTGCTCTGTGACCACCTAGAGGGGTGGGATAGGGAGGGTGAGAGAGAGGGAGACGCAAGAGGGAGGGGATATGGGGATATATGTATACATATAACTGATTAACTTTGTTATACAGCAGAAACTAACACAACGTTGTAAAGCAATTATACTCCAATAAAAATGTTTTAAAAAAAAAAGTTGCAATTTTGACTTTCAAAGACATTTATTTAGGACTTAATAACTCTCTTTCTTTCTTAGGTTCCCTAGTGAAAATTTCACCTCTTTCCTCACCCTCTTCCTCACCTCTCCATGGGACCCCTGCCAGCAGCCCAGTCAGCAAAATTTCTGCAGTGCAGTTTCCAGAATCTGCCGATGCAACTGGCAAACAAGGCCTAAGTTCTCACAGGGCCGTAACTTACACTCAGAGTGCCCCTGACCTTTCTCCTCAGATCCTGACTCCACCTGTTATATGTAGCAGGTAAGGAATTCATATTGTTAGCTGGAGTTTAATAATAAAACTAATACTGGTTTTCCTCTTAGGAACACTCACCACCAGTCCACGCACCTCTGTGTAGGTTGCCCAAAGTAGTTGACAGGAAAGGACAAATAATGTGATTTGTGTTGAATAGACTGGCAGAGAAACTTTTCAGTGCTTTTCCATCAACAGAAATTTGCGAGTCCATATAGTCCATACAGCTAATCTTTGGAGATGATACAAAATAATGTTTTGTCTGCTTGCGGATGGAGGATGCATAAAACATATAATTAAAAACTCATATCAAGTCATTTGGTATAATTTGATATTTTGTTGGGATATTTTTTACTTGTTCTCCAGGGAGGATTTTATATTGATTTTAAAGGTACTTCTTTTTACCTTAAGTTTGCAATTCCCATTTTAACGCTTTAAAAATATGCAGGTAACACATGGCACATTATGGCTGGACTCAAATGGATCTCTGAATACATTGAAGCAATTGCTTGTGCTGCTCTGTCCTATTGAAACTGAATGACAAGAGTATTGTCTCTTACAGGGGATAAGAAAAAAGAGCCTAGCGTGATAAGACTATTTTGCCCACACGGTCACTAAGAAATAAATACCTCCTCTTACTGATTAACATATTATTGTCCTTCAGTAATAGCTTTATCTTGAATAAAGCATTACAATCTTTTTTTTAAGTAGAGAAGAGTTGAGTGTTTTAAAACTAAGTTATAGTCGTGAGAGTGCCTTGAATAAAATGATTTTTTCCCCCTAAGGTTAATGAGGATAACTGTTTGAATAAATTAGTTACATGTTAGTCTTCTAATATCAAATATTGGGTCACAGACCCAGGCTTGATCAATGAATTCAGATTTAAGCCTCACAAATTTCATTTTCTGATCGTTTGTTCAGAAATTCTATGTTAAATGATTATTTCTTCTTATAATCTTTATTTTTCCTTCCTTTCTCTTTACAAATAGTTTCAAAGGGAAAAATCACTTATGTTTGTCTGGCCAGGACCAGAGTGAAAAGTTATTCCACCATCCAAAAGTTATTCTGCTGCCTTCTCTATAATAGCATTTTTAATAAAATAATTTCTGTGGGATGTTAATCCCATCTTTTATCCTCCCCCCAGAAAAAAGTATGCTCTGTGGTAAAACAGGCCTATCATATTTTCCTCTTAGTGATTCACAACACACCTCACTTTATTTAAAGCTCTGAGAAGTCCTGCAAAAGGAAAACCTCTTGAGTTTTGTTTCATCTGGCGATTTCTGACTTTATTTGACCACAGAACCAATTTCTTTAGGTTAACACCCAATAATTGCCCCTAGAGCTAGTGTTTGATGGAACACCCTCAAGAAACCCTTTTTTTGTGGTGTGCCTCCCGAGCCAAGATGAAGCCTCAGGGAGTCACCGGCATCAAGGACATCTGCTTCCAGCACTTTGTTTCTAGGGAGACGCTCCCGCTGTGAGCTCCAGACTTGTGAGAAATAAATCGCCTAAAAAAAGAACAGAGAGGTTCAGAAAAGATGTACCGCTCACTTAGCTTTTCTCACCACAGTCTATTTTTTTGTATTCTTAGCAGAAAGAATGTAATAGGATTTTTATAAAAGAGGTTTTGGAGAAAAACAAGGGAATTTCATTGTCTACTTGTTCAGTAATGTTTATAAATCCAGTAGTGTGTGTTTTATTTGTTTGGGCTTTATAAATCTATAATTCAAACCATGTTTTAGTACTGCCTTCAAGGCAGCCACCCATGTAGGCACAGAGAGCTCCAGAAACACATGACTAATTATTATGGTTTCCCCCACTGAACTTGAAGGATTTGGCGTTGAATCCCAGTCTCTTGGCTGCTGTAATGTCTATGCAACAAGCTGTTTTTTTGGCAAAAGAGGTAGTCTATTTGAACTACTCATTTAAACGTTCCTTTTAAGTATTATCTTGCAAAGAAAAATCTTCAAACTAATAAACTCTACTTTTACCAAGTTTCATCCAAACATGTAAGCCCATCATTTACAACTATGGGCTTTTTCCTTGGGTTCTGTCATTTTCTCTTGAGTCCCTAAATCAGGCTGATAGGATTTCATCATTAGAAATGTTTTGTGTGTGATGTTTCCTGCTTACATTCAAGGCTTGAAAAATAAATTTGCTTTGGATGAAAATGCTCTAACAGGGAAATGCTTATCTCTACTACACATATAAACACAATTCAGGGGGAAAAGGTGATGAGATATTTAATATATTAACTTACAACATATCACTCTTCTCTTTTCCTTTTACAGTGAGTAACCTGTGGCTGAATAACAAATAAACAAAAACTCTCTGAGACCCTTTCTAATATTAGGCAGAACGAAAGGACCCAGAAGCGAAAAACAGAATTAAAATCTAATCATAAAGTCTCTAAATAAGATAAGTGAGAGAGGAAACTTGCCAGGCCATTCGTGGGGTTACTTTGTAATTTATTAAACAGTCAAAACTGTTGAGAAAGCAAAAGTATCCTACATCCTCCAGCCTCCTCTGTTAAAGAACACTGCCCACTTCTCTAGTACCTTCATTTTTCTCCATTACCCACAGGGCACTCCCTTGGCCTCTTTTTCTCAACTAGCAACCTTTGTGGTCAGTTTTCCATCCACTCTTCATCAAAATGTATGTCTACTTTATTCATTTCCTTAGAGCCTTAACGGGGGAACTGATCAATCTGAAAAAAATAATTTTTATTTTGTGGCAAAAATAAAATTAATCTGCCATTATTCTATTTTCATGTATGCAATCTATTCTTAAAGGGCTCTTTGGACATAAAATCTCATAAGCCATAGAAATAAATCTAATAATGAGGTTTTTAAGCAGACACAAAGGGATTCCATTGGGAAAGATATTTTTGACCAAATACACATCGGCACCTCCAAAATCACTACTGTAAATAGGTAGCAGACTATTCCAGGATTCTCTAAATAATGTAAAACAAAATATTGCCAGTAGTCTCACCTCAGGTATGGTCTAGACCACGGAGGAGCATGAGAGGTGAACAGAGTTTTTGATCCTTTGTATTGACACAGCACACTCTCCTCCCCACAAAAAACAAAAACAAAAAAACCCCCAGCATCCTACATATCAACATCCGTGTATAAAACAAAATGATTTCTTTCCATCAAACGAATAAGTAGAATGTAGAAATATTTGATTATTGTTACTTATCTAAACATATGCATACATGGTGTGTCTACGATGTTCTGAAAAGGACCTACTTACAGCTGTTCCATTATTTCTCAGCTGTGGCAGACCATATTCCCAAGGGACTCCTGCTGATGGGCCCCTGGAGAGAAGTGGGGCAGCCATTCGGACACCAAACAGAACTGGTAATTCTTTATTGGATTCTGTTCCTCAAATTGGAAATTGCTTTACTTGATTTTTTTTCTGATCAAAAAGGTAACATATGTTTTTGATTTTTTAGATTACAAATTTAAAAAGACAATGAAGGAAATCAAAATTGTCCATAATCCTACTACCTAGAGTTAATCATAGGTTAAGTTTTGATGCAAAGCTGTCCAAAATGTTTCTATACATCTACACACAAATGACTATATTTTTGAAATGAGAGGCCTTTTTATATAATGTATAGAACTCTACAGAAATGTTATTTTGTCTTGGACATTGGAGGGTCATCTATTTTAGGGTACTCTGTGGAGATCTCCATTGCACACCCTGAGAAATGACCCTGCTTAGATCACTGTAAACTTAGGGAAGAAAACTTACTTTTTCCTTGAGGCAGTATTACACAGAGGTTCAGAAAAATAGGCATTGGAGCCTGGTTTATATCCTGATTCAACTTCTGACTCACCTGTAATCTCTGTGTCTCGGTTCCTTCATCTGTAGAATGGAGATAAAAACGGTACCTACCAAACAGGATTATTGTGAGAATTAAATTACTAAAGCACATAAAGCACTTATTATAGTATCTGTGTCACTGTAAGTAGTGTTTGCTGCCATAATTACTGTAATAATTATTATTTTATTTTTATTGACGCAATCCTAGGGACTTGCTATCAAAACCAAGTTTGCTGAAAGTTTGCAAGGTAGAAAAAAATGGCTTTCATGAACTTTAGACTTTAGGATAATAGAGTGACCTAAGAATGTTTCTTAATTATCTGCTCCAGAATTTCTAGATAGGTACTCAATAAATATTAATTAATTGCCCACGAGAATGGTGTGCTGTGGCAATGGACAAAGGTCCAGGGACGTAGGCAAGGAAAAATCAAAAAGAGAGTTCTGTGTTCTGAGAGTTACCTGATATTGTAGACTTATCTGATAGTGTAGCTCTCTGAAGTGAGGATATTCCCTTCTCTATGTCCCTCATCTCTCACTCTATTGAGGCTGATAGAATAAGGGGAGTGTTTCCTTATCACCTTTGGTCTCCTGCAGAGCTGTGGCCTTTGAGTGTGCTTCTCCATTTTGCTGCAAATTCTGGGATTGAAACTTGTCAGTTACACTTTCAGACTGTGTCTGATTCTAACCTAGAAAGCTGTTGCATGAGAAAGACGGGAGAAAGATGGGTCCTTGGAAACGTCCTACAAAATACTCCTGATTGGAACAGGCTACATAACAAAAGCCATTATTCACCAGCCATATGAGGACATATGACAGACCTAGACTATCCAAAGCAATCTTGAAGAAGGAGAACAAAGTTAGAGGATATATGTCTCCTGACTTCAAGACTTAAACCACAGTAATGGACAAAGGGTAGTGCTGGCATAAGTGTAGTGCTGGCAAATAGAATCAAATGGAATAGAGTAGAAAGCCCCACATTAGACCCACACCTACACAGTCATTGAACTTTCAACAAAGATCCAGTTTTTCAATCTAGTAGGGCTGGAAAAAAATGAATCTCACTCCCTACTTCACACCATATGAAACATTATTCTGAGATAGAGCACAGACCTAACTGTAAAAGCTAAAGCAATAAAACTTCTGGAATAAAACACAGGCAGATATCTTTGTGATTTAGGGAAAGGCAAAGATTTTGTAGGCCATGGAAAGCAATAAACAGGAGAGAAAAAAAAGCTAGGCTTCATCAGGAGTATAGGAACTTGGGTCAGACTTCATGAGTTCAATTCTGGTGACAGAATTTACCAGCTCTATGCTCCTGGGCAATTTACTTAGCCTTTCTGTGCCTCAGTTTCCTATCTGCAGAGTGAGGATAATAGTAACACAATGAAACGTGCCTCATAGGATTGTTAAGAGGATTCAGTGTGTTAGTACAAATAAAGTGCTTTCCGTAGTATCTGGCACATAGCAAGCACTCCATAAACTTCATTCAGGCACTTTATTCAGATAAGAGAAGCTTCCTGAGGTCTTTACCCCGGAAGCATGTTCTTCAGACACTTGATATTACCTGACTGATCCTTTGGTTAGCACAGTTTAGTGCTGAGTGCAGTGGAAGATACGTGGAGAGGGGCAGAGATGGAAGAGAGCACAAATCTCTAGGAATCGAGATTGGATACATAGGGCCTGCCATGCTCTTTAGCACATGCCGTGGCTGGTATGTTCTACAGACCCCTTTGTTCCTGGGTGTCAACTCAATTTCTCCCACCCATGTGCCCATTCTAGAGGTAAGGTTCTAGTCAGCTACTAGGTGGTTTAGTGTGTTGGGGTATGGATAAAGGAAAAAGAAATATAGAGTCCTAGGATTTTATATGATACACATGAAGTCATTTACAAAACAGAAACAGACTCACAGATATAGAAAACAAACTTATGGTTGCCAAAGGGGGAACCATAAGTTACCAAAGTGGGGAGGGATAAATTAGGAGTTCAGGATTAGCAGATATAAACTACTATATATAAGATGGATAAACAACAAGGTTTTACTGTATAGCACGGGGAACTATATTCAATATCCTGTAATAAACCATAATGGAAAAGGATTTGAAAAAGAAAATGTCTACACGTCTAACCAAATCACTTTGCTGTACACCAGAAACTAACGCAGCATTGTAAATCAACTATACTTCAATTAAAAAAAAGGTGTAACTTGAAAGTCAAAGAATTTTTAAAAGGTCGGAACTACTGATCTGAGCATTATTATTGAGGAATTCTTGAATGTCCTATAAATCACAGATCATAACGCCATCTCTTTTACAGGGTTTAAAAAATGTGTGCTTTGTCCCGCCCTATAATCCTATATTCTTGGTGTGTAAGCTCATGAAAGCAGTATTTCCATAAACACTATATCGATCATGTGCATTTTAGGAATATTCACTTAAATGGGACCCCTTTTTCCTTTGCAACTTTCATAATAGGCTGTTCTCTTTTAACTGCAGATGACACCACTCAAGTTACCTCTGATTATGAAACCAATAACAACAGTGATAGCAGTGATATTGTACAGAACGAAGATGAGACTGAATGCCCCAGAGAGCCTCTGAGGAAGACATCACCTTGCAGCACCTATACTCCTGAGGCCATGATATTCCTGGTAGCCCCCCATCACTTAACTCATTCATTTACTTGAGAAATTGGTTTCTATGACAGGAATTGGCTTAGAAATAGATCCCTGAATCATTAGGTTTGAAGATGTGTGTCACTTGGGTTATACATGTATTATAGCCCTCCCTATATGTATCGACACAATTTTTCTCTATCCAAGTCTTACTGGTATCTTAACGGTCCTATTATTTAGTGATTAAAAACAGAAGTATTCATCTCCACAGCTGATTACAGATATTTCCTAACCCAATCTAAAAATGTAAATGTGCATAGGAAAATGATTTATTTCAATCAGTAAAATAATATTTTATAAATATCAAGCAATCAAAATGAAATATATTAGTTATCGTAGGGCTTCTGTTAGTTCTTCTCTAGTACCTCCTTGATTTAGAAAGTGAGCCAATATTTATTTTCCTTGTTAAATTAAACCAGGTTTACATTGACACTTGCTACCCATTAAAACACCTTTTAATGATGATGTATTTTGTGTGTTTAAAAAGATCCACTTAAAGAGGATAAAAGCATACATTTGAGTCTGGTTAGTTTGGAGGAGGCAGCAATGGTAGAAAATAGTTGACTGTCATGTGATTATCAATTGCTGCTCTTATCGTTTTTCTTTTACCTGATTTACCATTTATACTTTTAAATCAAAGAGATTGTCAGATAAAATAACGTATATGGGGCTTTCCTGGTGGCGCAGTGGTTGAGAGTCCGCCTGCCGATGCCGGGGACACGGGTTCGTGCCCCAGTCCGGGAAGGTCCCACATGCCGCAGAGCGGCTGGGCCCCTGAGCCATGGCCGCTGAGCCTGCGCGTCCGGAGCCTGTGCTCCGCAACGGGAGAGGCCACAACAGTGAGAGGCCCGCGTACCGAAAAAATAAATAAATAGATAAATAAAATAACGTATATGTCTCCTTATCCTCATTATTTTCTATTTTTTTGGTAAATAAACTCTTAAGAATGTCTTCATTTGGGACCAGTTATAAAAATATTTTCTCATATATACAGTGTGTGCTTTTTGGAAACCATGGATCACATGAATTAAATTAAAATCCCTGAAAATTGTAGTAATTGTAACTCTACAGGATTAATGCTGATTTTGAAGCAGTAATATAAATTGGACCAATTAGAGTAGGGGTGATTTACTCCCCCTCCACACTCGTGTTTCTTTTTATTTATTTATTTATTTATTTATTTATTTATTTATTTATTTATTTATTTTTGCTGTGTTGCGTCTTCATTTCTGTGCCAGGGCTTTCCCTAGTTGTGGCGAGTGGGGCCACTCTTCATTGCGCGCGGGCCTCTCACTATCGTGGCCTCTCTTGTTGCGGAGCACAGGCTCCAGATGCGCAGGCTCAGTAGTTGTGGCTCATAGGCCTAGTTGCTCCGCGGCATGTGGGATCATCCCAGACCAGGGCTTGAACCCGTGTTCCCTGCATTAGCAGGCAGATTCTCAACCACTGCGCCACCAGGGAAGCCCCTCATGTTTCTTTTGAGAGTTCAATATAAGCCAGGAATCCTCAGAAAAACTTACGTAAAAATATAGAGCTAAGTTTGCATACAATTTCAGTGTTCTGAAGTACTTGAATCTTTATTTAAGAACTCCACAGAAGACTAAAAAGCAGTTATGTTCATTTATGAAAGAAACATCTAATTTTTCCATAGCGTGTATGAACCAGGAATAGGCAGGCACTTAATAATGTAAAATTCATGGTCTGAAACAGCATTAAGACCTTTTCTCCTTACCTTGGGGGTCGATGTTTTGATTTTTTTTTTTTTTTGAAGACCACTCATTCACCCTAAAGTCATTTATTTCAAGTAACCTCCATTGTTGAATTGAATTTACCAAAGAAGGAGCAAATTGCTTTGTAGAAAAACTGCACGCTGTTAAAATATTTTTATCTTCATTACAGGACAAACCAATTCTTGCTCCTGAACCTCTTGTCATGGATAACTTGGACTCAATTATGGAGCAGCTAAATACTTGGAATTTTCCAATATTTGATTTGGTGGAGAAAATAGGAAGAAAATGTGGCCGTATTCTTAGTCAGGTAAGAAATGCATTCATACTTATGACTATAAATGTAAAAAAAAATTCCTTGTTTGTTTAAATCTCTGTACATACTTAACATCAGTGGTGAATATTAGGTGGAGAAAGGAAATTTCAGTACCCAACACTCTGTAGATTCCTTGCTGGTGGGATAACAAAAAAAATTAGAACTTCAAGTGAGTAGAATATCATGTTCTGCAATTAAAATATTATGTATTTTCTAAGACAAAATGGAGGGGGCAGGGATACACAAGCAAGATAGAGAAGTGATCTAAATTCATAGAATTCAGCAAAAGAAAAGCTGACCCAAGCCCTCACAAGAAGAAAGCTGCCAACTTATAAACACTAATTTATTGTCTGTGATTATTTCCAATGACTATTTTTTTTAACTTTTGAATAGTATAGTGCTTCCGCCTTATCAAAAATAAGATATTATGCAGTAGTGTGTTTCCTCCAGTGCTGTGAGAAACACATTAGAGTTCTTTGTATTTTAATATGGAAAACACCTTTAGGTATCACAAGAAATATAGAATACGAACTATTACTGCATAACGAGCCTTTTTTTTTCCTTAAGCTCAGCTACTTTCAAGGTTTCCCAAATAAAGAAACGTTTTGTTTCTCTGAAGGAGAAAGAAAACATACAGAAATTAAGAATTTGAACATGTTTGTTCTCAATAAATAAAACGAAACAAAATGGATTTGCTCTATCATTGAGCCCCTATCAAAACTCTTAATTAATGGAGATGATGGAATAATATTTATCAGCTTATCTTAAAATATTTTAGGTGAGTTCTTACAGATTGAAGAAATATCACAGCAAATATACTAAAGACTATCAGGTTTGTTAATATCAGATTTAGGTGAGAATTCAGGACCCACATTTACTGGAGCCTCTAACCCTTCCCTGCAAAACACTAGAAAAGAAATCACTTGTTGGACTGATTTCTACTCCATGCAATGAAGACAGGCTTTCTTCAGACCTCGGAGCAAGTATGAGTGTAGAACTTTGGGGTGAGGGTTCCTGATCCGTGAAGGTTTGAAGGAAGAAGATAGAGCGGGCTTTTCCCTTGCTCTTCAGTTCCTCAAACATGAAGTGCTAGGCTAGTCTCCAAGAAGAAAGATGTGTCCCTGCCTTAAAGGAACTCCCATTCCAACAGGGAAATTAGATACGTGTCAAAATAATGACTTGCTACCTACAGAAGAAGTATGTTCAAATGACAGATGGCTTGTGACGCTCAAAATAATTACAGTTTCCATAACATGCGGTTGTTGCCTCTACTGGACTCTGTTCTCACCATGAACACGTTGAGAACCAGAGTGGCAGCCCTTGCACTTTGACTAAGAGATACTACCCCTTTCTTTTTTTTGTGAAAACATTTTTTTTATTAATGTAACATTGGTTTATGATATTATACAAGTTTCACGTGCACATTGTATTTCTTCTTCAGTAGATCCTACCATGTGCTCACCACCAAAAATGTAGCTTCCATCTGTCACCGCACAGTTGACCCCCTTTACCTTTTTGCCCTCTCCCATCACTACTCTGTTCTCTATGTCGACATGTTTGTTTTTTTGTGGTTTGTTCATTCATTTTGTTTGTTTGTGATATTCCACATACAAGTAAAATCATTTTACAGTATTTGTCTTTCTCTTTCTGACTTATTTCACTTGGCAAACTATCCTCAAGGTCCACGCATGTTTTTGAAAATTAATAGTCCCAGTTTTCTTCTCTTTCTTTCTCCTCAATGCTGAGCAGCACCTTCAGCATCTTTTATGCTCGCTGATCTTGAGGGCATGTTTAAGGGTAGCTGTTTTATCCAGTCCACCTCTGCCTCATGCCTTGGGGCTTTTCCAGGGAGGTTTTGTATCCTACTCTCTGAAACTCATTGCATACCAGAACTCTGAGGGAGTGATTTCACCTGGAAATATGCCTGTAATGGTGCCATAAGGAGATGTGGCAGTGGGCCAGGAAGTCTTCTTTCTCTTCTACTGGAGAGTGTGTTCCCTGGGATGGAGAGAAAAATCTCACATTGTTTTGTATTTGATGTATGTGTCACAGACTTCCCAAAACTTTACAACTTAATCTTCAGAGTAACTTGGATGCAGGTATTTCTTTAAATCTCTAGTTGATAGAAGAAAAAACTGAGACTTAAAATATACTGTTCATCTAAAGTCATATTGGACACAGGATTTGATATATCTGTATATCGGAAGTCCAGGCTTTTTACCTTCATTTCAAATCCTTTTCAGCCCCTCATAAAATGCATTTATTTATTATATTTGCAAACTCTCAGAATGGAGAGTCTGAGAAAGTAGAAAGTGGTTATTATAGCAGTTGGTTTTACAGAACAAGTGACTGTACCAAATAACATTGCAGGTACCTAACCCCCTTGGAGTTCTGTGAATGGGGATGGTGGGGCGGGAGGGTGCAACTTAACCAGTTTTGCCACAAAATGTTTTCTAAAAGTTGTGAATACAAGTAGACAATAGAAAGATTAGATATAATTAACAATTAGATTTTTGTATCTTTTTTCCCAGTTATCTTTCAAAACTAAATACATAACTGTGTGGTCCTCACTATGTCACTGTTTATTTTTCCAAAATACAAAACACTGAACTTTGAGAAAAGACAACTTTATTTGCCTTGCTGTGGGTTTTTTTTTCTTTGATTTGAGTTTATAAACACAAAAAACATGACATTTTCACTGTGTAAAGGCATATTTTTTTGCACTTTAGTGAGACTTCAGGACAGCTGAAATGAATTAACTTCAACATTCCAAGAAATCACCTTTTGGCTGAGACTACACAGAAAAAGTCTCACTTCAAAAGACTTTTAAAGAGACATATGTGCAATGGAAATGTTTTCTCAGCCTTAACATACTGCCTACGTTTTTGATGATTATCATGTTTATTTTAACAAATTTAAAAGGACATCATTCAGATTTTGGAAGAGTATTTACCTTTTTTGGTTACCAGTATTTACCCAGTTAACAGTGACTTTTCTTTACTCACGAGTTTGGATCAGTGGCCGTTGATTTTTAACAGCTTCTTGGTGAAAATTCTCCTATTTTAAAATCATACTCTAAAATATCTTGTCTTAATTTTTCAATTCATCTTTCAGATGTTTTAAGAGAATAATAGGAAACTTTAGTCATTTGCAATCCTAACAGTATTGCTTTTCAAATAATGGTGGTAGAATTTGGAGCAGTTAAGAGCACACCGCTTGAATTCTGGTCTGATAATGTGTCAACTGTGTGATCTTTTACAAGTCATTCGACTTCTCTGTGCCTTAGTGTCTTCTGATTTCAAATGTTAGTAATTAACAGTATCTATCTCATAAGATGCTCTTTGGATGAATTAATATAAATAATATATGTAAACTGCTTAGAGCAGGCATCACACATATTAAATGCCATATATATATATACACACACACATATATATGTCAACAGCTGCAGCTGCTGTTATTGTTATAAATAATTTTTATTGAAGTAACATGCATAGTTAAATCCACTGGGTATTTACAAACAAGAACTCAAATATAGTTTAAAGCAATAGTATGCAGAAGATAACTAAAAGAAGAACTAGCTTGAAATATGACAGAAACCACAAACTTAACTTTCTGTTACATTTTTAAAGAGAGGAGGTGGAGATTTTATGTAACACAGAAAAAAGGGAAAAATTAAATATACTTGCCATTCAGAGTGAAAAAAGCACATATACTATACGTACTCTGTTCCCAATGGGCAGCCACAGTGCTCCTTTTAGAACTTAAGTTAAATAAATTAAGACACTTCCCTGCTCCAATCTCTTCAAAGGCTCCATACTTCTCTCAGTGTAAAAGTCCTCATAATGATCAATCTGGCTGTCAAACAGCAAGATCGCAACCCACACAGTACCACTCTACAGTTACTAACTTAAATTTTACTCCTGTCTTCATTCACTCTGTTTTAGCCATGTTGGTCTTCTTGCTGTTTCTTGAGTATAGCAAACATACCTCGGGGCTTTTGCTCTGTCTTTTTCCTCTGCTTAGAAAACTCTTTCCTCAGATATCCCTGTACCTCACTCTGCATCTCCTTCAATTATTTGCTCAAAGTCACCTGAATGTGCCTCTTCTAACCACCATATTTAAAACAGCAATTGCCATGTCCTCCCTTGCACTCTGAACCTCCATCCCTGCTTCCCTTTTTCTCTTTTCATATAACATCACTTTCAGTCATAGTGTATACCTTACTAATTATGTCTATGGTTTACTGCCCTACCCTGCTAGACCATAAGCTCTTTTAAGGAAAACTTCATTGTTTTGTTCATCTATATATATGCCTTGTAGATGGAAAATTGTCTTAGAGTAGGCACTCAAAAGACATATGCTGAATGAATAAATCACTTTTTTAGTTATATATACCTGTGTATAGATGTACACAAATACATACATAATATATGTAACTGATGAACATTAAATATCTAATTAAAAAATATTAGTGAATTTGAACAGATTAAAGTCAATAACAAAAAATAGAAAAGTAACCATGAAGTATTATATCAAAGATTTAGAAGAAATATTTCAAGAGAATTTTAAGAAGGAATGCAAATAACAAAAAGGATGAATAATTCTTTCTTAGAGTCTCCTGAATTATAACCAGTACTGTGCGTTTGTGACATAAAGTGAGGCCACTTTAAATGGTGCTGTACTCCATTCTGCCATGTGAATAACCGTTTCTCTCCCCATTACCTTCTTCTGTGCCTTTTTCATGTTTTTCTTTCTCCCTCATTTGCATATCAAATATGCCAATTACATCCAGAGCTATTTACTTGATTTGGATCTCCAGAGCTATGAAAGTAATTGGAAGGAGAATAGATATTCAAAGGAGAAAGAAGACAATTGAGGAAATGTAGTTTAAACATTTTTATTCATAGTGGATTAGAAATCTTTCTTCTCTATGTATTTCAACCAAGGCAACCTTTTCTCTCTCATAATTCTGTCCTCTTATTCTTCACTAAGGCACAACTCTGAATCCTTTATCTTCTAGAAAGCTTTTTTTTTAATTTATAAAATTAGTCCAAATTAAAGCTTTCTCTCATTCTTTATTTAGCACTTATATATTATACAATTAGCAGTTTACTCAGTATTATTCTCTTATTACTGATATCACATGCAATTTAGTACCTTGATATGTTTCTAGAGTGTATACTGGATTTTTTGGTTGGCTGTTTCTTGGGTTTTATGTTTCTACCTTTAAAAATAGATTATATACCCTTTATCAGGGACTACAAGGGCTAGGACATGGAGGTCTTCAATATCTATTTATTGTTCCCAGTAAGTGTCTCTACGGGCAGTATATTAATATGGTTGATGGAATGTATACTTTTTTCCCCATTTTTCTCTTTACATCTAATACACATTGAGGGATGTTTTGTAAGGCTTTGTCTTTTTCTTTCACAGGTATCATACAGACTTTTTGAAGACATGGGTCTCTTTGAAGCTTTTAAAATTCCAGTTAGGGAATTTATGAATTATTTTCATGCTTTGGAGATTGGCTACAGGGAAATTCCTTGTAAGTACAAGAATTAATACTTTTAAAATCCATTGAATTTGTTATGGGTAATGGGGTATTGAATTATTAGCTACTAGCACAGAATTACACATTGAAAATACCCTGTATGGCCACATGGTATAGTGATTAGGAGATAATAGTTTATGTTAGAATTCTGATCCCTTTACCTATCAGCTGTTGGAGACCCTGGGTTTTACTTAATCTCAATGTGCCTCATTTCTTTTTTTTTTTTTTTTTTTTTTGCGGTATGCGGCCTCTCACTGTTGTGGCCTCTCCCGTTGCGGAGCACAGGCTCCGGACGTGCAGGCTCAGCGGCCATGGCTCACGGGCCCAGGTGCTCCGCGGCATGCGGGATCTTCCCGGACCGGGGCACGAACCCGTGTCCCCTGCATCGGCAGGCGGACTCTCAACCACTGCGCCACCAGGGAAGCCCTTGCCTCATTTCTTAATCTGTAAAATGGGGATCATAATGGCTGCTTCATAGGATTGTTATGAGGATAAAATGATGTAATAATTCTAAAGGGGTTAAAATAGTACCTTGCCCGTAGTAACTCCAATTTAATTGTGTGCTAAATAATTAAATGTTAAATTTATTGCTCATTTTATAATATACCTCCCTCATTGGGTGAATTCGCAACCTTTATTCTGGCATCCACAGAGTTAAATCACTAACTATTCAAGTTTTTCAGTATAAGATAAACCTGGCTGGGAGTAGAGGGTCAGGAGGATGATGGTCTAATTAATAAAATAGGAGAGACATCTGGAAGTGGTTGTAGAGAAATTACTAGGAACATTTTAAAAATCAAGATAAATGTGAAGACCAAAGAAAGGACACAACCAGGGTTCAAACTTCTGAACTTTGAATATTGTGAGAATGTTTGTCATTTATAATCATGAGGAATTGGAACACAGAAGAGATATTAAATTTTCAATATGTAGCATTTCAGATTATCATCAGAACATGTAAGTAGCATTGTCCTACATGCTACAAAATAAATGGAACTGGAGAAAATGTCCGTAAATCCAATAAAAAATGTACCAAAATCATGTAGCTCTTTTAGGAAATAAATGCACAGAAAGAAAAATAATCAAAATAGTATCAGTAGGGGCTTCCCTGGTGGCGCAGTGGTTGAGAGTCCGCCTGCCGATGCAGGGGACACGGGTTCGTGCCCCGGTCCGGGAAGATCCCGCATGCCGCGGAGCACCTGGGCCCGTGAGCCATGGCTGCTGAGCCTGCGCGTCCGGAGCCTGTGCTCCGCAATGGGAGAGGCCACAACAGTGAGAGGCCCGTGCACCGCAAAAAATAAATAAATAAATAGTATCAATATATTGCCTGGAGTGTGTGTTACTTAAATTGTGTTTTAACCTTTAAGTTTTAAATTTGCTTTTATATACCTTGGACTTTAGAATCCCATGTCTGTTTGTAGTTGCAAGGAGCTGAAGTTAAATAAAAATTATATGGAGACTAGAACACAAGTGTTTTCAGAAAGGGGTAGGGTAGTGCATTAACCAAGTGATCCATTATTAAGATGTTGGTTTTCAAAATGCCATCCACATGATACATTAAGATGAAAATGCACAGTTGATGTTGTGTGATAGGAATGAGTTATGAATGAGGAGATAGAAATGAGGAATGAGTTACTGAATCTACAAATTGTGCGATAGAAAAGGAGAATGAAGAATTAAATCTACAAGTGAGATTTGCTGGAGAATATGGAACCAAATGCAGACAAAGTAGGACAGTGGGAGTAGAGAGAGGAACTTAAGAGCGCTGGGTGCCGTGGGAAAGTCTGGCCGATGGGGCCATGGAAGTGGGGAAAGAAATATGAAAAAGGGGTAGTTTGAAAGGATTTCAAGATAAGCCTTGATTTCTTAATACCACATTCCCAGGGCCCACCCTGGTTGGATGCCAGGGATTGAGCTAAGTGTTAGTGATTTCTCAAAGGTTAAGGAATTGCATAAATAAGCTTTTACAAGAAAGGAAGCCACTGCAAACACTAAAGAACAGCTAGTATCAGAATACATTTACAAATTAATATATTTCAAAATATATTTTAGTGATATAATCAGCTATCGCCAAGTTCCATCGAGTTCAAATTGATATAACTACTAACTTTTCTCTAGATAGTATACCATTAACTCAGAGAGAACTTTGACCAGTATTTATTTAAGTGTAAAAAGAAGTTTTCAGGTTCCAAATTTTATTATTCATTTTTATATTGTCTTATTACATATTTATATGTTACAAGTAAACAGATATTTTTCCTGAAATAGCAGGTTCTTCATTCCAGGTGAAAAGAATTGTTATAATAACTTTATTTGTTCTGTTAGAAGTCCCACACACTTCCCATAAAGAGAATTTATTTATATCTTCTCAGAGAAAAAAGTTTTAATTGATGATCACTTTTAAATAATAATACCTTGCATGTTGTAGGGTTGTAAATTTAGACTAGTATGGACATCTATTAAGAGCTTTGTTTATCATTATTTAAAATTAGCATGTGCAAAAATTTGTTGTATGTCTACTAATTTAACATCTACTCATAGAGAACTATATTTCTAATATCTCTGTATAAATCCACACAACTAAATGAAAAAAGCCAAAGGGAAACCAAAGTGGGGTTAGATTAGCTTTACTATGATAGTGAGCTAAAATATTAGAAACTAACTTTTTATTATAGTTCCAAGTTTAACAGTTTCCAAGAGGGAAGGTATGAAAGCTTTTAAGTTTGTACCCAGAACCCTTACTAAAAATTTGAAAAATCTATTAATAGATTTTAAAATGAGATAGATTCTATAGATAGATAAATAGATAGATAATTTCATGGAGCAGCTGTGGGTAAAATTATAAATATAGACAACTCACTGATAGAAATGTCATACCAAAAATATATTTGTTCAAAAAAGATTAGGATAAATTATAGTTTATATTCAATCGCACAGAGAGAAAATAATGTTTGATATTTTTCGTAGTCCCTTTCAGTTGGGCATTTTTGGCTAGTAAAGATGATAAATTGTTAGGTCATATTCATTCATGGATTCAAAGTTACTCTTAACAGCGCATTTTCTATTTACAAAGACTTTCATCTCTAAAATATATTCTTCCTAGCACCTCTCATTCTCATTAGTCAAGTTTGAGAAGTGGAGATAATGCTTCAGAAATACCTACAATCATGTACTATTTATTTATTTAAAAAAAATTTTTTTTGAATTTTTACATTTTATTTATTTTTTTATACAGCAGGTTCTGATTAGTTATCCATTTTATACATATTAGTGTATATATGTCAATCCCAATCTCCCAATTCATCCCACCACCATGTACTGTTTAATGGCAGCCATGAGAATAGTCTTGGCTCAACTTAGTTTAGTTCAGTTCGATTAAGCTATATGTGATGTGCCCACCAGTTTTAAAGCTAGATACTGAGTTGACGTGGAACAAGCTAGAAGGGCAGAATTATCACAGTGTTAGCTACATTCCAAAGAAAAAAAAGTATTTCAAGTCTCATTTCTGTTCTTTAGTATTAAGACTTTTCCCTCACCCTTTGGTGAAAAGGCGCATAGAGAATTTTCAATGGAAAATCTATAAATTTAGGTCTAAAAAATCTATAACTTTTACATACAACCCCAGCCTTCCATACCAGCTCGCTTCAACCCGCTGCTTGAGGCATAAGGAAAAACTGAGAAAACAAGTGTATCAAGACAGCAGAGGGGATGGGCAGGCTCTGGGAAAGCGTAGGGCGGGTGATGTGTTAGTGCATGCACGTGTGTTTATGTGTTGTCAAAAAGGCAGGGGAGGTTGCCTGGTGGATGAGAGAATTATTAAGGGATTTGTCCAAAATGCAGAGATGAAGGAAGAGAATGAGAATAATAATGATAAAATAAGAAGAGCTCTGATATCATTTCTTAGCCCTGTCAGTTGCCTTCCAGGGCCAGAAAAGGAGCACTCTGAGCATATTTGTATGTCCTACAGAAACTCGTCAATCCTCTGTGTTGACCGAGCTAGCATCTTTCCTGGGTGTCTTTGCTCCTGAGCTGGTCCCCAGAGAATTAACGGCAAGCGCAACAGTGATGCCAGCACTTGACACAGTATTTGCCCATAGTACGTGCGAAGTAAATATTTGTTGAACAAACATGTCAATGACTACTTAAAGACAGATGGTTTTTCCATCCTACTTAAGTGATAGTGACAACATAATTATTTTAGAGCTACACCTGCCAAACTGTATCTCTATCATCTATAAATATATGTATGTATTTAAATGGAGTTAGGCTTCGTTAGCTATTGTTTTATTTAGTACTTTTGAACCTATACTCAAAAGTAAAAGGAGGAATTTTTCTTTCCTGTATACTGTCTTTCCCTAGTTTTTTAATCAAGATGATACTAATCTCTAAAACACCAAAAATGTTTAAAGAAAAAAAGTTTTATAAGATGATACTAGACGTATAAAATGTGTTTGGCCGCTTTCTTGTTTGTACATTTTCAGCACTAAATCATTTCAGTTGTTCATTGCAAGTTTATAAAACTTACCTATCAAACCTTCTGGACCTGGACCTTGGGGTGAGGAACAGGGCAGGAAGCAGGATAACTCAAGAGCAACAAGTTCACCTGTACGTGGTATTGTCTATTTCTCACCCCAAAGAGGCTCGGCCAGCACCCTGATACTAACACCCACCCACCCTTGTGATACTGGGCACAAGCGCAGGTTTCCCTGACTTGCAATGGTAATGGTGATTACATCCACACAGTAATCTTCCCAGCTTGCCACAAGGGAAAAGAACTTAACCCAGGAGCTCCCTCCCAGCATAGCCCCAGACACTCTCTGACCAGGCTGCATATTCTTCCTCTACCAGGTCATCACTGCCTTCTCCCTCGCCCAGGGCTTAGCATAGTTTTTATTTTAGCTCTTCAATTCTATTCTTACAAACCCAGCGTTGATTTTGAAAGAAAACAGGTCATCTGTGCTAATCTGTCATCTTGTTTTAAGAGGAATCATGTATTTTATGTGAATGATATTTACATCAATGGCAAGTTTCCTATATACCAGCCACTTTAAAATAGGTTCCCTTCTGTAATTCTCACAATTGGACTATGAAATAGGCACTATTATTGTCTCCCTATTTTTAAGATAAGGAAATGAGACTTAAAGTTTCAAGTCACTCACTCAGTAACACAGGTAGTAAATGTCAGAGCAGAGACAAAGATCTGTCGTAGATCTAGAAACTTCTACCGTGATCAACTTCGTACATGGCACAGGTATAGACATAAAATGTAATTGTCTTAAATCACTTGAGATAGTCCATATACAGAAATAGAGACTCCAGTTTGAATAAAATTGTTCTTTGGAAACTAGGTAATATCCGCATTCACCTCTGGCAGTGACTGTGAACAGGTTTTGCTGTTGACCCCTGGGGAGCCTAGGAGATCTGCTTCTCAAAGCTCTTCTGAAGACATCCACTAAAGACCTCACAGCCCCTCAGTGAGTTCCTGGAGTGTTCACCCAAGATTTAGCTTAAAGACTGACTCCTAATAGTTCCAGAAATGTAGGAACATAGGCATCGTCTTCCCACGTTCTCCTGTGTGCCACCAACACCACAGATGTCATAGTTTCTTCATTCTTCCCCGACCAGGGAACAGGTGTTTCTCTCAAATTCCCACTATCATTCTGCTTGTTCTCTTCTGTTTTTGCTTCTCATCTGTTGAGTATTATTCAGAGATGTAATCTATTACATTAGAGAAGGAAACTGTATCATCGTTGGTCATTAGGAATAAAATGTGTAAAGATAGCATATTTAGGGTAAAGCATACCAATCAATGAAGTATTTTGAAAGGCCAGATAAACAAGAGAAAAACATGGGAAAATTGCACAGAGAAAGGTGAGCCAAGAGCACAGTGGGCCTTTGGTCATGGTTCCCTAGAAGCTGAACTGCACATGTGAAAATAGGACCCCCTTCCCATGGTAATGACATTATAACTAGGAGATTTGGTTCCCCCTTAGCTTTTACTCTTCAGAATGGCTCAACTCCCTACACTATTATACAAAGAGGTTTTAATTTTTCCTCTTTAGGTATTTCCTAGAACTTTATTCCCAAGTTAGAATTTCTAGATCAGAGAACATTATCGATTCTGCTTTTGCTTTTGCTTTGTGGATTTAGTATACATATAAAAAAATGTGTGATTCGTTTTATTACAGTGTTTTACGTTTGATACAGAAGAAAAATACTATGTTCAGTTCACGAATTATATTTAGATGCTATTTATCAGAGATGAGATACTGGGTGGTAGAGACCATTGGTCTGATCTAGGTTAAGTATATCATGGGTCTTTTATTCCAGTCCTCTGTGTAGTTTTATACAGGAACATGGGAATAAGAACAAGGGTAAACATCACAGTGGATTCAGAGAGTGCATTTCCTACATATGTTAGGTTTCTGGTAGACTCTAGACAGATTTTTTTTCATTTCAGACATCTTTATGTGTAATGAATGTTATTGCTGTATTTTTTTCTTGTTACTCTCGATGTTACCGAGGAATGGAAGAGTAATCACAGAGTATTTGTCCTAGAATATTTGGCTGTCTTTCACTGGGGTATTAAAATGGGAGGACTAAACTCTTTATCCAGTAGGTGGCACTCTTGGTCCTCGGACCCCGGCGTTCACAGATGAATGACTGTTCCTTTGCATTGGTTACAGACCATAACAGAATCCATGCCACCGATGTCTTACACGCTGTTTGGTATCTTACGACACAACCTATTCCCGGCCTCTCAACTGTGATTAATGATCACGGATCAGCAAGCGATTCAGGTACGTATGAAGTCCCTCTGTGCTCCCTTGTAAATTATGGGAACAGAAGAGTGGTTTTTTTAAAAAGGAAATCAAGACAAATGATATCAGTTTAATACTTTCTTAAAAGCTCTATTATCTTCATTGTCTCTTCTCAGATTCTGACAGTGGGTTTACACATGGACATATGGGATATGTATTCTCAAAAATGTGTAACGTGCCAGATGATAAATACGGATGTTTGTCTGGAAATATCCCTGCCTTGGAGTTGATGGCCCTGTATGTGGCTGCAGCCATGCATGATTTTGATCACCCGGGAAGGACTAATGCTTTCCTGGTTGCAACTAGTGCCCCTCAGGTAAATCTTTCAATTTTGATCAGGGGAAATAATTCAATTTTGAGATTTCTCTTTAGAAAATTAATTTGATAAATCTGACTTTCACTTTAGCTCATATTCACGTGGTGCCTGTTTATACTTAGCCCTGAGATAAAATTCTTAGAGACCATGCTCATTTTGAAAAGGTATCATGGTTTGTTCTAAGTCGTCAATGGTGCATATGCAACTTTATCACCCATGGGGATCCCTTCTCAATTTTCTTAGGAAGAAAAACCGCTTGAATTCATGTTAATGAACTTCCCCAACGAAGAAAATCTGACCTATACAAAAGTTTCTTTCTGAAAAGATTAGAGAACCAAATCTTTCTTGGTTCTCTAATTTAAGAATTAAAGGTTTCTTTGGATATAAATTTAAGACTATTAAGAATGTAAGGCTCCTCTGGATATAAATCCCATTCCTTTGAGCTATATTCATTATAACAATTACTATTCTTATGGCATTTTTATTGGTTAGGAAGAATTAAAAATCAATTTATTTCATTCACCTAAGGGAAATTTTTTACCTGAACATAGTACTCCAAAAACAGTAACTTTAAAGAAGTTCATCTTGGCATGTAAATTAAAGTCCAATATTAATCACTAAGTATTTAGGCAACTCCATCTATATAATTAAATTTAGTAAGCTTCTCCTTGATTTAACCAGCTGGACCCACGTTACTAAAGATCCCAAGATCTTGTTTCTTTCTAGAGGATCTTGGTCTAGAGGCCAATCTGGTCCAGTATTTTTTTTTTTTTTTTGGTCACGTTTGCCTTTTGTCTTTTTCCCCATTCTCCTCCATTTCCACACCCTCTCTTATAGACTAGTCTAGAATTTTCTTCCAATCTGTATACAATACAAATATCCTGATTTTTTTTCCTCACTGCTTACTGTAATTTCTTTCACTGTGCCGTTCATACACCAGAGTACATTTTCCCTAAAGATAAGCAAGTCCTTTTGCCAACACCATATACCGTTCAATTTTCCTACATACACATGCATTTTCAGTTGCCTCACTTGGTATCTCATGACACAACCTATTCCCAGCCTCTCAACTGTGATTAATGATTACGGATCAGCAAGCAATGATAATTAATATTTATTAATATTCATAAAATATCAATTTTCATGTCCTTGGTCTTTTTTGTCCTTATACCTTTTTTCCCCTCCATCTAAATCTACCACACTAGTCTCCAAGCATTTTTTAGGCAACTTCCTTTTCCTTTGCAGCATCCCTCAGCAGTACTAGAGAATTTCAAACAAGTAGATATTTACTATATACTTTCAATTAGTAGACAGGGGGTGATATTTCCTGTGGCTGATGGTGGGGTAAGAATCTTTTGAATTATGGGCTCCTCAGGGATTCCATTCCTCTGTATTAGTTATATGTATTTAACTAAAAGGAAGTCAGTCATTCTAGATGTGGGAAGTAACTGAGTTACTTCTTAGGAATATTAGTATATTTGCATATTTTAATGGTTAAATTCCTGTGCCCTGCAAAATAATAATAATAATCTGATAAAAGCTAACTCTAAGCCCTTCAATTGCAAGAATCTGAAATAAAGTTTCAAGGAAATGAACTAACGTTTCAAGGAAATGAACTTTATCTTACAAAAAAGGAAATTTAACCAAGAAAAGTAAGCAATGTACAGCAGTAAGTGCTTCTTAATAACCGGCTGCCACAAGGGTACATTCCTGTGTTCCCTGATAAAAGCGGATTCCAAAAGCTTTGCATATTCTCATTTATTTTTGTTTTTTAATTTAAAAAGTTGAACTCTTCACTCTCATCTTTGCCTAGGCGGTGCTCTATAACGATCGTTCAGTTTTGGAGAACCATCATGCAGCTGCTGCGTGGAATCTTTTCATGTCCCGGCCGGAATATAACTTCTTAGTTAACCTTGACCATGTGGAATTTAAGCATTTCCGTTTCCTTGTCATTGAAGCAATTTTGGCCACTGACCTGAAGAAACACTTTGACTTCGTAGCCAAATTTAATGCCAAGGTAACTAGATTTGTACCAGTCCTCATTTTCTGGCCACATTGAAAGAAGTCATGGAATCAAAGTGTTGAACAAAAACTCACTGCTGTCACCTCATATATGTCAAATGTGAAAATGAGAGGCAATGAAATGTTTAACCAGAAGCGGATATTTAGGCATTGGTCCTAACCTGGAAACCTGATACGTTGAGGTGCTGTCTGTATAGATTATACTTGGCACTACAGAGAAATAATAGAATTCTAACTATCGTTGTGTTTCTGTTTGATTTAATTTGCTCTCATCTCCGTGGAATGCTAACAGAAATTACCTGGCAGTAGCAAAGGTCAAAAACCTGAAGCAGAATTTCATACATCAAACATAAATGCCCAAATATTAACTCAAAATTTCTTATTTGTAGCCACATTTTAATAGTAATTTAAAACCTATGTTAATATTAAATAGCATTTCTTTTCAATTAATTAATTAATTAATAATTATCCATCATTTGTTATTTTACTTTTTTTGGTGATCTATTTTACTATTAATTTATTTAAGCCAATAACATTATTTGAAACAGCTGAGATGTTTCTTGTTACTTGGCATTCTAACCTGCACATGGTAGGAAGACAATCAATATTCTGTTGTTTATTCTCCTGTTCAACTTTTGCTTTCATTGCATCAGAACCCATTTTAACTTTGTCCCTCAAACAGGTGAATGATGAAGTTGGAATAGATTGGACCAATGAAAATGATCGTCTGCTGGTTTGTCAAATGTGTATAAAGTTGGCTGATATCAATGGGCCAGCTAAGTTTAAAGAGCTCCATCTTCAGTGGACAGAGGGTATCGTCAATGAATTTTATGAACAGGTAACTAACTTAACTATTTCTCTTAATCCATATTGAGGCAGCTCATAAATTCCCTAAAGCTTCCAAAAGCTGAGGCGTGATCAGTCTATTGCATATTCATGCTGCCATCAGAAAAGGCACTGGCCAATTTTAATCAGAGGATTAAAAAAATGACAAAAATTGGACTAAACTGTAAGCGTAAAAACGCTAAGATAAAGTTATTTGCAAGTATTAAGTAATACATCGCCTTTCCCTGGACACTGTTAAAGATTAGAAAGAACTTTTTTGAGCATTATAGATAGGACTTATATTTAAAATAAATGTTTGTGCTTTCTAGAAAATAAGGTATTGCCTTTCCTCGGAATAAATTCATAATCAATCCTGAAATACTGAATATAGAAAAAATGTAAAGGAAAGAGAAAATCCAGTTATAATAATTCCGCTACATAGGCATAATCATTGTTGATATTTTGGTATAATTCCTTCATTAATGTTGCTAGGTAACTTCTGGTTTACAATCTGATTTTTTTTTTCTAGAAATGAATCAGTTCAAAGTAAACACTTATACAGTAGTACTGTTAAACATAAATAAGAATATCAGAAACTATATAATCACAGAAGACATAACTCAACCCAAAGCCGGGTTGAGGTAGCAACTTTAATTGAGGAATAAGTTACTTTAAAATTCCTGGCAGCCAAGGCAAAACAAAAGGAAAACATGATAGATTATCTGTTTGTTGGATGTTTATATCCAGCATTGCCTTTTATATTCAGCATTGCATTTATATTCTAACTTATACTCTAATATAAGGAACAATGACTAGTGTCATGAGAAAGGTCATCTGCTTAGACATTAAACCATTTCTTGTATTTCCCCTTGGTCAAAAACCAAACCAAAAACCAAACCAAACTGGTAAATGGCAGCAAAGCAGTCCGATAGGAATCTTAGTAATGTGGGGAAAATCTCTTAGCAGTCCAGGAAAGAAAGAGTTCACAGGTATGCCTGGGTTCTTGCATATTTGCAAATTTTAGATGCCAAGGGAATGGTGACTGTATTGGTATTTTACACTTTCCTTGTCGTTTGCCTTTCTAGTTAACTGTTCCTGCTACATTCCTATTTCTAGGGTGATGAAGAGGCCAGCCTCGGGTTACCAATAAGCCCTTTCATGGACCGTTCTGCTCCTCAGTTGGCCAACCTTCAGGAATCCTTCATCTCGCACATTGTGGGTCCTCTCTGCAACTCCTATGATTCAGCAGGACTGATGCCAGGGAAATGGGTGGAAGACAGTGATGAGTCAGGAGACACCGATGACCCAGAAGAAGAGGAGGAGGAAGCACCAAACGAAGAGGAAACCTGTAAAAATAGTGAATCTCCAAGTAAGTTATAGAATCTCTCTCGAATGTGCTTCTCCTAGGATTGTTTTCTTACTTAGGTTCACAATAAGTTTGATGCTCCTCGCGAATTTCATAGCTGAGTCCAAATATCACCTGCTGCGGTGATTATGGATACCCCCCCTTCCCCAATATCATGATAATGGAAATTACAGACTGTGGAATCTATTATAATACCATGTTCATAAAAAGGTATGTTCTCTGTTATGAAGTAAGACAATTAAGTAATCAAAGCCTATTTTTCAGAGTATCTGAATGCTTTAGGAATCTCAGGTACTATCTAGACCAGCCATAGACTCTTCCTGGCTTGCTTCGAGGGAGGTGCTAAAGTGGTAAGAGGTAGTAGTCAGTCATTCATTCATCAAATATTTAGTAAGCACCTATTCTGTGCCAGGCATTCTTCTAGACTGTAAAGACAGAGCCATGAACAAATCAGACAAAAAAAAAAAAGAAAAATCGATGAATCCTTGCCCTTTTAGACTTATATTCCAGTGGGGTCAGCAGACACTAAGAAAGACAAATCAGTAAATCTGTAATATGTTAGGTACTGATAAATGCTAGAGTTTAAAAATAAAAATGAAAAATAAGAAGGATATGAAATATTGTGCAGAAAGATTAAAATCTTAGGATAGCCATGGACGGTCTAAATAAGAGAATTTTTTTTTAAACCTGAAAGAAGCAAGGGAAGGAGTGATCCATGGAAAGAGATGTGGACAAAGCATTTCAAGGAGAGAGGAAAGCAAACCGTGTAAAGGTCCTGACGTGGACACTGGCTGGGTGTTCAAGGAGCGTCCGGAGAGCTGGGAGGCTGAAGCAGAGGAAGGGGGCTAGGGAGTGGGGACTGAGATGATGGAGGGTTAGAAGGTAGGGCTCTGCAGGTCACAGTATGGAGTCTGGCTTTTACTCTGAGTAAGATGGGAAGCCATCAGAGGTTTTGAGCAGAAGACTTAGTTGATTCAAATTATGTTTTAACTGGATTGCTTCAACTGCTGCATTGAGAATATTCTCGAGTTTGGGGTAAGAGCAAGGGTGTAAGCAGGGCAGTGTGTTAAGAGGCTGTTGAAATTATCCAAGTGAGAGATGACTGTGGCTTTGGACCAGGGTAGTGGCAATAGTGACAGTGAGAAGTGGTCACATCTCATCATTGATTTGGAGTGCATCATGTAGCCGTTCTAATCTGTTCAACTTAATTGTCTATAAAATCAAGATTATTTTTCTTCACATCTTGAAATATTCTCCACTGTTTCTCCTGCCATAGGGAGGAAGCCCTAATAGCATAATTAGGAAAACCAATAACGCTTACAGTGATATTGCACAAATACTGTTCCTATGTTCATGGGAGTATAGTACGTGGTTCCTATCTACCTTCATAAAGGAAGTTCAGTCTTAATATTGATATTTTTCAAGGCCCTTACCAAAAATATTACCAATGAAAGACATTATGATCATTTTTTCCCTTTTTTTTTTTTTAGCACAGTCAGGGAAATGCATGACTTCGTTCATTTGGCCATCTAGGTAAAGAGATATTCTAACGTGTGTATTAACCTATTTTGCCCTCATATAAGTGCCTTGTCGTAAGCTCACGTAAGCAGAGATAAAGAACTCATTATTAACCATAGACTGGTGAGACGGGGCAAGTTTGGCTTTAGGTCAGACTTTTGCTTAAGGTCTAACCCGTATATTAACTTTTATACAGAATGGGAGGAAAATGAAAAGTTGTTTTCCTTCAATATTCTATTATCAAAGTAATTTTATTTTATTCCTCTGATGCTTATCAAAAGATGTCTATTAAAAAGTTTGTGCTGATCTTGGGATTCAGAGGTAGGAGCCAAGATAGGATTCATGGATTATTCATTTTCTCATTTAATAAACATGCATGAATTTTACGTTTTTACTTTTTTTTCATTCAAAGAGCCAGGTAATTTGCTGTCTGACTAAGGACTGGACAGTTTTTCCACTGAATGAATGTTATTGGAAAGTGTGGTCAGCTGAGCCTCTGGGAAAGCTTTGTTCCCGTGGGCCCTACTTGCTTGCTATTTGAACTCAAATACATTGAAGCAACACATACATAATCTAGGCATCAAGAATTGAAGAACCCAGGTCAGGAGGTTTAACAGGCTCAACTCGTCAGCGTTGGCTTTAGCAGCAAATACAACAACCAACCAAATATTCGATTTGTCTCTGTTCTGTAGGGTTGGGTGGCCATACTGACTCTCAGATTCTGGTGTGTTACTCTACTGACCTTCCCATTTTTAATCAAGCTCACTAAAGCAGGAATGAGAATTCTGTGGATTCTGTTTACTAATGGCTTCTAAAAGTCAACTGGTCACCTTTACGTTCAAATGTAAAACATCATCAACAATGATTTGATAACCATAGCTTTTGGAAAATTATATTTGAACTATGCCTTTATAGCAAAGAAAATGATAAATATTGGGCAGTGTTAGTATCTAGTAAAAGTTGGCCACGTGGAATAACAGAATTCTAGAAATGGAAGGGGAATCAGTGATCATGCAGTTCAGCTGCCTCATTTTACAAAAGTCGAAACTGAGGCTCAGAAGTTTGACAACCCAAGGTGTAGGCGGATTCCGCAGAACCAGAAAGGAAACCCAGGTCTCCTTGTTTTAACTCCAGTGTTACTGACTCTTAGTAATTTTAATTTCAGGATTCATATTGACTGAGATGGTTAACTTGATTTAACCTGAAACTTAGATTTCAGAAAAAAATGTAAATTAAATATGCACTGATAATTTCAGCAATTTGCAAAACTTGGAGGTCTCTCAGGAAACACAGAATAAGATATTGCAATATGGTATCCTGGGTAAAGAAGGCATTTTTCCCCACCTCATAATTAAATTTGAAAGATTCCTACAGCAAACTAAGAGGTTTCTAATGAAGTACTAAGCTGCATTTAGAGTTTGAGCAATGAAAGGATCTTTGTTCTCATTTCAAAAGGTTCCAGTGCTGAACAATTTGGCTCTCAATACAGGCATGTTTTAGACCACCTGCAGACTCTAATCTACGCAAATTTATTTGGTACAAACTTTCTTCTACGTCACCTTATTCAATTTAATTCCAGAGAGGTTTAGCAGCATTAATAAGAGAACAGCTGCTCTCATGGGGGCTGCCCCAAAAGGAAAAAGAGAAAAGTTGAGCTTTTGTTAGCTTCTTCCCTGTGAACGCACTACCGTGAACCTGTGTAACTTTTGGATGGAATAATCACCTTGAGCAGTAGAGCATGTGCTGTGACTGATTCAAGTCCATCCTTCACCCAGTGATCATCTGTAACTCGCTTGACTCAAAGGATTAGGTTAAAAAGTATATTAACATGTAAAGATTGAACTTCACTACAATAAAAACAATGTAGAAATAGACAAGTAGATAGCTTTGATAGAAAAGTAATTTTAAAGGTTTGCTCTTAAAAATTGAATGGATTAATATATTTTATTGATTTCTATAGAAAGAATTCAGATTTTTTTTCAATTTTATTTTATGTATATATTGCCCTTGTTAAGAATCTTATAATTGAAGAAATTGGTGTTATGCTCCAGGGCCCCGTGCCCTCTGCCTGTACACATGCCCCTCACATACCTAGAATGCTGCCAGCCCGTTCTCCACCCAATGTATTTAATTCTCATAATTTACCTCTCAGCTCAAATGTCATGTCCTTTGGAAAAAGTCTTATCTACTCCCTCACAGGTTGAGTACCTGATGTTGCCACACTTTGATGTGTCAGAGAGAAATTGCACTGCATACTTGTTAAAAATGGTAAGGAAGACTTTCTTCAAGACTATTAAAATAGGAGAGAGACATTGGACTCAACTCCATTGAAAACAAAGGCAGGAGAGTTTTTACACGCTGGAATGAGCTAAGGAAAAAGTATTGAGGATCTTAAAGGGGAGTTGGTCAATGTGATTAGGCCATTTTTGTTTGCTAATTGGTGCTTATTGAAGTTAGGCTCCTTCCTACCCACAGAGATCGGTGATAGGGACCCTATCTTTTTGTTTTTGTCTTTTACCCGTTTTATTTTATTTTTTTACATCTTTATTGGAGTATAATTGCTTTACAATGGTGTGTTAGTTTCTGCTTTATAACAAAGTGAATCAGTTATACATATACATATGTTCCCCTATCTCTTCCCCCTCTTGCGTCTCCCTCCCTCCCACCCTCCCTATCCCACCCCTCTAGGTGGTCACAAAGCACCGAGCTGATCTCCCTGTGCTATGCGGCTGCTTCCCACTAGCTATCTACCTTACGTTTGGTAGTGTATATGTCCATGCCTCTCTCTTGCTTTGTTACAGCTTACCCTTCCCCCTCCCCATATCCTCAAGTCCATTCTCTAGTAGGTCTGTGTCTTTATTCCTGTCTTACCCCTAGGTTCTTCATGACATTTTTTTTCTTAAATTCCATATGTATGTGTTAGCATACGGTATTTGTCTTTCTCTTTCTGACTTACTTCACTCTGTATGACAGACTCTAGGTCTATCCACCTCATTACAAATAGCTCAATTTCGTTTCTTTTTATGGCTGAGTAATATTCCGTTGTATATATGTGCCACATCTTCTTTATCCATTCATCTGATGATGGACACTTAGGTTGCTTCCATCTCTGGGCTACTGTAAATAGAGCTGCAATGAACATTTTGGTACGTGACTCTTTTTGAATTATGGTTTTCTCAGGGTATATGCCCAGTAGTGGGATTGCTGGGTCATATGGTAGTTCTATTTGTAGTTTCTTAAGGAACCTCCATACTGTTCTCCATAGTGGCTGAACCAATTCACATTCCCACCGGCAGTGCAAGAGTGTTCCCTTTTCTCCACACCCTCTCCAGCATTTATTGTTTCTAGATTTTTTGATGATGCCCATTCTGACTGGTGTGAGATGACATCTCATTGCAGTTTTGATTTGCATTTCTCTAATGATTAGTGATGTTGAGCATCCTTTCATGCGTTTGTTGGCAGTCTGTATATCTTCTTTGGAGAAGTGTCTGTTTAGGTCTTCTGCCTATTTTTGGATTGGGTTGTTTGTTTTTTGGTTATTGAGCTGCATGAGCTGCTTGTAAACTTTGGAGATTAATCCTTTGTCAGTTGCTTCATTTGCAAATATTTTCTCCCATTCTGAGGGTTGTCTTTTGGTCCTATCTTTCTTAATAATTGCATCTCAAAGGGCTGGCTCCCAGGTCCTTGAGCAAGATGTTTCCTGGGTTGTCAAACTGGCTAGAGGCCGGGAGATTTATCTACATTACCAAGGGGCAGAGAAAGAATTTGCAATTACAAGTTTTAGATCAGGGTCCTAGTGTCTGGAAGAAACCTATCTGAATTTTAGTGAAGATGAGGGGAACATTAAGGCCATCTTGGTCACTTATCTAGGTCCATCATAAAACATAGCATGTTTATTTCAGTTCTGACCTTCTGGGCCCTCTCTCCTATAGACGGTAAGCTCCTTTAAGGCAAACTCTGAGACTCATTGGTCTTTGTTTCCATAGCATCCAGAAAAATGCTTATCAGTTAGTAGGTGACCAATATAAGCTGATTGATGGGTCCATCTCATGAATAAGATAATGAATATAGTAAATATTTTTTTTTTTAATTCTTGCTTATGAGTCTGCCTGTATCCATTCCCCCCCCCCCACCCTGGCATTCATCCAACTTAATAATTTCCTTATGTGTCTGTATGGTTCAAAAGTCATTCAAAATAATTCGGTGTCCTTTTTCTGAACTATGTTTTAAAAATTGATCTTATCATCTTTTAAGGTACAAGACATTTTTTTTAATAATAAAACTGTTGAAGGAATCATTAGCACTTCCACAAAAATTTTGGTGGAAATTTTGGTGGAAAAAGCAATCGGCTTTTTTTTTCCTTTTTTTTTGTTATTGTTACCATTTTTTTTTCTTTTGTTTTTCCTTCCAGATTTTACATGGTAAATCATTACTACTTCATTAAATAAATTCAAATTTCCTTGCAGATCATCCTGGTAACTTGTACTGTTAACTCTTTAATGCAGTCTCAGATCAGAATTTCCTGTGGACCACATTTTCATACTTTTATTATTTTTATCATCAATCAATCACTTGTCAACACTTCACCATGTACTTGGAATTGTGGAACAGAAACTAGAGAGGACATAATTCATTTAGTAAACTCTTACTGAATACTAACTAAAGTCTGGAGCTTTGCAGATATATACGCAAAAGGGGGAAAAACTTCTGTCCATAGAGAAGTTTATAATCCAATGTGAGAATCTGTCTAACTTCCAAATTCTCGGCCTATGTCTAAAATGGTCACTTGAATGAAGGTACATTACATTCTGTGCTTAGAAAAGAATAGCTTCTCCACTTGGAGGTCTCCCAGACACTTCATGTGCAACATACGCCTCAAGTCTGCTCATCTAATGTGCCCTTTCTCAGAACATCTTGCCACTCAGCTGTTCACGTCAGAAAGCTCAGGGTTGTCTTTGATTCCTCCCTTCTATTTATTTTCCTTACATTTAACCGGTTGCCAAGTGCTGTTGATTATACCTCACAAATGTATCTCACATTTATCTACTCATCTTCGTTTCCATTGTCCCCATCCTAGTCCAAGCCACCATCATCATGCAGCATCCTCCCAGCTAAGTCATTTCCCTCTCTTTCTGCCACCTTTCAAAGACTTTGTACAACTCAGTGTAATTGTCCTTACTTGTTTACTCTCTATTTTCCCACTAGAGTCAAAGCTCCCTGCTAGAGGAGTTTGAAATTAATTTTTTAGTCCACAGGAAACAGAACAGTACTATCAAAACTGTCTTTTTTAAAAAATCAATATTGTAGACTTTTGTGAGTTGAATTGGTTGACAAAGCAGAGGAACACGTAACAAGGAATTATTCCAATAATCTATGTGGCAAATCTTGAGAGTCTGAATGGAGTGAGAGTAATAACTCCACGAAACATACAAAACCTTGTACTGGACGTTACGTTACCAGATATTAAATACTGTTCACAGTACGTCTCAATGATATGTTAATGGTTCATGCCATCTTCCTCTTATTTCCCCACTCTCAAAAATGATTATTACAATATACACATCAAGTGATTGATAGATATATGTATCCATTTGGTACTTGACCCCTATGAATAGGGGAAAAAACTGTCCCGTACTCAACACACAAATAAGTAGTCTAATTTGGTGTTTTCTCAGGAAAGAAAACTTTCAAAAGGAGAAAAGTCTACTGCCAAATAACTCAGCACCTTCTGCAGAACCACAAGATGTGGAAGAAAGTCATTGAGGAGGAACAGAGGTTGGCGGGCATAGAGGATCAGTCCCTGGACCAGTCCCCCCAGCAGCATCCCTCAGACCAGATCCAGGCCATCAAGGAAGAAGATGAAGAAAAGGGGAAGCCAAGAGGAGACGAAACCCCAACCCCAAAGCCAAACCAGTGACAACGGATAAATGAGCTACGTTTTGAAACAGAGTGACTTGTCACAGACTCTTTTCAAGCCAGCACAACACTTAGACACAACACTGTAGAAATATGAGAAGATGGGCAAACGGCTATGGCATTTTGGGATTCTTTGCATTTTATGTGTTTATTTTTACAGTGAGGTACATGGTTTAAAAAACTCTCACTCAGAGAAGCTTTCACATTATAACAACACCAGCTTCTAAGGATTTTTTTAAAGGAAGAAGTATATATGTGTGTGTGTATATAAGCTCTCACATAGATCCATGTAAAACATATTCACAGACACACACGCAGACACACAGACACACCGAAAAGCCGGGATTCCTGGCTCCACGATTTAGTAACATTCATGTTAAGATATATAGTGGTCACTGTGATATAATAAATCATAAAGGAAAAACTAAAGGAAAAGAAATTCCAAAGGAGATGGTGAAGCTTTAGCCGGGAAGCAGTGTAGCAAATGTAGGTTACGACTAAGAAGCTTTTGCTCTTAGTACTGAGGGATGAAAGTTCCAGAGCATTGTTTGAATTCTTATACATCCTGCCAACATTGTGTGTGTGTGTGTGTGTGTGTGTGTGTGTGTGTGTGTGTATGAGAGAGAGAGATGGAAAGGATGCTCATGTGTATGTACATTTGTGTGTATGTAAAGAGAGATTTTTGTGGTTTTAGTTGTTCATAGCATTGCTGCAGCAGACAACTCAGCACATGTGAACAAACAGGATGAAGTTCGCTCTGGAGAGTCTTTAAGAGGCAGCCATCCCAAACGCCTGCCTCTACTTGGCTTCAGTAAAAGTCCCTCTGCAGAAGGAGGGGATTGGCAGGCTGGGGGAGGGGGCCACGGGCCTGTGCATCCCTTCGAGGCTCTCTGTCACCAGCCTTAAACCAGGAAGACTGAGACATTTTCCAGTCTAGTCGCTGAATGAATGTATAGGAGCTGTTTGTTTGTCTGTCTGTCTGTCACTCACCTAAAATCAAATCACCACGGAAGGGGATGGAATTCTTTAAACAGAAACACCTCAGAAGGAGCTGAAGTCAGGTCTTTTCATCAGGTTACAGTTCTAAAAGGTCGCCAGAGAAAGCCTGAGAAATGGCTCGTAATGGGGATCGCCTGTGTCTTAATTTGCTGCAAAATGTGCAGTAGAAAAAGAAAAAAAAGAAAGAAAGGAAGGCAAGCAGAAACCCACTCTGGGATAGCTAGTGAGTGAGTGAGAGATGAAGGGGAAAATTTCAACCTAGGGTTTGGTGTTTATTGACATAGTGAAAGCCTGATTCTTGGCACCTGGTGAAGATTGGCTTTTGGGTGGCAAAGGTTGCACGGACAACCCTATTGTACTGCTGCACTCACGGTGTGATGGGGTGACTTCTAGCTGTAATCTGGCCCATTGTCATGTTTCTTTTGGCAGGGAAGACTTGAGGGATTTGGGGGGACTGGGCCTATCATTGACAGTCTTTTTTTTTTTTTTTTTTTTTGGTTTGTTTATCTACACTTGTTTATGCTGTGAGCCAAACCTCTATTTAAAAAGTTGATACTCACTTTCAATATTTTATTTCATATTATTATATTTGTCATGAATAGTTATCTTGATGTAAATATAAAGATTTGATAAAGATTTGTTTTTGTTTCTGTAGATAGTCAACTCTTTTTTTTTAAAGGGAAAAGGGAAACATTTTTATAAAGTTCTATTTTAATCACCATTTTTATACATTGTAGCTCTCTCCAAGCCCAGTAAGAGATGGATGGTTCATTTGCATGGAGGTCTGTGAACACCCACTCATCTACCTGTTCTAATTTAAATGATAACCGGATACAGTTATTTTATGCCAATTAAATGAGGATGCTGCAAAGAATGTTTTTTCACTAGCAACTCTGGCTAACTTTTGGGTAACTTCTGGATCCACATCTCCCAAGCGAAAGACTTTCTTAAACAATGAGAAATGTTTATAATTGGTGTCCCTTTCTTCCCAACACTTTTTGCTTGTAACATTTCCTTTGATACTATATCCTGGCCTGCTCATCATCTAAACAACCTTAGCTTCAAGTAAATCTTGCTTGTGATTTCTACTTTTTATTTCCTCTCAAATCATAGAAAAGAGTGTTTACATTAAAAATGCCTTCATTTCTCATAAATGGATATTCTTCCCTTCCAAAGCAATGATTATACAATAATCCATGGCATTTTTTAAATAAGGCAAAGATAATACAATCCAAAATAAACATAGTTTCAAGGCAAATTTCCCAAAAAGTAGGAAAATATGAAAAGGATCAAACAGATGCAGATTCTACCTAAATAATGAGAATAATTTTTTTTTTTGAGTTAACATCAGGTCTTCATTATTTAGGACTTAACGGAGTTGTTTTCCATTTTTTTAGTATTCCCTGTGTGTCTCTATGTTTGCAAAACTTACTGTGAGTCAAATACATTTCCCCAGTGAATTTATTTTCCTTCCATGGCAAATAACAGAAGGGGGGAAAAAAAGCATTTATACTCACATACCTCTTGTATCTAATTACTTAACAAAACTAATCTTTCCCCCTGCTCCAAATGCCATATGTCTCTAAAATAAATGTAAGTCCAGGAAAAATCTAGGTATGGAGCAAGTTAAATGGCGACGGAGTAGTTATACATTCATAACCATATATTGGTGGCTTCCTCAACGCTCCATGACCCCAAGTAGGGGCCCGCCTGGCTGCCAGAGTAGAGGTCTAAGCACACTAGCTGGTTTTTGTTTTGTTCTGTTTTCAAGTACATGAAATAATCATGGCCAAAGCAGTAAGAACCTCTTCATTCCAGAACTGTGCTCACCAGTCTAGGCAGATTAATCATTTTTTTCCTTCAAAGAAAGATATATTGCCAGTGTATTAAAGCTAAAGTCAGTTCAAGAAAAGGAATGGCGATTCTTCAAGCGCTTGACTTTCATACACACCCAGTACATCCCACAGGATGCCGAGGGACATGAAAAGATGCTTTCTGCTAGTGGTGGTCTCCCCGTCCTTGGTGACAGCAGTATTACTGTGTTCACTTCCAACTCCAGAGCTTGCTTCCTGTAGTGCCCGTGTATTTGTTGCAATTCACTACATTTTTATATGAGCCTAATTATAGGTGCCATTAGATAAACTCAGGTCTTTCAAATGAAGGAATGTCTAGCCCATTTAGGGAAAAGAATTGTATGGACAGTCATGAAGCTAATGGTAGGAAAAGTTGGAATTTGGTGGCCTTGATGCTAGTGGTTGCTTTCTGTTAAGGAAAAGACCAGGTATACTAAGAATGTCATCGATGGCATTTCCAGCATGCCGATAGAACGTCTTTCTGGTTATCGATCTAAGCCAACCTTGAGAATATTGTTTCCTTGGTGCAAACACCACTCCAGCATATTTTAAAACTGTCAGTTATTTTTGTCATTTATATAAGACCTGGTTCTGCTCTTAGTCAAAGATGAAGACAGCGGCCTGTACAGGGATTTATCTACGTCGGTCTTCACCTGAGAAGTGAAGGAATTTCCTCATATTATGTTTAAGAAAATACCCGCTTTCTAAACACAGAACACGAAATTATGTCTGTTCCGTTTTGATGGAATTCCAGAACAAATCCCAACCATTGCAATCTCAGTACAACTAAAGACGACGGTATGTCAAGCGGACTTCATATTACATGTATAATACGTATCGCAATTTCCTCACACCTGCCTCTCTTGATTTGCAATGTCCTGATGTCCCCTGTCACTTTCCCAGAGAACTTTCTTTGAAGGTAAAAGCTGTGCAAAAGGCATGAGACTCAGGCCTATTTTTTGTTAAAATGATGGAAAAACATAAATTATTTTCTAAGTAATAAAGATATGAAAATTATCATTGTAAATAAAGTCTAAAGCTTGAAACGACTGCTTTACAAAAGTGAACTATTTGTGTGATGAACAACAACTAACTAATGAGAAGTAAAGAATCAAATTATCATTTCTGTTCTGCTTTAGGAGGTATTTTTGGTGCTTCCATATCAGTATGGGGATCTCCACTGTCCCTGTCATTCAGTTTTTCTAAAATAATACTGAAAGCCACAATAAGGGTCTTATTGTCCTTCTCTTCCATCCTAAGTCTGATTCCCACTTAATACTTTTCCTGGTTTATATGCAATTTTGGAAATAAACTGCCTTTGCAAACGGGCAGAAGGCTCCAGTAAAACAGAGTTCTGTAAACTTTCATAACCTACAGTAAATCAAATTCTCCATATAATTATAAGCTAATGGGTGTGGAAAAAAGCAACAAATTTTCAAACGCTAATGGCTCAACTCCAGGTATTTGAGCACTAAAATATCTATATACTCTGAAACCAAACTGAGTTCCTTTCAATTGCCTTCTCTCCTATCAAGCAGCAAAATACTTTATAACCAGTTCTAAGTAATTCATTTCTCTGGTGATTTCTCTATGAAGTAAAACTATGACCTTGATGATACTGTCTGTCAGTCCATTTTTCTAATCTGTCCAACAAAATGGAACTTTAAGATTAGGAGACCAATTCACCATTTTAGGTAAAGAACATTCCAGAATTAAACTATGCTTAGCTTTTCTAATCAGAGGAAAATGTACCAGTTTTAGGTACTATGATCTTTACGTTCACACTACAAAATCATTCTAATAGCAGGTTAACAATAGTGACAAAAAATAATTGAGCATTTTGTTGCTAAATATGTTGGAAGACACAAAACTGAAGATTAAGCCATTATTTAGTTGGTGGAACTCAATATCCGGATTCAAAAATACTGATCTGGTATAGATTGTTTTAGTACAGGTAAGACTATAAGGAATGGTGTATAGATGGAAAACAGAACTGGCTTTTGACATGTGCTTAAGGCTCTTATGAATCCAAATTCCCCATCTAAAAAGGCAGCTAGTTTTTCCTCCATATCATACTTTTAAGGTTGATTACATTGACAGGCATTGGTATCATGGATTTCTGCTTCCTTAAGAAGTTGTGGAGCAAAGAAGAAAAGGCAAGCCGCCTTCTTATTGATAAGAAACACTGAACATGTTCATGTTCAGACAGATTTCCTCATTGTTTTACATCAAGAAGGGATTCTTTAATCACGCAAATAATTCAAACAAAAATGCTTCAAAAAGAATAATATTAAATCATCATATGTAAGTACTACCAAGAATATTAAATTTGATTATTTGAAGCAAAGCAAAAAAAAATAAATAAATTTGATTATTTGTTAAAATTTTTTAATCAATTGAAACCCACAAAGTGATGTTTCGTGGTATAGAGATGCTAAACATTTTGATATAATCAGATCTATTATGTAACAGAAAACTGTAAAAAGTAATGTTTAATTATTTATCTAATTCTCTGCATGCTTCAGGGAGGAAAATATTTTATGAAGAGTCCAATAATATATGAAATAGATAAAAATAAATTTAGTCCCCATAATTTAATTAGATTTAGGGTGTAAATTAGAGTCTGAATTATCCCAAGAAAGAGGAATGACAAATCCAGCGATTTGTCACGGTTTAGGTTGTTTTAAAATAAATGGTTTACTAATGAAGATCATATTTTACTAAACTCTAACACAGTTAAGAACCCAAATACTTTCACTACTAAGAAAAATTAAATCTTATTAATCTTGACTTTCACAAAGGAAGCACTGACCGATCAATAAACCACATGCACTACATTTGTCTGCTAAGGTGATCAAATGGTAGGTTGAAATTTGAGATTCACAAATAGAAAAGTAATTTAAATAGTATTTCACCTATCTCAAGTGAAACAGACACTATAGCAGGGAATTCTTTCCTCTTTAAAACAAAACAAAAAGAAAAAGTCAAACTTACAGGAGAAAAGTATGACTTATCTCCAATTTTCCTTCTCTAACTCAAAATTAGTAAAGGAAAAATCATCACAAATTCTCTTCTGCTATAATAAGGAGCAAGATGCCTTTCACCTCAAGTTTTAACTCACCACACCTAGTTTCATTGTGCAGCCCATGGTACTAAAAAGCAAAAAAAAAAAAAAAAAAAAAAAAAAAGCAGAGCTGTGGATTGGGAGTGAACACTACATAAAACTTAAAGGATCATCCCAGGACACCTCTTCATCTTTTCTGTGGCAAACCAACTTAGTTCTCAGTTATTCTCGAGTAAAGGGACTTAATGGATCCATATTTCAATCTTGACTTCCTTCATTACAATCAGCACTTACACATTTTGGAATGTGAACTAGCCCCTAGCTCTTGGAAACTGCTGCTTGAATACTTTTTGAAGGGAAGGATTTTTTTTTTTATTCTAGTAATTTTACTTTCTATATACTAGCAAATTATTCAGATGGTTTAATGTGAAATTAAAAGTAATTGTTTAAAGATGTTTTCTTTGTGTATATCAGCTGTTGGTTGATAGAATGTCCCTCACATTTCTTTTTAAAATTAACTGGTTATTTTTATGACTCAAAAACCCATATTATACCAGATATTTCATTTTAGCTATGTATAAGCATAATCCACTACTATAGTATTGCTATCTTTAAATAACAGCCCTGATATATATATATATATATATATATATATATATATATATATATATATCACCTGTCGGTGTGTTTCAATGGCTTGACTTTAAGTATAAATTTGTTTATTAGTTTAAAAAAATCACTATTTAATACTCTGTAAAACATGTGCATAGGATTTTTGCCATATTATATTTGCTTAAATGGTGGGGTTTTTTTCCATTTGTGAATATCAGTTCATTCCTAATACATTCTCACAGAAGAACGCATACCATTTTTGTTTCAACAAGAACAGTTTGTTAGTTGACAGGCACTGGAAATAAATATCACTGAATCCAACTACCCCCTGATTTTCTTCCTATAGATTTTTTTATCATACGAATCACAAAATGAAAATTGGTGCTTTTATAGACATTCTGAAACTCCCAATGCAAAATAATGAAAACGAGACTCTCCCTGGCTTCCTATAATAATATTAGGATATGCAACTGAAAGAACTTTAATTTGAATTCAGAGTGTTTGAGGTTTTGGATGGTTTGGTTAATTTGATTTGGTTTTTGGTGTTAAAATATGTTCTGATTCCTGATGGGGCAGTTGTTCTGATCAGTCATTACCTCCTCCTGACAAAAACTTTCATTGGAAAGTTCAGATTAGCATATCCCAAATATTTGTCTCTGTATTATTTGTAAACCAGAGTATTGGATTAATTTAGTATTCCTATAAAGCAATATTTTCAAATAACTGCCAAAGTAACAGTGTAAGGGATGTCATCTGTACATGGTAATTTTTAACAATGTAATTCTCATCACTCTCAACAAACCTGAATATGTTTGTTAATAACTTTCCAAATTTATCAACTTTTAGAAACAAAAGAGTGAGGCGTTGGACTTAAGTGATCATTTCGCAGTTGAAATAAATCTTGTCCTCTCACCTGTATCTTGCACTTAATATATGTAGCAATACTTTGTATCATCCTATCACAAATATTTGTTGTGACTCAGTTAATGGCTGATAAATATTTTGTATAAAGTAGAATCTGTACAGAAAAATATTAGATAAGTTGTATTTATTTTTATTATTTTTTAGCTTAGACACTATAAATGATGCTCCTTTTTGGCCAGAATTACTGGAAGTGCCTCTTGGTTTTACATATATATATATATATATATATATATATATATATATATATATATATGTTATAGTAAATATATACTCAAAGTTAGTAGAATTGTGTCACATATGATCAATGTGGATGTTACAATGTGAAAACAATGTATAATATAAATATAATTCTGTGGTATCATGTTTGATGTAGTCATTTGTACAACCCAAGTCCTCCATCCACTTTTGAAGGCATCCCTTCTTCTCATATCCAAATGCAGTAGCCTGTACCCAGCCTACACTGTAATGACACATCCATTGACCCTCCTACAATTTCGAAGAAATCCTGGAGACTTCTATTCCCATGGTCACATCCCTCTCCCTGTCTCTGATGAATTCTTAGCTGCATTAATCTTCATCTAACTTTCTGCAGCTAAGCTGTGCCCTTTCTCTAATAGAATAGTTAGCACCAAAACCAAGATAACCAGATTTCTAATAGTCAGCTTCAGGGTCCTGTGAAACACACAGTGCTGCCATTTATACTATGAATGCTACAATTTATCCTATCAAGTTTGTCTGTGAATGCCCAATATACAGGATATTTGGTTGTACAGACTCAGAATTGTTTTTGGTCTACATATATAAAAAGCTTTACAAAATTTTGAATGGTTTGAAAACACTCAAATATAGTTCTCTGAAACAAACAAAAGCAAAATGCAATTTCTACCCAAAGTTCCCAAGGAGTCAATTCTTCAATCTACACACATTGATTTCCCGATTACCTATGAAACAAAATTCTAATGTCTAAGCCTGTTATATTCAAAGTTCCCCTCACTCAGGCCTCAAACCATGTCCCCATCAAAGGAACCAGCCATTAATCATTTATATTTCTATATCTTAGGCAAATCAAATTAGTAGGGAATTTTCACACTATAAATACATTTTCTTTCTCCCTTTGTGCATACACAAATTCTTCCAACTACACGCAGCACAACAGAGCAAGATTGACTATGTCTTTTTGAGTTCTGGATTCTATCCCTCTCCCAGGGCTTTCCTCTTATGGTGATGCTCTGGTCCTCAGTAGAAGGGAGACCATAACTAGGTCCAGTCTGAACTTTCATCTCCTTCCTGTGTTTAGGTACTGTCAAACTGGCCTTAGGTAAGGAAAAGTTAATTTACATGATGGGGTAAGAGGTGATGATTGGTAAGCTCTAATGGAGCCTGAGATCCAGGCCAGAGGAAAGGGATGGCCAAGGCCATTGTCTGAAATAGCCTCAGAGATCAGATTAGCGTGTCCTTGGTCACACTAATCCATACTTGGTCCAATCCTACAGATCACCCCTATGCCCACTGAACCACAGGAGGTGGAGCTTAGGAAATGGGTACCACACCCCGACCAATGAAAAGAAAAAATGTAATCAGTTCTTAAATGATTAGAGAACTTTCTGCCTGTTAGGATAGTTTTAAGCAACAGTCTTGCTTCTTTTAGTCCTGGAACCACTCCATGTCCAGATCATTCTTTCTTACATCATTGCTGGCTTAAGAGAGGAAACCCAGGTCCACTTCTGCTGAAATCTGACAGATGTGAAGAGTTGTTGAGTGGCCTGTGCTGTCTGGGATCCTCTGGGCTACTGGGACCAGACAGAACTGGATGGGGGAGGGGCGTATTGCTTCATACTTTGTAGTTATACTCAGGAAATGGGATTGCTCCTTCCTCCATTGTCAAACTGACTGGCTCTTCCCCACCAGAAGCCAAAGGTGAATTCATTGAAGGCTTGGGCTCTGATCTTCGGGGACTTCAAGGCAAATAAAGATTATGCATTAGTTTTCTATTTCTGCCAGAATAAGTTACCACAACCTTGGTAACTTAAAATAAGGCAAATTTATTAGCTCACAACTCTGTCAGTCAGAAGTCCAGATGGGCTTGGCTGGACTCTCTGCTTTGGGTCTCTCACAAGACTGAAATCAAGTGTTTGCCAGCCTGACCTCTTTTCTGAAGTCTCTAGAATCATTCAGCTTGTTGGCAGAATACGGTTCCTTCCAATTACAGAGCTAACGTCCCATTCCTTTGCTGGCTGTCCTCTGGGAACCTCTCTCAGCTTCTTAAGGTCACCTCACTCCTCCAGGCATTTCTCCTCTCACCCAGCCCCCACCCCATCTTCAAACCAGCGATGGCATGTGATTCATTCTTACACCCTGAGACTTTCTAACTTCAGCTGCTGCTGCATCCTCTCTGTCTCTAGCTTTTGAAAGTTCTCTGCTTTTAAGGACTCATGTGATTATACTGGACCCAAATGATCCAAGATTCTCTCCCTATATTAAGGTCTTTAACATGAACTACATCTGAAAAGTCTCTTTTGCCATGTAATTTAACATATTTACAGTTTCTTGGGGATTAGGGGGTAGACAACTTTGGTGGCTATAATTTAACCTTCCACAAATCATGAAAAGAATGAGGAACACAGTAAAGATAATGAAGGCATATGGACTACACAGCTGTTCCACATCAAGAAAGCTCATGTCCACAATGAAACAGGCAGGTCAGTTTTAAAAAGTCAGCAGTGGCAATGGGGAAAGCAGGAAAGGCCCAGTCTTGAGAATGTTGCAACAGCCTATTGAAAATAAGCTGTTGGGTGTTCCAATCAAGATGGTGGGATAGAAGGACCTGGAGCTGACCTCCTCCCACAAATACATCAACAATACATCTACATGTGGGACAATTCTCACAGAATACCTACTGAAGGCTGGCACAAGATCTCAGACGCCTAAGAGTGCAAGAAAGATCTCCACGTAACTGGGTAGGACAAAAGGGGAAAAAAAAAGAAGCAGGACCTGCACCCCTGGGAGGGAGCTGTGAAAGAGGAAAGGTTCCTGCACTCTTAGAAGCCCCCTCACAGGTGTGGAGATGAGCTGGGGAAGAAAGGGAGCCTCACAGGCTCGGAGGAGAGCACATCAACTGGTTTGTGGCAGGCAGAACAGAGAGAGACCTGCACAGACAGTCCGTGTCACCACCCTGCACGCCCAAGCCAGTGCATCCACTGGTATGGGCAGGGGCTGGATGCTGAAACTCAGGCCTTAGAGGAAAGACCCAGGGACAGGACTGGGGTTGGCTGTGCAGAGACAGCCTGAAGGGGCTAGAGTGGAGTACCACCGCAACCGGGGGTGTACACAGAAGAAGCCTGAGCCTGCCACAGAAGCTAAGCGCCATTGTTAAGGAGTATGCAAAGGGAGGGGTAGGGCCCAGCATTGCAGTCTAACTCTTTGCATCCTCATAGTGGGCATGGTGCCGCCACTGAAACCCCATTATTAATGCACATGCAAGCAAAAGGAAGGGCAGGGCCCGCCACAGCAGCCCCTTCTGCCAAGCACTCTCATCTGGCTCAGCACCACTTCTACGAGTTCTGAGAGTGCACAAGCGCCAGTGGGTTGACCACATGCAGAGGCAGGACTAAAAGCAGAGCTGATCACCAGGAGCCAAGCAACTCAGGAAGCAGGGCTGGAATATGAGCCCTCTCCCTGTGGCTGTGAGATATGTGGATTTATGCCACCACCAAATGGCTTTGTAAACTCAGCACCTGCAGGACATCTCAGTGAACAATGGGTGCTCCCTCGCTGGGATGGGTCTGACCTTAGAAGCTGTGGGCTCTGTGGGTATGTGTACATGGAGGCTGGGCTGGGCCAGGGTCTAGGCTGCCTCCATTGCTCCCACAGCAGGTATGGGACTACTGTGTATGACTACTGTGCTCCTGGCAGCTGACTTCAGTGGATCTGAGCCTATGGATGTATGCTGGTGGCTTTGTGAAAAAAATGCCTCAGGCATATTAGGGCCGATTGCCAGCCTTCCCATGGTTGAGGCGGGGCTGAAGGTGGTGCCCAAAACAGTAAACTTTGTGAGCCCACACAATGAGTGAAAGAGAGACACCACAGAGCTCATATCCTGCTGGACAGCTCTGGTGGAGGAATACTCAGTGGCTCCTCTCCCAGTGGGAGTGCTCCAATATCTCGCCTACCTCACACCACAGTTCAGAAATGGATCTGGAGACTTCTACTCCAGCAACTAAGGAGGAGACCTGCTCCCAAAAGGGTTGTGACAATCACAGAGCAAAGAGGAGTTCTTGCACAACAGCCAGTGCAGGCTCTGATCACCACAACACAAGTCACACCCCCTATCAAGGGGATAATGGCCAGCACACATGGAGAAGAGAGGTGGAAGGCATCCACATTAAAAACAGCCCTTGCACCAAACATATTAAACCCACACAGTCTACACAGGGATGCATCCACATAAAAATAGCCCTCCAAGAACACAGTAGATAATTTTTTTCTCCTAAATATATAGAGTAAGAGAAATATAAGTAAAATGAAGAAGCAGAGAAACTGCTCCAAATTTAAAGATTAAGTGAATTCCCCTGAAAAAGCAAACAATAAAACAGAACACTTCAGTCTAATAGACACCAGGTTCAAAAAGGAGATAATGAAAATACTGAAGGAATTAAGAAAGGATATCGATTAAAATGCAGATTACTGTAAATAGGAACAAGAAACTATAAAGACAGGCCAAGAAAAATTAGAAAATTCATTTACTGAGATGAAAGCTGAGCTAAAGGTAATAAAAAGCAGACTGAATAAGGCAGAAAAATGAATAAGTGGTCTGGAAGATAGGATAATGGAAATCACCCAAGCAGACAGCAGACAGAAAGGCAAATGAAAAAAATGAAAGCAATATAAGAGACCTATGGGATAATATAAAGCATGCCGACCTGAGCATCATAGGGATTCCCGAAGGACAAGAAAGAGAAAAGGGGATCAAAAATGCATTTGAAGAAATTATTGCTGAAACCAAATCTAAAGAAGGAAAGAGATATCCAGGTACAGGAAGCACAGAGGGTCCCAAACAAGATGAACCCAAACAGACCTACACCAAGACATATTATAATTAAAATGGCAAAAGTTAAAGACAAAGTGAGGATTCAAAGGCAGCAAGAGAAAAACAGAGTTAATTATGAGTGAACCGCTATAAGGGTATCGCTGATTCCTCTACAGAAACATTGCAGGCTAGAATGGAGTGGCAAGATATATTCAAAGTTCTGAAAGGGAAAAATTTGCAACCCAGGATATTCTACCCAAAAAGATTATCACTTAGAATAGAAAGAGAGATAAAGAGTTTCTGAGACAAGCAAAAACTAAAAGAATACAGCAATACTAAACTTATCCTAAAAGAAATACTGAAAGGACTTTTTCTAAACAGAAAAGAAGCAAAAATCTATAGGAATAAGTAATGACAATTGGGAAGTAAATCATCTAAATAAGCGAGTATACAGGGCCCTGAACCAAGATGGCAGAGTAGAAGGACGTGCTCTCACTCCCTCTTGTGAGAACACCAGAATCACAACTAGCTACTGGACATTCATTGACAGGAAGACACTGGAACTCACCAAAAAAGATACCCCCCATCCAAAGACAAAGGAGAAGCCACAATGAGATGGTAAGACGGGTGCAATCACAGTAAAATCAAATCCCATAACTGCTGGGTGGGTGACTCACACACTGGAGAACACTTATATCACAGAAGTCCACTCACTGGAGTGAAGGTTCTGAGCCCCACATCAGGCTTCCCAACCTGGGGGTCTGGCAATGGGAGGAGCAATTCCTAGAGAATCAGAATTTGAAGGCTAGTGGGATTTGATTGCAGGACTTCGACAGGACTGGGGGAAACAGAGACTCCACTCTTGGAGGGCACACACAAAGTAGTGTGCACATTGGGACCCAGGGGAAGGAGCAGTGACCCCAGGGGAGACTGAACCAGACCTACCTGCTAGTGTTGGAGGGTCTCCTGCAGAGGTGGGGGGTGGCTGTGGCTCACCATGGGGACAGGGATGCTGGCAGCGGAGGTTCTGGGAAGTACTCCTTGGCATGAGCCCTCCCAGAGTCTGCAATTGGCACCACCAAAGAGCCTAGGTAGGCTCCACTGTTGGGTTGCCTCAGGCCAAACAACCAACAGGGAGGGAACCCAGCCCCACCCATCAGCAGTCAAGCGGAATAAAGTTTTACTGAGCTCTGCCCACCAGAGGAACAGTCAGCTCTACCCACCACCAGTCTGCCCCATCAGGAAACTTGCACAAGCCTCTTAGCTAGCCTCATCCACCAGAGGGCAGACAGCAGAAGCAAGAACTACAGTCCTGAAGCCTGTGGAACAAAAGCCACATTCACAGAAATACAGACAAGATGAAAAGGCAGACGGCTATGTACCAGATGAAGGAACAAGATAAAACTGCAGAAAAACAACTAAAGGAAGTGGAGATAGGCAACCTTCCAGAAAAAGAATTCAGAATAATGATAGTGAAGATGATCCAGGACCTTGGAAAAGAATGGAGGCAAAGATGGAGAAGATGCAAGAAATGTTTAACAAAGACCTAGAAGAATTAAAGAACAAGCAAACAGAGATAAACAATACAATAACTGAAATGAAAACTACACTAGGAGGAATCAACAGCAGAATAACTGAGGCAGAAGAACGGATAAGTGACCTGCAAGACAGAATGGTGGAATTCACTGCTGCAGAACATAATAAAGAAAAAAGAATGAAAAGAAATGAAGATAGCATAAGAGACCTCTGGGACAAATTAAACGCAACAACATTCGCATTATAGGGGGTCCCAGAAGGAGAAGAGAGAGAGAAAGGACCCGAGAAAATATCTGAAGACATTATAGTAGAAAACTTCCCTAACATGGGAAAGGAAATAGCCACCCAAGTCCAGGAAGCACAGAGAGTCCCAGGCAGGATAAACCCAAGGAGAAACATGCTGAGACACATGGTAATCAAACTGGCAAAAATTAAAGACAAAGAAAAATTATTGAAAGCAGCAAGGGAAAAACGAAAAATAACATACAAGGAAACTCCCATAAGATTAACAGCTGATTTATCAGCAGAGACTCTACAAGCCAGAAGGAAGTGGCATGATATACATAAAGTGATGAAAGAGAAGACACTACAACCAAGATTACTCTACCTGACAAGGATCTCATTCAGATTTGATGGAGAAATCAAAAGCTTTACAGACAAAAGCTAAGAGAAGTCAGCACCACCAAAGCAGCTCTACAACAAATGCTAAAGGAACTTCTCTAAGTGGGAAACACAAAAGAAGAAAAGGACCTACAAAAACAAACAATTAAGAAAATGGTCATAGGAACATACATATCGATAATTACCTTAAACGTGAATGGATTAAGTGCTCCAACTAAAAGATACAGATTTGCTGAATGGATACAAAAACAAGACCCATATATATGCTGTCTACAGGAGACCCACTTCAGACCTAGGGACACATATAGACTGAAAGTGAGGCGATGGAAAAAGATATTCCATGCAAATGGAAATCAAAAGAAAGTTGGAGTAGCAATACTCATATCAGATAAAAATAGACTTTAAAATAAAGAATGTTACAAGAGACAAGGAAGGACACTACATAATGATCAAGGGATCAATCCAAGAAGAAGATATAACAATTATAAATATATATATACGCACCCAACATAGGAGCATCTCAATACATAAGGCAACTGCTAACAGCTATAAAAGAGAAAATCGACAGTAACACAATAATAGTGGGGGGCTTTAACACCTCACTTACACCAATGGTCAGACCATCCAAAATGAAAATAAATAAGGAAACAAGCTTTAAATGACACAATAGACCAGATAGATTTAATTGATATTTATAGGATATTCCATCCAAAAAGAGATTACACTTCTCAAGTGCGCACGGAACATTCTCTAGGATATAGATCACACCTTGGGTCACAAATCAATCCTTAGTAAATTTAAGAAAATTGAAATCAAATCAAGCATCTTTTCTGACCAAAATGCTATGAGATTAGAAATGAATTACAGGGAAAAAAATATAAAAAACACAAACACATGGAGGCTAAACAATACATTACTAAATAACGAAGAGATCACTAAAGATCAAAGAGGAAATCAAAAAATACCTAGAGACAAATGACAACAAAAACAAGACGATCCAAAACCTATGGGATGCATCAAAAGCAGTTCTAAGAGGGAAGTTTATAGCAATACAATCGTACCTCAAGAAACAAGAAAAATCTCAAATAAACAATCTAACGTTACACCTAAAGGAACTAGAGAAAGAAGAACAAACAAAACCCAAAGTTAGCAGAAGGAAAGAAATCATAAAGATAAGAGCAGATATAAATGAAACAGAGACAAAGAAAACAATAGCAAAGATCAATAAAACTAAAAGCTGGTTCTTTGAGGAGATAAAATTGATAAACCATTAGCCAGACTCATCAAGAAAAAGAGGGAGAGGACTCAAATCAATAAAATTAGAAATGAAAAAGGAGAAGTTACAGCAGACACCACAGAAATACAAAGCACCCTAAGAGACTACTACAAACAACTCTATGCCAATAAAATGGACAACCTGGAAGAAACAGACAAATTCTTAGAAAGGTATAACCCTCCAAGACTGAACCAGGAAGTAATAGAAAACATGAACAGACCATCACAAGTAATGAAATTGAAACTGTGATTAAAAATCTTCCAACAAACAAAAGTCCAGGACCAGATGGCTTCACAGGTGAATTCTACCAAACATTTAGAGAAGAGCTAACACCCATCCTTCTCAAACTCTTCCAAAATACTGCAGAGGAAGGAACACTCCCAAACTCATTCTATGAGGCCACCATCACCCTGATACCAAAACCAGACAGAGATACTACAAAAAAAGAAAATTAAAGACTAATATCACTGATGCATATACATGCAAAAATCCTCAACAAAATACTAGCAAACAGAATCCAACAACACATTAAAAGGATCATACACCATGATCAAGTGGGATTTATCCCAGGGATGCAAAGATTCTTCAATATACGCAAATCAATAAATGTGATACACCATATTAACAAATTGAAGAATAAAGACCATATGATCATCTCAATAGATGAAGAAAAAGCTTTTGACAAAATTCAACACCCATTTATGATAAAAAGTCTACAGAAAGTGGGCATAGAGGGAGCCTACCTCAACATAATAAAGGCCATATATGACAAGCCCACAGCAAACATCATTCTCAATGGAGAAAAACTGAAAGCATTTCCTCTAAGATCATGTACAAGACAAGGATGTCCACTCTCACCACTATTATTCAACATAGTTTTGGAAATCGTAGCCATGGCAATCAGAGAAGAAAAAGAAATAAAAGGAATACAAATTGGAAAAGAAGAAGTAAAACTGTCACTGTTTGCAGATGACATGATACTATACATAGAGAATCCTAAAGATGCCACCAGAAAACTACTAGAGCTAATCAATGAATTTGGTAAAATTGAAGAATGCAAAATTAATGTACAGAAATCTCTTGCATTCCTATACACTGATGAAAAATCTGAAAGAGAAATTAAGGAAACACTCCCATTTACCACTGCAATGAAAAGAATAAAATACCTAGCAATAAACCTACCTAAGGAGACAAAAGACCTGTATGCAGAAAATTATAAGACACTGATGAAAGAAATTAAAGATGATACCAACAGATAGAGAGATATTCCATGTTCTTGGATTGGAAGAATCAATATTGTGAAAATGACTATACTACCTAAAGCAATCTGCAGATTCGATGCAATCCCTATCAAATTACCAATGGCATTTTTTACAGTACTAGAACGAAAAATGTTAAAATTTGTATGGAGACACAAAAGACCCCGAATAGCCAAAGCAGTCTTGAGGGAAAAAAACAGAGCTGGAGGAATCAGACTCCCTGACTTCACACTATACTACAAAGCTACAGTAATCAAGACAATATGGTACTGGCACAAAAACAGAAACATAGATCAATGGAGCAAGGCAGAAAGCCCAGAGATAAACCCACGCACCTATGGTCAACTAATCTATGACAAAGGAGGCAAGGATATACCATAGAGAAAAGACAGTCTGTTCAATAAGTGGTGCTGGGAAAACTGGACAGCTACATGTAAAAGAATGAAATTAGAACACTCCTTAACACCATACACAAAAATAAACTCAGAATGGATTAGAGACCTAAATGTAAGACCAGACACTATAAAAGTCTTAGAAGAAAGCATAGGAAGAACACTCTTTGACATAAATCACAGCAAGATCTTTTTTGATTCACCTCCTAGAGTAATGGAAATAAAAATAAACAAAAGGGACCTATTGAAACTTCAAAGCCTATTCACAGCAACGGAAACCATAAACAAGACAAAAAGACAACCCTGAGAATGGGAGAAAATATTTGCAAACGAATCAATGGACAAAGGATTAATCTCCAAAATATATAAACAGCTCATGAGGCTCAATATTAAGAAAACAAACAACCCAATCCAAAAATGGGCACAAGACCTAAATAGACATTTCTCCAAAGAAGACATACAGATGGCCAAGAAGTAGAAGAAAAGCTGCTCAACATCACTAATTATTAGAGAAATGCAAATCAAAACTACAATGAGGTATCACCTCATACTAGTTAGAATGGGCATCATCAGAAAATCTGCAAACAACAAATGATGGAGAGGGTGTGGAGATAACGGAACCCTCTTGCACTGTTGGTGGGAATGTAAATTGATACAGCCACTATGGAGAACAGTATGGAGGTTCCTTAAGAAACTACAAATAGAACTACCATATGACCCAGCAATCCCACTACTGGGCATATACCCAGAGAAAACCATAATTCAAAAAGACACATGCACCCCAATGTTCATTGCAGCACTATTTACAATAGCCAGGTCATGGAAGCAAAATAAATGCCCATCGACAGATGAATGGATAAAGAGGATGTTTCACATATATACAATGGAATATTACTCAGCCATAAAAAGGAACAAAATTGGAATATTTTTAGAGATGTGGATGGACATAGAGACTGTCATACAGAGTGAAGTAAGTCAGAAAAAGAAAAACAAATATCGTATATTAACGCATATATGTGGAATCTAGAAAAGTGGTACAGATGAACTGGTTTTCAGGGCAAAAATAGAGACACAGGTGTAGAGAACAAATGAATGGACACCACGGCGGGAAAGCAGCAGGGGGTGGTGGGATGAATTGGGAGACTGGGATTGACATATATACACTAATATGTTTAAAATAGATAACTAATAAGAACCTGCTGTATATATATAAAAAAAAGACAGAGTGCCAGACTGGATATAAAAACAAGAGCCTACAATATGCTGCCTACAAGAGACCCACTTTAGGGCAAAGGACACATATAGATTGAAAGTGATGGTATGAAAAATGATATTTCATGCAAATGGAAATGACAGGAAAGCAGCTCGCAATACTCATATCAAAGTATACTTTAAAACAAAGGCCATAAAGAAAGATAAAGGACACTATATAATGATAAAAGGATCAATACAAGAAGAGGATATTACACCCGTCAACATATATGCACCCAATATAGGAGTACTCAAATACATAAAACAACAGATATAAAGGGAGAAATTGAAGGGAATACAATAATAGTAGGAGACTTTAACACCCTACTCACACTAATGGACAGATCTCCTAGACAGAATATCAGTAAGGCAACAGAGATCCTAAATGATACAATAGGACAGTTAGACTTAACTGACATTTTCAAGACATTACATCCAAAAAAACCAGAAAAAACATTCTTTTCAAGTGCACATGGAACACTCTCCAGGACTGACCATACACTGGGGCACAAAATAAGCCTTAACAAATTTAAGAGTATAGAAATTATTTCAAGCATCTTTTCTGACCACAGTGGCATGAAACTAGAAGGCAGCCACAGAAAAAGAAATGAGAATAACATGAATACATGGAGAGTAAACAATATGCTACTAAAAATAACAATGGGTCAATGATGAAATCAAAGAGGAAATTAAAACATAACTTGAGACAAATGAAATGAGCATACAACCATACAAAATCTATGGGATGCATCAAAAGCAGAGGGAAGTTCATAACAATACAGGCCTTCCTCAAAAAAAAAACAAAAAGAAAGAAAAACCTCAAATAAACAACCTAATCTACTACCTAAAAGAATTAGAAAAAGAAGAACAAACAAAACCTAAAGTCAGCAGAAGGAAGGAAATAATAAATATCAGAGAGGAAATAAATAGTATAGAGATAAACAATAGAAAAAAATCAATAAAACCAAGAACTAGTTCTTTGAAAGTGTAAACAAAACTGAAAAACCTCTGGCCAGGCTCACCAAGAAGAAAAGAGAGAGGACCCAAATAAACAAAATAAGAAATGAAAAAGGAGAAATAATAGTGTGGAAATACAAAAAACCTTAAGAGAATTCTATGAACAATTATATGCCAACAAATTCAACAACTTAGAAGAAATGGACAAGTTTCTAGAAACATACAGTCCACCAAAACTGAATCAAGAAGAAACAGATAATTTGAACAGACCAATCACTAGAAATGAAATAGAATCTGAAATAAAAACACTCCCTAAAAAAAAGTCCAGGACTTTTGGCTTCACAGGTGAATTCTACAAACCATACAAAGAACTTATACCAATTCTTCTCAAACTCTTCTGAAAGATTGAAGCAGAGGGAGCACTCCAAAAGACATTCTATGAAGCCACCATCACCCTGATACCAAAACCAGACAAAGATACCACAAAAAAAAAAAAAAAAAAAGAAAATTACAGGCCAATATCTTTGATGAATATAGATGCAAATATTCTCAAAAAAATATGAGCAAACCAAATCCAACAACACATGAAAAAGATCATATACGATGACCAAGTTGGATTCATCCCAGGGTCAGAAAGATGGTTCAACATACACAAATCAATCAATGTCATACACCAAAACAACAAAAGAAAAAACCACATGATCATCTCAATAGATTCAGAAAAAGGATATGATAAAATTCAACCTCCCTTCATGATAAAAACTCTTCCCAAAGTGGGTATTGAGGGAACATATCTCAATATAATAAAAGCTATTTATGACAAACCCACAGCCAATGTAGTAATCAACAGTGAAAGGCTGAAAGCCTTCTTACTAAAATCAGGAACAAGGCAATGATGCCCACTCTCACCACTTATATTCAACATAGAATTGACAGTCCTAGCCAGAGCAATCAGACTAGAAAAAATAAAAATTATCCAAATTGGAAGAGAAAAGGTAAAATTGTCATTATATGAAGATGACATGATACTATATATAGAAAACCCTAAAGACTCCACACAAATATTGCTAGAACTGATCAACGAATTCAGCAAGGTAGCAGGATACAAGATTAACATACAGAAATAGGTTGCATTTCTTTATACTAACAATGAAATATCAGAAAGTGAGTATAAAAATATTCCTTTTAAGATCACATCAAAATCAATAAAATACTTAGGAATACACTTGACCAAGGAGATGTAAGACTTATATGCTGAGAACTATAAAACATTAATAAAGGAAATTGATGTTAATTCAAAGAAATGGAAAGATATCTCATGCTCTTGGACTGGAAGAATTAATATTGTTAAAATGGCCATTCTACCCAAAGCAATGTACAGATTTAATATGATTCCTATCAAAATTTTCACAGCACTAGAACAAATAATCCAAAAATTTACATGGAACATAAAAGATCCAGAATTGCCAAAGCAATCCTAAGGAAAAAGAACAAGGCAGGAGGCATAACCCTCCCAAACTTTAGACAATACTACAAAGCTAAAGTAATCAAAACAGTGTGGTACTGGCACAAAAACAGGCATACAGATCAATGGAACAGAAAAGAGACTCCAGAAATAAACCCACACACCTACAGTCAATTAATCTTCAACAAAGCAGGCAAGAATATACAATGGAGAAATGACAGTCTCTTCAGCAAGTGGTGCTGGGAAAGTTGGACAGCTTCATGTAAATCAATAAAGTTAGAACACACCCTCACACCATACATAAAAATAAACTCAAAATGACTTAAAGACTTAAATAATAAGGCATGACACCATAAAACTCCTAGAAGAGAAGAACATAGGCAAAACATTCTCTGACATAAACCATACCAATGTTTTCTTAGGTCAGTCTCCCAAGGCAAGAGAAATAAAAACAAAAATAAACAAATGGGACCGAATTAAACTCAAAAGTTTTGCACAGCAAAGGAGACCATAAGCAAAATGAAAAGACAACCAGAATGGGAGAAAATATTTGCAAATGATGTGACCGACAAGGGCTGAATCTCCAAGATACAAACAGCACATACAACTCAACAACAAAACAAAAAATCCAATTGAAAAATAGTCAGAAGAACTTAATAGACATTTCTCCAAAGAAGATATACAGATGGCCAGTAAGCACATGAAAAGATGCTCAACATCACTAATTATTAGAGAAATGCAAATCAAAACTACAATGAGGTACCACCTCACAGGGGTCCAAATGGCCATCATTAAAAAGTCCACAAATAACAAATGCTGGAGAGGGTGTTGAGAAACAGGAACCCTCCTACAATGTAAATTGGTGCAGCCACTATGGAACAATATGGAGGTTCCTTCAAAAACTAAAAACAGGGTTGCCTATGATCTGGCAATCCTACTCCTGTGCATATATCCAGACAAAGCTATAATTTAAAAATAAACATGCACCCCTATGTTCACAGCAGCACTATTCACAGTAGCCAAGACATGGAAACAACCTAAATGCCCATCGACAGAGGAATGGATAAAGAAGGTGTGGTACGTATATACAATGGAATATTACTCAGCCATAAAAAATAATGAACTAATGCCATTTGCAGCAACATGGTTGGACCTAGAGATTATCATACCAAGTGAAGTAAGTCAGAAAGAAAAAGACAAATACCATATGATATCACTTATATGTGGAATCTAAAATATGATACACATGAAGTGATCTACAAAATAGAAACAGACTCACAGACATAAAGAAGAAACTTGTCATTGCCAAGGGGATGGGCATAGGTGGAGGGATGGATTGGGAGTTTGGGATTAGCAGATGCAAACTATTATATATAGAACGGATAAACAACAAGGTCCTACTATATAGCACAGGGAACTATATTCAATATCCTATGATAAACCATAATGGAAAAGAAGGTGAAAAAGAACGTATACATATATGTATAACTGAATCATTTTGCTGTACAGCAGAAATTAACACAACATTGTAAATCAATTATACTTCAAGAAAATAAACTTTAAAAAAGAAAGAAAATAAGCTGTTGGGATGTGGTATGATATAATGCAGTATATGCTCTTGACCATCTAACAGTATATGCTGCTGTTTATCCTATACCAGAATACATAGGTATTTGAATTAAAAGGTGGAAGCAGGAATTATCTCCTTATTATACCCAATAACCAACTTATTTTTCTCCTCATGTCTTAAAATTTTGGTTTTGCTTGTTGAGAGGAAGTAGTTTCCAAATGAGGGATACTCTGACCAGAGGACATGTCATTTCCATTACCTGGAATTGATGCTACCACATGGCCATTTTGTTCTCTCACTGAGTCAACAGGAGAGGAACTGATTGATCCCAATTTATTAAGTTGAAATAAATTTCTGCTACAAAGTAGTGGCAAGATTGTATTTGGAGCCCAAAGGATTCTCCATGGAGACTTTTAGTACTTCTCTGTCAAAGAGTAAATGTAGTAGAAAACTAGAGCAACCCAATAAAGGCAGGACCATGAAGAACACTGACCCTTCAGGACTGAAGTTTTGGGTCATATCATTAGCAAAAAAACCTCACATAGTTTTCTGATTATATGATATATGACATGTATCCATCATTATGGTATCAGATAGAGTATGTTCAGTATCTTAAAAATAATCTGTGCTCTGCCTATTCATCCTTCCCCTCCACCCCTAACCCTTAGCAACCACTAATCTTTTTACTGTCATCATATTTTTGACTTATCCAGAATGTCACATAGTGGGAATCATATAGTATGTAGCCTTTTTGAATTGGTTTCTTTCACTTAGTAATATGCATTTAAAATTCTTCTATGTCTTTTTAACACTAAATAATATTCCACTGTCTGGATGGACAACAGGTTACCCATTTTCCTACTGAAGAACATCATGACTGCTTCCAAGTTTCGGCAAGTATGAATAAAGCTACTATAAACATCTGTGTGCAGGTTTTGAGTGGACATTAAGTTTTTCAACTTCTTTGGGTAAATACCAAGAAGTGTGATTGCTGGGTCATGTGGGACCAGTATCTTTAGTTTTATAAGAAATCATCAAACTCTCTTCCAAAGTGTCTGTATCATTTTGCATTCCTACCAGCAATGAATGTGAGTCCCTGTGCCTCCGCAACCTTGTCAACATTTGTTGTTGTCAGTGTTCTGCGTTTGGGCCATTCTAATAGGTGTGTAGTGGTATATTATTGTCATTTTAACTTGCATTTCCTTGATGATAAATCATGTGGAGCATCTTTTCATATGCTTATTTGCCATCCATATATCTCCTTTGGTGAGGTGTCTGTTAAGGTCTTTGGCCCATTTTTAAATCAGGCCCATCTCCATTTTCCCTTGCACCTTTTGGATGGGAAAAAAATGAGTTGTTTGTCCTACTGAGATTCTCCATTTTGGATTCTGCTGACTGTATTTTCATAGTGTAATTTAACATGTTATTCTCTTCCCTGTATTTCTTATGAAGTGGTATTTAGGTCTAAACTGATACTTGATAAGATTAGTTTTGCTTGGAATTAGGGAGGAGGGCTCTTTCAAAGGTGATATTTCAAGTTTCTAACTTTCGTAAAGATGTTCAAAATAGCTGCTTCTTTTTTGCAATATTATTCATCACTTATGACCATTCATTAATTCCTTAGGGTTTGAAAATTATAATTCTCTCATCCCCCTTTTTTATTATTTGGAATGCTTCTATAGAGAGATTTGTCTTTATACTTTAATAATTCTAATAAACATATTGAATAGCAAAGGCAGGATCAATGCAATTTTCCCCCTAAGTACCAGTTTTAAATGTATTAAAGTGGTGCCTTACAAGCATCCATGTGACATTTTTGTAGTGTTGTTATGAATTCATTAATTTAAGCATGCTATATAATTCAACTCTTACAGTTATTATCTTACTGACACTCAAATTTTCCTATACTTGACTAGCAGGAGCTTGTTCACATTGGCTCCTGAGTCCTTTGGGCACAATCTAGTCTCCAAGGCCTCCTTGCTTTTCAGTATGACAAGATATTCTGGGTCCACCTTATGTCCCCAGACTTAGTAACAGTCACATATCAAAAAACCATGGTTCCTTTTTTTGTGGTATTTATAGACCCCAATTCAGAGCTAGTTGTACTTATTGCTACTTGGTTGATCATTTCTTCTAGATATTTTCTGTCCAGAGTTTTCAGGCTGAAAACTCCTAACTGAAATTTAGGGCAATAAAGTTTTTTCTTAACTTCATTTATCTTATATTATACATGGTACTTTAAGCCATGAGGCTGCATGAGGTTACTAAAGGGGTAAATGTAGATACAGCAGAGAAGATATTTCAAGGACTGAACTGTGGGGTACCCCAGCAGTGAAGACTAAGAGGAAAGGACCACTGAGGCAGGAGGAAAACTAAGGGAGTGTGGTGTTCTGAAAACCATGTGAAGAAAATGGATCAAAGAGAAGGGCACAATCAATGGTATACAATTCTGCTAATTGATCAATTAAAATGAGGTCTGGAAATTGATCACTGGATTTATTCATGTGAAGCATTTGATGCTATTGATGAAAGCAGTTGTGGTGGAATGGTGGAAGCAAAAAAACTAATTTGAGTTGGTGGGAAAAGAATTAGAGAAGAGGAATTAAATGAGGAGTATAGATGAAGGCTTGGTCTTAGAAACATGGAGCATCCACAGGAACAGAAGGGAAGACAGATAATATGAATGCAAATACAGGTGGAGAGTAAATGTGGTGAGACAGGTTGCAATATTTCTCTCCTGATTTTTTTCTGTTTCATCAGTGACTTCCCTAGTCAAGGTCAGCTGACAATGAAAGTTGGGAAAGAAATATTGAAAGTTTGAGAAGAGAAGTCATTCAGGAAAACAAGTGATTGGGTTATTAAAAGGTATTATGTTTGGAGGTGGGATCAAGGTGGCAGCATAAGAGGATATGGAGCTCATCTCCCCCCACGAACAAATTAAAAATACATCTACAGGAACAATTCTCACTGAAAACTAACTGGAAACTGGCAGAAGGACTCCTGTACAACCAAGACTGTAAGAAAGATACATACGTAATTGGATAGGAAGGGAAGAAAAGCAATCAGGTCAGGACCTGTGCCCCTGGGAGGGAACTCAGATAAAAAAGGAGATTACATAGGCAGACGCCCACCCTGGGGAGTGAGTAGACAGAGCCACAGATTGGGCACCACAGTCCTGGGATTCGACACGAGGGAGATAAGTCCCCTTGGCTGGTTGGAGGACCACTGAGACAAACAGAAGGACTGTGTAATGCCTGGACTATGCTCAGGAAGAGCACATGCATGCTAGCTAGACCACACGGCAGAGACAGTTCTGCTCTAGTGGCTGCTGGGTTTCCCACAATCACCTAGCCTCGTGCCCCAACCTGAGCCAAGTAAACGTTCTGGCTCTGCTCACTTTACATCGCAGGGTGGCACTGTATCTGGGGACATCAAGCCCAAGGAAAAGACATCACAGGGTGGCACTGGATCTGGGGTAGTCAGGCCCAGGGAAAAGAGTTGACTGTGGGACACAGCGCCTACCCAGGGTGGAACCCAGGGGAACTGGGTGGTGGCTACTGTTGGTGCTTACTCTGCATGACCCCAGAAGCAGTCCAGATCTCTGGCTGCAGCTGCTCCACCACACTGACCATTTTAACAGGGAACTAGAAAATATAAAAAAGGTCCAATAAGAAATGAAGAATTCAACAGATGAAATATAAAACACACTAGAAGGGAGACTGGATCAGATGGCAGATGAATAGGATATGGAGCTCACCTTCTCCCACAAATACATGAGAAATACTTCTACATGTGTAATGAGTCTCACAGAACATCTAATGAACATCAGGGCTCCAAAAGGACAAGAAAATCTCCACATAACTGGGTAGGACAAGAGAAAAAAGAAAAAAAAAGAGAGAGAGAGAGAGAAATCAGGATGGGACCTGTGCCCCTGGGAGGAAGATGTGAAAGAGGAAAGGTTTCCACACACTGGGAAGTTCCCCACTGGTGGGGAGATCAGCTAGGCAGAGGGGGAGTTTCCGAGCCTCAGAGGAGACACAAAAAGCATATGTAGAGGGCAAATCATAGAGAGACCTGCACAGATGGTCAGTGCTACTGCTCAGCACTCCCCAGCCTGAGATGCTCATCTGCTGGAGTGGGCAGGGGCTGGGTGCTGAGGCTCAGGCTTCAGAGGTGAGACACTGGGGAGAGGACTGGGGTTGGCTGTGTGGAGACAGCTTGCGGGGGCTAGGGTGTGGTGCACCCTAACTGAGGAAGTATGGGAAGAAGCCTGGGCCTGCCAGGGAGGCAAGGTGCCATTGTTGGGAGCAAGCAAGGAGAGGGGCGGGATCACCATGGGAGCTTCTTTCTCCATGTGTGCTCTCAGGTGGCAGGGCACTTCCTACATGAACTCCAGGGGTGAACACAAGCTGCCACTGCCTTCTCGGACTAGGAACAGCTGCCACTGCCAACGGTCCCACAACCAGGCACCAGTCACTGCTGCCAACTTCCTAGAAGTGTGCATGGTCTGCTGCCCCCATTACCACAGGTCCCACGACTGGGCACCAACCACTGCCCCCAGCTCCCTGAAAGTACATGGGGCCTAGTGCTGCCGCCACCACCGAGGGTCCCATGACCAGGTGCCAGCTGCTCCCCCCGCCTTCCTGGGAACATGCATGGGCCATGCACCTACGCTGAGTTAAGAGACTGCAAGCACCCAAGCCAAAAACAGCTCTCACACCAAAAAAATATTAAACCCACACAAGTTATGCAGGAACAATCCTGTGTATAAATAGCCCTCTAAGACTACAGCAGATAATCGTTTCTCCTAAACTCACAGAGTAAGAGAAATATAAGCAAAATGAGGAAGCAGAGGATCATTCCCAGTTAAAGAACCAAGAGTATTCTCATGAAGGAATAAACAATGAAACAGACCTCTTCAGTCTAGAAGACACCAGGTTCTAAAAGGAGGTAATGAAAATACAGATGGAATTAAGAAAGGCTATGGACAGAAACGCAGATTACTGGAAAAAGAAAATAGAAATTATAAGGAGGAGCCAAGAAAACTTAGAAAGTTCATTTGCCAAGTTGAAAGCTGAGCTAAAGGCAATGAACAGAATGAATAATGCAGAGGTAGGAATAAGTTATCTGGAAGACAGAATAATGGAAATTACCCAATCCAAACAGCAGACAGAAAGCCAAATGAAAAAAATGAAAACAATATAAGAGACCTATGGGATAATATAAAGCATGCCGATCTGAGCATCATAGGGGTTCCAGAAGAACAAGAGAAAAGGGGGTAAAAAATGTATTTGAAGAAATTATTGCTGAAAACTTCCCAAACCTAAAGAAGGAAACAGACATCCAGGTACAGGAAGCACAATGGGTTCCAAACAAGATGAACCCAAACAGACTTATGTATTATAATTAAAATGGTAAAAGTTAAGAACAAAGGGAGGATTCAAAGGCAGCAAGAGAAAACAAATAATTACCGTTAAACCCCTATAAGGCTATCAGCTGATTCCTCTACAGAAATGTTGCAGGCCAGAAGGGAGTAGCATGATATATTCAAAATTCTGAGAGGGAAAAATTTGCAACCTAGGATATTCTACCCAGCAAGATTATCATTTAGAATAGAAAGAGAGAGAAAGAATTTCTCAGACAAGCAAAAACTAAAAGAATACAGCAATACTAAACCCATCCTAAAAGAAGTATTGAAAGAACTTCTCTAAATAGAAAAGAAGCACAAATCTATAGGAAAGAGTAAACGATAATTGGAAAATAAATCACATAAATAAGCCAGGATACAGATCAAAAAGAAGAAAAAAAAAACTATTTGTGAAAGCAATGATAAACAAAAGGAACAGCAAAAGGATAAACATGAGGATGTAAAATAGGATACCAAAACCATAAAATGTGGGGAAAGAGAGTAAGAAAATGTAGATTCTTTTTTTTTTTTTTAAGAATGCGTTTGAGCCTATATGATTATCAGTCTAAAGCAAGCAGATATAAGGAGTTAACGTACTTGAAAAACAGTGCAACCACAAATTAAAAACATACAATAAATTCACAAAAACCAAAAAGAGAGAACACAAGCATAAAATAAATGGAAATCGTCAAACCACAAAAAGAAAAAAAAACAAAGAAGAAACATAGAATCAACTGGAAAATAAGGTTTAAAATGGCAACAAATACATATGTATCAATAATTACCTTGAATGTCAATGGACTGAGTGCTCCAATCAAAAGATATAGGCTGGCAGGCTGGATAAAAAAAGCAAGAGCCTACAATATGCTGCCTACAAGAAACCCACTTTAGGGCAAATGACACAATAGATTGAAAGTGAGGGGATAGAAAAAGATATTTCATGCAAACAGAAATGACAAGAAAGCGGGAGTTGCAATACTCATATCAGACAAAATAGACTTTAAAACAAAGGCCATAAGGAAAGATAAAGAAGGACACTGTACAATGATAAAAGGATTAATACAAGAAGAGGATATTATACCTATCAACATATATGCACCCAATATAGGAGCATCCAAATACATAAAACAAATACTAAAAGATATAAAGGAATAAAATGACAGTAGGAGACTTTAACACCCCAATCACATCAATGGACAGATCTTCTAGACAGAAAATCAATGAGGCAACAGAGATCCTAAATCATACAATAGAACAGTTCGACTTAACTTATATTTTCAGGACATTACATGTAAAAAACAAAACAAAAAAACAGAATACATATTCTTTTCTGGTGCACATGGAACATTCTCTAGGACTGACCACATACTAGACCACAAAACTAACCTCAACAAATTTAAGAGTATAGAAATTATTTCAAGCACCTTCTCTGACTGTAATGTCATGAAACTAGAAATCAACCACAGGAAAAGAGATGAGAAAAAAATGATTACATGGAGACTAAACAACATGCTACTAACAAAACCAACAAGGGAATCAAAGACCAAATTAAAACATACCTTGAGACAAACAACACTGAAAACACAACCATACAAAATCTATGGTATGCAGCAAAAGCAGTTCTTAGAGGGAAGTTCATAACAATACAGGCCTTCCTCAAAAAAAAAAAAAAAAAAAAAACCAAGAAAAATCTCAAATAAACAACCTAACCTACCACCTAAAAGAATTAGAAAAAGAACAAATGATACTTAAAATCAACAGAAGGTAGGAACTAATAAAGATCAGGGAGAAAATAAATAAAATAGAGATTTAAAAAAACGAAAAAAATCGATAAAACCAAGAGCTGGTTCTTTGAAAGTGTAAACAAAATTGACAAACTTCTGGCCAGGCTTACCAAGAAGAAAAGAGAGAGGGCCCAAATAAACAAAATAAGAAATGAAAAATGAGAATGAGGTGGATAGACCTAGAGTCTGTCATACAGAGTGAAGTAAGTCAGAAAGAGAAAGACAAATACCGTATGCTAACACATATATATGGAATTTAAGGGAAAAAAAATGTCATGAAGAACCTAGGGGTAAGACAGGAATAAAGACACAGACCTACTAGAGAACGGACTTGAGGATATGGGGAGGGGAAGGGTGAGCTGTGACAAAGCGAGAGAGAGGCATGGACATATATACACTACCAAACGTAAGGTAGATAGCTAGTGGGAAGCAGCCGCATAGCACAGGGAGATCAGCTAGGTGCTTTGTGACCACCTAGAGGGGTGGGATAGGGAGGGTGGGAGGGAGGGAGACCCAAGAGGGAAGAGATATGGGAACATATGTATATGTATAACTGATTCACTTTGTTATAGAGCAGAAACTAACACACCATTGTAAAGCAATTATACCCCAATAAAGATGTTAAAAAAAAAAATGAAAAAGGAGAACTCTCAACAGATACTGCAGAAATAAAAAACCATAGTACTATGAACAATTATATGCCAACAAATTTGACAACCTAGAAGAAATGGACAATTTTCTAGAAACATATCACCCAACAAAATTGAATCAAGGAGAAATAGATTATTTGAACACACTGATCACTAGAAGTGAAATAGAATCTGGAAAAAAAAAAAACCCAAACAACAAAAATAAAACCCCCAAAACTCCCTACAAACAAAATCCAAGACTAGATGGCTTCACAAGTGAATTCTACCAAACATAAAAAGAAGAACTTATACTGATTCTTCTCAAACTCTTCCAAAAGACTGAAGAGGAGGGAGCACTCCAAAGGACATTCTATGAAGCCACCATCAACCTGATATCAAAACCAGACAAAGATACCACCAAAAAAGAAAATTACAGGCCAATATCTTTGATAAATATAGATGCAAAAGTTCTCAACAAAATATTAGCAAACCAAATCCAACAACACATAAAAAAGATCACACGTGACGATCAAGTGGGATTCATCCCAAGTTCACAAGGGTGGTTCAACATATGCAAATCAATGTAATACACTACATTAACAAAAGAAAGGTAAAAAAGCACATGATCCTCTCAATAGATTTAGCATTTGACAAGATTCAACATCTATTCATGAAAGAAACTCTTACCAAAGTGGGTATAGAGGGAACGTATCTCAACATAATAAAAGCCATTTATAATAAACACACAGTCATAATACTTAACAGTGAAAAGCTGAAAGCCTTCTTGCTAAAATGTGGAAAGACAAGGATGCCCACTCTCACCACTTCTATTCAACATAGTATTGACAGTAACAGCAACCAGACAAGAAAAAGAAATAAAATGTACCCAAATTGGAAGGGAAGAGTTAAAACTGTCACTATATGCAGATAACCATAATACTATATAAAGGAAACCCTAAGGACTCCACACAAAAACTACTAGATCTAATAAATGAATTCAGCAAAGTAGCAGGATACAAGATTAACATTCAGAAATCGATTGCATTTCTTTAAACGTACAATGAAATATCAGAAAGGGAATGTAAAAAAAAAAAAATTTTAAATTGCACCAAAAAAATAAATAAAAGAAAAAAACAACCTAGGAGTAAATCTGACCAAGAAGGTGAAACATTAATAAAACTATAAAACATTAATAAAGGAAACATTAGAACTATAAAACATTAATAAGGAAATTAAAGAGGATTCAAAGAAATGGAAAGATATCCCATGTTCTTGGACTGAAAGAATTAATACTGTTAAAATTGCAATACTACGCAAAGCAATGTACAGATTTAATATGATCCCTATCAAATTACCCATGATATTTTTCACAGAACTAGAACAAATAATCCAAAAATTTATAAGGAACCATAAAAGATCCAGAATTGCCAAGGCAACCTGAGGAAAAAGACAAAGCAGGAGGCATGACTCTCCCAAGACCTCAGAAAATACTACAAAGCTACAGTAATCAAAACAGTATGGAACTGGTACAAAAGCAGACATATGGATTAATGGAACAGAATAGAAAGCCCAGAAATAAACCCACACACCTACAGTCAATTAATCTTCGACAACGGAGGCAAGAATATAAAATGGGAATAAGACAGTCTGTTCAGCAAGTGGTGCTGGGAAAGTTGGACAGCTGCATATAAATCAATGAAGTTAGAACACACCCTGACACAATGCACAAAAAATAAAGTTAAAATTGCTTAAAGACTTAAACATAAGACATGATACTGTAAAACTTACAAAAGAGCATAGGCAAAACATTTTCTGACATAAATCATACCAATGTTTTCTTAGGTCAGTCTCCCAAGGCAGGGGAAATAAAAGCAGAAATAAACAAATGGAATCTAATCAAACTTACAAGCTTCTGTACAGCAAAGGAAACCATAAACAAAATGAAAAGGCAAAGTACAGACTGGGAGAAAATATCTGCAAATGATGCGACCAACAAGGGCTTAATCTCTAAAACATAAAACAGCACATACAACTCAACAATAAAAAAACAAAAAAAAACAACAAAAAAATGGGCAGAAGAACTTAATAGACATTTCTCGAAAGAAGACATACAGATGGCCAGCAGGCACATGAAAAGATGCTCAACATCACTAATTATTAGAGAAATGCAAATCAAAACTACAATGAGGTACCACCTCACATGGGTCCGAATGGCCATCATTAAAAAGTCTACAAATAACAAATGCTGGAGAGGGTGTGGAGAAATGGGAACCTTCCTACACTCTTGGTGGGAATGTAAGTTGATTTAGCCACTATGGAAAACAGTATTGAGGTTTGTCAGAAAACTAAAAGTAGAACTACCATATGATCCAGCAATCCCACTCCTGGCGTATACATGGACAAAACTCTAATTCAAAAAGATACATGCACCCCCCCATGTTCATAGTAACACTATTCACAATAGCCAAGATATGGAAACAATCTAAATGCCCATTGACAGATGAATGGATAAAGAAGATGTGGTACATATATACAATGGGATACTACTCAGTCATAAAAAAGAATAAAACAATGCCATTTGCAGCAACATAAATGGACCCAGAGATTATCATACTAAATGAAGTAAGTCAGAAAGAGAAAGACAAATACCATAGGATATCACTTATATGTGGAATCTAACTAAAACATGGCACAAATGAACCTATCTACAAAACAGAAACAGACTCACAGGTATAGGGAACAGACTTGTGGTTGCCAAGGGGAGGAGAGGAGGGAGATGGATGTACTGGGAGTTTGGGGTTAGTAGATAGAAATTATTGCATTTAGAATGGATAAACAACAAGGTCCTACTATATAGCACAGGCAAGTATATCCAATCTCCTGGGATAAACCATAATAGAAAAGAATATAAGAAAAGAATGTACCAATATATATGTGTAAAACTGAGTCACTTTGCTGTATGGCAGAAATTAGCACAACATTGTAAATCAACTATACTTCAGTAAAAAAGAAAGAAAGAAAGAAAGAAATGGGCAGAGGCCCCAAATAGGCATTTTTCAAAGAAGACATACAGATGGCCAAAAGGCATAGAAAAAATGCTCAACATCATTAACCATCAGAGAAATGCAAATCAAAACCACAATGAGATATCACCTCACACCTGTCTGAATGGCCATGATCAAAAGGAGAAGAAATAAGTGTTGGCAAGGATGTGAAGAAAAGGGGGCTCTCATGCACTGTTCATGAGAATGTAAACTGGTGCAGCCACTATGGAAAACAATATGGAGGTTACTCAAAAAATTAACAATTGAACTACCATACAGTCCTGAAATTCCACCCCCTGGTTATTTATCTGAAGAAAATGAAGATATATATGGACCCCGATATTCATAGCAGCATTATTTACAATAGCCAAGATACAGAAGCAACCTAAGTGCCCACCAACAGATGAATGGATACAGATAAACACACACACATGCACACACACACACACACACACACACACACACTGGAATATTAGTCAGCCATAGAAAAAGAATGAAATCTTGCCATTTGCGATAACATGGATGGACCTGGATGGTATTATGCTAGGTGAAGTTAAGTCAGACAGAGAAAGACAAATACTGTATGTTCTCACTTATATGTGAAACCTATAAAACAAAACAAACGAAAAAATATAACAAAGCAGAAACAGACTCACAGGTAAAGAGAACAACGTAGTGGCTGCCAGAGGGAGAAGGGTGAAGGGAATTAAGAGGTACAAACTAGCAGTTATAAAATAAATAAGTCCCAGGGATGTAATGTACATCATAGGGAATACAGTCAATGTTTTATAATAACTTTGTGTGTAATGTACAAAAATATTGAATCACTGTGTTGTACACCCGAAACTAATACTGCAAGTCAACTATACTTAAATTAAAAAAATTTTAATTAAAGTAAAAAAAACACCCTAGAAGGAATGAATAGCAGACTAAGTGATGCAAAAGAACACATAAGTGATCTGGAAGATAGAATAATGGAAATCATCCAAACAGAACAGCAAAAAAAAATTCTTTTAATGGAAGAAAGTTAAGAGATCTATGGGATAATATTAAGTGTACAAATATCGGCATTGTAGAGGTCCCAGATTGAGAAGGGGGAAGGGATCTAAAATGTATTTGAAAAACAAATATCTGGGTATAGGAAGCACAGAGGATCCAAAACATTATGTCCCCCAAACAGACCCACACCAAGATATATCATAATTAAAATGGCAAAAGTTAAAGATAAAAAGATTATTCTAAAGGTGACAAGAGAAAAACGGAGTCTTATACAAGGGAATTCCCATAAGCTATCAGCCCATTTCTCTGTAGAAACATTGAAGGCCAGAAGGGAGTAACATGATATATTCAAAGTGCTAAAAGGGAAAAACCTGAAATGTAGGATACCCTACACAGCAAGATTATCATTTAGAATAGAAGGAGAGATAAAGGACTTCTCAGACAAGCAAAAATTAAAAGGGTTCATCAACACTAAACCTACCCTAAAAGACATATTAAGGGGTCTTCTCTAAGTGAAAAAGAAGAATTTATAGAAAAGGGAAAATCCAACTAGGAGAGCAAATATATAGTAAGGACTGAGGATCAACCACTTAAATAAGCCAGTATGAAGAGTAAAACAAAAAATTGTAAAACAATTGTAATTACAATAAACAATTAATGAATAAACATGAAGATGTAAAATGTAACATCAAAAACACACTATGAGGTGGTGGGGACTAAAAACTGTAGATCTTTAGAATGTACTTGAACTCGATTACCAGTTTAAAACAAACAGATATAGTTATAGGTCAAAATATATGAACCCCATGGTAACCACAAATCAAAAACCTACAACACATACACAAAAACTGGAAAGAAAGGAACAGAAGCACACAACTAAAGAAAATCATCAAACCACAAGAGAAGAAACAACATGAAGAAAAAATGAACAGAGAAGAACTACAAAAACAACTGGAAAACAAGTAATAACATGACAATAAGTACATAATTATCAATAATTACCTTAAATGTCAATGGACTAAAAGCTACAATCAAAAGACATAAGGTGACTGGATAAAACAAAACAAAATGAAAAACAAACGAACAAACAAACAAGAACTATCTATACACTGCCTACAAGAGATTCACTTCAGAGCTAAAGATGCACACTGAAAGTGAGGGTATGGAAAAGATATTCCATGCAAATGGAAATGACAAGAAAGTGGGAATAGCAATACTCACGTCAAAATAGTCATTAAAAGAAAAGCTATAATAAAAGACAGAGAAGAGTATTATATAATGATAAAGAGATCAATACAAAAGAGGATATTACACTTGTTAACACAAATTCACCCAACACAGGAACACCTAAATATATAATGAAAATACTAACTTGGAGGGTCTTATGCTAAGTGAAATACGTCAGATAAAGAAAGACAAATGCTGTATGATAGCACCTGTATGTGGAATCTAAGAAGTAGAACAAACTAGTGAATATAACAAAAAAGAAGCAGATTCACACATGTAGAGAACAAACTAGTAGTTACCAGTGTGAAGGCTGGGGTGGCAATATAGGAATGTGGGAGTAGGAGGTACAAATTATTGGGTGTAAGATAGGCTCAAGGATGTACTGTACAAAACAGGGACTATAACAAATATTTTTTGATAACTGTAAATGAAAAGTAACATTTAAAATTTCTATAAGAAAAAAGTTTTTAATTAAAAAGTATAAAATAGAATTTAAAAATCACATGATCATCTCAACAGATGAAGAAACAGCATTTGACAAAATTCAGCACCCATTTATGATCAAAGCTCCCATCAAAGTGGGTATAGAGGGAACATACCTCAATAGACTAAAGGCCATTTATGACAAACCAACAGCTAACATCATACTGAACAGTGAAAAACTGAAAGTCTTTCCTCTAAAATTAGGAACCAGACAAGAATGCCCAGTCTTGCCATGTCTGTTTAACATATATCTGTTTACCATAGTATTGGAAGTCCTACCACAACTATCAGGCAAGAAAAACAAATAAGTCATCCAAAATAGAATGGAAGTAGTAAAACTGTCACTTCTGGCATATGACATGATATTTTATAGAGAAAACACTTAAGTCTCCACCCCAAAACTATTAGAACTAAGAAATGAATCCAGTAAAGTTGCAGGATACAAGACGAATATAGAGAAATCTGTTGCTTTTCTATACACTAATAATGAACTATCAGAAAGAGAAAGTAAAAAAAAACACATCCCATTTAAAACTGCATCAAAATGAATAAAATACCTAGAAATAAACTTAACCAGGTAGGTGAAAGACCTCTACTCTGAAAACTATAAAATACTGGCAAAGGAAATTGAAGATGATACAAAGAAATGGAAAGATACCCTGTGCTCTTGGCTTGGAAGAATATTGTTAAAATTTCCGTACTATCCAAAGCAACCTACAGATTTAATGCAATTCTATTTTAAAAAACAATAACATTTTTCACAAAACTAGAACAAATCATCCTAAAATTCATATGGAACCACAAAAGATCCTGATTTGCCAAAGCAGCCTTGAGAAAAAAGAATAAAACTGGAGATATCACCCTCCCAGACATCAAAATATACTACAAAGTTACAATCAAATTAGCATGGTACTACCACAAAAAAAAAAAGACACATAGATCGATGGAACAGAATAGAGAGAACAGAAATAAACCCACATGCCTATGACTAATTAATCTATGACAAAGGAGGCAAGAATATACAATGGAGGGAAAATAGTCTCTTCAAAACCTCGTGCTGGGAAAACTGGACAGCTACATGTGAAAAAGTGAGATTAGAACATTTCCCCACACCATACAAAAAAATAAACTCGAGATGAATTAAAGACTTAACCATAAGACCAGAAACCACAAAACTCCTAGAAGAGAACATAGGCAGAACACGCTTTGACATAATTGTAGCAATCTTTTTTTTGGATCTGTCTCCTTAGGCAGTGGAAACAAAAGAAAAGAAAAAAGAAAAAGCAAGTGGGACTTAATTAAACTTAAAAACGTTTGTACAGCAAAGGAAACCATCAACAAAATGAAAAAACAACACCTACAGAATGGGAGAAACTATTTACAAGTGATATGGCTGACAAGGGGTTAATATATGAAATGTATAAACAGCTCATACAACTCAATATCAAAAAAAAAAAGCCAAACAACTCAATCAATAAATGGGCAGAAGACCTGAATAGACATTTTTCCAAAGAAGACATACAGATGGCTAATAAGCACATGAAAAGATGCTCCATATCACTATTTATTAGAGAAATGCAAAACAACAATGTGATATCACCTCACATTGATCAGAATGGCTATCATCTAAAAGTTTACAAGTAGAGATCGGAGACTAGATGGTGAAGTAGAAGGACCTTTGAGCTCATTTCCTTTTACAAGCACACCAAAACCACAACTAACTGCTGAACAGTCAATGATAAAAAAAAAAATGGAACCTACCAAAAAAGATATTCTACATCCAAAGGCATAAAGAAGAAACCACAATGAGACCGTTGTGGGCGGGGGGGGGGGGGGGGGGGGGAACACTCATGATATAATCAAATCCATCCCCCCTCCCAAAGTGGGCAATCCAGGAACTGGAGAATTATTATTGGGTGGGCCAAAAAGTGCCTTTTGTTTTTTTAAGTAAAAATAAAAGACATTTTTTATTACCATCAAGACCTTATTGAACAATGTATTCACCCTTTTGTTCCACTACCTTCTGCCATTTTTCAGGCAACTTCATAATTCCATCTTCCCAAAACTTTTTATCTTTTTGAGAAAAGAACTGTTCCAGGTGCCTTTTATAGTCTTCCAGGGAATTGAAATTTTTTCCATTAAGAGAATTTTGTGAAGACTGAAATAAATGGAGATCCAAGGATGCAATGTCTGGTGAATACAGTGGATGAATCAGCACTTCCCAGCCAAGCTGGAACAGTTTTTGCCTGGTCATCAAAGAAACATGCGGTCTTACATTATCCTGATGGAAGATTGTGCGTTTCCTGTTGACTATTTCTGGACGCTTTTCGTTAAGTACAACTTTCAGTTGGTCTAATTGGAAGCAGTACTTGTTGGAATTAATTGTTTGGTTTTCCGGAAGTAGCTCATAATAGCGGACTCCCTTCCAATCCCATCATATACACAACATCAACTTCTCTGGATGAAGACTGGCCTTTGGTGTGGTCGGTCATGGTTCATTTTGCTTGCCGCATGATCTCTTCCATTCCCATTGTTGTACAATATCCACTTTTTATCGCCCTTCACAATTTGATTTAAAAACGGAGTATTTCATTATGTTTCAGTAGAGAATTGCATGCGGAAATATGGTCAAGAAGGTTTTTTTGGCTTAACTTATGTGGAACCCAAACATCAAAGCGATTCATATAACCATGCTGGTGTAAATGATTTTCAATGACTTGATTTGGATATTTTGAGTATATTGGCTATCTCCCACGTGGTATAACGTTGATCGTTCTCAATTATTGTTTTGATTTGATCACTATCAACTTCAATTGGTCTACCAGATCATGGAGCAACATCCAGCAAGAAATCCCTGGCACGAAACTTCGCAAACCACTTTTGACAAGTTTGATCTTCTCCATACACTGCACAGATCTTTTTGTGTGCTTCAATTACGTTTTACCTGTCTTAAAATAATAAAGCATAGTATGCCAAAAATGTTGCTTTTTTTCCTCTATCTTCAATATTAAAATGGCTACACAAAAATACACCAATTTTTTTTGTTTGTTTTTTGTTTTGGTACGCGGGCCTCTCACTGTCCTGGCCTCTCTCGTTGCGGAGCACAGGCTCCGGACGTGCAGGCTCAGCGGCCATGGCTCACGGGCCTAGCTGCTATGCGGCACGTGGGATCTTCCCAGACCGGGGCACGAACCCATATCTCTTGCATCGGCAGGCGGACTCTCAACCACTGCACCACCAGGGAAGCCCAAAAAATATGCCAATTTTGATAAGTCTTTTTTAAAATGCATGCTTGTATGACAGCTGTCACATACAATCTAAAAAAAAATTGTTTCAAATGAAGTTAAAGACAACTAAGTGCTGCTAAATCCATCTTATGGAAAAGACCGAATGAACCTTTTGGCCTACCCGATACATCCCAGAAGTTCTTCCACAGGGGTGAGAGTTCTGAGCCTTACATCAGGCTCCATAGTCTGGGTGTCTGGCATGGGGAGGAAGTACTCCCAGAGCATTTGGCTTTGAAGGCCAGTGGGGCTTGACTGCAGGAACTCTACAGGACTGGGGGAAACAGAGACTCCACTCTTGGAGGGCGCACACAAGGTCTCACACACACTGAGACTTAGAGCAAAAGCAGTGACTTTATAGGAACTGGGCCAGACCTACATGCTGGTCTTGGATGGTCTCTTGGGAAGGAGGGGGCAGCTGTGACTCACCCTGGGGACATGGACACTGGTGGCAGAGGTATAGGGGAATGCTCATCCGCATGGACTCTCACTGGGGGCTGATATCTTGCTTGTGTCATTAGCACCAAGACTTGGCCCCACCAACAGCCTGTAGGCTCCAGTGCTGAGAGGCCAAACAACCATCAGGATGGGAACATAGCACAGCTCATCAGCAGACAGGCTGCCTAAAGACTTCTTGAACCCATGGCTGCCTCTAGACATGCCTCTTGACCCAGCCCTGCCCACCAGAGGGTCAAGACCCAGTTCCACACAGTAGTGGGAAAACACAGGCCCCTCCCACCAGGAAGCTTGCACAAGGCTCTAGAACAGCCTCACCCACTAGGGCGGCAGAAACAGAAGCAAGAAAACTATGATTAAGCAGCCTGCAGAACTGAGTCTGCGAACACAGGTCAGAACCTACCCTGGGACCAGCTGGTCCCTGGCCCTTGAGTGATGAGAGGGGAGTATAATTCTGGGGTATACAGGACATCCCCTACAGAGGACCACTTCTCCAAGGTCAAGAAAATGACTAACTTACCACATACATAAAAATACAAATAGAAATTTAGACAAAATGAAATGGCAGAGGGATAAGTTCCAGAAAAGGAACAAGATAAAACCCCCAGAAGAACAACTAAATGAAGTGGAGATAGGCAGTATTCCCAAGAAAGAGTTCAGAGTAATGAACACAAAGAGGATTCAAGAACTCTGGAAAACAATGGATGCACAGAGAGAGAAATTACAAGAAATCTTTAACAAAGAGTTAGAAAATATAAAGAACAACCAGAGTTGAACAATACAATAACTGAAATGAAAAATACACTAGAAGGAATAAACAGCAGAATAAATGAGGCAAAAGAATGTATCAGTGAGCTGGAAGACGGATTGGTGGAAATCAGTACTGCAGAACAGAAAACAGAATGAAAAGAAATGTGGACAGTTTGAGAGACCTCTGGGACAACATCAAACACACTAACATTTGCATAATAGGGGTCCCAGAAGGAGAAGAGAGAGAAAAGGGCCTGAGAAAATATTTGAAGAGATAATAGCCCCAAATCTCCCTAACATGGGAAAGGAAAGAGTCACCCATATCAAGGAAGTGCAGAGTCCCATACAGGATTAACCCAAAGAGGAACATGTCAAGACACATAGTAATCAGGTTGACAAAAAGTAAAGGTAAAGAGAAAATATTAAAAGCAACAAGGGAAAAGCAACAAATAATATACATGGGAACTCCCATAAGGCTATCTACTGATTTTTCAGCAGAAACTCTGCAGGCCAGGAGGGAGTGGCACAATATATTTAAAGCGATGAAAAGGAAAAACCTACAACCAAGAATGTTCTGCCCAGCAAGGCATGCATTCAGATTTGATGGAGAAATCAAAAGCCTTACAGATAAGCAAAAGCTTAAAGATTTCAACCACCAAACCAGCTTTACAAAAAATGTTAAAGGGACTTCTCTAGGAGGAAGAGAAAAGGTCACAACTAGAAACAAGAATAGTACAAAAGAGGAAAGCTCACTAGTAAAGACAAACATACAGTAGAGGTAGGAAATCATCCACACAAAACTAACAGGAAGATCGAAAGACAAAAGTAATGAAATCATCTGTATACTCAATAAGCAGTTAAGGGATATGCAAAACAATTAGATGTAAAATATGATATCAAAATCAGTTATTGTGAGAAGAGGAGAGTACTAATGCAGGGTATTTAAAATGCATTTGAAATTAAAAGATCAGCAACTTCAAACAATAATGTGTGTGTATACATATACATATACATATATATATGGCCTGCTATATAAAAACCTCATGGTAACAGCAAACCAAAATCTAAAGCAGATATACACACAAAAAAGAAAAAGGAATACAAACACAACATTAAACATAGTCAACAAATCACAAGAAATGAGAACAAAAGAGGAAAGAAAAAAAAAGATCTACAGAAACAAATCTGAAACAATTTAAAAAATGGGAATAAAAACATACATATCGATAATTACCTTAAACAGATTAAATGCTCCACCCAAAAGACATAGATTGAATGGATAAACAAAAAAGTTCCTACTGTATAGGGAACTATAGTCAATATCTTGTGATAAAACATAATGGAAAAGAATATAAAAAAGAATATATATATGTAACTGAATCACTTTGCTGTACAGCAAAAATTAACACAACACTGTAAATCAACTATACTTCAATTTAAAATTTTTTTCTTAAATAAAATAAAATCACTCCCCCCCAAGGGAGAAAAAAAGACAGACTGGCTGAATGGATACAAAAACAAGACCCATATATATGCTGTCTACAAGGACTCACTTCATATCTAGGGACATGTACAGACTGAAAGTGAGGGGATGGAAAAAGTTATTCCATGCAAATGGAAATCAGAAGAAAGCTGGAGTAGCAATACTCATAGGATACACAATATAGACTTTAAAATAAAGACTGTGACAAGAGACAAAGAAGGACACTATATAATGATCAAGAGCTCAATCCAAGAAGAAGATATAACAATTGTAAATGTATATGTACCCAATACAGGAGCACTTCAATATATAAGGCAAATGTTAATAGACATAAAAGGAGAAATTGACAGTAACACAATATTATTGGGGGACTTTAACACCTCACTTTTATCAGTGGACAGATCATTCAGACAAAAAATCAATAAGGAAATACAGGCCTTAAATGACCATTAGACCAGATGTACTTGATATAGAGCATTCAATCTGAAAGCAGCAGAATACACATTCTTTTCATGTGCATGTGGAATATTCTCTAGGATAGATTACATGCTGGGCTGCAAAGTAAGCCCTGGCAAATTTAAGAAAACTGAAATTATATCAAGCATCTTTTCCTCCCACAATTCTATGAGGCTAGAAATCAACTACAAGAAAAAAAACTGCAAAACACCCAAACAAACACGTGGAGGCTAAACAATATATGCTACTAAACAAAGGATCACTGAAGAAACCAAACAGGAAATAAAAAAAATACCTAGAGACAAATGAAAATGAAAACACAATGATCCAAAACCTATGGGATGCAGCAAAAGCAGTTCTAAGAGGGAAGTTTATAGCAATACCAGATTGCCACAGGAAACGAAAAATCCAAAAAGCAACCTAATCTTACACCTAAAGCAACTAGAGAGAAAGAAGAACAAACCAAACCCAAAGTCAGTAGAAGGAAAGAAATCATAAAGATGAGAGTAGAAATAAATGAAATAGAGACTAATAAAATAATAGAAAAGATCAATGAAACTAAAAGCTAATTCTTTGAAAAGATAAATGTAATTGATAAACCTTTAGCCAGATTCATCAAGAAAAGGAGAGGGCCCAAAACACTAAATTCAGAAATGAAAAATGAGAATTTAAAACCAACACTAAAGAAATATGAAGGATCATAAGAGACTACTACAAGCAAATATACACCAATAAAATGGACAACCTAGGGCTTCCCTGGTGGCACAGTGGTTGAGAGTCAGCCTGCTAATGCAGGGGACACAGGTTCAAGCCCTGGTCTGGGAAGATCCCACATGCCATGGAGCAACTAGGCCCGTCAGCCACAACTACTGAGCCTGCGCATCTGGAGCCTGTGCTCCGCAACGCGAGGCCACGATAGTGAGAGGCCCATGCAGCACGATGAAGAGTGGCCCCCACTTGCCACAACTAGAGAAAGCCCTCGCACAGAAATGAAGACCCAACACAGCAAAATAAATAAATTAATAAACTCCTACCCCCAACATCTTCTTTAAAAAAAAAAAAAAAAAAGGACAACCTAGAAGAAATGGAAAATTCTTAGAAAGATGTAATCTCCCAAGACTGAACCAGGAAGAAATAGAAAATATAAACAGACCAATTACAAGCACTGAAATTGAATCTGTGATTTTAAAACTCCCAAAAAACAGAAGTCTAGGATCAGAGACTATATAGGTAAATTCTACCAAACATGTATAGAAGAGTAACACCTATTATTCTGAAACTACTCCAAAAAACTGCAAAGGAAGGAAAACTTCTGAACTCATTCTATGAGGCCACCATCACCCTGATACCAAAACCATACAAAAATACCACAAAAAAAGAAAACTACAGGCCAATATCACTGATGAACATAGACGCAAAATTCCTCAACAAAATACTAGCAAACCAAATCCAACAATACATTAAACAGATCATATGCCATCATCAAGTGGGATCATATGCCATGATAATATGCAAGGATTCTTCAATATCTGGAGATCAATCAATGTGATACACCACATTAACAAACTGAAGAATAAAAACCATATGATCATCTCAATGGATGCAGACAAAGCGTTTCAAAAATTTAACATCCATTTATGATAAAAACTCTTCAGAAAGTTGGCATAGAGGGAACATACCTCAAAAGGCCATAAATGACAAAAACACTGCCAACATCAACTCAAGAGTGTAAAGCTGAAAGCATTTCTTCTAAGATCAGGAAGAAGACAAGGATGTCCACTCTCACCACTTTTATTCAACACAGTTTTGCAAGTCCTAGCCATAGCAATCGTAGAAGAAGAAAGAAAAGGAATAGACATTGGAAAAGAACAAGTAAAACAGTCACCATTTGCAGATGACATAATACTCTACATAGAAAATCCTAAAGTCACCACAAGAAAACTACTAGAACTAATCAATGAATTTGGTAAATTTGCAGGATACAAAATTAATGCACAGAAATCTCTTGCATTCCTATACACTAACAACAAAAGATCAGAAAGAGAAATTAAGGAAAAAATCCCATTTACCATCAAAATAAAAAGAATAAAATAATTAGGAATAAGCCTACCTCAGGAGGCAAAAGACCTGTACTCTGTAAACTGTAATTCACTGATGAAAAAAATTGAAGATGAAAAACAAACGCTTGAGAGGGTTTGGAGAAAAGGGAACCTTCCTACGCTGTTGGTGGGAGTGTAAATTGGGGCAGCCACTATGGAAAACAATATGCATGTCTCAAAAAACTAAAAATAGAGTTAGCATATGATACAGCAATCCCACTCCTGGGCATATATCCAGACAAAATTATAATTTGAAAAGATACATGCACCCTTATGTTCACAGCAACACTATTTACAATAGCCAAGAGATGGAAACAACCTAAATGTCCATCGACATGAATGGATAAAAATGTGGTACATATATACAGTGGAATACTACTCAGCCATATAAAAGAACAAAATAATGCCATTTGCAGCAGAATGGTTGGACCCAGAGATTATCATATTAACTGAAGTAAGTCAGAAAGAGAAAGACAAATACAATAACACTTATATGTGGAATCTAAAATATGACACAAATGCACTTATCTATGAAACAGACTCACAGACATAGAGAACAGACTTGTGGTTGCCAAAGGGAGGGGGGGACGTGGGAGAGGGATGGATTGGGAGTTTGGGATTTGCAGATGTAATCTATTATGCATAGAATGGATAAACAACAAGATCCTACAAAGATCCTGTGTATATAGCACAGGAAACTATATTCAATATCCTGTGATAAACCATAATGGAAAAGAATGTGAAAAAGAAAAAAAATATATATATATACATATATAACTGAATCACTTTGCTGTACAGCAGAAATTTTTTTGTTGTTACAATTAATACAATGATTGTTTATATGCCCATACAGTACCTGATACCTAGGTAAGCACTTGATGAATTTTAAATCTCTTCTCTCTTAGGGTTTCCAAAGGGGAAGGGAGCAGGGAGGGATAAATTCAGAGTTTGGGATTAACAGATACACACTACTACATATTAATATAAAATAGATAAACAACAGGATTTACTGTATAACACAGGGAGTTCAATATCTTATAATAACCTATAGTGGAAAGGAATCTGAAAAAGAATATATATGTGTATACAAATAACTGACTCACTCTGCTGTACACCTGAAACCAATACAACACTGTAAGTCAACTGTACCCCAACAAAAAATGTCTTCTCTCTTTTAAACGGCAGTATGTGGTAATTACAGAAAGTGCTTAAGAAGGGAAAGGTTTGTGTGTAATGAAGTAGTGAGAAAAGATTTTGCAAAGATATGGGACCTTAAGAAGGGAAAGATAAGCTCAATATCAATGCACTTTTTAAACAGATCTTTAAAATAAGTGAGAACCCCAGTTGCTAGACATTGACACTCTCTCATAGATAGGCCAATGTAGCTTTGTGAAGGAAAAAGGCAGGTCTGGAGAGTGTAGTGTAGAGCCTAAAAGCCTGTGCTTTGAATCTACAGATTCAATGCAATCCCTACCAAATTACCAATAGTATTTTTTACAAAACTAGAACAAAAAGTTTTAAATTTGTATGGAAACACAAAAGACCCTGAATAGCCAAAGCAATCTTGAGAAAAAGAAAAATGGAGCTGGTGGAATCAGGCACCTTGACTTCAGACTATACTACAAAGCTACAGTCATCAGAACAGTATGGTACTGGCACAAAAACAGACATATAGATCAATGGAACAGGATAGGAAATCCAGAAGTAAACCCATGCACCTATGGTCAACTAATCTATGACGAAGGAGACAAGAATATACAATGGAGAAAAGACAGTCTCTTCAACAGGTGGTGCTGGAAAACTGGACAGCTACATATAAAAGAATAAAGTTAGAACATTCTCTAAGACGATACCCCAAAATAAACTCAAAATAGAATAAAGACCTAAGTGTTAGACCAGATACTATAAAACTCCTAGAGGAAAACAGGCAGAACACTCTTTGACATAAATCACAGCAATATCTTTTTGGATCCATCTCCTAGAGTAATGTCAAAAAAAAAACCAAAAATAAACAAATGGTACCTAATTAAACTTAAAATCTTTTGCACAGCAAAGGAAACCATAAACAAAATGAAAAGGCAACCCATAGAATGGGAGAAAATATTTGCAAACAATGAGACCAATGAGAGATTAATTTCCAAAATGTACAAAGAGCTCATACAGCTCAGTATCAAAAAAACCCAAACAACCCAATTAAAGAATGGGTAGAAGATGTAAACAGTCTCCAAAAAACACATACAGATGGCCAACAGACACATGAAAGAATGTTCAACATCACTAATTATTAGAGAAATGCAATCAAGACTACAATGAGCTATCACCTCATACTGGTCAGAATGGTCACCTCCAAAAAGTCTACAAATAAATGCTGGAGAGGGTGTGGAGAAAAAGGAACCTTCCTACATTCCTGGTGGGAATGTAAATTCGTATAGCCACTGTGGAGAACAGTATGGGGGTTCCTTAAAAAACTAAAAATAGAGTTACCATATGACCCAGTGATCCCACTCCTGGGCATATATCCAGACAAAACTATAATTAGAAAAGATACATGCACCCCTATGTTCATAGCAGCACTATTTACAATAGCCAAGACATGGAAACAACCTAAATTGTCCATCGACAGATGAATGGATAAAGATGTGGTACATATATACAATGGAATACTACTCAGCCATAAAAAAGAACAAAATAATGTCATTTGCAGCAACATGGGTGGGCCTAGAGATTATACTAAGTGAAGTAAGTCAGACAGAGAAAGACAAATATTATATGATATCACTTATATGTGGAATCTAAAAAATAGTACAAGTAAACTTATTTACAAAACGAAACAGACACACAGGCATAGGAAACAAACTTATGGTTACCAAAGGGGGAAGGGGGGAGGGATAAACTGGGAATATGGGATTAATAGATACACACTACCATATATAAAATAGATAAACAATAAGGATTTACTGTACAGCACAGGGAACTATATTCAATATATTTTAATAAACTATAATGGAAAGAATCCAAAAAATATGTGTCTGTGTATATATATATACACACACACATATATAGTTATAGTTATTTAGTTATATATATAACCAAATAACTGTACATATAACCAAATAACTATGCTTCAATAAAAATAAATAAATAAAATGATTGTGTGATCCTCACCTCAGATAAGGAAGCAAATGAGAATGAGTGCTATGGGTTGAATTGTATCCCCCCAAAAGCATATACTGAAATCCTAGGTCCCTGTATCAATGGATGTGCCCTTATTTGGAACCAAAGACTTTGCAGATGTAATCAAGTTAAGATGAGGTCCTTACTAGACCCTAATTCAATATGACTGGCTTCCTTTTAAGAACAGGAGAAGACAGAGGCACACAAGGAGAAGATGACCATGTGGCAATGGAGGCAGAGACTGAAGTGATGAACCTATAAGCCAAGGAATGCCAACAACTGGCAGCGAACGCCAGGAGGTAGAAGAGCCAAGGAAGGATTCTCTGCAGGTTTCAGAGGGAGCACGGCTCTGCCCACACTTTGATTTTGGACTTCTCCCCTCCAGAACTGAGATAATAAAGTTCTGTTGTTTTAAGCCAGCCAGTTTGTGGTACTTTGTGACGCAACCCTAGAAAATTCATTCATTCATGGTTAACTCATTTATGGTTGATCTCACACCACAGTGGCAGAGGTGAGCGACTGTGACATAGATGGGCCTGCAAAACCTAAGCTATTTATTATTTGACCTTTTACAGGAAGTTTGCTGAACCCTGGTCTATAGTATGAAAGTAGGATATAATCCAGTGCAAGGCTGTTTATGAGAAACTCTGAATATCATGTATAAAATAAGTATGATGTGCATTCAAAATAGAAACATGAACCGTGGACTGAAGAGGTCAGAAAAGGAATCATGTTGGAGAGTGAATTTGAGCAAGTTAGGAATAGACCAAATTACACTCTCGGGGTAAAATTGCATGCCGTGTTGAGAAAAAGTAGGCCTTTTGTGCTTTATGGCTGGTAAACAGTGTCTCCCCTTCAATGCTCCAATGGCCACCTGTCAGACACATTGAAAAGTCTAAGACCTGTTATGATGTTTGCTCACTATTTCTTTTTTTTTTTTCCACAGTACGCGGGCCTCTCACTGTTGTGGCCTCTCCTGTTGCGGAGCACAGGCTCCGGACGCGCAGGCCCAGCGGCCATGGCTCACGGGCCCAGCCGCTCCGCGGCACGCGGGATCCTCCCGGACCGGGTCACGAACCCGTGTCCCCTGTATCATCAGGCAGACTCTCAACCACTGCGCCACCAGGGAAGCCCTGCTCACTATTTCTGATGGCAAAGGTTGGCTGATGGCTAAAATAAAGTATTTGGTCTTTTAGACTCCAGATACACAGTTGCTTCATTAAAAGATTTCTTTATTTTCCTTGTATCTTTCTTTTTTCTTTTATAGTAAAATGTATTATAATAATATTTGACTATTAATTAATGATCTTGACCATTATGTGATCTGAAATTATATGTGTAATGATGATAACTTTGTCATTTAGTACTTTGTTATTCAAAATGTATGTTTGAGTACATAATATAATTCTTAAACCACCTGGTGAATTTTTTTTTTTTAATAAAATTCTGCGCACCAACGAAGAACTTGAGACTGTAAAGTGACCAGGCCATAGTCACAGCCATGTAAGAAAATGGTGGACCTTGGATGAGTCTGGAAGCAAATTCATTTATTAGTATAAACCACATGCAAGCTAGTACTGCTCAAAATCCTCTAAAATAGTAGTCTCGAAAAAAGAATTTATTAGAATTGTAGAATGTGTTAGTGCAAGGAGTTCTCTTTTCTTAGAATTTATGTAGAATGAACTGAATGCCAAAATTTCAATGATTTTCTTTCTTTTTCTACTTTTAAGATTCACAGAAATTGTGGGTGTAAGCAACTGATCATGTCTCTTTGAGAATTGAGAATTAATCCTCTCTGGAAAGAACTCTGCAGAGCCTTGGTCCTCACCAGATCTGTGGTCCCGGCAGATTCTAGAAAGAATCCCAATGGGAAAAGAAACCATACAGAGATTTTAGTCCATGAGCTTTTTTTTTTTTTTTTAAAGAATTCCAGTGATGTCCTCAAGGAGAGGCTGGCTTAAAAACTTCTTGGAAGGAGAAGGAGAGATCTTTGTTACAAACTTCCGTCCCTCCTCCTGCTTCTGTTCCCTTACCCTCTGCCCCCTGCAGAGTTGTGTTTTCTGGGAATCAGCAAGTAAGATCACAAGTGGTCTTTTCTTTTTTCACTCTCTCCCGTAAAGAAAGCCTTATCACGTGCGGCCTTAAACTTGCAGCAAATTGCAAAGAAATGGCTCAAAGGCATCAGCTCTTTCTGTGCCCCGGGAGCTGAGATGCACGTCAGTGGCTTTGCCAGCGTGGCCTGTTCCCTGCAGACTGCCAGAGAAAAGAGGCCAGGAGGAAAGAGAAAAGAGAAGAGATTGGCCAAGGGTGAGACCATGCCCTACATCTTTTCTTTCCCCTGATCTGCTCTGTGTCCAACCAGGCTCTCCCCACCTGATAAAACTGCTCAAAGCTGCGGTAGGATCCACCTGCTTCCTCTTTCAGTCTGTGGAGTGTGGTCCAGCCTCTTGCTGGGCACGCTGAGAGGAACTGGCTGTCTGATCTCCACCTCCAGGTAAGATCTGGTTCTCTGCTTTCGTATTTTGTGATGATCACATCAGAGTCTCACAGGAGAAAAGTCAAAGAACCCTTATGTTCTGCACTGCACGTGTCTTATCCATAACACTTCTCATGAAACTTGTAGGGGCCCTTGTAAGGATGGTGGAAATGGGAGAGGATACTGGTTAAAGTCAGATAAACTCAGACCTGGGTTCAAATTGTGATTCTGATGCTTGTTTGATGGGTTGTTTTGGACAAGTCACTTCACTGCTCTGAGTCATATGATTTTCTATAAAATGAGAATTATAATGCCAACCTTGTTGAGTTGTTTTAAGGATTAGCACAAAGTATATAAATCATCTGGCACATAAACAGTACTTATTAAATCTGCATCTGACACAATTACTTGCAGTGAGGCAATCAGCTTCCTAACAACACATACTCCTTAGAAAGTACCATGAGGTTATTTTCCCTCCTGAAGGGAGAGATCCTGATGTCCACAAGACAAGCTAGTGCAGAGGTTTTCCTCATGCAAGATGACCAAGACAAGACAGTGATGGGAGTGGCTACCTTTCTGACTTTCTCTTTGGGGTCTGTGGAGGCTGACTGCTGGATGGAGTCTGTTATGGGATCAGGGCATGGAGGTCATGCTATTTGCACGATCCAACTACAACCTTCCTAGTGCACCTGTACTCTTTAAAGACTGGAGGACTGCCTTCCAAACCCCTGTGAACAGAGAATTCCATTTTTTGGAACTGAAATGAAGAGAAACTGGCTGATTTTTCTCTGGCCTCCAGAGTAAGTAATACTCCAACCCAGGGTGTTGGAGGAAAACTTTATGGAAATCTGTTCAAGTGGTGGGAGAACAAGTAAGGATTCGACAAATGCAAATCCTGCTAAATAACTGCATTCACTCTACTTCTGCAATTGCTAACGGCGGGGGGGGGGGGGGAGAGAGAGAGAGAGAGAGAGAGAGAGAGAGAGCGCGCGCGAGCGAGTGTCAGCAAGCCCGGATGATCTCTCCATTCATGTCACTGAGCGTCGCCTTTCCCCTTCTTTTCACAGATGGATGAATAGCTCAGTGCTCAAAAACGTAGCCTAGCCTCCTTGAAACACACTATACTTGAGAGGATACGCAAATTAGCCATCAAGATGAAACTGTATTTTCAGTAAAACAATGTAGTGTCAGTATTTTAATCTGGATGTTATTCGCCCTAACACAACATCAGCTAGGTGATCTCTTGTTTTGATTATCACTTCTGGATTTGAGTTAGAGTGATTTTTGTGACAATACCTGTAAATATAAGAAGACGTTGTGTTTTGATGTCCCAAGTTTTTAATATTACTTTCAACATTTATTTCCCTCTTTAGCATTAGCATTCTAGATATGTCCCTTTGAATTTTTTAAGATATTTTTAGTATAACTGATAGTGTATTTTATTTTTAAAATAGTGTTGCATTTATTAAAGAACAATCAGCAATATACATATATTTTTATTTTCTTTTTCAATTCAGAGAGGGTCCTTAAGGAACTCCAGGTTATCTTAATCCACTCTTCCTACTGCAGCCAAAGAGAGATTTTTTTTCAACAAAACCTATTTATTTTATTTAATTTTTAAAAACATCTTTATTGGAGTATAATTGCTTTACAATGGTGTGTTAGTTTTGCTGTATAACAAAGTGAATCAGCTTTGTGTTATATATATATATTTTATATATATATATATATATATATATATATATCCCCTCCCTCTTGCGTCTCCCTCCCACCCCTCTAGGTGGTCACAAAGCACCGAGCTGATCTCCCTGTGCTATGTGGCTGCTTCCCACTAGCTATCTATTTTACAGTTGGTAGTGTATATTATGGCCATGCCACTCTCTCACTTCATGCTAGCTTACCCATCCCCCTCCCCCTGTCCTCAAGTCCATTCTCTACATCTCCGAATTTGTTCCTGTCCTGCCCCTAGGTTCTTCAGAACCATTTCTTTCCCCTTAGACTCTGTATATATGTGTTAGCATACGGTATTTGTTTTTCTCTTTCTGACTTACTTCACTCTGTATGACAGTCTCCAGGTCCATCCACCTTGCTACAAATGACTCAATTTCGTTTCTTTTTATGGCTGAGTAATATTCCATTGTATATATGTGCCACATCTTCTTTATCCATTCATCTGTCGATGGACACTTAGGCTGCTTCCATGTCCTGGCTATTGTAAATAGAGCTGCAGTGAACACTGTGGTACATGACTCTTTTGGAATTATGGTTTTCTCAGTGTATATGCCCAGTAGTGGGATTGCTGGGTCATATGGTAGTTCTATTTTTAGTTTTTTAAGGACCCTCCATACCGTTCTCCATAGTGGCTGTATCAATTTACATTCCCACCAACAGTGCAAGAGGGTTCCCTTTTCTCCACACCCTCTCCAACATTTATGGTTTGTAGATTTTTTGATGATGGCCATTCTGACTGGAGTGAGGTGATACCTCATTGTAGTTTTGTTTGCATTTATCTAATGATTAGGGATGTTGAGCATCCTTTCATGTGTTTGTTGGCAATCTGTATATCTTCTTTGGAGAAATGTCTATTTAGGTCTTCTACCCAGTTTTGGATTGGGTTTTTTGTTTTTTTGATATTGAGCTGCATGAGCTGCTTGTATATTTTAGAGATTAATTCTTTGTCAGTTGCTTCATTTGCAAATATTTTCTCCCATTCTGAGGGTTGTCTTTTCATCTTGTTTATGGTTTCCTTTGCTGTGCAGAAGCTTTTAAGTTTCATTAGGTCCCATTTGCTTATTTTTGCTTTTATTTCCATTTCTCTAGGAGGTGGGTCAAAAAGGATCTTGCTGTGATTTATGTGATACAGTGTCCTGCCTATGTTTTCCTCTAAGAGTTTTATACTGTCTGGCCTTACATTTAAGTGTTTAATCCATTTTGAGTTTTAGTGTATGGTGTTAGGGAGTGTTCTAATTTCATTCTTTTACATGTAGCTGTCCAGTTTTCATAGCACCACTTATTGAAGAGGCTGTCTTTTCTCCACTGTATGTTCTTGCCTCCTTTATCAAAGATAAGGTGACCATATGTGCATGGGTTTATCTAGGTGCTTTCTATCCTGTTCCATTGATCTATATTTCTGTTTCTGTGCTAGTACCATACTGTCTTGATTACTGTCGCTTTGTCGTATAGTCAGAAGTGAGGGAGGCTGATTCCTCCAGCTCCCTTGTTCTTTCTCACAATTGCTTTGGCTATTCGGGGTCTTTTGTGTTTCCATACAAATTGTGAAATCTTTTGTTCTAGTTCTGTGAAAAATGCCATTGGTAGTTTGATAGGGATTGCATTGAATCTGCAGATTGCTTTGGGTAGTATAGTCATTTTCACAAGGTTGATTCTTCCAATCCAAGAACATGGTATATCTCTCCATCTGTTTGTATCATCTTTAATTTCTTTCATCAGTGTCTTATAATTTTCTGCATACAGGTCTTTTGTCTCCCTAGCTAGGTTTATTCCTAGGTATTTTATTCTTCTTGTTGCAATGGTAAATGGGAGTGTTTCCTTAATTTCTCTTTCAGATTGTTCATCATTAGTATACAGGAATGCAAGAGATTTCCATGTATTAATTTTGTATCCTGCTACTTTACCAAATTCATTGATTAGTCCTAGTAGTTTTCTGGTACCATCTTTAGGATTCTCTATGTATAGTATCATGCCACCTGCAAACAGTGACAGTTTTACTTCTTCTTTTCCAATTTTGACTCCTTTTATTTCTTTTTATTCTTTGATTGCTGTGGCTAAAACTTCCAAAACTATGTTGAATAATAGTGGTGAGAGTGAGCAACCTTGTCTTATTCCTGAACTTAGTGAAAAGGTTTCAGTTTTTCACCATTGAGAATGATGTTGGCTGTGGGTTTGTCATATATGGCCTTTATTATGTTGAGGTAAGTTCCCTCTATGCCTATTTTCTGGAGGGTTTTTATCATAAATGGATGTTGAATTTTGTCAAAAGCTTTTTCTGCATCTATTGAGATTATCATATGGTTTTTACCCTTCAATTTGTTAATATGGTGTATCACATTGATTGATTTGCATATATTGAAGAGTCCTTGCATTCCTGGGATAAACCTCACTTGATCATGGTGTATGATCCTTTTAATGTGCTGTTGGATTCTGTTTGCTAGTATTTTGTTGAGGATTTTTGCATCTATGTTCATCAGTGATATCGGCCTGTAGTTTTCTTTCTTTGTGACATCTTTGTCTGGTTTTGGCCTCAGGGTGATGGTGGCCTCGTAGAATGAGTTTGGGAGTGTTCCTCTCTCTGCTATATTTTGGAAGAGTGTGAGAAGGCTGAGACTGTCCTCAATTCTTTTCATTCTTTTTCCTTTATTCTGTTCTGCAGTAGTTATTTCCACTATTTTATATTCCAGGTCACTTACCTGTTCTTCTGCCTCAGTTATTCTGCTATTGATTCCTTCTAGAGAAGTTTTAATTTCATTTATTATGTTGTTCATCATTGTTTGCTCTTTAGTTCTTCTAGGTCCTTGTTAAATGTTTCTTGTATTTTCTCCATTCTATTTCCAAGATTTTGGATATCTTTACTATCATTACTCTGAATTCTTTTTCAGGTAGACTGCCTATTTCCTCTTCATTTGTTTGGTCTGGTGGGTTTTTACCTTGCTCCTTCATCTGCTGTGTATTTTTCTGTCTTCTCATTTTGCTTAACTTACTGTGTTTGGGGTCTCCTTTTTGCAGGCTGCAGGTTCGTAGTTCCCGTTGTTTTTGGTGTCTGTCCCCAGTGGCTAAAGTTGGTTCAGTGGGTTGTGTAGGCCTCCTGGTGGAGGGGACTAGTGCCTGTGTTCTGGTGTATGAGGCTGGATCTTGTCTTTCTGGCGGGCAGGACCATGTCCAGTGGTGTGTTTTGGGGTGTCTGTGAACTTATTATGATTTTAGGCAGCCTCTCTGCTAATGGGTGGGGTTGTGTTCTTGTCTTGCTAGTTTTTGGCATGGGGTGTCCAGCACTGGAGCTTGCTGGTTGCTGAGTGGAGCTGGGTCTTAGCGTTGAGACAAAGATCTCTAGGAGAGCTCTTGCTGATTGATATTACATGGGGCTGGGAGGTATCTGTTGGACCAATGTCCTGAACTCGGCTCTCCCACCTCAGAGGCTCAGGCCTGACACCTGGCCAGAGCACCAAGACCCTGTCAGCCACACAGCTCAGAAGAAAAGGGAGAAAAAAGAAAAAGAAAGAAAATAAATAAATAAAATATATAAAGTTATTAAAATAAAGTAATTAAAAAGAAAGAGGAATAGAGCAACCAAATCAACAAACAAATCTACCAATGATAATAAGTTCTAAATACTAAACTAAGATAAACATAAAACCAGAAACAAATTAGATGCAGAAAGCAAACCCCAAGTCTACAGGTGCTCCTAAAGTCCATCACCTCAATTTTGGGATGATTTTTTGTCTATGCAGTTATTCTAGAGATGCAGGGTACATCAAGTCGATTGTGGAGATTTAATCTGCTGCTCCTGAGGCTGCTGGGAGAGATTTCCCTTTCTCTTCTTTGTTCTCACAGCTCCTGGGGTTCAGCTTTGGATTTGGCCCTGCCTCTGCATGTAAGTTGCCTGAGGGCGTCTGTTCTCCACTCAGACAGGACGGGGTTAAAGGAGCAGCTGCTTAGGGGACTCTGGCTCACTCAGGCTGGGGTGGGGGGAGGGGGGGAAGGGGTACTGAATGCAGGGCGAGTCTGCGGCGGCAGAGGCCAGCGTGACGTTGCAACAGCATAAGGTGCACCATGTGTTCTCCCGGGGAAGTTGTCCCTGGATCACAGGACCCTGGCAGTGGCGGGCTGCACAGGCTCCCGGGAGGGGAGGTATAGAGAGTGACCTGTGCTTGCACACAGGCTTCTTGGTGGCTGCAGCAGCAGCTTTAGCATTTTATGCCCGTGTATGGTGTCCACGCTGATAGCCACGAATTGCGCCCGTCTCTGGAGCTCATTTAGGCAGTGCTCTGAATCCCCTCTCCTTGTGCACCCTGAAACAATGGTCTTTAGCCTCTTAGGCAGTTCTAGACTTTTTCCAGGACTCCCTCCTGGCTAGCTGTGGTGCACTAGCCCCCTTCAGGCTGTGTTCACTCAGCCAACCCCAGTCCTCTCCCTGGGATCTGACATCCGAAGCCCGAGCCTCAGCTTCCAGCTCCCATGGCGGGTGAACAGACAAGCCTCTCGGGCTGGTGAGTGCTGGTCGGCACTGATCCTCTGTGCGTGAATCTCTCTGCCTTGTCCTCTGCAACCGTGGCTGCGCTCTCCTCTGTGACTCCGAAGGTTCCTCCCCCCCACCCTCCCTGCCACCCCCTGTCTCCACCAGTGAAGGGGCTTCCTAGTGTGTGGAACCTTTTCCTCCTTCACAGCTCCCTCCCAGACGTGCACGTCCTATCTCTATTCTTTTGTCTCTGTTTTTTCTCTTTCCTTTTGCCCTAACCAGGTACATGGGGAGTTTCTTGCCTTTGGGAAGTCTGAGGTCTTCTGCCAGCATTCAGTAGGTGTTCTGTAGGAGTTGTTCCACGTGTAGATGTACTTTTGATGTATTTGTGGGGAGGAAGGTGATCTCCATGTCTCCTCTGCCATCTTGAAGGTCCACCCCCCCCGATAGTGTATTTTATTATTAAACAATTTATTTGCTTTTTCTGGTCACTGGGTTTAATATTATGACTGAACAGAAATAATATATCTGAATTCCTAAAACAGTAGGCCAGTTTGTATTACATAGTTTAATTTGTGGAAGAGAATTACGTTTTACACTATAAATTTGATGTTATTTTGTATTTTAAAAATCTTTCTGGTATGTATTTCTCGCTTCTTGATATTTCTATATCTTTTATATTTAAAATATTTTTTCGTATAAGAATTGTACATTCATTATAGAAAAATTAGAAAATATGGGTACACAAAACATTTTTAAAAAATCGTCTGCAGTGTCACCAGCCAGAAATAATGTGTTAACCTATTCTTTATAAACTTTCTGAAGCTTTGCTTCTATGTATACACACCTGTGAATGTATGTGTGTTTCTATTATAAAATAGAGTGTTATGTATATTGCTTTGAAGTCTTGTATTTTTAAAATCAACTCTGTAATAAAAATATTTCTATATGACTATATTTACTTCTTTACACTAATTTCTAATGGTTTCAAAGATTTCACTGTGTGAGTATACCATAATTTGTTGGATATTTGGGTCATTTTGTTGTTTTGATTTTTTTTTTTTTTAATAAGCAATGTGTCTCTCCAGGATTTTAATTAAAGGTACTCAGTATTTTTGTAGTAAAGAGACCTATTTAATCCATTGCTTCCCAAATACCCTTTCACTGTTCTGGCAAAATATTTTTCTGAAAACTAGTTTTAGTGATTCAGTAGATACAGGAAGTTGGCTGTTGGTATGAATATCCATGTACTGAATTTCTTAGATTTTTTTTTTTTGAGTCATGAATGGCTGTTGACTTTTATCACCTGATGTATTGCATCTACTGAAATTTTATTATTTTGAATTTCTTCTAGCTTTATTGAAATGTGATTGACAATAAAAATTGTATATATTTAAGGTATACAATGTGATGTTTTGATATATATATGTAACATCTTGAATTTTTTTTTAATTTATTTATTTTATTTATTTATTTTTGGTGCATTCGGTCCTCACTGCTCTGCACTGGCTCTCTCCATTTGCAGCGAGCGGGGGCCACTCCTCGCTGTGGTGCACAGGTCTCTCACCACAGTGGCCTCTCCTGTTGCAGAGCACGGGCTCCAGAGCGTGGGCTCGGCAGCTGTGGCACATGGGCCCAGCTGCTCCGTGGCATGTGGGATCCTCCCGGACCAGGGCCTGAACCCACGTCCCCTGCACTGGCAGGTGGATTCCCAATCACTGCACCACCAGGGAAGCCCCAACAGTTTGAATTTTTAATGCGATGATTTAGGTGAACAAACTTCCTAATATTAATCAATTGTTACATTTTTTAAAAATCTTAATTATGCAATTTTAATTAATTTGTATTTGCTAGTATTTTATTTAGGATTTTAGCATCTCTAGGTTGGCTCTGCAGTTTTCCTTTTTGTGTTGCCTTAATGAGATTTTGCTATCAAGATAATTCTGGCTTGGTCCGATGAATGGAGACTATTAGCATCTGTTTCCATTATCTGCTATTTTTCCTTGAAGGGTATTCCTTGATAAAGTACTCCAGTTACATCATCTATCCTTACTATTTTTATTTAGGGAATACGTTTAGAGTATTTTTGTTAATGTCTTCCTTAGATATGTTTCTCTCCTGGTTTGTATCAATACAGGTAATTTATATTTGCTAGAAAGTTATCCATTTTGTCAAGACTTTATAGTTATTTCTCTATATTTTGCCTAATTTTTATTTTGTATTCTCCTAAACATCTGTGTTTAGATCTTACTAACATTGTATTCCTGTATCTTTGCCTTTTGCTCTTGTTTAGGATTCTCTGCTCTTTGTTTAGCTTTTTGACTTTAAAATTTTTTGTTTTCCTCACTTTCCTTTGTCAATTTTTAAAAAGTAAATTTATGCATGTTTATGAAATTGAATAATCTAAAAGTCTAATAACAAGTTTAAAAACAAAAAACAAAACAGGTCCTTGCCCCACCCTTCTCAACCCATTTCTCACTCCCTCCACTTTTAAATCTTTTAGGTCTTTCTTCTGATATTTAGCTCCATATTTCAAAATAAATTGTGTATACTGCTATTTCTTGATTTTTCAGTTTGAGACATTATCTATAAATTCAAACTACCAAAGATGAGGCTGGGTAAACACAGAACATGCATTACATAAAGTCAAGATAATAGACACACAGATAGAATAATTCTAAACTACCACAGTACGTTAAGTTTTACCCTGATGTTATTTTTTCAGTTAGTGTGATGAGAATACAGAAGATCTCTATTAATGTACAAATGCATCATCTGGTAAACATTAGGGTGATCCAGAAGTTATTTTATTTTTAAATCCCTTCACTTAGATTACTTTATCAGGCAGGCACTGAGCTATATGGAATCCTAAAGAAGTGAGTGCATAGGATATGTAAATATTGATATGAACAAAAAGAAAATAGGTTCAGATTATGTGAACCTGTCCAGGGCTTGGTAAGGACAAAGGAGGGTGGGAAATTAGACATAGGAAGGAAGGCATCTTTCTTACTTTAAGGCAGACCAAAGACTACTTTTGACTGAATGAAATCTAAGCCTGAGGCATAAATCATGTTGCTTCCCTATTTGTCAAGCTAAAATGATACACAGACTGGTCCTCTTTTTTTGCCTTATTTTAAGCCTCACTTTGGATGCTACAAATGTATAAGAATCACAGTGTGATATAGGCATCTACCAGGGGCATCAATCTTTTCTATTCATTCTGCTAAGATAATAGATTTAAAGGATTTAAAGACTCAATTCTAATGAATCAATATTCAAACGGCTGAATTCCTCTTCTTCCTTTCCTGCTTGCTTCTAGTTTAAGCTGGCAAGACCACAAAGTTAGCAAAATTCTTCCTCATTATTTATTCCAAAGGCAACATTTAAATTTATTCTTTGCTATAATGAGGCTTAAACTGGAGGGATTGAGAAAGAATGCTGGCTACAGAGTCCCAAGAGCAGGACTGCTTAATCAGATATCCTGGTCGATTTTAATTGAAAAACTTTGCCAACTTACTGTGGTAAAATGAGGGAACTTCACATCAAGTTATGTCTACAGAATTGTGATCTATTGTGAAATAAAAACATTATCTAATCAACTGCATGGGTTTGAATTAATTTTTTTTTTTTTTTTACTTTAAAAATCAACTTTGACAGATCAGAGTCAAGGAATGTTTTCATAATGGACACTTCATCCAAAGAAAATATCCAGTTATTCAGCAAAAATTCAATGCAACCTGTTGGGAGGCCTTCCTTTAAAACAGAATATCCCTCCTCAGAGGAGAAACAACCCTGCTGTGGTGAACTAAAGGTAACAAACAATTAAATGATAAACAACCATAAGTGGTTAACTAAAGAGATAAGAGAATTTGGTGGAGTCCATGCTCTCAGTTCTTGATCCAGTTATTTTCTACACACTATAGCTAGAGGTGAGAAAGTTTTTCCACTTTAAAAAGTGACCTTAAATGCAATTTATGAAAACCACACTTTGCTGGGCAGTGAAAGCAATCTTTGCCTGACTATGGAGGTTAAATTACTAAATATTACTTTCCTGGCTCACTTGAATGCCCCTCCGAAACAGAAAGGAGAGAGGTAATGATATTCATTAAATATCTACCATGTACCAGATGTTATGCTATGCACAGTTGTAACATTTAATCTATGAAACATCCATATTATTTCCATTCTATAAATGAAAAATTTGACTTTCCTGGCCACAGAGTAAGGGACAGGGTTCCCTTTTAAATGGTGCTCAACGTGACTCCAAGTTCCTATACTTTCCTTGCATCAAGTATTCACTCAACAAATACATACTTTTTTTTTTTCATATAATCTGCCTTATGGATACTCCATCACAAACCCAGGTCTAGCAAAACACACAAGCCAGATATCAAAAATATATTTTTTCATTGAATAAGAATTTGAGTATGAATTTAACTTGAATATGAACTTAAACACAAAGAATAGTAGTTCTACTTTTTCAGTCTGTTATGTTCCCTGCTAGAACATTAACCATTGCTGTGAAATACACTTAATGAGTATTAGACCTGTGATAAGATGTTGAGTATTTGGTTGATGGTTTTTGTTTTATTTTCTTACCTTTCAATGGCTCCTTCCTCTCTCTGCTTCCCCATGCAATGAATCTTCTTTTCAAAGCCAAGACATCTTTGAATGCCCTTTGGGGGAGAGGGGGAGAAAGGGTGGAATTCAACATACATTATGAATGAAAGTCTATTTGAATTTTTAGAACTCTACATGAGCTTGAGGTGGGAAGAAGCCTATTACTTTGCTTGAATGAAATCTTCAGTGGTAACAGGCTTGTTACCTGGTTTGTGGTTTGTGTTTCTGTCTCTCTGTTTAGTAAATTTCCAGTCATATGTCAGGCTGGAGTTAGACTAAGTGTGACCTGTCATATTTTTCAGGTGTTCTTGGGTGCCCTGTCTTTTGTTTACTTTGCCAAAGCACTGGCAGAAGGCTACCTGAAGAGCACCATCACTCAGATAGAGAGAAGGTTTGATATCCCTTCTTCACTGGTGGGAGTTATTGATGGTAGTTTTGAAATTGGTAGGTATTGCAGATGCCTGACTTTACTTTTTTTTTTTTTTGCGGTACGCGGGCCTCTCACTGTTGTGGCCTCTCCCGTTGCGGAGCACAGGCTTCGGACGCGCAGGCCCAGCGGCCATGGCTCACGGGCCCAGCCGCTCTGCGGCACGCGGGATCCTCCCGGACCGGGGCACGAACCTGTGTCCCCTGCATCGGCAGGCGGACTCTCAACCACTGTGCCACCAGGGAAGCCCTGACTTTACTTTTAAGTACAAGGTTTCTAGGCACGACTAAATGCATTCTGCTGTCTGCTAATATCAGACTCTATCTGTAAAATCTTATTTGGACAGAGTGTGCCATGGCCTTGTGCTACAGTATAGGCAATTTGTTCTCTCTGAGCAAACAGCAATTAACTTCCTGCCCCAGGTGTTCACTATTATATGACTCACACAAGTTTTCAAGCAGAGTGAGACTTCTCTAGGAGAGAGAGTGAGATGCAGCTGGTATTTTGAGTTAAAAGTATGCAGGAAATGTCCTTACAAAAGAGTTTTATATCCTGGAAGCCCTGTGATTCAAACTTTTCTAGAGCTTCAAAGAAGCTCTAGAAAAATATCTTGTAATGATTTAAGAAGAAGTTAAACTATAAAAGGGGTATTTCTGTCCAGTGGCCTAGAAAGAGGATGAAGGGATTCTATTAACAAGAACACTACAGCAAAACAGGCAATAAAAATTCTACTCTCCGGGTTCTTTGGTTATAGCCATTGACTGTACACTTTGAACTTGAAAAGACCAAGTGATTTTAGTCAGTTTTGGAAGTACTTTAAAGAGTGTAATCCCACTTAGCTTCCTGAGTTGATAAACTAAGGGGCTCTGATTCCTTCTTGAAGTAAACAAAATTAATAGTCTCTGTGGTCCTTCCTGCTTGTTGAGATTCAAATATATGCTATAGTAAAATCTCTAATGGCTCCAGGTTCAGCTTCACTTAAACCTTCAGAAGAGTGAAGGAATATATTTCAACTCTTCAACAATTACTATTCTAGTTCTGTTGGGCTGCACCCGCAGGCCAGCAAGCCCTGTGCTTGTCCAGCTTCAAGACCGAAGAAAGAGCCCAGAGTTAGCGACAGAAACATCAGTGGTTTAACGGATAGGGGGAACTTACACGTCTGAAGCAAGGTCCTGGAGCAACAAGCCACCGTGTGCGGCTGACTGCAGGCAGGACATGGCGGCAGTCTTCTCTCCCAGGGAGGAGGGGGAGATTACCAGTTATAGGGGGAATTGACTTCAGGTTGGCTCATTAGTTACCAGGGAAACCAGTAGGTGGCACGCCCCCTCACTGCCGCTTTGACAAGCTATCCTAGGGAGGTGTTCTGATCTAAAATTAGAACAGTCACTAGCTGAAGGGGCAAATATACAGGAAGGTTGGTAGTGTGAGTAGCGTGTAGATGAAGCAGGCACTGGTTGAGCAGGGAATGTACACAGAGCAAAAGAAGAGCCATCTTGGGTGGCCTGATCATACACGTTCATACTATATATATCAGTTCTTACCCTAAATATCAGAGAAAGAATTAAAAGAGTGAATAGGTAACCTTTTACCTTCAGGCTTTTACTTCCCAAATCCATCTTTCAGCACCCTACCAGAAAAAGATTTCTTGGTTCAGTGCTAGTCAAACATTAATGTTCACGCAAATGACTGGACAATTGTGTTAAAATGCATAGACTGATTCTGTAAGAAGGGAAGTAAGATCCTGCATATCTAACAAGCTCCAATACGATGTTGATGCTATTCATCAATGGGCTGCACTTTGTGTAACAAGTTTCTAAAACACCTGATCATATCACTACCTTGTGTAAGCTAATTGGAGACGCCTGGAGAGTTGATTTATTCCTTGATGACTGCCCTGCCTACAACCCTAAATGGAATGAAAGTCCATGGAGAGTCAAGGTAAGGGTAACACTGCATCAGGAGAAGAAACAAGTATGAAGAGGAAGCTGGGTGCAGATCAAAAGAATAAATCAGACTTACAGAAAGAAGAAGAAATGAGCAGACAGAAAATTACATATGAAGTGATTCATTGATTATTGCTCACTCTAGATCATAGTATAAAAACATTTTGTAGCTGAAGAGACTTGGGAAGAATCTGGTCCAAATTTTTCTTAGATTCCCAGACCCCAATGCAAAACTTGAGAGGGTCTATATTTAATAGAGAGTACTAATGTTGCACAGGAAGTAAAAAAAGGGCCCTGAGTCTAAATTCATATTAACTCTTCCAGACCATTCTAAGGATAGAAATTGTTTATTGGATTAGATGCAATAAAAGTCCTCTGACTTCCATTGCAAAACTTTATCCCAAATATCACAGGTTTGCTCTAGTTATTTGCAATCCCTAGTTTTCCAGAAAAGTGGGTTTCCTGACCATAATTTTAATTTACTCCTTTTGCCTCTCTTCATATTCCTCCTTCCAGAGCTCTGGACCCATTCCCACCCTCTGTCTCTAGCTTTAAATTCTTCTATTTTTTGCAGAACAATTTCATTTATCCTTTGACATCAATTGGCATTATCATCTAACATCTGCCTACTGGATACTCAATTTCTTCCCAAGTAAAGTATTTTCTTGTAACAAGGACTCTTTCTCCAAAAATGACAGAGAGTTTCCAAGAAAATAAAATGTTTTCTTATCAAGACCTACTAATATTTGCAGATATTAATTCTTTGTTTCAAATATTTTTCCATGTATTTTCTTCTAAATATTTAAAACTTTTGCCTTTTACATTTTAGTATTTAGTCAACTTGACATAGATGTTTTTAGATACACTTTTTTTTTTATAAATTTATTTATTTTTGCTGTGTTGGGTCTTCGTTTCTGTGTGAGGGCTATCTCTAGTTGCGGCAAGCGGGGGCCACTCTTCATCGCGGTGCGCGGGCCTCTCACTATCGCGGCCTCTCCTATTGCCGAGCACAGGCTCCAGATGCGCAGGCTCAGTAGTTGTGGCTCACGGGCCTAGCCGCTCCGCGGCACGTGGGATCCTCCCAGACCAGGGCTCGAACCCGTGTCCCCTGCATTAGCAGGCAGATTCTCAACCACTGCGCCACCAGGGAAGCCCAATACACTTTGTTTTTTAAGGCAGTTTGGGGTTCACAGCAAAAGTGAGCAGAACGTACAAAGATTTCCCATAAACCCCGTCCCCACACATGCACGGCCTCCCCCATTATCAACATCCCTCACCACAGTGGTACATTCATTACAGTTGATGACCTACAGTGATACCTCATTATCATCCACAGTCCAGAGTTGACGTTAAGGCTCACTCTTGGTGTTGTATACTCTGTGGGACTGAACAAACGTATAATGACATGTATCCACTATTATAGTATCATACAGAGCACTTTTAATGCCCTAAAAATCCTCTGTGCTCTGCCTATTTATCCATCCCTACCCCCTACCCCTTGGTAACCACTGATCTTTTTACTGTCTCCATAGTTTTGCCTGTTTCAGAATGTTATACAGTTGGAATCATACAGTATGTAGCCTTTTCAGATTGGCTTCTTTCACATGGCAATAAGCATTTAAGGTTCTTCCATGTCTTTTCATGACTTGATAACTCATTTCTTTTTAGCACTGAATAATAATCTATTTCTGAATGGACCTTAGTTTATTTATCTATTCATCTAGTGAACTTCTTGATTGCTTCCAAGTTTGGGCAATTATAAAGAAAGCTACTGTAAACATCTGTGTGTGCAGATTTTTGTGGGGACATAAATTTTCAACTCTTTTGGGTAAATACAAAGGAGCATAGTTGCTGGGTCTTATGGGAAGAATATGTTTAGTTTTGTAAGATACCACCAAATTGTCTTCCAAAGTGGCTGTACCATTTGGAATGAGAGTTCAACAATAAATGAGAGTTCTTGTTGCTCCACACCCTCAGCAGCATTTAATGTTTTGGATTTTGGCCATTCTAATAGATATGTAGTGGTGTTTCATGGTTTCTTAATTTGCAGTTTCCTGATGACATACGATGCTGAACATCTTTTTGTGTGTTTATTTGCCATCTGTGTACCTTCTTTGGTGATTTGTCCATCGAGGTATTTGGTCCATGTTTTAAACAGGTTGTTTGTATTCTTATTGTTGGGTTTTAAGAGTTCTTTGTGTATTTTGGATAACAGTCCTTTATCTGATATGGCTTTTGCAAATATTTTCTCTTGGTATGTGGTTTGTCTTTTAAGTCTCTTAACATCATCTTTCACAGAGCAGAAATTTTTAATTTTAATAAAGTCCAGCTTATCAATTTTTTCTTTCATGGATTAGGCTTTTGGTGTTGCATCTAAAAAGTCATCACCAAACCCACAGTCTTCTAGGTTTTCTCTTATGTTATCTTCTAGAAGTTTTATAGTTTTGCATTTTACATTTAGGTCTGTGATCCATTTTGAGTTTATTTTTGTGAAGACTGTAAAGTCTGTGTCTAGATTCAGTTTTGTTGTGTTTTTTTGCATGTGGATGTCAAGTTCTTCCAGCACCATTTATTGAAAAGACTACCTTTGCTCTATTGTATTGCCTTTATTCCTTTCTCAAAGACCAGTTAACTGTATTTATGTAGTCTGTTTCTGGGCTATCTGTTCTGTTCATGTATCTATTTATCTATTCTTTCACCAGTGTCACACTGTCTTGATTACTGTGGCTTTAGAGTATGTCTTGAAATTGGGTAGTGTAAGTCTTCCAACTCTTGTTTTTCTGCAATATCTTGTTGGCTATTCTGGGTATTTTATTTGTCCATAAAAACTTTAGAATCAGTTTGTCACTATCCACAAATAACTTGCTGTGATTTTGATTAAGATTGCATTGAATGCATAGATCAAGTAGGAAAGAAATGACATCTTGACAATACTGAGTCTTCCTATCCATGAACATAAGATATCTCTCCATTTACTGAGTTATTTGATTTCTTTAGTCAGAGTTTTATAGTTCTCTTCATATAGATCTTGTACATATTTTGTTAAATTTATACTTATTTCATTTTAGGGGGTGCTAATGTAAATGGTATCATGTTTTTAAATTCCTGCTTTTCACTGCTGACATATAGGAAAGTGACTGACTTCTGTGTATTAACCCTGTATCTTGCAACCCTGCTATAATCATGTATTAGTTACAGGAGTTCTTTTGTTAATTCTCTCAGATTTTCTACAAAAATGGTCATGTCTTATGGGAACAAAGCTAGTTTTATTTCTTCCTTCCCAATCTGTATACCTTTATTTCCTTTTCTTGTCCAGTTGCATTAAGTAGGACTCCCCGTACAATATTGAAAAGCAATGGTGAGAGGAGATAGCCTTGCCTTGTGCCTGATCTTAGTGGAAAAGCTTTGAATTTCTTACCATTAAGTATGATATTAGCTGTAGTTTTTGGTAGTTTTTTTTTTTTAATCAAGTTGAGGACATTCCTCTCTCTTCCAAGTTTATGGAGTTTTTTTTTCTTTTTTTTTAATCATGATTGGTTGTAGAGTTTTGTCAAATGCTTTTTCTGCATATACTGATATGATCATGTGATTTTTCTTCTTTAGCCTGTTGATATGATGGATTACATTAATTGATTTTCTAATGGTGAACCAGCCCTGCAAACCTGGGATAAATCCCGCTTGGTCTTAATGTACAATTATTTCTCCATATTGTTGGATTTGATTTGCTAATATGTTGTTGAGGATTTTTGCACATATGTTCAGGAGATATATTAGTTTGTTGTTTTCTTTTCTTGTAATGCTTTTTCTGGTTTTTGTATTAGGGTAATGTTGCACTTGTAGAATTAGGAACTGTTCCCTCTCTATCTTCTGAAAGAGATTGTAGAGAATTAGTATAATTTCTTCATTAACTGTTTGGAAAATTCACCAGTGAATCTACTTGGACCTGGTACTTTCTGTTATAGAAGGATATTAATTATTGGTTCAATTTCTTTAATAGATATAGGTATATTCAGATTAACTGTATCTCCCTAAGTGAGTGTTGGCAGATTGTGTCTTTCAATTTGAATTCCTCCCTCCCATCCTTTGTATCACTGCTATTATTCATTTTATTTCACTTATACATAAGCAAACATGCATACATAAGAATACATCATTGAACACATTTTTGATATTATTATTTTGAACAAACTGTTATCTGCTAGATCAATTAAGAATAAGAAAAATAAGTTTTAAATTTACCATCACTTATTTCTTCTCTGATGCTCATCCTTTCTTTATGTAGATCTGAGTTTCTGAATTTTATTATTATTTTTTTTCTCTGAAGAGCTTCTTTTAACATTTCATGAAAGGCAGGTCTACTGGAAACACATTTCCTCAATATTTGTCTGAGAAAGTATTTCTTCTTTGCTTTTGAAGGATAACTTCAGAGGGTACAGAACTTTAGGTTGGTGGGGGTTTTTTCTCTCAACGCTTCAAAAATTTTTTCTACACTCTTTTCTTGTTTGCATGGTTTCTGAAGAGAAATAAGATGTAATTCTTAGTTTCCTCCTCTATAGGTAAGGTGAGTTTTCTTTTTTTATAAATTATCTCTTATATTTGATTTTCTGTAGTTTGAAAATTATATGTCTAGTTTAGATTTTTTGGCATTTATCCTGCTCATTGTTCTCTTAGCTTCCTGGATCTGTGGTTTGGTGTGTGATATTAATTTGGTAGAAATTCTCAATCGTCATTATTTTAAATATTTCTTCTATTCCTTTGACTCTTGCTTCTCTTTCTGGAATTCCCATTACCTGTACGTTACGCCTCTTATAGTTCCATGTCCTTGGATATTCTGTTCTGGTTTTTTTTTTCCAGTCTCTTTTTCTCTTTGCTTTTAAGTTTTGGTGTTTTCTATTGATATATCCTCAAGCTCAGAGATTCTTTCTTCAACTGTGTCCAGTCTACCAACAAGCCTATCAAAGGCATTCTTTATTTCTGTTCCCGTGTTATTGTTCTCTAGCATTTTTTTTTGATCTTTCTCAGAATTTCCATCTCTCTGATTTACATTGCCCATTTGTTCTTGCATGCTCTTTAGTTTTTCCCTTAGACCTCTTGACATCTTAATCATAGTTGTCTTAAATTTCTAGTCAGACAACTCCAAAATCTCTGCCATGTCTGGTTCTGATTCTTGCTGTCTCTTCAAAAAGGTTTTCTTTTTACTTTCAGTATGTCTTATAATTTTTTCCTTCATAGCCAGAAATGATGTACTGGGTAAAAGGAACTGCTATAAATAGGCCTTTAGTAATATGATGGTATTGTGTGAGGGAGAGAAAGTATTCTATAGTCCTATGGGTCTCAGGCTCTTAGTGAGCCTATGCCTCTGGACTGTGAACTTTAGATGTGCTTCTCAGTCCCCCTATCCCTCATTGATGGGACAGGATAGCTAGAACAGCTGAAGTTGGGTATTTCCCTTCCCCCAGGTCAATTGGGCTCTGATAATGCCCCAGCAGGTTAGACTCTGGTTACTAGTTTCCCCTAAAAGCAGACTTTCTTAAGAAAAACAGAGTGCTCTGCTGTATTTCAAAATGGTTTCCTTTCCCCTCCCCATGCTGCAAGCACAAAAGTTTTATTCTCCAATATTCACTGTGAGAACCTAATTGAGCTCCTGAAGTAAAACTCACAAAAGAGTGTGTGCCCTCAGTCACTGGGTCCCTCTGGAGTTTTTCTCTCTCAGAATTGCTGATGCTGAGCCTCCTGTCAGTTATAGTTCAGGTTTTTCTTACCATAACACTTGTTCCCAAGGAGATTTATTGTTGTGGATTTCTGTTCCAGCTGGCCACAATTCTCTGCATTTGCCTATTGGTCTCTCCAATTTTGGGGACAGCAGTTTGCCCTATGACCCCATCTTTCTGACAGATCTAAGAAGAGTTGTTGATTTTTCAACTTTTTACTTGGTGTTAGGATAAAGTGGATACTTCTAGCTTCTTACATGCTGGACCAGAAAGGCATATCCTTAAAATACAATTTTTTTTAATACAAAGTCAGGTAGCAATCTCTTTATATTATTATAACTAATTGTCCAATCAGCACTAGTTCAATATATACTTAACCCAGTTATTTGCAATACCCTCTTTATCATATATTAACTTATCACTTAGGTGTAAATCTTTCCATAAGTCTGTTGATCCCTGACTCAATACAAGACTGTCTTCTTGATTAATAGTTTTATAATTAGCTCTGTTACTAGGTAGGAAAATTTCCAACTTTTCCATCAAATTTTTTCTTGGCTCTACTTGGAATAGTTTCCTGAAACATCCAATTTTGGTTTGACTGAAATTGCATAGAATTTATATATCAAATCAGATAACTGAAATTTTATGTTATGAGTCTTTCCATCCAAGAACATGGTATATATCTCAATTTAGTTATTCTTTTATATAGCTTTCAGTATTATATTTATAATCTATAAATATACTACTTATATTTTGTTAGATTTATTCCTACATATTTAAAGTTTTTGTTGCTATTGTGAAAAGAATTTTTGTTACATTTCTTATTTAGTAATTCCTGGAATACTGGAAGAGTATTAATATCTAATGTTATACAGCAGTCTTGCTGAATTTATGTTAATTTTAATTGATTGTCTATAGATGCTGTAGAGTTTCCTGAACAATCATATTGTCTGAAACAGAAGACAACTGTATATCATCCTTTCCAATTATTAGATTTATTATTTCTTGTTCTTGCCTTATTGCATTGGGCTCAGTACTATGTCCAATAGAAGTAGTGACAGTGGGCATCCTTCTCTTGTATCTTAACTTAATGAAAATACTTTAAAAATTTCACCATTAAACAATATCTGTGCTGTGCAGTTTTCTTTTGTTGTTTTTTTTTGTGTTTTTTTTTTGCGGTACGTGGGCCTCTCACTGCTGTGGCCTCTCCCGTTACGGACGGAGCACAGGCTCTGGACGCGCAGGCTCAGCGGCCATGGCTCACGGGCCCAGCCGCTCCGCGGCATGTGGGATCTTCCTGGACCGGGGCACGAACCCGCGTCCCCTGCATCGGCAGGCGGACTCTCAACCACTGTGCCACCAGGGAAGCCCTGCTGTGCAGTTTTGATAGATACAGTTTAAAAGTTAATTTGCTCAGATTTTTTTCTTATTATAAATGGTTAATTATATTAAATGTTTTACATCTCTCAAGATAACCATGGAATTTTTCCTCTTCCATTATTTAATACAGAGCTTTAATTAATAGATTTGTTTCTTATTTGGTGGTACGCTTGCACTCCTAGAATAAACTGCATTTGGTCTCTTCTTTCATTGTGCTTGTCTAGTTTGAATTGCAAGGGTATATTGGTCTTATAGCAGGAGTTGGGTAGCCTTCTTTTCTGTTATCTGAAGTACTGTGTGTGGGTGTGGGGAGAGAAAGAGAGAGAAAAAGAGTAAGAGAGAAAGAGAGAAAATCTAGTACTTGAAAATTTGATAAAATGTATTTGTAAACCTCTCTGGACCTGTTGTCTTTTTCAGAAGTTAGTGATAGTAGATGTGAAAGAATATTGATATCCAACTTGATTTTTTAAAGATTATACATCACTATTTATTTCCTAAGTGTATCTTCTGAGAACTCAGAAAAGATACTAAATAAAGGAAGCAAAAACTTCTACAGACATCACAGAAGCTCAAATGGTATTATGTAGTGTTTGGCATACCCACTAATGTAACACAGAAACAACCTGTAAACATGAGTCCTTTACTGTGACATGTTGGTGGTATGGGAGTTGGGGAGGGAGATACTGGTGGTGGTGGTGGGGACACATTACCTATAAACTGAAAGTCAACTTTCACTTCAGTTTGGTTTATTTACTGTGACACATTAGCAAAACTATAGACATAATTATCAATATGGTACAAAATTTCTTCTACTAAGTACTTAAATGTCAAATGAGAAATTTCATACTCAAGTTTTTTTGATATGCAAATTCAAAAGAGCTTAATTCTTCCTGGAGCCATAAAGCCTGGAGCCACTGTAGCCTAGAGCAAGCTTTTTTCACTATTGCTATTGCCCTCAAGGTTACAAAAATTGCTGCTCTTTTTGCACTTGACTAAAGCTGGCAATGTGAATAAACAGTAGTACATTAGATGATTGCTTACAGATGTAAGGAAACTACTCTTTCTGGAAAATTGAAAACATTGAGAACGTCAAAGCAAGGCCACCCAACAGCCATCACAATCAATTGCTGGAGAATTGCTAAGTTTTACTTTATCTAACACCACAGTCCTTAAAAACTAAATATTCCAAATGCAAATAGCTAAAACTTTAAAGCCCCTTGAAATCTAAGACCCTAAGCAATGTTTATCAAAGCATGTTCCAGGAACCATCTCTGTCAACACATTTGACCTAGTATTAAAAATGCAGATTTCTTGGCCTGCATCCCTCTCCCCAATCCATGAAATCAGAAACTGTTGAGAGCTGTCAAGATTCTGCATTTTTAATGTTTCCATTTCCCCCACCACTCCTTTCCAGTAATTTTTGTGCACAGCAAGGCATTAGAAAATCTTCCTTAAAGGATGTTTAATCAGTTAACACCATCATCAACTAAAAGTAATTTATCATATCCTTCACTAGAGATATTTAGAAAGGCTTAAGTCCCACCTTCAAAAAAACGTATTCTTTATTTTTTTAAAAAAGAGATGGGTATAATTTATGGAGACTTTCTATTTTATAAAATTTGTATTATGAGCATACATTGAGTTTATCTAATTGATGTATTTCTGAAGTTATGTGGAGTAATTTTTATTTGTATTTTGAATCATATTTTTATAAAAATTATATAAATATGCATTTCATAATTTGATTTCATTTAAAGTGAGGTACAGTTGTGTTTGTTTTTTCTTTCGGAAATATCAGCTAAAGCAATACTATATGATGTATGTTTCAAGAGCGAATGGGAAACCAATAGAAGTTTTAATAGAAAATGTGAACAAATGAAGAGTAATACAGTTTACTTCAAAATCACCAAGGAAAATTTAAGAGAACAACTAAAGGAAGTCTTCTACAATTTGATTTACTGATAAAACACTTTAAATGGACACATAATTAAGGTGGATGAAAACAAGGTAGAAGGGTTGTTTATCAAAATATCAATATTTTGATAAAAGGATGAGATGACTGAAATAATGAATCTGAAGACAGTTCCAGTCATCTCAGATTAAAGGAAAGAAAGACAAATGATGGGGAAGATGGTGGGAGATGGTTTAGTCAAAACAAAACATTGCCAAACCTGCTATAGACATTCATTCATTTAGTTATAGTCATTTAGTTATGCTGATGACTTTTTCTAAGTTGTCTAACTTATGAACATTTTATTCTTTTCCCCAAAGGAAATCTCTTAGTTATAACATTTGTTAGCTACTTTGGAGCCAAACTTCACAGGCCAAAAATAATTGGAGCAGGGTGCCTAATCATGGGCGTTGGAACATTGCTCATTGCAATGCCTCATTTCTTCATGGAGCAGTAAGTCTAAAGCAAACATCTTTTTCTTGCCTTAACAAACAACTGCATGATGATTACAATTAATTATTTAAATTTAAGAAAATAACTCCTGTCTTAAACCATGATAATTTATATCTTATTTTTATTACATCCACTTTGGGCAAAATTTCAAAATGCTAACAATTTCACTTATGATTTAATAATCTGTAAAAATTTTTTTTCAATATACTATGTATTTATGTCAACAAAATTTAAAGGGAAAATTTCACTATTATGCCTTCTTTCAAATGCTTTAACTTAGATGTGGAGGCAAAATATATAAGTAAAGAGAAAGTAATAAATTATGTGGTAAATGTCAAATGAGTGTCAAAGGGGTAATAAATGAATGCTACAGACAGTATGCTGGATCATGGTACAATTGACTGGCAGATCATTGACTTAGGGATACATGACCAACTGAAATAACTATACGATGTTCAAATATTATCTCATAGAACTTTCTCAGTGGAAGTGGGGGTGCTTATATTCTTTAACCCTGAAGTTTACTGTTGATACTTTTGTTAGTTCTTGCATACAACTTTAGTATTTCCAAAGATTTTGTCGTATCATTTCACCTTTACAACAACCTGTGAGGCAGGAGAGCATATTTTATCTTTTTTAAATTTTAGAGCTAAGGACCATGACCTAGAGAGTCTGGTGACCTTCTCGGGGTTAGGTGTCTTCTAATTATAGAACTGGATTCTTAAAACCAGCATTAGGACTTCTTCACACATATATATGTTGCTTCTCCTCTATGGTCGCCCATTGTCTACTGAGCCAAGTGACTACCAAGAGGTTTTAAAGCAAGAGAATGTTTTAGGAAATTATATATCAAGTAATTCTTTGATGACTGTCCACTCTAGACCATCATACCATGACATTTGAGATCTGGAGAGACTTAGAAATGATCTGGTCCAAACTTTTTCTTGGATTCCCAGGTCACTTATATAATTTGATTTTGACTTCTGTGTCCAATCTGTAAAGATCACAGAATCCTCTGTGTGGGATCTTTCCTACCTATTTGGGTGGTTTCTCTGGCCCCTTTGTCTTTACACGAAGAGGGATCTGTGGCTTCAAGACTTCTGCCTACTCTTTGGACACCTATCTGGCATCCTTTCCACAGGGCAGAAGTTTCCTTAGATCACTGAGGTTATGCAAAGGTGTTATATGTGGCCAGTGGGTAAGGAGGAGACAAAGGAGAAGGCTGAGGAAAAGGGTCTCCAATCCACCTAACTCCTGACTGATCCATAGCTGTGTTATGTGTTCTAGTCATTGAACTTCCATGCAACAGTTCGCTCAGAGTGGGGGAAAAGAGTTCCACTACTAAAAATATTAAAATTTCAAAGTAGGTTCAGAGGCTAGATAAATCCTTGACCCTTGACCTAACTCATTCTGCAGTGCATCAGTAGCTCTTCTACATGAATTTGGGCATGTCATCTAACCTTCCTAGGCCTCAGTTTATAATACCTTAAAATAGGTATTACAGGTATTAAAAATAATACTTAGCTTGTAATGTTGTTGCAAATATTAAATGGAATGACACAGGTAAAATGCTTACCAAGTTTCCTGACATAACTAGGAGTTGTGTCATTCTTGTTGTGTGTTGTTTTCAACCCTCCTCAGATAATTAAGCCAGCTGGTTTCAACCAGAGATAGCAATGAGTTGTCTCAAAGGTGTTGCATTGAGATTAATAATAGTGTTACTTCAAGTTGATGACAAATATAACGTACTAATAAAGAAAACCAGAAGGAGAAGTATAGCTAAGAGAAGTCAGACAGGCTAGTGCTGACAAAGGGTGCCAAACAAACACAGATTCTTATCAACCACCTTTTATATGTTGAAAGATATATTTGTTCATTTATTATTTAGTGTCTGCCATTTGTCTGGTACTGTGCCAGGTAATGGGGAAAAAACAAAATGAAATAAAACAAAAAAAAACCCCATGCACAGTTCTTTCCTTCATGAAGTTTGCTGTCTACTGAGGATTACTACAATAACTTCTTTCCAACCTTTCACAGCATTAGTCACTAACTGGGTACTTATCCAAAATGTAATTTTTGTTCTGTCAATGAGGAGTGTACTCTGTCTGCCTAGCAGACATACCCTCAATGTGCAACTAAACATAATATTAATTATAGATATCAATTATTGAGGGACTACCCCCAACAGACTGTGTTCAGCCTTATGTGTGTTAGTTCACCTAACTCATGAATTTTTTTAACATCTTTATTGGAGTATAATTGCTTTACAATGGTGTTAGTTTCTGCTTTATAACAAAGTGAATCAGTTATACATATACATATGTCCCCATATCTCTTCCCTCTTGCATCTCCCTCCCTCCCACCCTCCCTATCCCACCCCTCTAGGCAGTCACAAAGCACTGAGCTGATCTCCCTGTGCTATGTGGCTGCTTCCCACTACCTATTTTACGCATCTAACTCATGAATTTAATAAATATGTATTGATCATTGTTCTAGGTAACGGGGATAGAATAGTGACAAAAATCTCTGCTCTCATGGATCTTACTAGGAAGAGACAGATAATAAATAAACAGACAAATAATGAGATATGCCAGAAATGTTAAGTGCTACAGAGAAAAATAACCCAGGGAGACATATAAGAGTGTGCAGAGCGTTGCAGTTTAAAGTAGGGTTTTCAGGGGATGGCTCACTGAGATGGTGACCTTTGTGAAGGGCTGAAAGAGATGAGGAGACAGCCATACAGACATCTGGGGAAGAAGATTCCAGGCTAAATGAACAGTGAATGGGACATTCCTGCAGGAGGAGGGAGTCAGGCATGTGGTCTACTGCAGGGATGAGCAAGGGGACAGTGTGAGGGGGTACAGAGGAGACGTCAAGGTTGTATCTCAAACTCTGATGGACACTGGAATCACCGGAGGCTCTTGGTAAAATGTAGATTCTGATTCAGTAGCTCTGGGGTTGTACAAATTAGCATGTACAAATCTCAGCCTGTTGCTCAGATATAAAAGAAATATATTTTTCCCCCAAACTCAACTTGATTTCTGCGTTCAGCCCCTTTTCATCAGAATGGCAAAAACGTAATCTCAGTCAATTTGTCCCTAACCTCTATCCATGTTCCCAGGGGTTGCTTACATTGCAGGGAGCTTTACATGATAGTAAAGGAGAAGATTGTGGGAGGGGAGGTCTTGGTGTTATCAGTAGTCCTCTGTCAGCTGATGCTGCTGGTCTGCAGACCACACCTCGGGTAGTAAGGACACAGATCATTGCAAAGACTTTACCTCCTCAGAATGGGATGGGAAGACAGAGGAGAGTTTTGAGCAGAATGGCACAATCTGACTTTTTTTTTTTTTTACGGTACGCGGGCCTCTCACTGTTGTGGCGTCTCCCGTCGCGGAGCACAGGCTCCGGATGCGCAGGCTCAGCGGCCATGGCTCACGGGCTTAGTTGCTCCGCAGCACATGGGATCTTCCCGGACCGGGGCACGAACCCGTGTCCCCTGCATCGGCAGGCGGACTCTCAACCACTGCGCCACCAGGGAAGCCCCCTGCCATATTTTTAAAGGGACACAGTGACTACAGATTGGGAAAATAACTCCGGAGGGGCAAATGGGAAAGCAGAGAGACTATTTAGGAGGCTACTGTAGAACTTCACGCATATTGTCAGTCGGGGTTGGAAGCCAGGTCAGAACTAATATCCCTGATTTAAAATCATTTATACCATTGGTCCCCTGTTCAATTGTTTGTCTCATCCAATAGAACCTAAATAGGCACAGACCATATCTATAATCCCCATTTTACAACTAAGGAAAACGAAATTTGGAAAGGTTAATTGCTTTTTCTCAGTGTCATAGATAGTAATTAGTGACACAGGCGGCACTTACATAAAATTCTATTTATTCAAAATCTAAATAATTATGCGTGCAGCAGTTGCCTTTTGATAGATTAAACTGAAAGCTCAAGTAATTAAAAATTTTCAAAATACTACATAATTGCTATTAACAGTCATCTTAAAGAGTCTTTAGGCATTATAATAGTCTCTGGTATTATATTTAAAATTATATTTACCATGATTTTAATACTAAATGCTCTCCTCTGTAGCTAGAAATTAAAAAACAGTTATCCTCATTAAGTGGTTCTTAACCAATTTTGGTCAAGGACCCATTTTGATAAAAGTGACAAAAACTATGAACCTCTTCCCTTAAATACTCACATACATACAAAAATGTTCTTACTTTTCCAGTGGGGTTCATAGACCCATTGAGGTGTAGGTTATGCAACACTGATAATAAGGTAACTGACTTATCAATCTGAATATATTAGTAACTCAATACATCTTGTCCCTATCACGCTGAATAGGTTTTTACTATTGATATTTCAAACATCACTATGATTATTAGCCTTTAGTCACATAGTGCCTGAACAAAATGAGAATCAAGGTGATGTGATGTCCTTGTATCAGGTACCTCTACTCTGAAGGGTGCATGTAGGGCAAAGAAATTGGCTCCTCAAGGATAATTTGAGAGGGAGTATGGCACTGGGGGGCCGTAGATAGAATGATCGCAACCCTACCATTCGGCACTGGCTCTTCAATCCAGCTGCTATGGTAACCTTATAAACAGAGGAAAGGGTGAAATTAGAAATAACTTAGAGCCAGATTAATAAACTGAAGAGGAAAAGGATACCATCTAGAAAAATGGTTCAAAAAGCCCATGTATCATGATCAGTTCTCTAGAAACCACATTTCAGGTGTTCTACTACATTTACAACTCTAAGTACAGTGTGCCAACGGCCATGATTGTTAAATTATTGCTTTTAGAGATAATCATGATTTTATGAAAGGTTGGATATTTTTTCACCAATCGAGTAGGTGATTACAGTCATTATTTTATATTAAAATGAGCCTCTCTAAATCATTCTTTTATTTTCTTTCATGACACTGGGTAATTGGTTCAAATATGGTGTAATATCTGTGAACTAAATGCTGGTTTGGTTTAGTGATTCAGATTCTGCAAGAGCTATAAACTCAACCAGGTCCCCTACTGAGTCAAGTAGTACACATACAATATTTTTAGCATGCTGTTAAATGAGCTCGTAGTAAAGAAAATGCTTTTTTTATACAGGTACAGATATGAAAGGTATTCTCCCTTCTCCAATTCCACTTTCAGCATCTCTCCATGTTTCCTGGGGTCAAACAGTCCATTACCAATCTCAGTTATGGAAAAATCACAATCCAAAATAAAGAATGGTAAGATGATTATTTTTTACTTGACTAAACAAGCTCTTTTGAAAGACGTTACAGGTGCTTTAATATGAACAAAAAGTATCTATGTGATTTTTTGCTGTCAAAAGCTTTACTACTTAAGTTGAGATATTATAGTGCCATAAAAATTCCTAGAATATAAAGCAGAGATGCGATCCTAAGAAAATATGCAGACAATCAAATATTATGGAAAGATGGGGCATTAATTGCTGGTGACTGAGCAAAGCTTCCAGTGGTTCCAAACAAGGCACGCTGTGAAACAGGGTAAAACTAGTTCAGCATGTACAAACCTCAGCCCGTTGCTCAGATATAAAAGAAATATATTTTTACCCCAAACTCAACTTGATTTCTGCGTTCAGCCCCTTTTCATCAGAATGGCAAAAACGTAATCTCAGTCAATTTGTCCCTAACCTCTATCCATGTTCCCAGGGGTTGCTTACATTGCAGGGAGCTTTACGTTATAGTAAAGGAGAAGATTGTGGGAGGGGAGGTCTTGGTGTTATCAGTAGTCCTCTGTCAGCCTAAATATCTAAAATCCCTCTGGCTACAGAGTTTGTTCATACATGTCATCTTGGGGTCATCTTATGTCCATGTTCGTGTCCTTTTTAGCACAGTGGCTCTCTCTGATGCAAAAGTGAGCATCATGGAAACATGGAAATAATTCTGCTTTCCACACAAGAGAGGATTTGGGGAATTTCATTAGCATATCCAGAATTCCACATGGCTGACCCATACTGCAAAGCAAGGCTATGTGTGGGCCACCCTTGGGAGCATGGGAACCATCTCTTCTGTGTTACTCTAGGCATTGGAAACCCTGTGAAGAGGCAGGGGCAGGGATGCCTAGCTATACTGTGCAGCCATCTCATCTTCAGGATCTTGCTACCTCCCTGAGTTCTTCCTGGCCACAGTGGCACAGGTTCTCTTCACTCATGGAGTCCATGAATCTACCCACAGGTGTCTGCTATGTCTCTGGGGTGCTGCACTGGCAGGTGCTCAAATCCTGTCTCCATAGCCTTTTAGCATAAATATGCTCAACACCTCCTCCCCGCCACCCTCATCTTACTCCCTACCCCTAGGCTGGGGAATCCATTTCTACAGAGGCAGTGTATCACCTTCTTTATATACCTGCTACTCATCTAAATCTTTTACCTACACCATAAAACCTTTTCACTCCCCTAACATCCTCATTAATGCTTCCTTCTGAGATGTCCTTTTCCTGGTCAATGAACCTGAGAAGTCTGGCTGTTTGAATGAAGGGAAGGGCCAAAAGATTAAAAGAAATATTGAAACATGAGGGGTGAAAATGGGGTGATCATGAACATGTAAACAAATGTACCCTGTCATGCTATATGAAAAGAAAGCATTCTAGAAGAAAAAGCGAATGTGAAAAAAGGTAATAGGTAAATTCAGGAGGGCATACAAAAATCAATGGATGAGAACAGAGGGCTTGTTTATAGAAGAATATAATGGACAGTAAGTTTAATTCAGGTCCATATAAAGAGGCAAGGAGATGAGCTGAAGAATTTGGACTTTCACCTGTACACAGTGTAGAGTCACTGAAGATATTTTATTTTGTTCTTGGTTCTGACAGTCAGGGGAGAGACATGGTATAAGTGACAATACAACTAGTCAGGAAATACTTAAGCCTTTAATGTTAAAAAGAGAGGCATAGGGTTTAGGGTGGGGAATGAAAATTTTTTAATGTAAAGAGACGAGTTATTAGGCAGGTCCAGAGTCTAAGACTCACAACTCATCCTTTTCTTTCCTTTAGATGAGATCCTGCTCCCTTAAAGTCATAGATTTATGTGGATATTAGACATAGTGGACACAAGGCTTATCCTAAAGGGGTTCGTGGGGTAAATAGAGGACTCTTCTCAAAAATGCTTTGCGCACAAACCCCATTTCACCCAAATACTCTAGAACAGAGCTCTCCACGGGAACTTCTGTGATGATGGAAATGTTCTGTATCTATACTGTCCAGTACAATAGCTATTAGTTGCACGAGACTACTGAGTACTTGAAATATAGCCAGTGTGACTGAGAAATGGAATTTTAATTTCATGTAATTTTTATTAATTTAAATTTCAATAGCCACATGTGGCTTGTAGTCGCTGTACTGGAATGCACAAAGCTAAGGTGTCTACACTTATCTACAAGACTCCTCTACCAACAAGCATAGAACCTCACAAATGTCAGGGCTGGAACTGACATTGGAATCAATTTTTTTTTTTTTTTTTTGGCGGTACGCAGGCCTCTCACTGTTGAGGCCTCTCCCGTTGTGGAGCACAGGCTCCGGACGCGCAGGCTCAGCGGCCATGGCTCACGGACCCAGCCGCTCCGCGGCATGTGAGATCTTCCCGGACCGGGGAACGAACCCGTGTCCCCTGCATCGGCGGGCGGACTCTCAACCACTGCGCCACCAGGGGAGCCCTGGAATCAATTTTTAAAAAGGAGTCCCCATTATATTTTGGGGAGTGGAATAGAAATCCAGAGAAGATAAGTGAAAAATCCCTGGTCACTTGGCTACATTTCTAGAAGAGGCAGAATCAGAACTAAAAGCAACATGACTACATAGTAATCTTTTCTGTCAGAGTCTGACTCACCTGTACAAAAGCGCTCATCCCAGTTCTTCATAACCCATACTTTACCTTCAAAAATCACTTTCAAGGTTACTAGAGGAGAAGATATCTCCTGCCTCATAGGATTATTAGCAGAATTCAATTTGAAAATGTCTGCAAACCACTTAGCCCAGTGCCTTGCTTTCCACACAAGAGAGGATTTGGGGAATTTCGTTAGCATGTCCAGAATTCCACATGGCTGACCCAGAAGTGGTGATTTCTTTATAGGTGGTTAATATTATTGCTTTTATTAAAGTCACCAAACTCTTCAAAGTATATTTAATTTATTATATGGGAGTAATTATTCTACTTCACATGTTCATATTAAGACATGACTTTTATGAAAGCATTTTAAAATTGTTAGCTTTGAATTTCCCTCTAAAAATACTGTCAAAAGGTTCTTTTTGTTGGAATAGTTATACAACTGAGGCATGTAAGATTTTAACTTTTTATATGAATTTGTTTCTGAAACGTGAGCCCTTAACATGGCCATTCACTATCAAACAATTACAACTGTAGGCAATGATGTTCAAATTTGAAGTATCAACCATATAAAATTTTGAATTTCAGATAAAACTTGTTCAGCAATAAAATTACAAGTGATTTCTGTTGCAAAATAGAAAAGTTTGAAGATTAAGGTGAGAAAAGCCTTGTTCAAATTTTTGTATTTTGTCCCAGACAGGATATTGAATGTTACTGGAGTGTAGAAATTCAAAGAATTCATTATAAATATGAAATAAAAAGAAAGAAAACAAGAAATAAGGGGACAGGAACAAGAAGCAATAGATTTCCTTGTTCTCTGGGGAATTTACACTGCCTAAAATATCTTGCTCAAACTCCTATCAAATTAGGTTTATGGCAAATTTCACTTCTGCATTCTAATGCAACTTTAGGACAACTTGTAGACATGCTGAATAAATGTTTAACTTCGATAGTGATCGAATTTCAACCTCATTTGCTTTCCTTTCAAGAATGTGAAATTGATGCCAGCTCCTCCATGTGGGCTTATGTCTTCCTGGGGAACCTTCTTCGTGGCATTGGAGAAACTCCCATTCAGCCTCTAGGCATCGCCTACCTTGATGATTTCGCTAATGAGGACAATGCGGCTTTCTATATTGGTAATGTCCACCTCATTCATCTTCTTGGGATACAGGGTACCTGGTTTTCTCAACTTCATTCTCAACTAAATAGGGTGTGGAAGGTTTTATACTTCATATCCAACTCCTTTATTCAGTTCGCATTTTTCTGAAGTCCACACTGAGGATTTGGATAGCGAAGGAACTTCAGTTAGAAGGACCTATTGCATTAGGGAAAGAATATCAGATTAAAAGTAAATATCTGTGAGCTCAGCTGCTGTGATATATGACTTGTGCAAGTATCTTCATGGATACAGAAGAAGGACAAGAGCAAGGCCTGAGCCAACCATACGTCTGGACAGGCCCCAGCAGATAAACCAGCAGCTAAAATCACAAAACCCAAAATACAGCAAACTCCAAAGGTAAACGAATGGAAGCAGTATTTATCGAGTGCCTCTTATGTCTCGGAAGCTAAATTTGTTCTGTTTCATACATTAGTCTTGATTTTGGGGGTTCTGACCTTTTGAGAGTCTCACCCTCAGAGACAGAAGGACAAGATTTAAATTCATTGAGGGGGCTGTAGGTAGGTCCATGGTATGGTTCTGCCCTGGCTACTCACACAGAACTCCAGAGGTCTCTGATGATATCCAAGCATGCTGTAGTTTTTTAAAAACAGGGCACCAGTTCTAATGGAAAACTGTAGCATAGATTAGGACCTAGAATTGGAACAGAAGCCCATGGCACATGCTAGGCAATTACTCTGGGGACCAGAGGAAAGATTGCAGCCAAGAGATGCACACAGGCATCAGGGTGTCCCCGTCCTGTCCAGGAGCTCAGAGCCTGCTCACTCTGCTTTGCCCTCTCTTCTATTCTGAAAAGGATCTGGTAACTGCTATTTACTCCTCCAGTTAATTTAAATCACTCTCCCAGGGATATGTGTGTAAGCTCAGTGATGAAATGAAAGGCAGATGGGAGATATTTTTCAAGGAAGAGCAATCTTTCTGGTTACTAGAAATGGTGTCATTTGGGAGATCTGCTCCACCAGCCTGTTAAAGCTGCCCAGGTGGGTCATGAGCGTTCCAGAGGACACCTCTCCCCTCTCCCAAGTCTAGCTCCTTTGCTGGCTGCATAGTTACTGCACTTGCAGATGGTCCCCCAGAAGCTCTGAATGCAAGCACATTTCATTAACATGGAAGAAATCAATTTTAATGTCAAAACAAGTTTTATGTTTAACTGACCATAAAAGGTTTTTGAAAGACTGTCAAAATAGTATAATTCTGATTTTTATCACTAGGGGGAATCTAATCCTAGGGAGTAAAATTTGCTCCATTTGGGGAAATTAACTTCTTCAGAGTCTTAGTGTTACTTTCTTACTAAGAGATAATTAATGCCTTAAAAACGTTCATCCTTCTTCCAACACTGAGGAGGACTTGGTTTCCGATTCAATGAGGCTGAAAAATTGACAAATCTAGCACACTTAAGGGAAGAGTTGAGGAAACATTTTCAGTGACTAACTGAATCTTATGCACATTTCTTGTTTAAAAACGACTTTACAAGAGCAAAGAAATTGCATTTTTTTTTTTTTTTTTGGTGCAGGGTGTGTGCAGACGGTTGCAATTATAGGACCAATCTTTGGCTTCCTGTTAGGCTCATTATGTGCCAAACTGTATGTTGACATTGGCTTTGTAAATCTAGGTAAGGGAGTTTATTTCTATTTATTCATTTACTTTATTTAGTTACTGTAATTTTTTAATAGGAATAGTATAGAAAATATCAAGTTGCCTTTTTATAAAATGACAGGATGGTAGTCTTTCATAAAGTGGAAATAATCCATGGAAAACTTATTACTGATACAATCATCACACATGATTATATGTGTATGGAATATGAAAAATAGGTGGTGATTAGAACCGGATGACCCATAGTTTGTTATTCGGATGTATTAGTTTCCACTTCTGGTCTCCCAGTTCAAAGGCATTCCAGCTTAGTTAAGACTAACAACTGTGGTTACTTGTTGGCTCTTGTTGGTTTCAGGTGAATCAACATTTACTGCAGTCGCATCAATTGACAACATATTTCTGGACTTGTCAGAAAGGCCAAAGGTTGAAAGTCTTCTGGCAACTAAAATTTCCTTATTTAATGTACGAGTCTTTTTTAGTAGAAGGCATATTATAGTGAGACTAACTTTCCTTCTGGGCGAATGCTTGTGGAGGGAATAAATGGAGGCCTCATCTTTCCATAGTTATTAATTTGTTTCTTTCCTTATATAAGATGTAGTCCCTTGACACAGATAAAATTCATCTGGTTTTTTTAAAGACACCCTAGAAAGCAGTTAAAAAACAAGAAAACAAGTTTCATTTTTACAAATTCTGGAATTGCATTGTCATTAGTGTGTATTATAAATGATTATCGTGTGTTAAAAAAGAATGCAAAACTCTTGGGCTAGTTGTTCTTTTTTAATCAAATAAGCTGGAATACACATTCCAAAAATTTTATTCATTTATTCATTATTACTACCAAATTTATTTCACATCTACTCTATCTCAAGTGATGTTCTACCACAGCGAACAAGATATTGGGCTGGCCAAAAAGTTCGCTCGGCTTTTTCTGTAAGATGTCATGGAAAAACCAGAGTGAAATTTTGGCCAACCTAATAGTTGTGTTCCTTTACTTCATGAAGTTTAAAATCTGGTCGTGGAGACTGATATACATAAGAAAGTGTTGGTGTGATGAGTGGTACAGAGAAAAATTGTGAAAGGGAAGCAATGCACATGCAGTGGTAAACTAGTTAAAACACTGTAGTGAGTATAACGTAGTACCAATTGAGCCTAGTTGTCAAAGGATTCTCATAGAATGTTGTAGAGGTAGAGTATAATAATATGTTTCATAGGTTCTTATATAGCAAAAAAAAAGCTTGATTTGGTTAAAAAACTTTGTCAATGCTTACTTTTTAGTCAAATAAGAAATAGTATCAAAAATAAAATTTTATGATGATTAGATATTGATGTTTTAATTACATATACAAATCTTGCTTTGGACCTAGAATAGCTCTGAAGTATTCTCAATTATCATTTAATAAATAACATTCTGAGTGGCTCAGACTAGATTTGGGCCAGAGGGCATAGGGCGTAACTTTTTCTTCCAGTAAAGTCTTAGACAAACATTCAATATGTAAATCAGATGAAAGTGGTACTCATGTGGGGTAGCTGGCAGAAGGTTTGAAGCCCTCATAATTCTTTCTCACATGTTGCTTTTTTCCTGTCATGGGTCCAGACAGAAGCCCAGAGCAGAGTGAGACCCCTTCCAGTATGCAGACTCTATACTTTTAATCAAAGAAACAAAAGGAGAAATAATCATGCTCTGAAAACACCCTCTTTCCTTCAAAAAGCAAGATAACAATAATGTTCAGATTAGAAAAGGTTATCATGTATGAATTATTAGGTATTTTTATGATGTGATAGAGGTAACATTTGGATTTTTTTTTTTAAAAAAGAGGACCCTTCAACACACTAGCTTTGCTGTATATGCTCTTTGGCCACCCTCTCTCTTTTTCAGATCATATAACCATCACCCCAAAGGATCCACAGTGGGTGGGTGCCTGGTGGCTTGGCTATCTAATAGCAGGAAGCATAAGTCTGCTGGCAGCTGTGCCTTTCTGGTATTTACCAAAGAGTCTACCAAGACCCCGGAGCAGAGAGGATTCCAATTCCTCCTCTGAGAAATCGAAGTTTATTACAGATGATCACACAGACTACCAAACACCTCTTGGAGAAAAAGCAAAAATCATGGAAATGGCAAGAGGTGAGCCAGATTCTCCTTGATTTTGAAACATTTTCCATTTTCCTGTTGAAACTTTATAGGCGATCTATAAATAATACCCCTCTCTCCACTTCATGTGTTCAGAAAAAACTGAGAAACTGTACAGGAAGCAGAGATGAAGATTATGAAAAGGTCAGCTTTATTACTGGGAAACTGATTGAAGAACTTGACCCAGAGTCTTGGTAACCTTCTTTGCTGCTGTCCCCACCTTTACACTTCCTCAGTGTAGACCTTGCAACTGCCCCTCCCTGAGAGGGCTGTTTCACATTCACCTGGGTGGACAGAAAAGAGTGAATCTTCAGGGCTTGTGGCCTTTTAACAGATGGCATCCACCCACTTGAAAATGTGCTCCAGTGCATGTGTTCCACTAGTGATCAAAGGAGTGTGGCATACGGCCAAAGGTCAGACATGTTCTAGCGAATACCCTCCACATGGAAAAGGGTGGCCATGAGAAAGACTGGTCCCCCTCAACTGGCCCAGCAATACTGACATTTATAGAAAATCGTCACATTTCTGTTTGGCTGTGTAAAAGAAGAAGGGAGAATGCCAAAGCTCATTTCTAACAATAATTAACTGGAGATAACTTTCATATTCCCTTCTCTGCACCTATGACCCAAGTTTGAAGGAGAGAGACCAGAAAACTCAAGTTCTTAATGTCCTGTCCATGACTCCCAGCTCAATGGTGAGGGAGTATTCTTATCCCTTGTGTCTTTTACCCACATCAGAGGAATCTGTTCCTGTCTGACACTCTAATCTATAATCTAGATTTTATGCCTGTAGAAGTGAGTGCTTATGTCTGGATCTGAGCCTGGCCGGAACTCAGCCCTGACTTGTGCCAATGGCTTAATATCTAGAGTGCGTGTGTGCACCACGCTATAAATGCTCCTCAGAACCATAACAATGAGACTCGGCCTCTAAGCCCTGATGCCACGGCTGTATCTTCTGCCAAGTGTGACACTGTCTTTAATTACTCCATGCTATTTTTGTCTCATAGATTTTCTTCCATCACTGAAGAGTCTTTTTGGAAATCCAGTGTACTTCTCATATTTGTGTGCAAGCGCCGTTCAGTTCAATTCCTTATTTGGCATGGTGACTTACAAACCGAAGTACATTGAGCAACAGTACGGGCAGTCATCCTCTAAGGCCAACTTTGTTATCGGTATGCTTCTCTGTCCTTCTGCTTTCCAATAGGAAATATCAGCTGTGTCTTGTTAATCCTTAGTAATTTAAGAGAAATTGTTCCAATATTTAGACTGAAGGTAACTTGTGGCATTTCAAAAAGTAAGCGAAAAAATCTAGCAGAGTAAAATATTTAGATAGTCTGTGGTACGACTTTGTAGCAAAAATTGTTCAGAACTGTGTGTGAATGACCACGAGAATATCACATAGACCAAATATGCATTTTATTAGGAGATTGTTAGTACTGGATATTTGTCTTTCAAGTGTAGCTGAAACCTCATAACAGTGGCCATTTTACCTGAACAGTTTCTAGGATTACAAAAGGTAAGTATTCAGACAGGTTAAAAGGTGTGCATTGCAAAACAAAGTTTGTGTTTGCTCAGAGTTGAAAGACTTCTCTGATTCCTGGCATTTGGGTTACTTAAAAGGACTGTGTTTCTAGCCCAGCAGGACAGTCAATAAGAGACATATTCAAGGGCAAAAAAAAAAAAAAAAAAAAAGATGATGAATGAAGAAGAACCAGAATCTCCAAATATATAACCACCATCCTATAAGCAACTGGATACTTTAAAACCTGGATTAGCTCCTTTAGTCCACAAAAGTGTTATTTAATGCTACTGTTTCAAAGTATAAAACATATTCTATTCCTTTGGACATGTTCCTTTATGATAGGAGACTCCAATGGCTTAAAATAATTTCTTCTTCATAAAATATTTTAAAAATTGCTCTATTCATCTATCTCTGAAAGAGACCAGGGTGTGTGTGTGTGTGTGAGGAAACAACTGAGCATATTTTGGGATGTATAAATTTCTTATAATAAACCTGGATAATGGGCACTTAGCAGACGCAATTCTAATTGACTCTTTGAACTGCTGTCCTTCCCCTAAATTCTAAATGTGAAGGCTATAATCACTGTTGAATTTTACTTTCAACATTAATTGGTTCCAATTAATTTAATTTTATTATTTAATGGTTGACCTGAAGAAATATTGATATTTTAGCGTTTTTTTTTAAACCCCACACCCCATCCATGCCAATCAAAGCTTTATACTGACTTTACGAAGACTAGAAGAGGAATGAAATTTTGACATTCTTTTTATTTTAACATTTCTTTTGTGTTTAGAGACATAACTTATAAGCAACAGTTAGGTCTACAGACCTTAAATGTATAGCTCAGCTGGATAAATGTTTACATGTGTATTATCTGTGCGGTGGATCATTATCCAGAACACGTAGCACAATTCAGTTCCCCAGAAGGCTCCCTCAAAACTTCTCCTACCCAATGCTCTTCTCCAAGTTAATAACTATTCGGAACTCCACCATTATCGATCAGTCTTGCCTGTTTTTGAACTTTATATAAATGGAGTAAGTTATGTACTCTTTCATAACTAGCTTTTTTCAGTGGAAGTGAAATCTACAAGATTCATTCATGTTACTGCGTGTAGTCGTGGTTTGTTCTTCTCGTCGCTGTGTAATATCCCATTACACAAATATACCACAGTTTATTTGTTTTCTTGTTGATGGACATTTGGATTGTTTACTGCTTTGGGCTATCATAAGTAACACTGCGTGAACATTCCACACATATTTTGGTAGGCAGATTCACCCATTTGTCTTGGCTATATCCCGGAGTAGAATTGCTGGATCATAGGGAATATGTTTCGATCTGGCTGATATTGCCAAAATATTTCATCAAAGAGTCGTGCAAATGTTCACTCCCATTAGAAGTGTAAGAATGCTCCAATTGCTCCATATCCTTCTAATGTTTGGTATTGTCAGTCTTTTTCACTATAACCATTCTTACGGAGTGTGATGGTATCTTATTGTGGCTTAATTTGCATTCATCTGCTGACTAACTATGTTGAGCATTTTTTCCCAGGCTTGTTGGTCATTTCATTATCTTTTGTTAATTCTGTTTGAGTCGTTTGCCCATTTTAATTGGATTGTCAATCTTTTTCTTATTGGTTTGTAGGCGTACTGTATTTTTTCTTGATAGAAGTTCTTTATTGAATATATGTTTTGCAAATATTTTCTCACAGACTTCAATTTGCCTTTTCACTCTTCTTAATTTTAATCAAGTCCAATTTTAATCTTTTCCTCTTTCATTAGTGGTATTTTGAGCCTGTTTTAAGAAATCTTTGTCAAACCCCAAGGTTATGAAAATGTTTTCTTAATATTGCTCCTAGTAGGTAAAAATCCTATACTCTGAAAACTATGAAACATTGATGAAGGAAATTGAAGATGATACAAAAAATGGAAAGATATCCCACACTCTTGGATTGGAAGAATTAAAATTGCCCTTACTACCCAAGGCAATCTATAAGTTTAACGCAATCCCTATCAAAATACCATGACAGGAATAAAGACACAGACCTACTAGAGAATGGGCTTGAGGATATGAGGAGGGGGAAAGGTAAGCTGTGACAAAGCGAGAGAGAGGCATGGACATATATACACTACCAAACATAAGGTAGATAGCTAGTGGGAAGCAGCCACATAGCACAGGGAGACTGGCCCTGTGCTTTGTGACCGCCTGGAGGGGTGAGATAGGGAGGGTGGGAGGGAGGGAGACGCAAGAGGGAAGAGATATGGGAACATATGTATCTGTATAACTGATTCACTTTGTTATAAAGCAGAAACACACCATTGTAAAGCAATTATACTCCAATAAAGATGTAAAATAAAATAAAAACATTGCTCCTAGTAGATTGTTTTAACTTTCACATTTAGGTTATAATCCATTTCAAAGTATTTTTTTCAAAGTATGTTCACATAATACAAAGTATTTTTGTGTTATGTGAAGGAGGTCAACATTCATTTATCAAAATGAAGAGACCATCTTCTCCCCATGAATTGTAGTGAAGAACATACCTTTAAGTATATGTTTATTTCTCATTATTCAACATGTGCATAACACTTAGAGATTTGGGGGCCTTTGATTGCTCCTACTAGAATGATGAATAAGTTCTTTAAAATTTTCCAGTTGAAAAGTTCATTTCATAAAGGAAAATTAAGGGTCTTTGGGGGGGAAGTTACTTAGAAAAGAAATGAAATTACACGTAATCTCATTCCTTTATTAAGTAGATAATAAATGAAATATGTTTTACCTGTAAAATTATCTTTAAGAGTAATTAGCACAGATGAAAGAATGTGAGATTCTGAGAGATTCAATGGCCTGCCCAGTATCATGCCTATGTATCATACATACATACATGCATGATATAGCCAGGAATAACATTATTTCCCCTGAGCTTCTGAGTTGTATTTCCTCACTGGGCATAATTATTTTTGGAAAACTGTCAGGAAGAATCTGATTAATAATTATCTTTTGAATTGTGGCTGATTGATTTCTTTTAATCCATGACCCTACTCTGTATACTGAAATGGACTCTGAGAGCCAAACAAACTCATCATCAGAATTTTTTGAGCCAGCTATTAGAGGTTGCCTGGAACTCTAATTCCTCATAGTTTCTGGCATATCTATAGATAATTCAAGTACTTTTGTGAGAGCTAAGTAAAAAATGTTTAGTAATTCCACGTCATTATAACTAGGATACTTTCCTGAGTGCATTGTAATTTTAAATTATTAAGTATGGGATACAGCAGAGTAAGGGAAGTGGGTAAATTATTCAACATCCCTAACATTTGTTTTGATTTTCCATAGAATGGTGAAAAGAAATGCATCACTGGGTTAAAATAAAGATGAAAAAAGACATATAAAATGGATTGTAAATGCACATAGCTCTCATTCAACAAATATATTTTCTCCCTTTCTTCGCTTTTTCTTTCCTACCCCTCTTTTCTCCTTCAGCTTTTTTCTTTGGATTATGGGAGAATGACCCTTTCTGTAATAAAATATGGGAAAGGCACAAAAAAGACACATTTCCCTTCTCTCAGAGAAAGCATTTGATATGACGTGGAGGAAAGAATAAACAGAAATTTCCCTAAAGTGTTCAAGGGCCGACTGATCCAATGAAAATTTATTTTACTGTACATGTTTTTATATGTTGGTCACATTCTTTCTAAAGTTTAGAAATAGCATTTTCTTGTGTTAATTTTGCAAATAAAATGAAAGAAGAATAAACAACAATAATTTTTCAAAGTCAGGGACTAGAAAGTATGTGATAAAATGGTTTTGTTTTGTTTTTAAAGGGTATGGGCTTCAAAAAAATTTCCATTCCAATTTCTACTGAAAGAAATTTGATTAGACAGCTGAATCTTTCATTTAGGCTTTTCCTATCACTATGAAGTTACATGGACATGATCTTTCCTTTTCCTTCTTAATACACAGATTGCAATTCTTTATTTTTGCTTAATTTCTTGAAATTTTTTGATTAAATAAGATAGTAAGTAGTAGACAAGATACATCAACACTGACTATCATTGACAATGATTATCATTCTCAATTTTTGGAGATGTTACACAGACAAATAAGGAAAAATTAAGAGAACTGTTTGAGAAAAGATGATCATAAGAGAAAGCATTATTATTTTTGTGGCTAAGCTAGCATAGTAAATTTAGAATTGTATTATGATGTGTTCTAGAATTAAGTAAAGTTACAGTAAAAACCTGTGAGGTGATGGAAAACTATCTTAATTTGTGAGGGGAAAAAAAACCCTCTTATTATGCCCAAGAAGGATGGCTAATTTTACTTCTTTGTCTGCACCCAACTGGTTATATGAATATGTAAATTTTTCTTGCATTTTTTTCTCCCTGTAAAGTAAAAATCTTAATACTTATTTCTTCTAACATTAGAGTAATATTGTGAGGGTCCATGATATAACCAAGACTTTTACTTCACTGGGAAAAAAGCTTTAAAAACATCCTAAAGTACTATTATTACTATAGCTCATTACTGTTTCATCCTAACGGCTAAGGCTTTCATGCACCTGTATGGGAATCAAAGTTTCCAGTTTACATCGTAATTCTGCTGAGCATCTCGAAACAGTTTACACATTCCTCATAACTCTTGTTTGGGATAGTAACAAAGAATAGGGTCTTTAACTTGAACAAGTGTGCTGAAATAATAATAGTAATAGTAATTAATAATACTAAAATATACAATAATAAACTATCTTGTAGCTTTCCTGATATTTGGATAAACATAAATATTAAATTCAAGAGAAATCATATAAAATAAACTGAAACAAACTGTAGGTGCTAGGATTAAATTATAGCTAATGTTTCCAGTTGGAATATTTAGATGGTAAAGATTTTATTGGGTTGGCCAAAAAGTTTGTTTGGTTACTGAATACGTCGTTCAATAAAGTTCTTGGTGAAAATGAAAAATGTCTTATTTTTACTTTAAACCAAATGAACTTTTTGACCAACACAGTAGGAGCGACATATTTTATGGTGTGAGTGGGAAAAGTGTGCAATGAAGAAATCAATGTGAAATTTCTACCTCATTAAATGACTCAAAAATACCTAAGATGAAAGAAAAGAAGCTTTGGGAGGCAAGAAGCACATCTCATATGCTGTTCAGGAACTTCGCCATCACATTGGCCCTTCAGGGACAGCTTATAGATCCTAGGGAACTTGAAAGGGAGAATCACGTTGGCAGTATATGTGAAATGTGCTACTAATCTTTTTTGAAATCATGTCATAATTTAGTTGTCTTGAAACAGGAGAGTAACTATTAACTAATTATTAAATATTTCTATATTTCTATAACTTAAATTAACCAAGTAGTTAATAATAAGTCAGAAACTATTGTATAATTTTGTAAAATCCCTTAGAAAGTTTGTGTGAGTGTACTCATATTTCTTTTAGAGATTCACAAAATTTTCTTTTTCCTCAGGGCTCATCAATATACCTGCAGTGGCCTTTGGAATATTCTCTGGGGGGATAGTCATGAAAAAATTCAGAATCAGTGTGTGTGGAGCCGCAAAGCTCTACTTGGGATCATCTGTCCTTGGGTACCTCCTATTCCTTTCCCTTTTTGCATTGGGCTGTGAAAATTCTGATGTGGCAGGACTAACAGTCTCCTACCAAGGGTATGTTCACTCATTAAGTAATCTGAGGAGATTGCCTTGTTTAATCAAATTATTGATAGAGTTTCAAAATAAGATAACTTAATTTTTAAGCATTGTAACTAAGAAAAAGAAGTTAATGTTTTATTATGGGATAGTGGATATTATGGAATAGTGGACAATGCTTATGACATATAAGCTGTTACTGTCACCAAAATCTGTCATTTCCTTTGAATCTGAATGTGTTAGAGAAATATAAAGAATGCCAAATCCACATCTTACTTTAGGGCAGCAACCTGATAGTGGAAAATACAGACCTTGAATTTGGCCTCTGCCCATTCTTAGTGAAGTGACATTGTACGAGTTATTTAATGTAGCCTCAATTTTTGCATTTTAAAAATAGAAATAATAACTGCCTCTTAAGGTTTTGTAAGGCGAGATGATATACACGAAAGTGATTAGTTCTTACCTGGCACAAAATAGATGTGCCACTCATGGAAACAATTGTATTTTTTTTCTTTGAACACCTAGATAACTGGAATGGTCTCTGGGCCACACTTTATAGTCTCTGTTACTCAAATCAAGGGAAATTTCAGGAGAAAATGGCTATGCCTCAACCCAGTGACCCACATTCCAGCTCTCTTTAGCTCTCTGCAGCTGATCACAAGAATATTTATTGATGCTTTCAGACTTATGCCATCCTGCCTGGGGTGGGTGATTAGTTTCCAGGGTCTAAAGGCTGGGTCTTAAAACTACTTCACCCTTCCCCTCCAAGAGTCCTTGCTATCACTCTACCCTGAACCGGAGTTACCAGAGGCAGTTCTCTTCATCCTTCTACCTATCTATACATTATTTGTTTTAAAAAAAATTATTGAGCTGCTACTAGTTGCCAGGCCAGCCTCCCTGATTGTATCTGCCTGACTGCCTAAAATTCTGCCTGTGGTTCAAAGGCCAACACTCCTGACATTATGTTCTGTTTCCTGATGGTTCAGTTGCTTCTTGCTCACTGCTTGCTCTCCAGCTTCCTTCCACATTTACCTATCTGTCTTGTGTTCATGTTCCATCATCTTCACTATCCTGGTTTCCCCTGTTAAGTGAACATCAATTATACTTTTGCCATCTAAAATGTTTGGAAAATTAATGAATGCAAAGTTCATATATCGTTGCTTCTAAGAGTTATCAAAGCAACAGTTAGACTTAATGGAGTGTAGTGTTGCCTTGGTAACAGTGAGCAATGTAGATTAAGAATGTTAGTTGTAGCTGCAAGAAGATTCTGGAGCGAGGAGAAGCCCTGTGCCATCTTTTACTATCCCTAAGATCCTCATGGTGGATGGACAGTGGTAAAGTACTTTATATTTTTCAATTTAGAAAACACCTTAGTTTTATTATCTCACTTCTACCTTCAGATGCCTTTATGAAGTAAGTTTTTTTACCTGCGTTTAAAGGGAACTGAGATTAGAAAGGTCAAGTAACTTCCTCAAAGTATAATGTTCTGTCTACGACATTATGCTATCTTTAAGCCAAAGCAAATATGTAAGTAGACAACAACAGAAAAATTTTGAGATTTACATTAAAAGTATACTCAGATGATAATAAAAGATTAAATATTTTTATACAAAATAATTATTCATTGAATACTAGCCCCTGAAAGCAGTTCATCTCAAAAGACTATAACTATATTGCAATAATGTTATCATTGTTTAAAACTCCTCTTTTGAAATTGCTTTCCATGTCTTTTTAGAATATTCTCAACAGTGGCAAAGATTTAACCTTTAAGAGCAGCTTTGTTATCGGAAGGAGCTAAAGAAAAGGCAACATCCCTGGGGAAATCTCTCCCCTCCCAACATGGCTATTTTGAAAGAAAAATCTCATTTGAGCATAAACATTCTGGCATATTTGATAAAACTCATAATTAAAAATTTAAATAACAACTCTACTGTCAACACATCCTACATAAAACATATATGCAATTAACTTCTGCTTCAAGATTGCCCTAAGTGATAAATTTAATGTACCTTCAGTAATATAAAAGAATTGGCTTTATAAAATAAACATGCTCTCCAGGGGTTTTCCAGAGTTTCTTTGTTCCACAAGGCTGTTTTGATTCTGGACATTAAACAGGAACACTATAGATAAGCTTTAGATATGATAGTGGAAGAAATTTTTCTTCTGCAATGATGAGAATAAGTCTGACGCAAGACAAAAATGTAGAATGCAGAGGCCTGGAAGGGTTCTAATTCTGGGTTTGTCACTAACAAACGTGAATTTGAGCAAATTATCTGCCTACTTTGGACCTGACTTTCCTGATTTGCCCAATGAGAAGTTGGCCTAGATCACACCCACAGTTCTTTCAGCTCTAACCTTCTAAAATCTCAGCCCTACCAGTGTCCATAGTGGCCTGATTCTAGGCTTTCAAAGACACATTTATACTTTCAGATACTACAACACAGTCTCAGTTAAAACTTAATGCCTTAGAGAAGAGAATAAGATGACATATTCCTGGATGACTTCTTAGGAGGCGCAGTTAAATCCCCTTTCATCCTGCTAGAAGACATCTCAAAGGTCTTTTGCTTTTACATTTGAGGTGACAAAGTCCATAGTAGTTCTATGAGATGGAATATTATATAAGTTATTATATTGATATATAATAAGAGTAATGTCATAAATTGCTCTTAAGGTTTACTTTACTTTTCTATCTCATTAGTCTTTTTCATACATCACTGCACAGAAAAATATTAGAAGATTCTAGAGTCAGTAGATGTTAGTAAAAGCCATCAGCCAAGAACTGGATATCATGTGAAGTTGTAAACCTAGAAAGTTAACTTTCAAGAGAAAGCTATTCAATAGTGGATTCACATTTAATGATCAGAAGCTGGCATTTCTGATGACAATTGTGTTCCCCCAAAGCAAACGTTGTTGGCAGTGCCATTTATGTCACCCAAGAACATTGATTTTTGAAAGTATTAGGGTGCTGCCTACTAAGAGGTAATATTTTATACCATTACATTTCTTTTCAGAACCAAACCTGTCTCTTATCATGAACGAGCTCTCTTTTCAGATTGCAACTCAAGATGCAAATGTTCAGAGACAAAATGGGAACCCATGTGTGGTGCAAATGGAATTACATACGCATCGGCTTGCCTTGCTGGTTGTCAAACCTCCACCGGGAGTGGAAAGACTACTGTAAGACATCTTCTCTAAAGTGTGTGACCACAGGCCTGCGACAATGCTTAACTGTACAATCCTATGGGGGCTCAGGGATCAACCTAGGAGCAGACCACACCGGTCGAATCCCTGGCTTTGACTCTGCCCTTGTTCTTTTGTGTGGAGACAGGAAATATAAGCATCGCTAGTAGAACTAGAGTTGTTGGAAGAATTAGCGTCAGAATTAGAATAATGAAATAGGCTGGAGGAACTCTGTAATTATATAATCTAGTTCTCTCATTTTGTTTATAAGGAATGTTAGCTTCAAATGAGAAAGTCTCAGTCACAAGATCATATAATAACATCTGCATTGGGATCCATCTCTCCTGACCCCTGGTCCTTGCAGGTTTTAGAGGACAGGGCAAACAGAGGCCAGTATTAGGAAGTCAAGCCCAAAAGGTCTAGACCCAGGGGTCAGGGGTCCAATTGTGAGGAGGTTGATGGTTCTGGGACAGCTCTGCCTGAGATATCAAGCCAATGTGCGTAATGACTAAAAGAGTAGGTGGCTGGAATGAAGGGTTCCTATAGGGTGTAAGAGGAAGATGAGGTTGGAACTATAGGTAGGAAACCAGTTGTGAATATTATGTACTTCAATCATTAATAGGTTCATCCCTCTAATCACACCTTTACATCCCTGTCCCAAGCAGAGACTCTTCCTTACACTCGTTGTGTATATGGCACAGTGACTGGATGGCTTTATACTTGTGGCTGATGAAATCTGCCTGTATTTGACAGTCCTAGAGGGCTGAAAATTAAACCACACATATATTTACGTATTTTTATCAACTAGATAAGAATGCTTAGGCAAACACTTCTGTAGACAAATTCATCCTTGTTGATTTTCTGTTTATTGTTATTTTCGACATTTTATTCAGAGAAGAAAGGATTGGTCTCTAGCAACAGTGATATAAGACCACCCACCCATCTGAAATCTGAGTTTTCACCTTCCCTTCCTTTTCTTCCTTCTCTCCTTTCCTCCCCCAAGCCCGATCTTTGGCCACTACTCCTTGGCCCAAACTGCTTGAAGGTTTTTCTTTCCTTTTTCTCTTTTACTTTGGATTTACTTTTTTTTTTAATTGAAGTACAGTTATTTACAATGTTGTGTTCATTACTGCTGTATAGCAAGGTGGTTCAGTTATACATATATATACATTCTTTTTAAAAAAATATTCTTTTCCTTTATTATCATAGGATATTGAATATAGTTCCCAGTGCTATAGAGTAGGACCTTGTTGTTTATCCATTCTATATTATAATAGCTTATATATGCTAACCCCAACCTCTCACTCCATCCCTCCCCTAAACCCTTCCCCCTTGGCAACCACCAGTCTGTTCTCTATGTCCGTGATTCTGTTTCTGTTTCATAGATAGGTTCATTTGTGTCACATTTTGGTTCCACATATAAGGGATATCATATGGCATTTCTCTTTCTCTTTCTTACTTACTTCACTTAATATGATAATCTCTAGTTGCACTGGAAGATTTTTCTTAACCAGACTTTCCATTTATTGAAAACACTGCATGCCAGAGACCTGAAGTGTGTGTGCTGGCCATGTAACTCCCTAGAAGAATTGCTCAGCAGAGAAAATAGGAAAGCCATGAGGCCCGGGTAGACTCACCATGTTTGAGGGCATAGGCACCTACGTGTGTGGCTGAAGTAGAGGGAGAGGAGGAAGATCATTGGGTGATGAAATCAGAGTGGGATTCAGGAGCTGCATCATGGATAGTGTGGAAGCCACTATAAGGATTTGGGATTTTATCCAAGTACAATGGGAAGTCATTGGAAGGTTGAGAATAGTGATGCAATCTGACTGCTATTTTTAAAGGCTCACTTGGGTTATTGTGGAAAAGAGAGTAGAAACATGTTGAACATGAAGAGACCATTGCGATAATCAAAGCAAGCAAAAATGGCAGCTTAGACTTAGAAGTGGTAGGGAAGAACATAAGGTACTGTTGGATTTGGTGGGATTTGCTTGGAGATGGTTCTATAGGTTCAATAGTTTGTAGACCATCTGCTCTTTGGATAATGAAATGTTGTCTCTCTAGATTTTGCTTTGCTTGATATATTCTAACACAGAAAAATAAAAATTTCCCCATTGTTTATGAAATAAATGTATACTATAAATTCTTTTAAAATAAATAGTTGCCTTTAATTTTATATACAAGTTACCTCAATAATTGGATTTTTCCCTATTGTGTTACAGATATTTAATAACTGCACCTGTGTGGGAATTGCCACCTCAAAATCAGGAAATTCCTCAGGCATGGTGGGCAGATGTCAAAAAGATAATGGATGCCCCAAAATGTTTCTGTATTTCCTTGTAATTTCAGTCATCACATCCTATACTTTATCTCTAGGTGGGATACCTGGATACATATTGCTTCTGAGGTGAATATTGATTCTCCCTGCCCCAATTTTAACATGACATACTGTGATCATCTATAGCAGTGATTTCAAACTCTGCTCTGTGGAATCATTATGATTCCTTACAGCTCTCTTAGGAAACTTGTTCTACTTTTATGCTTTTCCCACTTTAGGTTTTTATATAGATAATGTGGTTGAACAGCAGTTTTTCTGTTATAATTTATGCTTGAACATTTTTTATTGGCTCTCCTATCCTAGATCTCGATAAAATATATAAGTAAATTCAAATTTTAAAATATTAGTTTTGGGCTTCCCTGGTGGCGCAGTGGTTGAGAGTCCACCTGCCGATGCAGGGGACACGGGTTCGTGCCCCGGTCCGGGAGGATCCCACATGCCACGGAGCGGCTGGGCCCGTGAGCCGTGGCCGCTGAGCCTGCGCGCCCGGAGCCTGTGCTCCGCAACGGGAGAGGCCGCAGCAGTGAGAGGCCCGCGTACTGCGGGGGAAAAAAAAAAAAAAAAAGTTTTGTAACAAGTATTTTCAGTGATAAAATTTTCCTCCTCATTGAATTAGTGTTGCAAGTATTACTGTTAAACAACTGATTGAAATCACCTAAAGATATTACAAATTTTGATAAAATTGTTAAACATGAAAAGTCAAATTTTATTGTAAATCAATCTTTTATGAGATGGATTATGTGATTTTGAAATTAATTCATATATCAAAAGATGGATATTAAGTTTTTCTAAAATGAAACTAATCAAAATATTGCATATAGCTTTAATTTCCCAAAACTTATATTATAGAAATTGATTAGGAAAGATCTACAGAAGATAGGTTCTAACATCCACAAATCTGTTTTTGTAAAAGGGTTTAAGGAGAACATGAGATATTGATGCTTTCAAATGGAAACATGGGTTTGATGGGAAAGCATTGCCCCAGAATTCTCAGACCAGGATCATTCTTCATGGGTACCTATTTCTCCAACATTTGCTTACCTTGTGCCAAGTAGTCACCTGGGCCAAGTGAATAATCAGGCCAATAGAGGAAGAATTTTCCTTACCACCAGTCCCTTAAATGCACCACACTTTATTTTGATGTCAGAAGGAAACGTCATTTGCTTCAAGGGGAACAGTTGTAATTTTTGACTCTTTTAAAGCAGAGACTAAATATTATACATATGAAGAACTTACTACCATGGTTAACACTCAGTAGTTATTATATATCCTGATTATACATCTAAAATCTATAGGCCAATCCATCAGTTAAAGTTATACAGTCATATTAAGGATGGTCTTGTTATTTTAGGTACTTTTGTACTTGACTGGTAAATTCAGGTCCCCACTATTTAGCAAAAACACTTAGCATGTCACAATGATTCTGATTCAACTTGAGTCAATAGGGTCCTGTGCTTTTAGACCAAACCCCACAAAAACTAGTTATAGGTTATTAATCCTTTACTGTGCCTCAAATTCTTATAATTTCTTAGAATTTATTTCCCTGTGAGTCCTTGTTATTTTACTGATTAAATCTGATTTTACTTTAACACCATTTGAATATGTCATGTAAGAGTGATTTACCTTTTAGAAATATTAACTATAAATTCCTCGATACACTGCATATAATGGAACAAGGCTTTTACATAATTTGCTTTCCCTATGCTAGAATACTAGTGGGTTCTCCATAAATGCTACTTGAATTCTAACATCACTTCATGTGTGTTCAGTAGATTATCACTGACATTACTATTTGCTTTAATGTACTATTACACTGTTTTTTTGATTTTATGCTTTTGTTGATTTTAGGTGCATTAAGCCACAACTTAAGTCTTTTGCTTTTGTTGATTTTAGGTGCATTAAGCCACAACTTAAGTCTTTTGCCCTGGGTATCTACACCTTAGCAGTAAGAGTTCTTGGTAAGTATAATCTATGCTTTAATTATGGTAGCCATTACAAGTGTATTTTGAATAATTTTCTAAATATTTTTACAGAATTATGACACATAACTAAATGATGTCAGTAGTAGATCCCTGTTCTTTTAATCTTCTTCCCTCCTTCATATCTTTCTTCCCTCCCTCTTTTCCTTGACTACTCTCTTCCTTTTTTTCAGAAATACTGAGAACCAATGCTGTACCCATGATAAAGTGATCTTATAAGAGTAGTGACATTTTTTAGCAATCTTGTCTCTTCTAGCATGGGTCTAGTGTCAAAAAATCCATTGCTGTTATAAAAGAGCCCTCTGAGAGGAAAGCAAAAATTGAATCAGTAAGAAAAGCTGAAGTCTAAATATAATTTTTTAAGTTATTAGATGGAAGGAATTCTTTTGAGCTACTCTCAATACTAGGATATATCATTGGTAGAAAGATAAGATAATTCAAACAATCAAAGTGTGGTTTTGAATTCACAATTTGTTAAATGTAATAGGAATGGTTTCTTCTGACTACCAGACTTTTCAATATTCATTAGTTAAAATCCATAAAAAACAGAGTGATTAAGTTAGATGAGGTTTTTGTCCTTAAAGAGTTTATATTATAAAGAAGATAGTAAAACCATTGTAAATGTTCCTCTGTAACTTGACAGAGAGGAACTACCTGGAAGAAAAACAAATTCAGAACTTTAAATAAATGTGGTTTACATAAATCTTGATATAAAAATGGATATACGTGAAGATCGAATATAATCCTGATAAAATTGGGAAAACAACAAAAATGGAGGTTTATGCCATCATGTCTGGCTCTAATTCTACAATATAAAAACAGAGATTATCTAGAAAAAAGGCTATTGAGTCTGAAGTACAACCCTGGCTGTAATTAGTCTATCTACCTCCCTTTGAGAACACAGATACAACCTACAGTGTGAAAAAGATCTCAAGTAAAAGAAATAATTCATAAAGTTGATTCCATAAAAATGAAAATATACTTAGTACTGTATGATACCATTTATATGTGGAATCTAAAAAATACAGCAAACTAGCGAATATAACCCAAAAAAAGTAGACTCACAGATATAGAGAACAAACTAGTGGTTACCAGTGGTGGGGGGGGGCAATATAGGGGTGAGGGAGTGGTAGATACAAACTACCGGGTATAAGATGGGCTCAAGGATATATTATACAACATGGGGAATATAGCCAATATTTTATAAATGGAAAGTAACCTTCAAAATTGTATAAAAAAATATATATATATATACTTGAAAATGACAAAAATATCATAAAGCAAACGACAAACTACATACTATTTTTTTTCAATTTATGTAACAGACAGGTGGCTAATATCCCTATTATAAGGAGAATGCCTAAGTACTGAGAACAAAAAGATCAACACCCTAAGAGAAAATGGGGTAAAAGATATAAACAACCATTTCATGGAAAAATAAATATAAATACCTCTTAATATATAACAAGATGGTAAAGACCCCTCATAATAAGAAGAGTACAAATTAAAACTACACTGATACTGATTCTTACTTATCAGATAGGCAAATTACCAAATGTTGTTTGTCATGTATTACAATACAAACAGAAAATCGATACACTTACACACTGCTGTTGTGAAAATTATACTATTTCTGGAGAGGGATATTTGGCAATAACTAACAAAATTACATATAGACTTACTTATCTTTTGACCTAGCAATCCCACTTCTAGGAATTGATGTCAAAAATGTGCTAGCAAAAGTATGAAGTAAGTCTAATCTTATGGATGTTCAATCACTGTGACATTAGTTATAATAGTAAAAGACTACAAGCAGTCTAAATGTACATCAGTAGGAGACTGGTTAAATCAACTATAGTAAACCCACATAATAGAAAACTATGCAGCTGTAAGGACAAATGGGGAAAATCTCTCTCTAATGTTACCAAGTATATTAGTCAGTACTGGGTGTCATAACAAAACACCCTGGATTGAGGGGCTTAAACAACAGGAAGTTATTTTCTCATAGTTCTGAAAGCTGTAAAGTCCAAGATCAATGTGCCAATAGGGTTGGTGTCTGGTGAGACCTCTCTTCCTTATTTGCAGATGGCCATTTTCCCACTGTTCATACCCTGGATCTTTTCTCAGTGCACAGAGAGAGAGAGACCTTTGGTGTCTCTTCCTCTTCTTATAAGGACACCATTCCTATCAGATTGGGGCCCCACCCTTATGACCTCATTTAACCTTAATTATCTTCTTACTTTTTCCACATGCAATCACATTGGGAGTTAGGGCTACAACATATGAATTTTGGAGGGACACAATTCATATCAAGTGATCTCCAGTATATGCTTTTAAGTGAAAGAAAGCAAAATGTAGAACCATGTATATAGTGATGCATTTGGTGTAAGTATAGAAAGGTGGAAATATTATACACACACACACAGAGGTATTTGCTCTTATTAACAAAAAGAAACAATGGAAGCATAAACTAAAAACTAATACTATTTGTATAAAAACTTTACCTGTTAGGGAAGAAAGGAAAAAGGGGAGAGAAAACAGGATGGAAATGAGATTTTGTAAATGTAACTGTTGTATAATTTTTAATTTGAAAGCATGCAAAAATTTTATATAATTTAAAATAATTAAATTAACAGAAACAAAGAAATTCTTAAAACAAACCAAAACTAACTCTATATTATATGGGTGACATAACCATACAGAAAAAAACTTTAAACTACATGGAAAACAGAATTATTACCAAATCCCCATTGCTTCAGTACATTTTATGGTCTTGTCATTAATACTAACTTTGGCATTGTTATGTTAAAACTATTGTGTATTTTCAGGTTAAAGTAAATAAGATATTATGTTAATATCATTAGGAATCAATATTTTCAGCATAATAGAAAAGCGATAAAAGCATAAAATATTTAAGTAAAACTCATTCTTAATTTAAACTTAAAATGTTAATATGAACTCATATAGCTTTATTTTAAAATAATGTGTATCTTATAACTCTGTCTCCTGAAAAATCTAGAATCTATTTAACCCAGGAGAAATGAGCACCCATAGCAATGAATCTGTGCTATCTAAATATCATTCCTCAATAAAGAAACCACAGCACCTTGGAGAACTGACCAAGGTCTAGGGTAGAAAATGCATAAGATGATTGTGGGACAACTTTTGTGCAAGAAAGTGAGAAAGCTATCAAAGGGATATGTCAAAAGGACACAGGACCAATTTGAGGAGCTTGGCCTAAGGTGAGATAACTTGAAAATAATATACATAATATAAACAATATTATTATATTAATATATAACATAACTAATCATTATAATATCTGCCATGTCTTGAAATACAGTGAATATATAAAAAGACGTAAATCTGTAATGATACCTAAATAATTTTGGAGAATACTAGGGCATCAATTCATTATTTTTAAAACTGATAAATGGAAAGAATTGAGCATTTATCCTGCCTTCCTTCTATATTTCCTTCGAAATAAACTATACTTCGAAGTAATCAAATAGTCATGAAGGAAAATTCTCTTTTATAGAAAAATCCTAAATAATTTTACACAAGGAATAATATAATTTTTAACCATCTGTTTTGCAACCTCATCAACATTTGCTGAGAGCTATAGGTGAAAATGGATGAAAAACTTCATAATGGAGGGCATAGCCTGAGTCTCAGATCCATTTTAACATTACAAAGAGTGGCAAGTAGACAGCATGTGACTTCTGCCAGAACACACAGAACCACCTGTGCCTTGTTCCTGCCAGAGTCTATGCAGGAGCTAACTACCAGGTTATTGGAGAAATGAAGGATAGGAGAACAAAGTAAATGACGTCATGAAGAAGCAATCAGTCAAATCCAGACTGTGGCATGTTCTACAGGACAAATGTCTTCAAAAGTCATTAGTATGAAAAAAGAAAGTTGGAGAAGAAGCTGATATAAAGAGCCATCAACTAAATTTTTTTAAATAGATCTTTACTGGAGTATAATTGCTTCACAATACTGTGTTAGTTTCTGTTGCACAACAAAGCGAATCAGCCGTATGCATACACATGCCCATGGCCCCTCCCTCTTGAGCCTCCCTCCCATCCTCCCTATCCCACCCCTCTAGGTCATCTCAAAGCACAGAGCTGATCTCCCTGTGCTATGCTGCTGCTTCCCACCAGCCAACTATTTTACATTCAGTAGTGTACATATGTCAATGCTACTCTCACTTCGCCCCAGCTTCGCCCTCCCACCCCATGTCAAGTCCATTCTCTATGTCTACCTCTTTATTCCTGCCTACCTGGTTTGAATCCTGATTAGAATGATCCAACTCTAAAACAATGCTTTGAAGACATTCAGAAAAGTTTGAATGTGGATTTTTGATAGGATTAAAGAAATTATAAAATGTGTCATGTGTTAAATGGCAGAGTGATATATTTTTTAAAATGTCAGAGATGATTTCTGAAATACATATAAGGAGAATGACGTGATATCTGAGGTATCTCTTAAAATATTAAAAAAAAAAGTTTCTGGATGCACGTTGGGTTGTGGGACTGGAGAGAGATAACACAGGGGTGGCAAAATATTGATATCAATAATTGTTAAAGTTAGTGACGGTACATGAGGTTGTATTACATCATCCTCTCTAATTCTGTGAATGTCTGAATTTCCCATTATGAAAAATTTAAAACATACAGAAGAAGGCAAGCATTTGAATCTTGAGGAACATCTTCACGTTATTAAGAGCAATGTAAAGTTAGTTATCACCTAAATGTTTTTCAGTGGCAAATAATCTATTTAGATGGACAATGTATATAAAGAGAATTTTTATTTAAGATACCAAATAATCTAAACTGACTGTTAGATATCTTTATCTATGTGATCTTCTTGCTTACAGGATTTTATGCAAAATCGGGTCAGTTAGCTCTTTTTTGAATCTGGAATTCTTCTCATCCTGGTACAGAAAGGGAGAGACCCTTGCAAATATTTTCCTTTGTAAATGTACATCTTCCTTACAAAAAGGAAACTTATGCTATGTCTTCAGAGCTTCTCCTATGACTTCTGTTTCTCAAAATTATCAGCTCAAAATAATCTTTATACCAGAGGCATATTTTGGGGTGACATATTCTGGTTTTCTACAGATGCCCTGTCATCTCCAAAGCAGTGAATTTTGGACTGACTGTGTTTTCTGAGAATCATTAATTATAGGCTAACCAAAAAGATATGTGTATATTTTTAGTAGCAATTATTTGTTTTTCTCACAGCAGGAATCCCAGCTCCCGTATATTTTGGAGTTTTGATTGATACTTCATGCCTCAAATGGGGATTTAAAAGATGTGGAAGTAGAGGATCCTGCAGATTATATGACTCAAATGCTTTTAGGTACCGTATCAAACTCATTCCCACATCTCACGGCTACCACATCCCAGGTTTGCACAATGCAATTGGCACTAATAATCCTCATGTAGTTTCATTGCTTGTAAGGAAAAGGAGAGTCTAATCAAGAAGTTTTTTCTGGGGCTTCCCTGGTGGCGCAGTGGTTAAGAATCCACCTGCCAATGCAGGGGACACGGGTTCGAGCCCTGGCCCGGGCAGATCCCACATGCTGTGGAGCAACTAAGCCCGTGTGCCACAACTACTGAAGCCCGCGTGCGCCGTGCTCTGCAATAAGAGAAGCCACTACAATGAGAAGCCTGCGCACCACAACGAAGACCCAACGCAGCCAAAAATGAAAATAAATAAAATAAATTTAAAAAAAAAGTTTGTTCTGTTTTATAGAATAATTCTATTATTATCTGATTATTTGGCTAGATCTTTTGTTTTTCCCCCATTCTTAATCTTGACTCCCATTTTAAGTGAGTAATCATTTAAAAAAATATGACATAAGATTTCAGAATAGAGTAGAATTTTCAAAGTTTGTGCACACAAGTGAGTTAATTCCCTGAAACTCAGAAGCATTTAAATCTAGGTCACATTTGGGGTTTAATTCTATTCTTTTTCAAACTGAGCCAAACTGTCCCATTTACGTCAGATATAATCCCTCTGGGCAAGAGTTGGATTTGGCTGTAAATCTGTCCGGCTTTTATTGCCAAACTGATGTTCAATTATTCCAGTACTTGAAATGCATAAAAGTAAAAGGTTTTCTCTGTGTGTGTGAGTGTGTATGGGGTTGAGGGCATGGGTTTTTTTCACTATGGTATCATTCAGTTCAATTCATCAAACATTTAGTTTCCTTATTGCTTAAAGCAATACTTCAATGGCTTAAAAGCAAGAAGGATTTTTTTTTTCACTTTACAAGCTGAGTATTCTCTAGAGAAATAAACTTGGTGCTGAACTGTGTAAGTTGGAAGTTGGCTGTGAATTTAGCCGACCATCTCAAATAAATTTGCTTGACTTAATGGGCTTTGATGTTATGTGAGAAGTTTATTTTGGTCTTTGGAAGGGACCTGATCTATGAGGAGAATTGGCACTTTATTCACATTTACTAAGGCTGTATTTTAGTGCAAAGACAATGTAATTCAATCAGAGACTATGAGTGTACATACAAGGTAACCAGCATGAATCATTTAACCTGTCCTTTCAAACCTTTGTGTCTTATAATCTAATGTAGAACTAAAGGCTACTCATGGAAGAAATGGATTGAAACCTCTGGTTTGCTCTTAAGTCAGTCTACTCCACTGAGAGCTCTGATTTCCCCTTAATGTTGCTTCTTGCAGTTTTTCCGTAGAAGTGAATTTGGGCAAGCTTCGAGGGGAGGGTAACCACATAATTTATCATGCAAACCTGGGTACTTCTGAGAGTGAAAGGGGGCACTATTAAAAACTACACTGGGACAACACTAGCATAATCTGGGACTGTTCTGGGCAAACAGGGATACAGTTACCTGGTCTAAGGAAATAATTTACAGAGAGGATGGGATGGATTATATAATTATCAGTGACTGAAAATGATGGTACTACTAAAATTGCTTTATATTAGCTTACTGCCTTCCATAGTCTGTCAAATGTTCATAGAAAGGTCTTTCATAGCCACTGAATCTGCATTCTTAAAACCATCCTCATGATAGTTTTATTGATATTGATATTTTTGGATGATATTATTACATTTTATTTAAAGTTGGATAGTTGCCATAATTAAGATGGACATTCTCTCTTCTTCTAGACACATGTATCTGGGACTAACCATGATCCTTGGCACAATGTCCATTTTCCTAAGTATTGCAGTACTTTTCACTTTAAAGAAAAAGTATGTTTCAAAACACAGAAGCTTCAGAACCAAGAGAGAAAGAACAATGGTGTCTACAAGAATCAGGAAGGAAAACTGTACGACGAGTGATCATTTGCTACAACCCAGCTACTGGCCAGGCAAAGAAACGCAGCTTTAGACAAATGATGACTTGAAGCCATGTTTTCCAATTTCTGGAAATTCTGCAAGCAAGTTTTAATCAAAAGGGTTTTAAATGTGTAAATTCTTTCTCCTTTCAAAAAGATGTCTACTTTGTTTTTGATCCTAAGTATTAGATAATGTACGTGATAACAAATACAATTAATCATGTTTCAGAAGGTGTAGAAGGTAAAGTTAATCTTAAATATTTTAATTTATAAACCAATTCCTTATATTATTTACTCATTCTGCTTAACTTTGCCTGTGCCCATTGATATATTAGCTGTACTCCTAGTAGAACAATTGTCACTATAGTTTAATGGCTATGTGTAAAGTAATTTCTAAACTGAGATACTTGCCTAGGATAAGAGAATACTTAAAAAAAATTAAATGACATCTTGGTCTCCTTCAAATATCACCTTAATGATGATGTTAGGATGGAGTCAGAACATGTAGAGGAAGATTTTGTTTTAAGCTCCTTCTTTCTTTTGAAATACAATAATTGATATAGAAATGTATATTTGTAAATGATCTTGGAGGATTCGAAGTTTGAATTACTAACTCTTCTACCATTACGAACTCTTCTGCATGTATTTTATGTGTGAGATTTTAAGTGACCATAGTTGTAAAGTAATAAAATTAATATTTAATATGCTTTCCTGTCTTTCTATGAATTCAGTGGAGTAAAAAGTATTGTTAAATACTGCCCATATTTTAATGTATATAAGCAGCTCCAGACTTATGTTTGTGATGTGGTCCTAAAATATATTTGATAGTGAATTTCTGAAAGTCCACAATAAACTTAGATGTTATAACAGGAACACAGGGTGATGGGGTGAGTGATGCTGTGGTCCCTTTTGGTGCTCTCCCTGGCATCGTCACAAGGCTTCTGGGCAGGGTGATGCCATTGGTACAGTCTGCCAGATGGCTCTCTGTTTCTCTGTAACTGAAAAAGTCATGCCAGGCACTTCCTGTTCACTGGCTTCCTGGTCCTGCTCTCACTGAACTAGTAAATTCAGCAGTCCACCATCTTTAATCTTCAGCTCTACTATGTGTTATGTCTTCCTTCCTCCACCACTGCTGCACCCTAGAAGGGGCCTGACCTTCCCAAGAAAAGCAAACTTAGGTAGATCCACCCCTCCCCTGCATTGGAATCTTGGAATCCACTGCCACAATTCTTAGCAGCCTTTAGAACACAAAAACAGGGCACTTCCAACAAGGAGTCTCTTTGAGTTATTTCTTGGGAGCCTGAGTCCAACAAAATTCCAGCTCAGAAATGCAGTCGCGGGACTTCCCTGGTGGTACAGTGGTTGAGAATCCACCTGCCAATGCAGGGGACACAGGTTCAAGCCCCAGAGGGAGGATCCCACATGCCATGGAGCAACTAAGCCTGTGTGCCACAACTACTGAGCCTGTGTGCCACAACTACTGAGCCTGTGCTCTTAGCCCATGAGCCACAACTACTGAGCCTGTGTGCCACAACTACTGAAGCCTGTGTGCTGCAACTGCTGAAGCCCGTGCGCCTGGAGCCCATGCTCCGCAACATGAGAGGCCACTGCAATGAGTAACCTGTGCACCACAGCGAAGAGTGGTCCCCACTCGCCACAACTGGAGAAAGCCCACGCACAGCAACGAAGACCCAACGCAGCCAAAAATGAATAAATAAATAAATAAATAAAAAAGAAATGCAGTCGCCTTACTCACACAGTGGAAGGATCAAATAAATTTTCCCCTTACATACCAGTCCTAAGAATATGATGAATGGAAAAAACTAGAGATGAAAAGTGTGGGGATGGAGAGCAGGGAAAATTTCCTTTAAATACATATTAATTTTGCCATTTTATTTGAATTGGCGGTGCCAGATTATTTCATATTTTACTATTTTTAAAAATGAAAATAGACTTGGTTTGTTTCCAGCAGGCCTACTTCAGACCTGCTGCTGCTGTACTAACTTGTGAGCAGGAATCCTTTTTGTCATCTCAGTATCAGCCTTACCCATAGCGGATATTTACTGAATGGGTGAGTGGGAACACTTGTCAAGAGTTTTCTTTATAGAGATATAATTGAAATTCAAGTTCCTCATCCTGTCTCCCACATCCTCTTTATTTTCTAAAGCTTTTGTAGCAATATCCTGAAAAATAACTTCTTTGCAAGTAAATTTCTAAACAGGATCCTATCCAATGTACTCTTGAATGACTTGAAAAATAAAAATTAGCATAAAGCATATTTAAAATGATTTTTTTTCATAAAAGCACCAACTGTTAATGAAAAGCATATTTTTATGCATAACCGTTAATTCAACAGTGGAATTATACATACTAAACTCATTTGTATGGCATATGAGGGTATCATTTAGTGGCAAAGTGAATTTACTAAAAGGAACCTTGACGTTTTAAATGAGTAAATTCAGCTGACAGAAGTAAGCAGGCTTTTCATGCCTCAGAAAGCACATTTTTTTTTTTTTTTTTTTTTTTTTGAGAAACCAAACCCCATTTCAGAGGTCAAAAAATTCCCTCAGGGCTTCCCTGGTGGCGCAGTGGTTGAGAGTCCGCCTGCCGATGCAGGGGACACGGGTTCGTGCCCCGGTCCGGGAAGATCCCACATGCCGCGGAGCGGCTGGGCCCGTGAGCCACGGCCGCTGAGCCTGCGCGTCCGGAGCCTGTGCTCCGCGGCGGGAGAGGCCACAACAGTGAGAGGCCCGCACCGCAAAAAAATAAAATAAAATAAAATACGACGTTGTTTCTCATCATCAAAAAAAAAAAAAAAAAAATTCCCTCAGCCCCAGGGCCAGACATTAGAGGTAAGGCCTTGATGGACATGTGGGATCCCACAGTTGCACCACTTTATTCATTTATTATACAGTCATGACCCCTGGAGGTGACCAGCACCTCAAATGAACATCTGATTCACTCTAACCTTCAGACAGGAAACACTCCAGCAATATCATTTTATAAGTGGAGTGACTTCAATTGGATTAAAAGACTTGCCCAAGGTGGAGGCAGTCAAACTAACGCTGGGTTCTTCCATTACATCATGATGCCTCTAAAGCAGGTAATAAAAACAAACAATCTGAAACCTCTAAAAACAGCTGGAAGAACTTTTGTGACCATGACCAGTTAAGAAATCCCCACTTATTATAAATTTATAGACTCAGACATAAAAGAAGATTGAAAGAATAAGTTGACTGTAGCATGTACAGTTATAATTGTTATAATAACTATTAAATATAATATTAAGCACTCTCTTTATGTGTGCTGAGTGCTGTAGACACATTATCTCAATTTCAAAGGTCAAAATAACCTTACGTGTTAGATATGAGTACTGGTATGTTCAGAGGAACATACCAGTACTCATACCAGAACATACCAGAGGAACATACCAGTACTCACACCAAACCAAATCAATTAAATTTTATACCATTCACATCTTTTTTTTTTTTTTTTTTTTTTTTTTGCTGTATGCGGGCCTCTCACTGTTGTGGCCTCTCCTGTTGCGGAGCACAGGCCTCGGACACTCAGGCTCAGCAGCCATGGCTCATGGGCCCTGTCGCTCCGCGGCATGTGGGATCTTCCCGGACCGGGGCACGAACTTGTGTCGCCTGCATCGGCAGGCGGACTCTCAACCACTGCCCCACCAGGGAAGCCCCCATTCACATCTTTTGATACTTATTTTCTTTCCTGTTTTCTCTTCAAGGCTTGAGAGTCAAGATCTTCCGATTACAATTGAATGAATTTTTGTGAATTGCTCCCACTTTTAAAAAAGGGTTTATTTGTAGAATTGAATGTTGTGTTTCATAAATATTGTATCCTTATAATGCATATATTTGATTTTTAAAACTTTGTCATAGTTAATAATTTTTCTTTGAATTGTATTTTAAATAAATGAATTCTCAATTAATTAACATTGCCATTTCTGCTTTCTTTATTGATTGTGTTTACTTGATATATCTTTGGTCCTAGCTTTATTTTTTAAAATTTCCTGTGTTTTGTTTAAGGTTCGATATTTGTTAACAGTACAGAATTGAATTTTATTTTATCTAAAATTTTGTCTATTAATAAGATACTTAATTATCACATGAATGTTTGGCTTTATTTTTGCTATATTGTTCATTAAATTTTTTCCCTTATGTTTTCCTTTCATTCTTCCATATGCTATATGTACTATCTTTTTGCTTTTATTTCTCAGAATTATAGAAGTCATAGCCTCTTCTTTCGCACTCTGAAAAATATTCTGCCATTGGTTATCCCAAAATTATAAAAATATACTTTGATATTCTCTTTTAAAAATTCCAAGAATCAGATAATAAATACTGTCTGTTGACTCTCTTTATGTATGATTAGACATTTAAAACGTTAAATTTAAAAGACTTAAATGTAAGACCTGAAACCATAAAGCTCCTATAAGAAAACATTGGGGTAAGCTCCTTGACATTAGTCATGGCATAGTTTTTTAGATTTGCACCCAAAGCAAGCACAACGATAGCAAAAATAAATAAGTGGGACTACATCAAACTAAAAAGCTTCTGCACAGGAAAGGAAACCCTCAACAAAATGAAAAGGCAACCTATGGAATGGAAGAAAATCATATAAGTGGTGAATACCCAAAATATATAAAGAACTCATACAACTCAATAGTAGAACACAAACAATATGATTAAAAAATGGGCACAGGATCTGAACAGACATTTTCCAAAGATATACAAATAGCTAACAGATACATGAAAATGTGCTTAACATTACTAACCATCAGGGAAACCATCAAATCAAAACCACAATGAGATACCACCTCATAACTGTTAAAACGGCTATCATCAAAAAAGGCAAGACCTAACAAGTGTTGGTAAAGATGTGGAAAAAAGAGAACCCTTGTACACTGTTGGTAGGAATGCACAAAGTTTTCAGCCACTATGGAAAACAGTATGGAGATTCCTCAAAAAATTAAAAATAGAACTACCATATGATCCAGGAATTTCATTTCTGGGAATATAGCCAAAGGAAATGAAAAACAATATCTCAAAGAGATATCTACCTTCCCATGTTCATTGCAGCATTATTCACAATAGACAAGATGTGAAAACAACTATGTGTCTGTCACACATGAATGGATGTACATCAGTTACAGATCAATAAAGCTAAACTTATAAAAAAATTTTAACTAAAAAGAAGTTTTTACTTCCTATCTCATCTCCTACCCACAAGTCCAAGATTTTTTTTACTAATGTAATTAAGGATTTAAGACTTAAGTTATTAATAAATTATTTTTACTTTCTAAATCTTTTTGCTATATAAACAAATTTATAAGGAAAATTTCATGCATGCATCCTTTCCTTATCTTTATTTATTTATTTAAAATAGACTCCTAGGGATAGAATGTTTCAAACATATTAACCAACAGCATTCCAAAAGGCAAAGACAGTAGAGCCTTACACAAACAGCATTTGAAAGATTAGCTCTCCTCAAACTTCACTAATCTATCAATTTTATAAATTAAAAATGGCATCTCAATGTTTTGATTTCCATGTCTTTGCCAGTGAGTTAAAACTTTTATATGTGTACTGGTCATATCTCTTCTTTTAGAGATTGTGTTCACAGCCTTGCTTATATGTTTGTTTTGGTAGTTATCTTATTAATGATAAGATAACACATTATGGTGTCCCATGTAAAATAATTATTTTTCTAATTCGGGAGCTGTATTAGTTTGCTATAGCTGCCATAACAAAATACCATACTGGGTGGCTCAAACAACAGAAATTTATTTTTGCAGTCTGGAGGCTAGAAGCCCAAGGTCAAGGTTGGCAGGGTTTGTTTCTTTTGAGGGCTCTCGGCTTGCAGACAGCTGCCTTCTCACTGTGCTCACAAGGTCTTTTCTCTGTGCATATGCGTCCCTGATGTCTCTTTTTCTGTCCTAATCTCCTCTTGTTATAAGAACCAGACAAATTGTGTTCAGGCCCATTCTAATGGCCTCATTTTAACGTAATCACACCTTTAAAGACCCTATCACCAAATACACTCATGTTCTAAGGTACTGTTTCTGTCTAGGGTCACTCTATATAAGAATTATATCTGTAAAATGTAAAAATACATTTTAACTTCTGACAACTCATGTCTTCCTTCATATGATTCATTTCTAAAATTTCTTAAATATGTTCATTCTTTTTTTCTGAATAAGTTTAGGATTATTTTGTCAGGTTCCAAAAATATCCAATTGAGACTACTAATCTAAAAGAGAGAACAAAAACTACCTGTTTCTTCTCTGTACTATATACAATATTTAAACTAAAAGAAAAACCTCATTTTTCTCAAACAGGGTTTTTTTTTTTTCCTGCTCACCGACCAATTCTCCAGCACCAGCTGGGTGTCCTACAATTTAACTCAATTTTATCTACCTGGAGTAATTGTCAGATCCCACAGATTAAGAGCTCATCCGACAAGACTGGGCCCCGCCTTCAGAGGACAATCACCTGTGCTTCTAACCATCTGGCTATAAATCAAAGATGACCACAACCACCGCTTCAGGTTCAATACAGGCAAACCTCGGAGATATTGCGCGTTCGGTTCCAGACCACAGACATAAAGTGAATATAGTCTATTAAGTGTGCCATCGCAGTTGGTCTAAAAAAACAATGTACATACCTTAATTTAAAAATATTTTATATTGCTAGAAAAATGCTAACCAACACCCTTCAGCAAGTCATGCATAGTAGTAACATCAGAGATCATTGATCACAGCTCACCATAGCAAATAATGAAGACATTTGAAATATTTTAAGTATTACCAAAATGTGACACAGAGACATATGTGAGCAAATGCTGTTGGAAAAACAGAGCCCAGTAGACTTGTTTGACACAGGGCTGCCGCAAACCCTCAGTTTGTAAAAGACGCAATTATCTATGAAGCACAAGTTGGGCTGCACGCCGCAGGCCTCCAAGACCTCTACTTGCCCGGCTTCAAGATTGAAGAAAGAGCCCAAAGTCAGTGGCAGAGACATCAATGGTTTAACGGAATGGGGGGGCGGGGGGGAGCTTACCTCTCTGAAGCAAGGTCCTGACACAACACCCCACCCAGTGAAGCAGACAGAGGGCAAGACATGGCGGCAGTCTTGTTTCCGGGGCGGGGAGGGGGAGACTGCCAGTTATAGTGGGAATTGACATCAGGTTGGCTCGTCAGTTACCAGGGAAACTAGCAGAGGGGCACGCCCCTTACTGCCCCTTTGATAAGAGCAATCACTGGCTGGAACCTGCAGCAAGTATGTAGGAAAGTCAGTCAAGTGAGTAGGGTGTAGGTGAAGCAGACGCTTACTGGTCGAGCCCGGGATGTACAGAGAGCAAGAGAACAGCCACCGTGAGTGACCTGACCATACACACAATAAAACGAGGTATGCCCTAGACAGCTCACAGAACTCAGGAAGACTTATTACTAGATTACTGATTTATTATGAGAGGATACCTCTCAAGAACAGCCAAATGGGGCCTCCCTGGTGGTGCAGTGGTTGAGAGTCCGCCTGCCTATGCAGGGGACACGGGTTCGTGCCCCGGTCCGGGAGGATCCCGCATGCCGCAGAGCGGCTGGGCCCGTGAGCCATGGCCGCTGAGCCTGCGCGTCCGGAGCCTGTGCTCCGCGTACCGCAAAAAAAAAAAAAAAAAAAAAAAAAAAGAACAGCCAAATGGAAGAAATGCATGGGGCAAGGTATGTGGGAAGAAGTATGTAGCTTTCATGTTCTTTCCAGGCACATCACCCAGCTCTTCCAAGGGTTTACCAACCTGGAAGTTCTCTGAAACCGCGCATCGTTTGGGGGTTTTTTTTAATGGAAGTTTCATAAGTAAGCAAGATTGATTGTCATTGACCATTAGTGATTAACTCAACCTCCTGCCTCTCTCCCATCGCTGGAGGTGGTGGGGAGGCAAGACTGAAAGTTGCAATGGTTCAAGTATTTGGTTCCCCTGGCAACCAGCCCCACTTCCTTAGGGACTTTCCTAAAATTACCTCATTAACATAAACTCAGGTGGTTGAAAGGGGCTTGTTATGAAGAACAAAAATGCCCCTTTCAACTTTATCACTTAGGAAATTCCAATGGTTTTAGGAGCTCTGTTCTTATTATAAATCACAATGTCACATAATCTCGTAGCACCAACCCTAGAAACCGATATTTTTATAACATTGAATCTTCCCATTAGCAACATGGTTTATGTTTCTCAATAAAATTTTATACTTTAAAAAAATATGTACACACCAAATATTTCTAAGTTTACTTATAGTCTTCAATATTTATGTTGTTAATATAATTTGGAATGTTTTATTCTCTTCTATTTTCTTTTTTTTAATTTAATGTCTCGATTAGAGCATAATTGCTTTACAGTGTTGCCTATTTTATTTTCTAAAAGATTATTTAGGATCTTTTATTCTATTTTCTGTGTAACAGATTGAGCAAAGCTATTAGGAGCTTCATGTTAATATTTTAACTGGCCTTCTTTACCAAAGTCCATTATTGGTTTAGTTTGCTCAATTGATTCTCTAGGTGTTTCTTGGAAGGTGATCAGAGAGAGTATCTATGAAAGAGTGTTATTTTGACTCCTTTTCAAAGTTGATACTTCTTATGTCATTTTATTCTTGTCTGATAGAAAAGCCAGTGATATATATGTCATACAACTAAAATTTAAATCTGCTTATGATTTAAATCTGCTATTCAAAATCATCTGGTAAGGACTTCCCTGGTGGCGCAGTGGTTAAGAATCTGCCTGCCAATGCCAGGGATATGGGTTCGAGCCCTGGTCTGGGAAGATCCCACATGCTGCAGAGCAACAAAGCCTGTGTGCCACAACTACTGAGACCGCGTGCCACAACTACTGAAGCCTGTGCGCCTAGAGTCCGTGCTCTGCAACAAGAGAAGCCACCGCCACGAGAAGCCCACTCACTGCAACGAAGATTAGCCCCCGCTCACCGCAACGAAAGCCCACGCACAGCAACAAAGACCCAATGCAGCCAAAAATAAAATACATGAATCAATTAATTTTAAAAATATCATCTGGTAGCCTTCCAACATTTTCAGGAAACCTCAGACATCCTTGGTAAAACGCGGCCTTTCAGGATCTGGTCCATGACAAACTCTTCACTCCATCTCCCACAAAAACCCTCACTCAAATTCTTCACTAGATCCCATGGCCTATTGTATTATACTACATGTAGTTTCCTAAATGTGCTGTTCAGACCTATTTTTTTTGGCCTAGAAAACACTTTCTCCTTTTTTTCACCTTTTTACCCAGCTCAGGGCTTCTCAAACTTTATTATGCCTATGAATCACCTGGAGATCTTGTTTGAAAAACAGATGTGATTCAGTGGTTCTGGGGTGAGGCCTGAGATTCTGCACTTCTAACTAGCCCCACAGACCAGCAGCATCACATCCTGAGCAAGGACCTTGTTAATTCCTCCTCCTCCATGATGATTTAGTTCAGTCACCTCTAGTCAGCTTTCCCTGGACCTCAGCCTCACTGCACCCCCAAAGTACCAGGTAGTGGCCCAGTACAGACTGATGGTAGAGATTCTTTTATTAATCTATACCATCTTGTATATTACTGGACACGTGTTACAAACTCAGTGTTGAGTAAATGAATGAACAAATGATATAGGAAAAATAAACTTCCTTTAGGAATTGTGAACAAGATTAATAAAATCACACCTTACATAATTCTTCCTGAAATTTCTATATTCTTTACTGAATTCACTGCAGGAAGAATTTGGCAAGAATAGACTAGAATGAAATAGAATATGGAAACAGAAATAGGTTAAGTGCTCTAAAGTTTTTCTGGATCTTTGAAATTTTGACCACACTGAAAAAACATAACCAATAAGGAAACACTATTTTCTATTACCTAAGCAGCTAGATATTTGATGAACTCTACAAATCACTTTTTGAAAAAAACCTCAATTTTAATTTAGATATGTATTTTATCTTGCAGCATTTCTATCATTTCTATATAATTCTTTTTCTTTTTTTTTTGGCTGTGCAGCATGTGGGATCTTAGTTCCCCGACCAGGGAATGAACCCATGCCCCCTGCAGTGGAAGCGCAATGTCTTAACCACTGAACCGTCAGGAAGTCCCTCTATATAATTCTTCATTTTTGCCCATTTCTCTAAGTCTATAAAGCATTTTACCATATAGTTTTTCTCTTAATTTCACATAAAGATTGATAATATTTTTTCCCATTATACATGAAAAACCTGACTATAAGAGGATTACACAAATTAACCTTACTTGCTAAGGTCACAGAGTCAGGTATTGGTAGAGCAAGAGACAAACCCTGCATCTTCTGATGCCTAGTCCAGTGTTCTAGACACTTACCAAACCTGACTGAAACTTTTTTCAAGTCCCAAACCAGCAGAGACCGTGATATGATGCCATAGTCATGATATTCAGTTTTGATTGTGATAAAATCAAATTTTACCTCCATTCCACAATTTTTTCCTGTACTTAAATAACAAAATTAGTTTTCCTCTCCTGTTGTTTTCTTTTTTCCTTTTTCTTTCTAGCTGAGATTTCTGGGCTGGCTAAAACGGTTGATTTGTGGGTAAAGAAGAATGTTTGGTAGCTCACACCCTGCAAAAAACAGGGTAACAGGTAACAGGCTGTAACAGCCTAGGGCTGGCTAATGAACACAGAGCACCTATCACCATGGTAATTAGAGTATCAGCACTAGAGGGCATCTCAGAAATTGTTAGCGAACAGATAGGAGGATGAGGGCCCCGGAAGTGAAAGGTCTCATAGTCTGAAAACATCCGGTTACTTACTGACTGTCAGGCTGGGCACCTGACGTCCTGTAATCTCTCACCCAGGCCCGCCATTGATCAACCTGAGTTGAAAATCAAAGACTTTGAAATTCAAGGTGGACAAGGCTGGGAATAAAACTGAGAAACTCTGATAACTTTGTAAATAGAGCACTCACACTAATATAGCATATAATTGTTGATTCTATATATTTAATGTTTTCATGGGCCTTCCATCAACTAAGCACAGCTGCCCCTCAAATCTCATTTCCTCTCATTCTACTTATACATACTCTGTTCCACTTGGGCCCCCTCTCTGTTCCCTCAACACATCAAGCGGCCCCTAAGTCATGGGTCTTTGCACCTCCTGAGTCTTCTGCCTGCAATATTTTTCCACCTAAAACTTGATCCCTCACTCCTTCTTTGTTCCAACATCAGCTTTTCGGCGGTCTTCCCTGACCACCTTCTCTAAAATAGTATGCACTGGCCCTCTTTATCCCCTTAACCTTACTCATTTCTCTTTATAGCAGTTATCACTCCTCAATATAGATCTTTTTTTTTTTTGGCACGCGGGCCTCTCACTGTTGTGGCCTCTCCCGTTGCGGGGCACAGGCTCTGGACGCGCAGGCTCAGCGGCCATGGCTCACGGGCCCAGCCGCTCCGCGGCATGTGGGATCTTCCTGGACCAGGGCACGAACCCGTGTCCCCTAGCATCGGCAGGCGGACTCTCAACCATTGCGCCACCAGGGAAGCCCCAATATAGATCTTTTTGCTAATTTATTTATTGTCTGCAAGCTCCACAAAGTGTCAAGGAATAGTTGTTATTCTCCACTGTAATGAACTTGGAACAGAGTAAGCACCCAAAGATTGAATGAATAAAACATCCCAGACTTGAAAGAGGTAGGAAGGACAATGGAGAAATATCTAGAGATGTAGAAGACTTCTTCACCATTAAAAAGGAATCAATTTGTCCCTGAAAAATATGTAAATAGATGTTACATACTGGAAGCTAACAAACATTTTACCCAAAGTTTTACATAAGTTACTCTTTACAGAAAGGCTTTATTAAGGTATTATTTACAATTAATTGGACTTTACAGCTGAGGCTACTCAGGTGCATCTACACATAAGACCCTTTAATAGATTGCATTTTCTAGCATTCAGCCTCCAACATCAGTACAACTAAATCTTAGGTTGTACAGTGCTTTAGGCCAGGTCTGGTTTGGGTTAAATCCACATTTTAAAAATCCAGGCATTGATTTATTTCATGCCTAAGGCCACTGTGATTGGAACCTACTCCACGCTTCATAAGCAAAATCCAAAGTAGTGAAAGATTCCAATTCCAAGACAGAAAAGTATTCAGGAGGTGAATAAGTGCATCTGTTTTTGCCTTATTCAGAAGCACATATTAAAAAAAAAAAAAACACCCTGCCAGAACCCTGGCCATTTTGAAAGTATATAGTTTACTGCAATTCTGAAATGGAGTCTTTGCCATTCTAAATCTGGGCCATGATCACCTAGGAGTTGGGCAAGTGCTGTATCAGTACTTAGACAACACCTACCCTCCTCCCCACTTCACAGTACTTCAGGGAATCCAGTCACCCTCACTACAGGGGCACTCATTCTTTGCCTTCATCAAAACATTCTACAGTCCTCAGGAATTTCCCAAATAGCCAGGGACATCCATTGCTGTTAATGAGTCCCTGGACCTGCATTCTTCCTTTTTCCTGCTATTTCCACGCTTCCTGGTCCTCCAACTTGTAGACTGCTCAAGAAATTGACACAGGAAATTTATAAAAGCTCTGGGTGTGAAATAAAGTACTGCTCCATCTTTCAGCTTTTCTCCTACATTATATTCCCACCAGATGGTAAGTTCCTTTCTCTCCAGCTATTAAATATTAAAAAAAAAAAAAGACAAGAGAAAGTAAAACAAGTCTCTAGTTCCGACAGCTCCCTCTAGTTTCTGTTTTATCCCTCTTCTTATACTGTAGCTAGGCTTCCAAAAATATTTCTGTAGAATATTAATAAGTATTTATTAATCACTATGCATAGGCATTGTGCTAACTGATGTAAATATAGCACCTCATTTCCTGATCAGGACAGTCTAGATGTGTGTACAACTCTTATCCCTGTGTTCGAAATGAGGAGGGCACTGAGGCCTAGTGAGGTTAACAAATTTCGACAAAGTTGCACAGAGAGTACACAGCAGACCTGGGATTCAAATCTACACTCTTGCTACAATGCTGCCATGTTCTGAGATGGCCAAGATATGCTCAAGCTCAATACGTAATCATCCTACAATACACTATAATCCAATTTCCAGATAACAAAGTTCCAACTCAATATATGAATTTTAGCCACTTTTTCTTTCTTTCTTTTTTTAAAGATTTATTTTTTATTTATTTTTGGTTGCGTCGGATCTTAGTTGTGGCACATGGAATCTTCGTTGAGGCAGGCAGAATCTTTTGTTGTGGCGCGCAGGCTCCTCTCTAGTTGTGGCATGCGGGTTTTCTCTTCTCCAGTTGTGGTGCATGGGCTCCAGAGCACATGGGCTCTGTAGCTTGCGGCACGTGGGCTCTCTCGTTGAGGCATGTGAGCTCAGTAGTTGTGGCGTGTGGGCTTAGTTGCCCCACGGCTTGTGGGATCTTAGTTCCCTGACCAGGGATCAAACCTACAGCCCCTGCATTGTAAGGCAGATTCTTTACTACTGGACCACGAGGGAAGTCCCTTAGCCATTTTTTCAATCTTTCTTCAGCACTCAATACCTTTAACTCTTTTTACTTGATGACGTCAGCTCTCTAGGCTTCCCTGACTGCATTCTCTTTTGGACCCTCTCCTACTTCTCTGACTGCTTGCTCTCAGCTTCTCCTTCATTTCTATCTCTTCTGAATTTACATTTATTATACTCATACTTGCACCCTCCCCCGAGTGATTTCTTTTGTATTCAAAGATTTTTTTCTACCATGTCTCCTAAAAGTGACATCTCTAATCTAGAGCTGTCTGTTGGACACATTTTTATTTAACCATAGATGTCTCAAACTTAATTTGCCTGTGAGGAAATTACCCCGACATTACTATGTGTATATGCCTTTTGCAAGTGGGAAGACCTATAAGGAAAATACTTCTATGCTTGTTACTATATTGGGTCATGGAAGGATAAGGTAGGTTTTAATGTCATTAACCTGGGAAAAACGGAGTCGTTAGACAGAAAATTTGACTAAGAGAGTGGAATGTAGGTCAGTCTCAGGCTCCACTCTGAGTCTAGTCACCAAATAATTGATGTTATAGGTTTTTACTCATTATAGGTTTTGATATGGAGTCCAGCATAGAGAGTAACACCAATAGCTAGAAAGGGATAAAATTCACAAAGGCAGGGGTTAGCAAACTTTTTCTAAAAAGAGGGCAGACAGTATACATTCGAGGTAGGCCACATGATCTCTGTTACAACCACTTAACTCTGCCATTGTAGCATGAAAGCAGCCAAAGACAATACATAAATGAATGAGCATGGCTGTGTTCCAATAAAACATTTTTTTGAGAAAACCATCAAGGGGTTACTTTTGGCCCTCAGTATGTAATTTGCTGACCACTGATCTAGAGGAACAGAAAGTAATGATCAATAAGCTATTACTATAAGACCACCCCCAGCCCCTGCTATTCTTAATCCTCTAGCATTTAGTTTGAACGTTTTACTGACTCTTGAACTGCATTCAATGAAATTTAAGGATTTGATAGTTTGTCCATGCATGATCAAGAGTATTACTTAGGGAGTAGCACAACCCAAGGTCATTCATTTTATCTACCATCAGTCTGTGAGCTTCTTGAGGATGTGAACATAACTTATTTGTTTGTGTTGATGCCCAGCTCTGCATACACTGGTTAGCATATTAGTACTACTCAATAAACTTGTGTCAGTTGAATGAGTTGAGTCTTCAGCACTAGTAGGTTGTATTCAGTCTCCAGTATTCAGCTACTTTCCATAATCCCAAGACTGATGTAAAAGTTCTCTATGTATAAAGATGACACAAATAATCAGAGATCAGCTCAAGCCTATATTTCTCAACATATGGAAATAAAGTTGACTTTCCCCAGCCTTTAAGTTACTAATGTATTTGTAATCGTGTTCCAAAATTCAGTTATGTGTTAAAGGACTCTACTCCTTTACCCTGAGGCTGACCTGGCTGGGACTCCAATATCAGAGTTTTTTCTCTGACATTGCCTATCCCACTGGCTGTGTCTTTCCTTCTAGGACAGATCATGTTGACTAGATGGCCTTGACTTCATATTCCATTGGTTATATCCAACCTTGGAGGCCAGCGGAGGAAGAGAGATGAGGGATGAAGATGACGGTTACCACCTGTATTATTTTCCTATTACTGTAATACAAAGTATCACAAACTTAATGATTTAACACAACACAAATGTGTTTTCTTACAGCTCTGAAGTCACAAGTCTGAAATTAGTTTCACTGGGCTGATGTCAAGGTGTCAGCAGGGCTGGTTTCTTCTGGAATCTCAGAAGAGAGAGAATCTGTTTCCTTGCTTTTTCAGGTCCTAGTGACCTCTTGTATTCCTTGACTCGTGACCTTTTTCCTCCATGTTCAAATCTCCCTCTGCCTGCCTCTTAAATGACACTTTTGATTACATTTAGGACCCATCCAGATTATCCAGGATACTCTCCTCACATTAAGATCCTTAATTATATTTGTAAAATGACTTTTGCCATATAAATTAGCATTCACAGGGTCCAGGGATTAAGATGTGGATTTCTTCTGAGATCATTCTTCAGCCTCCCACATCGTCGTTCTCCATTGCCCTTCAACTTCTTATTACATACATTTTACAAGGGATACTGCTGAGCTATCAAATCCTGAGAAGAGACGCCATTCAAACGCCTATTTAATTATTCACAATTTTATTAACAAATATTTAACGGGTATCCACTAGGTATCTGGAACCGTATCTTAGCCTTCGAAGCAAACATTGTAGATATATCCCTGCCCTCATGGAACTCAAAGGTCACACTGAGACAGGCTGGGACCTGGGACCCGGGACCCTTTGCTGCGGTGCTTCCACCTGGACAAAAGTCTCCTCAAACAACAGAATGCAAAGAAACTATAAGGGACTAAAAACTGTGTGAATTCACAGTTGGGGTAAATTGTGGACAGCAAGATACAAAAAGACCAAAAACAACCAACTGCCACTTCTGAAGAGCCAGGAGCAAAAGCAGGGTACTTCCCATGCCCCCTGCACAGAACATCACCAGAGGGGTGGGCAAACCACCTAAGCAGCCCCCTTCAACCTGACACACCCCTACCCTCACCCCATGTAATGAACCAGCTCTCCCCTCTAGGGGAGCGAGCAACGGAAACTGTTACTTGTTTTTTACTCACCCCGACACTGCAGGAGCCCCAAAAGAACCTTGCCTGAATTTCTTGTCTGGCCTCTTATCAATTTCTATTGCTTGGGGAAGGCCAAGAACCCTGATAGTTATCAACATCATCCCCATTACTAAATCACATTTGCCCTCCCACTTACCTCCTTCTCTGTGGATTTGCCCTTCCTAGTCCAATCCTGCCTTCCAGACCCTAAGTCAAATAGCACTGTCCTTTTAGAAGAATGAGGTAAGGATAGAATACATTTACCAGGTAAATGATTAACTTATTAGCATTAAAAACCTACTCAGATGATGTTTTAGTCTTTTGTTATGTTTACTTCACCTAACCTGAAGTTGCATAGAAAATATTGGAATATCCTAGGCATGGGTTAAACTTGTGAAGGCTCCTAATCTCCTTTGAATAGGGATTAGTGGCTGCATAAATACTGCCCAAGAGAGCGGATTCCTGGAGAATGAAAGCTGCTTTCACTGCAAAGTGCTAAATAACTACTCAGATATGTGAGCTGTTTATAGTTTCCCTCTTTACAGACAGGAGTCTGCTTCCACCTACTGGCTGAAGAATTTCACAATCATCAGTACTATACAGGTAATTTCCACTTGGGTCTTGTGATTTGTAGCCATAACGTCAGCTCCCATCTACTTGGGACTTCTTTACTCCCAAACCTACCAGCTCTTCTAGTCCTCGCTTATGGAATGACTGATTAAACTAGCCAGTGTGTTGTGTTATGAAAATTGTTAGGCAGCTACAGATATCCAAGAGAACATCTGAAGCCATGAAGTCCATGGGACACGACACACTTAGAGAAGCCTGAGGAAAATGGACAAGATGATTCAAGGAAGTCAGGTCATAACTGGAATTTCACGGGCTTCTTGATTAGCAGTAGTTGAGAACAGGAGAATTCTGTAATTCTTTTGCTCCAAAGACAATGTTGGGGATTGTGACTGTCTTTGTTATATCATGTGAGAGCAAATAACTTGAGAATTATCCAGTAAAGTTAGAATTTCCAGAAAAAAAATATTTATTGTGTGGCCTGTAGTATTAAGAATATACCAGAAAATAGGGCTAATCAGGATTCCTATTACAGAAAACCAAATGCTATACTGGTGCTGTTTAAGAGGACACACATTTTTGCCATTTCAGGATGAAAAAATATTATTCTAAGTTTGAGCCAAAGATAACTAGAAAGAGATGAAGGAAATAATACCTGGGTCATATGAAATATATTAGAGGACTTTATCATAAGGTCTCATGGAATTAGCATAAATATGTTCTATAATCAAATAAGTGAAAAATGAAACAACAGTGAGTTTCCATTTTGCAACTAATAATCTAAGATTGAAAAAAAGATATGACAGATATAAATTGAGAAGTGCAATATATATGGAGGGACTGTTACTGATAGAATCCTTCTGGAAAGCTATTTGAAAAGTGAGTTTTTAAAAGCTTACACTCTTTGAATCAGTAATTTTGGTGCTAGAATAGTACACCATAGAAGTAATCATAGATGTTTTCAAATATTTACATTAAAAGATGTTCATTATGGTATTGTTTATAGTTAGAAAAGTCTATTATAATAGCTACCACATATTGAGTGATCATAATATCTGACATTGTGCTTGATCCTTGATCCTGAGAGACAGCAGGAAATTGAAGGGAGAAAATAGAGGAGAAAGAAGGAAATCATATATGAAAATAGAAGTAATAGAGCATTTCCTATCCCCTCTGTGTCTTAACAGCCTAATGATTTGGTATTTTGGTCCTTGGAAAGAGTTAGGTTCAAGGTAAAAGCCTTAGGAATTGTTTAAGTGAGATTTTGTGACAGTCTTGGGAAAAGGCCATTCTTCTTCTGCTCCACCAGGGTACAGACTGACACCCTGAAGTTATGCTATCCAATAAGGTAGCCACTAAATATATGTGGTGACTTGAATCTGAATTAAATAAAGTTAAAAATTCAGTTTCTAATAGCCATGTGTAGCTACTTGCTACTGCATTTGAGAATGCACTTATAGAACATTTTCATCATCACAGAAGGTGTATTTGTACAACACTGCCCTGAAGGCTCAACACAGACAGCCTTGAGTAGGATTTCTATGCCTTTTTGAGCAGTGGGAAAATGCACACCTCTATTCAACTGCAGTCACCCCATCCTGTAGCCATATTCTGGTATTTGTCATCACCTGGAACTGCTCCAAAATACTGTATTTAAATTTCCACTTTTTTCCTTCATCTCATTCCCTCAATTTCTCTCAAATACCCTTTCTCCTAACTCATTGGACTTCCAATTTATTGGACCCTCTATTTCTCCCTATCCATCAATACCTTGATGTCCAATAAAAATATAATGAAGTATGATAATTATATAGGTATTCTGGTAGAAACTCTATATTACTTTAAGGAAGTTCTAGTCATAGTTTGATAAGTGTTTTTATCATAAGTGAATGAAGAATTTCATCAAATGCTTTTTCTTCATCTTTTGAGATGATATAAGTTTAAGGATTTTTTTTCTCTTTATCCTACTGATGCAGTGAATTACCTTGATTGACTCTTGAATGTTAAGTCATTTGTTAATGATGAATAAAAACTCAGAAAAAATAGAAGTAGCAGGAAAGTTTTTTAACCTACAGCTACAAAAACGTACAGGTAGCAACATGCCTAATTGTGAAATACTGAAAATTCTATTCCCTAACATTGGGAACAAAGCAAGGATGCCTGCTCTCACCACTTTTATTTTGTGATATGAGAGCCCAGAGAGGGCACTGGAAGTCTTAGTCAGTACACTAAGGCAGGGGTGGAAAACATCCAAATTGGAAAGGAAGAAAGAAATACAAGTGTCTTTATTTGCACAGAACATGGTAACATATATTAAAAATCCTAAGAAACATATTTTTAAAAATCCACTAGAACTACAAAGTAAGTTTAGCAGGATTGCAGGACACAAGTCCAATATACAGAAATCAATTTTATTTCTATATACTGGCACTGAACAGTCAGAAATTGAAATAAAACAATAATAGTATAAAAATATGAAATGCTTAAGAAATTTGACAAAAGATATGAAAGACTTGTACACTGAAAACTACAAACTGTGCCGAGAGAAATTAAACAAGACTTAAACAAAAGAGAGATATACCATGTTCACGAATTATATGTTTCAATATTGCTAAGACGCCAATTATACCAAAACTGATCTATACAGTGACTGCAATCCTGACCAAAATTCCAGCAGAGGTTTTTTTCAGAAATTGACAAGCAGATCAAAAAATTTACATGGAAGTGCCAAGGACCTAAAATAGCCACAACATCCTTGAAAAAGAAGAACAAAGTAGGAAGACTTAACACTTCTCATTTCAAGACTTTTTTGAAGCTATAGTAATCAAGATACTATGGTATTAAAGTATAGATAGACATATTGATCAATGGAATAGAATAAGGAGTCTGGAAATAGACCAACACATTTATGTTTCACTGATAGTTTACAAAGATTCTAAGTCAAGTTAATAGGGAAAGAATAATCTTTTTAACAAACAATGCTAAGTAAATTAGATAACAATGGACAAGTTAATGAACCTTGACTTTGCCTCACACCTTATACTAAAATTAATTCAAGCTAGAATATAGACCTAAATGTAACAGCTAAAAATATAAAACCTCTAGAACAAAATGTGAAAATCTCATTGACCTTCATTTCGGTAAAGATTTCTCACATAGAACACAAAAAACACAAACTGTAAAGAAAAAAGAAATTAGACTCTATCAAAATTTTAAACTTTTGCTCTTGAAAATGTTTGCAAACATTTATCCAAGAAAGGCCTGTTTGAAGACATCTAAAAAACTCTTACCATTCAATAATGAGGACAAACATTCCAGTAAAAACTGGGCAAAGGATATGAGCAGACATTTCACAAGGAAAAACAACTCAAAATGAAAATTGTATTTAGGGAGATGGACAACAAATAAGCACATGACAAGATGCTCAACATCATTTGTTATTAGGGAAATGCAAATTAAAACCACAATTAGATACCACTACACATCTACTAAAAGGACTAAAATTAAAAAGACTATTTATACCAATTGTTGGTGAGGATGTGGAGGAACTGAAACTCACACACTATTGATGCGAATGTAAAATGATACAACTATGTTAGAAAACAGTTTAGCAATTTCTTAAAAACTTAAACACACACCTCCTGTGTAAGCCAGGCATTCCACTACCAGGTATTTTTTAAGGGAAATGAAAGCATATGTACACAAAAGTACTTATAAACCAATGTTCATAAGACTTTTTTTTTTTTTCCGGTACGCGGGCCTCTCACTGTTGTGGCCTCTCCCGTTGCGGAGCACAGGCTCCGGACGCGCAGGCTCAGCGGCCATGGCTCACGTGCTTAACTGCTCCGCGGCATGTGAGATCTTCCCAGACCGGGGCATGAACCCGTGTCCCCTGCATCATCAGGCGGACTCTCAACCACTGCGCCACAAGGGAAGCCCCATAAGACTTTTATTTGTAGTAGACCAAAACTGAAAGCAACTTAAATTTCTATAAACAGGTAAACAGATTGTGACATATTCATATTTGGAATACTAATCAGCATAGAAAGAAATGAAACTATTGATATACACAACATGATTGAATTTCAAAATAATTATTTTGAATTAAAGAAGTCAGACAAAAAGCGGTATGTACAATTTGATTACATTAGTATAAAATTCTACAAAATGTAAATTAATCCATAGTGCTGGAAACAGATCAATGGCTTGGTCTAGGATGGGGAATAGTAGAGAAGGCAGGAGAAAACTCCTGGGAGTGACTTTTATGTTCATTATTTTGGTCTCATCAGTGAATACATATGTCAAAACATCAAATTATATTTGCATTAAATTGTATTGTAGTAAGTTAAGAGGAAAACCATAAAAGATGGTGTGCTGAGTAGAAAGTAATCAGCTCTGAAAAAATGCTGCTAATAGGTCAAGTCAGCTGAAGACCATTACATGTGGCATTTAGGTAATTTATGACTTAGGCAAGAGTAGTTTGAGTGAGGAGTTGGGGGCAAAACTTGATTGAAGTGTCCGCAAGGGAGAATATGAGAAAAGGTATGGAAAACATTAATTATACATAAGCATTTTGAGAAGATTTTTTTTTAAGTAAAAATAACACAGAAATAATGTTAATACCAGGAAAGGGAATGGGATCAAAAGAGGGATTTTTGAAGATGGGAAAGTGATGGCATGATTATATGCTGAGGGGAACATTTCTCTAGAAAGGAAAAACTGCTATCCTTGGGAATGCCAGAGGAAGTAATCTGGTGCACAAGTGGAGGCTGGCCTTAGCTAGAGCATAGACAGTTCATCAAGGCAGAGTATGTGGTACTGATGCTATAGGTAGACAGATGTGGTGAAAGAAGATTTGGGAAATTTTGATCTTCATTTTTGTTAGTGAAATCATCATCAGCTGAAGGTGGAGATAGGAAAAGATGTGTTAGAGTTTTGAGGAGAGAGATGAAAGCAAAAGATAGTTACTGAGAAAGCAAGACGACATGGATTGGGAAAATGCAACACGATACCTAAGCCCAAGAAAGACCCATTTGAACTTCACGATCCTAAATTTAAAGTCAACACGGCTGAGGGTTTTTCTTCAATCACGTTCAGCAGCATGGATGAATGGACAGAGTAGTCTGAGAGTTGTATTTAATCCAGGTTGTGTTTTGTCAAGCAATTAAAATGATGCCAGGGTCACAAATGACTTGAAGATATATGGAAGAAAGTGATTACCATGACCATTAAATTTAACCCAGATATGGAGGGAAATGACAACGTGAAATAAGGCACAGTGAAACCTCTGGTAAAATCGATCAATGGTCAGATAGATCCTGGTCAGTGGAAGCATCCGGGGTACTACAGTGTGTGAGCTGGCAAGACAGATAGTGGAACTCCAATTCTTGAAACTTGTATTATGGAGAAGTTGCAGTTCTGATGTGACAAAGTCTAGGATATATCCATTGGAGTGAGTAGAAGCAAGGCTATCAAAGAAGAGAAAGTTGAAAAGCTAAGAAGTCAGGGAATTAGAAGTATTCTCTTCATGGTCATTACAGTTACTGATAATTATTACAGCAGGAATATTTTGAAAGATTGGCTTTGAATCAAGAGCTAAAACTCATGGAAGAAGTAGGAGTGACTCAAGGACTGGTAGATGATTCCACCAAGATGAAGTGATAGAGTCTTTAGATATGAGATTCATAACGATGGATTCTGAGAGAAGAGGGTGTGTAAACAGAAAGGAAGTAGCGCAGTAAGGGAAATTGGAGACCAAGGCATCTGGTATGGAGCAAAATGGAGAACAATGTAGCCCCCATTGATCACAGGAGCTTTGAAAGGCAATGTCATCAGGGAAGGGCCAGGTTTACATTAAAGCAAGAAGGTGAAGCAAAATGTGTCAGGGAAGAGGCTAAAGGTAGAGGGAATTCTACTTGTGATTAACCATGAGTTCCAAACATCTCAAGAGAAGTATCTCAGTTCAGGATTGGGAGAGGGATAGGAGATGAGGGCAAATACAGGCGGGTGCAGAGCCATATGGGGATTAGACAGGAGCTGAAGAGAGTGATCAGGGAATCCCTCACTTCTCATGGTGGTGACCAACACAAGAGAAATGATGGCCACAATAAGATCAATCATGATGATGCCAGGGCTCTAGTGGGTAGAAAGATGTGAGGTTCTTTCCAGGAGTCATCCCAGAGCTGCCTCTTTTTTTTTAAAGTTAATTTTATCAGAGTATAGTTGATTTACAATGTGTTATGGGGCTGCCTCTTGACCATTACTAAGAGAAGTATGGCAGGAGACAGCTGCAGGTTGTCCTTGAGCCTAAAGTCTCCCTCTTCAAGAATGCCTGCGGACCCCTCTGAGTACTCTGGAAATAAAAACTGCTGGGTACATGTCATGGAGATTTTATTTTTACTCATTTCATATGAATTAATTGCTTTGAGTATTTATAATACACTAATGTCATACACTGAATCTTATTAGGTATCAAATCTGTAATTTGTCAGGTACTATGCAAAGCACTTTGCACACATTATTTAATCCTTACCCCAAGTATTATCTTCCTACTTTACAGATACGGATATTCATGTTCAGAAAAGTTTAGATAACCTAATTAGGTTCATACTGCTAGCAAGTAGCAGAGACAAATTGGCATCAAAATCTATCAGATTGCAAAGACCATATATCATCAGAACTGGGATGATTATCTCTGAAGTAAATACCAATAAGATTATTTTTAGCAAATTTTGCAAGTCTATTGACTCATGGATGTTAGCATAATATTGATCTTGAAAGAGCTGTTGCAACGTCTTTCCTGACCACCTATATTCTTCCACAAGTCACACAAGAAGAACAGTTCAAGTACTTAAAACAGTCATGTAAGAAAAGGAGCAAATGCTCTTTGATCTCTGGAAACACTCCAGAATTTCAACAGAAAGCTTTAGTTTAGGGATTAAAAAGGGTCTACTAATTTGTACTGTTTTACCTTCATTCTTTCAACACAGCTGTCTCAAAACAAAGTGATGTGACTTGAGTAGAACAGAAATTTAAAGAGAAAATCAATAGCATTGGAACCCCTAGACTATATCCCTACTCTGAATGAAAAGGAAGTTCACAAAATCAACTGAAAATGTTCTCTAGCTCTGCTACAGTGGTTCTCAAAATCTGGCATAACATAAAAGTTCACCGAAGTGCTTATTAAAACATCATAATCTTTGGTCAACTGAATCAGAATCTCCTGAGTGTGGGCCCCAGTCTGCTATAGATGACTGGATCCTAACCTTCCCAGGCCCAGGTCTTCATTCCTCAGTTCCCTTTAATAGAGAAATTTAATATTTCCTAACGTTTCCCCTCCACAGTCTCTGATTCTTCCCATGATTCCAACAGTTCCAAGGATCGAACCAATTTATCAAGTAACTGAGATACAGGACTTAAATAAATATTGTTGCAGCTGTATCAAGGATTGTCCTGCAGGAGTGATAAGGGGTAACTGTGTTTTCACATATGCATCTTCACATTGCTATATATGTATGTACGTATATATATTCATATGTGTATGTGCATATCTATGTACATGTACATACATTCACATTGCTATCTATATATGATAGCCATATGTATACACACACACGTCTCTCTACATACACATATATTATATATACTATATATAACTATAATGAATAAATAACATATATGTATAAAACATATATAATATACATTATTTATTCATGTGAGAGAAGAAGGGTATGAATTTTATTTGCATTAGTACACCTCCAGAACAGAGCCCAATATCTGAGGTAGAGAGATATAGCAGGGATTCAAAAACATCTGAGTTGCTGAATGAACAAATGAGGGCATGAAACTTCAAGAACCCCAAGAAAATGTTCAATTGTGTCAAGGTCTCCCCGTCTCTAAAAACCAAGTGAATAGAAAGAAATAATGTGACCTACTTTCTGTATACCTTGATATAAGACATCTATTATGCAATGTAGTCTTGACTTTCATCATCTTTAAAACTGTTGTCACTTAGAAGACCTGTCTTGCAATGAATTGGCACTTTACTATTCCATATGGGACATCCAGTATCCAGACACATCATATTAGAATTGCACGCAAATATCAAACAAAAGAGTACATTTGATTTTTTGAATGCTAAAGGAACCTGTAGACAGATTTTTATTTTTCAAAATTTTTCCCCATTTTTATTTTATTTATTTTTAAACTTTTTATGTTATATTGGAGTATATCAATTAACAACATTGTAACAGTTTCAGGAGCACAGCAAAGCGACTCAGCCACACATATACATGTATCCATTCTCCCCCAGACTCCCCTCCAAACCAGATTGCCACATAACATTGAGCAGAGTTCCCTGTACTATATAGTACAGTATAGTATAGTAGGTCCTTGTGTAGACAAATTTTTTAAATTGTCTTGTAGTCTTTTCTATGTGGAATTGTTTTATCACTTTGGATAATCTGTTGTATTTGTATTTTTAAAGAAAAATATGCAAACAACTTAATTGAGTAAGCAAATGTAAATTATTCTCAGAAGTAAAGCTTAATTTTTGATCTTTTACATACAAGTAATTTGTAAATTATGAGAAATTATTAACATAATCTTTAAACTACAGGCATGCAGAGGAGATTCTTAGGATAAGTAGTTAATTTTCTTCTATTTGCCTGGGACAATGACCTAAGAAGGTAGTTAATCATCATTGGACTGTAAAAAAAATAACGAGCCAACTATTTAACAAGAGACTATAACAACAGATAAAGGGACGGACCTGTGGCCATTGCTGTAGGATCCTAAGTCCAGGTAAGAACCTTTGAGATTCTCGAATTTCAATGTTTCCTGTATGTGAGAAACTTCCAGAAATTTCAAGGGGAAAAATTGTTTTGATGGACATGATAAATATTACATATTTTATGTTATGTGTCTTCTATACCCTTATGTTCTAAACCTTTAAAACTTATTAACTATCCCTACTAGAGGTAGCTGAGCCTCAGGTTGATGTTTTTAAAAATAAAATACAGAAAATCAGACATTTATAATTTAAAAATAAAGACTGAAATCCCATTCCTATTACTTTCTATTCAAGTGGAACTTCAAGTCTGAAAAAATAATGTGGGTTGGAGAGTTAGTTGGCAAACATCAAGAAATGGGATATGCCTCATAGCCACTTACTCACCTCAACTTTCCTTGTTTCAACTCAAATTTGACCCAAGGGGAGGTCAAAAGAAGAGGTTTTCTAGATGATTTTATCTCTGATTAAATGAGAAAAAACTTCTGCCTCAGCACAGTTCCTGGCACAAACTAAGGACTCAAAAATATTAGTTCGCTTCTCCAACTCAGGAAGGTGGCTACCCTTATAATTATTATTAATATTATTTAATTAAAAAGTATTAAATTATTTACAGACCCATAAAAGGTTTAAGAAGTTAGTAAATGCTGTTCTCCCCTTTTCCCTCCTTAGTACCACATGTATTGTACATGGTAGATCACTTGGATTGCACTGCTTTTCTATGATCACTCAAACAGGAAAAGCTTGCACAGATAAGCAGAGGCTGGTGAGATTCTTCCCTCTGCTCCACCCCAATCAAAAGGGAGCAGAACTGGACTGTACTATTATTCAAGGAAGAGTTGCAATGCTACATCTGAATGCCTGTCTTACAGAACATCATGGTTTATGTTATAAACTTATTGCATCCCCAAAATTCATTTACGTGTTAGCTGTTTAGAACTCTGAGAAAAAAAATATGTCCAGAGAAAAAATTGTTAAATGTCTTCAAGTCAGGCTTAAAATGCCGTGGGGATGTGGAAAATACGGTGTTTAGAGTCAACCCTGAATTGATATTTCAACCTTTTAATTACTAGGTAGTGATTTGTCATAATTTAATCTTTTTCAGAAATAAGGTAAAAGTGCCTACATTTCCAACTTTTTATCTGGATACTTTTCCCCAATATGTAGGAGAGAGGTGTGGACTAGCAATCTGTTTGGGAAAGTAGTAGAAATACAGGGAAAAGGAATGACTACATTACAAGGGATATTGTCCAGTGGAGCAGCAGTGTGGGAAAGGTTATTTCAACTGGGAGTAACAACGGGAAAATATCTAAGAGGGGTGAGTTGGGGCAGAATTACAAACAAGAGATGAAGAAGAACATTACAGGTTAAGAAGAAACATACAGGTGAGCAGAGACCTTTCTTCTGGGGACAGTGGTTCCACAGGGTGGAAAGTGTTTATGGGTGTATTGAGACTAAACACAAAGGCTGGTTTTAGTTCAGGAAGAATATCAAATACTATACGTGAGTTTTATTTTGTGTGGTACAAGAGACCTCTGAAAGATTCTAAGGATGGAAGTGATATGCATAGGAAAGGGAGAAGGCTGGGAGACAGGACAATAATTTAATCAATTGCAATCAACAAGGATAGGAGTGGTGAGATCATAGCATTCGGGAATGTTTGTTGAGTAGCCAAACCAACCAACCAAACAAAAAACTAAAGCTAAAGGGTGACTATCTACCTTTCAAATAATTCAGAGGATTAAGTGGTAAAAATGCTTTCCTAACATTTAAGTCCTGAACAAAGGATACAGAAAGAGGTGTTCATGTAAAAATGACATAAAATTTATCAAAAGGCTGCCTGTGACTTTGGGACCGGACTACTGATTCCCTCCTCACTCCACTTCACTCAGTAACTGAACAGGCCCAGGTATATATGGACCACATGCCAGAAATATAGAATAACTAGGATTCACTTAGATGTACATGGGTGTGGGTTTCTGCATTCATGTGTATGTTTATATACATTCATATACACACAAGTGATAATATCTTCAGATATTTATCATTTCTGTATTTGTACATTAGCCATTTAATATGCATTCTGTATATTGACGGACTTTATATATATATAAATTCTTATTGCATGAATTAATGAATAGAATATACAGTTGATCCTCATCATTTGTGGATTCTGTATTTGTGAATTTTCCTACTCACTAAAATGGATTTGTAACCCTCAAATCAATACTGCTGCTCTTTCATGGTCATTCACATACCTGCAGAGAGTGGCAAAAAATTTGAGTTCTCCCACATGAACGTTCTCAGCTGAGGTTGGACAAGATATAAGATATGGCTCTGCTTTCTTGTTTTTGCTCTCGTAATAGAAACAAGTGACCTTTTCACAGTCTACTTAGAGCCATTTTTTTTCATTTGTGTGCTTTCTGTAGGTGATTTTGCTATTAAAATGGCTCTCAAGCATAATGCTGAAGTGCTGTCTAGCGTTCCTAAGTTCAAGAGAGCTGTGATGTGCCTGACGGAAAAGGTACATGAATTACATAAGCTTCCTTCAGGCTTGAGCTGCAAAGTGCTATTGTCCACAGATTCAATGTTAGTGATCAATAATACGAATTAAATAAGGTGTCTAACAGGAAGGAAACATAAAACAAGGTTATGTATTCATTGGTTGACAAAAATATTGTGACCACAGATAAACAGGAACCAAACCCTGTATTTCCCCTAGGAGCAATGTTTAGTAATTGCTAATTCAGCATTTGCAAGAACTTTATAGAACACAACTACTGCAAATAATGAGAATCAACTGTATATAGAACATGTATTAAATATACTGTATAATTAGTGCCCTATTAAATCATATGTCTATGTTTATGCTTGTTTCTATACATAAATAGGTATTTTTGCTACATAAATATGTATTATGCACATATGAATAAATAAGAATACATTTTCTAAACCTCAGTGAATAACACACTATTCTACAAAAAAGAGCAAATCTAAGAAATAAGTTGATTCATTTTACTAGTCTTTAAGATAGGGGCTTAATAACTCTCAAAATTTTAATCCCTCTTACATTTGACCTCAAAACTCCACTTGTAGGAATTTTATCCTACAGAAATGATCACACATAAATCAAAAGACATATTAAGAAATTTTTCTAATATGAAATAATTCGATGCAACCTAATCTAAATTAGATGCTCCCTAGACATAAAACTAGGTAGATAAACTACAGACAATGGAATACCCTAGAACCATAAGAAAACTGAGTAAGCCATATTAGTATAAAGTTAAGTATATAAAGCAGAGCAAAAAGGCAGATAACTGTAGTAACGGTATGCCGCCATCTGTGTTAAAAAAGGAACATGTTGTGTATTTAATTAAAAATGCATATCGGGGCTTCCCTGGTGGCGCAGTGGTTGAGAGTCCGCCTGCCAATGCAGGGGACACGGGTTCGTGCCCCGGTCTGGGAAGATCCCACATGCCACGGAGCAGCTGGGCCCGTGAGCCATGGCCGCTGAGCCTGCGCGTCCGGAGCCTGTGCTCCACGATGGGAGAGGCCACAACAGTGAGCGGCCCGCGTACCGCAAAGAAAAAAAACCCCCCAAAAAAAAAAATGCATATCGTATTTCTGGACAAGATTCATTGAAAGCTAATAATACTCTTCCTCAGAAAGAGAAACTGGATGAGGGTTAGAGGAAGAATTTTTCCTATATGTCATTTTTGATGTTTTGTGCTTTCAACTTCAAATATACTCTCTCTTCAAAAATAAACAAAATTAAAATAAAGTGGAATCATGGTGATGGTAAGTTCAAGCACGGCCATAGTCCCTTTGCCAGGTACTTAGAGTACACTAAGCTCTTTTTAACAAATCCAAACTTTCTCTGGTTTTTGAGCCTGGTTCCAGAGGTATTAATATTTTCTCTCTGAAACCTTTTTAGGCCACTCTAATTATAATTAATTACATTATTTTTCTATTCATTTTGACTATCTACTATATGCAAGGTACTGTTTGGCATTTTGTAAAACCAGAAAGATGAATTAAACACTTATTTGCCTTCCTAAACCTTATAATGTAGATATACAGAAAATATAACAAAATTTTATTTCCAATAGGTAATTGCTGATAATTTATTTAATCCCATCTAGTGTGTGATTCTATATTACTTTATTTGTTGTGTCAAGTTCCCCTCCATACATTTATCCTCCTAAATTACAATCTCGCTAAAGCTAGAAATTTGTATACGTGTGAGTGTGTGTGTGTGAGTGTGTGTGTGTGTGTGTTTCCTTTTGTGTCCCGGTGCTCAGGACATGGTAGGTCCTGAATGAATATTAGTGGAATTATTGATTGATTGATGTTGACCTTGAGGCTTTTCTCATTTCTGAATTGTTAAAGTGAAATAAATTATAACTTTCCTCTCCAAAAAGGTGATCATTTTGAACGAAACATCGACAAAAATTGAAAACATTCACATGATATCTGCATTTCAATGATGGACCAGAATCAACATTTGAGTAAGACAGCAGAGGCACAACATTCTGAGAAAAGGAAAACTAGAAACTACTGCAATGGATTCAAGGTGGAATGCGTTTCATGTTTTCAAACTAAAATAAGTAAAGGGAGAATTTTGATTTAAAGAAAAGGCAGCCAGTTTTTTAAAAGAATATTATATTTCAAATTAGAGTTTTCAACTGAAGCATACATTAAAATATTAACACAATGATATACATCTTGATATAAATCAATCTTTAAATCTGAATAAAAGGTCTTTGGTGACATTTCTAGTTAAGAATTTATTAATGTTGAAAATTTAGAAAGATTTTGATATCTTCTCTTTGATTCTTGATGGACAAAAAGATACTTATAAATGTGATTAAAATAAAGCAGTCTCTGTGTAATGGATAGTATGTAAAAAAAAATTCTTACATTTGACCTATAACAGAGAAGATTTATCAGTCTTGTGAATCACTTTGTGGTCTTGACCTATTTAATTTTTTTTTTTTTAAAGAACAGCATTTGTTATTCTATTAACTTAAATGATATAGTCTGAAGGGAACTAAAAGACCTGGCCCAAAGACCTAGTTGATGACTTAGGAAAGTCATTTAATTTTTCCATATGCAAGTGGGTAAAAGTGATAATCCTGTCTCTCGCTTTTGTCACAAAACGGTGAGACAGTGAATGATATAGACTGTATTGCGATTTTCACAGACAGGAAAAAGCAATCCTTGAGCACAGAGTCAAGGAAACCAAGACTCAAGGAAGTTGAGAAGTTTGTGTGAAGTCATCTAGGTTGTAAATGGAAAACTCTTAAAACTAAATCAAAGCCTTTAAACCCCGATAGAGAAGACTAGAGGAAATCAAGAAACCAATCAGGGCTGACTTTGATCAATATTTAAAATGTTTTCCTCAAAGTTATAGTCTTATCTAGCTGAATAAAGACCAGAGATCAGATTCAATTGCAATCATGTTATATAAAGTCTGTTTTAACTTTGTCCAGGGAACATGAGGTCTGTTTGTTTTTCAGAGATTATTGGTAAAATCAGTTCTGATGAAATATTTAAGTAATATTTAAACAGAAAAGCAGTCACCAGGAGAAAGTACTGGCTAATGCAACTGGACCACATTCTATTGCCTAGGGGTAGTAGGTTGTGCTGGCTTATTTCGCTTTTAAATATGGAGGGTTACAGTGATTCATTTGCACATGCATTCAAGGTGACAACAAACTAGCTGAAGCAAATAAAATTGCCTGGGTAGTCTCTTGCAGCATATTTGGAGAAAAGCTTCGAGTTAGCAAGTTGTCAGTGTGTATAAAGTATGTGAATTGCAGCCCAATAATAAAGAACAGAGAAGCAATAACAGTAATAGTATATCGAGCACTTACTAAATGCAAGACACTGCTCTAGTAGTTTAGTTCTACTAATGGATTTATTCCTTACCACAATTCAGTCAGCCATATGCTATTATCTCCCTTTTACACATGAAAAAAAACTTAGAGGGTGAATGACTTTCTCTAGGTTCCTAGGCTGGAAAGTGGTAGAGCCAAGGTCTGAAATTAGGCGGTCTGATTGCAAGTCCCGTGAGCTCAATTGTACTCCATGTTGCTAAAGTACCTGTGGGTTTCCATAATATTAGTACCCTCAAGATATTCTGGTAAGCACAGATTTGTAAGTGGGCTACTTAATAATCTTCCTCATTCTGTACTTCTAAAAATTCCCCTTTATACCGAATAATTGAGTTTCAAGCAAGCATATTTGCCTGCACACACACAAATACACGTTGTTACTGATGTGGGTATACAGACTCAGCAGGGAAAAATGTGTAAAAGTGCAAATAGATAATAATTTAGAATAACAACAGCATAGTTTGATTCTTTCTTACCCCTTTCCCTCAATTTTTGAACTGAACCAAGTAGGTTATATAAACCCTGCAAGTACATTGTTCATCTTTACACTTGTCATTTCTGTGCTTCAGATTTCTTGTACCACTGCGTTGTAATGAAAATTCTTTAAAAACACAAAAGCAGTGCATCATCATCAAAAAACATAAATAATAGGGAAAAAGTAAAAGGTCTCCCATTCTACCTTCATTCCCACTCCCCTTCCGGAAATCATTAGGATAACCATCCCATTTGTAACCACCAACAGTATCCCTACCCCACAGTTTTCCTCTGGCTAACCTTCTTCTGGCTTATTAGACTTTTTGCTATTTCTCAAGATGTGACGTGCACTTCTGACTTGGAGAAGCTTGCACTTGCTCTTTCCTCATCTGAAATGTCTGACTCCCAGATATCTTGCTCTTTCATCTCATTCAAATCTCTATTTAAACATTACCTCAGCCCTGACCACCTCATATAAAATAGCATTTCCTATCCATAACCCTTGAACCAAATTTGATTTTTCTTCATAGTATTTATCACCTCCTGACACTGAAATACAAATGCACACATATGTATAGGTGTGTATGTATATGTATGTCTTTAATATAACAAAACAAATTTATCACAGTTCTGTAATAATCATACAATTCTGAAGTTGAGAAGTCTGAAATAGGTCTCACTGAGCTAAAATCAAGACGTTGGCAGAGCGGTATCCTTTCTGGAGACTCTAAAAGACAATTCACTTCCTTGCCTTTTCCAACTTCTGGAAATTGCCCAAAGTTCTTGACTAATAGCTCTCTTCCATATTCAAAGCTAGTGATGGTCAGTCAAGTATTTTTCACATTGACATTGACTTTTCTGCTCCCTTTTCCACATTTAAAGGACCCTTAGGATTACATTGAGTTAACCAGGATAATATAGGATAACCTCTTCAAGGTCATCTGATTAGCAGCCTTAACTCCACTTGCAACCTTAAGACCCCCTTGCCGGGCTACCTAATATATTCATGGGTAGGCAGAGTAATGGCATGCAAAGATGTCCAGGTCCTAATCTCCAAAACCTGTAAATATATATATTTTTCCTAGAGGAAGTCATTTGCCCTCTTCGCATCTAAGTTTTTTCACCTGTGAAAGGGAAATAATAGCATCTGGCTGACAGACTTATGGTAAGGAATAAATCCACTAACAGAAGTAAAACACTAGAACAATGTATGGTATATAGTAAGTGCTCAATAAATGCTAGCTACTACTATTTTTATTGCTTCTTACTTGCTTTAGCCAGATTGTTGTCATCTTGCTGTACATGTGAGAATGAAATCAATGTCCAGCACATTGAGATATAAAGTTGGGTGGCTGATTTGAGATCATTCTTTTTTTATGTAGCTGTTTTTCACTATGAAATTCCTTCCTAAAACTGTATTTGTACATACCATATGTTTTGGTATTTTGTGATTTCATTTTTGTTTGTCTTGAGATATTTTCTAAATTCCTTTTTGAGTTCTTGGACCTATTGTTGTTCAAGAGGGTGTTGCCTAATTTTTACATATTTGTGAATTCTCCAGTTTTTCTCCTGCTATTGATTTCTAGTTTCATTCCATTGTGGGTAGAAAAGATACTTGCGATGATATCAATCTTCTTAGATTTGTTAAAACTTATTTTGTGGCCTAACACGTGATATATCTTGGAGAAAGATATGAGTACATTTAAAAGGAATGTGTATTTCACTGTCACTGGGTGGAACGTTTTTTGTATGTCTTTTAGGTCAATTTGGTCTATAGTGGTGTTTGAATTATCCATTTCCTTATTATTTCTATCCACTATTTAAAATAAGGTATTAAAATCTTCCACTATTATGATATTGCTCTCTTTTTCTCCCTTCTGTTGTGTAAATGTTTGCTTTATATATTTAGGTACTCTAATGTTGGGGATAGAAAGAGAGGTAGATAGATAGATAGACAGATAGGGATAGAGATACTTATTAAATCTTCCTGGTCAATGGACCCTTTTATCATTATGTAATGTCCTTTTTGTCTCTTGTGACATTTTTTACTTAAAGTCTATTTTGTTTGATATAAATACAACCACCTCTGCTCTCTTTTGGTTACCAATTGTGTGGAATATCTTTTCCCATCACTTCACTTTCAGTCTTTGCGTGTCTTTAGATCTAAAGTGAGTTTCTTATACATAAGTCATAGTTGAGTCTTGTTTCTTTTTAATTTTTATTTTTTTAATTGAAGTATAGTTGACTTACAATACTACATCAGTGTTAGGTGTATAGTCTCTATATACCTGAGATTCAGTATTTTTACAGATTATACTACACTAGAACTTATTACAAGATAATGGCTATAATTCTCTGTGCTATACCTTATATCTTTGGTGCTTATCTATTTTATACATAGCAGTTTGTATATCTTAATCCCATATCCCTAATGTGCCTCTCCTGCTTTCCCCATCCCTACTGGTAACCACCAGTTTTTTTTCTATATCTGTGAATCTGTTTCTGTTTTGCTATATACATTTGTTTGTATTATTTTTTAGATTCCACATATAAGTGATATCATATGGTATTTGTCTTTCTCTGTCTGACTTATTTCACTAAGTGTATTTTCTAGGTCCATACACATTACTCTAAATGGCAGATTTTCACTCTGTTTTATGGCTGAGTAATATTCGTATGTGTATGTGTGTGTGTGTGTGTGTGTGTGTGTGTATACCCACTACATCTTCTTTATCTGTTCATCTGTTGATGGACTCTTGGGTTGCTTCAATATCTTGGCTATTGTAAATAGCACTACTATGAACATTGGGTGTATATATCTTTTTGAATTAGTGTTTTTGAGGTTTCCAGATATGTACTCAGGAGTGGAATTGCTGGATCATATGTTAATTCTATTTTTAGTTTTTTGAGGAATCTCCATACTGTTTAGTTTTTGAGGAACCTCCATACTGCAAGTGGCAGCACCAATTTACATTCCCACTGACAGTGTACAGTGTTCCCTTTTCTCCACATCCTCACTGACATTTATTACTTGTAGACCTTTTGATGATGGCCGTTCTGATAGGTGTGAGGTGATATCTCATGGTTGTTTGGATTTGCATTTATCTAATAGTTAGTGATGTTAAGTATCTTTTCATGTGTCTGTTGGCCATCTGTATGTCTGCTTTAGAAAAATGTCTACTCAGGTCTTCTGCCAATTATTTACTTATTTTTTATATTGAGTTGCATGGGCTGTTTATATATTTTGGATATTAACCCCTTGCCAGTCATATTATTTGCAAATATTAACTCCAATTACAAAGGTTGTCTTTTTCTTTTAATCCATGGTTTCCTTTATGTACAGAAGCATTTAAGTTTAATCAGGGCTCATTTGTTTATTTTTGCTTTAATTTTTTTGCCTTAGGAGACAGAACCAAAAAAAGAAAAATGTTGCTACAATTTATAATATGTCAAACAGTGTTCTGCCTATGTTCTCTTCTGGGTGTTTTATGGTTTCAGGTCTTACACTTAGCTCTTTAATCCATTTTAATTTTTTTTGTGTATGGTGTGAGGAAGTGCTCTCATCTCATTGTTTTGCATGTAACTGTACATTTTCCCCAGCACCACTTGTTAAAGACACTGTCTTTCCTCTATCGTGTATTCTTACCTCTTTTGTTGAAGATTAATTGACCATAGATGTGTGGGTTTATTTCTGGACTCTCTATTCTGTTTCATTGATGTATGTGTCTGTTTTTGTGCCAGTACCAGGTTGTTTTGGTTACTGTAGCTTTATAGTATTGTCTAAAATCTGGGAGAGTGAAACCTTCAGCTTTGCTCTTTTTTCTCTAGATTGCTTTGGCAAATCAGGGTGTTTTGTGGTTCCATATGAAATTTAGGATTACCTGTTCTAGTTTTATAAAAGGGTCATGGGTATTTTGATAAAGATTACATTAAATCTACAGATTCTTTGGGTAGTATGGAAATTTTAAGAATATCAATTCTTCTAATCCAAGAGCACAAGACATCTTTTCATTTCTTTGTATCATCTTCAATTTTATCAGTGTTTTAAAGTGTTCAAAGTATAGTTGTTTCACCTCCTTGGTTAAATTTATTCTTGGGTATTTTATTCTTTTTGATGGAATTTTTTAAACTTTCTCTTTCTGATAGTTCATTATTAGATATAGAAAAACAACAGATTTCTGTATGTTAATCTTGTATCCTGACACTTCGCTGAATTCATTTATTAGTTCTAACAGTTTTGGGGTGAAGGCTTTAGGGTTTTCTATATAAAGTATCATGCAAATAGTGACAGTTTTAATTTTCCCTTCCAATTTGTATGGCTTTGGTTTCTTTTTCTTGTCTGATTGCTGTGGCTAGGACTTCCAATACTATGTTAAACAGAAGTGGCAAGAGTAGGCATCCTTGTCTTGCTCCTGAATTTAGAGGAAAAGCTTTCACCTTTTCACCATTAAGTATGATGTTAACTGGGGGTTTGTCATAGATGGACTTTATTATGTTGAGATATGATCCCTTTATATACATTTTAATGAGAGTTTTTATCATGAATAGATTTCAAATTAAACTGTAAGGGAAGAAATAAAAAGAAGAAAAAATGTACAGAGAACTACAAAAACAACTGGAAAACAAGTAATAAAATGGCAATAAGTACATACCTATCAATAATTACTTTAAATATTCATGGACTAAATGTTCCAATCAAGAGACATAGGGTGGCTTACTGGATTAAAAAAAAAGACCCTTCTATATGCTTCTTACAAGCAACTCACTTCAAAGCTAAAGACACACACAGACTGAAAAGTGAGGGGTAGGAAAAAGATATTTCATGCAAACAAAAACAACAAGAAAGCAGGGGTAGCAATACAAAATAGACTTTAAAAGAAAGACTATATCAAAGGCAAGCAAGGGCATTATGTAATGATAAAGGGATCAATACAAGAAGAGGATTCATACTCATTAACATATATGCACTCAATTCAGGAGCATCTAAATATATAAAGCAAATATTAACAGACATAAAGGGAGAAATTGGCAATAATACAATAGTAGTAGGGGATTTTAACACCCTACTTACATCAATGAACAGATCATTCAGACATAAAATCAATACGGCACAGTGGTCTTAAATGACACTATAGACCAGTTAGACTTAATAGATATTTATAGGACATTACATCCCAAAACAACAGGATTCACATTCTTTTCAAGTACACGTAGAATGTTCTCCAGGATAGATCACATGCTAGGACACAAAATAATTCTGAACAAATTTAAGAGGATAGAAATTATATCAAGCCTTTTTTTCTGACCACAATGGTATGAAACTAGAAATCAATTACAGAAAGAAAAATGGGAAAAGAACAAACATGTGAAAACTAAAAAACATGCTACTATAAAACCAATGGATCAATGAAGAAATCAAAGAGGAAATCAGAAAATACCTCAAGACAAATGAAAATGGAAACACAACACTCCCAAATCTATGGAATGTATTGATAGCAAAAGCAGTTCCAAGAGGGAAGTTCACAGCAATACAGGCTTTCCTCAAGAAACAAGGAAGATCTCATATAAACAACCTAACCTATCATCTAAAAAAATGAGAAAAAGAAAATCAAACAAATCCCAAAGTCAGCAGAAGGAAGGAAATAATAAAGATCAAGGAGGAAAAATGGGGATCAAAAAACAATAGAAAAGATCAATGAAACCAAGAGCTGTTTTTGTAGAAAAGATAAAATTGATAAACCTTTAGCCAGTATCATCAAGAAGAAGAGAGGGAGTACCCAAATAAACAAAACAATAAATAAAAGAGGAGAAATAATAATCAATACAAGAAAGATACAAGAAATCATAAGAGAATACTATGAATAGCTACATGCCAATGAATTGGGTAACTTAGAAAAAATGGACAAATTTCTAGAAACATACAACCTGCCAAGACTGAATCAAGAAGAAATAGACAATTTGAACAGACCAATCAGTAGTAGTGAAATTGTTTGTAAAAATAATAATAATAATAAACTCCCAGCAAACAAAAGTCCAGAACCGAATGGCTTCATCAGAGAATTTTACCAAACATACAAACAAGAATTAGTAACTATCCTTCTCAAACTATTCCAAAAAACTGAAGGGATGGAACACTCTCAAATTCATTTTATGAGGCCCTTGTTACTCTGATACCAAAACCAAAGACACTACAAAAAAAGAAAATTACTGGTCAATATCTTTGATGATTATAGGTGCAAAAATCCTAAACAAAATATTAGCAAACTGAATCCAACGGTATATAAAAAGGGTCATAACACCATGATCCAGTTGTATTTATTCCAGGGATGCAAGAATGGTTCAATATTTGCAAATCAATCAATGTGATACACCACATTGACAAAGGAAGAATAAAAATCACATGTTCATCTCAATAAACACAGAAAAAAATATTTTTTTAAAAAAAACATACATTCAGCCCCTTTACAGTTTTTTTTTTTTTTTTTTTTTTCCTGTATGCGGGCCTCTCACTGATGTGGCCTCTCCCGTTGTGGAGCACAGGCTCCGGATGCACAAGCCTAGCAGCCATGGCTCACGGGCCTATCCGCTCCGCGGCATATGGGATCTTCCCGGACCGGGGCACGAACCCGTGTCCCCTGCATCGGCAGGCGGACTCTTAACCACTGCGCCACCAGGGAAGCCCAATACATGTACTATTTGAATTGGATAAACGTATATTCTTTATCTGAATAAAAAGTAACTGAATATACCTATAATTTTCCAGTGACAAAAACTGGCAAATGTTAAAGAAAACATAAATTTTTCTTATATAAATATTTTTCAAGAAAGATACTCTAAAGAGAGGCAAAAATGATAGTAACTGTGATATTTAGAATAAAAAATGTACACAGGTAAATATTTTTAAAAAGGAATTGAGAATATTTCCAGTTAGCACAATTTGCTGTGGGCTCATTAAGAGAATATTTTCTTCATTAAAAATATTATGAGCTACAGAGAAGAGTCAATTGAAATATTGACAATTTCAAATTCAGTAATCATAAAATGCAATTATTTTTTCAGTAATCATAAAATGCAATTTTGATGAAGATTTCAGATAATTTTTTAAATAAACTAAAATGTCTAAGAATAATTTGAAAATTATCCTTCAGAAAAATAATAGTGACATAGTAATGGAGATACTCATAAGAAACTGAACAAAATACATGGATATACATGTATACATATTGGTATACATAAAAATATACTAATATATCCACCAAGAATAATTATACTGTGTATTATTTTTAAATATTAAAGTAAGCAATGAAAAGAAAAAAATTTAATGTTTCCTTCAATTTACTTGGATATGTGTTTTTTATTTGAAAAAATTAGAACAATAGTAACAAGCAATTTATTCATCAATAAAATTTCAAAAACTGTTCTAAGCTTAATTATTTTTATCACTCATTTTGCTCTTAAAATTATTCCAGTTTATATGATAAATTATATATTTACACTAGATATAAGAGAGATACAAACCAAATTCCTATTAGGCAATATACAGCTTCACTAAAGAGGTGTCACTGAGGTGGGTATTAAAAAGTTGAATTCATGGAAACAGCATGGAATGGTGGTTGCTAGAACCAGAGGGTGTGGGAAATTGAGTGATGTTGGTCAAAGGGTATAAACTTTCTGTTATAAGATACATAAGTTCTGGGGATCTAGTGTACAGCATGATGACTCTAGTTAACAATATTGTATTATATACTTGAAATTTCCTAAGAGAGTATATCTAAATGTTCTCACTCCAAAAATAAAACATAGGTAACTATATGAGGTGATGAACGTGTTAACTAATTTTATTGTTCTAATCGTTTCACAATTTATGCATATGTCAATTGCAATGTTATACACATTAAATTTATACAATTTTATTTGTCAATCATACTTCAATAAAGTTGGAAAAATAAAATTGCATGCAGTATTCCCATTGCTGCAAATGGAGGAAAGCAGGCAGACTACTACAAATAAACCAAGTGAGATGCAACAAGGATCTGACTTAGGAAAATAAAGAGATGAAGGAAAAGTGGGTTAGTATATTAGATCCAAGAACTGTTTCGCTTTTCATATGTGAAATACTTGTGTTCAAATTACAGTTCTGCAACAGTTTTAGCCTTATTCCCTTAGTTAAATAACTTTGCATCTCTAAACTTTATTATTCTTACTTGTAAAATGAAGAGAGTAATGCATACCATGCAAGGATTTTGTGAGCATTAGAAATAATACTTCTAGAACACCTGGAACAACCCTAGCAAATATTAGCTCCACATAACATAATTCACATTCATATCCTTCCTGTATTAATTGGAAAGAGAAATATCCAGTGGATGGGGAGATATTAAGTTTTCTGTAGGATGTCTGATGCAAACCTTCATCTTTATCTCTGCTATCAAATATTTTTGAAAGCTATATTGACTATTGATAGTTTCTGTTTAGGAAAGTTTGGAGACTTAACTAAGATTTATGTCATAGGAAAGCATAGGTTACAAAGAGAGAACACACACACCACCTATCCAGAAGATGTGGCATAAATTAACATCTTGATTATGCATATTATTTCAGATACTGTATCTTTTCTCATTCTTATAGATTCTTTTTACAGTTTTTTTGTGTGTGAAATTTTCTATTTTCATTCATTGTGAGATAACTTTCCTTTACTTCAAAGAGCTCAGTTAGATTAGTTGCTTTAAAATTCTTGTTCAGGGCTTCCCTGGTGGCGCAGTGGTTGAGAATCTGCCTGCTAATGCAGGGGACACAGATTCGAGCCCTGGTCTGGGAGGATTCCACATGCCACGGAGCAACTAGGCCCGTGAGCCACAACTACTGGAGCCTGTGCTCCGCAACAAGAGAGGCCGTGATAGTGAGAGAGGCCCGCACACCGCGATGAAGAGTGGACCCTGCTTGCCACAACTAGAGAAAGCCCTCACACAGAAACAAAGACCCAACACAGCAAAAATAAATAAATTAATTAATAAACTCCTACCCCCAACATCTTCTAAGAAAAAAAAAAATTCTTGTCCAGTAATACTAACATATGTGTAATCTCAGGGTTAGTCTTGGTTGACCGTTATCTTTCTTGAGAAATGGTTACATTTTCTTGGCTCTTCATATGTTGGTAATTTTGAACATTGTTACATTCTTCCAAAGGGTGTTGATATATTTTTTTTGTTTTACAAGGCAATTAAATTTGTTGACCTGAAACTGCAAACTCTATCTCTTAGGAAATAGTTCAAATCTCAATTAACTTACTTTATCCATAGGGCTAACTTGAGTTGCCCTGTTCATGAATAGTTCAGAGGTCAAAAATTTGGACAGGGCTTCCCTGGTGGCGCAGTTGTTGACAGTCCGCCTGCAGATGCAGGGGACATGGGTTTGTGCCCCGGTCCGGGAGGATCCCACGTGCCGCGGAGCAGCTGGACCCGTGAGCCATGGCCGCTGAGCCTGCGCGTCCGGAGCCTGTGCTCCGCAATGGGAGAGGCCACAACAGTGAGAGGCCCGCGTACCGCAAAAAAAAAAAAAAAGAAAAAAAAATGTGCACAGTTTATATGCAGAATTTGGGGCTCCCCATTCTCTGGATCTCTCCTTCATGAGATTCTCCCCTAAATTTTAACCTAAACTCTTCTTTCTCATTCTTCAGGCCACAAGGACTGTGATTTCTCTAAAAGAATTTTAGCTTTTGTGAATAAGGCTAACTGTGACCTTACCTTAAAGCCATAAGAATGAGAAATTAACCTTAGGCATTTCCTTCTTTTAAGGGTCAAGCCCTGTCCAGAATCTGACTGCTTTTGTTTGCTCTCCCATGCTTTTGGGTGTTTTTTGTTTTCCCCTCAGACTTTACAATGGTTGTTTGCTGCAGGATCAGTCCAGTGGGAACTTATTCAGCTATACTGGAAGTGGAAATAGTTATAAGTATTTAAAAATCACCCTGGGTGTGGTGTGAAAAAGAGTTGACAGTGAGGAAAGAGACACCAGTTAGAAATAGTATTCTGGGTGTAAGATGATGGTTATTTGAGGTAGGAATATAAAGTGAAGCATATTAAAAAGAGAGATGTTTATAAGATTAAATATTTAGCTTTGGGGGACTGATTGGATGTGATATATAAGAGAGTAGATTCTAAGTGGTGACACAGGAAAGGAGGTGAAAGGGGAGGAAGAAAAGGATGCAATCTGGACATTGAAACCAAAATGGAGCTCTAATGCGGGCACTTTGGAACAGCAGCCTAAACCTCAGCAAAAGCAAGCTTGGCTTAAAATATAGATTCGGCAATCATCAGCATTTAGGTGGCAATAAAAACAATGACAATTTATGAGTTTTTTCCAGAAAGAGTATGTAGAATAAAAAGAGAAGAGAGTTTGAAACAAAACCCTGAAATAAAGTTTGGAATAGCTAAAGTATCCTAGGCCTGCTGAGGATAGTTTGAAAAATGATGCAAAAAATAAGATCTGATTCATTCAAACGTAAACAACTCTCAGATTTGACTGGAAAAAATGAGAGGGAGTTATGGAAAAGTGAGGACGCAGCGGGGCAGGAGGAAGTTTTTTAATGGAATAAGCCTGAATATGGATTAATTGTACAGTTATCCCCTGGTAAATCTCAAAACTACTTCCAGACAAAACTCTCTCTTGAGCACAAACCCTGCCTTAGTTGTGTCTATTTGGTAGATGTTTATTTTTAGACATCTCAAATTTGAGTTTTGAAAAGATGATTTCATTGTCTTTAACCCTAAGACTTCTCTTTTTCTCATCCCCAATAATAGTATTACTACATACAATTATACAAACTATAAAACAAAATCAGAATACTTATTTTCCATTATTCCCACATCTTATTGGTTCTCCTCTTAAACTTTTTCCGAGTGTGTCTGTAACCTTTTAGTCCTCTCTTCCCATCTCTGCTCATCTTTTTTTCTGAAATCAGCTTTCTAATTAATTTATTTGCCATAAATTCATTTTCCTCATGGCTACCAGAATTAGCCCTCTAAAATTTAATCTCCTTACATCACATTTAAAAATACAGATTGATCTCCCAATGGTTGGCATACTTCTATCCTTATATTCCACCCACAGATACTCTTTTTGTTTTTCAAATGATCTGTGTTCTTCCACTACTCTGGGGCTTTTCATGTGTTTCCTATTTTGTTTTAAGTGTTTATTTCTTCTTCGGTTTCTAAGCTTCTATTAACCCCTAAAGACTTAGTTTAAATGTTAGCACATCTATAGAAACTTTGACCTGTGTAGAAAGAATTAATCACTTTTTTCTGTGTACTCATAAATTTAAAACTGTATAGCAATTACAGTACTCATTACATTATTATACTGGCATTAATTGTTTATTGGCCCAGGGAAACATTAGTTCTTTGGGGGCATTTATTACGTCTTAATTGCTTTTATTTCCTTTCTTACTCTGTGCCTGTCTCAACTCCAAGGTTTAGTGGAGGAACTGCCATATTGTAGCTGCTCGATAAATGTTTGCTGAGTAAATTTGTTTGAGGTTCCTATGAGTTAACTGAGTTAATCATGGCTGTACATATGGCAATGTAGAAACTTGGAACTGTTTTCTGACCTTAATCCTAAGACTCTTGCCATCATAAACAAAGGACTGACCTGCCACGACTGCAGGTAAATATAGACTTTACCTCTTATCTCAATGCTAGCTGTGTCTTTCTGCCTGTGATATTTTAAAATCTATTTGATGATTGTGAACATTCGTATCTCTGTTTTGAAATCTCTCAATCTTAAATTCTCTATCCTTATGCTTTTGTCTTTTAATATTTTTCATTGGAGATTTCAGTTTTATTATTATTTAATTTTTTATGTTCTGAGAAAATCATCATATCATTCTTTCTCTGAAATTCAGCCTTACATTAGGAACATGGTTAAAAATGCCCATCTCTCAGGGTTATAGAGTAAAAGAAAGCACATTTATAAATCTGTCTATATTAACTCATTTCATATCCTTCTAAAATCCTAGCTTATTGGAGGAATCCTGCTGTAGCCATTGTGTTTGCATCTGTTACCCTTTTCTTCTTTGTAAAACCAATTTAGGATTATACTGTACGAATTTTGACTTTATTGAGTCTCTCTTTTGTCTTGAGCTAATCTTCCTTTTAAGATTGAAGACATGGACATTACAAAATCTTTCTCTGAACTTTTAGAAAGCTGCTCTTATATAGGACAGGTTTTACATCTGGTTATGCTTGTATCTGCTTACTGAGATGTCCTGTTACTTTATGAAACTCCCTCCTCTTTGATTTTACCAATTAGTGTTTTGATGATAAGGATTTAGGTAAAAGTTTGCCTCAGTATTTCTTTAATAATCAATAAATCATTTTGCCAGTATGCTCATTACTGATTCTGCAGCACCTGAAATAGTGCCTGACAAAAAATGTGTTTGGCTAAATAATCAGAGTCCTATTTTTATTTGACCAAACTTACAGCCAAAAACTGAATGATGATAGCTCAAAGTGATAATAAAAACAGACATTTCTCAATACTATGTGCCCAAAATTTTATGTATATTATTTTAATTAATCTTCACAACAATTTTACTGTAATTATCTCCATCTAAAAGCTGAGGAAACTAGGAAATGAGAGGTTTCACTACATGTAAGCTCTGTACCAGATTTATAACCTAAATTTGGGGAATAACAATTTATTCAACAACCAAAAAACATTTATTGAATACGTACTCATTATGTGTCAGGCATCTGAGTTTGATAGGAGCCTGATAACATTTTTTTTCTATTTATTAGAGAAGGAAAGGCAGAACTTGACTTCTAGCTCAATAAGGCAGACAGAATAATAAGGTTGAAGCCTTCTCCTCCCCCCTCCAATTTTAATAAATAATGTAAAATGTATTAAAGGCAACTTGTAGATGTGCTAGAAAACAAGAAGAGATACATTCTGTAAATCAGAAAGTATGAGAGTTTTCTAAAAAGTAAGAAGTAGAAAGAATTAGGCTAAAGAAAGAAATCACAGCCCAAGACAAGTGCAGGAAAAGAAACCTGAAAAAAAATGGACATGGCTTCCAAGCATGTTTCAAAGGCAAAAGCCACAGATAATGGGATCAAGAGAGGTCCCAGGGACCACCGACAGGTTGTATAGGCTATTCCACTCAATCAGAGAAAACATGCTTCTTTCCTTGTTTAACATCTTCCCTGATCATCAAATTACCTTCCCCCACTTAGTGCAAGCAGCAAATAGCAGAGACATCTACCCTGGGCAGGAGGTAGTGAGCGTGGGCGGATGCCCTCCCGGGCATATGGAGCAGAACGGTGTCTCAAGTGGCTGGCAACACTCATGAAGAAGTGAGGTGCCCATATGCAGATTAACTCTTAACTACCCTACTGCTAAAGATTTCTGCCTCTCCATCCCAGATAGGCTTCACAAAGACTGAATATTCAGAGACAAGGAAACGGGAGCTTCCATATGTAAAACAAAGCAGACAGGCAAGAATCACTAGGTATTAGATATTTTCATTCACCACTCTTGAAAGGAGGCAACAAACTCAATAAAATAAAAAATTCTCCCATGGCTGTACACACACACACACACACATATAATATATATGTTTATATATATATATGATTTATTTATTTATATTTATATAAAAGAACAGAACTTTAAGTAAAGGGTGGGGAGAGGAATGGAGGAGGGAAGGTTTACCAAGAAGTTCTACATCTGTATAAAACTTCACAGGTCAGGGGACAAAAACACAGTGAAGTTATGGGAAAAAAATGAAATTATGTAGTAATGTACCATTACCCTTCAGCCAGTAACACTTTGAATATATCCAGTGGGACATGTTACTTCTCTCAGCAAAAGACCACCCACATTTTTTTCAACGGGAAAATGCATTTTTTATTGTGGTAAAACATATAATGTTAAATTTACCATCTTAACCAATTTTTGAAGGTACAGTTCAGTGGTATTAGGTATATTCATATTGTCGTACAACAAATCTCTTTTCATCCTGCAACACTGAAATTCTATACTTACTAAATACTAATACTCTCTCTTGTCTTCTTCCAGTTTTGGGGAACTGAATTTTTATTTTCTGCTTCTATGATTTTGACTTCTTTAAATACTTCATATGGGCGGAATCATACAATATTTGTCCTTTTGTGACTGGTTTATTTCACTAAGCATAATATTTTTGAGGCTCAGCCATGTTGTAGCATGTGATAGGATTTCCTTCCTTTTAAGGCTGCATAATATTCCATTATATGTATATACCATATTTTCCTCATCCATTCATCTGTTGATGGACATCTGGATTGCTTCTACCTCCTGGATATTTTGAATAATGCTGTGGTAAACAGGGATGTGCAAATATCTCTTTGAGATCCTTTTTTTAAGTCTTTTGGATATATACCCAGAAGTGGGATTGCTGAATCTTATGATGATCCTGTGACTCTGGGTAATAATACTGGATGTAAAAGGAATTTACTTATGGATATAAGTGTGGGCTGTAAGAAAGATGAATAGATAAATTTTGTTAAAATCAAAGTGAAAATAAAACATCTATAACCAGTGGGCTTGAAAGTCTTCTATTTTTTTTAGAACACTGACTATATTGCTTTGTTGTCTTCATTTTAATTTGGTTTTCTCCAATATTAGCGAGGTTTTATAAATGAAAATTTTTTCAGCTGACTTCCTGGAAATACTACCTTTGAGAATGTCTAGCGACTCCCCTCACAGTTCGCCTTTGCTGTTCATTTGGGACTAAAGAATAGCTTGTCATCCTGGCCATCTCACATCATTATCTAGCTTCTTAGAAATCAGCTAATGACATTAATTAAAAAATAACAACTTTGACTGTCCTGCTCTAATAATCTGATATTGTTACCAAGTTAGAAAATGAGGGACTTCCCTGGCGGTCCAGTGCTTAAGGCTCCGTGCTCCCAATGCAGGGGTGCAGGTTCCATCCCTGATTGAGGACTAAGATCCCACATACCGTGCAGCACAGTTGGAATAACTAACTAAATTGGCTTTAAAAAGAAAGGAAGAAAGAAAATGGTACTTTATCGGTACACTGATGTTAATGTTAAAAGGACTAAGAAGTACCAACTGCAATAGAAGAAAGGTGGGTATGCTTTTTATAATAAAAATATTACTAAGTAAAGAAGAAACGCTATTTTAATTCTATGCATATATAAGCATTATGTGACCTTATGATTAATTATTTTTCCCTTTCCTTCTGCTTTTTCTTAGATGTTCTTGGCAGCCCTGTCACTCAGCTTTATTTCTAAGACACTAAGTGCAATCATTATGAAAGGTTCCATCACTCAAATAGAAAGGAGATTTGACATATCATCTTCTACTGTTGGCTTAATTGATGGAAGCTTTGAAATGGGTAATTTTTGTTTCTGTTTTGATTATTACTTAGTAACGAGATTTGCAGAGGTAAAAAAGTGTTCACATACGCTCTACACCACTGATCCTTAACCAGGGGTAAATTGCCCCCATCCCCACCCCCTGCCCAGGGGCAATTTGGCAATATCTGGAGATATTTTTGGTTGTCATTGCTGAGGATTAGGGAATGTCACTGGCATCTAGTGGTAGAGGCCAGGGATGCCTTGAAACATCCCACAATGCACAAGACAGCCTCCAAAACAAAGAATTACCTAGTCCAGAATGTCAAAAGTATAGAAGTTAGAAAACCCTGATTTACACAAACTCGTTGCCTGCAAACTAATATTTTGCAGGGCTAAAACTTCTCTTTCTCAAGATGTCCTAGTGCAAAAAAATGTTGGAGAGAGGATTATGATTCTGATGATTTGAGGAGAGGAGAACAATTTTGAAGCAATCTTTGTTAGGGTCTACTGTTGAACTGGGTATAAAATTTGGGGTTAAAAGTCTTTTTTTTTAGAACATTGAGTATATTGTTTTGTTGTCTTCATTTTAATTTGGATTTCTCCAATAACAGTGAGGTTTTATATAATTATTTAACATTCTTTTCTCTTACTTTATGAACTGGTCGCTGATTACCTCTGCCCATTTTCCTCCCCCCCGCCTTTTAATGATTTGAAGGGATTCAAAATGTATGTCTGTTGTATAGATTACACATATTTTTTACAAGTTTGCTCTTTATCTTTTAACCTTTTAAAAATATACTTGTTTATTGAATGTTTAAAAAATAATTGTGTAAAGGAAGACCCATCTATCTTTTGGTCATGAATTCTGCCTTTTCATGATTCAGAGGCTATTACACCATACATATCCTTCACTTTTCCACCTTCTAGGTTTAATGAAACCATCTAGAACTTTAGTATTAGACTGTGATTAGCTTTAAATTCTAATTCATTGTATATCTCTTTATATTGAGGAATTGATTCTTATTATCTTTGTTAAACTTTGTAGCTATTTAAAAGCAATTAGTTGGACATGGTTATAAGTTTTACTGGTTTCCTTCTTAACACTATTTCTTGAACCTTATGACTTCAAGTCTCATCTTTAGTTTTTCTGGAGTATATCTTCAAGTAGCTTTTTTTTTCCAGAAATAATTGAACATAAGACATATTTTCTGAGCCCTTGCATGTTGGAAAATGTATTTATTTTACTATCATAGTCAACTGATAATTTGAGTATGAAATTAAAACTTCAGAATCTTTTTTTCTCAGAACATTAAAAACATGTATCTACTGTGTTATAACACAATATTATACATAAGAAATCATTACCAGTATCATTGTCATGCACTGACAGGACCTCTTCTTTATGCCTGAATTTCAGAAATTTTACCAACATATACCTAGGATGGTCTCTTTTACATTATTTATGCTGGAGAAATGTAGAAATTTTTATCTGATGTCTTAAGCCTTCCTTTACCTCAGGAAATTTATTTTCTATATTTAAATTTGTTCCGTCCCCTCTATTTTCTTCTGAAACATATATGAATATTAAATTTTCTGGCTATTTTTTCACTTTAAGTTTTTCTTTCTAAAATTCGACCTTTTTTTTTTCTTGAAACTCCATCAGTCTTTGCTGATGCCATCTTTCATCTTATTGTATCAGGTCCCAATATGTACATTTCTGTAGAGTATTTAAAATTTTCAACAATACTTTATTGTTCTTTTATTATTTTTAGTCTGCTAGTTCTTATTTTATGGATGCAACATACCTTTGTACCTCTAGAGATACTAACTGGATTTTTTCAAAATGTCTTCTCTTCTTAGTTTCCTCATTTAACTGTTTTCTTCATGGGTTACTTTATCTGCTGGTTCAGTTTGGTGCTTTTACTTCATGTTATTTTTTTCCATCAAATGTTCAGTAATTCTTGGTTGTTGTCTGTTCGTTATTATACTTGTAGCTCCAGATGGACTGGAATTGGTCATGACTACCACCACTTAGATTGGTCTTTTTCCTCTTTTGAATCTAAATAACTTATAGCTAACATTAAATCTCAAGTGACCTCTCCTCCAGGAAACTTTCCTGAAACCTCTAATTAATTTAAGCTTCCGCTTTCTGTGGTCTAAGAGTACTTCGGTCCATTTATCTATTTTTGTCACTGGTAGGTAAGTTCTTTTAGAGCAGATACCATGCACTGTTTATTCTTTTCCTCTATTTCTGGCTTCTAACCCCATGACAGGTACTTAATAAGAATTTAAAGATTTCTAGGAGTGAATGAAAAATGCATGAATAAATACCTTCCCTCAGGTATTTTTGTCCATTTTTCTCCATTCCAGTACAACCCACTCAACTCCAAATTCTTCATAAAATTTTGCTTCACTAATATCGCCAAGTAATTCAAGTACTTTAGTTCTTATCTAAAGTCAATTCTGCTTATTATTAACACCACACAACTTTATAGTGAGTGGCTTAAGGTAAGTGAGTTTCATCCCGGGTAATTAAATTACCCGGGGACTTCCCCAGTGGTGCAGTGGTTAAGAATCCACCTGCCAATGCAGGGTACACGGGTTCGATCCCTGGTCTGGGAAGATCCCACATGCCACAGAGCAACTAAGCCCATGAGCCAAAACTACTGAGCCCACGTGCCACAAGTACTGATCTCAGGTGCCGCAACTACAGAGCTCATGTGCTGCAACTACTGAAGCCCGCGTGCCTAGAGCCCAGGCTCCACAACAAGAGAAGCCACCACAGCGAGAAGGCTACGCATCACAACAGAGTAGCCCCAGCTCGCCACAACTAGAGAAAGCCCGCGCACAGCAACAAAGACCCAACACAGCCAAAATAAATAAATAAGTAAATAATAAATGAATGAATGAATAAATAAATAAAGGCAGAGTCTATTTAAAAAAAAAAAATTACCCGATCTTTGAGGAATGGTACCATGTCTTATGCTCTATTTTTATCCATTCTGTGGCCTTCCATTCTACTGGACACAAAATTGGACTCAGTCACTGTTTGCTATAATCAATCATATCAAAATAATTTTGTTTTCTTTCTAGGAAATTTGCTTGTGATTTTATTTGTGAGTTACTTTGGAGCCAAATTACACAGACCAAAACTAATCGGAATTGGTTGCTTCGTTATGGGAATTGGAAGTATTTTGACTGCTTTACCTCATTTCTTCATGGGATAGTAAGTGGCTCTATGCCATCAGTGATCATTTCCTTGTAAATTAATGGTAGAATTTTATTTTTTTCCTTTTAAATAAGCAGTCCCCTTTTGAGAAGAATATCCACTAAGTGTGTGTAGAAATGGAGTATATTTTCTATGTAATAATTAAATTGTTTTATCTACCATGACTCTCATTGATATTAAAATATGAATAGCAATAAATGAGTAGTTTCACAGAAAATAAATAAGCTTTTTAGTATGATATGTATTTCATGTCTTTGCCTACAAGATTTTGATAATATTTAATAAGTCTTTGTTACCAAACTCAGGTCTAGCTGCTCACCACTCGAAAATCAATACCTGAGAGGCAATTGTTGGTAGAAAGGCAAGTTGCTTTTAATCAGAATGCCAACAATCTAGGGAGAAGGTGGACTCATGTCCCCCCAAACCAACTCCCATGATTCTGTTTGGCTATAAAAGTTTTTAAAGGGAAAAGAGAAGTAATGTCAGTTAATCATTGAGATAGAGGGTCAAAGTCGTCACCATCCCCCACTGTGTTCAGGCTTGTTGGCTTCTTGTGATTTTTCTTTAGATGCTATCTTGTTCACATAGTTTGTTCATGAGATTACTGAAGGGAAAGCTAGGGAAGAGATCTGGTCATCTGTTAATTACTCATTCTTCATTTCTACTTTGATCTACAGAAAGAACCAACAGGTTAGGCAAGGTATTGTGTGATCAAAAGATTTGAAAGGTGTACTTGGGTTGGTGATGAGTAGAGTATGGGGCGCCTGATTTAAATGTTAGTTACAATCTAGTTTTGCTAAAGTGACAGGACAAAGGGGCCTCCTGCAGAACCTCTTTCCTGCCAAAAGCTGCTTACAACTTCACCACTCAACTCACTGCGGTATGGGTTTTCCCACTACCATCTCCACTGAGACTTCTTCCTAAGTCACTGTGTAGTTTTAATTAGAGTCAGATACTAATGACAGGAAACCAAAAATAGTGATGGCTTAAATAAGATAAGAGCTTATTGTTTACATAAAAATTGTAGCCAACCCAGCCCTTGACTGGCCTTGACTTCACGGTCTAAATTGTGGCAATGTTGTTCCTTGCAACAGGATAGAAGGGAAGAAGAATAAGAAGAAACAGAAGGCACACAGGCTGAGGCTTAAGAAATATTTTCAGAAGCATAACCCTTCTACCAACTTCACATTAGCCAGAACTTTGTTACACCTCACATTCAGATAGAAAGTCATTGAGAAAAATAGACCTTACTTCAGGTGTCCCCTTCCCAGCTAAAGATCCCAGGTTCTGTTACCATAGAAGGAAAGAAGAATGGATATTGAGAGCCAATGAGCAGTTTCTGCTAAAGATATCAATTACTTACTCATTATCAACGCCAACAGCCATGCCTTTTGGTTACTATATTAATTACTCTATTTGACCCTCATAAGTTCTTTCTTCTTCCTGGTGCTGTTCCTTCTTATTTTCATCATATTACTCTCTCTTGATTTATTTCCTCCTTTTGGCTTCTCCATCATGCCCATCTTTTCCTTCTGCTACTGACACCATAAGGTCAGTATTGCCTAAGCTCCCTCTTCAATCTTCTTCACTTTTCATTCTACATGATTTGTGTGGAGTACATGCATTAAATGCAACTATCACTGTACACAGTGAGTTTATCTTATACTCAAGATCTATATAACCAACCACCTCATGGGTATCTCCAACCTAACATCCTACAAACATTTTGCATCCATATATTCAGAACAGAATTCATCCCTGTGCCATCACCAGCTCAGATTTTTCACATTCACTCTTTCAGCAATGATTCATTTAGCCACAGAGGAACTCAAACTAAAGTCAAGGGTCTCATCCTAGACTTATTCTTTACTTCAATACACATGACCAGTGGTCACCAAATCTTGCTTATTCTGCCTGCTCTCTGTCATAGTTGTTGCCCTTAACCTGATAGAGGATTCTATCATCTCTGGCCTGGACTTTTTGCCTCCCAACTCCACTTCATTCTAACTCATATTCTATACTACAGTATTGATTTAAAAAATAAGAATCTAATTTTTTTACTACCACTTAAAACTCCCAATATCCTAGAGCAGTATTTTTCTTTATTTTTGATATTTATTTATTTTGGCTGCACCAGGTCTTACTTGCGGCATGTGGACTTCTTAGCTGCAGCATGCAGGATCTAGTTCCCCAACCAGGGATTAAACCCAGGCCACCTGCCCTGGGAGCTCAGACTCTGATCCACTGGACCACCAGGAAAGTCCCGTATCCTAGAGCAGGATTTTTCAAACTTCAGATCCTGAACCACTCATGGACCAAGAAATCAATTAAGATTATTAAGACCAACAATTTTTGGATAGGATAGGATAGGATAGAATAGAATAGAAGAAAACACAATGAGAGTGGGGATAAATATTATTCTGTGAAACTTTTGTTTTGGTTGTACATAAATTTGTGTGTGTGTGGATATCCATGTATTGTGATTGTGATGCAAAATATATTTCTCATTGTTAGTAACAAAGTATTGAAAGCCTTTTGCCTATGAATTACTATCTAGGTTCATTTGCATATCTAAGCTCATTTGCATATACAGGTCACTCACTGATTTGGTCCTTGACTATCTTCCTAGCTTTATTTTACACTGCTTCCAATGACTGAGGACCACACTCTAGGCCTACAGTTTGCCAAATGTGCCATAATATGTCATAGCTTTGTTCATAGTGTTTCTACAGCTTTGAATGATTTTCTTTGTCTATTAAACTATCCATCTTCAAGACACATCTCATATGGAATCCTCACTGTGAAGTCTTCTCTAATCCACATCTTTCCAAACCTGCAAGCCAAGCTGATAATCCCTTTTTCCTTTACGAAAACTCAGGACCTGGTATATTAACCTTATCATATCTTTGATTGTATATGTTTACCTTAGGGGGTGTAAGATGTTTTAAGTAAAAAAACCGTGTGTTTTATTTCTAGTGATTTGGAGCTGAGCATAATGCCTGGCATAGAGTAAGTTGCCCTCAGACTTCACAGGGTACCTCAGTATTTTTAATTTATATATTTTATTGAAGTATAATGGACAATTTATATTAGTATCAGGTGTACAACATAGTGATTCATTATTTTTATAGATTATACTCCATTTATAGTTATAAAATTTTGGCTATATTCCCTGTGCTGTACATCTTTGTATCTTATTTCTTTTTTTAACATCTTTATTGGAATATAATTGCTTTACAATGGGATGTTAGTTTCTGCTTTATAACAAAGTGAAGCAGCTATACATATACACATATCCCCATATCTCCTGTCTCTTGTGTTTCCCTCTCATCCTCCCTATCCCACTCCGCTAGGTGGTCACAAAGCACCGAGCTGATCTCCCTGTGCTATGCGGCTGCTTCCAACTAGCTATCTATTTTACATTTGGTAGGGTATATATGTCCATGCCACTCTCTCACTTCGTCCCAGCTTACCCTTCCCCCTCCCTGTGTCCTCAAGTCCATTCTCTATGTCTGCGTCTTTATTCCTGTCCTGCCCCTAGGTTCTTCAGAACCTTTTTTTTAGATTCCATATACATGTGTTAACATACAGTATTTGTTTTTCTCTTTCTGACTTACTTCACTTTGTATGACAGACTCTAGGTCCATCCACCTCACTACAAATAACTCAATTTTGTTTCTTTTTATGGCTGAGTAGTATTCCATTGTATATATGTGCCACATCTTCTTTATCCATTCATCTGTTGATGGACATGTAGGTTGCATCCATATCCTGATTATTGTAAGTAGAGCTGCAATGAACATTTTGGTACATGACTCTTTTTCAGTTATGGTTTTCTCAGGGTATATGCCCAGTAGTGGGATTGCTGGGTCATATGGTAGTTCTATTTTTAGTTTTTTAAGGAACCTCCATACTGTTCTCCATAGTGGTTATATCAATTTACATTCCCACCAACAGTGCAAGAGGGTTCCCTTTTCTCTACACCCTCTCCAACATTTATTGTTGGTAGATTTTTTGATGATGGCCATTCTGACTGGAGTGAGGTGATACCTCATTGTAGTTTTGATTTGCATTTCTCTAATGATTAGTGATGTTGAGCATCCTTTCATGTGTTTGTTGGCAATCCGTATATCTTATTTGGAGAAATGTCCGTTTAGGTCTCAGCCCATTTCTGGATTCGGTTGCTTTTTTCACATTGAGTTGCATGAGCTGCTTGTAAATTTTGGAGATTAATCCTTTGTCAGTTGCTTCATTTGCAAATATTTTCTCCCATTCTGAGGGTTGTCTTTTCGTCTTGTTTATGGTTTCCTTTGCTGTGCAAAAGCTTTGAAGTTTCATTAGGTCCGATTTGCTTATTTTTGTTTTTATTTCCATTTCTCTAGGAGGTGGGTCCAAAAGGATCTTGCTGTGATTTATGTCCTAGAGTGTTCTGCCTATGTTTTCCTCTAAGAGTTTTATAGTGTCTGGCCTTACATTTATGTCTTTATTCCATTTTGAGTTTATTTTTGTGTATGGTGTTAGGGAGTGTTATAATTTCATTCTTTTACATGTAGCTGTCCAGTTATCCCAGCATGACTTATTGAAGAGGCTGTCTTTTCTCCATTGTATATTCTTGCCTCCTTTATCAAAAATAAGGTGACCATATGTGCATGGGTTTATCTCTGGGCTTTCTATCTTGTTCCTTTGATCTATATTTCTGTTTTTGTGCCAGTACCATACTGTCTTGATTACTGTAGTTTGTAGTATAGGAGCCTGATTCCTCCAGCTCCCTTTTTCTTTCTCAAGATTGCTTTGGCTATTCAGTGTCTTTTGTGTTTCCATACAAATTGTGAATTTTTTTATTCTAGTACTGTGAAAAATGCCATTGGTAATTTGATTAGGATTGCATTGAATCTGTAGATTACTTTGGTAGTATAGTCATTTTCACAGTGTTGATTCTTCCAATCCAAGAACATAGTATATCTCTCCATCTGTTGGTATCATCTTTAATTTCTTTCATCAGTGTCTTATAGTTTTCTGCATGCACATCTTTTGTCTCCTTAGGTAGATTTATTCCTAGGTATTTTATTCTTTTTGTTGCAGTGGTAAATGGGAGTGTTTCCTTAATTTCTCTTTCTGATTTTTCATCATTAGTGTATAGGAATACAAGAGATTTCTGTGCATTAATTTTGTATCCTGCAACTTTACCAGATTCATTGATTAGCTCTAGTAGTTTTCTGGTAGCATCTTTAGGATTCTCTATGTTTAGTATCATGCATCTGCAAACAGTGACAGCTTTACTTCTTCTTTTCTGATGGATTCCTTTTATTTCTTTTTCTTCTCTAATGGCTGTGGCTAAAACTGTGCTCTCTTCCATGGCTCCGAAGCTTCCCTCCCACCCTCTGTCTCTGCCAGTGAAGGGGCTTCCTAGTGTGTGGAAACTTTTCCTCCTTCACAGCTCTTTCCCAGAGGTGCATGTCCTGTCCCTATTCTTTTGTCTCTGGTTTTTATTTTTTATTTTGCCCTACCCAGGTACGTGGGGAGTTTCTTGCCTTTTGGGAAGTCTGAGGTCTTCTGCCAGTGTTCAGTAGGTGTTCCGTAGGAGTTGTTCCACATGTAGTTGTTTTTCTGATGTACCTGTGGGGAGGAAGGTGATCTCCGCATCTTACTCCTCCATCATCTTGAAGGTCTCCTTCCTTATTTTATACCTAGTAGTTTGTACCTCTTAACTGCCCTTACCCTATATTCCCCCCTTCCCCCACTCCTCTTCTCACCGGTAACCACTAGTTTGTTCTCTGTACCTGTGAGTCTGTTTGTGTTTTGTTATATTTGTTCTTTTTTTTTTTAGATTTCACAAGTAAGTGAAAATATACAGTATTTGTCTTTCTCTGCCCGACTTATTTTACTAAGCTTAATACCTTTCGGTCCATTCATGTATTTTTAAATATCAGCATTTGTCCCTATTCTAGGTCCATTCTATTGTTCCTATTAAGTGCTTCCTTATCAAATTCAAATGGATTAGAACTTTTTAAACTAAGTTTTGAAGAGTCAGGCATATGGCTGTGTGTGATTATAAATTGATTTTGAAATTTTAGATTGTAACCATCTTTGAAGATAATTCAAAAGATTGATAAATACAGTTAGCAGTTTTTTAAAAGCATGAAACCAAGATATTTCATATGTTGCCCAGAATATAAGCACTGCTAGGATGAGAGCAACATGGTACTCCACCTTGCCTGGGGAGTACTGCATTATACTTCTTAGTGAACACTCCCATTTCACTGTTACCCATCACCACTCCTAAAATATAAGCTGGGAAACTGACAGAGTATCCTGATAATTTGGAGAAGAGAATGGTGCAAATAAAGGGGAAGATTCCGCTGTATTTCTGGGAAAAGTGAAAATGCTCAGTAAATATAGTGATGTTCTTACAGTTACAGGTATTCTAAAGACACCCCTATTAATCCATCAGAGAATTCAACATCAAGCTTATCAACTTGTTTGATTAATCAAAATTTGTTACTCAATAGAACATCACTGGAGATAGTGGGAAAAGGTAAGAATTGAACTGGCACTAGTGAATATTAGTGTCACTAATAAATATTCTAAAATTTAACAATTTAATTACATCGTTAAAAAACGATTGTGGGGGCTTCCCTGGTGGCGCAGTGGTTGAGAGTCCGCCTGCCGATGCAGGGGACACGGGTTCGTGCCCTGGTCCGGGAGGATCCCACATGCCGCGGAGCGGCTGGGCCCGTGAGCCATGGCCGCTGAGCCTGCGCGTCTGGAGCCTGTGCTCCGCAACAGGAGAGGCCACAACAGTGAGAGGCCCGCGTACCGCAAAAAAAAAAAAAAAAAAAAAAAAGATTGTGATATCCATTAGCAAAATTGATTTAAAAGACAAATAGGAAAAACATTTGCATCTTATATATGTAAGACAAAAATCATAGTGTTAATATATATTATATATAAAGACCTTCTAGAAGTAATAAGAAAAGAGGAATATTTTGATATGAAATTGGCAAAGAATATATGCAATTAATATAAAGAAGAGGAAGTGGTATAAATATGTTAAAACAATTTTACTCCTTAAGAAAAATTCAAATTCTTACACCAATTCAAGATTTTTACCTATTATAACATAAATCATAAGTTTTAATTATAAATTATAGTACTAGTTAAAGATTTTCCTACCTACTAGATAGGAAAGATTAAAAATAAAAAGAAATGAGGTAGAGGATAAAGACACATTTTATGTGTTACGAGGAGTGTATAAATTTCTCTTTTGGAGGTTAATTTTCAATATGGTAAAGAACAAAAATATGCATAACTGCTTAAATCAGCAATTCTACTTTTATTGCTTTATCTTAAGGAAATAATCAGGAATGTGCAGAAGGATTTATTTATCATTATAGCCATGGCATCCCTGTTTAACAGAATGAAAAATTAGAAATATTGTGTGAGTACATAGAAAAAATTGATTAAATAAATGATGAAACTTATTCAGCACACTATTATGCAGTCATTAAAATCCTGATATGAGAACATAAAGAATATTATGCATATTTTTATGTTCACTAAAAATGTGAAAGATATAAACAAACATTAGAAGTGGTACTCTGTGTGTGGAGGGATGGCAGATAATTTTTACTTGTTTTCTTTGTGCTTTTCTGTATTGTCAAATTTTGTAACGTGACTATAAATCATTTTATAATTAGAAAAAAAGCAAAAAAATTCTTAAATGGAATAATTAATGGTTAAGTTAGTTGACTTTTCAAAAGGAATGCTAAAATTAATGTTTAAGATAAAACACTCTCTTGTCTACGTAGGTTGGGAAAAGGAATCTGGGTCACATATGTGGATATATATTCTATTGGGTAATATGCTTCGTGGAATTGGGGAAACACCCATAACACCCTTGGGGATTTCTTACATCGATGATTTTGCTAAAGAAGGACATTCTTCTTTTTATTTAGGTAATGTACAGAAAATATTAGATTTTATGGTTTCTTTCCCTGGGTGTACCTTGAAATAACAGTGCTCCTAAACTCATTCTTTTACTTTAAAAATTACTTAGAAAAATATATTGTATTACTTTAAAAAACTGAATAAGAACCATGTATTATTGGCATTTGATAAAAATGTTTTGTAATATTTTCAGGTAATTTGTTTGCAGTAACAATGATTGGTCCAATCATTGGCTTTTTACTCGTATCTCTGTTTTCTAAAATGTATGTGGATGTTGGATACGTAGATCTGAGTAAGTACAATCAGAACAAGGTAACATGATAATGCTTTTCAAGTACATGACACCATTCTTTCAAATAACTGAATTCACTCTTTCAGTGGCCCTTTGCTGACTAATTGTCAAAAGTTACAAATAGGTAATGTGTTAATAACTAGAATAAAAATAAACTTCAGCTCCTATCTACATCAGGCTTTTACAACTAAGCACAAAATAAGAAAATTTAACAAACTTAAGATTACTTCACCCCAAATAATTCCAGGTCTCTCAATGTGCCTACTAAAGTCACTTCCCCACATTTACCCTCTCTCCCGTCTCAATTTGCATAGTTCTTAAAGTCTTTTCCAATATGTGGCTCCTCTTCAGAGATGCCTTACTTCACCACCTCCTACTGGCCCCAAGTTAAATGTCCCTATTAATCACCAAGAGCATGCCTTTATTGTAGCCTTTGTCACAATAAGCCATAAATATTTGTGCCACTGATCTTCCATCTCTTTTAGAACATAACAGTATGATATCTGTCTTAACATATAAGTAATTAGTGTTTAGAAATAAACAAATCTGATTTTCTATTTCACCAGGACTACATAGAGTAGACATCACAGCAGACCAACAATAACCACAATCTGAAAGTATTTTAATATAAAGCTAAAATGTGGACCTGATGGAATGTGTTATGTCTTCTATTTTGGATGTGTGAATTAGAGTAGGTTCACATTCCAAGTGTTTCTACTCGATCATTTCCAGGTTCATCCTTGTTTTTATCACTAAGCACCCAGAAATAAATGGTTAAAGTCTTTAGAATGATAGATTTGTAACCTCTTTTCTATAGTCAGAAATCACTACTCAACAGTATTTAGGTCCATGGTGATCCCATTTCTAGCACTGAACGTCTAGACCTTATTATATCTTCTCTTATTCAGTTATGGGTATGATGTAAATGTATTGTGATGTACATTTTGGCAAACTCCAATGCCAAAGGAGCCAACGAGATAACGTAAGTGAATAAAGAGTGTTCGGTGTGGTGGTTAAACTTGGAAGAATTGTTGGTGGTGAAATGCCCTCTGTACACACCTGAAAGTGCATATACTGCTCAGCCTCAACCTATTCTTTTCATGAAGAAATGTGGATCCAGCATTGACAAAATCTTCTGATTGGTTTTCAAGAAAATCCTGGAATCCAGATTTTCATGTGGAAGTTTTCAATTTTTAAAACAATGTGTGAACAAAAGAAAACACTTTGGCAGGCTATGTCTAGCCAGGTTATGATCTCTAGTTCCTATGTGTACACCAGGGATAGAACACAAAAAAATGTTATCAAAATGACACTTCTGACGGATGATGAATAAGTACTTAGCATGTAGATGGAGTCACTGATTTTATCAATCATTTCTGCAGTCTGTCAGAGTTGCTGATTATGGAATAATATGAACATGTAAATCAATTTTAAACTCAGAGCTGTATATATTTGAAAACTACTTCAATAAATAGAATAATTTATTTCTATATATCAAGTCAATGTTTTCTCACATTAAAGAGTTTTCTTATAGATCAAAGAGTAACAACACCATTATTGTGCTTCAAACATCTATGGGGGGTGTGTGTGTGTGTGTGTGTGTGTATGTGTGTGTGTGATGCTTTCTTATTAGAATGTTTATATTTATAAATTTAAATATATACTGAAACTTTATATTTACTGAAACAGCTCATTTATACTTGTTTAGATATAGCACATACATGGCACTCACACAGCTTTAAAGGGAAATATTGTTGAAATAAAATGGTTAAATTATCCCTAAAATTTAGAGTCTAAATTTTAAACTCAGATTTTCATTATACGTATATCTTCACCATTATCATCCTCTGTGCTGTCAAGGAGTTGGAAATGCAGGTTCTAGGGGGAAAAAAACCCACTACTGGCTCTGAGAATTTCTTGCGAAGTGCTGTAAATTTCATTGGTTTCTTGACCTCAGGAGATGGTGCCAATAGAAGTTTTCAGACAATGAGTATCATGCTTTCCATAAATGGCCCTTAAATAGTTTGCAGGCTTCAACTGTTCAATGGTGGCTGCTGTTGTCATGTCACCAGAAAAGCCACCAAGTTCACACAGGCTCAGGCAATGACAACAATGTCATGACTGACTCCTGGACAACAGCAATTGTAAGATGTCATGACTTACACTTATTTCAAAGATAAAAAGTGTGAAAAAAAGAAAAGAGTGTCTCAGAATTGATGAAACATCATTTACTTTCTTCATCTATGGAGGACAGCAATTACTACAATTATTACCAGAAATTTTTACATTTCAAAATGATTTTTGACTGGCTTCTTCTAATTCTTTATTCTAGGCACTATCAGAATAACTCCTAAGGACTCTCGTTGGGTTGGTGCGTGGTGGCTTGGTTTCCTTGTGGCTGGACTAATATCCATTATTTCTTCTATACCATTCTTTTTCTTGCCCCCAAATTTGGATAAACCAAGGAAAGAAAAAAAAGCTTCAGTATCTTTGCCTGTGCAAAATGAGGAAAAGAGTCAAATGGCTCATTTGACCAAGCAGGGGCAAAATGTTAGTGAAACTGTAGCTGGTAAGTATTTCACATTCACAGTCAATTTGGAATTGTTAATCCCAGTGAAAGGGAGGGGTGAATATTCCAAAACAATAAGTCATACTCAAGTCATCTAAATAAAGTTCGATTTCTTCTTTACTAAATTTGGCTAAATTATTCTTCTAAGTTCCTACTAAAATTTGTGAATATTCTGAACACATATCAACTCTGAAGGGAAGGGGATTAGGCTTGTGATCTTTAGCAGGGAGAAACCAATCAAAGGCTAAAAATATCTGTTATTTGTAAACCAAAGAGTATATATTCATTTCCAAATTACATAGTACAAACTATAAGGATTAAAACGTCTTTCTCTTTCTTCCTTCCTTCCTTCCTTCTTCCTTCCTTCCTCTCTCCCTCCCTCCTGTCCTTCCTCCCTCCCTCCCTCTCTCTTTCCTTTCTCTCTTTCTCTCTTTCCTTTCTTTCTTTCTCTCTTCCTTCCTTCCTTCCTTCCTTCCTTTCTTTCTTTCTTTCTTTCCTTCCTTTCTTTCTTTCTTTCCTTCTTTCCTTTCACAAATAGTACCAGGAAGCATACTATGCCCTGGTAATAGAATATTGCCTCTGTTTTCCAAGTATTTACAATATAATGGGGTTGTACCGAAAAATATATAGACAATTGCCATATAGTGCCTATATAAACAATTATGAGTGCCTATAAATTGGGCAACTTAACTATTCTTCTGTGGAGACATGGAGTATGGAGAAGGAAATCAGAGGAAGTTTCTCTCTACATAGAGTAAGATTATTTTCTTGGTAATTATATAGAAAAAATTGCTTACCTAAATATTAAAAAATGAAGTACAAGCAACAGTAGTAGTTAAGGTTATTGTAGTCAGTCATGTGAATAAGAGCCCTCCACCATTTGATAGTGCCCTTCCTTTCAAACATAAGCCCCGAGGGCTAATGGAGAACAATTTAGGAGCAGTAATTTGGGGAACGATCCAGTGGCAGTCAGAGCAAGATAGTGGAAATGATGTTAATAGTGCAGTTTTCAGATTGCACAGAAATGGCAGAATAGTAAGAGTCAAAGCAGAGCAATGCCTGAACCCTTGACAACCTTTCAAGTTGAAGTTGAAGTGACATTAGAGCTTGTCAGGTGGAGCCCAATTTCTCCCTCTCATCAGTTCTTCCCCTCGCTCCTTTTATTGTTACTTTCTCCTCTCCATCACTCTAATCCAAACGTAATGGTGTGACTTGTATTGACTCATGAGAGAAGACTTAAATTTTCAGTCACATTGGTAGCTTGAAATTGGCCATGATGGGAGAAGCTACCACCATTTATTACCGAAATTGGGAAATACTCAAATCAATGTTGTTTTCCCAAGAATCAGTTGTTAAACATTTACCAGCACACCACTGATTTACGAGTCTTTGAAATTTAACATGCACACTAAAAATACCATTCCAATAAATTTTCATTTGGTCTATGCTATTTTCACACTGCAGCAAATTAAATCCATAAAAAGTAGCAGATTATCTAAAAATAAGGAACGTGGTGACTGTGAGCCTCCCCAAAATGGAGAGGATAATGAAGATGCAAAATAGGGCGATTGTAAACATCATCTGTGTTATCAACTGTGTTTGTAAGATAGTGACCAAAATAAGACAGTAAAGAGGTTCTTAATTATGTGTTATTAGGAATGGATGAAATAACTAAGAACATTTAGTCAGAAAATAATATATCTAATTTGAGTAGAAACAAGACTAGTTGGTTAGAAAGAAATAAAGATATCAGTTCATTACAAAAAATTTGTGAACAAGGAGAATTGTCCAAAAATGAGCAATTTCTTTCTGAGATAGTCAGCTTAATGAGTTGTTTATTGATGTGATTATTGAGGATATGTAGTGGATCATGATTTTGTAGAAGTTCAGATGACATCCACGTTCTCACTCACTTCAAAAATTCAATGATTTGGTGAGCCCATATACCCCATTTCTTTTGATCAAACATCACAACTCACTTAGAATGCCTCACAAGTCAATTGTCCTTCCTGATTGGAGAGTCCCATAGAGAGAAGTTTAGCATTTTGACCTAACAATTTAAAATGTTATTTATTCCTGCTATACATTTCCTTACATCTTCTTTTTTCTCCTTCTATGCCCTTTGCCCTAATCTTTTTTCTTGTTATTATAAGCAGATGAAACTATTTCTTAGTTACCATTGGATAGAAGTTTTGGTTCTAACCATATCTAATGGAAACCTTTAGAGATCTACAGCACAAGATCTTTCAAAGTCCACACCATCCAAAACTCAGTAACCATATCTGGTTCTGTCTTGCTAGACTCTGATACTTCCCACTGTTTTTCTAAGTGGTTTCTTCCACTTTTAACTCCCATTACAGCTGGTTAACCTGGTGATCATAGACCCAAATTACATAATTCTTGCTAGGTACGGAAGTTATGGATTTGTTACACACCTGTTTGTAGGCATGGGTTTTTTGCCCTACTGTTGTCATAATGTCACTTGAGACACAATATGTCGTTAAGAAAGCTGATGGATAATACTGCCAGATTTACTGAGGCAGTATTTTATGGTAGAAAAGCTATATACCAGGAAACAAGAGATCTGAATCCTGGTACTAAATTGACCTTTATGATTTTTGAACCTTAGTCTTCTTATTTCTGTGAGCTTTGGATTATACTATCTTTAAGATAAATTTCCAGTTAATAATTATATTATTAATATAATGATTATATTATTAAGTGCTAATAAAAAAGAGACATGGCATTTCATTCACTTTTGTTTCTTGAGTGCCTAGCATATTGCCTAGTACCCAATTAAAAACCAAACGTTTGCTAAATGAATGAATAAATGAACTAATGATGTATACAGTTGTATGGTAGAATGCTAAGAATAACCAAATACGAGGCGAACAAAGCACTGACTAAAACAGCATGTATGTTTGATCCCATTTTGGAGTAAAATGAACTAATTAAATAAATATTAATGCACATATGGAAAATATTGAAAGAATTTTTTTAAAAAACTGTTAGTAGGATTGCAGGGTATTCTGACTTTCTGTGCTATATACTTATGGAATTTTAAATATTATATAAATTATATTTACAAGATTAAGATATTAATATATATGTAAGCTGCATTATAATATTTTCTTTCTTTTTATGTTTTTATAGGTTTTTTCCAGTCCTTGAAAAGCATCCTTACCAATCCCCTGTATGTTATAACATTAGTTTTGACACTGCTACAAGCCAGCAGCCATATTGGAATTATTACTTATGTCTTCAAATATGTAGAACAGCAGTATGGCCAGTCAGCATCTGAGACTAGCATTTTGTTTGGTAAGACCTGTTTATGTTTGCTTGATAAATGCTATGCTACTGAGTCACTGAGCTCCAAGTGACATTTTGTTGTGAAGGCAATTTCACATTTTATTAAATATAATTTTCATTTATTTTTTTCAAATTTTATCAAATCGATGGGTCTTGTGATATCATCATTGTTCTGCATTTGAAGTTACAGCTCATGTTATTTTTGAGGAGATGAATTCCTGAAGGAAAAGTGACATGTGAATGGAACATATAGATATGATATCTGCATAACTGGATCTTATAATCTAGTGCTGAGCTTCTGAGGCAAATCCTTTTGTAATGTAATTATTATACTTCTATCCTTCATGGACTTTGAATCAGGACCCAGATACTTACAAAAAATAGGACACTGATGTTTCCAGGAGAAAAATCAATTTAAACACATCATTGGTATCTATATAATTCAATACAAATCTCATATTTTAGAGAGGTTTTTTGCTGCAGTATCTGTTTCCAATGACACAAGGAGACTTCTTTATGAAGGAAAGGTTTTCTCATATTATTCTTTCTCTACCCCCTGTATAATATAAGATTCTTAAGAGCAGTAGAATACCCAGTACATGGCCCAGCACATTGTAGAAACCCAATATTTGATAAGTTAAGGTGAATTTATCAAGTGATATATGAATAGGTCATAAGTAAACAAGAAAAATATAATTCTGTAGGATGTGCTTATTGAACTTAAGATAAAAGTTAAAATTGTAAATTTAACTCCTAATAAAGTTCTCAGCCTAAATTTTTTGTTAGAGGGATCTTCATCTTTAATCAATCTTGGAAGACAATGAAATGGAAAAGTTATAAGAGGAATCAACTATTTTTAACATCACATATAGACCTGTTTATCATCTTAGGGCATGTGTGTGTTTAGATGAATGAAGAAGAGATATTAATTTAAGTGTTCAATTCTAAACTACTGGGCAAATTTGTAGTAAGTTTTTAAGGATAGGAACTCTTCATTTTAAGGAAATGCAAAGGATTTTAGATGGTAGGATAAAAGTCTCAGAGTCAGGAAGATGATATTTTGTTGTTGTTTTCCGGGAGGGGACAAAAAGCACCTTATAAAAACCATATGTTCAGACATACAGATATTCTTAGTCACTGACTTTTGCTACTGAGGAAACTAAAACTTCAGCATTGGCAGGAAGAAATTATTTTTATCTCCCCCACATGGTGCACTGACCCTCTACCTCCATCCTGGACTGCCAGCCTTCTATTTAAGAAGTAACAAGATAGGATGATTTTGGTTGATATACAGTGTTTCATGTGTAAAGACATTCAGAATAACCATATTTATATAATTACATTTTTTCTCTTACTTCTAGGATTCATAACCATACCAACTTTTGCATCTGGAGTGTTTACAGGAGGATATATCATTAAAAAATTCAAATTTACCTTGGTTGGAATTGCAAAATTTTCATTTTGTAGCCATATGTTGTCCTTCCTATTTCACCTATTAAATTTTGCGCTAATCTGTGAAAACAAATCAGTTGCTGGACTAACCTTGACTTATGATGGGTTTGTATATATATATCAATATACCAATAGCACAATATATAAACCATCTAATGTAAAAGAAAGTAAGGCAAACAAGGTAGATGGCAATTTTACTAAACTTTTAACTCAGAGAAATTTCAATTTACAAATTCTTAAAATGTTCATTTCTTAAGATCTCAAAAAGTTCTTTTTTTTCCTTCCTTAAAGAAAAGCCATATAGTTTGTAATAGTAATAGTTATTATTTATGGGTGCTTACAATGAGTGATGGGTACTTTTATCCCCATTTTATAGATAAGGAAAGCAAGGCTTAGAAAGATACACAGATTACATATCTAACAATGTTAAGATTCTGACTCAGATTTGAAGGTTTTGACTCCAAAACTCTTAATCCTAACCACTATGATCTTGGGTGAATCATAAGAGAAATATAAATGACATTTTCCAAAAGTGACTGAACAATCTTTATCTGCAGTTAATTTTGATGTTTAACAATTATCTTTATAAGAAAACCAGTACACTGCACTCAATTCTCCTTTTTTGCAAGCTAATTCTGTTTCTTCTGGTATTGTCTTCATTAGCAGTAGAATTGATAAATACTCTATACATAATGGCATATTAGACCTAGAAAGCTTTTACTTTTCATTATTATCACGCATTGTGCAGTATACCTAGTACTACAGTCTCTACCCCAAATCAAGGGCAAGATTCCTGTGCAGATTTCTCATCACCTCCTGAATATAGCCAACAATTTAAGTTTAGGAATGTTCACGTTCAAGCAACAAGCAAAGATCCTTGGATCACAGTTTAGTAACCAGACTCCTTAGCACTGCTTATTGTTGGCTTTGGGCTTTGAAACTCTGGGTCTTATGAGGTGTCAATTTGAACCTGTCGAATCTTCCCACATTTGCTTACCTAAACATCATCCTATTCTTGGAGGCTTGCCAACTTAATCTTGAATTATCTCCCCATTCCCTCCTAATCCTGTTTGTTGTTGAATATTCCTATTGACCACCACTGACTCTGGTATATCAAAATACAGAGTACCTAGAACATTGAACTTTAGAGGGAAGAGAATCCTGGAAATTATGCAGCCCGACCCTCTAATATCCTCTTCCTTTGTTAGTTGAGACCCAGAGAAACTGTGGCTTGTTTGAAGTCATACAGTGACTCCAGAACGATGCTACTTCACAGCACAAGCATACAGGCTTTAACCTAAAGCCAGTTCCCTGAAACAAGCACAGTAACTGTGCTATCTATTCAAAAGAAGGCAGCTAGAGTTCTATGGGCTTTTTTCATTCAATAAAATTCCACTGAGTGCCTCCTTAAAGGTCAAAAAATTTATAGGATACCTCAGTGCTCTCATGGAACTCATAGTCTAAGTGATGGCTATTAACAGAATCAATATATTTAGCATTTATGAAATGTTAGTCACTGGGGTAAGTTTTTAGAGTATGAATTACTGTAGAGGTTCTCAGAATGTGGTCTGAGAATCTACAGGGGTCCCTGAGACTTTTGCAGATGGTCAACAAATTCTAAACTATTTTTATATTAATACCAAGATAGTATTTTTCTTTTTCATTCTCATTTTCTAATGAGTATATAGTGATATATTTTTTTCATTTTTATTTTATATTGGAGCATAGTTGAGTAACAATGTCGTGTTAGTTTCAGGTGTACAGCAAAGTGATTTAGTTATACATATACATGTATTTATTCTTTTTCAAATTCTTTCCCCATTTAGGTTATTACAGAGTATTGAACAGACTTCCCTGTGCTTGTACAGAGATATTTTCTAAGGCTACAAGATATGTGATGATAATATCAGTCTGTTGGCTAAGGATATGTGTGCTTGCGCATTCTCATGTACTAAATTTTTCTTATTATTAATCTCTAGTAGAGTATGTACATCAATAAGTAGAATCCACTTGAACAAAAAACCCTTGGGGTCCTCAATACTTTTCAAGAATCGACAGGCTGCTGGGAACAGAAAGTTTGAGAACAGCTAAATTAACTTTTTTCCAAAAAAAATTCTATGAGGATTTATGACTTACAAATGGCAAATCTAATTTTAGAAAGAGTAGTCACATCGCTGTGAAGTGGCAGACCTAATGTGAACACAGGACTGTCTGATTGCAATGTCCGGACTGAGTCATTAATCATTATGATAAATCACTCCCTGTCCATCGTGTGTCCCCAAGCAGGATTAGGTATTAGATGCTTTCAGTAAAATCATTGATTACAGAATTTCTGAATCTACCTTCTTCTTTCTTCATGAAAATTACTTTCTCATTCAAAGATAATTTATCAAGATTTTTACCAAAAAAAAAGAATAATTTTAAAAATCTATAAGCAGAAAATTAATTATATGAATAATCCATTTAATAATTTTAGCCATATTATAAGATTATATTTTATAAATACAATGATGTTTCACAGTAAATCATTATAAACTTTGTTACGGTTTCATTAAAAAAGCATATGAAGTTTTTCTAGTCTTTCTCAACTGATTCTATCATTCTTTTTTTTTTTTTTTGCGGTACGCGGGCCTCTCACTGCTGTGGCCTCTCCCGTTGCGGAGCACAGGCTCCGGACGCGCAGGCTCAACGGCCATGGCTCACGGGCCCAGCTGCTCCATGGCATGTGGGATCTTCCCAGACCGGGGCACGAACCCGTGTCCCCTGCATCGGCAGGCAGACTCTCAACCACTGCGCCACCAGGGAAGCCTGATTCTATTATTCTTGATTTTTAAAAATTGATCCTTAAGGATTCTGCTTTGACCACGTTGAATCCTTTCCTTGTGTAGTTAAAATATAGATTTAAAAATTCAAACTAGTTAATTAACATTCACAGATTCATGAGACTTTACAGTGAGCTGGGAAGAACCTTAGTCTAATGCCATTACCCTACTGAACAGAAACCAATTCTCAGAAAACTGAAGTGATATTTGAGGAATTTTTTGACAGAATCACAAAGACCTCTTGTCTATGTCTTACCTATCCTCTTTGGTTTCTTTTATATGTTTTATATTTTCTACATCATAAATCATGTCTGGGTAAAGATAAAGGGTGAAAAAGTTAATAAGCACTAAAAATAAACTTTGCCATTTTGGACAAGCAAAATATCTCTATTTAATTTAAAGACAACCCTTTCCCTTATTTCTCATCTCCTTTTCGTCTCTCCTCCTTCTTTTCCTTTCCCTCACCTTCTCTTTTTGTCCTCCTCCTTCCTCCCTCTCCCCTGCTCCTCCTGCTTCTTCTTCTTCTTCTTCTTCTTCTTCTTCTCCTTCTCCTTCTCCTTCTTCTTCTCCTTCTCCTTCCTCTTCTCCTTCCTCTTCTTCTTCTTTCTTCTTCTTTTCTCTCTTTCTGATATATGTCTATCATATATTTCCAGAAATAATCCAGTGGCATCTCATATAAATGTACCACTTTCTTATTGCAACTCTGACTGCAATTGTGATCAAAATCAATGGGAACCACTCTGTGGAGACAATGGAATAACTTACATATCACCTTGTTTAGCAGGATGCAAATCTTCAAGTGGCAGTAAAAAGTCTGTTGTGAGTATTATTTTTTACTTTCTTCTCCTTAATCAAAACTGCAGATTTGATTTAACTTACTTAAACTTTGATAATTACTTACCAAATGTTTCTACAACTAAGGTCACCAGTAAAAAGAAAGAAAAAGATTCCCATTATTGCCTGTCATTGTGATGGCTGTGATGTGTAAACAAAGCCTCACATAAAATCCTGCTTGAGACACAAACAGGTTTTTCTGTTGCTTGAATTCTCATGAGATTACTCCCACCTTTTCTTCTTGCGTTTATAAGACTATCACCTTTTGAAATTTAAAAACATTTATGATTTCTAGGAAGCACCTCATTTGACTAAAGGATATGATTTCCATTAGGTTGGAAGTACTTTACCCTTCAGATGCTAGGGGAAAATCCTGAGCCAACCCCTTGTCAATCTAGGTGCCTTTTCAGGACAACATCTATATGCAATCTTGCATATAGATTCTGGAGAGTTTATCTTGAGGTTCAATACCCTTTTGACTTTCCAAGAAATTAATCAAGGCTTCATGCTCACTTGACTGTCCAATTTTTGGCTTCCAATTTTGATTTTTTTCAAGGTTGGCCCTTTTCCTACGCAGGATAACTTAATATTCTGCTTACCTATTGCTAACATCTCCCATAGAAGTGCCACTGTCTTCTTCACTCAAAATATCCCCTTCCATGCAAATTATGAGTTCTCCCCAATCCCCCAAGTAACTTTCAATAGCTGGGCATCAGATATGGTGTTCTCTATTCTACTTCCAATCCACTGAATAACTCACAAAGTTGGGGACCCATTTCCTGGGCCCTTTTCCTATCACCAATATTAGCAATATTATCATCTATGATCATTGCTTTCTACCACATCCTCCTGTCTTTGATTTTCAAACTTTACCATCATTTTCTTGCCCATAGTCCTACTAACTGCATTAATGAAGGTCACTGAGAACTTTTTGAAGAACCTAGATTCTTTGAAGCTGAGTCATAAATTTGCACAAAAATGGCCCAAAGACTATACTTAAAAACCCATATCTCATATGCATGGCTATAGTGCCTTTCATTGAGAGTGCCCCGTTTAATCTATGGTCCCACCTTGTCCACGCGTGAAGGGCTAGAAGAGACATGATGTTAGAATCCTAAAGAGAGCTCTGTCTACTATGGAGACATCATCCACTTAATACTTTACCATTTAGGGACCACTGCGGAGTTCTTTTACCAAATTCTTAGTAATAAGTCATCCCTTCTTAATCACTCAAAATAATGCCCTTTGTACTTAAGTTTTGTTTTATTGGCTGATAGGCTTGCTACATAAAGAATTTCTCCATACAATTCTTAGTAAAAAAAAATGTAAAGCTTGGTCATCAGATAAGTATGAATTCAAATTCTTCCCCAGTTCCTCCTTCAGTAATTGGTCTTTAGCATTAATGGGTTCAAATTTCCCTTAAACCTTAGTTTAGCCTAGACTCAGAACAGAATTTATTAAAGCCATCTAGCTACATAAACTGCCTGCCAAATTAAATTTCTAAAATCATTTGTTCCTAAATTTTCTCCAGCTGTGTTCTAACCTTTAGGGTATTCTGTTGTGTTGAACCTCTCTGGTAATGGCATCATCTATCCTATAATCTGTCATTATGCAATCAGATGTTGTATTTGCTGGCCAAAGTGGAATTCTAGCATCCATGCCTGGTCCCTTCTGCCCTGGACTTTGCCCCATTCGAATGGGTGGTTCTCGACCCAGGTTTGACCCCTCCAAAACTACTATATTTTCTGGATTCCCTAGGCAATCCTACTCAGGGAGTGTCACTAACACTCTGTAGAGATTGTTAAAGAGAGTAAGTAGGTGTGCTATAGAAAATAAAAGTGAGTGGTAGAGAAATATTTAAACACTTTATATTGATGAGAAAATAATTTACAGAGTTTCAGACATTACTTTTTTTCTATTCTTTCCTAATTTTTAATTTAGGGATGTATGAAAAGTTAATAGTAAATTACATTTTCTTGTCTATAAAGGAATCCAGGAAACTATTTTGCCTTTCAATTCTTAAACAACTGTATTGTTAGAATGTTTTCTTTAAAAACTGTAAATATTTTAGCTTAGATGAGTGAGATGTCTTTAAATATAATAGAATATATTTATAGCCCAGTCATATTTTGTAAATATATTCTGTCATATTTCAAAAACTATTTTTCAGATGTTTCATAACTGTAGTTGTGTGGAAGTAAATGGTTTCCAGAGCAGAAATAACTCAATGAAGTTGGGTGAATGCCCCAAAAATGATCAATGTACAAGAAAATTTTATGTTTATATAGTAGTGCAAATATTTATCTTTTTTTCTTCTGCATTGGGAAGCACCTCAAATATCATGCTGGTTTTTAAGTGAGTATTACTTTTTAAAAGCATTTTTACATAGACTATAAACACACCTAATAATGTGCATATTTTTCCATAATATATTTGGAACCCCAATTCATATTTTGTTACATTTAAATTTTCTAAGAGTGCATTTTCTTAGGATTACTGTGATATTTCACTGCCATGATTAATAATAATTTTGCCTTGACCTCTGCCACTACAAAATCTAGATTCCGTACTTTCTCCTCTTAATGAGAATTTTAAGACAGAGACTGATCGACAACTGCCTCAATGTGAAAGAATCCTCGTTGTGATTCTAAAAGAACTTCTCATTTTGAGATGCCTTATACCCTGTTGGGCCTGTCAGAGTGAATCACCTATTGATTCCATTGAAAAAAAAAAACTGGGGAACCAGATCACATAATATAAACAGTCTATGATATTCCAAAGTTTTTAATCCTAGTTAAAAGAATGGCTTTTGACCTAGTCTCTCAAATACCCTCATAGAGAAAAGAAAAATACATGAGCAATATTCGTTCTTTTCTTCACTGATTAGACAAATATTTAAACCACACTTGGTGAAGAATACTCCATGGTGAATAAAACAGATAAAGTACCTGTTCTCATACAGTTTAGAGTATAACAGGAAAGACTTATGTAAGGCAAATAAGCTTAAAAATAAACACATAATTACAAACTGTCGTTAGTACTACTAAGAAAAAAAGAGTGCTATTAAAGGGAATAAAAAGGAAAAACAAATTTAGGATTGAGGTGAGGAGCTGTGAGGAAGAGGACTCAGAAAATACTTCTCAAAAACAGTGACACAATCTAAAGGTCTAGAGGGTATGTTAAAGTTAGCAAGTGAAGAACTTTACAGGGAGAGGGGCTATATGCCAATGCTTCAAGGCAGGAAAGAACTGATGTGTTTGAGGAGTGAACAGAAGCCAGTTGGTTGGAACATACTGAGTGAGACAGATGGCACAAGGTAAGACTGCAGGGTTAGGAAGGGAGTAGGTAATACAAGGCCTGTTGGTGAAGTTAATCATTCAATCACCTAAAAGTGAAAGCATGTAAAGACTTGCATGTAGGTATTAAAATATATATGTGTAAATATGGTGATCTGGGTTAACCTCTAGTTATACTTTTAAGACATAAGTAGTTAGCAACAGGTTCACGGTCAGCCAACAGCATGACTTAGAAGGGAAAGAAAACAAATATATTAATGTTTTTTAAAATGAGTATAAAGCTATAAACTGAGACTACAGTTGTTTAAATTCCACAATGACCCTTAAATCTTGTCAAATTATTTATACTAATTTATTCCACAGATAAAGCTCTACCTTACCATAAAATACTGTCTACTCAAAAGGAGAAGCTTTCCATATTTGCCAAATTACAGATTCATTAAATTACAGGAAGTTGTCTCAAAACTCCAAATTAGCTTGCATCTCAACAAGTCTTGGCTTCTTAATTTAAAATTTTTCATGAGGAGAACGAGAATTTTAGAGAAAACTGTTACAACATTGATGATAATTTTATCTTAATAAGAAAGTGATAAGATCAACATTACCATTTATCAAAAACATTTATTGATTTCTCACATCAACATTTATTGATTTCTCACATCAACATTATTGATTTCTCTTCGATTTTATTGAAAGAGAACTTTTGTGAGGCAGACTGTGGAATAAAAATATAAACTTCAGTCTATTAATGATTCCCCAATGCTTACATCATAAGGCTATTATTAAAACTAGACTAAGCAGGAGTGTTGATATTTACACATTCAGTATATATGTTAGGCACGGTTCTAGGGGCCACGGATGGAACTGTGAACAAAAGTGATAAGGGCTCTCCTTTCACTAGCTTTCATTGGGGTGAGGGATGGGAGAGTGGATGGGTGTAGGAGAAGAAACAATAAATAAATAAGCATGTAAATACACAAAAAAAAGAAGTGTTAAGCATTAGGAAGAAAAAATCAGAGTAAAAATATAGAAAAGGTAATAAAATTTTAATGCTTGGAAATACAGATGACAGGAATGAGGAAGGAATTCTTGTACTATTCTTGCAACTTTTCTGCAAGAATAATTAATTTCATAAACTTTTTTCGAAATAATTTCAAAAGCATTTTTTTACAACACTGTTTTAAAGAAATGGTAGTTTCAGACTGTTCCCTCCCAAGAATTTGAAAGCTCAACCAACTCTGTGAATCTTTAAAAATTGGACAGGAGTTATAGAAGACGACTCATCATAAGAGCCCCTTTCCTCTTAGTAAAAGCCACCCTCTCTGCAAGAATAGTTAAGTTGTGAAGAAATCCACATATTATAGAATAATTGAGGCTAAAGCTATGATCTGGATGTGCATGATAAACAACCTACTTCACTTCTACAAAGTGTGGTTAGTCTACCAAGTGCATTTCTGGGGATTTTATTCAATCACCTGTCTGAGCCATTGAAAGAGATGGATCACCAAACTAGACCACGACATTCCATGAGCATCTGAACCTCCAGCCTCACTAGGTCAACGGCCTGCATCTCCAGTAAAATGCAATTAGCTAATCACCATGCATCCAAAAAAATTAAACATTAAGAAGCCTAACAGCCAAGTCTACAGTACATTGCTCAGGCCCTTGGCAGAGCCCTCCATCACTAAATTCTGGTGAGGAAGGAGGCGCACTGCATCTTCACTAACTAGGGTTTTAATTACCCTCTGTCTCTGTAAATCGCAATGGCAGGGTCTGCTTTAGGATCCCCATTCCACTGTCACCACAGCCTGACTTGATGTTCCCCCAGTGTGGGAAAGGGGAGACCATAGATGAGAATAACCTGATGAGGAAAAAAGAAAGGAAAAAAGAAAAGCAAAGAAAGAAGAGGGGGTGGAGAAGCAGTACTAATTCAGATACCTTCCATTGAAAGTCATTTGATGAGACCTGAATAAAGATTGAGGGTACAAATCATGCAGATATGAACAGGTGAAGAGCAATCCAGGGAAGGTAGCAGTGGAGGTAAAAGTCCTGAGGTGGAACATACTTGACATGTACAAGACCAGGAGGACTGTACGAAGAAGAAAGAGGTAAGAAATACAATGAGAGAGCAGGCATGGTGCAGAGAGCACAGACCCTATGGATCACAGTAAAGACTTTGGAGTTTACTCTCATTGTATTAAGAAGCCAGCAGAGAGATCTGAGCAGTAGAATTATACAACTATCTTATCCAATTAGAAGATCACTGCCTGTTGGGTGGAAAATATGTCTTTGGGAGGCAAGAACAGAATCAGAGGAAACACAAGGCTATGATAGGAGGTGCTTTTTGTGGAGAATCCATCCTGAGAAATGTTGATCAAAATACAGAGCTGATCACTGTCAGATTGAGGTAGGACTTATGCTGCAGTGACCAATACTTTACATGATAAAAATGTGTGTGTGTGTGTGTGTGTGTGTGTGTGTGTGTTGAGAGTGTGCATGTAAGTATGAGCATGAGGGTCTGTAAGTGTGCATCCATGTGAATGTAGGAGTGTGTGTGATTGTCACTCTATATGTGTGTATGTGTGTTGTGTGTCATTATATCACATAAGTCTATCATTTCCACTGAGTTGTCTAAGATTTCAAGTTCCCTTTCAGGAAGATATTATCACTATCCCCAAGTCCGCTCAATTCTACACACTAGCCCTCTCCCTGGGTAAAAATACAAGTTGATAGCAAACATCTCAATTTTGCCTCTATTGCATCCAGCTTGTAAGCCAAATACACCCTTTAAAAAATCAACTGCAATGAAAAGTGACACTTCAGGCACTTGTCACAGAAAATTCAACCAGGAACAAACTGCATTCTCTCTCTTCCCAAAAGCCCTTTTAAGAAATCTGATTATTTGAGAGAGACAGCTAACTGGACTAGTTAGCTGTCATGGCTGATTCCCTCATGACAATTTCCTCAGGGAAGAACTCACCTCTTTGAATAACATGACCCCATCTACTTACTGGCATGGCTTCACTGCCCTCAAGCATAGTGTTTTGTGTCCTCAGCTCGGCTAGTGGAAGTGTCCCTGCCTTTTGCAAAAGCAGAGGAAAAACCCTTTCCATTCATTTTCTTTCTTAATACATAACTCTGCTGTGTTTAATTTTTATTATGCTATGTTTAATTTTTTATCCTGTTTACTTTTATAAGCTTTCTTGAATACTTTTGAGAATCTCACTCAAGGGTAGCTCTCCTACAAGGCTTAAAGGGCAATTTTGTGTAAAGAAAATTGAGGTTTAGAGGGCTAGCTTATTACATTGTATCCTCACAACACACAAGATAAGACTACTTAGCAGATAAGGAAACTGAGGCTAAGAGAGGTTGAATGACTTATCTAAGGCATTTAGTTACTATAAACATGATTTATCTCTTTATATCAATAACAAAGACTAGCACAGAGTCTCCTAGGAGGCACATGGCAAATGTTTGTTGAATGACTAAATTTACTTATCTCTGAACACATACAGTCATTCAAGAAAAAAAATAAACCTTTGTATCAGTTAATTCAATATTTCGGTAAAAACAGAACTTCTGAGCCTCAGTCACCCTCCCCCATCTTGCCACTACAGTCAGATAATTTATTTTGCTTGATATGTATTAGGTTATTACAGAGTTGGTTATATCATCAGCTCATTGAACATAGAAATATGGAATTGTGGAAATAACTTTCTAAATGCAAAAGTGAGTTAAATTGTGAGAGGATACAAGTGTATTTGCTACCTTTAAAATGACATTTAAATACACTAGACAGTAGAATACAGATATCTTTTTTGACCTTCCTGGTTATATTATGTAGTTTATGAATCATATTAGTCAACTTTTCTATTAAGAGCAATGATAGAAATGAAGTAGTAAAAAGAGTTCTGCTCAGACCAAGACCTACATAAAAGTATTTGCTCTCTCATATGGCAGGTGTCAACTGAATAGATCACATGAAATCACTGTCTTCATAGATATCATAAAGTCTATTCCAACCACTATCTCAGGATTTTCTAAGGATCAAATGTGGAAATGTTTGTAAAACTGTCTTGAAATTGTAACACATTGAATAAGTAAAGAAATAAGAACTGTTAATATCATTCAGATGTTTGCCTTCTAAAACAACTGAAAATATAACTTTAAATAATATCTGCTCTTCACTTGAGGATTTTCATTAGATCATGAAGAACAACACTGAGAAATGCTTTAATATTTAGCTCAATCTGGTATTTTAGAGATGCTTAATGTTGCTTTGCCTTTATCTTATTTCAGAAATGTTGAACCTGAACTGAAATCACTTGCCATGGGTTTCCATTCACTAACTATTCGAACACTAGGTATGATAAATATGTAGATGATAAATTCCAGGTATAAATTTTCACGTCAAAGCTCAAAGACTGAATGTAACTGATTTCCAATTATCAGAAAGTTTCTTTAAAAAGGTATAAGTAAAATATCATTTTAATGTTTGTGGTAAATGAAAAATAATGAGATAAAGGAGAACTAAATGACCTAAAAGAGAATTTCATTGTCAGTTCTATTTAGAATCAATCTGTAAGAAAAAGGCATCATCATAGTTGTATTATATCCTTTCTAAAACAAAGATCAGTGGTCTCCAAGAATTTAATTTAAGACTTAGGAATATTTCTTCCCATATGCAGAGTGCAGGACCTTCCTTCTATGCTGAGGGGCGTAATGCCCAAAACAGCTCAGGAGACCTGGGAGATTGTGCAAAACAACAGATGAGGACTTTCACAGTCCCTCAGACTAGTTCTCTAAGGCTGGGGCAGATAACCTTTAATAGAAATTTAAAATGCAGAAGGGAATGGGTGTTACTGAACTCAGGTCTGGCTGTTCCCTGTTCAAAAGCCAATATTTGAGAGGCAAGTGTTGGTAGAAAGGAAAGTTGCTTTAATCAGAAAAGCCAGCAATCTAGGGAGAAGGCAGACTCATCCCAAAACCATCTCTGAAGATTCTGCTCAGCCATGATAGTTTTTAAAGGGAAAAAGGGGAAATAATCTCAGTTAATTATTAAGGTAGGAGGTCAGATTCCTCATCATTTTTTCACTTCATGCAGACTTGCTGACTACTCCTGATCTTCCTTTGGATGCTATCTTGCCCATGTGGTCTGCTTGCAAGTTTGCTAAGGGGGCACTGGGGATAGAGAGTCAATCATTTTTAATTACTTAATTCTTCATTCCTACTTCTTTTAATCTAGGAAAAGAATCAACAGGTTAGGCAACGCATGGTGTGCATTAAGTAGAGCACAAGCCAGGAGTTAGGTTAAATGTTACCTAGTGATCTGATTTTCATAATTAAGGTTTAAGGGGAACAGAAATAGACAAACAGAAAAGGAGCAAAAGAGCTGCTTGTCAGACATCATTCCATTCCATGGGATTAGGGATGAAAGTCCATCTTCTATAATTTCATGCCGACAAAGGGCATTGTATTCTTAAAGTGGAAGATGTCGACATGGATCTGTAGTATCTTTTTGCTGATAATTTTAGATGCCCACCTACATATACAGGCAGAGTAAACTACAATTATTTTGATGCCCACAAAATATAGATTATCATGAGCAATAATGTTAATCCCATTATCTGAAGCCAGTTCTTGGAATTGTGCTAGCCATAGATGGAGCAGCTTATGGCATGGCTACAGGCTGGTCATTAGGCGGTTAGCTTTTTCTCTTTGGTGGCAGTTATGGTATCTGCAACACAACTCAGGGATGTACATCAGACACTGGAAAGATTCTGTGACTCTGCTGTCCTAATCATTAACTGCTTGAGCTTGCTCTTTTGTGACTCAGGAAGGCCTGGGAGACTTCATCTTTTCTACAAACAAGAGGCAGGGGACATGGAGGGACCTTTGTACTTGCAGGGGCCCACAGGGTTCTGCTTGGTTTCATGGCAACTAAAATTCTAGAACTGAGCATCTTAGAATGGGGAGTGCTCTGAATGAAAGAAAGCTCAGGAAGTTGTGTTTTGTTGTTGCTGTCAAATAGTAATACTATAGAATCTAGAGGCTAAAGGCCTATTTCTAAATATTCAGATGAGGTGATTAGTACAAGATTTAGAAAATTATCCTTTTCCCTTTGTTGCCATTTGCCATTTATACCATACAGTTTCCTGTTGGTAGCTTAACAACTTCTAACCTAACCCCTGTGCTACTGCTTTTTAAGACCTGTTAACATTATATGCTTATTCCTGGGAAGTAGGAAAAGGACATGATTGCTCTAGGAATTGGGGTAGGCAACTGATCATGGCCGGGAGGCAACCACCGATGGCTGAAAGAAAAGGAAATGGGAGGGCATCAATCCTTGGGACTCTTGCAAGCAAAAGAAAGAAGCATAACTATGGCCAAGTTACAATGGAGCAGGTGTCCAACAAGTATATTTGGGAGAAAATCACAGATCCTCAAAGGTAAAAGGAGAAAATATAAAAGGTATGGGAGAGAAGGAGAAGATGGAGGTACTGTAGGATAAGGGCTGTGAGTGAGCTACAAAGTGCTAAGAGTTCTAAAGAGGATAGTTATTTCCAGCTGGCAGGAATAGTGCAAACTTTATGGAAGAGGATCATATAGTTGGAATCATACCGTAAGTAGTTTTTCAGACTGCCTTCTTTCAGTTAGCTATGTGCATTAAAGTTTCTACCTTGTCTTTTGTAGCTCTCTGTCCAATCCTGGCAGTTCCTCTAGATCCAATGGAGATGCCTCACTCCTAGAATCTAAGCTATAGAAGTTAGCAGATAGAAAGAGAATTGGGGGAGCTAGTATTCCTTCTGATATGCTGAAATGAGATTGAGAATAGAAGTTCCTCTAGAGACGTAAAATAGAAAAAAAGGAATTTTGCTATTCTGATTTTGAGCATCCTATTTTGATACGTCCAGTATATGGCCCAATGGAATCTAACTCTTCTAGGGGAGAAATACATACTGAGGACCAAATGTCCAGTCACAAACAACTGTCTGAATACAATGTAAATTGTGGAAGGTATATTAAACTGAAACAGGTATTTGGAAAACAAGTTATCTGAAGTTTTAAATTTTCAATAATATAAGACTAAGTTTGTTACCTGAAACATTTAATTCATTAAGTTTGATCAAACCAGTGCTATTTTTATATAAGAAAAATAAATTGCTGGCACATAGTTTTCATTTTTCAAAGGAATGGCTTAGATTTGTAGAAACCTGTGAATTCCTAATCCAGTTTCTCAGTAACAGTTTTCCTCAGATATATTCGTCTCAGACAGCAGTTCCTTGACATTCTAAGATTTCTCACTCTCAGAAAATTGAGACTGATTAAAAGTAAATGAAATTGGCAAAACTGTAAACTATGAATCACTACCATTTTTATGTAACAATATAAAATTTGAAAATTAGCATATCTGTAAAATCTGGTCAAGTTACTAATGCTTAGAATTAGGAGTCAATGTCAGAGTTTATTAAAATAGCAGTAAAAGCAGATGGGCACTTCTGCTATAAGACAACATGTGTGTTCCTGAAAGTCCTCAAATTCTGCAAAATCATAACTACAAATAAAAACTGGGTTAGGTACAGGCCACTGAAGAGACCTAGGCATCATTATGATCAGAACATCAACAGAAGCAAAATTCAGCACCACAGGCCCTTGGACAGCCCAGGCTGCTTCAGGAGGTATTAAAAATGAATACAATCGGGCTTCCCTGGTGGCGCAGTGGTTGAGAGTCTGCCTGCCGATGCAGGGGACATGGGTTCGTGCCCCGGTCCGGGAGGATCCTGTGTGCCGCAGGGCGGCTGGGCCCGTGAGCCATGGCCACTGAGCCTGCATGTCCAGAGCCTGTGCTCCGCAATGGGAGAGGCCACAACAGTGAGAGGCCCGTGTACCGCAAAAAAAAAAAAAAAGAAAGAACACAATCAATGGAGAGAAAATGCTTCATGACTCCAAGAAGGTGGGAGTGGAGCCCTGAGGCCAAAAAAAAAAAGCACAGCCTACCAGGAGCCTAGCACTCAGTGAAGCTGGGCCTGTGCTTCTCTGGGGAGGAAGTCCTAGTGTTGGCATTCAGTTTTTTTTTTTTTTAAGATTTTTTTTTTTAGATGTTGGGGGTAGGAGTTTATTAATTAATTAATTAATTTTTGCTGTGTTGGGTCTTCATTTCTGTGTGAGGGCTTTCTCTAGTTGTGGCAAGCGGGGGCCACTCTTCATCTCGGTGCATGGGCCTCTCACTATCGTGGCCTCTCTTGTTGTGGAGCACAGGCTCCAGACGCGCAGGCTCAGTAGTTGCGGCTCACGGGCCTACTTGCTCCGCAGCATGTGGGATCCTCCCAGACCAGGGCTCAAACCCGTGTCCCCTGCATTAGCAGGCAGATTCTCAACCACTGTGCCACCAGGGAAGCCCCCACCTTTTAATTTACTTAAAAATAGAGTTGAAAAATCTCTTGCCTTTGCAGCAATTGAGCTGAGAGATTTTCCCTTTCCCTGTGAAGTTATAACTCTACTCCTGCTATCCTAGCTGTCCTTCCTTGCCTAAGAAAAATTACATATGAACCAATATAACTTCTATGTTTTACTGACAACATTCTCCTTTTTACCAACCAGGCTTAATTGGCATTATAAGAAGAACAATGTACAGGCATATAATTTTCCTTCTTCCCTATATGTGTTGGCATGGTGAGGGTAGATAAAAGATGTCTATGCTATTGTATGTGATTTGAGCTTTGGAGATTCCTCATAATCTTGATTCTTGAGTAGAGTTAGGCCAAATCAATGGACAAGTGCTCCAAAATATTTTTTTTCAAAATTTTTAATTTCTACATAATCCAAATATATCAGTGTGGAATATCACTTTTTCCTTTGAAATATGTTCCTTGGGTTGACATCTTCTCATCTTACGTTGCAGGAGGAATTCCAGCTCCTATATATTTTGGGGCTCTGATTGATAGAGCTTGTATGAAGTGGTCTGTCAACAACTATGGGAAGCAAGGGTCTTGTCGGATATACAATTCCACATTATATGGGTAAGTTCTCATAAATATATTTCATTAATTGATTTTTTCCTTTGACTATGTTAATTACTAAAGAATGAGATATTTTCAGTGTAATAATAATATTAGGAATTATAGCTACCATTTAATAAACTTTGTAAACAACTCAAAGTTATAGAATTAATTCCATTCAGTTAAACCTAATAATTGTTCAAAGTATCTTTTGCATAAAGCTTCTCAACATTTAGTTAATAATGTTATTAGTTAATAATGTTATGAGGCGACTGCTTCTCAACCTACCAGGTCAGTGGTCATCAATCTTTCCTGCTCATTATAATCACCTGAGGAGCTTTAAAAACTATTTATTTTTTTCCTTTTTTTTTTTTTGGCTGTGCCATGCAGCTTGCAGGATCTTAGTTCCCCAACCAGGGATTGAACCCGCACCCTTAGCAGTAAAAACATGGAGTCCTAACCACTGGACCACCAGGGAATTCCCCCAAAATGCTAACTTCTATTTTGAAATACTTATTTCAATTTTGATTTAATTGGTCAGGGGGTGTGGCCTGGGGAATGGGAGTTTTAAAATCTCCTTAGGTGATTCTTATGTTCAATCAAAGCCGAGAATCCTTGGACTAGACCATGTGTACTAGGTAATTTTATGTGGCCTTGTGAAAAATTTTCAGTAGACCACAGGGCAGGGCTTCGTAGACAGCAAGGCTATAAGGTAAACACTGGCTCCTGGTTCAATATAAATGGATTCAATCTGATTATCTCACAGTCAGTTCATTTCCTTTATAATCTGTTCTCATTACACATGAACTAATCTGTCTCTGAGACAGTTAAACATTCCAAATATACCTTATTTTACGGAAAGCACTTGGGCAGATCGTGAACCATCCTTAGTTTCTGTGGGTTAATCGTCCTTTAAAAATAATCACAAACTTCTTATGCTCCAATCAAAAGAATCACTGAAATTGCTACTTCAATGTTTTTATGTAAGATTTCAAACATCATTTTTTAAAGGCCTTCTGCATACTGAAGAGCAACACTGTAAAGTGTTTTCCAAGTAAAAACTGACTTTTTTTCTCTTTTCACAGAAATACTTTCTTTGGCTTGACTACAGGCTTAAAACTCCCAGCTCTTGTTTTATATGTTGTATTAATTTCTGTTATGAAGAAAAAATATCAAGGAAAAGATATCAAGACATCAGAAAATGAAAGAAAATCCGCGAACGAAGCGAACTTAGAACCGTTAAGTAGTGATGCCGCAGTGGACCGTGAAACACATATTTAAGGGGAGAAAAAAATTCTTCTGCTGCTGTGTTTTCAACTAACATTGTATTAATTGAGTAGGATGTTATTTCTGAGCAGTTCCTGGTCCCTTCACTGACAATTTTCACATTCTATACTAATGATGGAACAATGAATCACCTATGAATTTATGACAATGAAACAAACTATAAATGGGAAAAAATGGGAGTACTCATTGTTAAGGTGTGGCTATGCATTTGTGGTTAAGATTAGAATATATGATCCATACAAAGTTAAAGTGAAAGGTATGGTTAATATGTAATAGAAGAAAATGTATTTGCTCAGGTAATTGTAACGCAATAAAACCGGTGACTAGAAGATAGGTAGAGGTGAAAAAGGAAGAGAGAAATTAATAGTCTAAATAAGAAGAAAAGCTTAATACCTTTCTTTTTAAAACAAGAACCAAAACCAGTTTGGACAATGTTACTCAAGCCTAAAGTCTAGTATGATGGAGGGCTTATGCTATCGTGACATCTGTCATTCATGTGTTAAGTCATATATTTCCCAGACCTTATTAATTTCTAATTTGACTATCAGCACTTGATACATCTTCTTCCAACCTCTCATTAAAATACTGCTGAAGAAATAGAACTAATAGAAAATTTCCAAGCTGCAACTGTCAGACAACATATTACAGAATGTGTTAAGTTTCTTTCAAGCCCATGGATATGGATTAAGAAAGGCTGACATTAACCTGAGAAAGCAAAGCCCATTTAAAAGATGTGTCTTCATTTTGTTTGTCTGCTCTGGCAGAAATGGAGTCTGCACCAAATCATTTACCAACTCTCTCTCAATTGCATGGCTTTTTGTGTGTTTCTGTTTGGTGCACAGAGATCTTTCACACCCTCACAAGTAGGACAAGAAGTAGAGTGAATGAGAACAAATATTTGAATACAGCATTTGCTAGTGATGGCAGCTTTATTATAGTGAATGCTAGAAGTTGTAGTTTTTACTCTGAATAGCAAAAAAAAAAACAAAGTGGGTCATCAGAATCAACTGTGAAACACTTTTTTAAAAGAAACCACAATCATACACCCACATGAGAGTCTGATTCAAAACATTTGTGATACAGCCAGGACATCTCCTTTAAAAAAAAATTCACATAGAGCCCTTGATAAAGAGACACAAAAAAACAAACCACATGACAGGAGAAGATGTTCCTGAGTATACCAAAGTCACACAACATGAATGCTTGCTACAATCTCAGAATTACACTGGAAGTTATATATATTAACCTATTCTCAAACAGTAAACCTGAGAAAAGATTCATTAATCACAAAAGCAGAAATTTGGAAAAATCACCCACAGCTGGTTACTGTGTGACAGGTCTGATGGGATCTTGTATCATTAAAAAAAAAAGACAGAAAATTACAGAGCTGTGTTTTAAAACATTGCAAAGAAAATAAAGGCACTATCTTGAATATTTATTTCTTTACCAATTATCGAATGTCAAAAATCTGACAGGTAAAATGAAATATAACAGTAAACAAAAACAAAGAATTACACTATCTCATGGAGCGCTTTACAATGGTGTGTTAGTTTCTGTTTTATAACAAAGGGAATCAATTATACATATACATATGTCCCCATATCTCTTCCCTCTTGCATCTCCCTCCCTCCCACCCTCCGTATCCCACCCCTCTAGGTGGTCACAAAGCACTGAGCTGATCTCCCTGTGCTATGCGGCTGCTTCCCACTGGCTATCTATTTTACGTTTGGTAGTGTATATATGTCCATGCCAATCTCTCACTTTGTCCCAGCTTACCCTTCCCCCTCCCCATATCCTCAAGTCCATTCTTTAGTAGGTCTGTGTCTTTATTCCCATCTTGCCCCTACGTTCTTCAGGACCATTTTTTTTTTTTTAGATTCCAAATATATGTGTTAGCATACAGCATTTGTTTTCCTCTTTCTGACTTACTTCACTCTGTATGACAGACTCTAGGTTCATCCACCTCATTACAAATAATTCAATTTCGTTTCTTTTTATGGCTGACTAATATTCCATTGTATATATTTGGCACATCTTCTTTATCCATTCATCTGTTGATGGACACTTAGGTTGCTTCCATGTTCTGGCTATTGTAAATAGAGCTGCAATGAACATTGTGGTACATGACTCTTTTTGAATTATGGTTTTCTCAGGCTATATGCCCAGTAGTAGGATTGCTGGGTCGTATGGTAGTTCTATTTTTAGTTTTTTGAGGAACCTCCATACTGTTCTCCATAGTGGCTGTATCAATTTACATTCCCACTAACAGTGCAAGAGGGTTCCCTTTCCTCCACACCCTCTCCAGCATATATACGGGTCTTGTTTTTGTATCCATTCAGCCAGTCTATGTCTTTTGGTTGGAGCATTTAATCCATTTATATTTAAGGTAATTATCAATATGCATGTTCGTATTCCCAGTTTCTTAATTGTTTTGGCTTTGTTATTGCAGGTCTTTCCCTTCTCTTGTGTTTCCTGCCTAGAGAAGTTCCTCTAGCATTTGTTGTAAAGCTGGTTTGGTAGTGCTGAATTCTCTTATCCTTTTCTTCTCTGTAAAGGTTTCAATTTCTCCATCAAATCTGAATGAGATCCTTGCTGAGTAGAGTAATCTTGGTTGTAGGATTTTCTCCTTCATCACTTTAAATATGTCCTGCCAGTCCCTTCTGGCTTGCAGAGTGTCTGCTGAAAGATCAGCTGTTAACCTTATGGGGATTCCCTTGTGTGTTATTTGTTGTTTTTCCCTTGCTGCTTTTAATATTTTTTCATTGTATTTAATTTTTGGTGGTTTGATTAATATGTGTCTTGGCGTGTTTCTCCTTGGATTTATCCTGTATGAGACTCTCTGTGCTTCCTGGACTTGACCAACTATTTCCTTTCCCATACTAGGGAAGTTTTCAACTATAATCTCTTCAAATATTTTCTCATTCCCTTTCTTTTTCTCTTCTTATTCTGGAACCCCTATAATTCGAATATTGGTGCATTTAATGTCCCAGAGTTCTCTGAGACTGTCCTCAGTTCTTTTCATTCTTTCTTCTTTATTCTGCTCTGCAGTAGTTATTTTCACTACTTTATCTTCCAGGTCACTTACCCGTTCTTCTACCTCAGTTATTCTGCTATTGATCCCTTCTAGAGAATTTTAAATTTCATTTATTGTGTTGTTCATCATTGTTTGATTGCTCTTTAGTTCTTCTAGGTCCTTGTTAAATGTTTCTTGCATTTTGACTATTCTATATCCAAGATTTTGGATCATCTTTACTATCATTATTCTGAATTCTTTTTCAGGCAGACTGCCTATTTCCTCTTCATTTGTTAGGTCTGGTGGGTTTTTACCTTGCTCCTTCATCTGCTGTGTGTTTTTCTGTCTTCTCATGTTGCTTAACGTACTGTGTTTGGGGTCTCCTTTTCTCAGGCTGCAGGTTCATAGTTCCCGTTGTTTTTTGTGCCTGTCCCCAGCGGCTAAGGTTTGTTCAGTGGGTTGTGTAGGGTTCCTGGTGGAGGGGAATAGTGCCTGTGTTCTGGTGGATGAGGCTGGATCTTGTCTCTCTGGTGGGCAGGTCCACGTCTGGTGGTGTGTTTTGGGGGTGTCTGTGGCCTTATTATGATTTTAGGCAGCCTCTCTGCTAATGGGTGGGGTTGTGTTCCTGTCTTGCTAGTTGTTTGGCATAGGGTGTCCAGCACTGTAGCTTGCTGGTTGTTGAGTGAAGCTGGGTCTTGGCGTTGAGATGGAGATCTCTGGGAGATTTTTGCCGTTTGATATTACATGGAGCTGGGAGGTCCCTTGTGGACCAGTGTCCTGAAGTTGGCTCTCCCACCTCAGAGGCACATCACTGACTCCTGGCTGCAGCACCAAGAGCCTTTCATCCACACAGCTCAGAATAAAAAGGAGAAAATATGAAAGAAAGAAAGAAGGAGAGAGAGAGAGAGAAAGAGAGAGAAAGAAAGGAAGGAAGGAAGAAAGAAAGAAGATAAAATAAAATAAAGTGAAATAAAATAAAGTTATTAAAATAAAAGATAATTATTAAGAAAAAAATTTTTAAAAGTAACAAAAACAAAAACGGATGGATAGAACCCTAGGACAAATGGTAAAAGCAAAGCTATACTGACAAAATCACACACAGAAGCATACACATACACACTCACAGAGGAAAAGGGAAAAAAAATATATATCTTTGCTCCCAAAGCCCACCTCCTCGATTTTGGATGATTCGTTGTCTATTCATGTATTCCACAGAGGCAGGGTACATCAAGTTGATTGTGGAGCTTTAATCCGCTGCTTCTGCGGCTGCTGGGAGAGATTTCCCTTTCTCTTCTTTGTTCGCACAGCTCCCGGGGCTCAGCTTTGGATTTGGCCCCGCCTCTGCGTGTAGGTCACCGGAGGGCGTCTGTTCTTCGCTCAGACAGGACGGGGTTAAAGGAGCCGCTGACTCGGGGGCTCTGGCTCACTCAGGCCGGTGGGAGGGAGGAGCACGGATGCGAGGCGAGCCTGAAGCGGCAGAGGCCAGCATGACGTTGAAACAGCCTGAGGCGCGCCGTGCGTTCTCCCACGTAAGTTGTCCCTGGATCCCGGGACCCTGGCAGTGGCGGGCTGCACAGGCTCCCCGGAAGGGGGATGTGTATAGTGACCTGTGCTCGCACACAGGCTTCTTGGTGGTGGCACCAGCAGCCCTAGCGTCTCATGCCCGTCTCTGGGGTCCGCGCTTTTAGCCGCGACTCGCGCCTGTCTCTGGAGCTCCTTTAAGCAGCGCTCTTAATCCCCTCTCCTCGCGCACCAGGAAACAAAGAGGGAAGAAAAAGTCTCTTGCCTCTTCGGCAGGTACAGACTTTTCCCGGACTCCCTCCCGGCTAGCCGTGGCGCACTAATCCCCTGCAGGCTGTGTTCACGCCGCCAACCCCAGTCCTCTCCCGGCGCCGCGACCGAAGCCCGAGCCTCAGCTCCCAGCCCCGCCCGCCCCGGCGGGTGAGCAGACAAGCCTCTCGGGCTGGTGAGTGCCTGTCGGCACCGATCCTCTGTGCGGGAATCTCCCCGCTTTGCCCCCCGCATCCCTGTTGCTGCGCTCTCCTCCGCGGCCCCGAAGCTTTCCCCCTCCGCCACCCGCAGTCTCCGCCCGCGAAGGGGCTTCCTAGTGTGTGGAAACATTTCGTCCTTCACAGCTCTCTCCCACTGGTGCAGGTCCCATCCCTATCCTTTTGTCTCTGTTTATTCTTTTTTCTTTTGCCCTACCCAGGTACGTGGGGGGTTTCTTACCTTATGGGAGGTCTGAGGTCTTCTGCCAGCGTTCAGTAGGTGTTCTGTAGGAGTTATTCCACGTGTAGATGTATTTCTCATGTATTTGTGGAGAGGAAGGTGAGCTCAGCATCTTACTTTTCCGCCATCTTGAAGCTCCTCCCCGTTTGTAGATTTTTTGATGATGGCCGTTCTGACCGGTATGAGGTGATATTTCACTGTAGTTTTGATTTGCATTTCTCTAATGATTAATGATGTTGAGCATTCTTTCATGTGTTTGTTGGCAATCTGTATATCTTCTTTGGAGAAAGGTCTATTTAGGTCTTCTGCCGATTTTTGATTTGGGTTGTTTGTTTCTTTGATATTGAGCTGCGTGAGCTGCTAGTAAATTTTGGAGATTAATCCTTTGTCACTTGCTTCATTTGCAAATATTTTCTCCCATTCTGAGGGTTGTCTTTTTGTCTTGTGTATGGTTTCCTTTGCTGTGCTAAAGCTTGTAAGTTTCATTATGTCCCATTTATTTTTGTTTTTATTTCCATTTCTCTAGGAGGTGGGTCAAAAAGGATCTTGCTGTGATTTATGTCATAGAGTGTTCTGCCTATGTTTTCCTCTAAGAGTTTTAGAGTGTCTGGCCCTATATTTAGGTCTTTAATCCAGTTTGAGTTTATTTTTGTGTATGGTGTTAGGGAGTGTTCTAATTTCATTCTTTTACATGTAGCTGTCCAGTTATCCCAGCACCACTTACTGAAGAGGCTTTTCTCCACTGTATATTCTTGCCTCCTTTATCAAAGATAAAGGCTTTTCTCCACTGTATATTCTTGCCTCCTTTATCAAAGATAAGGTGACCATATGTGTGTGGGCTTATCTCTGGGCTTTCTATCCTGTTCCATTGATCTATATTTCTGTTTTTGTGCCAATACCATAGTGTCTTGATTACTGTCGCTTTGTCGTATAGTCAGAAGTGAGGGAGCCTGATTCCTCCAGCTCCCTTGTTCTTTCTCACAATTGCTTTGGCTATTTGGGGCCTTTTGTGTTTCCATACAAATTTTGAAATTTTTTGTTCTAGTTCTGTGAAAAATGCCAGTCGTGGTTTGATATGGATTGTATTGAATCTGGAGATTGCTTTGGGTAGTATAGTCATTTTCACAATGTTGATTCTTCCAATCCAAGAACATGGTATATCTCTCCATCTATTTGTATCATCTTTAATTTCTTTCCCCAGTGTCTTATAATTTTCTGCATACAGGTCTTTTGACTCCTTAGGTAGGTTTATTCCTAGATATTTTATTCTTTTTGTTGCAGTGGTAAATGGGAGTGTTTCCTTAATTTCACTTTCAGATTTTTCATCATTAGTGTATAGGAATGCAAGAGATTTCTGTGCATTAATTTTGTATCCTGCTACTGTACCACATTCATTGATTAGCTCTAGTAGTTTTCTGGTAGCATGTTTAAGATTCTCTACGTATAGTATCATGTCATCTGCAGACAGTGACAGCTTTACTTCTCCTTTTCTGATTTGGATTCCTTTTATTTCTTTTACTTCTCTGGTTGCTGTGGCTAAAACTTCCAAATCTATGTTGAATAATAGCGGTGAGAATGGCAACCTTGTCTTGTTCTTGATCTTAGTGGAAATGGTTTCAGTTTTTCACCATTGAGGACGATGTTGGCTGTGGGTTTGTCATATATGGCCTTTATTATGTTGAGGAAAGTTCCCTCTATGCCTACTTTCTGCAGGGTTTTTATCATAAATGGGTGTTGAATTTTGTTGAAAGCTTTCTCTGCATCGATTGAGATGATCATATGGTTTTTCTCCTTCAGTTTGTTAATATGGTGTATCACATTGATTGATTTGCATATATTGAAGAATCTTTGCATTCCTGGGATAAACTCCACTTGATCATGGTATGTGATCCTTTTAATGTACTGCTGGATTCTGTTTGCTAGTATTTTGTTGAGGATTTTTGCATCTGTGTTCATCAGTGATATTGGCCTGTAGTTTTCTTTCTTTGGGACATCTTTGTCTGGTTTTGGTATCAGGGTGATTGTGGCCTCGTATAATGAGTTTGGGAGTGTTCCTCCCTCTGCTATGTTTTGGAAGAATTTGAGAAGGATAGGTGTTAACTCTTCTCTAAATGTTTGATAGAATTCGCCTGTGAAGCCATCTGGTCCTGGGCTTTTGTTTGTTGTAAGAATTTTAATCACAGTTTCAATTTCAGTGCTTGTGATTGGTCTGTTCATATTTCCAATTCTTCCTGGTTCAGTCTCGGAAGGTTGTGCATTTCTAAGAATTTGTCCATTTCTTCCAGGTTGTCTATTTTATTGGCATATAGTTGCTTGTAGTAATCTCTCATGATCCTTTGTATTTCTGCAGTGTCAGTTGTTATTTCTCCTTTTTCATTTCTAATTCTATTGATTTGAGTCTTCTCCCTTTTTTTTCTTGATGAACTTACACTTTAAAGGGGAAGAAGAACATTAACAAGATTAAAGTATAAAATGTTATAATGTTCTATAAATTAAAAGAATAAATTTATATGTGATATGTGCAGTGAAGGAAAGGAACATTAACACATATACAGTAGATTATTTGATCTACTTCAGAACCCAGGAATCCAAAATAAATATTAATATTTAATTCAATGGCATTTATTAAACATGAATACAGATCCTAGGGGAAAAAATTCAACAGAGATAAGAATATGATAAGTAAAATTTTCAAGGAAGCAAAATAATGCAAGATGTAGTTAAAATATGCATTGGATAAAATTGAAAGAAGACAATGGCCAAAACCCCAAATCCATGATAAAGAAGATACATTTGAAAAATCTGTGAAAATGTGGAAGAAAAAGGTAAAGAAACAATTTGTAAAAGAAAGGTAGGTGACTTAGAGGACAAACTAAAGCACCAACCTAAGAAATCTATTTTTGAGGAAGAAATCAGAGTTGGAAAAGAAGCATTAATCAGAGATGTAGTGGAAGAATGCCTTCCTGCTCTGAAGAAAGACTTGAGTATCCAGACTGAGGTCTCCTTATTTACACCATGTCTTCACACTCCCTTCCATTTTCATGCAATTGAGTCTTTGATCATGATATTTCTCTCTCCTGAAATACTCTTTTTTACCATGTAACTGCTTCTCAGAATTCAGATCTAAGCTTAATCACCATTCCTTCAATGTCTCAGACTTCTTAATTGGTGAGAAATTTTCCAGTGTATTTGTAGTAATGCAGCTCTTATCAAAATGGTAATTTTACATTTATTATGATTATTTAATAACTGTCTGTCTCCCCCCCAGTCATAAGCTCTAGGAAAGTAGGAAGTGAACTCATTTTACCTACTTATTTTATTCCCAGGATCTAGCTTGGTGCCAGACAAATAGGTGCTTTATCGATTATTTTTGAAAGAATGAATGAGTGAATGAACTCCAAAAATGCCAGTCACATGAATGTTATAAATAAGAACTAAAAACCATGTGCAAAAATAAAAATAGCTGTATTAAGTCATTGGATAGGGAGTGATGATTTCTGATGTTTTGAAGATTTTCTTTAATATCTTTCAACAAAAAAAAATTTTTTTTAATGTCAAAAAAGTGGTTTTTGACTGCCATCTACATGCTAAGCATGAGATAAAAATATTTATGAAATAGAATCTTGGCCCTTTGGGAGCCCACAAATGAGGTGGAGAATAGGCATATAAATGTAGGATAATATACACTGTAATCAATACTATAATAGAATCAAAAAGTGTTCATGTATCTCATTCATAGGGACCATGCTAGTCTCTCTGTTTCAATTCCAACATATATATTTCTGGAGATTTTACCCCCTCCAAAAAAATGTATTGAGAATTTATCACAACAAATTTGGCAGTGGCCATTGTCACTCTCCTCTTGCGTGCCTTCTACCCTTCCTACGTAGACTTGCTCACCACCTGGAAACCAAGAAGATGATTAGACAAGCAGTGTGATTTCCCCAACACCAACTCCAAACCTGACTGTCATAGTTTATAAGACTAAAATATTTTGTAAAGGGAGTGTTGGTAGAAGTAGTTGAAAGGTAGAAATTTAAAAATTGTCACTAAAAAACAACAACAAAAACCCACAGACACACCTCTGACTCCCAACCAGTCTCCATTGTTAAACTCGAGGCTGTTTCAAGTTCTATCCTTAGAAGCTTATACCTTTGAATTGAGACTTTGTTTAAATTGGAAGAGATCATATATTTATCAGGTACTTCACAGCATAAGTGAGATTCTAATCATTTTAAAGCAATAGGTTTTTAAAAGGAGTGGAAATGGAAAACAATGAAGATATTCAGAAAGCAAGAGCAAAGGTAACAGAAAAGTGAGATGATTAGCACCAAAAATCTTTTGTCTATTCCCCATTTTGTTTAAGACTGATCTTACCAATAATGATTCTATACTTTTAAACCCTCTGTAAAAATGTTCCTTTGAGTCACATTCATCTTTAAAAACCCTTCATTTGTTTAATGATTCTAATAATATGTCTGTACTCTGTTTTATATCTGAGTTTGGTTTGGATGATTGCTTTGCCTATTCAGACTGTGTTTTTTATTACCTTTTTATGTCATAATTTTTTGTTGAAGGTCATAAATGTAGTATAGGACAGTTGATACAGAGGTAAATATTTTTCCTACTTGGAGATGAGCATATCTTTCCTTCTACTAGGCCTGTAGCATGGGGTTTCTATCAGGAGTGGGGCTGGATTTGAAGTTTGTTGTTGCTGTGGTTACCCTCAGTGCATCAAGGGCTTCAAATTCCTCTAGGGAAACCTTGTATTTAGGGTCTACTCCCCATGTGGATTTGGTTCTCCCTTTGCCCTGTTACCCACAAACAATCTGTCTCTTGCTGCTGTCCCCAATTTATCCCACTTTTATTTTTACTGTATGCTTGGGTTTTTTTTTAATATATATATATTTTTTAAATTTATTTATTTAGTTTTGGCTGTGTTGGGTCTTCGTTGCTGCTCGCGGGCTTTCTCTAGTTGTGTGCTACTCTTCATTGCGGTGCGCCGGCTTCTCACTGCGGTGCTTCTCGTTGCAGAGCAGGGCTCCAGGCGCGTGGGCTTCAGTAGTTGCTGTGCGTGGGCTCAGTAGTTGTGGTGCACGGGCTTAGTTGCTCCGCGGCATGTGGGATCTTCCAGGACCAGGGCTCAAACCCGTGTCCCCTGCATTGGCAGGCGGATTCTTAACCACTGTGCCACCAGGGAAGTCTCTGTATGCTTGTTACCATGGGTGGACGTGGGTATGGAGGAGGGAGACAGGCAGACTGGGTAAACCAGCGTTTGCGGGTGACGTGCCCCTCTCCCAGGAGTGGAGCTTTTCTTCCTGCTTTCCTTCCCAGCTGCAGGAGTTTTCACCAGCACCCTCAAGCTACAGTTTTTGTTGATCATCCCCACTAAAGAGAAAAGCTTCCATTCCTTAGAGGAGAAAAGGGAGACTGGTCTGAGCAGAATGGGAAAAGGAGCTGCTGTTCTGCCCCAGCTGGCACCCCTGGTGTCCTCTCTAACCTCCCCCGAATGGCTGGTGGAGGTTCTGGAGGAATCAGCTGCAAGAGGTGTGAACCCCCTTCTGTTGGCCACCTTCAGGGGCTTCACTTTCTCATGCCAGCCCACACTTGGTCTTTAGCAACTCATTAAAAATTTCCATCTGAATCTTGTACTGACTTATTTGGTATTAAGTGGTTTCTGCCCCACGTCAGTAAATGTTCAAATCCTGCTTCTCCCTGTGGGATCCTGACTCTAGCTATCCAGTTAGCTGTTTATCCACTAACCTCAGCTCACTGATGGGTTCAAGAAAAGTTGTAATTTACATTTTTTCCAGCTTTTTCTTATTATAAGAGTATGGATGCAATACTGTTTCCTGCTCTCTGAATGTCTGAGCTGAAACCAGAAGTCTCACTTTTATTCCCTTGATGTAAAGGAAAGTGTGTTTCAGTTAACTTTAGGAATTTTCAAGACCTATTTGAATTATATGAGAGTACCTCTCTTCCTTTCCCTCACCTGATGCTAGTCAATAGATTCTCCAATAACTAGGAAATTATCTATTTGGTAAACAATTCTAAGTACAGCTATCATTCTGAAATAGACCTTTCCTAAACTCACTCATTCCACAGGGCCAAGTCATCAGGCAAGAAGTCTTTTATTTTGTTTCTATTGAGTTCCTTCTATCTTCTCAGTTGAATGTTTTAAGACTGACTGGAAATTTTTTTAAAACAGTGAGTCTGGTTTTGTTATGCTGGATTTTTTACCCAAAGATTTATCCCTAGCACCTGTGCATAAAGAGTTCTAGTGATGTTCACCCAGCAATATCTCCCATATTCTTATGATCTGTTCATTAATATAAAGTCTCCAGACAACTGATAAGAAAATAACAAATAATGCCATTAAGAATAAAGGTGGAAGAAAAGGTGTAATCTTGCAAATACATCTGATGTTTGGGATGACTACAAGAATATTTCCAATGTGGCGAAGTTGCTAGACGTTATTAGGTGTGTACTATGCTGGGTCTGCAAGGGATTTTTCTCCCAGGTCTTAAGGAAACATGCAGAGCTATGAAAAGAATGAGGTTTTCCACACATATTAAAGCCACTTAAATATGTCTTCCCCCATACTAACCATTCTAAGAAACTCAGCATAGTGTATCTTTACTTTGGGAAGAATCTCTCTCTCTCTTCCCCTCCCTTCATAATTTCTATTGCTGTCATTTCATTTAGTTATCAAAAATGATACTGGTGAAGGATGTATATTTTTGTTGAAGTATAGTTGACTTACAATATTATATTACTTTCAGGTGAACAACACAGTGATTTGATATTTTTATAGATTACATACCATACAAAGTTATTATAAAATATTATATTCCCTGTGCTCTACATCCCCATGACTTATTTATTTTATAACTGACAGTTTGTATCTCTTAATCCCCTTCCCCTATTTTGCTCCTCCCCCCGCCTCTCTCTCCTGTGGTAACCACCAGTTTGTTCTCTGTATCTGTGAGCCTGTTTCTGTTTTGTTATATTCATTCACTTGTTTTATTCTTAGATTCCTCACATAAGGAAAAACATACAATGTTTATCTCTCTCTGATTTACTTCACTAAGCATAATATACCTTCCAGGCCCATCCATGTTGTCACAAATGGCAAGATTTCATTTTCGTTTTATGGTCGAAAAATATTCCATTGTGTATATGTGTGTGTGTATGTATGTGTGTGTGTGTGTGTATATATATATATATATATATATATACACACCACCTCTTCTTTATTCATTCATTCATAAACACTTAAGTTGTTTCCATATTCTGGCTATTGAGAATAATGCTGCTCTGGATGTTGGGGTGCATGTATCTTTCTGAATTCGTGAAGGATGTCTTTTGAATCTATCAAGCTTGATATATCATTAGGATATGTTAAGTTATTATTTTATTCAGAAATTGACTTCAACAGTGTTGGAGGATGGAAGGAATGAAAAATGCCCACTGAACTGAGAAGGCATTTTGAAACCGAAAAACAAGGCAGGCAGCTCGATATAATTAATGGATCAGTTTATTATAGGGTAACATTCACACGATAGGATTGGGCAGACAACAATCCAGAAGGGTTCACAGCTGCACTCACACTGCCAAGGGGCCACTGGGACGATTTTAGTTGACCTAGGGAAAGGGGTAGTTGCTTGGAAAGAGGACGGGCATTCCTAAGTCAAGATTCATGAATGGGTAACTAGTCTTGTGGATGCTGAGAATACGTCAGGGAAGGTTTCCATCACTGGGGACTAAAGGCTACCTGTTCCTAATGATTAGTAAACAGTGCCTATTAACCATGAATCCCCTCATGACAGAGAAGTGATTTACTGTACAGTACAGTCCTGTGTAGAGTCAGCAGAAGGACAGGAGAAACAGTGCTCAAGATGGTATCAGTTATGCTAACAGCCATACACATAGGAATTACAGACATCTGAGGGCTTGAAGAGTCTTGTGATTTCCTTTTTATTTTATTCCATTTGATTTTAAAGTAACATTTGCTTGAATTTTTCTTAGGGCTGATTGCAAGAAAAGTTTCATATTTTGTTTTTATCACACACCAGGCTTTACTTCAGTAGCTTTGTTTATAATAAAGCTCTGAGTACTACTTGGGCCATTTCTATAATTTGTGTCCTGTACGAGTCACATATATAAGTCATATACACATATAACAGGCTATAAATTTGAGAACAGTTAAAAGGAAAATAAGTGCCTTGTTTAAAAATATAAAAATAATCTCAGGCAGTTGTTTGTTGGATCCACAAATCTCTCGAGTAATAAATTTTAAAATTAGATACATGGTTCATAAATTTAAAAAAATCACTTCCAAGATTTCTTATGCCTACTATGTGGTTGAACAAATGGAAAAGCATTTTAAATATACAATCAATAAAAGAAGCTCTTTGTTTCTATTCATCCTAGAGCAGGAGGTAATAGGAAATCAACATAAATTTCAAGGCTACAATGTTGTGTAATAGCACTTATTAATCTCGACCTAGACATAGGTGAACTTAGTGTAAAATACACTTAGCAATATGCATCTACTCTCTGGATACATAACATCCAACATAATATTCACTTTCTAAAATTTATCAAATATTCAATTGTTTTCTTCCCCTCCTTCCTTTCCTGGTCTTCTCTTTTCTTTCTCTTTCTTTGTCTTGTCCTTTTCCTTCCAGAATAATTCATTCCTGAGCCATTAGATGGGGCCAAGAAAGTAGGTATGTAGGTAGGTGCAGGTGGAGGAAAGCTGTTTAAGGGGAACTACAGGGACCTGAGTGGGTGTAAAAGCCCAGGAGTCCAAGCAGTGTTAGGAGAGTGTCCATAAGAGGGGTAGTCTAGCATAGGTGTCAGAATCCAAGGAAGGGTCTGTTAGTCGGGTTTTCCAGAGAAACAAAACCAAGAGGAGATAGATGATAGATAGATATAGATAGATAGATATAGATAGATAGATAGATAGATAGATAGATAGATACATAGGTAGTAGGGGGGTAGCCTAGAGACCCAGGGAAGGGTTGGTGTTGCAGTTTTAGTCCAGAGGCAGTCTGCTGGGAGAATTTCTTCTTCCTCAGGGGAAGCCAGTCTTTTTTTATTAAGGCTTTTGACTGATTGGGTGAGGCCCACCCACACTACGGAAGGTAATCTGCTTTACTCAAAGTCTACTGATTTAAATGTTAATTTCATCTAAAAAAGACCTTCACAGAAATATCTAGAATAATGTTTGACCAAATATCTGGATACTATGTCCCAGCCAAGTTGACACACAGCACCGACCATCACAGGAGTATAAGGGGGACATCACACATGGGGCACCCTGCCATGGGTGTCAGACCTGAATAGGGTGCAGAAGACATCACTGTGGGGGAGAGCAGAGTGAAGGCTGGATGTGAGGTGTTGGAACCCGAAAAGGGTGAGAAGGGTTTCCAGGTAGGAAAAGAGCAGCCCAGCAGCACACGGTGTTGGACTCTGTGTGGGGTGAAGAAAGTCTCTGCAAGGAAGAGAGTGGCACCAGGGATGGGAGACTGGTTGTCAATATCACACTGGCTTAATTCCTTTAGCTTTATAGGTCTTAACATCTGGTGGTGGGCTTCTCCAACTTTACCCTTCAAGATTGCTTTGATTTCTTCCTGGCCCTTTACATTTCCATGTAAAGGCCAAATTAATCGTGTCAATATCCACATTTCAAAAACGACTGGGATTTTGTCTGAGATTTCACTGAACTTATAGATAAAATTTGGGAGAACCGACATCCTTAAAATATTAAATCTCTCAATAAATGAACATGATGTAGGTCTTAATTTCTTTGAATACTGCTTTGCAGTATTGGGGATAGAGGTCTTAGACACAATAAGATTTATTGCTAGGATTTCAATGTGGTTTTATTTTTTGTTTTTTGTGTTTTTTTGATGCTACACTAAATAATATGCTTTACTAATATCATTTCCTAATTGCTATTGATATATGAACAGCTGCATTTGATTTTGTGGACTGCCCTTGTAACCAGTGAACTTTCTTAAAATTCACTTAATCACGTTGATAGCTCATCTATAGTAACTTGTGGATTTTCTTCAATACAAACGTGTCACTGATAGTTTTATTTTTTGTTTCTTTTCTTATCCTTACAAATTTTAATTCTTTTTCTTCCCATTTCTGTGGCTAGGACATAATGTTGAATAGAAATGGCAATAGTAGCCATTTCCTTCTCACTCCCAACGTCAGCAGGAAAGCTTTATTAAAATTAAATATCCCACTTAACTCTAATGTTTGCAGTAGTGCTTTTTAAAAAAAAGAAATCATGATCATGTCTGAAAGCATATCATATGGAACTTGTGATTTTTTGTTCTCATTCTAAGCAAATTATCACTTTTAATTTTATTATGTATTCATCATTTTGAAATTTTTTATAGGCCTTCCTCTCACATTTGGTAAACTTAAAAGCCCGCAAAACTCAGCCCTTCCACTGCTGGTGGCCGGGCTCTCACTGTCTTCCTGCTACACCGTGTTTCATCATCTTTCATCCCTATGCTTTTGCCTCTTGGTGGCAAGACGGCTTCTTGCTCCTCCTTGAGGCCTAATATCTTCAGTTCCAGAAGGAAGAAGGAAAAAGGGCAAAATGTCTTCCTAGAAAGCTTTGTCTTCTTCTTTTGGAAAGAAATCCCTTACCAATTAGCATGCTTCTGCAATGTTTCCCAAAAACAGAATGGGAAGTTTTTGCAAAAATCTCTGATTACTTAGTGACTCACCATATGTCCATAGGGTTTGAAATTACCTTGTGCTGTTATTTGTCATTCTGTCATTGTTTTCTGTATATATTTATTCACCCTAATAAAATGACACCCACTTGAATTTTAAGGCCTACAACTTAGTTCATCACCACCTTCCTTACATACACACACCAAGACACATATCCTCTAGAACAAAGGACAGAAACAAGAAAAAAGTTGCTCAATAAACATCCATTGGACGAAGTGAGAGAGTGACATGGACATATATACACTACCAAATGTAAAATAGATAGCTAGTGGGAAGCAGCCACATAGCGCAGGGGGATCAGCTCAGTGCTTTGTGTCCACCTAGAGGGGTGGGATAGGGAGGGTGGGAGGGAGATGCAAGAGGGAGGAGATATGGGGACATATGTATATGTATAGCTGATTCACTTTGTGATACAGCAGCAACTGACACAATATTGTAAAGCAATTATACTCCAATAAAGATGTTAAAAAATAAACTAAACTAATAAGTAAATAAATGAACACCCATTGTAGAACCTTTGAAAATCTCACAATTGGAGGACTCAGTTCTTCCCTTTCTATAAAATGCCCTGTTTTATTTCTTTTATTATTATTGTTTTTGCTGATGTGTATTCTTTATGAAATTTTTTTCATTGTATTTTACATGCAAAAGAGAAAAGAAATCAGAGTACAAAAGGGGCAAAAATGAAAGGCAAATGCATTGTTCTTTGCTTTTCTTCCTGCTTCCAACGCTACACAGACAACCACTTCTCAGCAGTTCTGATAAGATGTGTTTGCCAATTTTATCTGAATTTATTAAGCTTAAAATATATTTTAACTCCATGCTATAAAATATGAAGAATTCCTCTCCTTCCCTTTATGTTTTTTCCCAATTTTTGTGGTTTTTCTATGTACTTATTTTTAAAGTTCCCATAAATATCAGTTATATTGAGAATTATAAATAATATATTAAACCATTTCTAATTCCATAAACCTAGACTCCTCACAGTATTAAATAAGACAATGAACGATCCTAGACTTCCCACTACCGGTTTTCCTGCTGTTTCTCTCCTCTACTTCCGTCTGCTGTGCCTTTACTTCTACCCTATCCTGAGGGAGGACAAATGCTCAGAATAATAACTGACTTCCCTAGGCCTCATGGACTTGAACAACAGAGGTCAGGAGAGGTCACAGAGCACTCCAATACTCACTTTCTCTGATTTTCTTTCCTCCACCAAGAAGTGTCAAGAGAGAACCCTAGACTAAAATGCCATCATTCCCAGCAGGCGATAAGAGTGAGCCCAAGACACTGGGTCCAAAATCATGTCTCTCTGGGCCTACCCTGCTCCACTGAGGGTATTCAAGTGGGTGAACTGTGCACAGAGTTAAGACTCAGCTTTCTCTGATCAACTTAAACCCATCAACAGAAGTCAAGAAAGACCCACAAGTACTCAAGTAAGATTTTGATTCTCCAGTTTGCCTCCATGACAAGGGGTCATGAGGAAGCCCAGTCATGACCCCTCCTAATTTTGACACTCACAGTCTCACCAACACTATCTGTCTTGAAATCTATCAGGACTAACCTCATTACGTCAGTTACCTAAAAAGTCCCGGAATTCCAGATGATCTCTCATTCCCCTTCTTCTAATTTTCATTCTCTAATTTCCATATACCTCTAATTATCAACTTTTTCTCTCAGACTCCAATTTTGAAATCTGCCCCCTTTCAGTTTGTCCCCTGGAACTCAGAGTCCCTCATCTCCAAAACTGTCCATATTCTCAAACTCATAAACCAGCATTCTCTTCACGGCTGCAGCCTCACCAAAATCTGGATTTCTCCTGAGGACAATGCTTCCCCCAAAAGCATCTCATGTGGTAACTGTTGACTTTTTCTCACAACTCTCTGGATATAGGGTGAGTTCTTGCTCCTCTTTTAGCTTCCAGAGCATTCTCCCCATTTCCTCCCTTCCCAAATAAAGCAGCTCCAAGTTTCATGTCATCTGACCCTAACACAGAACTGTCCCTCATCTGCCACACGTCCCCTGAGTTGGAACTCCTCACTTCCAATGGTTTTAGCTCCTCTCTCCAGTGTCAACACTGTTCCTGTCTTGAATCACAGTCTTGATGAAGTCTCAGACTTCGTGAGCAGAGAACTGAACTCTTAAATCTTCTCCCCCAAACCTGTTCTACCCAGTCCTCTCTGTTGCTTTCTCCTTAAATGATGCATCCAATTCTCAGGAAATCATATTGGTCTGCAAAGTATACATAGACAGTCCCTCAGCTAACTGGCCTATTTCCTGTCTAGCTTGTGGTCTATTTTCTGTCTAACTTGTATTCTTTGAACTTTCAACTCAGAGGTTCCTACCTACATCCCAGGCTCCTTCTAAGTGCATCCTGAATGACAGCTCCTGCCACCCTGTTCTATCCCTGGAGACACTCCCATTCCCTTTATATGACACATAAATAATCAGAGTATATTGACAACCACTTCTCCAATCCTCCCTCTCCACATCTTCCTCACCCTTAAGGGAGTTCTATCATTGCATCTATATTGACTGTCCTTTCAGTGGGAGGGAGAATAAGTAGATAAACATGGCTGTTCATTCTATTCTCTTGAACCAGAAACTCCATATCACCCATAAGGCCTCTTGTGTCTCTAAAATCCTTTCATACTTTTATTGTATCCCTAAGCTACAAAATAATAATAAGTGTAGATCTAGTTTTAAATGTACATCTTGAATTTTCTTAACCTCAGTTCCATAACAGAAGCTACTTTTTAAACACTTCATTCTCTAAGAGGACATAAAGAAAATTTGTGTTTGTGTTCTAACTTAGGACACGTTGGGTGACATAAACATTAGACTAAGGAGGCCTCCTGAATCTGGGAAACTGATTTTTTGGATAACATCTGGCAATACAAACAGCCTTTAAGGACTAGTGTCTTTCGGGACTTCCCTGGTGGGAAGAATCCGCCTGCCAATGCAAGGGATACGGGTTCGAGCCCTGGTCTGGGAAGATCCCACATGCCGCGGAGCAACTAAGCCCATGCACCACAACTACTGTGCCTGCGCTTTAGAGCCCGCCAGCCATAACTACTGAGCCCACGTGCCACTATTACTGAAGCCCACGCACCTAGAGCCCATGCTCTGCAGCAAGAGAAGCCACTGCAATGAGAAGCCCGCGCACCGCAACCAAGAGTAGCCCCTGCTCGACGCAACTAGAGAAATCCCATGCACAGCAACAAAGACCCAACGCAACCAAAAATAAATTAATTAATTAATTAAAAAATACTGAAAAAAAAAGGACTAGTGATTTTCTAATATTGACCTTTCACACTTTGACTTAGACATTTGTTTTTAAGAGAGAGTTCAGTTGCCATTGAATTGCTGAAAAAAAAATCCAACAATCTTTGCTACATGATTTTTAATTACCTGATTAAGTTTGTCAGTACTCTGAACAAAATGAGCAAATATATGACATGAGTCAAAAAGCAGGGAATGAACTGAAATCAAGTGATGGCATATTAGTGAGTAATCTATTTTAAAAGAATCATGTCTGGAATGAATAGGAAGAGGTAAAGAACAATTCCAAAATAGATTTAAAAGATTTACTCTTCTTTCACATGAAGTGATAAATTTGAATAAAATACTTAAATATTCACATAAGAAGATAAGAATTTCAGTCTTGAAATAATCCTGATATCAAAGCAGAAATTCAATGGAATTAAATAGATTTTCATAATAGGAAATTTTTAGCATCATGTGGAAAAGATTTGGGAAATATGCCCTTATTTTGCATAAGTGAAAAGAGAAATTGCTGTTTTAACAAGTTAACATAAAAATAAAGCTGGTTCTAATATCCTACTTTGAAGGTTGTTTATAAATGTCCCTCTGAGGAAAAATCTCAAATGCCATTGTTCCTTCAGAAATACCATCAGTGAACATTTTTTTACCTTGAGTAAAGAAAAATGTTGAGGTTCTTAAAGACAAGGAAATATTACCTGCAGTAAGTACCTCTATTGATTTTAAAAACAATTAAGTTGTAGTGTGTTCTCCAATTCTGCGAAGCATGATATAAAAGAGCATTATAGTTTAGTTTTCAATTCATCATCATTCAAAACTTTGGAATTTTGGTCCGTCTCTTTGCCCTCATTTTCCTTCCCTGTAAACTTGGCCTCAAGCATAGTTTCTGAAGAGGCATTTTCCTCTGGCAGACGATACTTCCTCAAAATAATGAGGATTAAAAAGGCTGGAATATAGCTTGATCCTCTTAGCACTGCTGGCAATCCAAGGTAGATGTATCTATCAAAAAAAGTTAAAACATATTAAAACTTATAGTTTTGCATATAGTTAATTATTAATATTTTACTCTCATAAGGAGAGCAGCAGCTAATTGTTTTGCACGTCAACCTTATGAATTAACCTCATGAACTCACTTATGAATTCTAATGTTTGTTAAAATGAGTTTTGGGATTTTTTATCCAGACGATCGAAATTTATTTCCCTCTTTGCTAATCTTTTGTTACTGTTTTTATTTTATCTTTTTACATTGAATAGACTCCTCAACTTAAATTTAATACTGACAGGGATAGCAGTTTTATTTCAATATTTAATAAGAATGCTTCCAAAAATCACCACTAATTATAATATTTACTCCTGTGTTTTCTTAGATGATCTTAATCAGGTTAAGGAAGTTTCTTTCTCCTCTTTTGAGTTTGCTCAGAGTTTTAGTTGTGAATTTGTAAAATATCACTAAATCATTTTTCTGTACGTAATTAGCAGAATATCCAAGATTATTATTATAATTCTATAACAAACTCTGTTAGTTTTTATATCTTTTTGGATTCAATTTGATAATTTTTTGCATGTATATTTACAAGTAAAATCAGCTTATACTTTTTTCATTATACTGAACTTGTCTAATGTCAATATCAAGGTTGCACTAGCTTTGTAAAATGAATTGGGAAATTTTCCCTCTTTTTCCGTTTCTAGGAATAACTTGTATAATGCAGGAATCATCAGTTCATTGAAGGTTTGTAATACTTGCCTTAAAAGCTTCTGGACTTGATGTCTTTGGAAGATGAGAATTTTTGACTGATTCAAAATTTTTAAATGGCTATGAAAATATTCATGTTTTCTATATATTTATAGTAAAATTTGATAATACATATTAATCTAGAAAACTATTTAACGTGTTTCCAAATTATTATGTATAAAATTCCTAAGTATCTGTACTTACATTTCCTTTTTAGTTCCTAATAGTGTTTATTTATGCCTCTTCTCTTTCTTTATTTGCCTTTCCAGATTATTGTTATTATTATATTTCAATCTTTTAGAAAACACAGCTTTTTTGGGGTTACCTCTATGGTGTGTAGTCTGTTTATTAATTTCTGCTTCTTATATTCATGTTCTACTTCTAAAATTTTCTTTTATTAGGAAACATTTCAAGAATTCAGGAAAAAAAGAGTTAAGCATATTTGTACTCACCATCCAGGTTTTTTAAATGATTAAATTTTGCCATTTTTGTTTCAAACCAGGTTAAAAGAAAATATTTAATTCCTGTGATCCTACTACATTCTAACCCATCCCAGGTGTAACACTATGTTGAATTTTATGGATTTTGTTCCTAGTTTATTTTTATAGCTTTACAAAGTATGCATGTATCCATTCGTAATTTATACAATTATTGTATATATTTTTACATTTTAAATAATTGGCATAATACTACAGTTTTATTTTGAAAGTTTTTCTGTCAGCCCACCATTTTAAAACTAGGCTCATTCATATAGTTCTACATCATTTATTTTTAACTGTTGAACAACACTGTGATGTATGAACATGAAAGCAACTCTTCTGCCCGTTTCCTGTTTACCCATTTCTGTCCCCCTCTAACTTTAAAACCCTAATTATAGGAATGAAATCACTAAACAATTGAAACTAACTCCTGACTTAACGCTTTCTTTAACGCACACCATGCTTTGAGTAGCCTGTTGATTCTTTTCCTAGTTAAAAAGAAGTAAGAGTGAAGAATTAAATAGATAAAGAATGGTTAGCTCTCTGCTCCCAACAGCTCGCTTAGCAATCCTGCAGGCAGATCATTCAGGCAAGATAACATCCGAAGATAGAGTCAGCCAGTCTGCACTCGGTGGGAATGATGCAGAACAATCTCCTGCCTCCATGATTCACTGAGATTCTTCCCACCCTCCCCCTCCCCCCAAACACTTTTTCCTTTAAAAACTGTCATGGCTAAGCAGAATCTTCGGAGTTTGTCTCTGGACACGAGGCCACCTTCTCCCCAGATTGGCAGCTTTTCTGACTAAAGCACCTTTCTTTTCTACTGACACTGCCTCTCAGTGTATTGGCTTTTGAGTGGCTAGCAGCCGAACCTGAGTTCGGTAGCAAACACACCACGGCTTATTATCCATTTTCCTGTGGGACGCTTTTGTTCAAAATTTTTTAAATATCAACAAAACTGCAACAAACCTTTGTTGCCATGTCTCCTTGTGCATGTGAGCAAGAGTTTCTCTAAACTATGTGTAAGCATCTTAGAGGATGCAGCTTAGGAAATATTGCCCAAAGGTTCTTTTCAATAGTTTTTATTCACCGCCAGCAGTGTATGAGAGTTCCAGATGCTTCCAGTTTGTGTTCTATCATTCTTCACTGTCTATGGTGTTTTCTGTTGCAAACATTTTTAAAAATTTTATATGTAGTCACATTTGATAATTTCTTGCTCTCTGGTTTGTGTTTTTGTTTCAACCCAAACCCAGAGCAATAAGAACCATAAAGATATTAGGATCCATGGTTGTTGATGACCTATCTGCTATTGGTCTAACTGTTATTTCTTTATAAGCCACATGTTTATTTCTCTGGGTAGTGTTTATGTTTTTTCTTTATCTTGAGCATTTGTAATTTCACTCTGATATGTCTATTTAATTTATTCCATTAGGCATTTGAAGTGCACTTGTGATCTGAAAATGTATGACTCTGTTAAATTCTAACGAATTCTAAGCCATTAGTTCTTTAATTTATCTCTGCCATTTCCTCTATTCTCTGTTCTAGAAAATTTCTGAGATATATCCTTTAATTGCTAATTGGTCTTTAACATTACTTATGTAGTTCATTTTTGTTGAATCAGTTCAAATCATTGATTTACATTCTAGATAAATTCTTCTGTACTCTCTTCCATTTCACCAATTCTTATCTTATGTTGACTTGAAGTTTATTATGTATTTAGGATTCTTTTTATTTCACTGCTATCCATTTAATCTCTAATATTTCCAAGAGTTCTTTTTGATATTCTTATTTCTGCTAGAATTTTTTCATAATTTCTTATTCATTTTTTAATGGGTATTATGCCATCAATTTATTATTTTTAAACCTATCGAGCTGGTTAAACATACTTATTTTAAAGTCTTTGTCAGATTCTTATATTAGATTAAATTTAATCTGGAATCAATCATGTTTCAATTGGTAGTTTATGTGCTTGTCTTTCTTACTGTTGGATTTATTCATGTATTTTAACATTTCAGTTTACAAGCTCTTCTTGAGTATTTTGTTGTTGTTCTTTGTTTATTTTGGTTTTCTTTGCTGTTCTATTTCTCTGTATTTACTCCTCCAAATTTGATCATTCTCCCTTTGCTTTTCCCTGTCCCCCAGGTTCTTAGGCCTTTCCTAGTTCTTTTCATAGTGATACTGGGAATAATCACAGAGGGAGTAGATCACTCGGTCTAGTTCTTGGGTGTATCTGTATCTTATTCCCTCCTTAGAATCACAGCAATAACGTGCAAAAGGGTTTCTTTTTAAATCTCTTTTACAATGAGGTTTGCATTATTTTCCCATGGTTGCTGTTAGTTGGGTTAAAAAAAATCACGATAGGGCTTCTCTGGTGGCGCAGTGGTTGAGAGTCCACCTGCCGATGCAGGGGACACGGGTTCGTGCCCTGGTCCGGGAAGATCCCACATGCCGCGGAGTGGCTGGGCCTGTGAGCCATGGCCGCTGAGCCTGCACGTCTGGAGCCTGTGCTCCACAACGGGAGAGGCCACAACAGTGAGAGGCCCACGTACCGCAAATAAAAAAAAAAAAAAAAATCACGATATATCTACCAATAGATAATTTTTGCGCAATTGGATGGTTCAATCTTCTATATTCTCACTAATTTTTCATCTGTATTTTATATTCACTTGTAGAAGTGTGTTGAAATTTTCCTAATTGTAGATTTCTTCTTGTAATTTTGTGAATTTTTGTTTTATATATTTGAGTTTATGTTGACAGATTTATATGGATTCATGATTGTTATATATTTTTGGTGAAGTGCTTTTTTTATTATTAAGTAATATCCTTCTTTAATTCTATTAATTCTTTTCACTTTAAATTCTACTTTGTCTTACAGTCATTAATATAACCACAGAAGCTTGATTTAATATTTGTCTGGTATACATTTTCTGACCTTTATCTTCAACCTTTCTTTGCATTATATTTTTAGGCTCTCTCTTGTAAACAACATGTAGCTGGAATTTGGAAAACTTCAATATGAAAGGCATTATCTTTTAAGAAGCGAGTTCAATTGGTTTACACTTATTGTGAAACCTGGTATATTTAGGCTTTATTTTCAATTATTTTGTGTGTTTTTATTTTCCTATGCCTTACTTCCATCAAATTTTCCTTAATCCTTTCCCCACTTTTCATTAGATGGTAATAAATATAAGTGATCATCCTTACATTTTTGGCCAATTTTTAAGTTAATCAGTATTTTGTTCTCAAGAATTGTAAAAGAGTCCTAGATCTTACCTGGATTTTAAGCTAACAAGTTAGCCTGCCATAGCTGCATGGAAACTGGCAGAAGATACAAGCCTCCTTGGTCAGAGACAAAGGACTTTTTTACAGCAATCAGCACAAGCTTCATGTTCAGGTTAGTTTTCACCCCCCAAGTCCTGAAGTGGGGACACAGGAGACCCAGGTGGATGTTGTGCACACACTGCGTTCGGGTCACAGCTAAGCAATCCTGAGTTTAGGAAATCCCTATCATTTAAATGGGTTGCAAGCAAATCTGCCAACATTTGCCCCAGAGGGGGATGTTACCTTTATCATCCTGGACAGAAAACTCTGCTCCAGAGGAAAAGACCATTTTTATCTTCCAAGGTCACTTACTGTTCAAACATCTTTGAAAAGATAGTTCAGAACAAAAGCTTCTGCTGACAAGATATGCCAAAATTCAAGGAACCCATGAAGAATTGTCCATCAACATGTAACTCTTGTTTCTACATTGTATTAGTTTCTGATGAATTTTCTCATGAGTACACTTCATTGGTCACTCTAATTCACCTGACTGACAGAGGATGGTACCAAATATAATAATTTTGTCTGAAATATCATTTAATCAAAGCTACTATAAACAGGAATCAAAGCAGCAGGATGAGGCCAACCTACACTAGGGATCCTTGGCTTTCCTCAATTGTGATGCAAACCCATTGCATGCACAGTATGTATCTGTGCCCACCTCCATATTACCCCTGTGGAACTTTAGGGGAAAGGGGAACTGATGAAAACATGAATCACATTCTGTCTGCTCTCTTCACAGTTCTTGACATATATCCTTTTACTGATCAAGAGAAGACCTTAGACTATTTTAAATAATGCTAAATCATTTTTAGAAAATGAGTTTTCTTACTGCCCCATAAGGAGAAATTAATATAAATTTAAACAAAATCCAGGTCTCTAAATGGAAAAGAATGTGAACATAAAAAGAGAAAAATGGAAGAGTTTTGTTAAAAAACAGGTTAATATTATCATATGAGGTTTGTTCAAAATCAGGTCTGTTATTAAAAAAAAAATAAAGCTTTAAGAGACATGAAGAATATTGTGCCAGTGAAATTTAATAAGGGAGAAAAAATACCATCTTAGAGATCAGAAGTGGATAGTGAAAGGAAGTAAGGATTTAACCTAGTAAGATGTTGAAACGATGTAGGATTAAATGGGGATACTTGAGAGTAATATAATTTAGATAGGTAGCTTTTGTACAGCCATGACCTTCAACAATATATTGATTGCAACCAATTTAAGGAACAAGCTTTTGAAAGCCACCCATGCTTATATTTATCAAGTACTTTGAAAATACTGAGGAAATAAAATTCTAGTATATAAATAAGAATTGGAGATACAGTACCACTATCTATTCTGGAAACAAAGGCAAAAGTAATCTAGTCCCTTGACAAAGAAAATGTTAGATATGAATGGTACCATTTTACACACTGCCTATGCTTAGAAAGCAATTTAAAAAATTATCTTTACCTGAAGTTGGTGGAATCATATATCCTACATGCCCCTGACTCACCGCATTTCAAAGTACCCCAGTGTAAACATGTGGAGTCCACTAAAGCTCCAAAATATATAGGTGCGGGAATTCCAGCTACAATTAAAAGCGAGAAAGAAGAATCCATTAGCAAGGTAAGAAGATATATTTTGTTTGGAAACATTTTAACTTTATTCGTAGAACAAATACAGTTTAACAAAATATACATCTATTGCTTTAAATTTTACTTTTAGAAACTGGAAGTTACTTTTACTGTAAAGTTTTTAGATTATAAAAAATAAGTAATCTGAAGGATAAATGCAAAATAAAAATCATCAGTAGAGAAAAACACTGAATTAATGATTCTTTACATTTTTTTCTGCAATGTTTTGGGCCAATCACATGCACATTATACTTTAACAAAGCATTTCCTGTTCCTTTGCTTTTCAAATTGCATTGATGAAAAGTAGAATTAAGGTCAGATAGGTCTTTTTCAAATAAAAAAGAGAAGTTCTCTATTTCTTTTTGTTCTTCATTCTCACACTACTTACAAAGTGCTGTTTACAAGCAGAAGGAATATTTGTTAGACTGTTACTCTGAGGGAGTGATTTCATCTACTTAGTATTTAATAGTGGTCTGATGTGATGTTGGGAAAAATAACTATTTTTACCTAATACCCTTGTGCAAAATGCATGTAATCCCACACCAAGAGACTTCTCTTCAGGCTTGATACACCTAAAAAATAAATGAATTCATAAATTTAAAAAGTAGACATTTAAAATCTACCAGAGTTTCTTAAAAGAACTCTTTGTGTGCTAGTAACACACTGAGCCTTAGAAAATTTTCCTGCCTGCTCAGGTCTTGGTTATCCAAGGCCTGATTATCCAGTCCATAACCTTCACAGGAGCCCCACCTCTGGTCCTTGGCATTTTATCCATCACTTTTTGCTCATTCATTTCTATCATAAAGTTATCAAGGAAGAAAATGTTTCATATCAGTTGATTTCTACCCCAGTATCCTCTTCTTGAATAGTATTTCTTGATTCTGATGGTTAAAACTTTAGCCTAAAACAAGAACAGTACAACCCTAGGTGTATTTAAATTATTTCTATTAACAAAATACAGAAAAGCCAAGAATTTAAAAAAATAAATGTAAGGAGAAAAGAAAGCCAGAATAAAAATTTTCAAAGGAAAGTGATGAAAAAAATCCAAAGCAAACATATTTTAAGTGACTTGGTATCTTTTCAAGAGTGGCATAGATTCCTCCATTCTCTCCGGAAATTCCCTGATGTTTTCACTGTTGCCTGAAATTCCTATGAGTAGAAATGAAGACTATAATTCCCCAATGGCACTTTTTGTGCTCCACTCACTTCATCAGCAGCATGGCTACCTGCTCCAAGAATTCACTTGGAGAGTTCCTCTGTATTCCCTTCCCTTCTTTGATTAACTCAAAGCTGAGAAAATGAAAGCAGCTTTCTTCACAAAAGGACGTAGTACATTTTTAGCAAAAACATCGTATTATTGGCATTTTCTTGGCATAAGTATTTTACCAATTCAAATAACTCTTCAGCGTCATAGACTGAAATACAGTTGATCTGGTCATTATCTATCTAACACGTAGGTTATTTAGACAGCATCAAGGATTTTACTGAGAAGGAAGTAAGAAAAGCCAGGAGACCTAGCATGACCCTCTTGCTCCCATAGTTACCATTTAATACAGAAAATAGGGCATTTAAATTTCACTGAAGAATTTTTCTTCCTCCTCTATTTCTAATATACCACCTTATGATCTCACAAAAGTATGAAATCCTTATAGCTAAGAAATTGTAAACAGTTTAAACTGTTCTCCAAATGCTGTCACTATTTGACACTGATAACAACATTAATTCTAGAATCCAGAAATAAGAAAGAAAAATTAAAATTCAAATTATGGGAAAATGCTGAGAGAAATTAAAATAGTTCTTAAAAACTGGCAGAGTAGCATAGATGTTGCATCCTTCTACCATCACGGTAGGAGATCCAGGAAGATTCCACAAAAATAGAGAAAAGCATAAGTATATCCATAAAAATTCAGGTGTTAAATCCAACAATGTGATCTTGGCAAGAGCTGGAGGAAGAGAGTAAAGATATGAAGAGATATGAGAGCATGATTAAGTATTCATCTTAATAGAAAGTAGATATTATTACTGAAAAGTTTTGAAATTGATAAGTAAAACAGAAATGTAGCTAAGAATTTCAATAATCAGGCTAGCCATTGGAAAGATTTGACTTTTAAAGCAGCAGAAGAAAATCCAATAAATACAATGGAAAGCAAAAACAGAAGCAAAAAGTCAAATAAATAGAATATATGAAATAAAGTGGCAAAAGAGCCCTATCACATTAATTACAATAAATATAAGTGGGTTAAACTCACCAATCTGAAATTACAAAATCAGATCTAGCATATTGTCTATAAAGTGAAATAGAAGATTGAAGATTGAAAAGAAAGGGAAGGAAAAAGGTGTAACAGGAAGCAGTGAACCAAAAGAAAGCCAGTACTGCAATTTTAATAAGAGACAAAATAGAATTGCCTGAAAGAAATGACTAAAAGATAAAGAAGAAAATTAAGTGCTGCTAATAATAGAAGTATAATGATAAAGACACATTTACATCCTACAATATAGCCTCCAAATATATAAATTAAAAAACTGACAGAATTATAGGAAGAAATACATCAGCAATTTTAAAAGATTTTAACACCCATCTTCAAAAAACTGTTGAATTAAGCTGACCAAAAACAAGCATAGATCTACAAAATTTAGATAACACAGTGATTAACTTCAATCCAAGAAATATGGAAACTGTATACCCAAAATGCAGAAGTTACACTTTCTTTTCAGAAACACATGAAACACTCAAAAATTGAACATGCATTATGCCCCAAAGAAAGCCTCAATATTTCCCCCCAAACCCCACATCTGTCAGATTATATTCTCTGAACGTGAAAATGAAATAACAATAATAAAGGATACCTACAGAAATTTCTCATAGATATGGAAATTATATAACACATAAATAAATTTTTGTGTAGTGGAGCAAACATAAAAGATATTACAAAAGAGTTAGAAGTAAGCTTCATGGAAAATACTAGTTCAGATATAATTAAAGCAATACTTGCAAGGAAATGTATGATTTTATTTACATTAATCAAAATGAGCAAATTATCTAAGTGTTAAACTCAAATAGTTGAATAAAGAAAAACAGAGCAAGCCCAAAAGGAAAAAAATTTTTAAATAAATAAAATAAAGAGCAGAAATAGATGAAATAAAGATTATCAAAGCCAAAAACTGGTTCTTTAAAAAAGAAATATATATATATATATATATTCTCTGATATATATATATATATATCAGAGAATATCAGAATGATAAAAGAATATTATAAACACCATACACTAACAAGTATACAACTGGTGTAAGCAGATATGGAAAATGTGAATAGACACTAACATTAAATAAATGAAAATAATAACCAAGTATCACTGACCAAATAAGCCCAAAGTACAAATAGTTTTACAGGTGAATTCATAAAACTTTCAACAAACAGATATTTAATGCAAGTTGTTCCAGAAGTTTAAAAATGGAAAATTTATTAATTTATTTTGTGGGCCTAGAAAGATTCCAAAAAAAACAAACAAAAAAGAATAGAAAATAAAAGGTACGTTTTACTTATCAACATAGATATAATAATTTTAAATAAATTATTATCTAAATCAAATCATATATAAAAATATATTGTGATTAAGTATGGTTTTTCTTAGATATGCAAGCAGTTCAATGTAGAAAAAAACTATCACTTTTTTCCACTACACTAAAAGTACTGAGTTGGAAGATTATATGTAAATATTTTCCTAGATGAAGAAAAATATATTGATAGTTGAATACTGATTCTATTATTAAAAACTCAGAAACTAGATGAAAACTCATACTAAAAATCTATAGCAAGCATCATATTTAATGGAAAATTTTTACATGGTTTCCATTAAAATTAGAGAAGAACAAGAATACTCACTATCACCAAATAGTTTAACACAGTTTTGGAGGTCCAAGCTGATGCTGTAAGAAAATTTTTAAAACCTAAGATGTGTAAGGTTTGGAAGTGAAGAGATAAAACTCTCCATATGTGCACATATTTCTACATAGAAAACCTAACAAAATCAACAAGTTATTAGAAAAATAAGAAAAGTTGCTGGATAAAAAGTAAACTTTAAAAAATCAACAGCATTCCTCTAAACCAACAATAACCAACTAGAAAATATAAAAGAAAATAAACACCATGTTAAATTACAAATAAGTACATGTCCATGTATGTATGTTTGGATATATATGGGTACATATATATTTGCAATTGTACATGGTAACATTTTGTGTGTGTATATACATATTATATGTGTGTGTGTGTGTGTGTGTGTGTGTGTGTAGTATCTATAAAGGAAATTTTAAATAAATGGAAAAATATTCCATGTTCACAAATATTTGATGTCAGAGTTTCTCCAATTAATATATAGAATCCATACAATCAAATTCATATGTGAGTATAAAGATCCATGCATTGATAGCTAAATCAATTTAGGAAGAAAAGAATAAAGGAAGAGTGAAGGTGAAAGTGTTGGGTGGGTGAGGAAGAGCTACTGTATGAGACATTAACATATGCAATGTCACTGGTATGAGAACAAATAAACTGTGGAACAGAATAAGAACGAAAATGGCCCATGTTATATAAAAACTTTAAATACGATAAAGATGACACCACAAATCAATGGAATAAAGACCTCTCATTTGTGCTATGATGCTGGGAAAGCTACTTAATTTTCTGGAGAAAAATAACACTGAATATCTCTCTCTCTTGAGCCACACATAAAGATAAACTTGTGATGACTTAAAGAACTAGGTAAAGCTGTATAGCTGGTAGGATAAAATTTAGGGGAATACTTTTATAAATTAGGAATATGGGAACCCTTTTGAAATGTGACTCCCCAATATACAAACCCTAAGGCAAGAAAATTGTTAGATTTCACTACAACAAAATTTAGGATTTAATTTCATAAAAAATACTATGAAAAAATTCAAAGGAAAGATGAGAGACCAGGAAAAGATAATTGTAGCAAGCAAACAATATTTCATTAATGTCTATAATTCACCAAGAAAAGTATAGGAATTATAATGAAAATGGGCAAAAATAATGAATAAGCATCTTGAAGCAGAAGCATTAATAGCTAGAAAAAAGTTTGAAGAAATTCTTAAACTCATTGAATTCGGAAATCACATATTAAAACATCAGTGAGCTACCATTTTACACCCATTGGAAGAGTCAAAGTCAGAAAGTTCAATAATTCTAAGTGTTGGTGAGGCTATAAGGAAGTAGAAATTCCCATGCATTGATGGTACGAGAATAACTCATAAGTACTAGCAGTACTTGGTGAATATATGTATCCATGTGCCTTTTGAACCAAAACATATTTATGGCACAACACTATTTGTGTGAATATAAAACACAATACACAAAAAACTTAGTATTTTACAAAGGAAAATACGTATTTAAGAACATATGTCTATCATATTAATATAGATGTTGGTGGTAATAGGAAGTGGGGAATGGAATAAAAAAAATTAAAATAAAGTGAAATAAAACAAGAGGGAAACCTTACCTCACCTAGGATAAACTATGAACTGAGAATTATGATCAACTTAACTCTGCTTCAAGATGAAGAAAAGAGAAAACAATGCACTTTGCTTACTAGGCATGTTTAGAATTGTTTACAAGGCATGAAGCTGCTGTAATTGGAAAAATACATGTAATAAACCTAAGTCTGAATCCTAGCTCTGCAATTTCCTATTTTCAGTAAGCCCTTCAATGTTTGTGTCTCACAGTAGCCTTATAAGACAGTTGAGCATTCATTATATATCCATTTTTTAATTAAAGATAAAAGGAGCTCAGAAAGATCAATTGACCTGCCTTTTGCCCTGTGGGTAGTAATTGGTGAAACTGAGACTTCCGACAGCTTTAAACTCTGCTGTACTATAGGTTGAACTATAAGAAATGACAGCTAGGCAACCACTCTGTACCTAGGAAAATGATCATTTCATATGGTTTACCCTAAAATATAAATGTGTCTCTTCTTGTGTTAAACAATGAGAGGTTCACTAATTTAACCCTAAGAAATAAGGTAGGAAAGATAGGGAGGGAAATACCAACAGATAAACATTTTTATTGCTAACTTTAAAATTTGGTAAAATTCAACAATGCTTAATGGGAAAATCTTAATAACTGGTATATATAGAGCACCAGGTTCTTAGATACTGTGGACTTAAGTGGCTTTCTTAGAAAAAGCTCCCTTACTAAATAACCAGAAATAAATCTAAATAAAGAAAATAATTCTTGTACCTCAGGAGAACCATATATCCAGGGATGGCAGATAAAGAATAGATGAAACTGCTGACCACCGACAAGATTAAAAAGTACTGGAGCATCATGGAACAGTCCTGTCCCTTGTCACATAGCCCAAGAACTGCAGATGAATTTCCTGGTGTTTGAATGCAGCTACAATTTTGGAACACCTGTCAAAAATAATATATTATCCTATTTAAGGAAGGAAAGTTTTGAATACAAATCTCAAATATTTTCTGCATGCCCAATTAGGTCAAGATAGACAGTTTATTCCCTTTGTTCTCATATCCTTTATTGTGTCTCAGGATTATCTCGTGAGACAAAACATAGAAGGTGGTTTCCGAAAAAGGGTATTTCTTTCTAAATTTGAGTACATTTGCAATAGCTCTGTTGCCTAAAAGTCATGCTTTTTAGAAACACATGCTGTTTTGCCACATGCTAAATATGACAAAAAAAATTTGTTTCAGAATGCTCAGTTGAAATGTTTACTTACCAATAAACAAAGTTTTATTTCAAAAAATATAGTTTATTTCACAAACAGAACAAAGTCAACCCTTTTTGAATTCTTATGTTCCCAGGTTTCAATAAGAATCAAAATTTGGAAGGTGGAGCTTCAAGATGGCAGAAGAGTAAGAAGTGGAGATCACCTTCCTCCCCATAAATACATCAGAAATATATCTACATGTGGAACAGCTCCTACAGAACACCTACTGAACGCTGGCAGAAGACCTCAGACCTCCCAAAAGGCAAGTAACTCCCCCACGTACCTGGGTAGGGCAAAAGAAAAAACAGAGACAAAAGAATAGGGACGGGACCTGCACCAGTGGGAGAGAGCTGTGAAGGAGGAACGGTTTCCACACACTAGAAGCCCCTTCGCGGGCGGAGACTGCGGGTGGCAGAGGCGGAAAGCTTCGGAGCCGCGGAGGAGAGCACAGCAACAGGGGTGCGGAGGGCAAAGCGGAGAGGTTCCGGCATAGAGGATCGGGGCTGACCAGCACTCACCAGCCCGAGAGGCTTGTCTGCTCACCCGCTGGGGTGGGCGGGGCTGGGAGCTGAGGCTCGGGCTGCAGAGGTCGGATCCCAGGGAGAGGACTGGGGTTGGCCGTGTGAACACAGCCTGAAAGGGGTTAGTGCAACACGGCTAGCAGGGAGGGAGTCCGGGAAAAGTCTGGAGCTTCCGAAGAGACAAGAGACTTTTTCTTCCCTCTTTGTTTCCTGGTGCGCGAGGAGAGGGCATTAAGAGCGCTGCTTAAAGGAGCTCCAGAGACGGGCGCGAGCCGCAGCTAAAAGCGCGGACCCCAGAGACGGGCATGAGACACTAAGGCTGCTGCTGCCGCCAGCAAGAAGCCTGTGTGCAAGCACAGGTCACTCTCCACACCTCCCCTCCCGAAAGCCTATGCAGCCCGCCACTGCCAGGGTCCCGGGATCCAGGGACAACTCCCCTGGGAGAATGCACGGAGCGCCTCAGGCTGCTACAACGTCATGCTGGCCTCTGCCGCTGCAGGCCCACCCCGCACTCCGTGCCCCTCCCTCCCCCGGCCTGAGTGAGCCAGAGCCCCCGAAGCAGCTGCTCCTTTAACCCCGTCTGTCTGAGCGAAGAACAGACGCCCTCAGGCGACCTACACGCAAAGGCGGGACCAAATCCAAAGCTGAGCCCCTGAGCTGTGCGAACAAAGAAGAGAAAGGGAAATCTCTCCCAGCAGCCTCAGATGCAGCGGATTAAAGCGCCACGATCAACTTGATGTACCTGCCTCTGTGGAATACATGAATAGACAATGAATCATCCCAAAATTGAGGAGGTGGACCTTGGGAGCAACGAGATATATATATATATATATATTTAACCCTTTTTCTATTTTGTTGAGTGTGTATGTGTATGCTTCTGTGTGTGATTTTGTCTCTATAGCTTTGATTTTACCATTTGTCCTATGGTTCTGTCTGTTCGTTTTTTGTTTTTTTTTTTAAAGTATGGTTTTTAGCACTTGTTATCATTGGTGTATTTGGTTTTTGGTTTGGTTGCTCTCTTCTTTCTTTCTTTTTTTTTTTACTTTTTATGACTTAAAAACTTTTTTTAATAAGTATTTTTTATTTAAATAACTTTATTTTATTTTATGTTACTTTATTTTATTTTATCTTCTACTTTCTTTCTTTCTATTGTTTTCTCCCATTTATTCTGAGCTGTGTGGATGACAGGATCCTGGTGCTCCAGCCAGGTGTCAGGGCTGTGCCTCTGAGGTAGGAGTGCCAAGTTCAGGACACTGGTCCACAAGAGACCTCCCAGCTCTAAGAAATATCAAACGGTGAAAATCTCCAGGAGATCTCCATGTCAACGCAAAGACCCAGCTTCACTGAACAACCAGCAAGCTACAGTGCTGTACACCCTATGCCAAACAACTAGCAGGACAGGAACACAACCCCATCCATTAGCAGAGAGGCTGCCTAAAATCATAATAAGGCCACAGACACCCCAAAACACACACCAGACGTGGACCTGCCCATCAGAAAGACAAGATCCAGCCTCATCCACCAGAACACAGGCACTATTCCCCTCCACCAGGAACCCTACACAACCCACTGAACAAACTTTAGCTGCTGGGGACAGACACAAAAGACCTACAATAACAAACCCAAAACAATTAAGAAAATGGGAATAGGAACATACATATCGATAATTAACTTAAATGTAAATGGATTAAATGCTCCAACCAAAAGACACAGACTGGCTGAATGGATACAAAAACGAGACCTGTATATATGCTGTCTACAAGAGACCCACTTCAGACCTAGGGACACATGCAGACTGAAAGTAAGGGGATGGAAAAAGATATTCCATGCAAATGGAAATCAAAAGAAAGCTGGAGTAGCAATTCTCATATCAGACAAAATAGACATTAAAATAAACACTATTACAAGAGACAAAGAAGGACACTACATAATGATCAAGGGATCAATCCAAGAAGAAGATATAACAATTGTAAATATTTATGCACCCAAAATAGGAGCACCTCAATACATAAGGCAAATGCTAACAGCCATGAAAGGGGAAATTGACAGTAACACAATCATAGCAGGGGTCTTTAACACCCCACTTGCACCAATGGACAGATCATCCAAAATGAAAATGAATAAGGAAACACAAGGTTTAAATGATACATTAAACAAGATGGAGATAATTGATATTTATAAGACATTCCATCCAAAAACAACAAAATCCACATTCTTCTCAAGTGCTCATGGAACATTCTGCAGGATAGATCATATCTTGGGTCACAAATCAAGCCTTGGTAAATTTAAGGCAATTGAAATCATGTCAAGTATCTTTTCTGACCACAAAGCTATGAGACTAGATATCAATTACAGGAAAAAATCTGTAAAAAATACAAACACATGGAGGCTAAACAATACACTACTTAATAACCAAGAGATCACTGAAGAAATCAACAAGGAAATCAAAAAATACCTAGAAACAAATGATAATGAAAACACAATGACCCAAAACCTATGGGATGCAGCAAAAGCAGTTCTAAGAGGGAAGTTTATAGCAATACAATCCTACCTTAAGAAACAAGAAACATCTCAAATAAACAACCTAACCTTACACCTAAAGCAATTAGAGAAAGAAGAACAAAAAATACCCAAAGTTAGCAGAAGGAAAGAAATCATAAAGATCAGATCAGAAATAAATGAAAAAGAAATGAAGGAAACAATAGCAAAGATCAATAAAACTAAAAGCTGGTTCTTTGAGAAGATAAACAAAATAGATAAACCATTAGTGAGACTCATCATGGAAAAAAAGGAGAAGACCCAATAGAATTATAAATGAAAGAGGAGAAGTAACAACTGACACTGCAGAAATGCAAAGGATCATGAGAGATTACTACAAGCAACTATATGCCAATAAAATGGATAACCTGGAAGAAACGGACAAATTCTTAGAAATGCACAACCTTCCGAGACTGAACCAGGAAGAATTGGAAATATGAACAGACCAATCACAAGCACTGAAATTGAAACTGTGATTAAAATTCTTACAACAAACAAAAGCCCAGGACCAGATGGCTTCACAGGCGAATTCTATCAAACATTTACAGAAGAGCTAACACCTATCCTTCTCAAACTCTTCCAAAATATAGCAGAGGGAGGAACACTCCCAAACTCATTCTACGAGGCCACCATCACCCTGATACCAAAACCAGACAAAGATGTCCCAAAGAAAGAAAACTACAGGCCAATATCACTGGTGAACATAGATGCAAAAATCCTCAACAAAATACTAGCAAACAGAATCCAGCAGCACATTAAAAGGATCACATACCATGATCAAGTGGGGTTTATCCCAGGAATGCAAGGATTCTTCAATATATGCAAATCAATCAATGTGATACACCATATTAACAAACTGAAGGAGGAAAACCATATGATCATCTCAATCGATACAGAGAAAGCTTTCAACAAAAGTCAACACCAATTTATGATAAAAACCCTCCAGAAAGTAGGCACAGAGGGAACTTTCCTCAACATAATAAAGGCCATATATGACAAACCCACAGCCAACATCGTCCTCAATGGTGAAAAACTGAAAGCATTTCCACTAAGATCAGGAACAAGACAAGGTTGCCACTCTCACCGCTATTATTCAACATAGTTTTGGAAGTTTTAGCCACAGCAATCAGAGAAGAGAAAGAAATAAAAGGAATCCAAATCAGAAAAGAAGAAGTAAAGCTGTCACTGTTTGCAGATGACATGATACTATACATAGAGATTCCTACCAGCATTTTTGGTAAAGTAGCAGGATACAAAATTAATGCACAGAAATCTCTTGCATTCCTATACACTAATGATGAAAAATCTGAAAGTGAAATTAAGAAAACACTCCCATTTACCACTGCAATGAAAAGAATAAAATATCTAGGAATAAACCTACCTAAGGAGACAGGAGACCTGTATGCAGAAAATTATAAGACACTGATGAAAGAAATTAAAGATGATACAAATAGATGGAGCGATATACCATGTTCTTGGATTAGAAGAATCAACATTGTGAAAATGACTATACTACCCAAAGCAATCTACAGATTCAATGCAATCCCTATGAAACTACCACTGGCATTTTTCACAGAACAAAACATTTCACAATTTGTTTGGAAACACAAAAATCTCCGAATAAACAAAGCAATCTTGAGAAAGAAAAAAGGAGCTGGAGGAATCAGGCTCCCTGACTTCAGACTATATTACAAAGCTACAGTAATCAAGACAATATTGTAGTGGCACAAAAACAGAAATATAGATCAGTGGAACAGGATAGAAAGCCCAAAGATAAACCCACGCACATATGGTCACCTTATCTTTGATAAAGGAGGCAAGAATATACAGTGGAGAAAAGACAGCCTCTTCAATAAGTGGTGCTGGGATAACTGGACAGCTACATGTAAAAGAATGAAATTAGAACACTCCCTAACACCATACACAATAATAAACTCAAAATGGATTAAAGACCTAAATATAAGGCCAAACATTATCAAATCTTAGAGGAAAGCATAGGCAGAACACTCTATGACATAAATCACAGCAAGATCCTTTTTGACCCACCTCCTAGAGAAATGGAAATAAAAACAAAAATAAACAAATGGGACATAATGAAACTTAAAAGCTTTAGCACAGCAAAGGAAACCATACACAAGACGAAAAGACAACCCTCAGAATGGGAGAAAATATTTGCAAATGAAGCAAGTGACAAAGGATTAATCTCCAAAATTTACAAGCAGCTCATGCAGCTCAATATCAAAGAAACAAACAACCCAAATCAGAAATCGGCAGAAGACCTAAATAGACATTTCTCCAAAGAAGATATACAGATTGCCACAAAGACATGAAAGAATGCTCAACATCATTAATCATTAGAGAAATGCAAATCAAAACTACAATGAGATATCATCTCACACCGGTCAGAATGGCCATTATCAAAAAATCTACAAACAATAAATGCTGGAGAGGGTGTGGAGGAAATGGAACCCTCTTGCACTGTTGGTGGGAATGTAAATTGATACAGCCACTATGGAGTACAGTATGGAGGTTCCTTAAAAGACTAAAAATACAACTACCATTCGAACCAGCAATCCCACTATTGGGCATATACCCTGAGAAAACCATAATTCAAAAAGAGTCATGTACCAAAATGTTCATTGCAGCTCTATTTACAATAGCCATGACATGGAAGCAACCTAAGTTTCCATCAACAGATGAATGGATAAAGAAGATGTGGCACATATATACAATGGAATATTACTCAGCCATAAGAAGAAACGATATTGAGTTATCTGTAGTGAGGTGGATGGACTTAAGAGTCTGTCATACAGAGTGAAGTAAGTCAGAAAGAGAAAAACAAATACCGTGCACTAACACATATATATGGAATAAAGAAAAAAATGGTCCTGAAGAACCTATGGGCAAGACGGGAATAAAGACACAGACCTAGTAGAGAATGGTCTTGAGGATATGGGGAGGGGGAAGGATAAGCTGGGACAAAGTGAGAGAGTGGCATGGACGTACATAGACTACCAAATGTAAAATAGATAGCTAGTGAGAAGCAGCCGCATAGCACAGGAAGATCAGCTTGGTGCTTTGTGACCACCTAGAGGGGTGGGATAGGGAGGGTGGGAGGGAGGGAGACGCAAGAGGGAAGAGATATGGGGACATACGTATATGTATAACTGATTCACTTTGTTATAAAGCAGAAACTAACACACCATTGTAAAGCAATTATACTCCAATAAAGATGTTTTAAATAAATAAATAAATAACAATTATAAACGTTAGAATTTTGTATATGTTTTGACCCAGCAATAAAATTAAAAAATCAAAATTTGTATTTTATTTTGATCACCAACCAACATTACAAGTGACATTTTTTAGGCAAGAAAACATGCCCAATTCTATCTTCTTAAAAAGCTGTCACGATGTAAAAACACAGAAAGTACATGTGTACATATACACAGGAAAAAAGAAAAAAAACCCAACAAAGAGATTGACTGGATAATTAAGAGCAAAACTGCCTACTTTATCTCAGTCTAGAGTATTTTTTTTTCAGTCTAGAGTATTTTTAAATGACATTAAGTAATAATGTCATGTGTTATGGAATTAAAGATCAGAGCTCAGACATGCAGAAGAATTCAAATAAGATCTAGGAAGTAAAAGATAAATTAAGTGAGCACATAGAAATTAACTTATTTTTTCCACAAAAAAAATTATAATTTTGTTTTGAGGAAAGACTTTAATTTTACTTTTGTCAAATATGGACCCAGTTCATAGTTGGAATGTGCCAATGCAGTGCATAAAACAAAAGTTCTGTATAAAAGGCCAATAAGATGTGTTACCATGTTTATTCCTGTTCCAGAGGATGTCTCACAACCTGCAAGACAAGCTGACATGTATGACAAACCATCGTTTCCACATACAGGGTCCCATATTTTAGTTGGACAGTTACAATCCATGTTGCAGTCAGCAAGGATGCCATTTCCCACATGTAAATCTTGTTGCACTCTGAAATGATTTAAAATAATGCCATGGATATTGAAAGAATATTAGAGCATTTTCTTTTTCTTTTCAGCTCAGTTCCCAATTATATTTCTTCTACTTCCCAAAATAGAAGCATAAATCTTCCCACTGTCAATGTATGGCTTGGATACTATAACTCTGCAAGAAAATACACCTTACTTTGGTGACCACAGCCAGTTTTTCAATGATTTCTTTCAGGTAAACAAAAGCCAATAAACAAGCATTACCTGAACACCTACTACACAGGAAGTATTTTTCCAGGTATTAATTAGAACTCAAAAATGAAGATGAACAAATCCCAGTGTTGGTCCACATGGTGGAAAATAACAAGAGAGATCATATTTTATAAAAACAATCTCAAGGGCTCAAAATCTGTAAGAGCAAAGTCTGTAAGTGCAATTTATAATGTATATAATATACTTAGCTCCAGAAACAACTACTTGAGTAGACAAATATATTCTTCTAGTATAAAAAGTGTTCGGTGATCATCAAGAAGACCAATTAGCAGCTATCCATAAACAAGGCACCACTGTGAAAATCCCAGAACACAGTTGTGAGGTTGAAGCACCTCCTGAGCCACAGAGACTGAGAAGGATGACCTTAGAAGGATAACAGGAGCAATAACACTCTGAGCAGATTGCCCCTCCCCCTGGCTAGCACAACACCACATCAAGACAGTCCCCCTAAGCCTATGGTTTCTCCAGTGGGAAAAGAAAGCCCAGTGCCCCCAGATTGTTGAATGCTTTCCAGGAGGCCCACTCAGATCTTTCCACAGGGGATCACTGGGAGAATCTGGGGGGTTTGACCACTGGAGAAGGAGAGGGGAGAAGGACTTACAGCAACCAGCAGTCAGATCTTGGTAAACTGAATTCCTGCTTGCAGCAGTGCCCAAGCAGGGATCCCAGCTAGTGCCTCTGCCCATCTGCAGAGCTGAGTGGTGACCCCATCTGGCCAGAGAGCTCGGTTGGCAGTTCTGCCTGGTTTGGGTTCCCAGTCAATGCACCACCCTGGCCATGGAGCTCCACCCAACTGCTAAGTATAGCCTCCAGTCCTACCCATCCAGAATGCCTGGCCAGAGAGCCTGGGCAGCCACAGAGCCCATCCTACAGCCACAAAGACCCTGAATAGTCAAAGGAATCTTGAGAAAAAAGACTAAAGGTGTAAATATCACCCTTCCTCATTTCAAACCATATTACAAAGCTATTGTAATTAAAAGAGTATGGTATTGGCATAAAAACAGTCACATAGATCAATGGAACAGAATAGAAAGCCCAGAAAAAAACCTATGCATGTATGTCAATTAATTTACAACAAAGGAGCCAGGAATATATACAATAGGGTTGGGAAAGTCTCTTCATAAATGGTGGTGGGAAAACCAGACAGCCACATGCAGAAGAATGAAACTGGATCCTTATCTTACACCATACACAAAAATCAACTCAAATTGATTAAGATTTAAATTTAAGACCAGAAACCATGAAACTCCTAGAAGAAAACATAAAGGGTAAGCTCCTTGACTCCAGTATTGGCAATGAGTTTTTTGGATTTGACAACAAAAGCACAAGTAACAAAAGGAAAAATAAATGAGTGGGATGACATCAAACAAAAAAGCTGCTGCACAGAAAGTGAAACCATCAACGAAATGAAAAGGCAACCTATGAAATGGGAGAAAATAGTTGCAAATCATATATCTGATAAGAGGTTAATTTCCAAAATATAAAGAACTTATAAAACTCAATAACAAAAACCAAATGATCTAATTTAGAAATTCAGGCAGAGGACCTGAATAGACATTTTTTCCAAAGAAGACATACAAACAGCCAAACAGGTAAATGAAAAGGTGCTCAACATCACTAATTATCAGGGAAATGCAGATCAAAACCACAATGAGATATCACCTTACACCTATTAGGATGTTTAAGGGGATGTCTGTTATCAAAAGGAAAGAGATAACAAATGCTGGCAAGAATGTAGAGAAAAGGGAAACCTTGTGCACCTTTGGTGGGAATGTAAATTGATAGAGCCACTGTGGAAAACAGTATGGAGTGTCCTCAAGAAATTAAAAACAGAACTACCATATGATCCAGCAATTCCACTTCTGGGTATTTATCCAAAGGAATGAAAATAGACAATTGAAGAGATATCTCTATTCCTGTGTTCATTGAAGCATTATTCATAATAATAACCAAGACATGGAAATAACCTATGTGTGCATTGACAGATGAATGGATAAAGAAAATGTGGTATATGTATACACACACACACACACACACACACACACACACACACACACACACAAAATGGAATATCACCCACCGTAGAAAAAGAAGGAAATCCTGCCATTTGCAACAATATGGATGAGGCTTGAGGGCTTTATGCAAAGTGAAGTAAGTCAGAAAGAGAAAGAAAAATGCTATATGATCTCACTTATTTGTGGAGTCTAAAAAAACTGAACTCATGGAAACAGTAGATTGGTGGTTGCTGCGAGGTAGGAAAAGGAATGGGGAAAGGTGGTCAAAGGGACAAGCTTGCAGAGACGAGGTGAATAAGTTCTGGGGATACGATGTACATCCTAGTGACTATGCTTAACAATACTGTATGTTTTAAAGTTCCCAAGAGAGTAGATCTTAAAAGTTACCATACACACACACAAAACTGTAAATATGTGAGGTGATGGATGTGTTAACTAACCTTATTGTGATAATCATTTTGCAATATATAATGTATCAAATCATCAGATTATACACCTTAAACCTACATGATGTTTTTTGTCGATTATATCTCAATAAAACCAGGGAAAAAGAGTTTTTTTTAAAAGGGTCTAACACAGAGAAAGACAAATATCATATGATATCACTTAGGTGGAATCTAAACAAAATGATACAAATGAACTTATTTACAAAACAGAAACAGACTCACAGATGAAGAAAACAAATTTATGGTTACCAAAGTGGAAAGAAGGGAGGGATAAATTAGGAGTTTGAGATTAACAGATATACACTATAAAAAAATAAATAGAATTGTATAAAAAATGAATAGTTTATATAAAATAAACAAGAACTACTGTATAGCACAGGGAATTATATTCAATATCTTGTAATAACCTATAATGGAAAAGAATCTGAAAAAGAAATATATATATATATATATTTATATATGTGTGTGTAACTGAATCACTTTGCTGTACACCTGAAACTAACACATTGTAAATCAACTATACTTCGATTTAAAAACAGATCTAAAGGTCTAACAAGATTACTTTTCTTATGTTCAATGTAATATGATGAAAAGAACGCTAGCATGGGAGTCTAGAAACTGAATTAAAGTCCTGACTCATGACTAGATTATGCCTTTTTACATATTTGCTCTGGGAATCAGGATAATTGGAGATGGAGATAATCTTTAAGATTTTACCAATTTTAAATTCTATTTTTATATATTGATGGAGTTGAAGAGGTTTTCCATGACCCCCTTTGTCATTTAATCTCTCTGAATCTCAATTCTTCATCTGTAAAATGGAAATAACAACAGCTATCTTAAATGGAATTTGCAAGACTCAAATAAGATAATATATAAAATTACTTTGATGATTATATATTTAATATTATTCCAATTGTATAGTCCTTGGTAATTTTAAAGGGATCATTTTAGGATGCTCTTCATTTCAGCTAATCACTCCATTATCTAGATATGTCCTACAAATTACTTTTAAAAATTCATATCACTATGCAAAACCTTCCTGTGAACCCAGGTAACCCTCAAAATGCAAATCTAAAACCATTCAACAATATAGATATACCTATACAAATAAAATATATAAATTTATATAAGCATCGATATATCATGTATTAGGATTCAGTTACATTAAATTTAAGCCCATCATGGAACCATATAAAGGTGATTGAGACTGTATAGTCAACTCTTAATTTTACCTATTTATGGTTGTATAAAATGTATGAATAACACATCCTAATACAACCTAAAACCATAACTAGTTTCTGTGATATTCATTTTACTATCTACTAGGATATCACAAAGACAAACACACACACACACACACACACACACACACACACGCAATCATAAGCTCACTAACTCTGTGATATATTCCCAACCTCTTTAATAAGATGGAGAAAGACCACAAATTCCTGCCATTAACTCCAATTAGCAAATAATCTGGTCATGAGTAATCACCGTAGAAAATATGTTATTAACTTTTGACAGAGTATGACATTCATTAGAAAACAACATACCCTTCATAAGAGGTGGTTATGCCAGCAACTGAAGAATTATCACAGATCATGAGAAAACACAAAAAATAGAGAAGGTACTCAATTAAAGATAACCAACATCCTATGTGGGCAGCTTGTATGACAGTAATCTTGAACTTCTTCATAATTAAACCACCAACTATATATCCAATGCATATTGGAGGTAAGTTATAAATACCTATAAATGCAAGTAAAATATTATGTACAAAGTGACTTAGCAAAGGAAAAAATATGATAACACATTTATCTAATATGTCTCACATAAAAAACCATTTAGGTCCAACTCATAGTGAAGAAGCCTAATTTAAATTTATCCCCACTTAGTTATGTATTACATACAGAGAGATTTTTAAATGCCCCACAACATTGAAATATATTTTGGAAGACTGTTACCATTGTCATTCATTTAATTAATAGCAGTAAGTTGTAAATTTCTTGTATGCAGAGATCATGGTCTATATCTCTTTTCTTAGGATCTAGGTAGAAGTGACAAGTCAAAGTCGACCAGTCATTTATTGCTTTCCATTCTTTCGGGTGGGATTTTATATATATAATGATTTGTATATAACATATACAGTATTATATAATCATACATAGAATGATTTGTATGATTCTGCAGCTTTTTACTCCCACTCTGATTGTTAAGAATTTGACTCAGCTCAAGGTATTTTAGAGGTACTTTGCTGAGCCTGTGATTGTCAAGTATCTTTACATTTCATGTCTCGCTGCTACTGACTAGCACTCTCCCTCCCCCAGTCCTCCCCCCAAAAAAAGGGAAAAGACAGCCCTAGGTTTCGTCCTTACAGTGCCAGGGTCTGTTCACTGAATCACACTCTTGGGAGAGCTTGTTTAATATCCATTCTCAAGTCCCATTCCAGAGAGTCTAATTTAGTATATTTGAGATGGGTCCCAGGTATCTGAACTTTTAACAAACACTCTAGGTGATGTGGGTACATGTAATCTGGAAATTCTCTTTTCAAAACAGTAAAAAAGATCCCAGGAGAAACTCAGGGTGGAGTAGAACCACCGAGGTTAGTGTGGTTGCAGGAAAATCAGAATGTATGGGCTGCAGAGACATCTCAAAACACCAGGGGAGCCAGGGAACTAAATTAGAAACCACGGAATTCATGAATTGGAGCCAAAAAAGTAAAACCTGGATGTGAAACAAAATTCCTGATGCGTTAACTCTGTCTGCCTTTTTACATAAATGAATTACCAATCTGAAAATTGTATCTAACTTGTACATTCCCTGAACTTTCCACAAATATTTCAGATTTGCATTCTGACTACAAAAAGAGCAAAAGAAAGAAGAAAACCAGGATTTTCTGGCTTCTTCCCTTCCTTACCCTCTCTTGATTTCCCTGGAGAGCAGACGGGGGGATATTACCAGAGGCAAAAATATCCTAACAGATTTCAATTGAGGAGTTTCCTAGACCCATCATCACACTGTTCACCATTTCATGGGAAAAAATGTAGGCTACAATTGCAGAGAAGAACAAACATACCAATGAGAAAGATTGCATCTGAAGCTGATTTTCCATAGTGCTGTTCCAGATATTTAGGCATGAAGGAGATCATATTGACAAATGCATTGAATTGCAGCACACTTATTAGTATGAAAAGCATGTAAACTGGGTTGCACAAAAGACTTTTCATGAATGGTAAAAAATCTGAAAGGAAAGGATGACAACAGTGTCATACAAACTTGGCTTTGCATTTTATGATTGACTTTTTCTGAAACATCAACCTCCCCTCTAAAGTATGTTTTCCTGTTTTATAAGGCACTTGTGTTTCTTGATTCTTTTTGCCCCTTGAAAGCTAAAGTTGTATCATTGTTTTGGTAGCTTCTGCAAGACAGTGAGGCAGCTGAGTGGGAAGGGATCAGAACACAGTCGTTTTGCCTTCACTAAGATACTAACATGTCTTAAGGAAAAAGTATAACTATTACATGACAAAAATATTGTCCGAGTTCACACCATTTCTTTCTTATCTTCTCCCGTTGCAGACAGAGCACAGGCTCCGGACGCGCAGGCTCAGCGGCCATGGCTCACGGGCCCAGCCGCTCCGCGGCACATGGGATCTTCCCCGACTGGCACGTGGGATCTTCCCGGACTGGGGGCACGAACCCGTGTCCCCTGCTTTGGCAGGCGGACTCTCAACCACTGCGCCACCAGGGAAGCCCTATCCTTCTCTTTTACTTGTACTAATATCCTCTCTTCTCTAGAGATCATCTAGAATGAAAGATGCTTGTTCTCCTGTTCTGTCCTCTAAAGCCAGGAAGGAAAACAATTTGATAAAGAAGTTCACACTCACATATTGATTAATCATTCCTGAACATTTAAAATGTAGTTAGATGTGGAAATTCATGACATATAAATTTTCTCAAGTACTAGGCATTTCTTTGCTTCTAACGGTTCACAGTCTTTTAAAATACCAACCCCCAGGTCTCGCTCCCCAAGATCCTGATTCATTTGCTATATATTAAAGACCATGTGAATGAGTTAACCGAATGTTTTCCTGTTTGTGTGGACAGACAAAGCTCAGAGCCAAATTTGTGGCCAGCTCTAGCAAATGTTCTAGGTCACACTGTCTCCATGTTGGGTCAAAGTCTCACTTATAGTTTCTTTTCACTTTTCCTATCTTCATGTTGTCTGCCTTGATTTCCTTACTTATTGTGTATTATCCTGGTTTGCTTAATAAACAGCCTAAAATCCAATCTAGCAAAGTATCAATCAGTAAACAACTTGGAAGAGGAGGAAGCATAGTTTAATGCAAAGAGATGAATTCTAGTTGCAGAATTCATATTTATGAATAAAGTACATGGCAGAGAAGTGACTTGTGTTCACAGCTCTTTGGAGCTTTTGAAGTCACACGTTTGTTGACATACTGTCCTAATAGATGAGTCTCAGTAGTTTCAATTTCTTTTCTAGATGTCATATACTAAGTTAAGCCCTTTCCTAGTTTATTTTGCAGACTATAAATGATATTCTGTGTTAAAATTCCCTACCAGTCCATACCGGCCCTTTGACAAGTGTTGTGAATATAATCGTAAGGACTCTGAGAATTTGTAAGATTCTGAATTGGCTCCTAATGATATGAGAAGTACTAAATTATGTTCAATTGTGGTTTAAGTGAATTTGTAACTGCTAAAAATTCTGTGCAAATTGATATTATAATTTACGGGTGACAGTAGAAGTGGCAACATCAACAATAATAATACTAGTAAGCAGTAATAATAGTAATATGTGTCAGAACTCCTTTTACCTTCGCCCAACAACTTTATAATAATAAATAGTATTTTATCCCTATCTCTGAGGTAAGGAAACTAAGCCCCCCACCACCTTCCAAATGGACACTCTTTAAGAATTCCAAGGCCCAGGCCATACCTTATACTAATTAAATCAGACCTCTGGGTAATACTACAAAATTTCCATGCATCAGTAATTTTAAAAATTCCCTAGGTGATTCCAATATGTGGCCAAGTTTGAGAACCAGTATTCCTGAATACTATACATAGATTATCTCATTTAGTTTCCCATAGATACGCCTTCTGTAAATTATGCTTTGAGCTTTTATTGAGGATCTATACCAAAAAAAAAAAAACCTGTTACATGAAATATGCTCCTGAATTTGCTGGAAAACAACTATGTGACTCAATATTACCTGTATTGTACATCATATAATTTTTTCTTTTTTTTACAACTTGTTATTTGGGCAACAATTTCTCTTTAAGAATTGTTATCCTTTCTACTCTCAAATATAGATAATTATATGACCTATAATTGAGGTGCCTTTTTTCTTTTCTGCCTTAACTTCCAAGAAGCTCACAGCTCAGCTAATACTTTTGGTTTCAGACCTATATGGTACTTATTTGGATTAGCGTATATTTTTTCCTCCTTTTGTTCTTGGTTTGAGTTTCATTTTTAATTAGACCTATGCTCTCTGTAAAATAGATTTTTTAAGGCAGATGGGACCTAATTTATTTATTTATTTATTGAGTACCCAGATTGACATAAAATTTCATATAAATGCTGATCTAACTCAGGTTCTAAACTATATCATTCACTCCCATGTGGTAGCATGGGAAAACATTATTGTAGTAGCACAGCTAGACATTATTGACTGCTGACTGTCAGTGACAAATTGTTTTAACTCAGCCTAGCATATTGTAATAGACTAAGATACAGACATGACTATAGAAAATAAAAAGTAAATTGTAAAATATAAAATGTTTATATTTGCCTTTAGTGATTCCAACCCTTTTCTTCCTGACTTCGCTTTGTTTCTCTTCTTTGTCATTTTTAATGGTCTCAGCAATATCCTCTAGTCCTTCCTTTGGAAGCGTTTTGGGCAAAACGAAAAAAGGAATGGCAGTAAGCACATTCACCCCTGCACAAACCAAAAAGCCAAACCACCATGCACCAACCCAACGAGTATCAATGGGAGTTATGGTCAGATCATCTGTAAAGAGATACACACAACTTTTATTAGCTTGAGTCATTATTTCCTTTATGAACTATAGAAAATTATTACAATTATAATTGTCAGGTTCTATCCAAGTACAGAAATTGCATATAATTCAGACATTGATAAAACTTGTCTGAAAATATGTGGTGTTACAATACTGTCTAGCAATAAGCTCGTTTGACTATCTGTCCTATCATGTAAGGAATTTATAAATAGGTACATATTAAAGAGCTACAAATTCTATTTCATTATCCTCAAATGATTGCTTGATTTAAAAAGAATTCAAACCTATGTGCTTAAATCTTTTGAAAACAAGAAATATGATTAGTGCAGTAGAAAGAGCACTGGATTTTGAGTCAGAAGATCAGCACTGTATCTTGCTCTCCTCACTGGTTTGAAATATTGAAAATTATTTAAACTCCTCAACTTCAATTTGGTCACCTGGAAAGTGGAGATTCTATCTAACTGAGGGTCAGATAAAGTAACAATTAAATGTGATAACATACCTGATGATGCTTTGTGCACTTTAGACACTGTATAAATAGATTTTATGGAGTTACCTGTGTTCACCGATCCAGTGTCAACATAAACATTTGCACAGAATGACGCTAACGAAAGTCCAATCAAAGGACCAATGATAGCTCCTGTTTCTATAAACCCTAAAAATAAAGGAAAATATAAAGTTATACACCCACATAAAGAGTTCTAATCCCATGAAGAGTCTGAAGGTTGAATTGTTTTTACCTTTGATATTTTTGCCTTATGTGTTCAATCTGTAGGAAAATTAAACTTGGTGTATGTATAAGTAACAAGCATGTTTGTTTAAATGTTGAAACAGGAGCCTCCTAATTTGAAGCCACTTTCTCTAAGCCTCCAAGTTCTCTTTCACACTCGGTTACAGGTAAAGATCTGCAGTTAGAAGAGACTGGCTGCAGCTGGGTGACCATATTGTGTGCAAACGCCCTTCTCGAAGATGAAAATATTCCTTTTCTCTTATGAAAGACTAACTTACTTAAAATTATCAGTGTGTATATATGACTTCATTCCTTAATAATAATTTTGAAATAAAACTAAGGAAATGGGAAACTTTAAATTCTATGGGGCTTCCCTGGTGGCGCAGTGGTTGAGAGTCCGCCTGCCGATGCAGGGGACACGGGTTCGTGCCCCGGTCCGGGAAGATCCCACATGCCGTGGAGCGGCTGGGCCTGTGAGCCATGGTCGCTGAGCCTGCACGTCCGGAGCCTGTGCTCCGCAACGGGAGAGGCCACAACAGTGAGAGGCCCGCGTACCGCAAAAAAAAAAAAAAAAAAGATGAGATTAGTGGGACTGTCCCTATTATGATTCAAAGCCATTTTCTCTTGTGGTATTAGAGACTGTAAAGTGATGGCCTTTTTCGGTGAGTTTTGTTGTGTCTTGTGAGTAAACTATTACTGTGTCCGGTATTGGAATAGAATTATCACTACTGTATCATGGGTGGATATTTTGATTCTATGGTTCCTTCAGTATTACAGCTGAGATCTTACTATTAAGAAAGTCACAGAATAGAGCAAAATTCTTTCGTTGCCTTCCACAGTCACATTTTTGGAGGATTTTTAAAGAAATGCTATGTTATGATAAATATCTTGTGGCATATTCCTCAGGAAAGCTTCACTCCCAAATGTATCACTTGATACAAAACTATACATTCATTTATTGTCTTAGTCTTGTACCTTATGACTACCCCTTCTTTGAGTTTTCTTCCTCTTACTCTATTCACTTAAGTATTCCCTAGCATTTTATCCTAGGGCTCCTCACTATGTAGCATCTGACCTCCTATGGCAACCTCATTTCTCCCTCTTGATTTTATTTTTTGTCTCTGTATAGATGATTCTTAAATTTCATGTCCAGCTTTTATGTTCTCTCCTAAACTCCAGAGCCATACATGGAATTGTTTTCTTGATGTATAGTTAATTGACTTATAATTATTTAATTATACACGGATTATTAATAATTATTACTTTGATTTTCAAATTTAATTATACACATATTTATCAGATTTTATTGATATATAATTATGTAGTTATTTATATACTAAACTTTATATGGATAATGTCTTATTCATCTTAATACTTGTAGAGATTATCCATTGTTTCTATGTGTTATATACCCTAATATTTGTTGAAAAAAGAAACACATATTTTAACAAGGTGTTTGCTAATTTATTGCAGGTGAGCATTCTGTAATCTTTCAATATAAGTATGTGAATGGATTTCAAAGACTGAATAGAAAAACACTGAAAAAGATTATTGCAAAATCAGTGGGTCATCAAAATCACCCAAAGTTGCTTGGGATAATCATTCCTAAATATTTTAATCTCCTCATTACATGTAGCTCTGTTACTATCTTCTCTCACCCACTTTGACTTTTCTGGTTTTAAAAAGATATTTCTACTTTAACACAAAAACGTCCCTGTACTCAAAGTTATGATTTTATAACCAACAACAGATGGAGTAACTAAGGAATATAAGCAAGTTATGCATAATAAATTAAGAATATTCATGAGATTGTAAGACAACATACAAGGTGGATCTTAAGTTGCCTATTGTGGGAGATACTGATAGATTTTAGAAAATGAATTTTCAGGAAACATTACCAAAATTATGAAGACAGATACTTGTGAAAAATATGAAACAGCCTGGCTATTATAAAGAAATTGTGATAAAGAGAAACTATATAGGAAACTAAATAGATAAACTGAGTGCAGAGCTAGTAATAAGTAAAGAGCTCATATTTAATAGACAGAATCAGTATGTTTCATCAACATTAAAGAGAAGATATTTAAAATACTTAAGAAAAATTATACTGCAAGAATTTTTATAAGAAATTGATTATAAATACTACAGATAAAATGACCAATATAGAAATTATAATAACATATACATGAAGTGATGAAGACCTGAACAAAAACAGAAGTAATGAAAATAGTGAGACAGGTTTTGAATATGAGACATTTTGGAGAAAACATTGCTAAATCTCTTAACAGATTGGGTATAGAGTGGTGCCCAGCAAATGGAGGAGTCAAACAGAACTCCAGGGACACTAGATTAATGGCATTTTCCATAGTAAAAAGCAGGTTTAGCAAAGTGGCTTATTTGGAGTCAGCCCATAATTGCTCCATTCAACAAACTTTAAATGAGGGCCAGTTGTGCCAAAGCACTGTGTTCATCGTTCTGTTCATCACTAAGCATCCAAATAAATAACTAATATCCATGCTCAAGGAGCTTACTGTCCTGAAAAGAGGCTAAGGCAGATCTTCCAACTCACCAATATATAAAGGAGAGTTTTCAGATTTGGCAAAATCCTCTATGTAGGAAATACCCAAAGGCATGATGGGAGTCTCACCAATTCCACGTATAATATTTCCAACTAGTACATACACCCACATTAATGATTTAACTTCCTTCACACATTCTGCATTCAAAGAAAAAAAGACATTACATTAGTGTTTTGGTAGTGAAATATTAGCAATACTTAATTCTAAGTTTTTGGTAGGTAAGCATTTCACAGTTCTTATGTGACCATGGCACCTTGCCAACAATGTACTATGCCAGCAATGACTCACTGGGCCACCCTTTTGCACTTTCTGACAGAGTACTTACGTATGGCCAACAATAAGTGGTACGCTGGAGCCAGTTCCTACTGGCTGGGGAGAGATGAGTATATACATCTCTTCCCAATTCAGTATTTAGTGATAACATGCTGGTAGTTTGATGAGAGTATTTACACCACAGAAATTGACAAACACTAAAAATCAAGGCTTTTTTTTCCCTCCAGAGAGTTAGTTTACCAGCAACTACTAAACTTAGTTAGCTGTTATAAGTGCTACCCAATATATATACTAACTTTGGGGAGAGGAGAAAACACAAATATCTCTCCCTAGAATTGAGACTATATAAGATTTATGTAAGAGGCTCACTGAGTTTTGAATTCTCTACAGTTCTAATTACTTTATAGAAATGAAAAATATTTAACTGAGTAGTAATCACATTTTCTCTATAGAGCCCACTGTATACTGTGATCACCAAATAACTTCTTTTTAAATTGAAGTACAGTGACTTACAATACTATATTAGTTTCATGTGTACAACATAGTAATTTGATATTTTTATAGATTATACTCCATATAAAGTTATTATAAAACATTGGCAACATTCCCTGTGTTGTACATTACATCCTTTTAGTTATTTTATACCTAGTAGTTTGTACCTCTTAATCCCCTCCTCCTGTTTTCCCCCCCTCCTCCCACTCTTCTCCCCACTGGTAATCACTAGTTTGTTCTCTGCACGTATGAGTCTGTTTCTGTTCTCTTATATTATTCATTTGTTTCATTTTTTAGATTCAACATATAAGTCAAAACATACAGTATTTCTCACTTATTTCACTAAACACAATACCCTCCCGGTCCATCCATTTTGTTGCAAATGGCAAAATTTCATTCTTTTCTGCGGCTGAGTAATATATTCCACTGTGTATGTATTCACCACGTCTTCTTTATCCATTTCTCTGTTGATCACACTTAGGTTGCTTCCATATCTTGGCTATTGTAGATAATGCTACTATGAACATTGGGGTGCATGTATCTTTTTGAACTAGTGTTTTTGTTTTTTTCAGATATGTATATATATATCCAGGAGTAGAATTGCTAGATCCTGTGGTAGTTCTATTTTTAATCTTTTGAGGAGCCTCCACACTGTTTTTCATAGTGGCTGCACCAACTTAGATTCCCATCAGCAGCGTACAAGTGTTCCCTTTTCTCTACATCCTCACCAATATTTGTTATTTGTTACCTTTTTAAGGACAGCCATTCTGGCAGGTGTAAGATAATATCTCATTGTGGTTTTTGATTTGCATTTTCCCGATGATTAGTAAGCTGTGCCACCCACAGATGTGAGGGTCCTGAACACAGCTGAGTCTCAAAATTTCTTGTGAGCCTATCTCTCAGTCATTCCCAGTCCAGAAAATCATAGTCTCCGTTGCTGGGTATTCATATTTTTATCTATGATGAGCACAATGTTTATGTCTATAGATCATAGGCAAACTCCAGGTTTCCTCTAGGGCAAAACTGAAAATATCAGGTGATTAAGGAATCAACACATTTCCCTGGAGATACACCCAGCTGGGAAGGTTTTGTTTATTTACTACAATGCACATTAGGAAAAATAGGAAACAGGACCTGAGTCATTCTTTGGCAAAAGCCAACTCAAGGAGAGAACGCGGGCTATTGCTGATGTCACTGTTTTCTTTTGCTTCCCCAGGGGGTTCCTTTGATTTAGAGTTTCTGAGACAGCTATTCTTATACTCATTTGAACTATTTTGATTCCCTCTTATCCCATGCTGGCGGTGAAATTCCCAGCCTAAGGAACCACCGTAACTTCCACTAATATGAATCCAGCCTGAAAATGTGCCCATCACAGGAAAAGAAGTTCTGGTCTGAGGTAAATTAACAGGGTCACCTATAGACTAAGTATCACCAGATTATATAGGTCCTTTAGCACATGAAGGGGCAGAGGCAGGTATGCTGGTGCCTGGGACTGCAAGAACCTGGAAGAAACACCATTATTGTACACTATCATGCTGGATTAGGAAGCAGTCTCTGGTAAAGAGGGACAACTGGGCAAAAAAGACAAGTTCCTAGTTCAGAAGAAAGAGACTAGAGTATTCAGAACTATAGCATACTTGCCTGCTTTCTCTGCTATAGAATATCAATAATATAACACAAATCTTTTGAACTTTGTTTCTACCTCTGTTTCCTATTTAGATAATTGTATAGACCAAATCATCAGTATAAACCCATCCTTCTAAGATGTTTTCCTCTAAGGAATTAATTTTACAGTGGCCCTTGGGTGGATGTCTTTGACTGATTTTTAAATAACCATTTTAAAGAACAGACAAGGCTGGATTCCCTGGTGGCGCAGTGGTTGAGAGTCCACCTGCCAATGCAGGGGACGCGGGTTCGTGCCCCCCGGTCCGGGAAGATCCCACATGCCGTGGAGCGGCTGGGCCCGCGAGCCATGGCCGCTGAGCCTGTGCGTCCGGAGCCTGTGCTCTGCAACGGGAGAGGCCACAACAGTGAGAGGCCCGCGTACCGCAAAAAAAAAAAAAAAAAGACAAGGCAGTCTTAATAGGTATATTCAAATATAAGAGGCATTACATTTTCTATTATTAGCCATTCCTCTTCCTTATTCTCCTCCATGATCCCCTCTAAAATCCTTTAGAGGGGAAAAAATATCTTTTGTTCCTCTATCTTACTTAACCAAACCCAGTAACTCATTCAAAGACCCTCCACAGAAAGTGTTCAGTTACAAATTAACTAAAGTAATAAAATGAAGCAGACAACCTGATGGATCTTCTGTTGGTTTGAAACTCTGGGTTCCATTTTCCATACACAAGAAACTGTTTGAGGACAAATTACCAGAAACTGAAACTGTAGATTCATATTCATATCTGTATGAACACAGGGAAAACACATTTGTGTCAAGGAGCCAATGAGGACAATGTGAGCGTTGTGAAGATGCTCCTGCTTCACTTAAGATACAATATCCAAACCCAGGAAAGCAGATGTCTTTTCATCTTTGCCACCCAGTCATCATAGATTGACATCATCAAAAAGAACTTGCCACTCACGAAAATGTGCAATTCATTGACAGCCAGCTTTCAATTATCTGCATATGTATGGTCTATCCTTTAGATTACTTAACATCAATGCTTTGTGGTTTTTAGGTGATCATTTCCTGGAAATAATTGCTGTGGATAAGGAACTAAAAGGGAGAAAAATAATAGACTCTACGAAGTATAATAAAGAAGATAAAGCTTTGGGAGGAAAAACAACACAACAAACAAGTTTCCAACTTTGGATCCTCTGAGGTTTGCTCGTAAAAAATATACCCCACTTTCTGAGAATTCAAACAATAATCCCTTCATGCATTCATCAATCCCCAAGAAAAACAAAATATTTGCCCATCATAACGAGAGACCTTTGGAGATTCAAACACTGTGACAGTGCAATGTAATGAGTTTTTCTCTTCTCGTAAGGACAAAAGGGTTAATACACTGTGACCATATTATCTTAGGCAAATTACCACAAGATCCCATTCCCTTTCTCAGAAAGTAAATTATAAGCTGCAATAATGGAAGAAAATATGTCCAGCTAAGTCTCTCTTTGGTAGAAATTATGCTGGACTGGTTTCTATATTTCTAGTAGATAAGAGAAATCCAAAAACAAAACAAAACACACACACACACACACACACACACACACACACACACACACAGAGAGAGACAACCTTGCCCTTCTGAGTTCCAAATGAGCTAAAGAGTGCTATGCTTGTATGTCACTGATAGTTCTGATTTCTATGCTATAGAACATAATAAAAAGGGTCAAAATGCCTTCCCCTTTGAACAATTGTCCAGTCATGGTCACAGAGTGGCTGTGAACTGTGGACAAAGGCTTCTCTCTCCATACCCATGATCCCATGAGACTTGCCAGCTTCAGACAAAAAAAATAACACCTTTGGCAGAGAGTGGAAAGAAATGTAAATAATAGCTGAATATTATTTGATGTTGTCTTGGACAGGATAGGAACTAAAAGGACAGTAAAAACTCTTTGCCTGAACACTTCTGATCCCTTCAGAAATACCTGAGAAGATAACATATCATTTTCATTTAACTTATCCACTAAACCCCAATAACTCATTCAACGTTCATTCATCCCCAAAACTTCAGCAAAATGACAGTTGATGGATTATAAAATAGTAAAGGAAAAGGCATAATGCCACAAGGATAAAGAAAATGGAAGATCTGACAAGGAGAAAGAGATTTTGAATATTCGACAAGAAGATAAAGATTCTGAAAACGGGAAAGGAGATGAGTGGTCACTGAACTAGAAAATATGAGAAACACAAGCCTAAGTGCGTGCCTGCAGGGGAGGAACCAAACATGTACCACATATCCCCGGAAAGTTTCAGGCAGGATACAAGATACTTCTAAAGGCGGGAGTGGGTATGATCCAAAAACATCAGAGGATTGGTTTAAAGTGTGTATAAGGAACAGTTAAATCCTTATAATAGACACCCTCCACCATCCCAACGAACATGGCCTTAGACTGCAGAGAGTCAAAACAAGCACACTGAGGATAGGAGGCCATACTAAAACCTGGGGATATTAAGTAAAAGAAAAATCTACATAGTGATAAAAGAGACTCCCACTCCCACCTGGCTGGTAGCCAAGCTGCCATGTCTCAGGCAACAGATTGGAGAATCCTTGCCTGAGTTAACTGACAGGTTATGGACAGTTCTGAGCCATCTCTAAAACACCCAGTCCCTGTGCTGGGAAGAAGCCCTCCAACAACCACATCCTACACATGTACCACAGAACTTCTGGTTAGCTTGTTGTTGCTATTCCTCTCTCTCAAATATGAATAGCTAACCAAGGACCGCCAGATATGAAGGAAGCCTATAACATAAAAACAAAGACAAAACAAATAAAAAACTGTACACTTGAAATGCAGATGGAAAAGACATTGCATTCTTAAAGTAAGAGCAAGATGTTCCCTAAAAAGATACATTCAAAGAACAAGAGTCCTTAAAACTTAAAAATATGAGAGCAAAAGTCAGAAATCCATTCAAAGGTTTGGAAGATAAAGAAATCTCCCCCAGGGACTTTCCTAGCAGTCCAGTGGTTAAGACTTCGCCTTCCAATGCAGGGAGTGCGGGTTCCATCCCTGGCTGGGGAGCTAAGATCCCACATGCCTCGCAGCCAAAAAACCCAGAAAACTAAAACTAAAACTAAAACAGAAGCAATATTGTAACAAAGACTTTAAAAATGGTCCACATCAAAAAAAACAAAAAATCTTTAGAAATCTCCCCTAAAAATAACAAGAAGGCAAAGAGATAGAAAGTTGGAGAGAAAAGATGAGAAAACTATAAGCTTAACTCAGGATGTAACAATATTCAAGAACAAGTAGAAGTTCTAGAAAGAGAAAGTAGAGGGGTGGAAGAAGGGGGGATATTTTCAAAGAAACAATACAAGTAACTTTTACAAATGTCCAGATTGAAGGCACCTAGCACGATAAAGGAAAATCATTTACACCAACATGATTATCATGAATTCAAATTCTGGAGTTTAAAGGAAAATCCCAACAGCTCCTAGAGAAAAGAAACTGGTCACAGGGGTTAGAATGGTATAGGATTCTCAAGAGTAAAACTGGAAACTAGAAAGTATTGGAAATGATGTCTTCAAAATCCCTAGGGAAGGGGTGGCCCAGTGGTTGGGAGTTCGCCTGCCGATGCAGGGGACACGGGTTCGTGCCCCAGTCCAGGACGATCCCACATGCCGCGCAGCGGCTGGGCCTGTGAGCCATGGCCGCTGAGCCTGCACGTCCGGAGCCTGTGCTCTGCAACGGGAGAGGCCACAACAGTGAGAGGCCCGCGTACCGCAAAAAAAAAATCCCTTGGGAAAAAACTTCAAACCAGAATTTTATACCATCCAAACTGTCACCGGGTATGGGAGTAGAACAGGAATATTTCCCGATGTTTAAGGTCTTAAAATTATTACTTTCCTTGCACACTTTTTCAGAAACCTATTAGATGACATTTTCCACAAAAAGAGTAAGAATGAAAAGGAAAGGAGAAGATATTACTACCCAGGAAGTAAATAACTGAATGGAAGAAAGAGGTAAAACAAATTCCCAAGGAGAATGGTGAGTGAAAATTTCAAAGGAGCAGCCATGCAGCAGGCCTGGAGAGTTCCCAGTTCAGATTGCAGATGGAAAATTGATGATGACAGGAGAGGGATCTCAAAGACAAAAATGAAACCCTCTGATATGTACGACTATATTGAGAAGACATTGTCCTACCGGTAAAGAATTTGCTGATGATTAGTGAGACATAAAAAGAAAATGAATCAAATATAAAATGAGGGAATTATTAAATCCAGGGAAAATAAAAAGTGATATAAGAAAGGGAAAATAACAGCATGGTTCAGCTGAAATATGAAAAACATTTACATAGTCACACACATGGAATAGTGAGTATGATTTTATAGGAAGTAGGAAGTCAATATGTATATTATAGAACACTAAAGTATCAAAAACTAAAAGGATAAACATTTACTTAGAAATATGGAAGCAAATAGAAGAAGAAAGAGCTAGAAGAGTCGGGAGTAGTTGCCTCCGGAGAGGAGTAATATGAGCAATGTTGAAGGGGTGGGCGACAATGCTTTTTTCAATATAATTTTACTTTTCACAATTTTGCACACATATTACTTTGATAAAAATTTAAAATGAAAATCAACCTTCAGACTGGTCTATCCTTTGGTGACCCATAATTAAACAGAAACTCAATTGTAATTAGAAGTGTCTAAATAGTCCCTAGAAAGAAGTAATCCCAAACCTTGCCAGGTCCTAAGAATCTTTTCATCAGACTCAACTCCACAAAAGAGTTGTCCCAAATCTCTATTTCATAAATTGACGTGTAAGTGGAAGCCAGGCAGCTAAGAGCACAGAACAGGCGGGTGGAACAGAATCTGAACCTTGCAGTTTCTATTACAGCGCTCTGTGTCTTTAGGAGCATTGTTCCTAGAAAGAAATCCAAGCTTATTTCCTGCAGAAAGTTGCACCTAAAGAAATCATCAGAGACTGCAGTACTTACCGGTCCATGAGGAAATGAGGTAGTGATTGTAAGAAACACCCAAGGCCCATAACCACACATCCAACACCAATCATTATAGGTCTATGCAGTTTAGTTCCAAAATAACTCACAAATATAATCAACAAAAGATTTCCTAGAAAAAATTGATGTGAAAAATGAATATTTCAATTAGTATGAACAAAGTCTAAATTAACAGCCTCACCCGATCATTGACTATCCAGCATTTATTGTATAATAAATATCTGAAATACTGGGAGTGGTGCTAGGGATGCATGAAATAAATGAATAGGACGCAACCCCTGCCCTGAGGGAGAGCTCTGTTTCACAATGTCTTTTAACAGAAGTTCTTGACCTGCTATCTATAAACCCCAAACGAGTCCATAGATAGAAATCAGGTGCTCCATGAACTTGAGTGAGAAAAAAAATTGCATCTTTATTTTCAGTAACTTAATATTAGTATTTCCTTTGACTGTGAAAGTAGACACAAACTACATTAGTATTAACCGTATGTATGATTTTGTCATCAATTATCACCAACAGAAGTTACAGGTGTTTGCATACGACATTACAGCTGTTGCAGACACTTCAAAATATTATCGACACTGATGACTACTTCAAAATTAGTGGAGATATTGTTATTTAATGTGATGGTAAGAAGTATTATTATATAAGCTGCTTTTAATATTTTTATAATTTTATTTCAGTATAATTGACTTCCTTTGTACCCTTAGGGTTTTTATTTTACGCAATTACATTATTCTGAGATTATATGGCATCAGATTGCCAAAGAGGTCCTTGACACAGAAATGTTAATAACCTCTGCCAATCTCTTAGTGACTCTCCATTACCTAGAGGATAAAAGGTCAGTTCCATAGCACATACACACGAAGCTCTCCAATAGTCCATTTCTTACCCCTGCCCATTTCTCCAGACCTATGTTCTAGGAATTGCCACCTGAAGTGTGGCCAGTCTATAACACTGGGCTGAATGTTGCTTCCTACACAACTACCATGCTGTTTCAACATTACGCTTCTTCTTCTATTGGAATTCTCTTCACACTTATCTAACCCTGTTTCGTCACCCAGAAAACATTTTACTTCAAGAGCCTATCTTCCTTAAGTGAGGTTGTGTCCCTCCTCTGTGTTCCTATAGGACACTGCATATACCTATGTCACCAAACTTACTGCATTCAGTTAAATTATTTGGCACCTATGCCCTCCATTAAACTGCGAGGTGAGTTTACACAGGGACTCTACAAGGAGTGACTTCTGACTCTGTAGCCAGGATCTCCAGAGCCAGCAAACGGGTGGCACAGAATGAGGTCTGAGAGAGCTGAGCGCTAGTAGACAAGATCAAGCATCACCTGTTTCAGTCTTGCCTCTATCCCATCCTAATTTTTCTTTCAGATACTGATTAAAAATATTAAAGGCAACTTTCATCTTGAAGGAAGTAAAAGCCATTACAAAACTGTAAAGGAGTGACATTTGTATTTCTCTGCGGGTCTGTTCACAGAAGAAATCTTTCCCTCCTTCATTCTTTCTCTCTGTCCTCACATCTTCCCAGTCGGCCACAAAAATCAGAGCCCAAGAAAAGGCTTTATTCTTCCCTAAAAGCTGTTTCTGAAATAAATTCAGCGAGATGTGAAAGCTGTTTCTTCTTCCCTCTGCACTTAGAAAGGAGAATTGTCAACCTCCCAGAAACAATAGGAGAAGAAAAATATTTGCTTTTTTTTTTTTTTGAAAACAGATTCCTTTGTTTCCCATGATATCTTCTAAACATGAAAATAAAGCCCTACGGGTTATCAAATAATAGATTAAATATTAGTACTCTAAACACTCTGCTACTCATGCTAGCTAACCAAAGGAGTATTAGAATAAAAAGTCCCGTGACGGGATATGTGACGATGTTTAAGTGTTATTCATGGATAATATTGAAATGAATTGTTTCTCAACATATTCGAAAGTGAGCTAGGCTATTTAAGTCATTTTAGAAAATACATTAAATACATACATTTAGAAAATACATTAAATACAATAGCTAGGCTATTTAAGTCATTTTAGAAAATACATTAAATGGTACAAAGCGGAAAATAAGCAAAGTAAAATTCAGACTAGCTCCCTGGATAAAATAATGTATAAAAAGAAGTAATGGAAAAGTAATTCATTACCAATCTCAAAGCTTCCATTAATAAATCCAACTAGAGATGTTGGGATGTTGAATTGTCTCTCTATTTGTGTGAGCATGGAATTCATATAAGATCCGGATAGTGTTTTGGATACATACGCACATGTTATTGCCAACAGAAACATCTAGGGAGAAAAAAAGTGCAAGAAAACATATGAAAAATTTATTTTTAAATTGTACATTTGCCACCCGTTGGCAAAATATCTTCTACCAGAAGACTGATTGTCTCCAGCTCAAGTAACTCTTGTATTTGGAAGAAGCTTTTAAAGTGATCTCTTCTTCTGGTCTTCCATACTATGTTCTCTCTTTGAAAATCCAAAGTGGGACTAATTGATTAGTGATATTGAATTGTGTAGCCTCATTATTTTATGGGCATTTGTAGCCTCATTATTTTATGGGCACGTCTTATACATACACAGAAGCAAGTAATCATTCTAAACAACATGTAGCAAACGATTTAAATTGATCTTCAGCATTGCAACACTATCTGTAGTACAAAAGAATATGTGTATGTTAATTTTTAAAAAGGAATGTGACGTTACACAAAGACATTATTTCTATAGCAAATTTGCTTAAGTTCTCTCGAACAAAGTAATCTGCAATTTATACAACATTCTATTGCTACTCATTGCCAGTTAATTTATATAAAGCAATATTTTAATTATAAACCATACAAAAATGTTTCTAAACTGAACAGGTACTTGCTATGATAAACGAATATGAATACAGTACAATAAATTTCTGCATATTGAATCACACTTCCTAGGTATTGATATAATTCCAGACAGTAGTCAGGCTGACACCATCTGTAACAAAAAAATCAAGGACAACTTAACAGATAGAACCATTGTGATCAGCAGAAAGTAGTATGGTTTTACTAAAAAGTTAAAATTTTGATAGTTTTATTAAGTTGGAAGTGAAAAGATTTAGGTCTTAGTAAGGGATTTGAAAAAGGAGCATTGTATACTGGGTAATCATACGTTACGTAGATTAATTACTGCTTCAAAATCAAAAAATTATAGATAAATATATTTATGTCAGCCTGAATGGTAGTCCCTAATCCTATGCCATAGGGCTTTTCCATCTCCTGATGACACTTCCATCCTGAGAGACCATTCGATTTACTCTCCAGCCAGTACACTCATATCTATAAAATCCTCACCCCTCCATCTTCCAATTTCTCAATCTTGAACCAACCCCACAATTTATAATGCACTTTGTACACTCCCTTCAAGATTATTCACAATCTTTTCTTTTTGTCAGTCTCCAACTCAGCCCCATGCTCTTCTTGACCAGCAAATGATCTCAGCAACTTCACCTTCAAATTTACCCCTCCCTACCCCTCCAATTTCCCTCCCATCTTAAAAGGATGCATCCCTCCTCCTGTATAAGAAACTCCCTCCAGCCATGGTCTGGAATCCATTCTTCCCATTGCTGAGATCCTGATTCATCAATTGTTGACCCCCTCCTCTATTTTCATCCTCATACTCTTTACTGCCTCTCTCCCCACTAACTTATAAATATATCCAAGACATTTCTGTCCTAAAAATCTTCCCTCATCCCTGATGGTAGCTCCAGCTACCATCAAGCTGTTTGGAAGAATAGTCTAGATTCATTGCCTACACAAACCTTCCACTCACTCTTCAGTCTAGCCTCTCTTGAAGCTACTCTATAAGTCATAAACAACTTCCTGATTTTCAAATCCAATAGGTACTTCTCAGTCCTCAGCTAACTTGATATCTCGGAGTCATTTAAGATCATTAATCATTCTTTTCTTCCTGAAATTCCCTCCCCTCCCCCCATGCATACCTATATCTCCACCTATCGCTAGACTCTTTCTATCCAGTCTTCTCTTCTCAGGCTTTTGTCTCATACCCTCCACTTTTTGCTATATACGCTCTTCCTAGGAAATCTCACTTATTCCCATGGCTTTAACTACCACCCAGATGCTGAAATCTCTCAAATGTATACACAGTTTATCTTAGACAACTGCAATCATTTTTTAGTCTCCTCTAGTCTTTCCCACCTCCAATCTCCCTTCCACCTCCTGCCACCACTAATTTGGAGCTTCATAAATGTTTGTCAAACAGATGAATAAAATGCATACTTAGCATGTGACTCCACTTCTTGAAACTGTTTAGTGGCTTCCATAAACAAAAATCCCTACTTCTTAGATGGCAAATAAAACCTCGTATATACCTTGTTATCATCTCTTGCCGCTTGTCCCTAAACATAATGTTCTATTTATAGTTCTTTTAATTCACCATGCCACTTTACATCTCTTTTACAGGTGGTCCTCCACTTGCAATGTTTTTCTTCACCTGTGCATCTGATAAATATATGCTCAATATTTAAAACTCAACTCTATCATTATTTCTATTGTGGAGTCTTCCTTGTCTTTCTACTTCCCAGGTAGCCTTGACCACTCACTCCCTATCTCCCCACGCTGCTGTGTGCCTGCCTCTATTACAGCCCTCAGCACAGTGCACTTTATTTTTTTTTAAGGACTTTATTTATTTATCTGTTTGGCCGTGCCACGTGACATGCGGGATCTTAGTTCCCTAACCAGGGACTGAACCCTTGCCCCTGAAGTAGAAGCCTGGAGTCCTAACCACTGGACTGCCAGGGAACTCCCCACAGTGCACGTTATTTATGTGTTTGGATGCCTATAACCTTCTCCCTCACTATACTGTGAACAACTCGATGACAGGATCCATATATTATTTACCTTCGTATCTTTGGGGTCTAGTAAATGCCTCACAAACAGTAGGCATCCAGTACACGTTTACTGAATGAATGACAGAATCAGTATCCAAAAACACCTTGAAGAAGTAGTCGCTGCTGAAAGTAAGCTGAATATAAGATGAAATTCAATAGGATTAAATACAACTAAGCCAAAAGTTATCGGCACCAATTAGTTTGGGGAAATCTGAATAGAAATGTATGTGGAAAAGACCTGGGAAATTTAAATATCAAGCTCAATATGAGTCAAAATTCATATCGTGGGGCTTCCCTGGTGGCGCAGTGGTTGAGAGTCCGCCTGCCGATGCAGGGGACATGGGTTCGTGCCCTGGTCTGGGAAGATCCCACATGCCGCGGAGCGGCTGGGCCCGTGAGCCATGGCGCTGAGCCTGCGTGTCCGGAGCCTGTGCTCCGCAACGGGAGAGCCCACAACAGTGAGAGGCCCGCGTACCGCAAAAAGAAAAAAAAAAAAAAAATTCATATCGTTATATAACTGCCAAGATAGTATAACTATATCTCTAGCTATTTATCCTTTTATATTAAATACCAGTTGTAGAAATTCTGTCTCTCATCACAATGTAAATCTTTTCAGAGCACACTGTTGAGAGTAAACAATTTTCACATGGTTTTATAATTCAGATTTTATATTTAAAAGCAAGCAAGGCCTATCAAATAAAGTACAAATCATGTTGGAGAGAATAATTTCTTTTATTTAACACTTTAAGAAAGGAAACTAGATAAATCATGATCCCAGTGCTTTTCCTGAAACATTTAGATGGGCTTCCTAACCTGTACGGTTTTCTTCATAGAGTGAAAGCAACCAGTGGCTATTGTGACTCATGTCTAGTGCAAAATAACCTCTATATTTATAAAGCTAGTCCTACCAGCTTTTAATAATGCCCCGGAGTTTGAAGCAAATTTGTTGAAGACAGTCCTTTGATACCTTCTGAAAATGTTGCTTAATGAGCATATGTCTAAGGTCAGAGAAACAGAGAAACCCAGCTAATTATGAAGCAATTGTCTCTTACTTTTACCTGATAAACTTGTGCTTGCGGTATTTTGCTATCTCATTTCAGATCAATATCTAGTCCTGCCAAACTCCAGTCATAAAAAATTAAGGACCAATTGTTTATAAATAATACTTGACCTTTATCCACAAATGCTATTATTAATAATAGCTAATATTTATTGAATGTTTACAATATTCCAGTCATTGTTTGAAGGATGTAAAAAGAAAAACATTCTGTGAGATGAGTACTGTTGTTACCCCTTTCAGATGAGAAAACTGAGCCACAAGGAAGTTAAGCAACCTCTCCGAGGTCACACAGCAAGTCAGTAGTTGAACTCGACATAAACCAAGCCTGCGCCTCAGTCCTTATTTTTAACCCCTCAATGTTAGGAGATGGACATGAGAATTAGGAATAATTTAAGGGGATTTTAAAAATATATAATTAACAGAGCATTTCAGGCAAAAGTAATTTTCTAGCTCTATATCATGATTCTCCCCTTTCCAGTACATGTGTAGATCTTTCCTACACATGTATAAAGAGAAAACAAACTTTTGATAGGAAGGAAACTGGTGGCAGTGTCATAGTTTGGAAACCACTTGCAGGCACTAGCTGTGGAATCAAGACAATTATCCAGATTCCTTGGTTTAAAATAAATTTAAATTTTGTTTGAAGGCAAAACAGCTTTGAGGCTACGCAAAAAGAATTTGCTCTGAAATAGTCAAGAATACCAGAAACCGCTAACAAAATGGGCATTTTTCTTATAAAGAATGATTGGTATGTTGCCAGAGCTTGAAGTAAACATTTGTTTTAGTGGGTCATTGTGAAGGCATCACTGAATACAGATCAACAAAGCATTTCTGTCCAGTGAACCATTTTCCAGGAGAGACCTCCATACTCCTCTGACTTAGAAGCCCCAGAAGGGTGAACATTAAATTGGCCTTTAATCCAGGAAATTAAATCCTACTGTAATATAATGTGTACTTGAAAGTGTTTAAGATCCTGTCTTCCATTTAAATCCCTCAACATTATTTCTGCTGAAATTGCCTGAATCAATAATCCTATTTAGACACACCCTCAGTTACAAACCACCTTCATTAAAGCAAGAACTTATCAATATATCAGGTAGTATGACATTATTATTAGATTAATACATGAAGATATAAGCAACTTTACAAGGTCTCGGTTTAAAAATATATATATGGTACATACACATATATCCACACAAAGCAGTCCATACCTTCAACTTGGAAAGACATCTTATTCTATGAGTTTCAATTCTTTTCTCAGTTTCTCCCATGTTGCTCTTCTGAGTGTTCCAAGGTATTTATGCTTTAAATCTTGATATTTCTTAGTTCTATTCTTTTAAGAAGACAAAAATCTATTAAATTGCTGGCAAAGTCATAAAGCGTCATTCTTTTGAAGAAAACACTGAATCTGAATAACAGAATCAGAATCCATTGTGTTACAAAAATACCTAGGAAGCTTCTGATTCATATCTAGAAAACAATGACGTTAGAAAAGATTTAGTTGTTAATTTTCCATTGAAAAAGTTACATCAAATCACTGTAGTAACTCTTTAGTGAAATTAAAGATTAGAACAATTTGTTATGATCCCCTTGCAAAATAGTGCCCACGTGGTTAAAACAAAGCTTTTCATTTCTTTAGCCAAAGCAAATAAAACTAAAGTGAGTTCCTTGGACTTACATGAAAATGCTGCTTTTAGGAACACACAGACTTTGATTTTGTTTGTACTAATAATCTGCTTTAGCAAGGCTACAAAGGCTCAAAAATCTCTATTTGGCCAGGCTCCCTCTTCAAGTTCTTTGTGTTCCAAGACTTCCCTGGAGTCTCAGGAAGCGAAACGCTTTCTGGGGCACTGCTGATTCACGGAAACCTGGGGAGACATGGAATTTTAATCATGGAAATCGCTTAAGTAAAAATAACAAATAATTCTATGATCTGGAAAAGAATCCTGCAAGTTAAGAAGTGAGGTTTCAGAGAAGATCAAACATAGAAGTGGAAACCTATATGTATACATATATAATAAATACAGATATACGTGTGTCTATGTGTATATATAATATATAGGTACACATTTTTATATGTAAAATGTCTTATATCTAAAACAAAAAGATGATTTAAAACTCTATTAAATTCTACTAACCCTTTGTCAAAGATTTTGTCTATTCATTTCTTGAAATTAGGGCAATATTTTGTACTAAAAACCAAAGTATTTCACTCTGACTATATTTAATCTAGTAAATCTACTTCCAGTTGCCAGATGCTATCTTAACAGTATCCCCAGGGTTAATTGATTAAAATCCTCTGAACAATATCCATTTAACAATATCCCAAATGGCACTAATTTTTAAAACCTGAATCCCACTCCCCTATACACATTAAGGAAACAGCCACTGAACAATTATGTATGAGCTTAATTCTCTTTACTCATTCTTTTATGAAGACAACAAATATCTATCCGAAGTCTACTACATGCCAGTCATTGTGCTAAGCACAGGATTTCAGCAGTGAACAAGACAGACAAGTTGTCCTACAGACAATATAAACTAGGTAGAGAAGTATAAGGCTCTGTGAAAGGTACTTGGACCCAGATCCCCAGGAAATTATACTTTTATTGGGAAAGGTAAAACTTTTCAATAAACACATTGGAATAGAACTGGACAGTGTATGATCAAATACAAATTGTTTGGTATGTAAGTGGTGAAAAAATCCATAGGTCATAAGTGAAAATTATGAGAGACCACTCTTGGCAATTCTGAATGACAATACAAATGAACTCAAGCTGAAATCCCTCCCATAAAATTCCAAGTCACCTTAAGTATAGTGCAAGTACATAACACTAGTTTTAGAAAAACCCATAGAATAGGATAATTTTTCAAGAGTGGAAACTGCTATTTTTTGGTCTTCATCTATAATACCTCTGGTTTTATCATAAACCTCTCAACTGCTCTCAGTTTTTCCTTCTCATACATTTAGAACTCAATCTCTCTCCCTTATGTTTTTTTCTTCCCCTGCTCCTGCCTGCTTATATTTCAATATATTAGAGCTCAATATAGCTACCCAGTCAAGATAAGAGAGGGAGATAACATATTCCTCTTGGTATCAAAGTTGTCTTCACTCATCTTAGTGGCTAAAAACATCCCTATTCACCTAAGTGTCCATCATCGGATGAATGGATAAAGAAGATGTGGCACATATATACAATGGAATATTACTCAGCCATAAAAAGAAACGAAATTGAGCTATGTAATGAGGTGGATGGACCTAGAGTCTGTCATACAGAGTGAAGGAAGTCGGAAAGAGAAAGACAAATACCGTATGCTAACACATATATATGGAATTTAAGAAAAAAAAATGTCATGAAGAACCTAGGGGTAAGACAGGAATAAAGACACAGACCTACTAGAGAATGGACTTGAGGATATGAGGAAGGGGAAGGGTAAGCTGTGACAAAGTGAGAGAGTGGCATGGACATGTATACACTACCAAACGTAAAATAGATAGCTAGTGGGAAGCAGCCGCATAGCACAGGGAGATCAGCTCAGTGCTTTGTGACCACCTAGAGGGGTGGGTTAGGGAGGGTGGGAGGGAGACACAAGAGGGAAGAGATATGGGGACATATGTATATGTATAACGGATTCACTTTGTCATAAAGCAGAAACTAACACACCATTGTAAAGCAATTATACTCCAATAAAGATGTAAAAAAAAAAAATCCCTATTCTAAATGCCTATTTTTCCTATACACCTGAGGAGGCATAGAAGTTGGAGTTGGTAACACAGAAAATCACCACATCAGGGAATTCTGTTTTTCCTTCTATGCATTGTGATATTGTGCAGGTTTTATCATCATGTCTCAAAGGTTTGTTTCAAAATGTGTTTCCAGCCCTGAAAGAAGTTTTTAAACAGTTGTCTTTTCACTGTAGTGTTTAAAGCTAAGCACTTGGAAAGAATTAAATGCGATTCAATTAACACTAAACTTTCCTTAATTTGCCAACGTATACAGTGAAAACATTTTAGGTTTTCAGATACTTTTGAAAAATTTTAGCAGAGGAAAATAAATAAATGAATGAATAAGATCTATTCTTTTTACTTAAAATTTGTAAATTCCAATAGTTAATGTCACAATCATTACTGAGCACTTTGGCCCCAAATCAGCGAATGCACACGTTGTTTCTTCATATTCTCAACGCCGCGCTAGTGTCAGCTTTGTGAACAGTCCCCTTTTGTCAGCGCAGCTTTGTTTACACGGTGACTTCTGCTCCTGGGATCACAGCATCACCGACAATCTCCATCAGTCATCACTGCTAATGAAAACGACTTGCTGCAGTTTTATGAAGCAGAGAATCAGTTTATTTCTAACTCCTTCTCGACATTCAAATGGGAGCAGGTAATTCTTCAGCACAAATGTAGTTGGGTTTCTTCCATGTCTACTGGTCACGACTCTGCTTTTTGTGTTTGTTTTTATTTTTGTTTTAATTGTGGTAAAAGCACATTACAGAATTGTTCACTCCCTGCACACTTTTGGTTAGTGGATTTCTAGAACTTTTTCATCTTGCATGACTGAAACTCTACACCCATGCAACAGCAACACTCTGGGGTTTTTGACACCCCTTGGTTTCCAGTCCTTAATGACGTGTCTCAACGACAAGAGAATACAATTTTTTATCAAACAAATAAACGGTCTTCTTGTGTTCTTTCCCCAGTATTAAATACATAGACATAGCTTTTATGATTATAAATCACCTGGGAAAATGCCTACATTTAATTTTATATTAATCCCTCCTATTGAATTAACAAAATAAAGGCTTTACTTTATCATGGCAAAACTAGTAGTACATACATGAAGAAGATTTAGGAGAACATCCTTTCCCTGGGAAAAAAGACAGGGTCACGCCAGCAAAGATCTTATGAAAACTGTTTATTTCCAGAATCTTCAAATGGCTCCTAGCTCTGCAAGAAGAGAACAGCCTCTTGGTGGTATCCAGCTGAAATAATTTCAACCAATACCAAACCAAGCAAGTATGTGCCAAAGAAGCACGTGGAGAATTAACAATGACTCTTTGTATGACGCCTACCAAATTATTTTGCTTCTATTAGTTACTTTTCATCAGAAATCAAAGAATAAGACATGGATTCTGCAAATCAGCCTTACAAATATAGGTATTATTTTAAGTCCAAGCTCAGAGGAGTTACTAGAAATGCATCACTCTGGTAAAACTAAGGGAGAAACTTAACTGGGCCATAGACTCATGCATATGATTTTACCATGCAAAGCAAAGTATGGAACACACAGAAACACAAGTGAAAACCATCATCAGCAATCCAGCAATAAAAATACCTACCCAGGTACTTTGGAAAATTACTGGCTCGTGCTGGATAATAAACCAAGACATGGAAAAGTAAAGCTAAAACCTGACTTCTAAGTCTTTAGGAGAGCTAGTTGTGAATATCATCAGGGTTACATCTCATGCCAAGTAACTCTAGAGAATGATTAGGTAATTATGGGAATAGCCAATGTTTTCCACATTGGCAATTTAAACCATTTCATATTTCAGATTATTATCCCAATTTCTCTTCCTTTTGCCTGAATAGGCATAGTTTGAGATACAAAAACTTGTTTCTTCATTTAATTATGGCAAGAAAATACAGAACTCCTCTTTTTTCTCATAGAGATAAGACTTCACCTGTTTATGAAGTTCCTCTAATAACTGGAAATCCAATAAGATGTTAGATTTTTTTCCAACCCAATTATTTATATATTTGTTCCTTCATACTAATGGAACCAGCTAGATGTAGACAAAAGGTCAGACTTTAAAGCCCAGTTAGCTTGGGTTTAATTCTAGTTTAGTTGTGAATTGTTTAAACTCTGACCCTATTTTCCCTTACCTATGATGTTGGAATATTTATGCCTACCTTGCAAGATTGTTATGAAGACTGAGTTATAAATTTTACATAAGACCCCTAGCATGCTTGCTGGAATGAAATAGTCCCTCTGTAAATGACAGTGATTATTATTCATTCATTCCACAAATATTTATTAAGGCTCTACTACATTCCAAGCACAGTAGTTGGTGCTAAGACTACAAAGATGAATAACATATGTGCTTGCTCTCAAGCAGTCTCACAAGCTAATGGGAGAGATAGACAATTAAAGGATAATAATAGCTGCTTCGTGCCATCATGCAGACAATTTGAACTAAGTAATAAAAATAAGCAATTCATGAAAAGTATTCATTTGGACATTCACTTGGAATATCATTTCGATACAGCATAGTAGTTTAAGGACTTGGGCTTCGCAAGGAGGCACTACTGGTTTGAAAGCCTGTGTTTTTTTTTCCGTTTTTTTGTTGTTGTTTTTTTTGTTGTTGTTGTTGTTTGCGGTACGCAGGCCTCTCACTGTTGTGGCCTCTCCCGTTGCGGAGCACAGGCTCTGGACGCGCAGGCTCAGCGGCCATGGCTCACGGGCCCAGCTGCTCCGCCGCATGTGGGATCTTCCCAGACCGGGGCACGAACCCGTAACCCCTGCATCGGCAGGCGGACCCTCAACCACTGCGCCACCAGGGAAGTCCTGAAAGCCTGTTTTTAAACTAGTTGTGTGATTCTGTACAAGTCACTTAATCTACCCATACAATGAATATAATCTCTATCTTTACATAAATCAAGGTTCAGACAAGAAAACAGAACCCATGACAGGTAGTTCAATAGAGGATTTAATTACGGGAAACTAGTTCTAAAGGCATCGGAAGAGTTAAAAAGCCAAACTGGGCAGACGGTGGACAACGCAGAGATTTATGTCAGTGGCAAGTCTCTCTCACTCCTGTGAATGTATCAGAAAGGGAAAAAGGCTGAGTTGCAGGAGCTCGAGCCACTGCCACAGGCACCACTTAATGCATGGAGCTGGAGAAATGCCTTTTCCCCTCTACAACCCCAGTCTCACACCAATACCTCCCACTGACAACCTAACTGGAAATCAGGGAACCTGGAAATTTTAATTTTCTGAAGTCAGTCCCATGGAGGACAGAAAGGATCAGAGGGCCCAATACAAGTGACCACGACAACAACAATCAGTTGCAATAAAATTAAATAAGATAATACATAAGAAGTGTGTAATATGATGCTAGCACACAATCAACATTCAGTGAAGGGTACCTATTGATGTTATTGATATTATACCTTCAATCCTTAATGCTCTTTTTATTCTCAGTAATAGAAGATTCAGGAGATTTAACTAGTTTGCATAATTGGCCAGCTCTTGACATTACATATGCAGACCCTGCAATCTCTATGTGATACCAAATGAGATTTTGTCATCAAATCAACTGATTTTTAACTGGTCAGATATATTAACCAACTGCTTTCGCATCAGGTAAAACACAGCCATTGTCACCAATTATTAACTTACCAAGGTATATCTAGCTTTCTTATTTAAGTTATATGTGGGGAAAATGTCCAAAGAAATTCGAGATACATAGTCTCAATTACCACTAAGTGCTTTGTTAAAATGCTTCAACAAGCAGAGTAAAAACAGTACATTAAAGTCAGAAGGAAAACTTTTCCATGGTGGGAGGAGAAAAAGGGAAAAGGATAATATTATTATTCCTCATTCTTATTATTTCCTTCTATATAGATGGAATTCCATGAGCATGACATGTCCTTCCTTTCCATACCCTCACTCACTCCATGTGGAGAATTCTGGCTGACGTGGGGAGGTTGATCTATTTGGAGGTTAACTGTAAGAAAGCCTGCTTGCCAGCAGAAATAAGGCACATTCCCTCACATCAGCTTGTCAGTGCTAGAAGTGATGTTTTGGAATCTGTGTGTCATACGTGTCTCTTATTTTTCAATTGATTCACAGTTAGGATGGGGGGGGGCACTGGTACTTATTGGTATTTATTGATTGGACACTCTCAAAGACTCCAACATACAAGAAAAGCATGTAGACGCAGATTGTCCTAAAGGGCTATGACCAGATTAGAAAAACACAAACCCTAATATATTACATAAAATGTGACACCATTTTTGTAAAACTATATATAACTGGAGATAATAATACAACATATACACATTATATACTACTTGCTATAGTCCAGACACAGTTTTAGAAGCTTTAGAGTTGCCAATTCATTTAGTTATCATAAAACCTTATGACAACATTTCCCCAAAGAAGATATACAGATTGCCAACAAACACATGAAAGAATGCTCAACATCATTAATCATTAGAGAAATGCAAATCAAATCTACAATGAGGGCTTCCGGGAAAATGGCGGAAGAGTAAGATGCGGAGATCACCTTCCTCCCCACAGATACACCAGAAATACATCTATGTGAGGAACAACTCCTACAGAACACCTACTGAACGCTGGCAGAAGACCTCAGACCTCCCAAAAGGCAAGAAACCCCCCACGTACCTGGGTAGGGCAAAAGAAAAAAGAATAAACAGAGACAAAAGAATAGGGACGGGACCTGCACCAGTGGGAGGGAGCTGTGAAGGAGGAACGGTTTCCACACACTAGGAAGCCCCTTCGCGGGCGGAGACTGCGGGTGGCGGAGGGGGAAAGCTTCGGGCCGCGGAGGAGAGCGCAGCAACAGGGGTGCGGAGGGCAAAGCGGAGAGATTCCCGCACAGAGAATCAGGGCCGAACGGCACTCACCAGTCCGAGAGGCTTGTCTGCTCACCCACCGGGGGCGGGCGGGGCTGGGAGCTGAGGCTCGGGCTTCGGTCGCAGCGCCGGGAGAGGACTGGGGTTGGTGGCGTGAACACAGCCTGAAGGGGTTAGTGCGCCACGGCTAGCCGGGAGGGAGTCCGGGAAAAGTCTGGACCTCCCGAAGAGGCAAGAGACTTTTTCTTCCCTCTTTGTTTCCTGGTGCGCGAAGAGAGGGGATTAAGAGCGCTGCTTAAAGGAGCTCCAGAGAAGGGTGCGATCCGCGGCTAAAAGCGCGGACCCCAGAGACGGGCATGAGACGCTCAGGCTGCTGCTGCCGCCACCAAGAAGCCTGTGGGCGAGCACAGGTCCCTATCCACACCCCCCTTCCGGGAGCCTGTGCAGCCCGCCACTGGCAGGGTCCCGCTATCCAGGGACAACTTCCCCGGGAGAACGCACGACGCGCCTCAGGCTGGTGCAACGTCACGCCGGCTTCCGCCGCTGCAGGCCCACCCCGCACTCCGTGCCCCTCCCTCCCCCACGGCCTGAGTGAGCCAGAGCCCCCGAATCAGCGGCTCCTTTAACCCCGTCCTGTCTGAGCGAAGAACAGACGCCCTCCGGTGACCTACACGCAGAGGCGGGGCCAAATCCAAAGCTGAGCCCCTGGGAACTGTGAGAACGAAGAAGAGAAACAGAAATCTCTCCCAGCAGCTTCAGAAGCAGCGGATTAAAGCTCCACAATCAACTTGATGTACCTGCCTCTGTGGAATACATGAATAGACAACGAATCATCCCAAATTAAGGAGGTGGACTTCGAGAGCAAGAGCTATGATTTTTTCCCCTTTTCCTCTTTTTGTGAGTGTGTATGTGTATGCTTATATGTGAGATTTTGTCTGTATAGCTTTGCTTCCACCATTTGTCCTAGGGCTCCATCCATCCGTGTTTTTTTTTTCTCTTAATAATTTTTTTTTATTTTAATAACTTTATTATATTTTATCTTATTTTATTTTACTTTATCTTCTTTCTTTTTTTCCTTCCTTCCTCCTTCCTTCCTCCCTCCCTCCCTCCTTTCTTTCTTTCTTTCTACTTCTACTAATTCTTTCTTTCTACTTTTTCTCCCTTTTATTCTGAGCCGTGTGGATGAAAGGCTCTTGGTGCTGCAGCCAGGAGTCAGTGCTGTGCCTCTGAGGTGGGAGAGCCAACTTCAGAACACTGGTCCACAAGAGACCTCCCAGCTCCACATAATATCAAACGGCGAAAATCTCCCAGAGATCTCCATCTCAACACCAGCACCCAGCTTCACTCAACGACCAGCAAGCTACAGTGCTGAACATCCTATGCCAAACAACTAGCAAAACAGGAACACAACCCCACCCATTAGCATAGAGGCTGCCTAAAATCATAATAAGTCCACAGACACCCCAAAACACACCACCAGACGTGGACTTGCCCACCAGAAAGACAAGATCCAGCCTCATCCACCAGAACACAGGCACTAGTCCCCTCCACCAGGAAGCCTACACAACCCACTGAACCAACCTTAGCCACTGGGGACAGACACCAAAAACAACGGGAGCTATGAACCTGCAGCCTGCAAAAAGGAGACCCCAAACACAGTACGTTAAGCAACATGAGAAGACAGAAAAACACACAGCAGATGAAGGAGCAAGGTAAAAACCCACCAGACCTAACAAATGAAGACGAAATAGGCAGTTTACCTGAAAAAGAATTCAGAATAATGATAGTAAAGATGATCCAAAATCTTGGAAATAGAATAGACAAAATGCAAGAAACATTTAACAAGGACCTAGAAGAACTAAAGATGAAACAAAAAACTATGAACAACACAATAAATGAAATGAATAATACTCTAGATGGGATCAATAGCAGGATAACTGAGGCAGAAGAACGGATAAGTGACCTGGAAGATAAAATAGTGGAAATAACTACTGCAGAGCAGAATAAAGAAAAAAGAATGAAAAGAACTGAGGACAGTCTCAGAGACCTCTGGGACAACATTAAACACACCAACATTCGAATTATAGGGGTTCCAGAATAAGAAGAGAAAAAGAAAGGGACTGAGAAAATATTTGAAGAGATTATAGTTGAAAACTTCCCTAATATGGGACAGGAAATGGTTAATCAAGTCCAGAAACCACAGAGAGTCCAATACAGGATAAATCCAAGGAGAAATACGCCAAGACACATATTAATCAAACTGTCAAAAATTAAATACAAAGAAAACATATTAAAAGCAGCAAGGGAAAAACAACAAATAACACACAAGGGAATCCCCATAAGGTTAACAGCTGATCTTTCAGCAGAAACTCTGCAAGCCAGAGGGGACTGGCAGGACATATTTAAAGTGATGAAGGAGAAAAACCTGCAACCAAGATTACTCTACTCAGCAAGGGTCTCATTCAGATTTGATGGAGAAATTAAAACCTTTACAGACAAGCGAAAGCTGAGAGAGTTCAGCACCACCAAACCAGCTCTACAACAACTGCTAAAGTGACTTCTCTGGGCAAGAAACACAAGAGAAGGAAAAGACCTACAATAATGAACCCAAAACAATTAAGAAAATGGCAATAGGAACATACATATCGATAATTACCTTAAATGTAAATGGACTAAATGCTCCCACCAAAAGACACAGATTGGCTGAATGGATACAAAAACAAGACCCATATATTTGCTGTCTACAAGAGACCCACTTCAGACCTAGAGACACATACAGACTGAAAGTGAGGGGATGGAAAAAGATATTTCATGCAAATGGAAACCAAAAGAAAGCTGGAGTAGCAATTCTCATATCAGACAAAATAGACTTTAAAATAAAGATTATTAGAAGAGACAAAGAAGGACACTACATAATGATCAAGGGATTGATCCAAGAAGAAAATATAACAATTGTAAATATTTATGCACCCAATGTAGGAGCACCTCAATACATAAGGCAAATACTAACAGCCATAAAAGGGGAAATTGACAGTAACACATTCATAGTAGGGGACTTTAACACCCCACTTTCACCAATGGACAGATCATCCAAAATGAAAATAAATAAGGAAACACAAGCTTTAAATGATACATTAAACAAGATGGACTTAATTGATATTTATTGGACATTCCATCCAAAAACAACAGAATACACATTTTTCTCTAGTGCTCATGGAACATTCTCCAGGATAGATCATATCTTGGGTCACAAATCAAGCCTTGGTAAATTTAAGAAAATTGAAATTGTATCAAGTATCTTTTCCGATAACAATGCTATGAGACTAGATATCAATTACAGGAAAAGATCTGTAAAAAATACAAACACATGGAGGCTAAACAATACACTACTTAATAACGAAGTGATCACTGAAGAAATCAAAGAGGAAATTAAAAAATACCTAGAAACAAATGACAATGGAGACACGATGACCCAAAATCTATGGGATGCAGCAAAAGCAGTTCTAAGAGGGAAGTTTATAGCAATACAATCCTACCTTAAGAAACAGGAAACATCTCGAATAAACAACCTAACCTTGCACCTAAAGCAATTAGAGAAAGAAGAACAAAAAAACCCCAAAGTTAGCAGAAGGAAAGAAATCATAAAAATCAGATCAGAAATAAATGAAAAACAAATGAAGGAAACGATAGCAAAGATCAATAAAACTAAAAGCTGGTTCTTTGAGAAGATAAACAAAATTGATAAACCATTAGCCAGACTCATCAAGAAAAAAAGGGAGAAGACTCAAATCAATAGAATTAGAAATGAAAAAGGAGAAGTAACAACTGACACTGCAGAAATACAAAAGATCATGAGAGATTACTACAAGCAACTCTATGCCAATAAAATGGACAACCTGGAAGAAATGGACAAATTCTTAGAAATGCACAACCTGCCAAGAATGAATCAGGAAGAAATAGAAAATATGAACAACTTTCGTAACTGTTTTTTCCCCCCTTGGTTCTCTAATTATTTTGCTTTCACTAAGAACCTTTGTCAGTCTCCTCTTTCTTTCCCTTCTCTTTGATTAGTTGGACTTTAATTTAGCAAAACAGCCTGAGGCATCTGTAACTTTCCTGACCAGAGCCACTGACTGTGAGAGCCGGGAAGCATCCAGAGTTGCTACTCAGAACTTCCCAACTGGCTCCGTGTGCTTCCAGCCATAAGGGTATCAATTCTCATTTCTACTTTGGTATTAGTAAATAAAACACTTGTTTAAATTATATAAAGGGAACAGTTTGGAGCTCTGAATAAATATCAAGTGAGATGCTCAGGTCTAGTGTTAATCAGATGAATGAGTGAAGGACTAGCCTCTCCTCCATTTACCACTCAGCTGAGTACCATTTGTCAGCATGTTGGTTTCGAATATTAGACAATTTTAAACTATCTTTATTTTTGGTCATACACTGTTTTATTTATACCTCTAATAGACCATTGGATAAAGACAGAAAGCATGAAAAGCACTGATGTTAAAATCTAACCTAATAAGGAGCATAAAGAAAATAATGTTATAAATGTCCCTCAAGAGTACGTTCATCTGATCAGTAAGTTTCATTCCTCTATTTAAAAATTTTTTGGCCCCATGGCATGTAGGATCTTAGTTCCCCAAACAGGGATCGAACCCATGACCCCTACATTGAGAGTGTGGAGTCTTAACCACTGGACTGCCAGGGAAGTCCCTAAAATCTGCCTGTGTAAGGCTGTTAGAATAACTGACACCATCTTGAGCCCTCAGAGTTTCTTCTCTCTTTCCACTGACCCTACCCAGGACTATACTGTGCAATAAACCACTTTTCTGTCATCAAGGGATTTGTAGTTAATAGATATTGTTTAATAATCATTAGGACCAGGTGGCCCCTATGCTCTGTTAGTCCCTCCAAAACGATGAAAACCTTCGCTGACGTATTCTCCAGCACCCGTGAAACTAGTTACCCATTCACAAATCTTCTTTTTTTTAAATAAATTTATTTATTTATTTATTTTTGTCTGCATTGTGTCTTCATTGCTGCATGGGGGCTTTCTCTAGTTGCGGCGAGCAGGGGCTACTCTTCACTGTGGTGCACAGGCTTCTCATTGCAATGGCTTCTCTTGTTGTGGAGCATGGGCTCTAGGCACATGGGCTTCATTAGTTGTGGTGCGTGGGCTCAGTAGTTGTGGCACATGGGCTCTAGAGCGCAGGCTCAGTAGTTATGGTGCACGGGCTTAGTTGGTTCACGGCATGTGGGATCTTCCTGGACCAGGTATTGAACCCGTGTCCCCTGCATTGGCAGGTGGATTCTTTTTTTTTTTTTTTAACATCTTTATTGGGGTATAATTGCTTTACAATGGTGTGTTAGTTTCTGCTTTATAACAAAGTGAATCAGTCATACATAAACATATGTTCCCATATGTCTTCCCTCTTGCGTCTCCCTCCCTCCCACCCTCCCTATCCCACCCCTCCAGGCTGTCACAAAGCACCGAGCCAATATACCTGTGCCATGCGGCTGCTTCCCACTAGCTATCTACCTTACTACCTTTGTTAGTGTGTATATGCCCATGACTCTCTCTCGCCCTGTCACAGCTCACCCTTCCCCCTCCCCATAACCTCAAGTCCGTTCTCTAGGAGGTCTGCGTCTTTATTCCTGCTTTACCCCTAGGTTCTTCATGACATTTTTTTTCTTAAATTCCATATATATGTGTTAGCATACGGTATTTGTCTTTTTCTTTCTGACTTACTTCACTCTGTATGACAGACTCTAGGTCTATCCACCTCATTACAAATAGCTCAATTTCGTTTCTTTTTATGGCTGAGTAATATTCCATTGTATATATGTGCCACATCTTCTTTATCCATTCATCCGATGATGGGCACTTAGGTTGTTTCCATCTCTGGGCTATTGTAAATAGAGCTGCAATGAACATTTTGGTACATGACTCTTTTTGAATTTTGGTTTTCTCAGGGTATATGCCCAGTAGTGGGATTGCTGGGTCATATGGTAGTTCTATTTGTAGTTTTTTAAGGAACCTCCATACTGTTCTCCATAGTGGCTGTACCAATTCACATTCCCACCAGCAGTGCAAGAGTGTTCCCTTTTCTCCACACCCTCTCCAGCATTTATTGTTTCTAGATTTTTTGATGATGGCCATTCTGACTGGTGTGAGATGATATCTCATTGTAGTTTTGATTTGCATTTCTCTAATGATTAATGATGTTGAGCATTCTTTCATGTGTTTGTTGGCAGTCTGTATATCTTCTTTGGAGAAATGTCTATTTAGGTCTTCTGCCCATTTTTGGATTGGGTTGTTTGTTTTCTTGTTATTGAGCTGCATGAGCTGCTTGTAAATTTTGGAGATTAATCCTTTGTCGGTTGCTTCATTTGCAAATATTTTCTCCCATTCTGAGGGTTGTCTTTTGGTCTTGTTTATGGTTTCCTTTGCTGTGCAAAAGCTTTGAAGTTGGCAGGTGGATTCTTAACCACCGTGCCACCAGGGAAGTCCCCCCATTCACAAATCTTGACTTAGGAATGTACACCCTTTTTCCAAGCACTCACCCCATTCCCTAGGTTAACTATAAAAGTGCCCCAACGGCTCCTCAGTGGTGCAGAGTGCAGATGCGAATGCTTCGGGATTGTTGTCACCTGATCCCAATAGATCCTGCCTTGTAAGTTGCCCTATAATAAATGGATCCATTGATTATATGGAGCTGCCTGCCTTGTTTTTCAGTCTCAAGACGCCTTCTCAGTTCAGTGGGCACTTTTCGTCCCCTCCATCCTCCAATAGCATCGTACTTCATTTTATGTTTTCATTATATCAAAACCAATTCTTGGAAAGAAAGAATAAAATGAAGAATGGCATCTAAATGCTCTTTTTTCATCTAGTTAGAAATATCTGCAAATAATGACGTAAAACCTATTATCTTATTTCTTCAGTTCTAAAGAAAATACAAACAGTATAATACTAAGTTTATTGATTTTTAAGATTTTTTAAACTCCAAACATTTTTAAACTCCAGAGTGTAAAACTTCCAAACATTATATCAGCTTTTTTCTTATTTTAACACTTTAACACATATAATAATTAAACACCAATCTACATTTTAATGTGTGACTCTCTGAAGCCAAATACAACAGAATGTCACCTTTGAATTTATTTTTTAACAGGTCATGCTTTTTTCTCAATATTAATTTAAAATAAGGAGTTTATATCACATGATAAATAGCATGATATATATGACAAAAATTTGCCTTCCTACTTAATATTACCAAATATCATAAAGTTTATAATTTGTCTACAAACATATTGATCTAAAATAAAACATTTTAGGTAGAATCATCTTTTTTTTTTTTCTCGGTACGCAGGCCTCTCACTGCTGTGGCCTCTCCCGTTGCGGAGCACAGGCTCCGGACGCTCAGGCTCAGCGGCCATGGCTCACGGGCCCAGCCGCTGGGCGGCATGTGGGATCCTCCCGGACCGGGGCACGAACCCACGTCTCCTACATTGGCGGACTCTCAACCATTGCGCCACCAGGGAAGCCCAGAATCTTCTATTTTTAAATAAACGTTTTTTAATTTATAAAACTTTTCAAAAGAGATTAAGATAGCAGAGTAAGTGGACACTGGTCTCACCTCGCATCACAAGCACATCAAAACAACAACTACATACAGAGCAACTCTCACTGAAATCGACCTAGGGACTAATAGGACTGCTAAAACACCTACACACACTGTGAGAAACTCACATGCACGTGTGCACCCACGTGACCTACACCTGTCATCTCCAGAGAGTCAAATTGCCCTTGTCACCTTTTTTCTCCTTAATCAATATGAGAGATGACAGACTAAATCAAAGACTAACTTCTATGAAAACATATTTTTTAGCCTGCTTTTTCTCTTCTCCCTTTCCCCTAACTCTTTATATATGTTCCTTGACTGCCTCATTTTGCTACTTTCCAGTGTAACACCTGCTTACTTAAGACACCATTCTGATTAGGAAGTAGCTTATCTTTTTCCTCTTTCCCAGAGGGGGGAAAAATGCATATGTTTGTAAAATGCAGGAGGAAGATTTCACCTTGGTTATCTCATGCGTTGGAGAAATGTCGATAATGGACATTTCCATTGGCAGGGACATGGGAAAGAATAACACAAAATTTTGCAATACCTTTCAAATCACATACATTACCTGGCCACTTACTCTGTCTACACGTAGGCAACTTCATACAGATAAGGTGTGAGAACTGACAGAAGAAAAAAAGCAAAGGGATAATATGGGTCAAACTTTTTTCTTTTGCCAGCTTGGTAAATCTGATAAAAGGACCGCTGAGCAGTGAAAACTGGCATTTCCGTAACTGAATTTATGTATCTTCAAAAATCAGATAAGTCTCACTTACTGAGTGACTCTTTGTGTAGCATTAATGTTAAAGGTTAAACAGTTCCATGTGCTGCCTTTCAGAACTGCTAGAATGAGAGAGCTGCACAGTTTTAGCATTATAGGAAGCCTGAGAGAAGATGTAATCCAAGGAATACCTCCCTCCCCTTACCCACCATACCATAAACCCACAGTGTACCCCATACTTGGCCTCACAGAGGTATGAATTATAGTGCTTCACCTGACTCACTTTCCACAGTGTTTTATGTCTTGGTTCTACTCTTTTCTAGTTGCTATGAAACTAATCTAGTTAATACATTCATACTGATATATTACCACCTTTTAATTTTGAACTTAATATGCTCCTCCCAGGCAGATTCATATTTTAATAGGGGCCCTTTGTTAAGTTTTTTAATTAAAAGGACTAGCTCACATGTTAGGAATTTTAGTACAGAAGAAACCAAAGAGGCAAATACATTTGGTTTGGAAAATGTTTTAAGATCCTTCCTACTATACAGTAACTTATCTGAATGAATGTTGCAGAAAATTATATGCCTAAGAGAAAGACAAGAGAAAATGAACAGATTAGTTAAAGTCCTACTCAATGCAAAATTAACAATGCATTTGACTCAAGTTATATACAAATCAGTATTTTCTTTTTTAAAGGAAAGGTAACAGTTTGAGCTTTTAGATTTAGAGTGAGTCTTCTTGTATACTGAATTCAGACGTTAGTAAACCCTATTCCTTATTTATTTAATAACTAACTGCAATACCACTTCCCCCTTTTCTTGGTAAAATCAGTGTTGAGGATAAAGATTCTTTCTTCAAAATCCCTAGCTCATATGTGCAGAACAATTTTCCTAATCCATATTCATATAAACACAGAGTAATCACTCCACGGGAGACAGTGAGTAAATGAGCTAAATGGTACTTCTCATTACCCCAAAAAGTTATTGTAAAAACATTAACAGCACATTCAAAGAAGCAGGTTAATTTTTAAGCTTCAGTTATTTGAAGTGTTTTGGTTTTGATCTGTTTTGGTTTTGTGTTTGGTCTTGTTAAGTACAACCATAGAATTTTCTGGGAACGTGAGTTTTCATGGTCCAAATTCAATTCATTCTTCACCTAAATCTTAGAAAATCCAGGCTAAATGTCTGTTGAAAGTAGCATATTCATATGGAATCTACCTCCTCCTTGCAGTAGGAAAACTAAATTATTACAATTTGGTGGACCAATGCTTATGACGTAAACATAGTGGTCTAGAGACTGAGAACAGTCCAGCCTTTTCTAAAATTTTAGAACCAGAGAAGCAGTAACATCTATTTGTCAGCAGGACCACGACATCTTTTTTTCCGTTGAGCACAGACAACACAGAGCTCTGCTCATTCATTTTAGGTAAATAGCTAATCCTGAAAAATTCAGGATCATTATCACTGTGAGAATGGATTCATAGTATCCTGTTAAAAATTATAATTGATTTTAAATTAGTTTTCACTATATCGTCCTAGAAGCCAAGTAAGCAAGACTGAATGAACAATATAAAGCTAAGATGTATTTTTCTATTCCAAGTCATGAAAGATAATCACAAATTATGCTTTCTTAAGTAAATGAACTGATAAGGGAATTAAACCTGAGGTCAGTCACAATGTCAATTTACCAAACACCAAACTTGTCAAATTTACTAAAACTTTTTATAAGGAATGTTGTTTTTAAATATACATATACTTTCATTAACTACATTTTAAGGAATGTTCAACTTGTCGAAAGCTGAGTCCTAGGCTTATTTGGTGATTTTATGACTATTTTCAAATAAATTTTCTAATAAATATTAATATAAATATATTAAGAATAAGTTCTAATAAGGTAGTATTTTTTAACATCTTTATTGGAGTATAATTGCTTTACAATGGTGTGTTAGTTTCTGCTGCATAACAAAGTGAATCAGCTATATGTATACATATATCCCCATATGCCCTCCTTCTTGTGTCTCCCTCCCACCCTAAGGTAGTAATAAAAGCATAATAAAGATGACTAAATTCTCTGAAAATATTCTTAGTTGTGAAAAATATATTCATGAAGAATATAATTAGGGAGAATGCATTTATGAAGAATATATTTATGTAAAATGTTTTTCATTGGGTATTTGAATGTATTCAAAAAGAAAATATTCATATTCACTTAATATAGTCAATAAATTATGTTTATAGGAAGGCATATACAGAACCATTTAATATGCTTATGCTGATTATTCCTTAAAACAATATATCTGGTAAACTAGTAAATTTAGAAATAGGCTATTCCACAAATGAACTTCAGTACCTTGATCTTTGAAGAATTCACCTACTTCCATGAAATGATGGCAAGAGGGGAGTATATATTGAAGGGCCATCAAACACAGATACATTTTTGCTGAGCACAGGATGTAGATCAAGGATGAATTATTATGTTTAAGAGAATTTGCGTTGGTAGTCTGTACGGTCAAATCAAATTGTAACTGCCAACTATGTGACTTTGTATTGAGAAGATATGACCTCCAAAGAAAACATATGGGGAACATATGTGACAATTTATTTAATTTATTTTACTGAAGTATAGTTGATTTAAAATGTTGTATTAATTTCTGCTGTACAGAAAAGTGATTCAAATTTGGTAATTTGAATTGGAAAGAAGTTGACTGTTAAAAGGGAAACAACTTTGAAGAAAACTTGTATATATATATTCTTTTTCATATTCTTTTCCTTTATGGTTTATTATAAGATATTGAATATAGTTCCCTGTGCTATACAGTAGGACCTTGTTGTTTATCCATTCTATATAATAGTTTGCATCTGCTAACCCCAAAGTCCCAATCCATCCCTCCTCCACCACTCCCCTTCTTCTTGGCAACCACAAGTGTGTTCTCTATGTCTGTGAGTCTGTTTCTGTTTCATAGATAAGTTCATTTATGTCATATTTTAGATTCCACATATAAGTGATATCATATGGTATTTGCATATATGACTATTTTTTAACCCAGTTTCAGCAAAACCTTTGGTATAAACATCTTCCCAGCAATGATAAATATCTAGTTATTTTAAAAAACAAAGCAAAAAACTAGTTAGATTCCAAAGCAGTTTCCCTTTGCCTGGAATTTAGCCTGTTGTGTGACCCAAACTCCAATATCATCAGATACTGTATATTCTGAATCTGCAAAGATATAACCAAGGCTGTCTGCTCCACTCCACTGGAAAAGAAACACCCACGTTTTCCAATACACTTCATTTGGAAACAAGATGAGCTAGCAAGCCATAAACATGCCATTGTGACATTAATAGTAGGTTCATTGTATTTTATGGTAATTGCAATGTAAATCCACCTACGTAAGGTAGAGCATTTCCTTCACTCCTTGTGGGAAGCTCTTAGTAATATGACTGATCCCAAGTTCAGACTTATTTTGAACTACAGGGGGAAAAGCCACTATTTATAGCCCATCTGTCAAGACTGTTTCATTTTGAAAGATGAAGAGTGTTTTAAGGTACAGAGGAATTGTCATTCTTCTGGTAATTTGAATTGGAAAAACGTTGATTGTTAAAAAGGAAACAACTTTGAAGAAACCTTGCTTAAAACTTCATTGTTGGTACATAAGTTAGCCCAAATTGATCTGTTTCCTCAAGAGCAATTTATTTGGTACAAAGGGTGCAAAGCAGTGGGTTGGGTATTGAAGTGAATCAGTAACCTCAGACCAGTTCATGAGCTTTTCTACCTGCATTTGCAATAATTGTCTGTACTTCACCGTTAGAATGTAAGTACCATTCTTACTGATCAGAAACGTTCCTTGCTTCATGTAGGTATGTCTCAGGTGTTGCCCAGCCTATTGTTTTACCATATTTTTATACCCACAATTCCCAGCTGGTGCTAAATTTGGAACGTGTACTACCTACCTACTACTAGGCAGTTCAAAAATGTGGATTCAAGGGCTTTCCTGGTGGCTGACAGTCCGCCTGCCGATGCAGGGGACACGGGTTCGTGCCCCGGTCCGGGAAGATCCCACATGCCGCGGAGCGGCTGGGCCCGTGAGCCATGGCCGCTGAGCCTGCGCGTCCGGAGCCTGTGCTCCGCAATGGGAGAGGCCACGACAGTGAGAGGCCCGCGTACCGAAAAAAAAAAAAAAAAATTAAAGTTTAGAGCAACAACCACAAACAAAAAAATAAAGGCTATTAATAGCAAACAAGAATCTGGGAAAAACTGAAACACATATGACATCGCACTAAAATAACAAGGTGACTAAATGTGTCCAAGGCACTCTGCTAAGAGGCATTGGGTAATGAGAAGTTAGCAATCAGTAGCCCTCACTTTGAAGCACCTTAGAAGCCAATAGATAAGACATGTAGACAATTACATGACACAGTGAACCGTGCTCCATCCATAACATGAGAGGTACAAGCCCGGAGGTCACAGAGTTCAGGGTGTGGTGACAATGAAAAGCAAGTTGTTTTGTTTCATTTGTGCAGTTTCTCAAAGTGTGGTCTCTACCTACAACATATTCCTGGGCCTCAGACCTAAAGAAAACTCTCACCCAGCTCAGGAGAGTTCAAAGTGTCTCCACAAACAACACACATCTGGTGTCTTGCACTTCCTAAAATGCCTTACAATACTTATAAACATTACTGGAAAATGTTAAAAGTTTTGGAAGGAACCGTGAATCAAGGGACTATTTGAAGCACCAACATCAGGCTTTCTTATGTCCCCAAATAACTGAGATCAGACAAATGCCATGGAAGCCCACCAACATGCCCTTGGCCTTTGGGTCTTAGTTTGTACTGATTTGAACTTGGCCTTAGGAGCTTTTCTCCTGGGTTTCAAAGAAGTCTTGGCAGTCTGTGACTTAAAATCTTGGGACAAAATCTGTAGGACAGATTGAGAGGGATTCAAGATGCCCTCAGATCCCTCTATTGTTACGGAAAATGTCAGGTCTCCAATTGCCATCAGCCTCTTAATCGCTTGCTGGGGTTTTTGTTTGATTTGGTTTTGTCTTGGTTTTAACAGTCCACCTTTTATTTTTATTTTATTTTATTTCTGGTTTGCTTCGTTTTGTTTTTATTGTGGTAAGAACAATTGACATGAGATCTACCCTCTTAAATGTCTAAGGACACAGTACAGTATTGTTAATATAAGCACGATGTTATACAACAGATCTCTAGAATTTATTCTTCTTGTGTAACTGGAACCTTATACCTGTTGAACAGTAGCGCTCCATTTCCCGCTGCTCCCAGCCCCAGGAAACCACCATTCTGCTCTGTTTCTAGGAGTTAAACTATTTTAGGTGCCTCGTATAAGTAGAATCACGTCTTATTTGTCCTTCTGTGACTGGCGGGTTATTCCCTGTAGCATAACATCCTCCATTGCATGCGGAGCTACCAGACTAAAGCTCCTTAGGGTGTTAAAGACAAACCCCTTAGAATTTTGTCTAATTGGTATCATCCACCCCTCCTGGCCTTTCCTCCTTTTGCATTTCAGGATAGTCTCTAAAAGGAAGGTTTAATGTTTTATTTCAAAGATTGACAGCTTAGAATTGTACTTCACCAAGCACTTCAGTCCAGACCTACATCGTCAAAACGGAATTTATCTCTGGAAATGCAAAGAGAGGAAAGATTAGGAGGGGTGCATGGTAGCAACTAGATACAATTCTAAGCCCTAAGGGGCTTTAGTCTGGTGGCTCCATTTCCGTAGTGTCAGTAAAATCCCAACTAATCCTGTTCTATTTTCCCAGTAACTGGATCATTACCCTATATCTCTCCCTTCATCTGATTTCAGTTAGGTCATCTGACTGAGGGAATCTCTAAATTGAACATTTTGAGTCTTCCTATTAAGGGTGCTTTTATGGCTGAGTGTGTGTCCAAAACATCACTCACTCTCAATGAGCCCTTCGTGGCTGCCCACAGGTAAACACTCCTTTTTGTCTGTCATCTGCTGTTTACACATAACACTTTGTTGTGGTGGGGCCTCTGAAACTCACTGTATATTTCCAGAATACATAGATGTTGGCTTTTCCACCCACAGCCAAAAGTCTAGTGCAACAAATAGCTTCAATCCATTTATGCTGAGACACATTGAAATAAAAATACTCTTTCCCTGTTCCTCTGCTGTTTGGTTGGTTCATTGGTTGTTTGACTGTTTCCGTGGGAGTGGGGATGGGAGGGGTACGAGTGGATGTAGGTAAAAATATCTCAGTGAACTTGGCAATTTTGTCAACCAATCAATTTACACTTAGAGGGAAACCACTAATCTTTAAAGGAATTTTTGGCATAGGTTATTAAACTTTTTTAACAGTGAAAATAAAATAGCTAGATTTCAACCTTAACCATATGCCACTTCTCTGAGCAGTGTTACAACTTAATCACAGGGTATCACTCTTTAATTATTATCAGATCTGCTTAAATAATCAAATCTAAACCAGAGTTCTTTTGACTAGACACATTATCACTTAAAACTCATCTCTATAATTATATCCAACCACAGTATTCACAACAGCAGCAAAAAACTGACTATTTGGAACCAGTTAATTTCTATCACATATCAACTTAGCTTGGAAGTTACTTAGCTTTAGATCAAATTAAAATAACACTCAAATACAAACAACAAAAGTAATATTATTTGTGAAGTGTTCCTGAGTATAAAACAAAACAAAAAATGTAAATAAGGTTTCAAAGAGCTAATAATCTGCTGAACCAAGATAGACGGTAATATTGTACAGAGGGGAAAAAAGTTAGTCCTAAGCCTTCTACAACATGGACGATTCCACAGCTTCTTTCTGTACTCACTGGGTGGTCTTAGGAAAAAACAAACTAACAACAAAAATAAAATCAAAGCTGGGTGGCTTTGGTAAGAAATAACACGTGATTGCTCTGATGGATCTTTTATGTTCTTTTTGTTCTCCCTTTTCATTTAGCTCATATTTGAAAATCTCCTATGAACAACTTAGCTCTTTCCCAGAGGTTTGCGTCAATCCCAGCTTCCAATGCTGTCAGACCTGGAGGTGGGCAGGATGCAGGACCCAGGGGCTGCAGGACTGTGTGACATCCATCCAGACATCTAAGGGACAGTGCTGATAAGTCAGTAGAGAGGAGTAGGCCAGGCTACTGGTCATTCTCAGTGGATCATTCTGTCATTTTGTAAGCAGCCCTTTGCAGGAAGCAGCTCTTTGCAGGAGGCCCTTTTTGTTGCCACTTTAGCAAATCTGTATTTTAACTTAACCTTTATACCAGGTGCCTCCACGCTTCACCAATCCCCCACCCAAGCACACCTCTCAAACCTTTCGATCACATCATGCCTCGTCTAACCTGTTGATTTGTTTCTTAGATTGAAGAAGTAGGAATGAAGAATAAATAATTAATGGAGGACTAGATCTTTTCTCCAGCTTCCCCTTCAGTAACCCTGTGAGCTGACTGCATAAACAAGATAGCATCTAAAGAAAGATCACAAGAAGTCAACAAGCCTGCGCACTATGGAAGATGGTAAAGAATCTGACCCCCTACTTCAGTGATTAACTGAGACTTTTTCCCTCTTTTTTCTCTTTAAAATCTTTCATGGCCAAGCAGAATCTTCGAAGCTGGTTCTGGGACACAAGTCCACCTTCTCCCCAGGTTGCTGGCCTTCTGAATAAAGGAAGCTTTCCTTTTCTCACCAACACTTGTCTCTCATTTATTGACTTTCAACCTGCAAACAGCTGAGCCTGACTTTGGTAACAGGTTTTTTTTTTTTTTTCTTTGTTTTTTTTTTTGCGGTACACGGGCCTCTCACTGTTGTGGTCTCTCCCGTTGCGGAGCACAGACTCCGGACGCGCAGGCCGAGCGGCCATGGCTCACTGGCCCAGCCGCTCCGCTGCATGTGGGATCTTCCCGGACCGGGGCACAAACCCGTGTCCCCTGCATCGGCGGGCGGACTCTCAACCACTGTGCCACCAGGGAAGCCCTGGTAACAGTTTGACAATGAAAATAGAGACTCCAATTTCCCAAATTTCCCTCCCCTCCAAGTCCAATCTTAGCAATAGTAATTAATTCCTTAATTTCTGTATAACTGTACCAGGTGTGGCAGTTTTGTTGTGTGACACATGGAGGTTAGACTCTTCTCCTTGCCATTTTCTAACATGAATTTGAAAAAGTTATGTAATCTCTCTAAACATTCAAGTGCTCATCTGTAAAAGCTAACATTTCCTACTTCACAGGGTTGTTTAAAGATTGAGGTATTGTACAAACATGTTCTAACACAATGCCTGACACAAAGCAGTTTCTGAAAAACACACATTTCTAATGTCTGCTTCCCTCATCCCCATAAGACTAACCTCTCTACTATATTCACGATCCCATTGCCTCCCAATTCTCTGGGGACACTATACCAACAATTATCTTTTCCCTCTCCTGTCTTACCAAACTCTCCTATCCTGCTGAAAAGTCAATAAACATTTACTGAATATGTAGTTAGTAAGTGCCAGGCCTTTTTTTTACCTGTTATCTTAACCTAACGCTAACCTTTCCTGAAGCTATTGGTTTGTCTTTCTTCTTGCCTTTATGATCAAAAGTCTGCCATGAGGCTACAGTAGGGGAATCTATATAAAGGAGGTTGTCAGAGGGAATATGAATTTCTAGATATTGTGCTCAAAATTTAAATTACATGTTCAAATCCACATTTTCCAGAAAAACAGAGCTCATTTTCCCCATCAGAGTCTTAAAAGGATGCTTGATTCTCAATATGTTAAGATCCCGTGATCTATATCAGTAACATTTCAGGACTGTCACGCTATGCCATTATACTGTGTCTGCCCATACCAAGCACTGAATGCACCCCAGTTATAGTCAGCAGTGAACTTTTACTGGCTGACCTCAAATTTCTATTTTTTAGTCTTCATCCTATGTTATTTATCTGCATAATATGACATTCATACCAAGATTTTCCTTCTTGGACTTTCTCTTTCATTGATTTCTGACATCACTTTTTTCTCCCAATAAGTCATATTTGAGCACTCCCATCTCTTCCTCTGGCCCCTATTCCTCAAAATGACTCATAAATTTTGATGTTTCCTAAGATATACTTTGTCTTAATTTATTCTTGTTGTACATGCTCTCCTTGGATTATATAATCCATGTCTAAGACTTTCTATATCCAGATCAGACCTATTCTGATATCCAAATCCATATATCTAGGTGATTAAAAAATAAATTGCATAAATGACCCAAAGAAACAATTAAATTTTTTTAAACTTCACTAGTAATTTTTTAAAATTAAGTTAATATAATCTGAAAAAGAATAGATATATGTATAACTAAATCACTTTGCTGTACACCTAAAACTAACACAACATTGTAAATCAACTATACTCTAATATAAAATTTAAAAAATTTTTATGTTAATATAAAGATACTACTTTCCTTTTTCCTGTGATTTATGGGTATTTTTTTTCTAAATAATATCCTGTGTTACCAAACTTAAGAATAAAGTGTATCCTAGTGCACTGCTAATGGAGTATAAATTATCATAAGCTTTCTAGAGGGCAATTTGACTATATAGATTGGAAGTCCTTAAAATATACATACACACTTCTGCTTTTGTAGTATGAAGTTATACTGAAGGGCCCTCCCACTAAAAGACAACTAGAACCTGGACAAATTAAGACAAACATCTTTAAGGCATGGCTAAGCTCACAAGAAGGAAAGGAAATCTGAGTGTGATGGGGGAGGCAATGAAATGAAATCTGAGCAGAGAGCCGTGAGTAAACAGTACATGAAAGAAAGTCTCTCTGGGAACAAATAATAATAGGAGTCCTGAGATCCTGAAGTCCTAAGCTCTGGGTCTGTCTCAAGGTTGGAAGCTAATGTGAGTCTCCTGTATTACCTTGACCTTCTTTGGAGCTTAAGTTATCTCAGATGTCAGCAAATTCTGGACAGTGGCAAATAAACCATATCCTCTCTAAGGGAACATCCCCAATGTGGGCCCTCAGGATTCCCACAGATTTAGTTGAAGAACATATGATCTTGGACTTCCCTGGTGGCGCAGTGTTTAAGAATCCACCTGCCAATGCAGGGGACATAGGTTTGAGCCCTGGTCCAGGATGATCCCACAAGCTGTGGAGCAACTAAGCCCATGCACCACAACTACTGAGCCCACGTGCCGCAACTACTGAAGCCTGTGCACCTAGAGACCATGCTCCACAACAATGAGAAGCAATGAGAAGCCCGTGCACCACAACAAGAGTAGCCCCCGCTCACTGCAGCTAGAGAAAGCCTGTGTGCAGCAATGAAGACCCAATGCAGCCAAAAATAAATAAATTAATTTACAAAAAAGCATTTTAAAAAAAGAACATATGATCTTATAAAATTAAGCCACTGCCACTGAGAGTCATCAGAAACAAAATACAGACCAAATTTCCAAGGAAAATATATTGAGATAATCAGATAAACAATATTGACTGACCATCTATGAAATGATTAAAAACACAACAAATGCACTGTTTTCAAATCAACCTAAAATGACTATTAAAAATGACCAAGAAGTATTTAAAACTAAAACAACTTAATCTTTGATATTAAAAACACACAGAATGGGTATCAACATATCAGATACAGATGAAAGAGATAATTTGTGAATTGAAAAATCAATCTTAAGAAATTAATTACCCAGAGTTAGCATAAAAAGTAAAAAATAAAGAAGCTATATGATGCAGTCAATAAAAGACAAGATTCAGGAACTAGACTAAATTTGAATCCCAGCTCTACCACTAACTCCCTCTGTAGTCTTGGGTGTGTTACTATCCTCTCTGTACCTCAGTTTCATCATATATTTAAAAATGAGGGTTTGTGTAAGGATTAAATAATATATATAAAATGCTTGGATCAAAGTCTGATAAATTAAGCACTATAGAATAAATGTCATTATTAATATGACAAAACTAAGACCAAACATATCTATTATATCAAGAAATACATGAACTTAACTTACTTATTAAAAGAAAGTTTTTTTTCAGATAACTCACAAAACAAATCCCCACTTTATGCTGTGTATAAAAGACACACTAAATACAAAGTTATTCGGAAAGACTAAAAGAATGGGCAATGATATCCAAAAAAGAAAAGATAAAAAAAAAAGAAATAGCAGAAGTCATGATCATAATATCTGACAAGGTAAAATTCAGAGCAAAAGGCATTAAAATTCAGAGCAAAAAGCATGTTAAAGGTACTAAAAAGAACAACACACAGTGAAGATGTGTTATGTATTTCTATGCACCCAGTGGGAGTACGGCAATTTCATAAAGCAGGAAATTCAGGATATGCAAAGATAGATAGGCAGAGACATTCAGGGAGAGAAATAAATAATAGCAACTTATTTCTCCCCCCAGTCCAAGGCATAGCAAAATGAAAAGCATAAGAAAGGATTCAGAAGACTTAAATAATGTTTTCAATAAAGGAGGTGATATGGATATATATTGAATTTTGTACCTGAATTAGAAAATACAGCTTTTTCCAAGTGCTTATGGAAGCTTTACTAAAATTAACCATATATTAGATCACAAAAAAATTTAATAAAGTCTAAAATATAAATAACACAGAAAATACCACAAAACAATAAAAGAAACTCCTCCACTGAGAAAGACTAAACAAAGAAAGAAAGAAAACCATTGAGTTAGAGGAGAGAATTTAAAACAAACAAACATTTTTGCAGAATTTCTAGAAAACAATTGTTATGGGTTGAATTATTTCCCCTCCCTCCAAATTTATAAGTTGAAGTTCTAATAGTACCTCAGAATGTAACCATATTTGGAAATGGGATCACTGGAGTTGTAATTAGTTAAGACAGAGTCATACTGGAGTAGTTTGGTTCCCTAACCCAATACAACTGGTGTCTTAATAAAAAAAAAAAAAAAAAAAAGGGAAATTTGGAAACAGAGACGTACACACAGAGAATTCAAATGGAAATGAAGACTGTGATAAGAGTGACGCTTCTACAAGCCAAGGAACCCCAAAGGTTTGCCAGCAAACTACGAGAAGGTGGGGAAAGATATAGCATAGCCCTCAGAAGGAACCAATCCTGTCAACATCTTGATCTCAGACTTCCAGCCTCCAGAACAATGAGACAATAAATTTCTGATGTTTAAGTCAGTTTGTGGTATTTTTTCCAGCAGGTTGAAAACGTCATTGCTAGTGTTTATTTAGTTGCCCAAATTCCAAACTAGACTATACTTAAGAGTTTAGTACCCAATAGATGCTCCAAGTATTACTGAATGAATAATTCAAGCATTAAAGGAGAGTAAATTAAATTCTCCTGACAGTCTCTTCTAACTCAGAGATTGTTGTTCATTTGTTTGTGTGCTTATTTTGTTTTGATTTTGGGGGAACATCAGGCCTTTCAAAAGCTGCTGATCCATATGTCTGAATTAACAGGATCTTAGAAGTCCTTAAAAATGCATCATTTTTCAAACTATTAAAACAGGACGGAAAGTATGTCTTTTATACAGAGCATACAGTTGGGATTTCTTTTGTGGGTTACCTGAAATATCCTTCTTTTAGTAAGTAAGGTAAGCCCATGTATTTCTTAATATAATAGATATGTTTGGGATTAGTTCTGTTATATTAATAATAACATTTATTCTACACTGCTTAATATTACCAAAATTTGGTCCAAGCATTCATTAAGGTAGTTTCTTGAGACACTTTTAAAATATAAAGTTGCAAGCCATTAAACACGGAACTCACCACAAAAGCATAAAAATAAAACAAAGCTCTGAGTGAGAAGGCATTGTTCATACTCCCCTAAACTTCAGCAGGAATGGGGTTAGCTCCTGTCTCTTTTCAAAATACTACTCATGAGGGGGCAAGATCAAGATGACAGAGTAGGAAGACCCTGAGCTCCTATCCCCCCATGAACATATTAAAGCTACAACTACTTACAGAGCAACTCTTGCTGAGAACCACCTGAAGAACAGCTCTTTTACAACCAAGGCTGTAAGGACTAAACCACATGGAGTTCGGTAGGAAGGGAAGAGAAGAGATTTGGTCAAGACCTCCACCCTCTTGAAGAGTGCATAACAAACTTGCTTGCTCTCAGCCCCAGCACAGAGACATCAGATTGAAAACTGCCAGGGGCTTTGACCAGCCTGCCAGAACGGCCCCGTGTGTACTCCAGCCTGCCCTGAACTCCTGCTCCAGCCTGTTCTGCTCCAGCACTTCTCCCATTAGGGCAAAGATCACCATTGCAAATGCGTGTGCACACACCAGGGAAGAAGCAGAGCCAGCTCAGGGCCAGCGCTGCCTATAGCCAGGGCAGAAGCGTGGCTCAAATTCCTTGGGCCCTGACCCTGCCTCTGAGCAAGGCAGAGACCCAGAGCCAGCTAAGATGTGCAGCCTCAGTGCCTCAAGGCCCTGGACCCACCCACAATAGGGCAGTGACCAGCACTGAACCTAGGTGAAGCCCTGGCTTGCACCTGCCTTCAGCTCTAGCCCCTCTGACTCCAGCCTTACTTCCCACCAATGTGGTGGCTGTCAGCACAGCTCAGGAGAAGTCACAGCCTATGCTCACTTCAGATCCATCTCTCCCACCAAAGCCACTGGGCACAGATAGACTGCATAAGGACTCTCCCACACAAGGACACACCTTCAAGACCAGGATAGGTAACAGTTTCACCTAATTTCATAGAGACAGAGAAATATGAGAAGACAGAGGAATATGTTTCCAATGAATGAACAAGAAAAAAAAATGGGGAAAAAAACCCATATAACATGGAGATAAAGAATTTACCTGATAAAGAGTTCAAAGCAATAATAATAATGCTAACTGAACTTGAGAAAAGAATAGAAGAACACAATGAGAACTTCAACAAAGAACTGGAAGATATAAAAAAAGAACCAGTTAGAGTTGAAGAATACAATAACTGAAATGAAAAATACACTAGAAGAAATTAACAGCAGACTAGGTGATACAGAAGAATGTGTAAGTGACCTGGCAGAGACAATAGTGGAAATCCAATCAGAACAGTAAAAAGAAAAACAAAATTTTTTAAAAATGAGAATAGTTCAAGAGACCTCTGGAACATCAAGCATACTAACATTTGCACTAGAGGGGTCTTGGATGTAGAAGAGAGAGAAAAGAGGGCAGAAAATGAGTTTGATGAAACTATGGCTGAAAACATCCTGAACCTGAAGAGGAAAACAGATACCCAGGTCTCGGAAGAATAGTCCCAAACAAGATGAACCCAAAGAGACCCACACAAACATGTATCATAATTAAAATGGCAAAAGTCAAAGGTAAAGAGAATTTTAAAGGCAGTAAGAGATAAACAAAGAGTCACATACAAGGGAATCCCCAGAAGGATGTCAGCTGATTTTTCAGCAGAAACTTTGAAGGCCAGAAGGGAGTGGCATGATGTATTGAATGTGCTGAAAAGAAAAAACCTACAACCTAAGATACTCTACCCAGCAAGGTTACCATTCAGATTTGAAATTGAAAAAGAGATAGTTCTCTAGACAAGCTTTCTGCTAAAAGAGTTTATGACCACTAAATTGTTCTTACAAGAAATGTTAAGGGGTTTTCTTTAAGTGAAAAAGAAAATGTTATAACAAATAAGAAAATATAGGAAGAGAAAAATCTCACTGGTAACAGCAAAGGTATAGTAAGGGCAGTGGATCAACCACTTAAATGAGCTAGAACAGAGGTTAAAAGACAAAAATCGTAAACTCAACTATCACTACAACAAACAGTTAAGAGACAGACATAGAAGGTGTAAAATACGGCATCAAAAACACAAAATGTGGGAGGAAGGGGAAGCAAAAAATATATCTTTTAGAATGTGTTTGAATTTAAATGACTATCAACTTAAAACAGGTAGATATAAATGTTGACATATATGAAATTCATGGTAACTGCAAATCAAAAACCTACAACAGAAATAAAAAGGGAGAGAGAAAGGAATCCAAACATAACTCTTAAGAAAATCATCAAACCACAAGGGAAGCGACTAAAAAAAGAAGAGAAGAGAGAAGAACTACAAAAACAACCAGAAAACAACTTACAAAAAGGCAATAAGTACATACCTATCAATAATCACTTTAAATGTCAATGGATTAAATGCTCCAATCAAAAGTCATAGGGTGGCTGATTGGATTAAGAAAACACAACTCATCTATATTCTGTCTACAAGAGACTCATTTCAGAACTAAAGACACACACAGAGTGAAAGTGAGGGGATGAAAAGATATATTACAGGCAGATGGAAATCAGAAGAAAGCTGGGGTAGCAATACTTGTATCAGACTACTTAGTGTTTAAAACAAAGTCTATTAAAAAAAATAAAGCAGAGAAAGACATTATATAATGATAAAAGGGTCAATCCAAAAGAGGATATAACAGTCATAAACATATATGCACCTAATATAGGAGCACCTAAATTTATAAAGTAAATATTAACAGAGAAATTGACAGTAATACAATAATAGTAAGGGACTTTAATACCCCACTTACATCAACGGATAGATCATCCAAACAGAAAATCAATAAGGAGACAGTACCCTTAAATGACACATTAGGCCAAATGGATTTAATAGATATTCATACAACTTTCCATCCAAAAACAGCAGAATTTGCATTCTTTTCAGGTGCACATGGAACATACCCTACTATAGTCTATAAAAATATCGAATCACTATGTTGTAAACCTGAAACTAACATAAAATTGTAAGTTAACTATACTTTGATAAAAATAAAAATTAAATTAATTAAATTAATTAAACAAATATACTATTTATGCCTTTTGAATCTGGTAGGACATGTGAAGGGAATATTGGAAAAGGCATTTTTCACTTTAGGGACTTAAAAATTCCTATGCTGCATTTTAAAAGATGGCAGGAAAGAATGACTACGTGTGGTGTGAAAACAATGGCAATTCTAAATTACTTTCCAGCAAAGTGATTCTGTGGTACAAAGAGGTGAGAGAGTGTGTGTCAGAAAATCACCCAGCTTGCTAATTTGTAGCTTTTTTTTTCTTTTTTTTGCGGTACGCGGCCCTCTCACTGTTGTGGCCTCTCCCGTTGCGGAGCACAGGCTCTGGACGCGCAGGCTCAGTGGCCATGGCTCACGGGCCCAGCCGCTCCGCAGCATGTGGGATCTTCCCGGACCGGGGCACGAACCCATGTGCCCTGCATCCGCAGGCGGACTCTCAACCACTGCTCCACCAGGGAAGGCCTTAATTTGTAGCTTTTTGCGTAGAAAATAATCTTACTTATATCTTCATGGTGGAGTGGAATAATAGAAGAATTATTTGACACCATGTAACACGGATTTAAAACACATTTCTAAGAATGTTTAGAACACTGATACCATCTTCACAGTATATTTGGCAATCCATTAACGAGATAGTTTTAAAACTATGTAGCAACATAAAAAATACTTAGAGAAAAATCAGTCATAACCTGGAACTCTAACACAAAAACTGTTGCTGTGTTCTATTTTCATATGTAAATACTGTATATATTAACAATTTTGTATTTTTTGTTTTATTTGTCACTAGTTCATATCTTTCAATTTTTTATTCCTTTTTAAATTTTTATAATCAAAAATTAATTGTTAAGTTTGAAGCCTATAAACAGGGAATGAACAATATTTTTTAATGTAAAAAAATAAAAAGTAAAGCTTGTTAGGAAAGAATTCTAAATATCTTCCCAAGCCGTGGAATACTTCTTGAAGGAATCAACATGCAACGTTAGACTTCATTTAATCACGCCAATCTTAAAATGATAGCAAAGAGATAAAAAGAATATGAATCCACAAAGACAAAGAGAATGAGAGAGAAAAGTTACAGGCAGAAGACAGCTACACATCTATGCAAGATGGAAAAACAACTGAGGAGATATAATGACTTATGTTTCAGTCTCCATAAGGCTAAGAGAGCAATGTTAACAAGAAGCAGTACTCCTCAGCAATAAAAAGGAAAATTGTTGATATAGAAGGCAGATAAATCTCAAATTCATTATGCCGAGTGGAAAAAAAAAGCCAGGCAAAGAGTACATTCTGTACTATTCCATTCATAGAAAATTCTAGAAAATGCAAACAAATATACAAGAACAAAAAGCACATCAGTGGTTGCCCAGCGAGGGGGTAAAGGAATAGAGGAGAATGAAGGAGTGGAACAAGGGATAAACTGCAAAAGTACACAAGAGAACTTTTTGGAAGATGGAAACATCTGTACATCTGGTTGTGGCGATGGTTTGCAGTGATGGTTTCAGGGGTGTATAAATTTGTGAAAACCAATCAAATTGTCCACTTTACATATGTGCAGTTTATTTTATTTCTATAGTACCTAAATAAAGATGTAAAACAACAATATAAAAATAAATAAAGGGATAGCTAAGGATCATCAGATACTTAAAGAAAGCTCCAATAAGAAATACAGAGACCAAAACAAACATTCAAAGGTAAACAGAAAGGAACTGAAGGAAATAGAGACCACAAAGGGACAAGAATTTTAAAAAGAGAGAGAGAGAGAAAGCTGTAAATAGTATCCTCGTAGATAAGAATGGATTTTACATCAATGAAACAAAACCGAGGTGCTATTCAAAAGGCAAGAGATCTTGAAAATTAAAAAAAAATATGATTGTCAAAGTTGATTTTTTTTTTTTTTTTGCGGTACACGGTCCTCCCACTGCCGCGGCCTCTCTGGCCACGGAGTACAGGTTCCAGACGCGCAGGCCCAGTGGCCATGGCTCACGGGCCCAGCCGCTCCGCGGCATGTGGGATCTTCCCGGATCGAACCTGTGTCCCCTGCATTGGCAGGCGGACTCTCAACCACTGCACCACCAGGGAAGCCCCAAAGTTGATTTTTAAATAGAAAAGTTAGTCTGTCAAGTTTAGGATATTTCTAAGACGTTCAAAAAACTAAAGATATGGAAAACCAGTGAGAAAAAAATACATAAGATTAAACTAATAAATCTAATCCTCAAAAGACTTTTGGAGGAGCAGAGTGGAGCGGCCAGTGTTGCCTAATGCTCTGTTTTGAAGAACAGCCAGCGGTGCAATGGAGCAGACCAGGGACTGCTCACACCTGAAACGGACCACAGAACAGGCACATACCAGAGGTGGAAGTTCAAGTCACACGTAGAAGGACAACCTCACCAAGCGATCAAGAGTGTCCACTGTGCCCGCAGAGATCTCAGCAGCAGCAAGTACCCGTGGTAGATTTTAAGGCAAAATTGACGTGGACATTCTTAGCTGAGACACCAAGAGGTGGGTAAAGCTGTATTGGAATAGCCAGGTAGCTGATTGAAGCAAAAAAAAAAAAAAAAAGCTTTATCTAGTCTTTGAAGATTCTGCCCCAGCTTGCCTTGTTTGTAGGAGAACCTGCGTCATACCTCTAACTGTAGCCTTCCCTTAGGTCTCAAGGATCCTGAAACCTTCCAGGGGACATTAGATTTGGTGGAATGGCAACCATGACTGTGGAAAGAGCAACAAGATGCTGCAGTGCATTAACTGTAGATTGAGATGTATCTTGCAAGATGGCCAAGTCTTCATTGGCATCTTTAAGGCTTTTGACGAACATATGAACTTGATCCTCTGTGACAGGAATGAGATCAAGGAGATCAGGTTAAAGAATCCAAAGCAGCCAGAGCATGAAGAAAAGCAGGTTTGGGGTCTGGGGTTGCCACATAGAGAACTTGGTTTCTGTGACTGTGGAGGGTACACCCCCAAATATACTGGCATTGCTTGGGTACCACTTGCTGGAACTACAAGAGGTCCTGGTGTTGGCAAGGCAGCTGACTGAAGTGTACCAGCTAGTGTTCCAATTCCCCAGGCTCCTGCTGGATTACCAGGTCCTGTCCGAGGGGTTGGGAGGCCATCCCAACAGGTAATGACTCCAGGGAAGAGGCACTGTAGCTGCTGCTGCAGTGGCTGCTACTGCCAGCACTGCTGGAGCCCCAGCTCAGGACTCACCAAGGCAGGGGACTCCACCCACACCTGTTGGTCCAGCAACCCCAGCTCCAGGCCTTATGGCTTCCCCACCTGGTATGAGACCACCCATGGGCCCACCAATTGGGCTTCCCCCTGCTCAAAATTCAGAGGTAGGCAGAGGACTGCTGTTTTGATTGTAATACCGTTTGGGTGTTTTAAATTGTGAAAACACACATTTGGTCAAACTAGAAATTATTTTTTTAAAGACATTTTAAAAATCTTTTACTTTTTAAAAATTTTATACATAGACCATCCATTCATATTATTTATTATATCCTCACCTGAATCCTCAATTCCCTCTCATTTATTCCCCATACCTAATCCTTTCCACATCATGTCATGACCGCAAGTATGATTTGAACCCGTTTACTTCTCTAAGTATTCTGAAGTCCAAGGCTTCATCATCTCTCATCTGGAATACTGCCTAGTCTCCCAACAGATGTCCTGTTTTCACTCTTGCCACCTTCTGATCTATTCCACACACAGCAGTCAGGCTGATGTTTTAAAGATGCTGAGTACAAGTCACACCCCTGCTCGGACCCCTTCAATAGCTCCGGATTGTCCTCTGAATAAACCCAAAGTCAGCTCAGCCTCTGAGCTCCTGCATCTTCGGGCTCCTGCTTCTGTCTCCAGCATCATCTTTCTACCACTTTCTTGTTCCTCCACTTGCATTTGCACATGCTGCTTCTCTGGCCTCGAACATTTCCCCAGCACTCTGTCCTTGGTTTTCTCTCATGCTTTAGGATTCAAGTTGAGTGCTGCCATTTTTTTCTTTCTCTCACCACCATGTCAATTCTCTCCACAGTATGTATCATTTGTAATTGCGTATTTACTTATTCACTTGCTTATCTTTGTTTCCTCCACAGGCTCTAAGCTGCATGAGACCAGGAACTTTGCTTTGTTCACTGTTGTATCTCTAGTACCTAGAGTATCCCCTGTCACAGAGTAAGTCCTTAATCACTCCTGACTGAATCAATGGAATGGATTCAGTGAATGGAATATACAATAGGACAGTTTTTCCTCAAAAGTGTACATATAACCACTGAGGAGATCTGTTTTTTTTTTAATTTTATTAATTTATTTTTTTTAGGAGATCTGTTTTTAAATGCACATTCTGATTCAGAAGATGTGGGATGGGGCCTGAGATTCGGTGTTTCTGAAATGCTCCTGCGTGATGTCAAAGTTACCAGCACCTTATTCACACTTTTGACTAGCAAGGCTAGAGGGAATATAAAAATGAGCGATAGTGATGTTTGCCCTGTAGGGAGGAGCTTAGGATCTGATAATGGAGTTCCCTCATAAAGATGATCTAAATCACCACCACCATGATGACTTCCATTGCTATAGGAAGCAAGTAAGACCTAAAATTGTTTGAGATTGGGGTCGATGTTGACCTTACCCAAACGTTATACGAGACCAACATAAGGCCATGTCTAGCTATAACAAAATCATTCAAAGAGTTGTAATAAAATACAGAATTTACAAGAAGCAATTGGTAATTCAGTCTATAGGAATAGAGATCCTTTATAACAAAGCAATATATGTCGTGGGACAGACAGATGAGAATCTGAATTTCACTTTGTCCTTGGGTAGCTGTGCAACCTTAAGCAAGTAATTTATATTCTCTGAATCTCAGTTTCATCATTTATCAATTGGGGCAAATGATACCCACCTTAGAGGTGTGCAGATGAAGTGAGGTCTCACATATCAGTTAAATAACTGTGCCTGGCGTTTGGTAGTCCTTAAAAATATCAGGTCCACCTGTTCCTTTCTTAGGTAGAAGATTATTTTCCTTATAACATTTATTTTCCAGGTGGTGAAAGAATTAATATTTGAATGTATGTTTGTCATCTTTAACATCTCAGAGGGAAAACAATTAGGAAAATAAATAAATATGTAGGTTAAAATCAGGCATTTTGGTCTAAATGAAAACCAGACCATGGATCAGAAAACTGAGTTCTGGTCCAGGATCCAACTCAAATAAACATGTGACATAGGACATATTATTTAACATCTCTGGGTCTCTGTATTATTTCTATATCATTATATATACTTTGTTAAATACATTAATTATCTTCTTATGGGAAATCATTATTCTTCAAAAACATGTGATTTTATATTTCCCTTTGGAATATCAGTAATTTCCACAGAAATACTAAAATTTCAGAATCATTGTTAATTAAAACTAGGATTGGAAAACAGTTTTTTTCCTCCTAAAATCTCTACTAAACACCCTCAAACTATATTACTCAGTTTTAAAGAAATATATGAAGTCAGAGAACTTAAAATTTTACTTGGAGAACTTCCACCTTTTCTAGATTATACAGACATACACATTTTCACTGACAGTTGGAATTTGTTTTATCTGCTATATATGATCTTAAGTTGTCATAACTTAGAATATTAAATATGACTTAGAAATTCAGGAAAAAAAGAAAAATTTGGAAAAAATAAAAAATAAATTAAATCTTTTCCTTCAAAATAATTGTGATGTTTCTATGTAATAATAGAAAAAGTCAGTGAAAAAACTGCTTGGCTACAGTTCTCTATTTAAATGCTGACAAATGAATTTACGGGTTGAAAATTATTTTTATGCCTTTAACCCTCCTCTTCCCACTTCATTATAAATGGCTTTCAATTGTCTTCTGTATATTTTTTTTAATGTACTTTGCCCTTATATAGCAATCTGCTACTGAATGTTCATGGATTTAAGCCCCTAGCATTATTTGAATTTAGGTAGACACTTCAATGTCCCTAGCTTCATTCTTTGCATATAAACATATTGTTGATATTCTTAATCACTTCTTTTTACCAATTCCTTACTACAAACGTCTCTTTAATCCATGAAAATCCACTCTGGTACTTTACAAAGATGGCAAATTCAAGTTTCTGCTGTGTGTGACACACCATTAATTCCACCAAGATACTCTGTATCTACTACGTTAACATTCACTGATGTGTTAATGTAATAATGACCCATCTGCTTCTGCTGTCTATGAGGTACTTTCTATCTATAGGGATGGAAATTAATGACAGAGTCTCTCTGAACTGCCTGATGTCAGAGCTGGGAAAGGTGTGAAGGGTACATAAGAGCTGGATTACTGATTAGCAAGTCGGGAAGTAAATGCTCCAGTGGATGCAAGCCTGGTGTTTTTCATGAAGCTTCCTTGTTAACAAAGGTATTTTCTGATATTGCTGACACTGAGACATTAAAAGGTAAGGAATTTTTTGTTGCTGGGCTACTATTATTTATTTAACATTAGAACAAATTTGGGATTAAATATATGGTTTATTTCAAAGAAGGGCTAAAGCGATAATGTTTTATAATATTAATTTCCCAGATTGTTTCAAGAAGGAAATTGGGTAAAAGAAAATTTTGAAAATATTTGATAATTGTTAAGGGACTACATCAATAAAAGTTATACAGCAGAAACTAACACACCATTGTAAAGCGATTATACTCCAATAAAGATGTTAAAAAAATAATTAATTATTTTAAAAAGTAAATACAAAATAGAGAAAAAAAAGAATAGTACATTAAGCTGTTTAACTGTTCCTTAAATTCTGTGTTCTTTAAAGAATAATGTCAGTCTGATAAATCTCTCTGATGAAACTTCTGACAGACAGGAACGGATAGTTCCAGTTTTGTCAGAAATATGCTGCTGGAACTTAGAGGAGCAAAGCCAAAACATGAAGCAAGAAAACCCAAAAGGTAGTAACTTCTGCTATACTAACCAGATTCTCAAACAAACTAGAGAAATTTAAAGCATATATGTTATATGAGGTGGAATTTTACTGTATGTTTATATATATATATATTTTTTTTTTTTTTCTCAGCTCTGGCAATATCCAAAACTTTTACATCTCTTTCTGGAAATTTAAATATATAGAAATAATAAAGAGGCAAATTAAATTTGCTAAGAAGTTAAATTTAGAAGCTCTAGTTAAAAAGCCATTTGTTCTTAGGGGGATTCTTTCTATATTGTTAACTGTTGTTAATGAAACAGAATTATAATTAAAATATTATTTTTCATGAGACTACTTCCAAGATGCTCTAAATGTAAATTAATACCTCCGAAAATGTTTTCAATAGGTAGCATGTGCATCAGGATTTTTTCAAAAAGTTTATTTTGAAAGGTGTCATTTCATTTGAATGGTAATGTTAAGGAGGTCTAAAACCTATGTAGGGTGAAAACGTTTGCAGTATTTATAACTTTCAAATGAAAAGCCTTTAAAACTGTGATTCTCCATTTATTTAAAAGATCCTTAAGTTCAAATTCATGCATATGTCATAAATAATATAATGAGGATTCATTTGTGCCTAAATTGGTTTTGATTCCATATAGTTTTGTAGATCTGAATTTATACTCTCTTAAAGACCAAGGAGAATAAGGTTACTTTTGAAAAGACTTTGCCTTAAGTCGTATTAGAACTCTTCTCATAGAATTATCTGCATCTTTTCTATTTTCCTTCCAGGTGTTTTTTGTTGAGATGGAGATGTTTGGTGATATGGAAAGATTTCTAAAACCTAAGTATAATAAATAATAAGAATCATCGGAAGATTTTTTCTTTTCATTTCAGGGCTTATCTAGTTTACAGGATGTTCTTCTCAGAACTGACTGTAATTTTCAATTGGTTTTCTTCTGGATAAAAATAACTTTAAAACTGCCCTGAAGTTTCTGGTATACTAGCAGAACAATTGAATGATGACAGGAAAATTAGCAATATTACCTAGTATTTCTGTCTATATCTTGATCTTCTCTTTCATTAGATATACTCATTTGCTAAGTATTTTTACCCAGTATGTTTTTAAGGATATTCGTTTATTATGAGGTGAACTTTGCTCAGAAATAGAATAGTATGTAACATTATTTATTAACAAATTATATATTCATGTTAGTCGTACAATCTCTTACTTTAAATTATTATTAAAAATACTTATAAACCATTCATCAATTTTTTTCAGGAAACTGAATTTCCTGGCATCAGTATGGTGTGGTCATTTTTTTTTTTAAAGGGGAGGAAGAATTTTATATCTTGAGATGTTCAACCATGTAATATTCTATAAGGCTCAAAAAAAGCTGAGAAAGCATATGTAGGAAATATCTCAAATTTTAAACACCTTTAAAAAAATAAAGCTGATGAAGATTTATTACTCAATGTCACTTTTTTCACAAAGTCAATCATCTCACTCGAGATCTTTTTCAACTTTTATACACGTATGGTAAGGGATTAAGAGGTAACAGACTTTACAAACCATATCAAAACATAGTTATGTTACTTTACACTCATGAGTGAGACGAAAGGATCCCTACCAACTTTTTAAGACTCAGTAGTAACTATCTGCCTGGAGATAATCAGAGGGCCACCAAAAGTATAATTACATGGGTTTCATTCTGGAGTTACTAGGAGCTCCCTACAGGAGCTATAACTATTAAGACCTGGGATAAGGAATCCATTTAAAACCTCTTGAGGGAGTTCCCTGGTGGCCTACTGGTTAGGATTCCAGGCTTTCACTGCCATGGCCAGGTCTCAGTCCCTGGTGGGGGAACTGAGATCCTGCAAGCCACGCAGTGTGGCCAAAAAATAAAAACTCTTGACACTGAGATGTTTTTAAAGAGAGACAATTTAAGAGTTAACGTTTGGCCTATAGTCAACATCACTGTTTAAACTCTCTTAAAGCCAAGAAGTTCCATGTGTGTGTGCATGTGTGTAAGTGGTCAGTAGTTTTAAACTAGTATTTGTTACTAGCTGGTGGGTTGGCTGGCAGGCCGGGTCTGCCTTGTAGTCAATGAGGAAAAAACACATGAAAATAGGAGTATGGTGCTTTTCACTAACCATTTCAGCCAACTTTTTCCATCTTAATGATAGTTTTGGGTGGAATCTTATATATCCTGACTACCATATTTACACGAAAAGTCCTGTTGGGGAAAGCAGGTTCACAATTATGAAACCAACAAACATAAAAGCTCTTAGTTTTTCTTTACAGTAGAATGATGGCCCTCTTAGCTAACTCAAAGAAGGTAATATTTTATTTACAATAATTTTAAATCCTATTACAGACTTTGAGACCAATTATCAGACGTATCAATTATCAGACATTTAACACATAGAGTAGTATTTCACACTTTGCTCCAGGCATTTGCCAAACATATCCTGGAACAGAAATCCCTTTTTAAAAAAAATAGATTCACTTTTTATATTTATTTATTTATTTATTTTTGGCTGTGTTGGTTCTTCATCGCTGCGCACGGGCTTTCTCTAGTTGTGGCGAGCCGGGGCTACTCTTTGTTGCAGTGGGCGGGCTTCTCATTGCAGTGGCCTCTCTTGTTGTGTAACATGGGCTCTAGGCACGCGGGTTTCAGTAGTTGCAGTGTGCGGGCTCAGTAGTTGCGGTGCATGGGCTTAGTTGCTCCGCGGCATGTGGGATCTTCCCTGACCAGGGCTTGAACCCATGTCCCCTGAATTGGAAGGCAGATCCTTAACCACTGCACCACCAGGGAAGTCTCCAGAAATCCCTTTGAACCTTCTCAATTTGATCCATATTTCCTTTATTGCTTTAAATTTATCAGTTTGAAGTGTTTGGGTCAAATTCCAATTACTGCTGTTTTTCAGGAAAAGTTTACCATCTTTTAGAATTGAATGTTCAGTGTATGAGTTACTGGTTCAATCCTTTAAAGCATTAAATCATTCTTTGGACATGCACATTGGCCATGTGTACTATACATGCAAAAGAAATAATTGAAGAGATAATATGAATAAGACTGATATACAAACCAGGTAATTCAGCCCCAAAGTTGGTTTCCTTTGCCTGAATAATTGGTTTGTCAACATACACTCACATGCAACAGATACCAGTTCATTTAATGCTGAAAGAAAAATTTTCTGTGTGGGAGATCTGAGAGTAAAAACATAAAGTTTCACTTGCATTTTTAAAATATTTACTCTTAGGCTATCTCTATACAAACTATTAATGAAGTACTCTCCATACAAAATAAACACACTGAGATCAAAACCATTGCAATTTTGCCTCAAATTATGTATATCCACTGGCTTCTGGATATTGAGTTTTTAGCCTCATACATGTATCTCTCTCCCGCTCTACACTTAACGTAAGGTTAACCAATATTTTGGTTCCTGTGGAGCTGAGAACTAAAATATTTCCCTAGTGCTCCTAACAACCAGCAAAAAGCAATGTTAAAGTTGTGTCTATTTCCAGTACTGTTATGAGAACACATTAAAACAAAAGATGGTATAAAAATACAGAGTTGGGCTTCCCTGGTGGTGCAGTGGTTGAGAGTCCGCCTGCCAATGCAGGGGACACGGGTTCGTGCCCCGGTCCGGGAAGATCCCACATGCCGCGGAGCGGCTGGGCCCGCGAGCCATGGCCGCTGAGCCTGCGCGTCCGGAGCCTGTGCTCCGCAATGGGAGAGGCCACAACAGTGAGAGGCCCGCGTACCGCAAAAAAAAAAAAAAATATATATATATATATATGTATATGTATATATATACATATATATATATATATATAGAGAGAGAGAGTTGATGTAAACTCTGTAACTAGAAAGAGAAGTTAAAATTCAAACAAATTATTTACAGTTATAATTTCTGACTTATCCATAACATTATTATGCAGTTGTTCCAGGTGGCTGAAAGAATATGATGAATATTAATACCATTGACATAAAAAGCCTTTCTGTTTTAACATTTAAACCAATTCTATCATTAAAATTGTTGAATGCATAGGAACCTAGTAGGTGGCAGGAACATGGTAATCTCCATTTATTTAGGCTAATAGTCATAGAATTCCCACACTATAAAGGTCAAAGTGCCTGAACAGGTGATAAAATTGATTCCCTTGAGACTTTATAATATCTGACATTTCTCTTAACACTACTAATTCAATGATCCCAGGAAACCCAACAAAAATTAACTAACACTACTTAATTCTTATTGGAAAGATGCAGGAAATGAATGTATATATATTTTAAGTCTACATATTCCAGATTACATATATATTTTACTTTCTAAGTCCTTTTTTAAATTGGGAAATAGATTAGTCAGTATTTAAAAGCATATAAGACAAAGACATTATTATTATCATCTTGAATATATTCTGAATTTCCAAAGAAAGGATCACACTGGGAAATTCAATACTGACTATAATGGAGGGCTTGCTATATGATTTCCAAGCTGCATCTTCAAGGTGTCCAAAAGCTCTGTCAATCATCCAGATATTTGCAAATCAAAATATTGGATTATTAATGTGAAGATGTCTCCTCTACGTTTCATCACATACATAATAGCTGTACCCAATCCTGACTCCAGGTCTCTAACCTTTAATATTTGTTCAATGTCACCAGTCATCAAATGGAAAAGCGGAAATGCTACACCGCCACTTGTGCAACTCCAACGCCTGGAAAATTTTTTAGTTTGGTCCAGCAACAACCTTGGCGCCATTTTCTCACCTACCAAGGTAGGATCCAATACATACGGCAAGAGGAATACAGTTGAGATTTTAAAGAGAGAACCACTGAATTACTTACTCCCTTTAGAGGTCAGTGCACCTCACAGTTCTTATTGTATAAATACTCTAGTGATTTGCTGTAGACTTTAACAGTGCTTCTTCATTACTGGAGTGAATATATGAATGTGTCCCATGTTTGTTGCCAGGACATATAAATTGCCATGTTAAGAATTGTTTTAAATTTGATACAAATTAAGATCCCATAATAAAAAGACAGCCTTTAAAAATGAAATATTTTGGCTGTAGATTTTTATTTTTAAAACATTTTAAAAAGTCATTACTTTGGCCTGTATCTTTATGACCTGAGTTTGAGAACAAAGGAGAAAATGGTTCCTGGAAACTTGATAAATTGTAAACAAGTAATAGTAAATTTCTAATTATAAACATTAGAAAACCAGCAATTGTAAGTACACTTGTTAAGCAATTCCTTTTTGCATTAGATTTCTGAAATGAGATAAAGTGCTGCTTAAAACAATAAATTAAAACCTTCTCCTGATTCAGTCAAAATATTTTTGTTTAATTCTGTTTTTTTTTTTTTTTAATTCTGTTTTTTGTTGTACTTGCTGGTACTAAGATGTAACTTAAAAATTTAAAAAGCAATGTCCCTGAGGGTTTCATTGGGAGTTATCGTCAGTGAGATTTTATTAAATGTACATACCCTTTATTCTGAGTGGCTTTCAGCAAGTCTTAGTCATATTCTTATACAGGGTACTGAAAAAGCAATTTATGTTCCTATTAACTATGTATTCATTTAAAAGACTATAGACTTCTGGAAATTATGTACTCCATGGCAACTTATTTTCATAGTTTAATTAACTGGACATTTCTGGCAGAGGTTCTGTTTTTGATGCCCTTTGTTTGGAAGGAAGCTGAAGTACTGAACACGAAGTGAAATGTTTTGCTTTAAGTCAGATTCTTATGTGGTATCTGCTTTTCCCTGACTCTGAGTTTCATACTTTGGGAAGTAGCATTAACTCATATAAACTGCTATCATGCTGCATTATGCATTTCTAAAGGCACTCAGCTTTTATTTTAAAAAGAAAATAGAAAAAGGAAGCATCTCAATCTTAGTAAGAATCCGACTCATTGACTTGATTGCTACATTAAAATTTCCCCTTACGAAGTATGCCTTAGATCACCAGATTATAGACTTTGTTGTTGTTTTGTTTGTTTGTTGGGGTTTTTTGGAGTATATAGAGACAGAAGATGTTATTTAGAGTGATTTTATGTCATGAATTGCATACTGAAATAAATGAGTACATAAATTGCTATTTGTGATGTTCAACTGTTAGCCTCTTTCAAAATGGATATGAGCACGTTTTAAAGTGAGTAAGGTACAATTAAATTACAATCTCTTAAACTCACTTATTTAAAAATTTTCCCAGTCGTCTACATTAAGTAACACCTTATTGCATCTCACATCTATATCAACTCCCCAATCTATCTTTCAAGCATTAATGAGATCTTAATGAGTGCATATGATATTCAAGGACATTGTATACAGCAGTACACAATTCCCAGATATAAAACAAGAAGAATTAATGTATAGTAACCTAACGACTTCTAGTGCTAAGGAGTTGGATAGAGTTAGGGTTACTATGTCACTTATTCCAACCAGGAGACTTTTGAGAAGGAAAGAGGTTATTACATTGATACAAGAGACATTAAGAGTAGATGTTATTCTAAAGTTTACTCATTACATTTATTATCAAGGTGAAACATTTGAACAAATTCAGCATTATTTCCTTAGTTGGTATTCGTAGGCCAGTAGGAGTCTAAATATATAAAGGTTGGGAATGCCTTATGTACCAAATACATCCCCTGGTTCCTCATAATTAAATAGCTTGTGAAAATAATTATTAGTTTTTCTTTATTGATGTAACTGCAAATATAAACAGTAAGTTTTGGTGACTAAGTTTATCCCAACTCTTCTCATTGTGCCTGTGGTGCATGAAATCATAAGTACTCTTGAGTAAACTTCCAAATACTTATGTCCATGCTACAAATTATATTTTATTGAAGATTTAGAAATAAAAATGCTTCTTATATTGATCATGTTGCAATACAGAGTCATAACAAAGAATTTATTTATTAATACTGCATTTAGTACTTCTAGAAATTCTCTTTAATCATTGGGAGAGGACATTCTGCAATAAGCCTCTTACTTTTCTGAAGCCTGAATATCATTACCTGGTAATATTATGCTGAGATGAAATAACACCTTTTGGTTAACAGTAGAAAAGCCTGTGAGTCTAAAGCTCCTTTGGCTGAGTGCAGGGAGAGCTTTTTATATAATGTAGGAGAAAGTATTCTTTTTCTACCCATTATTTTCCCTTTCACATACACACTACCCAAAACTATGGAAAAATCCATCTTCCTTACACTCAGTGCATCTGTAGTAGACATTATTAGTGCTCAACGACATCCTCTCCTTCCCAAGCATACAAGGGAGTATAGTTCTCAGACACTTGCATTCAGGCGGTGCTATGTGGCTCATTCTGGCCAATGAAATATTAGCAGAAATGATGTGTGTCACATCTAGGTTGACACAATAGGTTAAAAAACCTATGTGAAAAATTTCAATCTTTCTCTACTCTGCTGCAGCCGTTGCTGGTGAGGCGTCCCTCTGGCTGGGGCCCTGAGTGACTTCATGGAGAAGAACTCTCCTACTGACCTGTCTTGGACATGGAGTATGACCAAGAAATAAACTTTTGTGACTTTTTATCTACAGCGTACCAAAACAAAATAACCAAAGTCAAACTTTCATCCTACCTAATGAACGTACTTCTCCTCCTGACTCTATTATATCTAATAGCAGCGTAACCATTCTTCCACAGTAATTCAGCCTTGATATCTTGAAATTATCACCGATCGCTCAAATTCCTTGCTCCCCACATTCCAATTAGTTACCAGGAATGAAATTCTCCATTTCACAAATTTCCTACTTCACAATCAAGAAGATTAAGCCTATCTACACATTCTGGAGAATGGTAGGCTACTTGGGCATTTTCCATCTTCTGTCCTTGATATTGTGCTGGCATAGAGCTTAACTGCTCTTATCTTCTGAAAATAACTTGATATTTATTTACCACCAGCATCTTTTGGTTGACAATGGATTCAGCCAGCCATCCCCAACCTTTTTGGCACCAGGGACCGGTTTCGTGGAAGACAATTTTTCCAGGGAGTTGGTGGGTGGAATGGTTCAGGCGGTAATGTGAGTGATGCGGAGCAGTGGGGAGCGGCAGATAAAGCTTTGCTCACTGGCCTGCTGCTCACTTTCTGCTGTGTGGCCCGGGTTGGGGGGTTTGGGGACCCCTGGATTACACAATTGTGCTTTCTAAACATATCATACAGCTTATGGAAGAAGCAAGTACTATCATTTTATCCCAGGGGTGTTTTACCATGTAACTAAAAATAATTGATAAATTGCTATGGAATGTATCTTCATCATACCAGAACATATTAATTATGGTTTTCTTGATTTGAATTACTAAACCCTTTGGGAAATGAATTCCACCTCCAAATAAACTAAATATAGTATTATACAATTAAATATTAAATTCCATAAAATAATAATTAAAATAAAAATTCTAAATTTTCATAACAAGTAAGATTGAGTAAATTCCATTAAAATGGTTTTTCTGGTGGAGTGGGACAGGAGCAAATGTTTCTCAATTTATCGAAAGAAAAGTGCTCTTTCATTTGAAAAATTATATATGCTAGCATATGCTCCTTCCCCCTTATTATTTATTGATTTATAACATACATTTCATTCATGAACAAATTTCATAAACAAAATTCAAATCTCTGCCTATTGCTAAAACTTTGGAAATTTTAAAATTTTGATCATTTTTGTGTAAACATAGTAATATGCATTGGCCATTCATCTCCATGCTGCTCTTTAACCTACATTATTTGGACACCATTTCCACCGACTAAAAAGTCTCTGCTTTGAGACATTTATTAATAGTGCACATTGAGATATCGAAGAACACAGTGAGTCAGAGTTCTGTGGAATTTCCAACAGAAGAAATAAAGACACAGAACACATTAGAAATTTATCTATGACGCTCAGACATGACAATCAAACTTGAGAGTTCTGGGCAGTCAGGAGAGAGATGGATTAAGTATTCGTGCTGAGTAGGTTTATCATTTTAGGAGCCAAACAGGAGCTTAGAGTTTACATATTAACAGCCAGTTGTTTTTCTGTGAGGCTACATGTGACTAAGTTAAAATAGCTATATCATTTGGCTTGCAATTAGTATCCTTAATGTTATAAAAATTGTCACACTTTATATTGTCTGGAATTAGGACAACTCTCAGTAATTTCTTAGAAAATTAAATTATGCTGTGACAGCTAGTCATATAGCATATAGCAGCTAATGTTTTTCTTGTTATACCTAGGGAGGAATCCTTTATAATACAGTGATTTTTTTTTTTTTTTTTTTTGGCTGCTAAAGAAATCACTGAGTAACAAAATCTAGTGGAAAATTTCATTGTGCTCCCAAGGCCCATTCTACTTCTGCGCATCTACTAATGACATGAAATACACCTGTGCTGGGTTGAAGTAAAAAATGGTAGCTTCTTTAAAAATTGCAATCAAATTCTTCATTGTATAGGTGGTGTCAATAACATCTCTGATAATTTCAATCCTCCTACTTATTCATGATGACAGTGTAGAAATGCTTATGAAGTGAAAAAAAATGAACAACAGTATGGACCAGAGATTTGAGTTTTGATGTATTGTTATTGATCCAAAGTCTTTTTTATGTCTTAGAAAAGATAAGATATATACATTTCTCCTGGGACATGGGTAGAAAATCCTTCTCTTTCTCAGAGGAGGGAACCACCATTTTGCTGCTGTTCACCATGCAGCCAAAGATGGGAGATTTGCATTTGTTCCACAGCAAAGCCCCTCGGGGGAAGTATGGGACAGCTAATGAAGGTGTATCCTCATTAGTGCCATGTGGTAGGAGGACTGTGTAGCCCGGAGTCACACAGACTTGGGTGACTACTCTGAACCTCTGTCTCCTCATGTGTGACATGACAAGAATAATAAATAACTCAGAGATAGGCAGTGAGGATGAAATGAGATCATGTCAGGGATGAAAACAGCTAAGACTTTGGCTGCAAATCTGCCCTGCAATAAACGCTGTTTCCTTCCGTTTTCCTTGTAGAGGAAGCTTCCACTTTCTCCCTCTGATGTGGCATTGGATCACACTTTGTACCTGCCCACTGTAGAGGTCAGAAAGGTGCTTGAGGGAGCAGTTAATATGCTTTTTTAATAACAGAGACTCTACCCTACCTCTGAATGTCCCTATCTGTTTATCTATCTCAGCTTGTACTTGGTATGATTTAATTGGTACCCATTAATTGCTAAGCCCCACTGCCTCCCCATTTAGAGCTTCACTTATAGCAGGCTCACTATGTGTCAGACACTATTTTAAACTCATTCACATGTATTTACTCCTCATAAAACCCTGTGAAATGAATACTGTTATTTCCAATTATAAAGTAAGCCTTGGGCATGTAATTAACTATAGGTAATAATAATGTACTGTATATTTGAAAGTTGATAAGAGAGTAGACTTTAAAAGTTCTCACCACAGGTAAATAATTTGTAACCATGTATGGTGATGGATGTCAACTAGACTTATGGTGGTCATCTTTCTTAATATTTACATGTATCGAATCATTATGTTGTGAAACTTGAAACCAGTTTAATGTTATATGCCAAGTATAGCTCAATAAAAATACTATTATTATTCTCTATCTTACAGATGAAGAAACTGAGGCTGTTTGACCTTGGGCAAATCACTTCACCTTCTTCTGCCTCGGTTTGTACCAAATACAAACCAAGTCTCATGGTGAAGCCAAGATATTAACCCAATTATTCACCATTCCATATGTTCGCTTAGCACCTGATATATGGCAGACACTCTGTAAAGTGCTGGCGATGCCTCAGTAAATCAGACAGACAAAATCCCCCATCCTCATGGAGTTTACATGCTAATTTGGGGGGGGGTGGTACCAGAACTTTTAGCCACTATGTTATACCACTTCCCCCAATCCGAGGCATCTGTAAAACCTCTTATCTTCCTTTCACAACACTGTGAGGAAAACAAGAAATCAGGACAGAATTAGTGTGGGGGAAAAGTCATTATTTTCTAAGTACCATCTACATGCGCTTTATATATATTGTATTGTTCATCGTCACAAAACTCCATCAGGCAGGTATCATTATACAATTTGCTGATAGAAACTAAGGAATAAAAAATGGGCTGATACAAAAACTTCATTCTGTAAGAATAGATAAGAATGACAGGGACTTCCCTGGTGGTCCAGTGGCTAAGACTCCATGCTCCCAATGCAGGGGGCCTGGGTTCGATCCCTGGTCAGGGAACTAGAGCCCACGTGCCAAAACGAAGATCCCGCATGCTGCAATGAAGATCCTGCGTGCCGCAGTTAGGACCCAGGACAGCCAAATAAATAAATATTATAAATAGATATTTTTAAAAAAAGAATGACAGGGATTTCTTTGCCGTCTCCTAACAAGCCATATCTGTCAAAATAAAGGATAGTATCTGTAAAAGAAAATGAGCTGACTTGTCTAAGATCACACAGTTAATAAGGGTCATTCCAAGACTGGAACCGAGGTTTATCAGACTCCAAAGCCCAGGCAATTTCTCTACTTCATGTCCAAACAAAAAAACATTTTTCCCTACTTCCACTGTGGCTTATTTTGTATAGTACTCTGCCAAAGCAGTTTGTCTGAGAACTGGACAAACAGGTCAGGCAAAAGAATAATGGTGCAAGAAATATGTGTTCAGAATATAAAGAACTTTTTGCTTTTGCTTTTGAGGATAACAGTCTTTACCCAGTATCAGATAGCTTTGTCTTACTTTATTGTGTATTTTGTTTCAAGTGAAAGAAAGTTTGAAAAGTCTAATACCCTTATTAAAAATTTCCAATACTGAAAGATCACTTGTAGCTTACCTTTATCCCCTCTCCCAAACCCAGCTGAGGTTTTCATATTGACTTTTCCTTTTCTTTTTTAATTGAACTATAGTTGATCTGTAATGTCGTGTTAGTTTCAGGTGTACAGCACAGTGATTCTTTTTTTTTTTGGCTGCGTTGAGCCTTCGTTGCTGCGTGCAGGCTTTCTCTAGTTGCGACGAGCGGGGGCTGCTCTTCGTTGTGGTGCACGGGCTTCTCATTTCTGCAGCTTCTCTTGTTGCGGAGCACGGGCTCTAGGCACACGGGTTTCAGTAGTTGTGGCACCCGGGCTCTAGAGCACAGGCTCAGTAGTTGTGGTGCTCGGGCATTCAATTTTGTATATATATATATATATATATATATATATATATATATATATATTCTTTTTCAGATTTTTTTCTCTCACAGGTTATTATAAAATATTGAGTAGAGTTCCCTGTGCTATACAGTAGGTCCTTGTTGGTTATCTATTTTGTATATGGTAGTGTGTATCTGTTAATTCCAACCTCTTAACATATTGACTTTTCTATTGAGACCCATTTCTTTGCTCTATATACAACTTGGAAAATTTTCTTTTATGGTTAAATGAAAATTCTGCCAAGTGAATAAGCCCAAATCCTGTAACCAGTCCATGAAGGTCCTTCCCACGGAACTTCAGATTACATTTCACACCTCACACTTGCCCACCTCCACACCCTTGCTCACAGAATTTGCTCACCTTTCGATATTCTCCCCTCACCCTCTGGGAGTCTACATCCAGGTTCTGTTCAAATGCCACAGTCTCCAAGGAGCTTCTCCTCTGAATTTACATAGACTTTTATCTGTATTACTCTGCTGATATCAGTTTATTGAAACATTCACTCAGTCACTCAACAAATATCCATTGAGCTCACATTGGTATTCAATACTATTTAGTGGCTGGGGGTTAGAGCATACCTTGAAGAAGTTTACAGATTTACCTTGTATTTTGGTTATGTATGCACAGGTATTATTTCCTCATCTAGCCTGAAATCTAGGACAAGGGTATGTGAGTTACTCCTGTAATCCGCACAATATTTAAATCCAGTCCTTGCACATAACACATACTCAATAAATACTGATTGAATGAGTGTGTTCCTTGAATAATGAACAAGCAAATGAATGAGTAAACTTTAATATAAAGTTCTGATATCACACAGTGATGAAGTTGATAGAGTGTGACTTCTTACACTCCCTTTGTAAAACAAAAATGATAATTGTAGGGTTTTATTAAAGACTAGGAATGAAATAACGCAAAGTATGTGGCACAGTTTTGGGGTTCAGTCAGTGGTAACTATTATAGCCATGATAACTGCACACAAACAAAAGAATGATATGGTTTCACAGTGGGTACTTTTGTTATTAATAGCAAACCAGAAGGATTTAAAAAGCGGGGGGGGGGAGATAAAGGTGGGTAATAAAAGTGGGCGCAAAATGATGTAGGGAAAGGTTCAAAGAAACAAAAACAGAAATAGGATAATGAGAATAATCTACCCAAATCCTAAATCGGATTTGTATCACCGGTTACCTTTCCTGCTCCAATGACCAATGATGCAAGACACTTGTTCTGTACAATTGCATCTAGAATTACGAAAATTTGACAGAACCATACAAGATGCAGGTTCTAGAAATCCATCCTCTTTCTTCCCTGTGGGAACATTCCTTGTTATTTAGAACAACAGTTATGATCAGTAAGAAGTGGCACACAAATCCTAAAAAGGAAATAGCAGACAATATAGAAACAGCACATCTGGTAGAGTTTACCTGTGCTGCAGGTAGATTATGAGTGAGAGAAAATTCTAAAATTTCTAAAAGGATAGAATTTAAGTAGCTGGAAATGTTACCACCTATATAACAAACTCTATATTAATAAATTCAATATTTTTTAAATTGAAATCATGGACAGGCATTATAAAAAGGAAAATTAAGTTTATCAAAAAATTGTAGGGCTTCCCTGGTGGCGCAGTGGTTAAGAATCCGCCTGCCAATGCAGGGGACACGGTTTGAGCCCTGGCCCGGGAAGATCCCACATGCCGCGGAGCAACTAAGCCTGCAAATCACAACTACTGAGCCTGCACGTCACAACTATTGAAGCCCGTGTGCCTAGAGCCCATGCTCTGCAACAAGAGAAGCCACCGCAATGAGAAGCCTGCGCACCACGACAAAGAATAGCCCCTGCTCGCCGCAACTAGAGAAAGCCCGCATGCAGCAACGAAGACACAACGCAGCCAAAAATAAAAATAAATTAAATTAATTAACTTAAAAAAAATGTAGACTTAAATTTTTAAAAATCTCTTCTTAAGCACCAAGGATTTATGGTAGAGTACAGGGAAATATATTCAATATGTTGTAATCACCTATAATGGAAGATAATCTGAAAAAAATATATATATGTAACTATATAATAAATATATATATAAAACTGAATCACTTTGCCATACACCTGAAACTAACACAATATTGTAAATCAACCATACTTGCATTAACAAAGAAAAAACTATCACGACTGTTTTAACTTAATTAAAATTTGGAGATTTTTAGATGAAGAAGACTCTTCTTCATCTTCATAGGCATAATGCCCTGATTATCCTATAAACATGTGAACATGGGGTCTATGTAACTGAAATGATGAAATAATTAGTGTGAGCTTACATGAAGGCTAGGAGGCTGTGGTCCCAGCTACAACTGTAACAAAAGTGTATTCTGGTTTCACTTCCTTTATTCACTTCCTTTATTGAATACATACTTCCACTTTCAAACTATGAATTATTTGAACAAGGAACCAGTCTGGAGCAGAACTCCTATCCCAAATTAACCTCCCAAACTTTCTACAATTTGAAATTTATTCTTTTGCATTTTGAAAACTTTTTACTTCAAGAGTCCCTCATTAAAAGACAAATAAATCTCTCTTGACAGGGAAATCCTTATCACTATCACTATTACCCTAGAAGAAGTTACTTAACAGCTAGCTGAGAACAAAGGCCTAGGAGAACGGGATAGGAAGCTGCAGACATGAAAAATGATGAGGGAAGAGGCAAGGTCAACTGTAAGGAAAAGAAAAAGGAGAAGGAAGAAGGGCGGGAAAAGGCATAAAGGAGTCTTGATTAGCTTACAATTTCTGTGTTTGGGCTTTGGGACCTACATACATTTGCAACCATTTGCCTGCAAACAGCTAGGCCTGAGTAGGATTTAAAGAACCAATTCTACTTTGGTTATAAAAATCTTAAATGTTAACCTGGGTCCACAAGGTAGAGAATGCTAGCAGGACAAAACAGAGAAAACCATTTGTTTCTCTGAAACGTCCTCAGGCTTCCTCAGACACTATTGGATCCTCAGGAACTCTCTTGTTCCAGAACCCCTGCTGCAGAAAAGGACACGGAAAATAAAAGAGGCTCTGAAACAGAACCAAATAATTTCTCCTTTGAGTTCCTAGAAATTCAAACTCAGTTTCTGGAGCTTTATTTGAATTTGAGTTTAGGATTAGTATCTGTCTGTACCAGGAGAGATTGTTTAAATGTGTTCAAATGTCATAATAGTAAAGTAAAATTAAGCTTTTAAAAAATCCCCTGTTGTGATGTTGAAGAGCAAAAAGTCAACAGGACACTGAAAACTACTATGGTAAGGCCACTGGTATAGTAGGAAGGGCAGGGTTTTGGGAATCAGGCTGACCGACCTTTGCTAGGATCACAGCTCTTTTTCGAAACACTGTATATATCTCTTAACTTCTTTTAGCCTCAATTCCCTCATTCTTGGCAGAGATATGAGGATAGATATAGTTCATGAAAAGCACTTAGAATATAATTATACCTGTCTCTACCACATTTAGCAAATATTAGCTGTGATTATTATTAATTAAATTCTAGGATATGGCATGACCAAAGCATGAGGCATTAAAAAAAATTATACTACTTCACTGCTTCACATTTGACCTCACCTTGATTCTAAGACTTCTGAGTAAAAGACAAGAAAAAAGTAAACCCAGGTCAAGACGTTTAGGAAAGTCTAATAGCTACAACTGTTAAAATCTGCAAGTGTAGGATTGGTCTTCTAGAGTGTATTCACACGTAGAAGAGGCCCTTTTGTACTTTATCATTGTAAACACCATAATACAACAATCTAACATACGCTTATATGTGGTTATCTTAAGACATGAGGTGCTGAGGCTCTTTAAAATCTTTTAAATCTCATATATCTCTAGTATATGTTGTCCTTTTGGTATTTTTGAATTTAGGAGCTAAATCACCTGAAATGGATAATGCACTGCTTTACCACGAGAAATGAGTTTGGTCTCTGTGACCAGTAATCTGAGGTAAATTGTTTTCCCATCTATAATACAGGAAGGCATTCGGAGATAATGTTTACCTGTATAAAAAATAGTTATAATCAATAGTTATATTTTACTATACATTTTCATCTGGAAATTTGCCCCAGAAAAGCTTAGGTATTGTTGCCACCTACACACATTTCCTTCTAGCCTTTTCTAGGAATATATATTTAAAACTTAATTTAACCTTAGAAAATCCACAAATGTGACCATAATTTCCAGATACAGTGAGACATTACCAGGCTAAGATCCAATCTAGCAAATGATCAGAGTCCCAACTGGAAAACAGACACTTCAAATAGAGTTTACCCTCTGCCCTCTTCCTTACATATATAAACAACTTATTCTGCCATGTAAATATGACAAAAGATAGAATAGCAGATTCAAAGATATAGTCAAGTGTATATTTCTGACATTTCTGAATTTACTTATTCTGAATAAACATCGGAATTCATATAGGTAGTCCTACCAACTGGCCTCATCTAGCATGGGTTTTTTGTTTGTTTGTTTGTTTGTTTGCGGTACGCGGGCCTCTCACTGTTGTGGCCTCTCCCGTTGCGGGGCACAGGCTCCGGACGCGCAGGCTCAGCGGCCATGGCTCACGGCCCCGGACGCTCCGCAGCATGTGGGATCTTCCCGGACCGGGGCCCGGACCCAAGTCCGCTGCATCGGCAGGCGGACTCTCAACCACTGCACCACCAGGGAAGCCCTAGCATGGGTTTTAACAACAAGATTTACAGCATAAAGAACAGGAACTTATGAACCAGAAATGCCGTAAGTGTCACTAGTCAATGAAGAAACACAAAATCTCACCTACACAGAGATAAAAGGAAGAAAGTGGACTTTTTTCAAAACAAAGTGCCTCCTATGGGTTTTCATAGTCCTGTTTCATATGTTGTTTCTCCACTTTAGAATGCAAATAAAAATACACTGTCTCACTCAATCACTATATTATATTATCATAAAATAGATGAAACTACAGATTATTACTATCAAAAAATTTCTAATTCGTAAGACAAAAATGTTGGTGAACCAAGCCAATGTAGAATCCAGTCTCCATTCTCCCATACTATTCCTGCACTGTCATTGACACTGTATATTTGGATGACAATTTGAAACACCCAAGCTGCTACTGCCACATCTGAATTAATTCTAACATTGAAATCCAAGCGACCTAAATATCTCTGAAGCTTCAGAAACCGCCAAGGGACCATCTAGGTAAATCTCCTTAGGCTTCCTAGAACCAACTAAAGAGGAGATAATGTAAATCTCTCGCTGGGCCCTAAAAAGATTAGACTTCCACCTGGCATATAATAAACAATGAGATAATTGACGTAAAGTGTCAGTCTGAGAGCCTGACATAGTGTAAGTTTCAGTAATTGGGAGCTCCTGCTGCCTCTGTTGCTTACAAAGTAACTGAACAACTCAAGTCCTCAAGCTTGAGTTTCATTTTGTCCTCATCCTGCCTCTAAGTATCTGTAGTAAGTAGTTCCTAAGACAATTTCTACTCTCTTCATTTCAAATACGGGACATGTAATCCTATTTATTTCCTGATTAATAAGGGAAAAAATGGCTATTTGGAAGATTTAAAATGCTATACACATGTCTGAAATTATGATCATCCCTATTTTCGATAATAAATTCTACTAAAAAAATCTCCTGTTATAGAGTGACCCAAATTTGACTCCTGTGCTTTGACCGTCCTTACCAATTTTCATCCTATGGAATTGATGACGTGCCTCTAAAGCTAAATATGTTAGGTTGAAAGGCAAATACGAAGTATCTGTAGAAAATATTTAAGTGGAAAAGCTAGCAACAGTATCCTGGAGTCTTTCCAAAGAGAAGGCCATCGTTTTCTCAAAAGGAGGTGTTATTGAAAAAAGACTTTAAAACTGAAGTAAGCCACTGTTGTGCTCCCAAACAATATTTATATTAGAAACAGATTGCAACTGCAAGAGCCTTGAACACATGAGATTTACATGGTGATAGCAGAAAATAACCTTAGTCTTCTCCCCTCCACTGCCTATCAAATTTCATTTCACTGGGCCAGTTCTCTTCCTGACACTAAGTGGAATCTGAGACAGGTCATGCTACTTTCTGTTAACTTTCAAAAGAAAAAAAATTAAAGCCCTCTTGTCATGTTCATTCCCATAAAAAGTCTCAGTTCCGGATTACTATCTTGTTCACTTGGAACTTCACTTAAATTCAGGCTTCTTTCCTTCCACTATAACCTGTTCAAATGCTGCGGTTGGGAGAAAGGTCCAGGTTGTTTCTGTTTTCTATCCGCTTCTGCCGTCTTCTCCCCACGCCCACACACCCATCTCTTCCCCCACAGTAGAACAAGGCTGCTTCTGTCTCCTGCAGAGTTGAAACTTGTATGGGAGGAGTTAATGAGACCAGAAATGTCATCCTTGCCTCCTTTGGCCAGGACGGATATTTAAAACTGACTCTCTCTTGGACACTATCGCAGGTCTTGGGGGATCCCACCCTCCATTCACCATCTCTCATCTGCAGTGTCCTTGGCAGCGTAAATGCATGTGCCCTGACTAGTCAGGCACAACTTCTCCTTCAAATTTTGATGTGCAGCCTACAAGTTTAGCCTCTTTCTACTGAGGTCTCATCAACGCCCCATATAATCCAATCAGTCCAGATCTAAGCCAGCCGCAGACTAGCTCTGGTTGACCCACCATTGACTGGGTCCTTTTTCAACGTAGCCCTCTCTTCTTTCCACCTCCTGGCCGGCGGATCCGCTCACAGCCTTTTGCCTTTTAAACTTCTTAAGCAGGAGTCCGACACCAGTCCCCTGTGTCCTCCAAACTGCAGAGGACAAATATAAAGCACTCGGAGCAAACTTCTTAAAGCCATGCTCTCTAGGCTTGAGGTTGAGAGAAAGACGGCCCCCGCCCTGCCCTGAAATTGAAAAGGATGGTAGGCACCTGCTTCAGGAGATGCTAAAACCTTCTGTAACACTAGTCTGATTAAAGCAGTGCATCATGGGCCAAAAAAACAGGCAAACAGGTCACGGGTACAAAACTGAGTCCATTACTAGAGCCAGTAAAAATGAAAATGTAGTATTTGATATGTACTCTAAGAATAGTTTTTCAAGAAAAATAGAGTTTATTTAACAAATGATATTGATATCATAATTTACTCTCTATTGGAAAAGAAAATAGAGTGCCAGCCCTGTCTAAATATCATGTTTAAAATTTAAAAAGCAATAGATCAAAGATTTTAATGTAAAAAAATTGTTTTTAAAAAGGAGAAAAATGTTAGGATTGAGAAAAACTTCTTCAAAAATACAAAAAAAAAAAACCTAAGAAACTATAATGGAAAAAAACTGCAAAGTTGACTTCATCAAAATACAAATTACACAAAGGTACAAAGGCAAAAAAATACCATAAATAAGGTTTAAAAGAGGGAGAGAGAGAGAGAAAGATGGAGGAAATGTTTGAAATATATATAAGAAGCAGGGGGTTATATCTTTGATGTAAAAAAAGAACTTCTACAGATTGATAAGAAAAGACAAACATGGGTATGAGCTGAGGTTCATAAAAGAAGAAATGCAAATAGACAAAAAAATTTATAGAAAGCTTCTGTAAAAAATGCTAAGTCTCACTAGTAGACAAGGAAATGCAATTCAAAACAACACAATACCTTCATTTTTTTTCATATAATAAATTTGCAAATTTTTAAAGATTTTAACATTCAATGGAATGGGGTAGAGAAATGGTAGGGTTGTGAATTGCAGTACATATTGTTTCTGTGATTTCACTTTGGGAAATCTATCCTATAGAAATAGACATATTTCTAAGAAAAAATAGGCCAAGAATGATTGAGGTACATGTGCTGACCCAGAGGAATATCTAGAGTACACAGTTTAAATGAATACAGCAACAGGTCAAGTTATGTGTATAATGATGATCCTATTCATGTGAATAAGAGTAGCGGGGAGCGTATGTATATAAATACATACAATTATATACATTCTGTATAATTTTTACATGAACATAGAAAGAACCGTAAAAGGATGTGCACCAGATTGATTTTGTCCTTTTACACTTTTGTGTTATTTGGCTTAAAAAAATAAATTTCTCATTTTTGAATTTTGAAAGAAAATGCCAATGAAGTGTGTGTGTGTGTGTGTGTGTGTGTGTGTGTGGTATAGACCTCTAATGCTCTAGGACTTCAGGGGAGGGAGAGAGGTATATGGAGAACATGCGGCTTGATCAAAACTTGAAGGATGGACTTGGAGGAACTGGATAAACAAAGGCGGAATTTTCAGACCTTGGAAAAAGCAGGAAGGAAACATTGTCTGGATCATTTAGACTCACTTCAAATATTCCAAACCACTGGTAACTACATATTGGAAAAAAATCAAAGTATATCTCCACATGCTTACCTGTGAACAAGCAATAGTGTTACTATTACACGGTCCTGCATTAAATAGAATTGTCACTATCAGGAAATTATAAACAAGGTAATTAGAAAACCCAAGGAGTCTTATATTTCCCAATACTAAGCCTACCTTATATTTTTTCCAAGCAGAAGTGACTGAATTGCAACCCACAACAACCCAAATAAATGAACTCCTTTTACCTTAGCATTCACCATCATCTTCATTCATTGCTGCCTCTATAGTGTAAGATCATCAGATTTTTTAAAATTACGTATTGAGTAACAATATAAATAAAGCTCTGCACACATTTGAGCTGGAGCTTCTTGCTCTCCAGAGAATCAGAGTTGGAAATAAAAGGATCTCTGTTTTACATAAGTTTTAATCCTTCGGTAAAGTTTCTTTGGTTCTAAGGGTTGCATAAAACAGGTTAGAGAAAAGATTAGTCAGTTGGAACCAGAGGCTCCTCCTTACTCTCTTGTTTTCTTTTTTCTTAACAGTTAACCCTTATGTGGCCAGGGCTCTGACTAAAATATCATGTTCAGAGACTACAGGAGAACTCAGTTAATGAGTTCATGTTACTTAGCTAGCTGACCCTCAGTTTTCTCAGTTTTTGCTTTTGTGCTTTAGCAAGTCTTTTGTAAATCAAAGAATGACTTACTGGTTTACTCATTCAGTAAAGTAAGGTGTTAATACATTGAGCATGAGTTCAGTTTCCTGTGTGACTGGAAGACATAAGAAAAGATGATATCAAAACAGGAATAAACTTGGAAGCACAGAATTGCTGTAGACAGGAACATTCATTTCTACAGGGTGCTACCAACATTTTTCAACAGCAGACTGATGTGAGAAAACCAACATTTACCAATGATTCTATCAGTAGCTTGCTAGCTGAATTGGATGAGTGAAATATTAGGGACTGTGTCAGGTGCTGAGGTGGTCATATTCAGGTGGAATTTGAGATGAAGGGCAGAACATAGTTTGGGTCGATATGTTAAAACAGGGAGACATAATACAAATGCTTTGGGATGCTTAAAAGCACCAGCTGGACCCAGCTCCAGCACTGATGAGTTGTGATCTTGGACAAGTTCATTAGCCTCAGTCTTTTCATCTGTGCTATGGGATAATTATAGCACTGACCACAAAGAATTGCTGAGATTATAGTTCTTTCTTCCAACAAATATTTGTTGAGTGCCTATTCTAGGCTGAATACTATTCTAGGTACTAAGGATATAAAAATAAGCAAAGTAGTTTAAATTTCTACTTTGTTAGCTCTGATTAAAGGAAAGAAGAAAATAACCAAGTCAACATAATAAGATTAAGAGGAACTCTTCCCTTTACTGGGCCTATTTCATAAGTATATTTTTAAAAGTGTAAATTGTATATAGTGTGTGTGTATGTGAATACTTAGCAACCAATTCAGTTAGAAAATGTTTTCCTACCCAAATAATATTTAGTAATTCTCAGATATTACTTGTACTGCTCTTCCGCCTCGAAAGGTGAGATTTCTGTCCTTGTTTTCAAGTGTGTAAGTATCCTGAGGAAAGGATGGACACAAAAATATTTGCCCATCCTGCAGCTCTATGGACAAAATCTGGGAACTGCTTCAAAAGTGGGAGGCAGTGGGGCAGGAAGTGCTCTGATCCCTCCGGCCACCTCATCCACAGTGGAAATGGAAATTCCAACCTTTCATTTCTCTTAAGAAGCCCCAAGAGGCAGGGCTGTTTTCTACTGTCTGATAATAATGATAGCTAACATTTACTTACTGTCCGTTATGTGCTACAGGCCATTCTCCGAAGTGTATTAACTCATTTAATCCTCTCAACAAATTCGTCAGGTCGCTGGGGCACAGGCAGGCTTTAATGTCCTCCAGATCAGACGGCTGGGAGACAGAAGAGCAGGGATTTAAACCCAGCAGCCAGGCTTCAGAACCCAGCACTCCACTGCCTCTCAAGAGGTGACATTAAGTTAGTAAACAGGTGGGAAAGAGCATTAAATAACATGGGTTTGTGCCCCGGTCCGGGAAGATCCCACCTGCCGCGGAGCGGCTGGGCCCGTGAGCCATGGCCGCTGAGCCTGCGCGTCCGGACCCTGTGCTCCGCAACAGGAGAGGCCACAACAGTGAGAGGCCCCCGTACCGCAAAAAGAAAAAAAAAAAAAAAAAAAAAGAAATCACATTCAGTATTGGGAGCCGAGCCTGGGTGATGGCAACAGCGCCAAGGACTCTGTTTCACCACTGCTGAGGAGGGGTAATGACCTTGGGTAGATACTCAAAAAAGAGATGTTGTTTCTTAATTTAAAAAAAGGTGGCTGATAGAGACAAGCAAAAGAAAACTACGTTTATGGCCAAGGGGGCAATTATTAGTGTTTTGAAAACCCTTTCTCTATTGTTATTTAAGTCCATTTGTTGTACAATCACAGTTATTTTTGAGGATGTTGGGCAAGACCATCTAAGTTAGGGGAAAGTTACTTTGCTTAAAAACTTACCAGAATAGTTAAGGTCCTGGAGAAAATAATCCTGATAAATAAATAAATAAAGCCCTAGCTACTGGGGGTCCTTGACAGGGAGTTGTCACAGAATTTTCTAAACATTTCCCTACAACACCTCCATCAGGGAATCCTTCAGGTTGTCTCCCAAACATTCTGAATGTTTGGAATGTGTAGACCCCTCCATGGCTGCTATCAGCGCCCTTATCCAAGACATTGAAGGTCTCGGGCAGGTCTCAGGCCTGGACTGTCACAATAGCCGTCTGGCTCCGCTCTTGCTTCCTGTGCCTAGCCCTTTCTCTAGGCTGTGGACAAATCGATCTTTTAGAGACACAGATCTGATCGAGTCATTTCTCTGCTCACATCCTCCGATGGCTTCCCATTTCCGACAGGAGACAGTCCTATCTCCTGTCTGCGCAGATAGCACTGGGTGAGGCCTGTCTCTGCTCAGTGCTCCGGCCCCCTCCCACCCACGTCTCTCTTCCGTGGTCAGAGCTCACCCTGCTCCCACTACCTCGGTCTCCTTGCCAGTCTTCCAATGCACCCTGCTAGCTGTCTTCCACCCTAGAGCTTTTGTACTTGCTCTTCTGGAGTGCCTGGGGGGCTCTGTCTTACATCTTTACACAGTTGCTCATCTTAATCTCTGAATTTACGCTCAAGCATTATTTCTTCAAGGGCTTTCCCAGACAATCCCTCCAAGCAGAGGCCTCTGGACACTCTCAAAACCCCATCCCTCTGTTTGCTTCTCTTCATGGCTTTTATACCCTCCAGAAATTACCTTGGGAAACTGTTCCATAAAACCTTTAGATGATCCTGCCAGAAGATGGAGGAGTAGAGATGGCAGGTGGGCCGGGGGTGAGGGTAAGGGTGTGGTTCAGGCAGGGGAAAGGGGTGTCTTGGGACATTAGCAATGGGATTATGTTTTCTTTTGAGAAAAGTGAAGATACATAAACTTGTATTATTTTTTTCAGAAGTGTAGTTCTCCAAGGCTTTGAACACTCTAGGAGATAGTTTATACATATTGCAACAAAAGAAGGAAAAAGAACACGCAATTCTCTGCAACATTATTTATTTATTTATTTATTTATTTATTTATTTATTTTCAGTACACGGGCCTCTCACTGTTGTGGGAGGGGATGCGCGGTCTCCCTGGCCTCCTCAGCACTTTGCTGGGGAATCCACTAGAGAGAACACTAGAACAATTCACTAAATTGTTCACAAAGCAAGTCACCGGTCCTTTCTCTGTGGGTGAAAGTCCAGTGTGGTCGCTATCATGTTGAAGACATTGGTCCCGTAAGTGGCCAAATAAAATCTCTAGGTGGGCAGATGAATTAGGAAAGCAGGCAATGAAGATGTTTTGGCTACCCTTTTATTGTGGGATTTGTTTTCTTTTTTGCAGATAAGACAGAGCTGCGTCACTGCAAAAAGTGAGCTTGCTATGCACTCTAAAAAGTAGGATGAAAAAATAATACGTCCAAAGAGCCTCAAAGATCCACAGAGCTGTCCTAAAACAGTGTCTGAATGGCTGGTAGAAGACAGCTTACTTTTGTTTTCAAACAGCTTCAAATGTATAAACACACTGGCAAAGAATATGTATACAGAATTTGTAGATCACCCCCAGAAAGGCACCTTGGGTTCTGATAGCATTGATAAGTCCCACTCCCCAGAGAAAACTGAGAAGCCTCCTTTCAACTCTGAAAAGTAGAGCTTGCTTTCCCTCAAATCCTTATCCCAAATTTGCAACAATGGAGATAGTGTTATTTGATAATAAGTCCACTGTAAAGATTTCTGTAGTGTGGACCACAGAGTTCTGTTTCTTCTCACGTTGGAAGATGTGGCGACTGTTGGGAGATAACTCATTAAACCCTAAGGTCTGGCCTAAATACCATCTTACCATGCTGGTAAGCATGCTGTAGGGATATCCCTCTACTATAAGATAAAGAGACTCATCATTGGATGGATAGTATAGAACAGGGGTTCAACAAACTATGCATGCCGGCCAAATGTGGCCTGCCACCTGTTTCAGTAATTTATTTTATTGGAACATAGCCGTACTCAATCACTTAAATATTATCTATGGCTGCTTTCATAAGTACAATGGCAAGCCTGAACAGTTGTAGCCAGCAGAGCCTAAAATATTTACTATTTAGCCCTCTGCAGAAGAAAGTTTGCTGACCCCTGGTATAGGACAATGCTTCCGGTAGTAGTCGTGCCAGTTTGGGGTAGCGTCAGCAGAAGTTCTGGTGAAAATTGGGACCTGCAACTAAACAGATAGCAGTGTGAAGTACTGGAATGGATTCATGTGTGGCTAGTGACCCACCACCATCCTTGCCTCTGAAAACAACCTTTGAGATCACAGTTATGCCTCTGAGTTGTACAGTACAGAAGCTTCCCTCAGATTCTGTACATTCAGTTTATGTCTCTCTGAACATCAAACACATTGTGTGTGTTCTTTTCACACCGTTGCACAAGTTCTTTCCTGGCCATGAACACTGATAAGTCAGGCATGGTCCCTCATAATTGTTTTCTGCTCTCTATTTTTAAAATGTGGAAAACGACACTTTTAGGAAATCCTTCATTTGGAAAAAAATTTGATTTTATGGACCTCTGAAACACAGAATTAGATTAATCATACTCCCTGCTTCACAACTTGGTCTCAACATTGTCCGTGCATGGTAAGCTCTTATTTGTAAAACCTAGAACCTTGAAATAAACTACATCTAACCATGTGGTTTCCCCCACCAACCCACCTCCTGTCTCATCCAGTCCAAGGTAACCGTCCGCCTGAGTCTTGTGCTCGTTGTGAATCTTTTGCTGATCGTTACCTTCTTTCATTTTTATATAGTTTTGCATTTATGTATAATTCTAAAGAGAGTGTGTGTGTGCTTTCGTACATGCATGAAGGTGTTTAATTGTTTTAAACTTTGTAAAGAGAGCTTCAGGCTGTAAGTAATTTGAGAGGACTCAATGTTTTCACTTATTGCTATGATTCTTCCATTTTGTTGCATACTATGTCATCAAAGTTAATTTGTTTTTATTGCTACATAAAACTCCATTGGGTGAATGTACCACAGTCAAGTAGTCATCTACTTTCCCTTTGATGAGCATGTGGGTTTGTGAGACAATAAAAAATATACATTGGTCCTGCCCCTGGTTCATGGCACAGAGCTCCTGAAACCCTTGCAAATTCCTAAGTGTTAAGAACACCAGGAGCCTCTTTTGTTCTTTTGAGGCAACTCTGGGAGGGTTCTTGGATGGCTCCTGGACAGGGACTGATCATGGGAAATACCAAGCCATGTTGAGAAGCTCAGAATTTTCAGCCCTACCTCTCATCCTCCAGAGTGGGGAGATGGGCTGGAAATGGACTTAATAATTGATCATGCCTACCTGAGGAATCCTCCATAAAATCCCAAGAGCAGTGGTCCCAAGAGCTTCCAGGTTGGGGAACACAGCACACCAGAAGAGTGACACCCCAACTCCATGGGGACAGAAGCTTCTATACTTGGCGACCCTCGCAGACCTCACCCTATGCATCTCTTGTTCCGGCTGTTCATCTGTGGCTTTTATCATATCCTTTAATATACCAGTAAGAGTAAGGAAGTCCCTGAGTTCTATGACACATTCTAGAAAATTACTCAGTCCTCAGGAGAGGTTGTGGGAACCTCCGATTTGTAGCCAAATGGACAGAAGTTGTGGGTGACGTGGGGATCTACTAGTTGTGATTGGCAGCTGAAGTAGGGAGGGAGAGTCTTGTGGGACTGAGCCCTGAGCCTGGGAGATCTGATGGTCTCTCCAGGCAAATAGTGTTAGAGTTCAGTGAAATTGTAGGGCTCCCAGCTGATGTCACAGAGAATTGCTGAGTGTGGGGGAAAAAATGCCACATATTTGGTGACCAGAAGTGTTAGAAGTGAGGTACTCTGTGTGAGTGTGGCAGAAGTTTGAAAGTAAAGGGGACACACAGGAGAGAAACACAGAAAGAAAGAACTAGGTTTTACCCTACATGTTCTTATTTTAGGGCCTTCCCATTTATTGCCTGCCACCTTGTCCCTGCCCCATTGTCTAGATGCTCTTCTCTCAGACATGCACCTAACTCTCTCACCTCCTTCGTGTCTTAGCTCAAATATCATCTTTTCAGTGAAACCTACCTATGGACCTTAATTAACGTTGTAAACAGCACATATTATTGATCTCACTTTCCTTGTTCTAATTGTTTTCCATACAGTTAGTGCTTTTTAACATACAGCCCCATTTATTTATTTATTCATTTTTAAAATTTTATTATCTGTCTTTTCCTGGTGGGGCAGAAATTTTTGTCTGTTTTATTCACTGATATATCCCAAGTGCCTGGAACAATGTCTGACACATAGCAGGTACTCAGTAAATATTTGCTGAATGAATAAATGTAACAATTAAAAACTTGCGAATGACGCTAGAATGGTCATACTGATTTGCATTTGCATAACCTAAATGTACTTCTCTTAAGTCATTTGATTATATTTTTCATTATAAAAGTAAAATATGCTTATCAAGCATATTTGACTAATTTCGGTTAATACAAATTTATGAAACTGAAGAAATATATTCAGATTTAGGAATTGACCATGTTAAATCATTAAATTGAATCCATGATAATTGGGAAGAAAACAAAGCCACTGTCTTGGAAACAGTTACATTTGTATAGCTATTTGATACCCCAATCAGATCTAGGCATAAATAGAAATATGCAGGTATAGATCTAAGAGTAGACACACAGGTAATATATATTATCAGATGGCCATGAGCAGTGGTCTGCTTCCTGCTCACTGCTAATCAGCCTCAGTGTAGAAAGGGTAACAAATCAAAATCTATGTCTGATAAAATATGTCATGCCCTCTCACAAAGTAACTTTACAGAAAGATTAATTAGACTGGATTTGCAGGAGTGATTAACACGAATTGACACCAGTGTGGTCAGGAATGGAGTATGGACGTCAAACTGTCAGCAAGGTCCCCAAATTATAAATCACACCATGCTTACAGCAAAATGTTGGAGATAAATCGCAGTGAGAAATGTCACAATAAATCAGTGAACCCCTTTGAACTAAAAGCCATTTATTTGGCTTTGCAAATGATTCAGAATGGTGCCTTCAGTTTTGTATACTTTCAAATAGCACATTGAAGAGAAATCAGAGATGAGTAATAGGAATAAATATGGCTTTAAAGATAGGATGTAATTGGAGTGACTCAAATGTTTCTGTCCTAAAGTAATTAAATAAATGGGGGCTAGGTGAGGATTATATTCAGCGATAAGCACAGAAAAACAGTAGTGGCTTAAACATATAGAAATTTATTTGTCTCAAGTAACAAGAGGCCTGGAGGTAGGCAAGCCAGAGTTTAAAAAGTGACTCAATAAAGCATTAAGAGAAGGATATTTCCATCTCTTCCTTCCATATAATTAGCAAATATATCTTCATCTTCATACTTTTTGTGTGTGTGTGTGTGTGTGGTACGCGGGCCTCTCACTGTTGTGGCCTCTCCCGTTGCAGAGCACAGGCTCCGGACGCGCAGACTCAGCGGCCATGGCTCATGGGCCCAGCCGCTCCGCGGCACGTGGGATCCTCCCGGACCGGGGCACGCACTCACGTCCCCTGCATCGACAGGCGGACCCCCAACCACTGCGCCACCAGGGAAGACCCATCTTCATACTTTTGATCTTGTGGTTACAAGATGGCTGCTCTATGCCTAATCTCACATCCACCTTCCACACAGGAAGAAGGAGGAAGGGAAAAGGAGAAACTAGTAGGACCTGTATCAGGAGAACAAAGGTTTTCCCCAAATCTTTGGATGACTCCCACTTACTCAGTATCATGTGGCCATCTCAGCTGCAAAAGAGTCTGGAAGGACAAATATTTTTAGGTAGCATATTGGCAATTCAAACAAAATTGGGTTTCTATTAGTAAGGAAGAAGGGAAGAATGTATATTCCAAAGGCAACCAGGAAGAGATGTGCTGATAAAGGCAATATAGAAAGGGAAGAGAACTTCATGGAGGATGGAGCTTTCAGAAACAGTGCTTGTAGGGTCAGGCGAAAGAAAATGGATCATCACAGGAAAGAGAGGAAAAGGACTGAGAGATGTAAAAGGAAAATAGGAATATTGTTAAAAGAGTTATTGGTGTTTTGCAAAACTATTAGGTTTGTAAAATGTTTTGACACATTTCTAAACTATCTTTGAATGTGAGGAAGGTAGTTACCTTATGATTCCATGAGTCATGGTCATCTGATAATTGACTTTAACATTCCTTTTCAATGGAAGCATTGATAAATACAGAAAAGGATAGTGTAGGTTCCTGGGGCAGATGGCTAGAGTCAAAGAAAAGAGGGAATAAATGGGCGTCCGATTCTCTACAAACACCAGATGCTGTAACTATTCTATAACTGATAAAACTTTAGATTACTTCAAAGATAACAAAAATGGATCATAGCACAGCCAACTGATACGTCTCTTTAAACAAATGCTGCATCTTCCTGAGAAAAATTTTCTCCCTCCATGACTACCTTTCACAGCCACAATAAGAACAAGATTTTTTGGTGTTATACAACATTTTTTTTATACAACTGTTCTTCAAAATGTCATTCATACAATAAGCGACCTGGCCTGAATCAAATCAAACATTGGTTAACTTGTATCTCCCAAGTCTTCTGATGAGAATTTCTTTCCACTTATAGCTTGATGTGTTTGGGCAAGCACGTTCAATGTGAATCATTGTTGCTAACTACGTATGAATTGTATTAAAGATCATTTTGACAGCTAAAATTCTAAAGTTTCATATAAACCTAAAAATAAGTTCAAGACTGGAGAAATTTACTTTAACTTCATATAAATCTGTCTTGGGTTAATGTAGTGAATGGATAATGCAGTATTTGCAGTATTATTTAAACAACAGAGGTTTATTTCTTTTCAAAACAGATAAAATTCACTGAGGTACAACCTAATTTCTAGTCTCAGTATTTAATATCGACTGAAGTAAATTAGCCACATTCATTTGATAGCATAATTGAACACTTTTTCTCATTTGGAGGGAAAAATATGCTTTACCTTCTTTATACCTTCATTTATTTTATGAGAAATATTAGTGATTTCAATAAACAAGTATAAATGCAGTGTTGTTTGTTTCTATTCCCTTAAAATAATAATTGGCTGTGGAAAGTATTTTATTTATTTTTGAGAAAACAATCAGAATTTCTCTATCTTCAGTGTGGCTGATATTAAAATGTTGCCTTACATACTAAAATGGAAAATAATTAATCATAAAAATAATTAAATAATAATTCCTTCAAGTGCTGTCACAGTAATTTTATACGTGGAAAGCATAGAGATTAACAAATGCTATGGAACTTAAGCAGAAACATTTTATTCAAAAATAGCATGAAACCTATAAGGCTGAAACCTAATATTTGCTATTTAGAGTATATGGAAAAGGACATGCAAGTTGTGTTATAATAACCTTTCACACTATAAAGGCATCTTTTAGAAGTTTTAATTGTGACTCAAAAAGTTTGAAAGGCTAAACAGAATTCCCAATTTTCTATAGTACAAAAGAGATGTGGATGATAAAAAAGAATTTACATTTGACTCTGGAATTGCCTTGTGGGCTTATAATTTAATAAGAGTGTCTTCTAGTGATAAGGATTGAAATTGAAATTGAAGTATGAAGCTTGGAAATTTTATAAACCTATCGCATAGAGCTGGAAACCAAAAGAGGAAGGCCGGCTATTGTAATAAAGGACCTGACTCCACCTGCAGTGTTTGGCTGCTTTCAAGCCTCACCCTTTCCCCTTCTGCTCCACAGAGGGGCAAGCTGAGGGAATTGCGTGTGCCCACCTTTGGCACTGGCAAGAAAGTTAAACCACAGCAAAACCTGGCCCACTTGTGCCGAACCTTCATCCAGGCCCAATCCCCTCACTGTAATAAAAGCAAAGTTGGTCTCCTTTCCTTGCCTCTCAAGGAAAGATCAGCTTGAGAGCCTGCCCAGCTCTCTCCAGAAAGTTCAGGAAACCTCATTATGTGAGTAATAAACCTTTCCATTTACTCATGGTTTGTATATATGTGTGTGTGTGATCATCAAATCTTGACATCCAAACCGAATTTTGAGCAGAGGTTCCATCCTGATACCATGGGGTGACCATAACACCTAACTACCCAGAACACTTGATCTAGAAATATCACAGCAAACTATTTAAGAAAGAACAGGAACATTTCATAAGGCGAATTCATACCTCACAACGGTGATCCACTGTGAGGTTAGAATCCACAGTGGTGGATCTAACCATTCTATGAGAACTCAGTCTTTGTAAGATCAGGCCTCCAGTGCTAAGTCTGACACCTCCAGAAACGGTTATTGAATATATGCTGCTTAAGTCACTATGCTAAGTGCTGGGATTAGAGGCACAGGCAAGAAAAATCGTACACGTTCAGGACATCCCTGGTGGTCCAGTTGTTAGGACTCTGTGCTTCCACTGCAGGGGGCATGGTTTCGATCCCTGGTTATGAGTCGGGGAACAAAGATGCCACATGCTGTGCAGCCAAAAAAGAAAAGAAAAGAAATAAAGAAAAAGAAAAAGATACGCTTTCCTCAAAGAGGAGCCCCATAGGGGCACACTCAGCTCTAACATGATAAACACTGTTAAATGTAATAAACTACTATAGACATTATTTCTGCCTGAGAATAGTGGGGAAGGTGGCATCTGAGCCTGCCATTCACAGACTCACAGATTCTATAAGTGGGACAAGGCAACCTGGAATAGAGAAAAGAAAATCTTGATGTGTTCAGGGAACTGGAAAAGTTCCAGAAGAAAAAGAGATGGGAAGGGAGAGCAACCACATTTCCCTTTTAGTAAGGTATCACTTATGGCAGCATGGAAGATAAATTAGAAGCAGAGCATGGAGGAAGAAAGACCCATGAGGAGCCTGTTCTAACAGTGGGAGAAGAAGGCCTAAGACAGAGCAGTCACAATCAAAACTGAAATGAGGAAGCAGAAACATTTCTGAGCCGGTAGGACTTGGTATATAGAATTTGGGGGCCGGGGGTAGAGTGTAAGAAATGCCTCCAGTTTTCTAAATGGCATGACTCTGATATTTATAAAACAAAAACAGTGTCTCACGGAGTTAAATGTGATGGGGGGGGGGGGTGCTAATTCAGCTCCCAAAGCTAAGGACAATATAATAGGTACCAAACATCCCAATGCCTTTAAGGTACTAGACCATGTTAAGGATTATAAAGTAGGGACCTGCTAAAAGGAAAAAATTGCCGGCATTAGTCCATCATATTCCTTGAGGCTATATACGAGAACGTAAAGAATGCTCTGATGACTAGAAGAAGGCTATAATAAGAATTCTTTTGAAGAGGGTTGTAGGTATGCTGTAGGAAACAACCTCTGCCCTTAACCCCACTAGCCCTAATGCATTCACAGTGCACACAGTTAAGGAGAAGGGAAGGGGATCCACCTCACCCTCCAGTCCCTGTGCCTAGCATAAGTGAGGAAGACTTCTATTTGGAGAGCTCTACAGGTATCCCCTGGAGTCTGGAGGACACAGGAAATGCCACTGCATTCAGCTGAAGGCATGGAGGTGTGGCTACCTACGTGGTCTGACGACAGAGAGAAGAGAGATGCTATGGTGTGTTAGTGTGCAATTTCAGGGTTTGCTGGGGAAAAAAAAAAGGATAAGTGAGTTTGCCAAGGGCCCATTGTGAACCCTATGTCATCTCAAGAGGGACTGAGTCTGGAGAAGGGCTGACCCAGAAACTGCAGGTGAAAGACCCCCAGTGATGGGGGGACTCTGCATGCCCATTCGAAAAGTAAAAGAATCAGCATTTTGTTTCATTTTGTTTTATTGAAGTAGAGTTGATTTACAATGTTGTGTTAATTACTGCTGTACAGCAAAGTGATTCAGTTATACATATATATACATTCTTTTTTTAATATTCTTTTCCATTACAGTTTATCATAGGATATTGTATATAGTTCCCTGTGCTATACAGTAGGACCTTGTTGTTTATCCATGCTATATGTAATAGTTTGCTTCTGCTAACCCCAAACTCCCAATCCATCCTTCCTCTAACCCCCTTCTCCTTGACAACCACCAGTCTGTTCTCATTGTCCAAGAATCAGTATTTATCAGTCACACCAGCAGGGCATCAATGGCCAGGAGTGTGCTGGTAAATGTTTAACAACTGGCTCTCTGGAAAAAAAATACACGCACACATATAAATACGTATCTGAAAAAGTACATATATATAAAGCAAATTTTACTGATATAAAGATGTATAGCACTTATTTTAAATTTTAATAATAATAATAAATATGCAATACTCTCTACTGTAAATTCCATATAGCCAACTGATTCTCTAACACTTTCATAGATTTTGCAGAATTCTTGTTCCCAAGTCAAACTATAATACCAATTGACTAATGAGTGTAATTTGAATGTTGGTTGATATTTCCATCTAAGGTAACTGGTAAGATGAAAATGAACAACAAAGACATAGGTCAAACTTCACTTGTTTATCTATGACAACTGTAATGTCTTTGCTGAATTGGATAGTTGCTTTTGAACGCTGAAATAATACTTCCTCGATTTTTTGTGCTATTCACAATGTGCCACAAAAATAACACACAACACAATTTTCATTTAATTGCATTATTAATACTTTCTCCATCACTTCCTGAAGTCTAGGCAATACAACAGAACAATCCCTGATTTGCATCATTTGCAGTTTTCCGTGGTGTAAATACACCCATCACGACCAGTTTCAAGCAATCAGCGTGACATCACTGAATGAGGCATAGGGAAGAAATGTGCGTTAGTACAACATGGTATGATATTTTCACCATATGGATAAAATAGATGTGAATAACCTCAAGAGTAGATAATGGTAAAATAATTAGGAAATGATGAGCTTGGAGTATTCATTACCTTTATTTTAATAGTTTAGTTAATTATATGTTTATATAATTTAATAGTTAACAATGGTTGCGTTAACAATCAATTTATACAATTCCTGAAATTTTAACAATCAGCTCTCACAGGACAGTGGTTCTAGCACACCACTGATTCATGGCTGTACAGTGAGGTGAGATCTTTCTTCCCCTTACTCTTTGCCCACCTTCCAATTTTAAAGCAGCTTAAAACATCAGCTATTAGATGGGAGAAGAGTTGGGACAAGAAAGCAAAAAGAAACCAACCTTGACTGCCTGCAGTTAGGTGAAACTTTAACTCGATGAGTCTGGAGTTTTGATACTAAGCAGCACTGGACTTTTTTTTTTTTTTTTGCGGTACGCGGGCCTCTCACTGTTGTGGCCTCTCCCGTTGCGGAGCACAGGCTCCGGACGCGCAGGCTCAGTGGCCATGGCTCACGGGCCCAGCCGCTCCGCGGCATGTGGGGTCTTCCCGGACCGGGGCACGAACCCGTGTCCCCTGCATCGGCAGGCGGACTCTCAACCACTACGCCACCAGGGAAGCCCAGCACTGGACTTTTTAATCACCCAAGAATGATCAGAAAAACTCTGAGGCCAGACAAGGATTTAATTTAGAGGATAAGAAAAATATGTTCACAGGAAAAGTGGTGGGAAAGAAGACTTTGCTTGTTCCCTAGAAAGTTCAACTTTTTCAATAAAACAAAAACAAAGAAAAGATCCTGAGAAGAAGATGAATCCAGTTTAGATTCATGCTGAATTTGAGGACACTGGGGTAACCTTGAGCAGATATCCAGGAGGTTTTAGAAATTTCAGGTTTGAAGATTCAGTGTAATGATATGAGAGATAGATATTTGAAAGTTAAAAGCATTTTAATCTCATTGAAGTTAAGAATGTCAATAAAATCTTTTGAGCAGAGATATAGACTGTTCAACCTCCTAAGGGCAGACAAGTTAACCATTGATCCTACTGTGCTAGAAAGTTTAAATATGTTATCCCATCTGTACCTCAAAACAACTCTACAAAGTAGATCTTTTATCTATTTTTTTAATTAAAGTATAGCTGATTTACAATATTGTTCCAATCTCTGCTGTACAGCAAAGTGACTCAATTTTATACATATATACATTCTCTTTTTAATATTCTTTTCCATTATGGTTTACCCCAGAAGACTGGATATAGTTCCCTGTGCTATACAGTAGGACCTTGTTGTTTATCCATTCAAAATGTAATAGTTTGCATCTACCAACCCCAAATTCCAAGTCCATCCCTCTCCATCCTCCCCTCCCCCTTGGCTACACAAGTCTATTCTCTATGGCTGTGAGTCTGTTTCTATTTTGTACACAGGTTCTTCTGTGCCATATTTTAGATTCCACATATAAGTGATATCATGTGGTATTTGTCTTTCTCTTTCTGACTTACTTCACTTAGTGTGATAATCTCTAGGTCCATCCATGTTGCTGCAAATGGCATTATTTTGTTCTTTCTTATGGCTGAGTAATAGTCCTTTGTATATATGTGCCACATCTTCTTTATCCATTCATCTATCAATGGACATTTAGGTTGTTCCCATGTCTTGGCTACTGTGAATAGTGCTGCTATGAACATAGGGGTGCCTGTATCTTTTGAATTTAGTTTTGTCCAGGTATATGCCTAGGAGTGGGATTGCTGGATCATATGATAATTCTATTTTTAGTTTTCTGAGGAACCTCCATACTGTTCTCCATAGTGGCTGTACCAACTTACATTCCCACCAACAGTGTAGGAGGCTTCCCTTTTCTCCACACCTGCTACAAAGTAGATCTTACACCCACTTTGCCAACAAGGAAACTAAGGCTCAGGTGGAGAAGTAACTCATTAAAGATCCCATGATTAAGAAAATGCTAGAGCCATATTTGATCCTAGGTCATCTGATTCAAAAGCTGTTAATCATTAGCTATTGCATGAAATTTCATTGTCCTTTCCCAGTTTTCAATGAGTCAGCTCAATAAATTAATCTAAACCCTCTTATTTTAGACATTTTTTTGGAATCAGCATGGTGAAGAATGGGAAGCTAGGTTTTTACTTAATACTTTATAAGTTAGAGATGAACTTTAAGAAAAGTTAAGGAAGTAGAAGTGAGATAAAGAGTGTTTTATCTCCTTCAGTTTTTCCAGATGAATCCTGGACTCCCCAACCACTGTTTTTCCCTTTCTTTTTACCATCTCCTATATTTCCCATGCTCACTTCAGCCATGAACCTTTTGGTACTCGAGATATTTCCCACTTGGGTTGCCAGATCGTTCCTTTCAACCTATCCAAATGCTTCTGGGCCTTTGAGGTTCGGTATAAACCCTACCTCCTCTGTGAAGTTGTCCTGGTCTACTCCAGGGCCCACTATTCTTTTCTACCTCTAAGCGGACACCAGAATATTTAGCGATAAACTGGTCTTTCTTTCACTCCTCCAAAACAACCACTAAGTTGGTGTACTGCTCACTCCTAAGCATCCCAGAAAGAGTTAAAAGGGAGCTGACGTTCTGGCTTCTCTGCTGCTCTCCTACCCCTCGGCATGAAGCCTCCCTCATTTCTAGACCAGCTTTCTCTGAAGTCATCTCTTCTCCAACCCCTACCCATTCCTGTCCTCCCTGAGGAATCCATGTTCCAAAGGTACCTATGTCTTAACTTATCTTAATTTAACCCATTCCACACCCAGAGTGCATTTTTATCTAAATCAATCAACACTATAAAGTGGGATGGATTGCTAGCTCTTTCTTAGTGCTCTTCCTTAACCATTAGAATCTCTAAAAGTTAAATATTCAAGCCAGTGAAGGAGGCAGCTAGGACTTATCACTATCCTTCCCTGACATAGGCCAGCTTTCAAAAGGAGAAATGTAGAGCTACCATTCCTTCTCCTTTGAGAGAGGAGCCTCCCCCTGCTTCGCTTCCTTTCCCAGGGCCACCCTCCCTCTCATCTACATCTGGTCTCTTTCCATTTCCTCTGGGAACTTGAGTTCCAGTCTGTTCTTCTCTTTGCCCTCCACAGAGAGGAAATAGCTGTCATAATATACCAGAGGATCTAATACATTTTTAAGGGACTTCAGGGAAGTCTCATGCTCCACCCACTTACTAATTCATTCAGCACATTTACATGGACACTCACGAATAATTGAAGATTCAAAGAGAGACAAGTAATCCCTGAGATGAAGGAGTTTATGACTGGGGTGTGGCGAGGGGGAATCAGACCTGCAATAGGTAAAATAAAGTGTTTTAAGTCAAGAGGTACCCGGCTCAGTCTGGAGGACATTAGATAAAGCTTCTTAGGGGAAGTGATGGCTAGTTAAACCAAAGGTCAGTGAGGATTTAGCTAGGGAAAATCACTGAGAAAGAGCATTACAGAAAGAGTTATGTGCAAATGCTCAGAAACTAAAGAATATGCCATATCCTGGAAGCTGCAAGTGTGGTTCAACCTAGCTAGAGCACAGTGAGATGAGGGAGATCGTGTGAAAAAAAAGAAGCAAGAGAAGTAAACAAGACTAGATCTATATGGGTTTAAAGTCCAATTTCCTCTTGCTAGAAATGCTTTGCTTGCTTGCTTGAGAGAGTAATTGGACTTAGAATCACTTATTAAAGTGCCTACTATTTAACTTAGTAAATCAAAACTCAATAATTATTAGAGCTATCAGTAAATATCTGTAATTAGATGTGTTAGGTTTTCTCGTTTATATAGGCTGGTTATTTCCAGAGTTTTAAAGAATTAAAGGGGGATTGATAACTGCCAGTTTTTGAGTGAGCCATTTAGAGAAATGGTACCTTCTTAATATTATAATACAACCCCCAGGGGAAATATTATATGAGACAGCAAAGGTAATAGTAAATAGTAAAACAATTAAATGGTGAATACTGTAATAATATGAATATGGTAAAAATAGTTTTAAAAAATTAGATTGGTAATATTTAATTCAGCCTTTACATGCTGCTATTTACTGAAAATTGGGGAAGAACGCTCTTTTATTTTGACAAAATGGCAAGTCTATATACTATGGGAACTTTTTGCTGAGGTCAAAATTGTAAATGGAAATAACTTCTTAGAAAACAATAGTAGTATTGCTTTTGTCTTGATTAATGTGTCTATGAAGAATGTGCTTCCAAAATATAAAATCTTAGCTTGCTAGGTTAAGGGTAGGGAAGGATTATGTTCCTTCTACCAGGAACAGTGTGAGCTGAGGCTGTGTTTAATTTCCCGCAGGAACGAACAGTGAGAGCTTCATTTATTCTAAGAACGGTCTGCCCCGTGAGAACACTGGTCTGTTTTTAGACAACCTGCCAAGCCTCTTTTGACAACCCATCTACTTTACTTTGGTTTTTGTCTTATCTTTATCAAATTTTCGTGGAAAAACTACATTCAGCTGTGGCGATGGTAACGCAAAACCCCGGAATTGCCAAGCCGCCTCTGCGCTTTAGGAAACGTAGCCCCGGCCGATACGCGAAGAGAGTAAGTATGAGCTCCCGGGTACCCGTAGCTCGGAGAAGCGCGAAGAGACTAAGTGTGAGTTCCCGGGCACCCGTAGCTCTGATTCTCAGGGGCAGGCGCCGAAAGGGGACTCCCCGCGCCACTCCCTCTCCCGGCCTGTAAACTTTTCCGGCTTCCGCACTGCAGTCCTAAAACCGCTGGAAGTTCGAGAGCATGGAGGCGGCGTGCTCGACCCCGACTGCGGGGAAGTTCGTGGTGGTCGGGGGTGGCATCGCGGGTGTCACCTGTGCGGAGCAGGTAAGGGGGGCGCGCAGGCGGCTCCGCCTCTCCTCCATCCCGGAGGCGGTGGCGCTTGAGGCTCCTTCCCCGCCAGCCTTTCCTAGTTTTTTTCCAGGTCGCTCTTTAGCCGCTTCCTTTTACCCCTCTCACTCCTTCTTGCTCCCAGGTATTAGAGACTGTGTCGTGGCCCCAGGTGATGTCCTTAGTACCTCGCAGGCTTCGCTTCCGCCTCAGGCAGGAGCGATGGCGAGCAAGTTATTAGGGGAAACGCAAAGCGGACTGAACCCGGCTCTGGTCCTAGTAATGTCAAAGCCGATGGGGAGGAGAGGGGGGGGGTTACGACTAGTAAGTCCTTGGTCAGAAAATTCAGCCCCCTTTCTTAATTAGCTGATTGAATCCCGCTTCCGCACGGCTGCCCAAGTCCTTAGTGCATCATAACTGAATGGTAAAGAAACCCTTACGTAAGTTTCCTATACTTTGGACTCCCAAGATAGAAGAGGTATCATCTCTAGTAATGTTTTTAAAAACAACCGGCAAGGGATTAAATGCAGTGAGGATATGCTTTTCTGATTTATAGTGAATAATCAGACCACGTATATACATGTACATGTATTCCAAAAGGGACTGGATTATTCTTTTGGTAAACAGTAAACAGATGTAATATTCTTATGACATCACTGATGTCATAAGAAATTGAAGACGTTTTTTCCCTTAACTTTTAATCTTTGGATGTGTAGTTTTCATTTATTCTCTGAGTAAACACCTATAATCCAGGCACTGTACTAAGGGCTGATCAGACTAATACAAACAGAGTATGGTACCTCCTTTTTAGAGACTCACAGCCTAGTGAGTCATGTAAATAAATAAATAAGTAAAAGTAAGTAAGTAAGTCATTTCATCGATGTGTTCACTACCTTAGGGATACCTGTGGAGTTGGTAAGGAGTGGATTAGGAAAAAAGTATCCTTTATTAAGGGAGTTGTCCTTTTGTCTTAGTACAGGCATACCTCATTTTATTGCCCTTCAATTTATTGTACTTTGAATATATTGCATTGTTTACAAATTGAAGGTTTGCGGCAACCCTCTCTAGCAAGCCTTATTGGCACCATTTTTCCAACAGCATTTGTTCACTTCGTGTCTCTGTGTCCTATTTTGATAATTCTCGCAGTATTTCAAGGTCTTAAATTATTATTCTATTTGTTATGGTGATCTGTGCTCAATGATCTTTGATGTTACTATTGCAAAAAGATTAGCACTCGCTGAAGATTCAGAGGATGGTTAGCATTTTTTAGCAGTAAAGTATTTTTTAATTAAGGCATTACATTTTTTAAGAACACATTTTTTTTTGCACACTTAATATTGGCAACTATAGCGTAAACATAACTTTTATTTATTTATTTTTGGCTGCGTTGGGTCTTCGTTGCTGCGTGCGGGCTTTCTCTAGTTGCGGCGAGCGGGGGCCACTCTTTGTTGCAGTGCGTGGTCTTCTCATTGCAGTGGCTTGTCTTTGCTGCGGAGCATGGGCTCTAGGCACGCGGGCTCAGTAGTTGTGGCTCACAGGCTCTAGAGCGCAGACTCAGTAGTTCTGTTGTATGCGCTTAGTTGCTCCGTGGCATGTGGGATCTTCCCGGACCAGGCCAACCCGTGTCCACTGCATTGGCAGGCGGATTCTTAACCACTGCACCACCAGGGAAGTCCCTAAACATAACTTTTATATGCACTTGGAAACCAAAAGTTTCATGCAACTCACTTTATCGAGATATTCATTTTATTGCGGTGGTCTGGAACCGAACCCACAATATCTCTGAGTTATGCCTATATAGAGGAATGAGTAAAAAGTTTACCAAGTAGACAAGAAAAGACAGACTTTCGAAAGGGAGGCAACAGTGTAATCTCAGGTGGAAAAGTGTGGCACCATCTGGAAGCAGCAAAGCTTAAAGCATATGGTTTAAGCTTTGCTGCTTGGGGAAGATGACCAGAGATGAAGCCAGAAAGCGGTAGAGACCTGATCATAAAGGATTTTATAAATCGTGCTAAGAATTTAACAAAGACTTATATAAGTAGTCAAATGATTTTGAGCAGGGTAGTAATATGATCAAATGAAAAATTTTGAAAGATGATTAGTTACAATGTGTTTGGAGCAGGGGAAGCTGGTTAATATGAAACTGGAAGGCTAACTTCAAGGTGATTTTAGTAGCATAATAGTGGAAACAGAAAGTGGGGAAATAAATTACAGAATATACAGAGGAAAGCAAGATGGAGAGAGTGATTATATTGTCAAATATTATAGAAGTACTTGGGAAAGGTGCTAAGCTTTTAAATGTTTTATTAAAGCTTTGCTTAATTTCATTCTACTAAAGGCAATTGAAATTATTATTTTATAATAAATAGAAGTTGGTTTAACTGTTAATTAAGAAGATAGTTTCTTCTCATCCTCTTCATGATAATTGTTGAGTTTAGTGTAAATGTATTTTTCATTTTAACAATATGAGAGGGGGACATTACTCACCACTACCCCATAAATATGACCAAGACCTTTAGAGGAAGAACAGTGAGTTTTTAGTTTCCTAAGTTAATAACATTATTAAAATTGCATTATCCCTGTCTCACCCCACCATGCCATATGTACTAATGCTTAGTTATTTATCATATTTTTCCTACTTGTTTTTTTAATAAGTTGGCAATTCACTTTCCATCAGAAGATATTCTCCTGATCACAGCTTCTCCTGTCATTAAAGCAGTTACAAATTTCAAGCAGGTAAGAACCTTTATATAACTTTCTTAGTATTACTCTTTAAAAAATACAATCACTCAAATAGCAGTTAGTGTAATTGTAGTATTTTAATTGTTTAAAATGACAAATGTTCTTTTGATACTCATTTTAAAATCATAGCTCAAAGTTTAAAATTGTTCAGGTTGAATACCAAAAGCACCTGGAATGGTACTGAATTTCTAGTTTTCTCTTCTTCTCTCCCATCTTTTCTGTCCCACTCAGAATTACTTTTCAGAAAATTTATCTTTTGAGGAAAGATGTTACAGACATATACATGTGTATCTTTATGCAAATATACTTGTGTATCTTTATTGTAAATGTGTGTGTATATATGTTTATGTGTTTACGAGTCAGAAGAAAAGTGCTTTTGAGGCAAGTTTACACTTGCAGATAAGTAATGTTTCAGATGTGTCATAAGCATCTCAGAACAGTTTGTAGTTTGTGAGTTTATTTTACACACTTTATAACATTATAATAGGAGTCTGAGAACATTTGGGTCATAGTATCAAAGAAAAGTGGTCTCCAAACATTTCTGATCCTGTACCTCACCTGTTAAAAACTTCTGAGCTCATATTTTAATATTATATTTATAAATTATATACATGTACTACAGTGCTACAATTGTGAATATTATAATGCCTATGCAAAAAATAAATGAATAAAAAGATGAAAAACATAAATCTTTTCTTCCCACACTGCAATGAAGACTATTAACATAGTCTTTGATTCATTAGAAGTTTTCCCTTATAATACTCTGATAATAGATTGTATCTTTTTTTCCTTTCAGCCTTTTGTCTAAGATTTATTATTTATTCATGTAAAGGTTAGAGACTTGATGTTAAAGAGGAAAAGCAACCTTCTCCTTACCCATCTCCCACAAACACACCTTTCCAATCTTGAAGTATGTTTTATAAAAGTTCTTTATATATTGTCTCCCAGGGAAGAGATCAATATACAGTTAACCTACCCCATTCTCATATATAAACCCCTAAGATTTACATAAGCCCCTAAGACCAAGGTTAATTTAGTGCCATATGTTGCTCTTTATAACCTGCCTAGAGATATGTAAGATATCTTAGAACCTTTGGTACAGCCAAAAGAACTATGGGATTGGGAGAACCAGAGAACTAATTATGGCTCTTAATTTCTAAAAGAAAAAAGTATATATTAAATTACGGCTAAGAGTACATACATGATAGAGAGATGTATAGCTGAGTCTTCTAATGTCTTTACAGAAGACTTAATTTGGTATAATGATCCCAGAGTTGTAAGACCTGAGTTTAGTTTTTGCCAATCTTTTTTTTTTTTAAGTGTTGTACAATAGAAGGAAAAGAACTTGGGTTCTAGGCCTAACTCTTATTTACTGGCTATGTAACCTTGGCAAATCTCTGTACCTGAGTTGCATCATTAGGATAATATCTTCCTTGCTTAACAAGATTGTGAGCTTAAGATGTACTAATCTATGTGAAAGTGAATTAAAATAAATATTGCAAATGTCAGTTATTCTTAGTGTTTAGAAGTCAGAAATTGCATTCTTGTTATCATTTTTTGAGCATCTAGATTATTTACCAACCAGTGTGCTAGGCACCCAGGCTATAGAGATTAAAAGTATAGAACATATGTCAAAAAGTCATTAGTGGTTATCCCTGGGGTAAAGGGAAAGTGAGATTTAAAGAGCGGTAAAGAAGGATTTTAATATTTAATCTTTATTATGTATTGTTTATTTGTTTAGTGTTAAAAAGAGCACATATTCATGACTTGTGTAATTTTTAAAGGAGAAAAAGGATTAATAATAATAATAATTCACATTTATGGAGTACTTATTATGCTGTACTTCTAAATGTTTTAAATATATTAATGTATTTAATTCTTAACCCTGTGAAGTAGGTCGTTATATTATCCCCATGTTACAGGTGAGGTAAATGGGTCACAGTGAGGTTAGGTAAATTTCTGAGGTGCATAAAGTCAGATTTTGAAACCAGGCACTTTGGCTGTAGGGCCCTCATGGTCAATTTCTCAGAATGATTACTTGCTACTGGGACAACAGATATGCAAGAAATAGTTGTCATACAATATGATCATTATCCTGATAGAGGCAAAAAAACTGAGGTAATATTCCAATACATGCATATTTATTTTTATACATAGAAAACATTGTAAAGGAGTGCCAAAGCCTGCCTTTGCGAATCAAGGAAGCCTTTACATTGGAAGTTGCATTGAAACTGAGCCTTGAAAAAAGTTTTCCAGTGTTTGTAAGAGAGCGAGTGGAGGTAGGCATGTGCCAAGGTCATGAAAATGTGTAGCTATGAAACATGCCCCAACAGGGACCAGTTCACTGCTGGCGTGTGGAGTGTGAGTCTGAACCAGTAGGCAGGGGCCAGATGGTGACGGGCTTGTGTGCCATGATGCGAAATTGCACTTTATCTAAATTTAGATATGCCAAACTGCTGGAGCATTTAGAGCAAGTGAAAAGACTGGGCTGGAGACGGTAATTTAGTATTCACCATTGTCTCAGTGTCAGTTGAAGCTACAGGCCTGGCTTGCACTTTCTCAGGAAGGACACATGCCGGGAGAAGAAGATGGGCCCAGTGGTGGTGTCCTTGGAACACTAAGCGGAGGTCAGAGAGAAAGGAGAACTTAAAAATGGCCATCCTTCTTCTTAGGCTTAGATCTAAGAGGAAAACTGTGAAAGAGCAGTAACCCTAAAGCCAGGAAGGCAAAAGTTTCAACTAAGAGGAGTGGTCAGTTGTGTCAGATCCTGGGGAATGGTCAGGTAAGATGATGGCTCTAAAGTAGCTATTTCTAGTATAAATCATTGGTGACTTTGAGACAGTTTATACTGTTTTGAGAAATTAATGGGAGGAAATTCTAAAGTGACGGTTAGCATAAACTTTTCTCTCTTGAAAAATTTGGCTGCAAAGGTAGAAAAGATAGAGTGGCAGCAAAAAGAGGACATAAGGTCTAGCGTTAAGTTGAGTTTTATTCTTTTACGGTGGGAAACACTTGAGCCTGTTCACCTGTTGAGATTAAGAAACCAGTGGGTGGGCTTCCCTGGTGGCGCAGTGGTTGAGAGTCCACCTGCCGATGCAGGGGACACGGGTTCGTGCCCCGGTCCGGGAGGATCCCACATGCCGCGGAGCGGCTGGGCCTGTGAGCCATGGCCGCTGAGCCTGGGCGTCCAGAACCTGTGCTCCACAACGGGAGAGGCCACAACAGTGAGAGGCCCACGTACCACAAAAAAAAAAAAGAAACCAGTGGGGAAGCCTGAAGATGAAGGAGAGCAAGGAATATATAACAAGGAAGGAGTCCTGAGAAGGTGAGAGGCGATGGGATATGGAGCGCAGAGCAATGGATTGACTCTGAAATAGTGGGAATGGGTCAGGGAAGGGTGGACACTAGCAAAGAAATGTCTAGATAGTGGGAAAGAAGTAGTCAGAGTTCTTAGTGGTCTCTTCATGCCTAGAAGTAAGGTGATTTACTGAGAATAAAGAGGATAGAGTAAGTTCAGGGAATATTAGAATGATGAAAGTTTGAAAAAGTCACTGACGGAATGGAATATGTTACTAAGATGTTATTGCTCTTCTCACTATGTTGACATTTGCACTGATGGTATAAAAGCAGTGGTGGCTACTTACATTGGTAGCCATTTTGTTCTTCACTGCCACACAGTTAGTGAAAAAAATAAAAGCCAGTAAAAAAACATGTTAGTTTTATTAAATCTTGACTCCTGAGTACACATCTTTTTAATATTCTGTATGATGCAATGCGATGTATGCATAAAGCTCTTCGGCATACAACGAGTACAACGTTGTCTCAAGGAAAAGCAGTTGTGCAATTGCTGAGTTGAAGATGAACTAGCTACTGTTTTCATGGAACATCAATTTTACTTGAAAGAACAGCTGACAAACTGGCTCTTCATGTTTGGAAAAATGAATGAAGTGAGCCTGTCACTTTAAGAAAACAACTGATGGTACTTGTTGCCATTATGACAAAACGAGAGCTTTCAAGCAAAAATTAGATTTTTGGAAAACTCATTCTTCACTGTGAGCCTTATAGTACTTAGACTTTTCTCATGAAATTGTTGATAATAATGAATGTGGTTTTTTATATTTATTGATATGAAATGTGTCAGTATTTGGAAGATCTCTGTTAACTTAATGAACCAGTATTGTCCAAACGACTGATGTGTGATGTTCCAAGATCCACTCAAAGTGCAGGATAAACTAATGGATTTCACAGTCACAGTATGAAAAGTTCTTGATATGGTTTCAAATTCTACATTTCATCTCTCTTTAAGAAACCATCACTTGTTGAGTTTTAGTGTGGCATCAAGAAGAATGTACAATTATCTGAAAGGGCTGCATATCTGTGTGAGACTGAACTCTCTTCATGTAGTGATACTTCAACCAAAACAACGTTGCAGTGGTTTAAAGGTAGAAGCAGTTTGAATGCAGAAGCAGATATGCAGCTATCTTCTATTAAGCCAGATATTAAACAAATTTGCAAAAATGTAAAACAGGGCTGTTCTTCTCACTTAATTTGTTTTGTTTTAGAAAAAAATATTTTTCATTAAAGGTATGTTATATCAGTGTAACATGTTTTTATTGTTACTTTTAAGTGAATTAAGAAATACTTAAATTTCTCAGTTTAATTGCTAATGCAGCAAATATTGCTAAGTGTAACTCAAAAAAACAAAAGCTCATCGGGGTCCTCAATCATTGGTAAGGGTGTGAAGGGGTCTTGAGACTAAAATGTTTGAGAACTGCTATAGCCATGCAGTAGCATTTCCATGCAGTGTTTAAGGCCAAATACCAGTCTGAAAGGTGTGTGGTACTTCTGTAGCAGACTGGGTATAGGACTAGAGAAAGCAAGTAATTTGGTCTGTGCTTGGGCGTTTTCAGGGTAATTAATGGTTAAGGATAAGAGAGCAAGGAAGGATTTGGGGAAAATCCTTCCCCAGATCCCTGGCACATCATTTGAAGTAAATGATCCACAATGGAGTCTTAGTGGGATAGGATGGAAAGTGAGTCCAAGAGGATGCTGATGACTTTGGAGAAGAGGAAAGAAGAGTCCAAAGACTAGATCACAATAAGGTTAGCTAGTAAATGGAGAGAGAGCGCTACAAGGATAAAGAAATAGATAAGCTGTTTGATTACACTATACAGAAGTAAGTAGCGTTAGCCCTAATTTTCCAGGCCAGGAAGCTGAGGCTCAGTGACTTTCTGAGTTGCCCAAGAGTGGTAGGACTAGTATTTGAATTTAGGTCTTAAAATGCAGAGTCTGGCCCTCTTTTCACTGTATATAGTGCAGTTGGCAGACTTTCTTGTTTTATGAATATGAAATAAATAGTGTATAAAAAGAAATGAAAGTTTTTTTTTAAATTCTTGAAAGGAAAAAAATTTTTAAGTATACATTTTTATTTCTTTTATCTAATACAGGTTTCTAAAGTGTTGGAAGAATTTGATGTTGAAGAACAACCAAGTACCATGTTAGAAAATCGCTTTCCCAACATTGAGGTTATAGAATCTGGAGTAAAGCAACTGAACAGCAAAGAACATGTAAGAGGGGTTTTTTCTTAATGACATTTGCCATTGTTAAATCTTGGTGAGGTTTTGCCTGCCTTCCTTTGACCCCCACCTGTTCCACCACCTCCCAAGTCTCTAGCATATAAATTTCAGTGACATTGATTTCTATTAGTATTACAAAAACTTACACTTTTTGTGAGTTTATTGGGTCATATAATTAGCTTAGCCTGGCATTTTAGGTTTTACATTCTAAATTAGCATTAACATTTATATAGTGTTCACTGTGTTTTGGGCACTGTGTTAATAAGTACTGGGATACAGTAGCAGTGATAGCAGGAACCTACTCCCGGTAGCTCTCAGTGTCATAGGGAGTACAGCCATGCGTACGTTTAATGTATGCCCATAGAAGAAAACAGTTGTTGAAATATTATCAAAGCTCTGATGGTAGGTATTCAGAAAGACTCCCAGATTGAGCAATATTTGAGCTATGTTTTAAAGATGGGTGAATTGAGTTCTCCAGGTGGAAAAGGACATTCCAGGAAGAAGAGATTACGTTACGGGTTCAGAGACCCAGAGAAAGGAAAGGGGCATGTGGAAGAGTGAGACTGTCAAAGGGGTTGGGGTGTGGATAAGTAAAGGAGATTGGCCGACTAGCCCAGAGAAATAAGTAAATAAGATTGTGAAGAGCTTTTTATGTCATGTTAATATTGAGTTTATTTTATAATCAGTGGAAAAAATAGTAAAGAGATTCTAAGTGGAGCCAGGAATGCTAAAATACTCTTTTAGGAAGATGGATCTGACAGCAGTGTCAAGGATGAACTGGGATAGAGCAGGTGGCCAGTAGCCAACAACCAAATTAGAAGGTGGTTGTAATAGTCCAAAATGATATAAGGCTCAAACTAAGACAGTCTCAGGAAAGGCAGTACCTCAGTCTCAGATGTCAGGAAGTCTCAGTGTCACATGATTAACAGTACCTTCAGATGAGCTTTAGGCAAGATAGGAAGTAGGGTTTGCAGTTGTTTCTCTAAAGCAGCTAACATTTGAGTTTTCCCTTAGGGAGAAAGCATACATGTCACATTTGAAACAAATAACTTGACAGGAAAAAAAAAAGTAAGAAAAAGTACTGAGTTTTATGAGAAAAATATTGCAAATCTGAATCCAAACACCACAGTTATTTCCTAATACTTGTAATGGTAGTACTTGTTCCATGAAACACCCATGTCAGTGAATCTGCTCACTGAGGTAGGCTCAAAAGTATACTAATGAATTGTGAGGGAACTTACATATTAGGGCATTTGAGTGAATCAGAGTGCCACACGTTTCATTTGAAAAGTGTTCTACATAACATACATGTCTGCATTCTGTCATCCATCCTTTGTATTCTTTAGTGAATTAGAAACGATGTGTTTTACCTTCGTCTCTACTTCCAAAAATTTAACAGTAGCCAATGAAAAGTTTTTGTGTTTCTTTTATAGTAGCTAAATGCAAATAATTTTTTAAATTTGGTCAGTGCCTATAACTAACTTCTGTTAGTTAAAATTCGAACCAAATTATCTAAAGGAAGACTTGTGTAACATTTCTGTATGGTTATACTGTGTTGCTTTATTGGTTTTATGTATTTGTTATGTAGCTGAAGAGTTAGAATGGGTAACAAATATTTCAGTGGGTATGTAAATGCTATTTGGCAAGTTTTATAAATCAGACACATGGCACAAGGTTAACCTTCGAAACCATTCCAGCAAAGTCTGACGTCTCTCATAGTAGCACATGCTTATGTATACCTGCTTTCTAAATGCTTCTACTTTTGTGTAGATATTCATTCAATATTAAGGAACAAAAACAATGGATCTCTGATATGTATTTTTAGATTCATCTAAATTCATTAATTCAAAATTAATATAAATTTACTTTAAAGCCAGTACATGCTAGGATTTAAGGTTAACATGTTTTTCACTTATATGAAAACATAATCCCCAAACAGCATGAAGTTTGCTGGTAAAGTGATTGTTATTTGTACTTAAGAATATAAATACTGTTTTTTAGCACTTCTGATTTTTCAGATTAAGAAGATGTATTGTGACCTCTTCTACCATTCACTACTCCCCTGTACCCATAACAGACATTAAGGTCTGATATGATTAGAATCACTAGATCTTCTTATAGTATCTTCTCATTGAGAGCAGAATGTTCATCAAGGAAATGTTCATCAGAATGCTCAATTTGAAATTTTCTAAATTTCTAATCTAAGGTCAACATACCTTTCCAAACATGAGATTCCCTTGGTTTTATCCAAAATTTTGTGGGAATGTACCTTTTTTCCCCATGGCAGAAGGACTAATTTTCATCAGATTTTTTAAATGGTTCATGCTTCTAAAGTGATTAGGAATCACTGGATTAGAGAATGCATTCTCATGCTTAGTTAGCTTTGTCATTGCTGTAACAAAGTATTGAGGGCCACCAAGAGGCAACCTTAATATATTTTTTGCTTTTGTCTTATTGAATGTTTAAAGTGCAGTTGTACCTATGTATAAATGTTCCCCCTCTCCTCTTTGTTGCTCTATGGTTTTACAGTGCATTTTAACTGAAGATGGCAATCAGCATATTTATAAGAAGCTCTGTTTGTGTGCTGGAGCTAAACCAAAGTTGATATGTGAAGGAAATCCTTATGTGTTAGGAATCCGTGATACAGACAGTGCTCAGGTAACATTTTGACATTGGGTCATGGGGAAGAAACATGAAGGTTTCTTAGACTTTTTCTACATTTGAATCAAAGTGTTCCACTTATAATGTCAATTCCTAAACTGTAGCAACAGAAGAAAGGTTTCATGACTCATAAACCAGAAAGTAGTTATAATGTTTTATTATTGCCAATTTGAGTTTAGTTTTAGTGGATAATTTATCTTGTTTTTTAATTCATGTTCTTTCCATTATGTGATATCCCAGAAGTAATGTCTATGCTGAAGGTTACAACTTACATTGCATACACATTCATTATTTTACTCTGATCGGGAGTATGTGATTTGCATCCTAAATGACGTAATGATCTTTTTCTCAAAAGATAAAGCATGTCCAAAATTTACTTCTCAGCAAAGAAATTAGTTAGTATTCAGAAGATCTTTGTCATACAGAATCATGACAGAATCCTAGAACTGAAAAAGACACTTGTTTGTTGTTCTGCTCAAGAACAGTGATAAACTATCCCAGTAAGGTGAAATTCTATCTTCAGAACCTTGTACAACTTCTTTTGGTAATTTATTTCAGGGTTCATTGACCCTTACTGCCAAAAACCTTCTTGTTTTCTAGTCACAATACTATTGTCTTACCTCAAGCTCATTGTTGTTGTTCTGTCCCATGAAGTGGTAATTGTACATTTACATAATAAGATTTTATAGTCTTGAAAACTGGTAGTATTTTCTTCTTAAATAATTAGGAATTTAGACAATATTAGAAGAACTGGATTATGTTCTTGTAAACATTTTAAGTTCATATTATCAAAGACTGAGTTCATAACTGTGTTACAGCGAGGCCCTCTACACATATGAATTCACTGAATCCTCATGATAATCCTGTGTGAGTCATTACTCCCACTCTACAGAGGCAGCTGAGATGGAGAGACTAAGAAATTTAGCTATACTAAAGTACTTATTATCAGAAGTATAATCTAAACTCATGACATTCATCTCCCTGTCCACTGCTCTTTACAGGTCTTTAATTACCTACTGTGTTCAGTGAAGGACAAAGTAGAATTAACTTCAGGTTTTTTCTTGTAAAATTTAAAGAAGTCAATTCAGTGGTTATGCATTGTACATTACAATAAGTTTTGGGGTCCATTAATAGAAATGGTGACCTGACATAGTAGGAGGTGGAATTTAGCTATTCAAGTGTCATCTTGAAGCAATGGGACTATTCTCTACTTTAGAAAGTACCATAAGAATGACTCCTGATATTTTTTTTTCTCTCCAAGTTCATTGTGATCTTTTTTGGGGGGAGGGAGGGAGGGATGGGAGGTGGAGGCATCAATTTGCTGTCTTATAACGTAATAACATTTTAAAATAAATATTAGACATTATGTGCTTCCTACTCCCAACAGCTTTATCTCTATCATCTTAATACTTATAGAGACCTTGAGATATACTCACCTCTTATTTCCATTTATAGTTGGGGAACCTGAGGTGCAGAGAGGTTAAGCAGTTTGCCCAAGGTCACCTGGTTAGTAACTGCTAGAGCCAGGGACTCTAGATCTGTGCCCTTAACCACTGTGCTGCTGTGCTTCTCGTTCCTGCAAGTTCCAAGTGCTGAGTAACTGCAAGGAAAGTGTCAACTGAGGGACTAGAAGGAAAGGAAGAATCCTGTTTCCAGGGTCTAGATCAATGTCATGTTGGTAATTGATTTGGTCAAATAGTTGGGAATGTGGTAAACTAAAGACAGGCTCTTGCTGCAATTCTGAATGTAGTGACATAAAAGGCAAGGAAAGTCAGGAAGAGGCCTTGCTATAAAGGCAGTTTGGGGTGAAACATGGAGGGAGCATTTATTATATTAATTGGGATGGTGTGTCCTGGCAGAGTGGGAAAGTGAGGTTTATTATCAGTGAAGCCTGTTGCTTCAGGCATTACCCACTATTACAAAACACTCTTTTCATTTTCTTTTTGATACAGGAATTTCAGAAACAGCTTACAAAAGCTAAGAGAATAATGATCATAGGAAATGGTGGTATTGCACTTGAATTAGTGTAAGTACCTGTATTTGAATATTATGTAAGAATTGCTCTGTGATTCATGTGATTAATTGACTAGAAGACATCTTGTTATCCTAAAATCAAAGATAAATATAATTGTTTTTCATACATTTTCAAGGGGGAAAATCCACTTTATTTTTTTAGCTTTCATGGAATTCATAGTTGCAAAATTGACCTTATAAAACATAGGAATTTCGGGAATGCTTTAGGTCTCAAAGGGTCTGACACTGATGACTGTCTAGATTTGACCCATACATGTGTTCTTATAAGCACGTACTGTACTGAAAAACAATTGAAAACGTGTACACCTTTAGAGGTTTCTGGTGATAGTCCCCGCGACTTTTTATTGCTTATACCCATCCTGCTTCACTCATGTATGGTACCTGTCTGGCCGATGAAACGCAAGTGTTTGTGAGTTCTATTTCAGGGTATGTGGTACTCCTAGCTCTTGGTTTTTGGAAGTTGGGGATTGTGAACACCTTAATGTGAAATACTGTCATCTTAAGATGATACTTCAAGTTTGGAGAACATTGAGGACCTGCTGTGGTCTGCAGAGCATTGATTCACTTTCTTTGTGATTTTATCTTTCAGCAGATGGCTGACATGGAACAGTCTAGATATTTTTCAGGCCAGAAAGTTGGGTCTGACTACAAAGAGGACAAATTTATATCAAAATAAGCAATCTGCCAAAGCCCTGTCTTTTCTCACTTTCATTCATTCCAACTCTGAGACTAGGTTTTTGCCCCTCCTTTTTAGAGGATGGTGAATCCCAGTGGAAACCTGTAAGAGTTGTTGGATTGCCTGAGTACTAGGTGTGGCAGTCATTGTTTTAATTATGAAGTTTGAGGCATTGTATGGAAAAATGCAGAGAAAAAACTAGGGAGTCAAGACCAAACTGGGCCAAGAGGAGGGAGGCATAGATTTATTGTAAGAGGGGCTTCAAATCCTTATGTACACATGACAGATTTTCTCCATCAGTTATCACCAAAAGTATGACTTAATACTATTATTATTACTATTATTCACATTGAAAAGCTTTCTCATTCAAAAATGTTCAGAGTTTCACAACATTTAAACCTATTCCTCACTTTCTTTAGGTCGCAGATTAAAGACCACATACTTGGATATAAAACACATAATTTTATATTCAGTAAACTCTGGTAGTTTAAGAAAGCTCCCATATAGTGTTATTCTCTCGGTTTAGGTTTACTGAATGATTAGGACTTTGTCTTCTCTTGATGAAAAATGACATATCCAGACTCTTTATGCTTTTTAATAGCCCCCGTGTCCCACTGAAGCTAATGTTGATTTCTTCAGTATACTTTTATTTCAGTTATTATCTCTTCTTTCCAAATGTAGGTTAATCCTTTGTTTTTCAAACATAGTTTTTCATAATTTCACAAAATTTAATACTTCTGTTTTTTAAGTGGTTTTAAAAATGAAAGCAGTATTTCCCCTATGGGTGATGACACCTTCATGCTTACACATCTTTCTGAGGACAGGTTCATAGGGTAAGAGGATTAGAGGGTGTCTCGTGAGGTACGGCACACCCAGGAGTCACTTGTGGTGACTACTTAGAGTAAATACGGCTCGCTAGTCTAGCATCAGTATTTTAAGCTATTCTGATATGTGTTATGTTGCTGTACTACTTTAAAATACAAAAAAAATGATAATTACAGAAATTTCTAGTTTATAAAAATTAAGGAAATCATTTCGTGGTAACTGTGTGCCTATATGTAAATTGACATAAAATTTATCACCAAATGTGTGTGTATTCTGCTTTCTGCTCATCAGCAATGCTGTATGACCTGAGCAGTGTTAAGATAAAATGTTCTCCAGATAATCTGACATTTAGTAACTATAAATACTCTTTGCTGGCATAGGAGAGGAGGAAAAATAAAGGCCCATTGGAGAAAGCAAGGGACTCCTTTACCATATGCCAGAAAGCATGAACATCAGGTGATCTGAAGTCAGATGTAGTAAACCTTCTTTCTTTTATCACCTGCTTATTGATCAGCCTCAAAAAGTCATATAACCTAACTTACATCAGTCTGAGATATAAAGATGGTAGTACTTTTTACCATAAATCAATGTTAAAAATTAATAACACTAATACACTCTTATTACCATTGTAATTTCAAATAAAAGTGTAGTTAGGATGACCATATATATTGTGTGTCCAGGATTGTCCCAATTCATTTGTATCAAAACAAGTAGTAATAGCAGATAAATTATAATGAACTGCAGGGACCTTGTGGAATGAATATTAAGAAAATTACATTCTCCGTGTCCAAACCTAGAGATAAAACTGCAGGTGCTCAGGAGCTCTGGCTACCTCCTGAACGGTAATGGAAGGTGGCTTCCTTGGCCATTCCTTTCTTCCTCTAAGATCCTTCATTTTTCTGTGAACTGGATCTTTCTTTGGCTAGATGGCTTGGAAACTTCTGAGGTGAAGGAAATTCACTGCAGGGTAATTATTCTGTTATAACAAAGTTAAGATTTTAGTTTCTATCTCTCATTTGCTCGTTTTTCTGTGTCCTTCCATAATGTGCTTTGAATACATAAAATATTTGTTAGCAAAGAAGTCAACTGTTCTCAATATTGTAGCTATATAACATCTATAACATCTATCCGTTCATTACTGATTACTCTATAACTAGGTAATAAGCAAGGCACTGCTCACTCCTGGGAACCCTGGCGGACATTCATATAACTATCCTGTAGAAATTGAACACTTTGAAGTGATGTTCATTGTAATGAAATTTTACCTGATATTCAGTACATATATTTGTCACGTTTTTTCAGTAAACTGGTTACATTTCTTGTATTATTCTACTTAGCACGTATTATCCTGAAAAAGTGTTACATTCCTCTTTATAATCATTCTTTCTCAGTTTGCCTTAAAATAGTTTATTTACATTTGCCTTAAGAGATAACTGTTATTTGTAGATACAAAGAGTTTTTCTTCCAACTAACTTTCATATTCCTTTAGGTATGAAATTGAAGGCTGTGAAGTAATTTGGGCCATTAAAGATAAAGCTATTGGGAATACTTTCTTCGATGCAGGAGCGGCTGAATTCTTGACTTCAAAGCTCATTGCTGAAAATCCAGAGGCTAAAATTGCACAAAAAAGAACAAGATATACAACTGAAGGTAAATATAGCATCTAGCTCATTCATTCACGGATGAAACTTTATTTTTTTAACCATATAGAAAAAGGCTATAAGAAAATTTAGCAAAAATATTTTATTTGGGGATAGGAATATAGATATTTATTTCTATTTCCTTTTGTGATATTTAAGATTTTATTTATATATATGTATAAAATATTTATAAGATAAATATATTTATATATGTGTATATATGTGTATGATGTATTTTATATGAAAAATATGTATAACTAAAACTGGCAATTTAAAGTAAATTAAGTAAACCAGCCCATCTGCATCTTTGTGGACAGATGCTCCAGTTGGACAAAACCTAAGGTAATTTTATTAAAAATGCAGTGAGTTTAAAAACAAATGCAGTTTTTTTTAGTTTAAAAGAGCTTTTTTATTTTTTTAAACTTTTGGCTTATAAAATTGAGCAAGAATTTTGTAAGTTTTGGGGGTACTAAAAATTGACAAAATTTTCAAAATTTGATGTCTAATTTTCTTACCTTTCATATTAACCAGTGTATATAACATCCATAAAACACTTTTGAGTGTTTATACACAACACTCGATTGAAAGATTACCCATTTTATAGCTCTACATCACAAAATATTAAAATTATGATTAAAATGATTAATATAGATAAGTTTAGTCCTGCTGTATGAATGTATGTGTGAAAATTATTACATTGCCTAAAAACTTCTGAACAAAAACGTAATTCTCTGCCTGGCAGTTTTTATATCATTTGGATTTTGAATTGAGTTTATCCCTTCAGGAAGGAAAAAGGAAGCACAAACCAAAGCTAATGCTGGTAATACAGGCAGTGCCTTGGGACCTGACTGGCATGAAGGGTTGGATCTTAAAGGAACAAAAGAGGTATGTTTTCATATACTGTTTAAACGTATCTAAATGCAGTTTTAAATTCTTGAACTGTTTGTTAAAGACTGGTTATAAGCCTATAGTCAAAGAATTGCTAGGTCACTTTCCTTAAAATCCATGGTTCTAGGAAAGGGCTTCAGTGCCACTTGGCCCCATTGAACTCTCCAGAGACAGAGATCTCCATACAGAGACGTTAGTGAATACACCTGTCCTATTTTAAATTAATCTTTTCTCAAAGGTCACTTTAGATGTAGTATAATATTTTAAAGGTTATTAGATAGATTCTAAATAAAATACACATTTAATATCCTAATTGCATAAGCAGATGACTTGCTTTTACTCATTTTATTTACTAGATATTTTAGTTTTTTAATAGCTGTTAAAAGGCTATGATATTTAAATATTGCAAGAAACATGCAGTCCTTATTACTGTGTATGATACCTTTTCAGCCTTCAGTAGGTTGGAAGGGGGCTGGCTTCACAGTGTATGTAATTTTTGTGATGGAAATTACACAAAGTAATTTATTCCTGCACCTTCAGGTCCTAAGATTAATGGTATTCTTAACCTGGGAACTTCAGTTTAGTTCAGTGAACATTTATTGAGTATCTCCTATCTAACTGGCATTTTACTAAGATTCTGGAATATAACAATCTGGGATATATCAACCTTTTTTTTTTAGTCTGTAACAGTTGTAATTTAAAAGAAATATACGTGTAATTATCAGGGAAGCTCATAGTAAAAAGTATGCCCTTGGTGCTACCTGCCAATTCAACTACTAGACCTCTTTAAGTACTGACTGAGTTTCTGCTTATTTCTTTCCAACAGAAACTGAGAGCCATGCTTGTGGGCATTCAGTGTGTTTTCTTTTATACTACAAGAATTATTTTTTCTGTATGTTTTTATAAGTGTATTATAAATTTTTTCTTCATCGTCAGTAACCCAGATCATTCTTTCTAGAAGTATTATAGTGACCAGTACTTCTTTTATTTTAGTTTTCTCATAAAATTCACATTGAAACTATGTGTGAAGTAAAGAAAATCTATCTTCAGGAAGAATTTAGAATTTCTAAGAAAAAGTCCTTGACTTTCCCAAGAGACCATCATAATCAGTTAGTTATAGCTGACAAAGGTAAGTGATGAAATAAGAAAAAAATAAACACTTATTTTAAAAGAAGACAACTTAATATCGCTTTATTATATTTAGAAAACAGCTTCATATTTCCATATAAAACTTAAATGTGAAAAGTAAAAATAAAACCATAATTTAATAACATAAGTCATTTTGTTTTCACTACCTAACTCTTTACATTTTCTAATAAATTGTAGAAAGCGTAACATCTTACGTAGGGCTCATGTTTTGACCGTCATAACGCGATGAGTTAATCAGAATATCTTGTGAATCAAGACAAAACATAAAAACTAAAAAAAATCTGATACTCACAAAGGTGAAGTGACACCCTCAAAATCAAACAGAATGAAATCTATAAATTTGAAACTAAGGCACAGATCTCTTAAAATTCCTATTCTACACTCCTGTGAGAATTACTCAGAAATACACTCACCCAAACCTACTGTATGGGATATCCCACTGCTCTGAATTCTTTGAATTTTTTCATAGGAAAAGAGAGTGTTAGAGTTTGAATGTGAATAATAAGGGAAAACATTGAAAAGTGAGTAACCTAGTTAGACTAAACTCTCAATGGAGTATAATCTATTAATAAAGATTTTTAAAGAAATAATTTATAAAGTATTATCAATTTAAATTTACTTTGTTAGAATTTCTATGTCTAAATTTGAAGGAAAAATGTTTAGAATGCCTGCCATAGTTTTGCGATTATACCCAAAATAAGAAGATGGCACTGACGACATTAAAAATTGTTTTAGCAGATGTACCTATAAATATTAAGAGGTGTTGTTTTAAAGTCATCTCCTGCCTTTTTCTTTCTTTCTTTCTTTCTTCTAGTCATTGTATTCACATAATGTTATAGACGGTGGTGATTACACTTGAGAATAATTTTTTTTTTTATTTTAAGAGATATGGCCCGTATATGTGGAATTGACCAATGAAAAGATATATGGCTGCGATTTCATTGTCAGTGCTACAGGAGTTACACCAAATACAGAACCTTTTCTCTGTGGCAACAATGTAAGGTGAAAATTTTTGTCCCAGTGTGAACACTTTTAAAGTATTGTTTATGAAGATCTCTAATTCTCAAGCATGAATAATTGTTCATTGTTTTGGCACAGAACTGTAATTTAAGATGACTGAAAACAGTTTAGTTTATATTCATGTCTTGATTTGCAATATTTTTTTTTACTGCTTCAAGTCCTTAAGCAGTTAACATCCCAGCCTAAGTGTCATTATTAAGGGGACATAATGCACAATTTATCTAAACGTTGGTAAGAAACTGATACCTCCTATGAATTCTTAAAAGTGATTCTTTTAGAGAAGCCAGCTTGTATTTTTTGCTTTTTAGCATCTGAAGTTTACAAAAACTAAGGAATATTTTTGTAACTATGGGTGGGGTCATCATATGGTTATTGGAAATTTTTGATGTTCTAAGAATTTTAAGAATTTGAAGTTCTAAGAATTTCATGGGTTCGTCTTAGTAGGAATTTGAGTGCCTGGAAATTCAGCTTAGTTGTCTAAACTTGGCAGTTTAGCCAACTTTTCTCATTAAAGATCAGCATATCAATGTGTAGAATTTGACTTGCTCTTTTACTTTAGAATGAAAAAGTCACGTTTCTTTTTCTTACCTCATATGCTTATGAGGAACATTGTTTAGTTTGATGTAGCAAAAGACGGTGGCCTGAAGGTGGATGATCACATGCACACGTCCCTTCCTGACATCTATGCTGCAGGTGACATCTGCACGGCCTCCTGGCAGCCCAGCCCAGTCTGGCAGCAGGTAAGCTGGCAGAGGTGGTCACAGGTTTTTATCAGAGATTCCATCTGAAAATAAAGGAACTGCTACCCGCATGTCCAGCTTTCTGGTTTTCCAACTTTTCTACTTTAAGTGGGAAGCTATCATAGAGTTTTTTTGTCACAAAAACAGCAAACAAAAAGAACACTAGAATTTTTCCCTTTTGGTAAGTGATTATATAGTGATGGAATAGACTGGGATGTCTTTTAATTTTAAAAGAATTATGATAGTTACTTTGTTTTTCATGCTCAGATGCTTATCAGCGGTGTCCAGTGGAACTTTCTGTGATGACAGAAATACTCTATATTTCGGCAGTGTCCAGTCAGGTAGCCACTAGCGATGTGTGTACTAAGCATTTGAAATGTGGCTAATGTGACTGAGGAACTGAATTTTAATTTTACTTTTAATTAAATAGTCATGTGGCTAGTGACTATGATTTGGGACAGCACAGCTTTGGATGAAAAAGTAGCAAACTGAGATTATAAACCGTACATTCTGTTTCTGATGACCTTATTCCTGTGGGAATTATTACTGAAAGACTGTTCCCATAGTAAGCAGAATTCCTCAGCCTAACAACCCCTTCTAACTGGATCTAGACCTCCTCCTGCCCCGACAGTGTTGCCTGCCTTGTAATGGTGGAGCAGAAGTGCTGGAGGAAGATACTCAGCGGCCAGAGGTGGGGTTGTTTTAGTAGGAGTAGAGACAGAGGTAGATGTTAACAGATGAAAGAACCAGTCAACGCTTATCTTGGTGAAAGACCAGCTCCACAGGTAGGCATGTTTATTCAGATTAACTGTGGAGTGTGAAGTAACTATGGAGTGTGAAGTAGTGGGAGAACCAGATGTATTCTAAGCAGCAGCTTTGTTATTTAGTATGTTTTAACATACATCAGAGATAGCATCAACAAGACAGTGATTTCAGCCATAATTCTAAAATGCTTCAAACTAGCTTGTTTTTTAGTTTTCTCTACAATGACATCCAGTGTTGTTTTTACGGCATATCTGTCCCAAACTCAATTCGGAATTGGAGTTCATGGGATTTTTTTTTTTTTTTTTTTTTAACATCCCAGCCCTCTAAGGGTTGAATCTAGGGAATATGTATATTATTATATCCTTCATGTGCCTCATACTCTGATACAGGAAGGTCCAAAAATAAACAGGGGTTTCTTACTTTGAGTGAATCTAATAAAACTTCATCTCTTAATTTGCAGAAGCAGTAAGTACACTAATTCATTTGTTTTATATAGTCCGAGACACAAACTAAAGGGACTCAGAGGCTAGAATACATTAGGTAACAGTGCAGCAGTGTAATATCGCAGGCCACTTCTGTTGGCCGTTCTCTAGTTGTTACTGTGCTCAGTTTACTCTGCTCCCTTACCGTAAGCTGCCTCTTACTTCATCAGACCCAACCTTGTTTAGAGAGGAGACTGAATTTTTTTTTAAAAAAACTATCACTTCTACGAGAAATGCTTAAAGCTCATATCCATGAGCATGGTTATTATTTTTTGCACACAAAAAGACATTCGTTACCACACATGAGGTATAAGAATGACCAACACCAGAATCAGTTGGTTAGTGTGGACTGCTGATTGCTTCTGTGGCAAAGATGATTCAATCAGTTACCTAACTAGCAAGATCTAACTGTTCTCAAGGACTGTCAAGCACTGAACCCCTTTAAGGAATTTTACTAGGTTAAGGTGATAACATTTTTCAAATGATGATAATAAAAAGTTAAATTGCATAACCTTTTTTTTTATTTCAGATGAGGCTGTGGACCCAGGCTAGACAGATGGGATGGTATGCAGCAAAGTGCATGGCCGCAGCTAGTGCAGGCGAGTCTACTGACATGGATTTCAGCTTTGAACTTTTCGCTCATGTAACAAAATTTTTTAACTACAAGGTAAGATAGATAAGCAGATTAGTGCCTTTTCTGCTCGTTAGTTTTTTGTGTTTTTTTTTTTGCGGTACGCGGCCCTCTCACTGTTGCGGCCTCTCCCATTGCGGAGCACAGGCTCAGCGGCCACGGCTCGCAGGCCTAGCCGCTCTGCGGCATGTGGGATCCTCCCGGACCGGGGCACAAACCCATGTCCCCTGCATCGGCAGGCGGACTCTCAGCCACTGCACCACCAGGGAAGCCCCTGCTTGTTAGTTTTGTAACTAATTATGATCATCTGATTTTCTCACATGAATAAACTTATATGGCTTTAATCACTTTACAAAAAATGACAAATTTCCTCATTTCTTGCAAATTTATACCTGGTTATTATTGCTGGGCTTAATCACTAATCATCTGATAATCATTACCTACCTTCTCACTATATTATTTTATAGTTCTGGGGGTTGGGGGGGAAATCTCCTCCAGATTTGTTCCCTGTTGGTGCATTTCTGAGTTTTAGTTGCAATTCACTCCTCCTTTTTGAAGAGAACTAACAGCTGTTCATACTCAAGAATGAGCAGGTACTTCCCCCTACATATTATCTTATTTAATCCTCTTTACATCACTCTGAGGCAGGATTTTTCCTCCTAATTTACCGATAAGGAGAAACACGTACAAATATATACATACGGTTCAGGGAGACTAAACAATTTGCCCAGGAAAGATCAAATTCAGCTTCTTACTAAATCTTTAAATTGTGACTCACGCCTAATGTAGTCTACCTCCTACATATTTGTATATTCGCTAGGTATTTTTAATGTTCATACAGGTTGTATGGTAGTGTCATCTGTAGAGTAAATGCATGCCATGCAAGTGTTTTCTTTGGGCTCCTCCGAATGGCACTTTTAGCTGTAAATTTTCGTGACTAGATTTGCCATTCTAGGAAAACACAAAATAACTGCATATTATGTTTCTTTTTCATAGTCATTAAAATAACTGTTTTGTCTTTCTCTATATAGGTTGTATTGCTGGGAAAATACAATGCACAGGGCTTAGGTTTAGACCATGAATTAATACTGAGGTGTACCAAAGGACAAGAGTACATCAAAGCCGTGCTGCAGAATGGGCGAATGATGGGAGCGGTCTTAATTGGTGAAACTGATTTAGAAGAAACATTTGAAAACTTAATTTTAAACCAGATGAATCTTTCAGCATATGGAGAAGATCTATTAGATCCAAATATTGATATAGAAGATTATTTTGACTAAAAAGAGCATTTCAAGAGCTACATCGAGTTCCAAATAAGACAAAAAAGTCACATGCCAATAAAACTGACTGCACTGATTTAAAGATGACCATCTGAAGTTAAAAATACGGAAATATGAAGATTTTAAAAATAAATAAAATTCTAAAGATGAAATCAGTTTAAATCATTTATTTATAGATATATTTTTTTCCTAACACAGAAGTGACCACTTAAGTCTTAAGTATTCACTTCTGTGTTTTTAAACTTAGACACATGCATTTGTGATTTAGATTTGGAGCAAATTTAACTATGTTGTTATCTACTTAGTCAACAGTGTGGTCTGGTTAATATACCAGAGCCATTCTCTGTGAAATGTCAAAGTAGGGCTGTGGTTTCAAGCAGCTTACAGTTTTATTTTACTTAAATAGAGGTGTAGCATACTTGCTAATATTATTTGTATGGATACCTTATTCCTTTTTTATTTAGTAAAATATTCAGTATAATAACATTGTTATCAAAAGACAGTTGTGTCAAAAGAAAAAAATACAACTAGTTATGGCAAGGCATAAAGAGCTTAAGATAGTTATATGAACTTACTCTCTTAAGTATTTTACATTTAAAGGGTTTTACATTAAAATGATTTATTTTTCCCTTGTTTCATACTGTAAATTTATACAGTTCATGATCTCAAAATTTCAAAAGGTCTCAAATTCTCAAGTCTTCAATACTTAAATAAATTCTGAAAATATAGCTCCATATGAATAAAATATTAATGAAATTGTCTTAAAATTAAACTTTTGATTAACTACAAAACTAATGGTGTATACATGCATAAACTTTTTCTTAGAAGATTTAGAAGCACTCAACTCATGCAGTATCAATTTTTCTTTTCTTAGCCCCTGTAATCTTACAATCAGGTTGCTGAAGCATGTTCACCGACTTCTTCTGGAAGTTACTTGGAGATTTTTCTTCCCTCTTTTTATCAGCTCCTTCGGAATGACAACTTTGAGGTGATTCAGCCTACAAAACAACAGCAAGACAAACACTGGTTAAAAATTCAGCTATTCCATTTTCTCAGGAGATTAATAATCTCAATAGTCCTTCTATATCACCTCTTTAATTAAGTGTCCAGTGGTCTTGTTTTTTATCTTCAAATTTCTTCTAGTATGCGCCCCATCTTAAATAGAAGGGGCTGTGCTGTCAAGACCGTAAAGAACACCTGACATGTCCTTAGACACACTGGTGCCGGGTGTGCTTTTGCAGGCTTGAGAGCAGTTAGTTTGTGACAGTGCTTTTCAACCTCTGCTGCACAGGCAGACTTCTCAGCCAATAGTGACCACAAGCAAGGGCAGGGTGCCTCATAACATCAGACATTAAATGGAGTCTTCACATCCCAAAAGGTTGGAAACCCCTAGTCTATATTCTTCTACTCAATACCTCTGCAGAACACAAAAGTAGGTTTTCTCTCTTCTATACCCAGATTCCAGGAAGAAAACTGACTTAATCTCTTCTTATGCTCCACTGGACCCAGGAGAGTACTAGTTAAAGAAAGGCATCCCATAGGCTTTAATGTCTCTTTCAAATATATAAAAACTAAAAATTAATAACTACCCTGAAACAGCTCTGCATGGGCTTCTTCACTTGCATTGTAATAACATGTTCCTCATTGTTCAGAAGATTAGCTTTAGGTCCTATTTTCAGATATGAGATGGTAGCATAAGCTGTAAAACTGTAGTCTTCTCTGCAGAAGATAAAGGCCAATGATCAGGTTTTGACAAATTGCAGAAAACAAACTGAAATTTATAAAAAAAAAATAAGTGCAATAATTTTAAGTAACATTGATATGAAATATAAAACTTTTAGTATAAAAATGTAGTTTACCTTTATAGAAAGTATTTTAGTTTTGTGCTTTTTTGACATACAGTAATCAAAGTTTGAATTTGTTTACTAGGTAAATTTTGCATAGCGTTTAAAAGTTCTTATGAAACAACCACAAAACCATTTGTTCTGCTGCAGTTATAAAAATGAGAATCATAAAGACAACATGAAAGGGCAAGAAATGGGTTTGTATATACTTGAGATACTGCCGTATAAGAAAGTGCGCAATAATTTTCTCCAGGGCTTCACGAGGAAGCGCGGGTGGAGCAACACCTGCTACTCTCAATTTCGCTGCACCCTTTCCCATCCAAGAGTCGATCAGTTTCAGTGGAGTGAGCTTTTCTTTCAGTTCCTCGGCCTGCTTCAGGATCTTGATTAGATCCCTGCAGTACGCTGTTATGTTCTTTCTTTCAGATGCTGTAATGAAAGCGGCATGGTTACAGGTGAATGGGATTTCAAAATTAGGGCAAGGATAGGCCGTCCTAAGTGGTTAGACTGGTTTAAAAAATAAGTCTTCACCCAGTGTGAGCCACCCTAAACACTGATTTGTTTCTATGTTCTGAGCTAAGACTACTGCTCAAGTCTCTTATCACTAGATTAAGCTACAGTCTCTGTAAGACACTGAGATTTAAGTGATGTAAAGAAAATAATCTGGTTATCAGAAGGCCTTTGGGTATGCTCTAGGAACCAAAGAGTGTCAGCCAAACATGATTATGACAAATACTTAGTGATGTTCACAGGCGAGTCAGTCTGTTCTTTATGTTACCTGATGCGTGTTCATTAAGCAATATTCTGACAACCGGTATGGCTTCCTAGGGACTCTAGTTTCATGACAAGAATGTCGTGGACAGTTATTCCCAATTACTGATACTAACACTCCGATCTATGTATCAGGCTTTTGTTAATTTGGGCAGTATAAAATAATCTAATAAACACAAATAATTTTCTCTGGCTGCAGAGTTAAAATTGTGACCTTCACTGATCAAGGCATCAGAACTCAACGAGGAACGGGTTAGTCCAGCTCTTCCAATAATACACATACACACAGGATTTTAAAAAGTGAAAAGACAGCACCAACACACTGCTAAATTAGTGTCTTATGAGTGGTTAGCCATTATCTGGATCAAAAATGATACACTATAGTCTCTATTTTGCACTATATTTCTCTTTCCAATCAGTAACTATAAAGCATCCAAGATTATCACAAGAAGTTAGCGTTCTCTTACTTAAAATAGTATTTCTATTCAGAAGGTTTTTAAACCTTTCCCTTCATTTCTTAAAAATTTAACACGTCCTCAGTGTAGCAACATAAAATAAATGCATACACGTATGGCTTTTAATTTTGCCTCTGTTTCAAAACTTTGTGTGGTCACTCTTGAATCTGGGAAATTCTATTCACACCTTGCTTATTCTTTTAATCCATTTTGGGTGTCTAATATTGCCCTCATGTATTCCTGCATATAAATATTAGCCTATAAGGATTTAAAAAACAACTCACAAATCTCTTTACAGCAATTATCACACATTTTGTTGCATGTTTCTGGGCTCCATACTTCATCAAAATGTTGAGCTATCAACACACGGCGACAGCTGCAAACATCAGAGATACAAATTATCAAATAATTAACAGTTTTAAGAACCCCTATTTTAAAATACAGAGTTATATACTGTATTAATTTCCTATTGCTGCCATAATATAACCACAAACTTGGTGGCTTAAAACAACACAAACTTATTATCTTACATTTTTGTAGGTTAGAAGGCTGACACGGGTCTCACTGGATTAAAATCAAGGTGTCAGCAGGGTTGGATTTCTCCTGGAGGCTCTTGGGGAGGATCTGTTTCCTTGCCCTTTCCAGACTCTAAAGACTGCCTGCATTCCTGGGCTCATGGCCCCCTTTCCTCTATCTTCAAAGCCAACAACAGTGGGTAAGTCTTCACATCACTCTGACATCTTATGCCTCCTTCCACATTTAAGAACCCTTGTGATTATAGTGGGTCCACCTAAATAATTCAGGATTATCTCCCTATTTTAAGATCAGCTGACTGCAACCTTAATTCCCTTTTGCCATGTAAAGTAGCACAGTCACAGATTCCAGGGATTCAGATGTGGACATCTTTGGGTGACCATTATTCTGCCCACCACGTATAATAATATTTTCCATATGTTGTTAATAGACATTGCTTTTAAAAAATTGTCTGAGATTCAGTATTTCACAACTACCGGCATACCTTGTTTTACTGCAATTTGCTTTACTGTGCTCTGCAGATACTGTGTTTTTTACAAACTGAAGGTTTGTGGCAACCCTGCATTGAGCAAGTCCATTGGCACCATTTTTCTAACAGCATTTGCTCACTTCATGTCTCTGTGTCACAATTTCATAATACTCGCAATGTTTCAAACTTTTCCAATATTATTCTATTATTATGGTGAGCTGTGATCAGTAGTCTGAATTACTACTTCAATTTGCTGAAGGCACAGATGATGGTTGGCATTTATTAGTAATAATTTTTAATTAAGTATAGTGAAAAGATAAACAGGATTGATAAACTTTTAGCCAGACTCATCAAGAAAAAAAGAGAGCCCAAATCAGTAAGATCAGAAATGAAAAAGAAGTTACAACCAATACTACAGAAATACAAAAGATCAAAGAGACTACTAGGAACACCTATTTGCCAATGAACAACCTAGATGAAATGGACAAATTCCTAGAAATGTACAATCTCCCAAGACTGAAGGAGGAAGAAATAAAAAATATGAACATACCAATTACCAGTAATGAAATTGAATCAGTAATTTTAAAACTCCCAAGAAACAAAGGACCAGGACTAGATGGTTTCACAGGTGAATGCTACCAAACATTTAGAAAAAAGTTAACAGCTATCCTTCCCAAACAGAGAATGACTTTTTTCTTTTTTTTAGACTTAAGATACTATTTATTTTTTTACTTTTATACAACTTTTAAAGGTTACTTTCCATTTACAGTTATTAAAAAATATTAGCTATATTCCCCATGTTGCAGTACCTCCCACACCCCCACCCCTATACTGCTCCTCCCCGACTCTCCCCACTGGTAACCACTACTTTGTTCTCTATATCTGAGAATATATTTTCTTAGATTCAGGCATCCTGCAGGTTCATGTACTGGTTCCCACCCTTCAGACATCTGCTTTTACTGGTTTGCACTTGATGTTTCACTAATGTGTTTACTCACTTGAGTAAGGACTCAAAGTAATGTCATGTGCTTTCATACTGTGCTTGTCTTTAATTGACAAAAGTGACAAAAAGGTGCGTGCTTACTTGCTTATATTTTGGCAGTATGACACCATCTCATAGAGCTTCTGTTGTCCCACATTCTCCATCACCACCATTGAACTTATCCTGAATATATCTCCAAAGCCATAATACAAAATACAGTCTGCTTTCATGTCATCTCGACCTGCAGTGGGAAGAATCTTGAGATTGCATAATTACTTTAAAAAAGTCAAACATGCAAAAATAATACATAAAATTTGCTGGCAATATTTCGTAGTCTAAATGTATATCTAGAAATTTCAGACAAAGCTGTGAAAGTTAATTTGTAACAGCTGCCGTCAAATTTTTTAAAAAATGACTAAAGAGATCTATCAATAATCAGCCTTACTAGCTTAAAAATGTGTCCATAAGTAATCCAGTTATTTAAATTATAGACTTGAAACCACTAATTAAAAACTCAGGAGGCAAAGATGGACATCAAATTATTTTAGCAAATATGAGAAGAAATAATTCATGACACTCCAATACAACATAAATAAAATTTCTCCATAGGCAAATATAAAACTACAAAAAAGATTTGTTTGTTATAAAAATACTAGCCAATAAAGAAGATTAAAAATACAGTATTATTAAACATCATTTATAGTGTTTTTAAAGCTCTTTAAAAATTATTTCTAGGGAACTTCCCTGGTGGTCCAGTGGTTAAGAATCCGCCTTCCATTGCAGGGGATGCGGGTTCAATCCCTGGTCAGGTAACTAAGATCCCATATGCTGTGGGGCAACTAAGCCCACGAGCTGCAATTACTGAGCCTGCGCACTCTGGAGACCACGTGCCACAACTAGAGAGAAGCCTGCGCACCATGAAAGAGCCCACACACTGCAACTAAGACCTGACGCAGCCAAATAAATAAGCATTAAAAAAAATTATTTCTGGATGTGAGTTACACGTACCTGCACGTCCACTCTCTTGGTAATAATTTTCCATGGATTTACTCATTGAATGATGAATAACAAACCTCACATCTGGTTTATCAATTCCCATACCAAATGCAACTGTTGCCACTACTACCTAAAATGTGTTAACATTTTACATATTAAGTCAAGTTAAAATACATTCAAAGGTGAATTAGGCTTCTATTGAAGATCTGTTACTTAACCTGAATTTCATTAGCTGACCATCTTCTATGAACCTTGGTCTTATCTTCTGGTTCCATATTGGCATGGTATGCCCCTGCAGGAATCCCCAGTTTCTGTAAACTAACTGTAACTTGCTCAGAGTCTTTCTGAGAAAAGCAATATATTATTCCTGTAGTAAAAGAAATGGTTAGATATATATAGTACATTCCTAGAAAATTTTTAACTCACACACTGAAGAGGCTGATAATTACAATGCATGGGGGAAAATAAGAATTATGAAAAATTCCAAGGCCCTGAACACATACTGATTTTTCAGTGTAGTTCAAGGTCTGATCACCAACTTGCTCCAGAGCAGTAGCAAGCCTGGAGCCACCAGTTTGGGTTCCCATTATCTCAGTTCTCTCTCCAACTTTATCTCCCACTACATAGTCTTTCTCAAACTGATGCCCCACAGCTCCACAAGATGTTAACAAGCATGCTATGAGAAAAGAGTTTCATGTGCAAATAAGTTTGGGAAGGTTAACAAAGTTAGACAAACACATGTGTCTCTGTTTGCAGGGCTGGTCGGAATTTCTTAGGTGCTGATACACCCTGTGACTCTGCAGGAGGAATAAACAGCTGCAGCCTTTCTCAAACTTATTTGACCCCGGAACTCCTTTTACCCATGGCCCCTATTAATATCTCCTGAAAATCCACAGAACAGTTTTGAAGTGCTACTTTAATACCAACTCTTGGCTTTAGTAACACTTGTCTCTACATTAATCCTGGAACACATGTTATACACACTCTCAACTCCATCTATACTTAGCTCATTCAGTATGTACTGTTTATTTCTTTAATGTGTCCTTTACTATAAGGAACTATAGTTTACATCCCTTTAGAAAATCACTGGTTAACCTTCAATCTTATACACAGTGGATACTTACTAAATATGTGCTGTTGATAATTAACATGTCATTAGGTCCACTCTTAACGCAATTAAGTGTAAATAAGCAAAAATAAATCAGTTTTATGACTCTTATAATCTGTGTAATTAGCAAATGCCACACCTGATTTCTAAGATCACCAAGCAAATTAATTTTATCATGATATTTTCAAGTTCTTCTGCCATGCATTAATATTTCTGGTGCTAATCTTTTTCTCAGTGTATTAGTGTAAATAACGTGCTACTTTTGGAAAGTTCTCTCTCAGTCTTCAAACTTGGTTTGTGTCTATATTACCTGATTGCCCCTTGTATCTTCCATTAATGAGCTTTACAATATCCTCAATAAAATCTTCAGTGTTTGAGGGCTTCTGCCGAACCTAAAAAAAAAGTTAACTTATTAAAAAGTAAATTAATGAGTACCATTCATGCGGTCGTTTACTTACAAATTTCAAGGCGCCGCTCTTTCTTGGGCATGGTGTTTTTTTCTATTACTCTCTCACTCGCCCATTTGACCCTATCACCTCCCAGATGCTTCTTGATCCTTATTTTTGAATTTACCAGAGATGAGGAGGCACAGAAGCAGTGAATAACTTGTAAAGACAGAGACTTAAAATTTTCTGATGCTACTTTTGTAAAAACATAAACCATGGCAAAAACAACTAGTCAGTAAGAGCTCAGAAGAATATTAAGTCTATCCTTAAAAGGACTGGAAAGTAAAAACAGCTGTGAGGTTATTTACCTTTCAAGGTTGTATATCAAATAAAATCTAAATAGGGAGTATTAGCAAATCTTTAATGGTATATTAATTTTTGCATTATTTCATAATTTCTATAGAGATGTCATTAGGGTCCTTAGTATCAATACACGCTTTCTCTCCATCCTTGCATAAGAAAGCGTGTACGCAAATTTAATGAGGCAGTGTTTTCTACTTAACCGAGCAAAGAATTAAACAGCACAGGAGATATACGAAGAAAGCATTCTTTAATAAGTCTGCTTATACTCACTTGATTTTTTTTAAACTTTTAAACATAATTAACTGTGACGTAAATAGACATAATGAAAAAGTAACCTTTCTTCTGAAATCCTTCACAAAATAAATTGACATAGGGCTTCCCTGGTGGCGCAGTGATTGCGAGTCCGCCTGCCGATGCAGGGGATGTGGGTTCGTGCCCCGGTCTGGGAAGATCCCACGTGCCGCGGAGCGGCTGGGCCCGTGAGCCATGGCCGCTGAGCCTGCGTGTCCGGAGCGTACCACAAAATAAATAAATAAATAAATAATAAATTGACATAAAAGTTACATACCTCATAATAGAGATTTGGCCGATTAAAAGAAGCTGTAAAAGTAAAACACTTTTCAACACACAGTATTTTCTGAGCATCCTTCAAGACATGGCTGGTCGCCGTTGCAGTCAGCCCAATTAGCGATGCATTGGGGAACTGCCGCTTCAAAATACCAAGGGCCTTATAATCTGTAAAAAAACCCAAAAAACAAAGTAGCCCTCTTGCTATCCTTTAAGGAGTAAATTACATCTTCTAACATGCTGCAGATAAAGATGACTGCAATTTTACTTCCACAGCCATCTATATCTAAGCTGTGGTTGCTGCCTAGCCTTGGTGATAAGACGGGCTTTACTCTACTTTTAACTGGTTCTTCAGAAACACTTCTTGGCCGTAGGTGTCTTCGATAGGGAATACCACAACATTTCCAATCAGCTGAGCACTGGTCTATACCTGCTGAACAGTGGATTCGAGAGGCAGAGTGGGAGGAGCCATAGTGTTTGAATCTATGGCAACTGACAAGAGACGAAAAGGCCATCAGTCGAAACCCTTCTACCACAGGTATCATCCAAGAATGGCAAACTCAGTAGACGCTTGGTGAGGGCATTGGTTTTTATATAACCCACTTCAGGAAAGCCGTTCTGGCCTCATATTTATTAGACACATCTAAGTCACTAGAGAAGTTGTCTATGAGTACACCCTTAAGTACTTAAACTATTTGGAGAAAAGTGAAAAAGAAATGTGGGAGAGATGGCTCAATGCTAAGGTAGAGGACTCGTATGAAAACAGAACAGAAAGTAACTGCTTGGGCAGTTGTGAAAGCTTCAAGGGAGGTAAGATCTGAGTTGGGTCTGGAAGAATCCAGCGGAAGCTCGGGAGGAAGGGAAGAAGAAGAAAACACCAGGCAGAGGAAGCAGCATGCACACATGCGGCAAACACACTGGCATGAAATCACTCGGCAGGTTCAGTTATCAGCAAGCAGTTCAGAGGGGCTAGACCACAGGGTGCTGTGCTAGATGGACCTACTGTCAACCCCAGTCGACTGGGAACTCTACTCTATTCCCTGGATGGTTCCAAGTTACAGCTGGACCAGAAGAGGAACCTGTGTAAGGCCTGGGAGGCAGGAGAGAAGCAGCTGCTACACTCTGAAGGGCCTTCCCGGCAGATAGGATGGTGGACAAATGCCAGCCTGTCCCAGTTCTTCCCCATTCCTCCTTCAGCTCTTCTTCCCAGCTGTAGGCTTCGCTGATCAACACCGGCCCCCTAGATGCCTGGCAGCAGACCCACGGAGGTGACGGCTACTCAGAGGAAACTAACCAGAGACTTCGCCTGAGCTCCCCCTTGCAGCCCCTCTGGCAATGGCCATGCCAGTTGCAGATTTCCCTACAAGCTCTGGGTGGTCCTCCCACACCAGTGCTCCAGGACTAGTCAGTGACTTTTCTCTGACTCTCCAACTCTCCCCCTCCAGACCTTCCTTCCCCAGCTCCTCCCACAATTGCGCAAAGTCTGCTTCCTAAAATAAATCCCTTATCCCTTAACATTCATAAGAGCTCGGCTTCCCTACCCAAACCCTGACTGATACTGTTACTCCAAAGAGTATAAAAAGGCAGGTTCAAGGGGCTTCCCTGGTGGCACAGTGGTTGAGAGTCTGCCTGCCGATGCAGGGGATGCGGGTTCGAGGCCCGCGTACCGCAAAATAAAAAAGAAAAGCAGGTTCAAGTAAAACTATGAACTGAACAGTTGGTTGATTCTAAGGAGCTAGAACTTTGCCCTATAGGAAATGAGGAGTCGTGTGATTTTTCAAGCAGATAAAGGACACAGTCTATGTTTCAGGAATCGTCTTTTGGTGGAAGTGTGAAGGATGGGCTGGAGTAAAGCAAAAGGCTGAAGAAAGGGAGACAAGTTAAAAGGTGGCAATGACAGACTGGAAAACTAAAAACAGTGAATATGAAATAAGGCATGACACTGAGGATAAATCAGAAAGAAAAGACTGAAATACATGAACTGGAACCCCATAGGTCCTAGTGACTATTGGGATATGGTGGGGGGAGGGTGGGGGAAGAGTCCAAGATTCATCCATTCATCACCTGGCATATGTTGAACACTTTTAACTATGTGCCAAGCACCTAGAGACGTAGGCACCAGAGATAAAGTGAGAACAAGGCAAAGGTGCTATGCAAACGGAACTACAATTCAAGCAAAGAAATCAGACAATGCAAGGAGTAAACCAGTAAGTATCTGATTATCAGGGCATGGTAAGTGGTCATCATGATAACCTTATTGTAGCTGGAGTATAACATGCGAGGGGAAATGGGGCAGAGACAAACGGGGGACAGATCACATATGGTCTTAGGGACCCCAGTTAAGAATGTAGATTTTATTCTAAGTACAAAGAGAATCTTCTGGGTAGTTTAGGGAGGGAAGTAACATGATTTGATTTGGTTGCTGGGTGAAGGATGAACTGTAAAAGGGTAAGACTGGAACAGAGACCAGCTAGGGAGCTAGTGTAGTAGACTGGTGGAAAGGAGCCCAGCTGGACTTAAGAAATAGCAGTACAGACAAAGAGAAGTGGACAAGCTTGAGATTCAACTTAGAGGTGGAGGCGACAGGACTTGGTGGTGGACCAGATCTGCAGAGGTAGGATAAGTCAGGGACAATGTGCCACCATGAAGTTACTCGTTCTCAGCTCCAACTCCACACTTCTAGACTCCGCTTTGTGGCGTTGGAGTGAGGAATCTCTGCTTTGCCAGCTGGCCCTGGAAGCACAAAGTGCAAGGCTGGGGGAGGAAGAAGAGTGCTGCTCCTTCCAGTTTGCCTCCTGTGTGTTTGCTGGTGTTCCCGGGAATGCCGCCCCAGCAAGGTTTATCCACCACTTAGCAGCAGCTGAGTACAGCTGGCAGTTTTCTAAGCTTTGGAGAACTGACTTCATCACAGGTCCACCCTATCTCTGCCTCCACAGACACCAGCACCAGGGAGCTGGGCCTCCCATAGGTCTGAGCATCAGCTCCACAAGGCCCCTCCTCTAGGTTTCTAAATCGCGTCAATCCCAACCTTTTCTTCCTGTTCCCCCAGCCCTAGGGATGGTAGTTGCTTCTTCTAGCTTCTACCTCCATGATACGTTAGTTTTCTTTTCCTTTTTTCAGTTAGCTGCTTATAATCACTTTTTACTTAGTTAACAATTCTTTACATAATGTAATGTAAATTCTCTGTGTTCAAATAACTGGTATGGCTTTTGTCTTCTGACTAGACCCTGACTAAACAGATTTGCTAAAACTGTGGCTTGAGTAAATGTGTGAGTGGTTATTAAGTGATTCTCTAAGATAGGGAAGACTGAAGGGGAAATTGCTTGGGAGAATGGGGAGGAAGAGGGAAAGACATGGAGAAGGGAAGCAAATCAAAAGTTTTTGATCAAGAAAAAAAAAAGTTTTTGATTGCACACAGCAACAGGACAAATAGTGATTCCCAGTTACAAGATAGAAGGAAAAAGAACAGGCCTTTTGGGAGGCATTTAGTTGTAGTCACGCTAGTTGAGATACACATGAAGAAAGAGAAATTTTACAATGTCTTGAGACAAGTGAAAGTGGAAATACAACATACCAAAACTTACAAGAAGCAGCAAGAGCAGTTCTAAGAGGGAAGTTCATAGCAAAAAACATCTACATTAAGAAACAAGAAAGATCTCAAATAAACAACCTAGCTTTACACCTCAAGGAACTAAAATAGGAAGAACAAACTAGGCCCAAAGTTAGCAGAAGGAAGAAAATAACAAAGATCAGAATGGAAATAAAAGAAATAGAGACTAAAAAGACAATAGAAAAGATCAATGAAACTAAGCGCTGGTTTTTTGAAAAGATAAACAAAATAGACCAACTTGTTAGCCATACTCAACAAGAAAAAAGAGAGAAGACGCATATAAATAAAATCAGAAATGAAAAAGGAGACATAACAACTGATACTATGAAAATACAATTATAAGACACTATTGTAAATAATTATATACCAACAAATTCGACAACTCAGAAGAAACAGATAAATTCCTACTAAAATCTATCAAAACTAAATCATAAAGAAATAGAAAATCTGAACAGAAAAACCACTAGTAAGGAGATTGAATCAGTAATCAAAAACCTCCCAACAAACAAAAGTCCAGGACCAGATGGCTTCACTGGTGAATTCTACCAAAAATTTAAAGAAGAATTAACACTAGTCTTTCTCAAACTCTTATAAAACATAGAAGAGAAGGGAACACTTCCAAACTCATTCTACGAGGCTAGCATTATCCTGATACCAAAACCAGGAAAGAACACTACAAGAAAAGTTATGGGCCAATATCCATGACAAACATAGATACAAAAATCCTCAACAAAATATTAACAAACTAAATTCAGCAATACATTAAAAGGATCATACACCATGATGAAGTGAGATTTATTCCAGGATTGCAAGGATGGTTCAATATCTGAAAATCAATCAATGTGATATATACCACAGTAACAAAATGAAAGCTAAAAATCACATGATCATCTCAGTAGGTGCAGAAAAAGCAAAATTCAACATGCATTCATGATAAAAACTCTCAACAAAGTAGGTTTAGAGGGGACAAATCTCACCATAATAAAGGCCATATGTGACAAGCCCACAGCTAACATCATACTCAATGGTGAAAAGCTGAAAACTATTCCTCTAAGGTCAGGAACAAGACAAGGATGCCTCCTTCTCACCACTTTTATTCAACATAGATTGGAAGTTCTAGTCAATAATTAGGTAAGAAAACAAAATAGAAGGCATCCAAATCAGAATGAAAGAAGTAAAACTCACTATTTGCTGATGATATATTATAAATAGAAAACCCTAAAGACTCCACCAAGAACCTGTAGAACTTATAAACAAATTCAGCGAAGTTGCAGGATACAAAATCAAAATACAAAAATCAGTTGTGTTTCTATACACTAATAACAACTATCAGAAAGAGAAATTAAACTAGATCAAAAAAGAATAAAATCCCCAGGAATAAATTTAACCAAGAAGGTGAAATATCTATACACTGAAAACTAAAAGACACTGATGAATGAAACTGAAGAAGACACAAACAAATGGAAAGATATTCTGTGCTCATGAACTGGAAAAATTAATATTGTTTAAATGTCCAAATGACCCAGTGCAATCTACAGATTCAGTGCAATTCCTATCAAAAGTCCAATGGTATTTTTCACAGAAATAGGAAAAACCACCCTGAAGTTTGTATGGACCACAAAGACCCCAAATAGCCAAAGCAATCCTGAGAAAGAACAAAGCCAGAGGTATTACGCTTCCTGATTTCAAACTATGTTTCAAAGCTACAGTAATAAAAGTATAAGAACATATAAATAAAAGCTATAGCTAAAGTAACAGGACAGAATAGAGAGCCCAGAAATAAACCCACGTATATATACAGTCAATAAAGTTACTACAAAGGAGCCAAGAACATATAATGGGGAAATGATAGTTTCTTCAATAAATGGTGTTGGGAACACTGGACAGCCACATGCAAAAGAATAAAACTGGACCCTTATCTTACACCACATACAAAAGTCAACTCAAGATGAATTAAAGACTCAAACGTAATATCTGGAACCATAAAACTCCTAGATGAAAACATATGAGATAAGCTCCTTGACATCAGTCTTGGCAATGATTTTTTGAATCTGAGGCCAAAAGCAATAGCGACAAAAGCAAAAAAACTCACACACAAAAAAACAAGTGGGGTTGCCTCAAATTAAAAAGCTTCTGTATAGTAAAGGAAACCATTAACATAATGAAAGGCAACCTATGGAATGGGAGAAAATATTTGCAAATCATATACCTGATAAGAGGTTAGTTAATATACAAAATATATAAAGAGCTCATACAACTCAATAGTAAAAAAACCCAAACAATTTAATTAATTTTCAGATTTTTTTGCACAGAACATGTCTGAGTAATCTGATTCAGGCTATGACTGTAGGATTCTGTTGGAGAAGCAAAGAATAAGGTTACTAAAATATACCATAGAACTGTAACACTGAGGAGTTAGTTGGGTGTAGATCCTGAAGTGGGTGCTAAAGACACCCAGAATGATGACTAAAAGAGACAAATCTGAAGCAGATGCAAATTCCTCAACAGATGTGAAGGAGAATCTGGAGGTCAGTAAACCTTTATGGCTAAAGATGGCAAGGTATAATATTTGCTAATAAGCACACATTTCAAAAGATAAAGGCAATTAGACTAATAAACACTACCATGGGGGTGAGGGGTAAAGAGATCAAAGATTCTGCCTCTTGACTCCCCTTATATTAAGGCAAGAAAAAAATGAGTAATAACTACCTAAGAAGATAATTTTAATGGAAGCAGGGATTTCCATCATGTAAAGCTGAGTAAGAAAAGCGTCCCTAGCATCAAGGGGTTTTCTAGATACAACATACATACCAGGTCTGAAATCATGTCCCCATTGACTACAGCAATGAACTTCGTCTACAGCAATTCGGGTAAATCTCCTTGCTTCATAGGCTTTTTCTAGTCTTGACATAAACATTTTGCTTTTTGCAATTTTCTCTGGAGTCACATAAATTAGCTTTAGCTTGGAGTTTTTATTTACCATTTCAGCATGAACCCATTTCACATGCTCCTGTTGAAAGGAAACACAGACACAATGATAGCAGAGCTAAGCTAGCAGACTGCAATACTCAGTGGTAAATGAAGACATTCATTACTCAGAAGCAACAGCCTTGGGGCTCTTTTAGCAACAGATGTTTACTTCATTAAAATCAAAGTAATGTCCCAGTACTAAACTTCATGGCAGCTGTGCAAACAGCATTTCAGTTACTTACTTACATCCAGACTGCTGATAAAAGAATAATCTCATTTGACAAAAAAGAGAACAAAAAAATGAATGTGAAGACACTCCAATAAGCAATTACTCCATAAAGGCATAATGCTAAATTTTTCACAATAAATGCCAAAATGTAAGCTCAATGCGATAGGTATGGTGATAAAGGTGGGTTTTATTAATTTTTTACATTATATTTGAAATCATTTCATGCATGTGTGAACTAGCTATTTTAATGATGTTATCAAATCTACTCATAATCTATTTAGGTTTTATGAAGTATCTTATTCATTAAATTTTTATAATGTGAAATACATATATTTATATATTATATATATCAGGGGTCCCCAACCCCCGGGCCACAGAACACTGCCTGTCCGTGGCCTGTTAGGAACCGGGCTGCACAGCAGATGAGCGGCAAGTGAGCAAAGCTTCATCTGTATTTACAGCCGCTCCCCGTCGCTCACATCACTGCCTGAGCTCACCTCCTGTCAGCACTATGGTGAGCTGTATAATTAGTTCATTATATATTACAATGTAATAATAATAGAAATAAAGTACACAATAAATGTAATGCACTTGAGTCATCCTGAAACCACCACCACCCCCAACCCCTGTCCGTGGAAAAACTGTCTTCCAAAAAACTGGTCCCTGGTGCCAAAAAGGTCAGGGACCGCTGACATATGTAATAAGAATAAATCTTAAGAACTAACAGCTATTAGGTTCTTAATGTTGTTGTTATTTTCTATAATATTTAGAACAGTGGATGTTGTATTTTCTCCCTCTAACCTAATTAGGACCAAAAGAAGTGGTGAATGCGATAGAAAGTCAAAATACTTTCAATCATCCCAGAAAAGCAGTCTGTTAACTCGAGATAGTCCTAGTTTTGTTAAGAAATGGCCAAAGTGTATTAAATATTTCAGCTGGTCCTAAATGTCCCAGAAATATTAGAGGAGCAAACGTAAGGCTATTTCCTCAGCAACTCTTCAAGCAGTAGTGACATGGCCTGAACTTGTAATTCTCACACCTTTCTAACTACAGTGGACCCTGGAACAACTCAAATTTGAATTGCATGGGTCCATTTATATGCAGATTGTTTTCAACAGTAAATACTACAGTACTGCGATCTGCAGTTGGTTGAATCCCTGAAATGAGGAGAGCTGACTACCAGTCACCCACAGATTTCTGACTGTGTGTACAGTTAGGGGCCCCCAACCCTCACGTTGTTTAAAGGTCAACTGTACTTTCCATTATTATTACTCTCTTTTTCAGTTTTAAAGAAGTGCAGTATGAGAAGGCAGTGTTCTCCACAGATTCATTTTGGTGAATGAGAAAGCAGTTATAATGACACAAGAGTTTAAATAAAACAAAATTATATGGGAAAAGACTAGGAGAACCAGGGCTTCCTGAAGACATAGCTGACTTTAGGGCTGGGAGGAAATATACAAAATGAGCACAGAATATCTTATAAAAGAAAGCAAAGACTCAAAAGCTATGAGCTACATTTAGGAGCCACCTTAGATAAGACTCTCACTACTCAAAGATGGGACTATTTCACCATAAAAAAAGAATAATAACTATGGATCAAAAGACATCAAACATGTTAAAAATCCGTAAATTTACAATGATACTTGGGAAAAAAAAAAAAAGAACTTATTGACCACCTTCGGAGAATGCTGGAAAACCAACTCTTTCTGAAAATTGGTAAAGAAAGGGAAAGAACTTTCAATCTGCAAAGAGTTAATAAGGAAAAAGTTCTTTTTTACAGAAAAAGTCTAGCTAATATAAGAAAAAGTGAGAATTAGAAATCACCATCTTGTAACCCCCTAATTAAATAATGCTCTAGGATAGGCAATAATCATCGGTGGCTGCTAAAAACCATTAGATGAAAAGGTGATAGAGAACTTGATAATTATAGAGCAGGCAGACATAAGCTGAACCCACTGATCAAGCTAATGTCACAAAAATATAACTGGGTTTTATATACCTTCTGAGTGATACCAGGGGAAAGTATACTCTTGCCAAAAAAAAGAAAAGAAAAGAAAGCCCAAATACAGTCAAGCTTTTAGATCTAACTAAAAGAAACAAGTGAAACAACATCACAAGAATACAGTCAGGAAGAGACGAAATATAGGAAAGTATAGGACAAAAAAACAAACAAAAAAAAACAACCTAAACAATAATTTGCGTGGGAAACAAACAAGAAATAAGGGAAACCTATGGATATATCAACCAATACAACATAATGCATGAACCTTATCTGGACCATGATTAAAAAAAATAACAACAACATTTGATGAGACAGAAATCTGACTCTTTTTATATGATGGTTTTAAAGAACTAATACTGAATTTTTTAGATGTGATAATGGCACTGCAGTTACCTTTTTAAAATGTTAGAGATACACACTGAAGAAGAAGCTACAATTGAAATGATATGATGTCTGGGACTTATCTCAAATAAATAAACCAAGGGTGGGCAGGAGGGGAAATTGGGGATATATAGACGAAAAAAATTGGTCATATGCTGATAACTGTTAAAGGTACTTAACGATACATGGCAGTTTTTATACTATTCTCTCTACTTTTGTATATTTTTAAAATTTTCAATAATATGCTTTTTAAAAAACAAACACCTTGGAAATGCTTTATTCTACAGATAAAGGTAAGAGAGTCCATTCCCAAACAGAAGAAATTCCACAGGGGTTGGGTACCTTGTTACTAATTCATTTTTTCTATTTAATTATATTGCATAATAAGAAATTCTTGCTCACTATTTTAGAATGGACACTATAAAACAGCAAATATTTCCTGTAAAGTGCCAGATAGAAAATATTAGGTGTTGTGGTCCATATCACAGCTACTCAACTCTGCTGTTACAGCAGGAAAACAGTCACAGACTACACATAAAAGAACCAGCGTGATTCTGTTCCAACAGAACATTATTTATGGCCACTGAAATCTGAATTTCATGTAACTTTCACACTTCACAACATACTATTCTTCTTTTGATTTTTTTTAACCAATTAAAAATATAAAAACTAATCTTAATTCACAGACCACACACAATAGGCAGTGGGCTAGAACTGACCTATGAGCAGTAATTTTCGACTCCAATGTAAACAGTTATCAGTTTTTTAATTTTATAAGCAACTCAATTGAACCTAAGGTTCCTATTTCAATGAAGAGTGTAAATTAAAAATAAAATACAATAAAAGCCACACACGCATACCTTAGAACTAGAAGCATTTAACATGGTAGCTGAAATTTCTAATTGTTTCAAAACCATTAATTGGTCTTCCATAAGGGAGATCAATGGGCAAATCACTAGTGTAAAACCTAAAAGAGAAAGAAATCTACTTTAAATTTTATATCACCACCAGAATGAGTTTACCTTCTTTACTGTAACTTCCGGCCCTGCCCATCAATTCAGACTGATTTTCAATGCAGCCTTAGCAATATACCAGCTATTTCTTACCCTCATTAATAAAGGAGGTAGATACGAATAAACAATAAGCCAAATAAGCAGATATAAGATAAACAGACATCTCTCACCCTATCAGTCTTACAGAAATATAGATAGATGTTATCATTTGGAATTTACTATCATTTTTAACATTTGGTATTGGTAATCTCAGTAAAATGATATAAATCAAGTCAAATACTATCCAGTTAGCTTTCCAAAGAAAACATAGCAACTTGTATCATCTAGAATGATAGTTACATAAGTATCCATTCACTTACTGCACCAGATTAATTTAGTCGGATCAGAAATCAGTGAACGGTTTTATTGACTGACAAGTTATCGTAATATATCCCCTTTCTCTGAGAACTGAAATTGTTTGCAGCAGCTACAAAAGCTATTCTACATTGTTAAAATCCTAAGTTCTTACGTTTCTGTAGTTTGTTCCTAAAAAGAACCTAGGGCAGAAAGCAGACCAGTTTAAAAAATATACTCAAGGTTACGACCTTATCAAGGATTTTACCCTCTCAATTAGTCCTCTCTCCTGTATTTTCACTTTCTCCCTCATTACTGGCACCTTCTCATTAGTATTTTATTTTATCTTATCATCTTATCTTATTTTATCTTACTTTATTTTTTGGCCACCCTATATGGCATGTAGGATCTTAGTTCCCCGACCGCGGATCAAACCCGTGCCCCCTGCAGTGGAAGTGCGGAGTCTTAACCACTGGACCACCAGGGAAGTCCCTTATTACATTTAAACACGGTCAAGTCTCTCTCAAATTTGAAGAAACCCTGAACACCTAATTCAGGGCCCCCTGTCTTTTTCCCTGCATAGCAATTCTTTCCCAGGAGTGTCCCTTTCACTGGTTCCACTTCCTCACTCCTACTCACTCCCAAACAATTGCTCTTTGGTTTCCACCCAACCATTTTACTGAAGCTGCTCTAGCCAAGGTCATATTTGAGTCCCTTGTCACTAAGTCCACTGGAACTTCCATGTCCTTATTTTATTTGACCTTTTGCCAACAGTCATCACTATTAACTACTCCCTGCTTGAAATACTCCCTTCTCCAGGCTTCTGATAACCCCATACTCTCCTGACTACCCTCCTACACTTTGCTTCTCTGTAAGGCCCTCTGTCTCTGTCTGTCCCTAAACTCTTGGTGTTCTGGTTTCTGTTCTGGGCGCCCTTCTCTTCTCACGCTGTTCTGGATGATATAATTCACTTCAATAGCCATCTGCATACTAACAGCCTCCAACCCAGCAACCTCAGGTCTCTCGAACCCAAGCTTTCCACTCAAACATCCTCCTACTCAGAGGACAATACTACCTGGATATCTTGCAGGCATCATAAATTCAACAGGCCCCACATTAAATTCATCACCTTCCCTCTCCATTCCCAAATAAGTTCTTTCTCCAATGTACCCTGTTTCAGTGAACAACTTCACCATCTGTCCCAGCCTCAAATCTGGGCAGCTAGACTATCTCTTCTCCTAGTCCTGTATCCAATGAATACCAAGTCCTACTGAACCTACCTCCTAAATATTTCTGGAATTCCTCCATCTGCTGGAATTATCCTTCTAAACCACAAATCTGACAAGTCTCTTACCTGTTTAAGACCCTTCAATAGCTTTCCACTCATCTAAGGAAAAGTTTTAAAAATATCTTTAAAGATTCTTTCCACATGTCTTGGCCTTCACTGCCTGCCACACTAAAATGATTCCAGGTTATTGAATACCCCACACCATGCACGTTCTCTCACTTTTAGGTGTGTACACACACACACACACACACACACACACAAACACACTATGGAATATTACTCGGCCATAAAAAAGAATGAAATAATGCCATTTGCAGCAACGTGGATGGACCTAGAGATTATCATACTAAGTGAAGTTAGCCAGACAGAGAAAGACAAATATCATATATCACTTATATGTGGAATCTTAAAAAAAAAAAAAAAAGAGATACAAATGAACTTATTTACAAAACAGAAACAGACCCATAGACACAGAAAACAAACTTATAGTTACCAAAGGGGAAAGGGTAAGGGAGGGATAAATTAGGAGTTTGGGATTAACATATACACACTACTATATATAAAACAGATAACCAACAGGGACCTGCTGTAGAGCACAGGAGACTCTACTGAATATTTTGTAGTAACCTATAAGGGAAAGGAATCTGAAAAAATATATATACATATATATGTATAATTGAATCACTTTGCTGTACACCTGAAACACAACACTGTAAATCAACTATACTTCAATTAAAAAAATATTAAAATAAAAAAAAAGCCACTTCCTCAGGCCTTCCCTAACAGCCCCTAGACCAGATCTTTGCACTGACTTAATTCCCTATTAAAACCTTTATCACAAAACCCTTAAAGCAATTGCTTGCAATTAAGCTGTATTCTCTAGACCAGGGGTCAACGAACTAAGGGCCGGTTGCTTGTTTTTGTAAATAAGGTTTTCCTGGAAAACAGCCACAGCCATCCCTTTACCTATCGTCTGTGGCTGCTTTCCTGCTACACTGGCAGCTGAGCAGTCGGCACAGACCTCACGGACCGCAAAGCCTCTCCCATTTACTGACTGGTTCTTCGAGGAAAAGTCTGCTGACCCTGCTCTATACCCCTGGTAGTCCCCAAACAGCAGCATCAGTGTCATCTGAGAGCCTGTCAGAAATGCAAGCTCTTGGGACTCACACTAAACTAGAATCTGCATGTTGATCAGATTACCAGCTGATTTTTATGCACGTTAAAGTTTGAGGAAGCACTGCTGGCCACTGAGCTCTGTGAAAACGAGGACCACGTACATCTGCTGACTCCAGTATCTCCAGGGCCTAACACCACAGCAGACACTCCACAAAGACCTGGGGCTCGACTCCAGGCCTACTGACTCCTTTTCTAGGGCTTTTTCTCCTACAACATGTTCTTTAATGATGTTTCAGGAACCAGATAAAAGAATGAATTACTCTCAGTCTTTTTTTTTTTTTTTTGCGGTACGCGGGCCTCTCACTGTTGTGCCCTCTCCCGTTGTGGAGCACAGGCTCCGGACACACAGGCTCAGAGGCCATGGCTCACGGGCCCAGCCGCTCCGCGGCATGTGGGATCTTCCTGGACCGGGGCACGAACCCGTGTCCCCTGCATCAGCAGGCGGACTCTCAACCACTGTGCCACCAGGGAAGCCCTACTCTCAGTCTTTAACATTCCCTCTCTAGGTGAATCCTTTAAATGTGTATTAGTGGAGAGATAAATCAAACAAAAATGCACTTGATTTTGGCAAATATAGGGCTAGACATTTTTTTTAAAGACTTAAAGATATATTCAGAGAAATAATGTTTCTTCACGTTAAATTAATGTTGATTAATACCCACCATCTGAACATAACGCTGGTAACTGGTAGCATAAGCTCTTTCCCCCACCTGTAGGCATAACGAGAAATACCTCCTTTCCAGACATTGTTACATTAATCGTTTCCAGCTGAAGTGACCTGAACTTCTGCAGTTTAAAGACATTTTGCAGAACATCTTTAACTTTACCAGACCATGGAAAATCTAGAAAGAGAAAAACAAACCAGATAGATTAGAACTATTCAGTATTATGAATGAGACACAAATGTGAATGGCTGTTTTTATAATAGAGAAGAATCAGATCAATATATAAGACTTTTAATACTATGGACAATTTAACTTTTATAATAATAATTTTGAGATCTGTTTAATTCACGATGCTAAGCAAAATCATACTTAATGATATATCATAAGAAAAAGTACATCAGAAAAAAATGACAACATTTGCCGGTGATAAATAACTTACAGAGGAGAAAGGTGTTTGGTCAGGTATTTGAAAAACAGTCTGCATGTCCATCAGGAAATTCATAGCATCATAGAAAACTCAACTATCATGAACAAAGTTAACGATTACCTGAAATTTTTGGTGTAAATATCTTGTTTAAAAATGGACACTGGAAAAAAAGGCCCACAAAAGCATTCAATTCTTTCAAGAGTTATAGTATTCCACAATTAATGATAAACAAGATGCTTGGCAAGACCCTGAATCAAGAAAGGTTTGTTCACTAGGGCAGGAGAATGCACTGCCCTTCAACGAGTTTGAATTTTTTTCTCAATTGTTTAATTTTTTCTAGTTAAAACCTAGAAAACTGAGTTAAATAAATATCTTATTTTTCCAAGCCCGATTAATGTTGCTAAAACCATATTTGGACAAAATAATACATTGTGAATAATAAAGGCTTCATTTAAAAAGAACATGGGTAAAGAATGGTCTGCTTCCAAGTTCCCCTGCCACTTAAGGAATGGCTAGTTTCAACTCTTAAGCTACTAGAAAGCACTGACCCAGGCACAATGATTTAATTCCAGTTCATAGAACTGAGAAGAAACAAAACTGGCAAAGATAAAAAGAAAAACAACAAAAAAAGAGCAAACCTTCTTTATTCCAAGAGGCAGGTGACGAATCACATTCGCTGCTCTCGCCAGCATCAGAATTCTCTAAACACTGCTTTAGTCTCTTTGTTAGGACATTTTTTTTCTGAATAAGCTCCTGTTGCCTTTCCAGAAGTTCTTGAATTTGAATGTCTACCACATGTAGCTCACTGGTTATAGAATCCAGTTCCTCACTTAGAGCTACGAGGGAGGAAAAAAGATATAATGACCAGACAGAGTTAATCACAACTTTAGGTTTCCTTATTATTGATTTTTACATATTCCTCACCATCAAAATTATATACTTACCGTAGTATAGCAGAGTGGTTAAGAGCATGTGTTTTGGAGCCACACAGACCCGAGTTAAATCTTAGGTCTTCCTCTTACTGGCTGAGTGACCTCAGGCTAAGTACCTTATACTTAACTGAGCCTCAATTTCCCTATCTGTAAAATGGGGATAATATTAATACCTAGCTTTCATAGAACTGCTATAACAAATTAAATGAGATAGCATATTGAAAGTTCTTAACACAGTACCTGGCACACAGTTAAGCATTTCATCAATAATAATTTTTTTTATTATGTTGTAGGGCAGTGGTCCAACCATCTCCTAAATCATTTCAGTAAAGTGACCAGACTTTGAAGCAAGAGGAAATTATTTAAAAGTCATACCCTAACTACTTAGCTATCATTTTACAAAAACATTCATATTTGGGTTCATACTGTGACATTGCAAGGAGTCGGTGATTATAACTACAATGATGTAACAGTAAAGAGAGAAATCAAGCATGCTACTGCAATTGGCATTACAAGGCCAGCATGCTAACTTATAAAGAAGCCTTAACTTATGACTCTAATCAGTCCAAATATTAAAGTCAAAGTGAGATTTCTTTTGATATCACATCACTGGAAGCTAGAAAAATTTTATAGATTGGTGTTTTCTAAAACATCTGCCTGCATTAATCAGTGTCCAGTTTTTGTTTTGTTTTTTTTGTTTGTTTTTTTTCTTGGCCATGCTGCATGGCTCGTGGGATCTTAGTTCCCTGACTGGGGATTGAACCCTGGCCCTCGGCAGTGAAAGCACAGAGTCCTAACCACCGGACCGCCAGGGAATTCCCAGTCAGTGTCCAGTCTTAATGCCTTTTCATGAGATGAAATCTTACAGTTATGATTTAAAATAGGATGCTCCGGTGGCTTTGTATTCTACCAACTGCCTGCATGATTCTTGGTTAGGGCTGGCCACCAAGGAAATCTGTAGGAATGAAACAGCAGCCAGGTTTACAGTCAGGAGGCTGGCATAAGGTCAGGTGTTGCTGCAGCTCACTCCCGTTGTCGCTGATCCGCTGGCTCACCTTGCTGACAGGGGGCAGAAGCAGGGGCAGGTTTACCCACAGCTTCTTCAGCTTCTTTGAATCCTTGGCTGGGTTCAAATGCAACTTTCTGCAGCAAGTGCACCAGCTCTTCTGCAGGGCACCAGCGTCCTGGAGGTCAGAGCCTTGGGGACAGTGACACATCACATGAGTCCCAATGACACACAGGTTCCACTTGGTCCTAATGCGTTTCAGCTCTTCCTTATCCTCCCACATGCCACATCCATCCTCCTGACCCTGCTGCTGGCTCTTGTGACTTCCAGACCAGCAACGGACTTCTTCACCAGTTCCCATGATCATGTAGAGACTAATCCCTGGCATAAATCCCTTATATCACTCATAATGATTCAGCTTCTCTGATGGAACCTGACCAATGTCAAATGTTGTCCCAGAGGAACAGAACCTTAATGGGTTCTCTGAATCGCTTCTGGGCCACCTGGAATTGAGTCTCTGATCTGATTAGATTTAAGGGTATTAATGACCCCTCTTTGCAGTAGTAGAAGCGATAATGGTATTCCACAGCATGCAGTAGACAAAGTTAAATTATCATCTATAGATACCAGTAATTAAGTACCTAGAGAAGGCAATGCTCTGGGTGACCAAGTGTTTGCTGTCACAGAACATTTTTGTAAGAATAATGGGGTCGGTTGGTTGCTTGTGAGTATGCTGGAGCACTTGATGAGAGAAACGCAGGGTGTCCATAAAGGGACCTCAAAGTTTCTATGACTGTCCTAAACAAAACCCTTATCTCCAGAGATTACTGAAAACAAACAAGTTTAAATTCTGCAGGTGGCTGAATTATGATACAAACTGAATTCCCAACCTCGCAGGGACTCTTCTGTTAAAGTTAGGACATTGATTTGGAAGGAGTGAGACCCTGAAATCGGGATGGGAACATATGGGCAGATTCCAATGAAGCAGGGGACCTTGAGCCACTAATTCTGCCAAGTCTTTTTTGCCCCCCCTCCCCTTTCTGAAACAGCCTCCTCCTGCCTGTTACGGTCTTTCCTGAGGTAGATGCCCTGCAAGAGCACGTTAATCACTCGAAGGATCCGCCCCCACCACCTTCCAGTGCTACAAGACCCACGAGGCCCCAGAGGATGAGATATAAAAATGTGAACTGTGAGAAAACATGACACACACCAAAAGAGTTGCATTTGCCAATATCCATCACCAGAAACTAGAGCGTATACGTGGGAACAGGTCCTAAGGCTACTAAATCAAGGTGGACAGCATACAATATTGAATGAAGCCAAATTTACTGGTGTGGACTCAATAAGAAATTCTGGATTTAGGGACTTCCCTGTTGGTGCAGTGGTTAAGAATCCGCCTTCCAATGCAGAAGACACGGGTTCGAGACCTGGTCCGGGAAGATCCCACAGGCCACAGAGCAACTAAGCCCATGCTACACAACTACAGAGCCTGTGCTCTAGAGCCCGCAAGCCACAACTACTGAGCCCGTGTGCCACAATTACTGAAGCCCGCACGCCTAGAGCTAGAAGCCACAGCAATGAGAAGCCCGCGTACCACAATGAAGAGTAGACCCTGCTCGCCACAACTAGAGAAAGCCCAGGCAGCAATGAAGACCCAACGCAGCCAAAAATAAATAAATAGATTTATTTTTTAAAAAGACAGGACACAGTCCAACAACAAAATTTAAAAAAAAAAAAAGAAAGAAATTAATTCTAGATTTAGTGTGCTAAATATAGTGGCCAGGAGTGGCTCTAATAATTTACTTAGCTAGTCCCAAAGATGAATATCAGAAAGTTGGGAGGGCTGGAGTGGCTGTTCTCTGTAAGCCAGGAATGACCATGGGAAGTACTGCCTTTGAACTAGACTACCTGAATCAACGAGAATGATGGATTCTAAGACATGGGGGCTAAATGCTGGGAATTCAGTTCACGACCAGAGGAAACGTAGATGTGGCTGCCATACCCGGCAATAGAGTAGAACAGTCTGACCCACAGAGATCTTCGGCAGTAGCTAGCTGATCGTGATGTCTGAAATGGAAACAGACGACTTGATCTGTACAGGCAGAATACAAAGGCCTGATTCTGGTAAACACAAGCCTGATTTGAATCACCGCAACGGAGACATAGTCCTTCAACCAGTTCCCAGAAATGGCCAGTTTATAGACCTAGAGTCCCTTGTATAAAGTGGAAGTTGGGGCCCTTTGAAAAAGGACTCTCCTACACAGCTAAAAATTTATGTGGTAAATCTTTCCACTATCCTTCTCCAGAGAAACTTATCAAGGTAATTGTGTACTGGGAAAAGGAAAATAACTTCTCAGAAATTATCAGACTTCAACCCTAAACTGATAATTCCTGGAGAACTAAAATGCCACGGAGATCCACCAGTCAGAGTAGGGACTGGACAAGCAAAGCCGATGATCAATGCAGTTTTGCTTGGGTGCATCATGCAGTGGGTGAGGAGGTCCTCCAACCTACTCTGTGGTTACTTCCCCAGTTCCAGCAGGCATAATTAGAACAGGTATATTCAGCAACTGGCTGAGTTCACATGTAGGTCTCCTGACCCAAGAGTAAGGACTATTATGGTAGGAAAGACCAAGTGGAAGGCAGATAAGTGTGCTTACCTATCCAAACAGTGAATAGTGCTCTTCCCACTGCCACTAGTGAAATGTTTGCTTCCCATCCCTGAAACTTTGGACTCTGCTGGTCTAGAGGTCTCAGTTAGCGAGGAAGAACTCTTCTACCAGGAGGAAAAGCAACGGTTCCATTTAACTGGAGTTGACTACCACTTGGCCAGTTTGCATTCCTCACGACAGGAAATCAACAGGCAAAGAAGGGGGTTACTGGACTGGCTGGGGGGAGTGATCCTGACCATTCAAGGGAACTGTATTGCTATGACACTGCAGAGGAAAGAAGTGTGTCTGGAATGGAGGGGATCCTCTAGGCTGTCTTTTGGTATTCCCATGTCCTCTGATTAGAGTTAATGGAAAACTACAAAAACTCATTACAAGCAAACCGCTAAGGCATATCCCACCAGGCAAGGCCCCATGACCAGGTGAGGTGCTTGCTGAGAACAAAAGGATATGGAATGAGAAGTTGAAAAGGCAGTTATAAAATAATAGCTATGACCACACGATCAGGTGAGAACCAAGAACTGCAATAGCTATAAGCATTTCTCCCTTATTTTGACATTCCTATATAAGCCAAATTTGGGTTTTTCTTGTTGCTGGTTGGTTGGTTGGTCAGTTGATGGATGGGTGGATGGCTTGATTGATGTTCCTGCTCGCGTTCCCCTAAATTCTAAAATAAAAAGTGTTAATAGTCTCTAACCTCGTATCTCAGGATTTAAGTTAGAAGATTATCAAGAAGGATGTGATTCAGCAAGAAGAGGAATGAGCGTCACGCAAAGATGAAGAAAAAGAACTCCTGTCCTCTTCGGAGGAGAGGATCAGTGTATATTTGGTTGGACCAGGGACAGCTGTATCATGTTGGGGAGCCAGAGATTTAGAAGGTGGAAGTGAAGCCGTCGCCATATCTTCCATATTTAAGAAGGTCAGTGCAAGGTCAGGCCTGGTGACCTCACTGGCATGGGGCAGCAACTGGGTCCATGATTCCAGCTGCTGCTAGATATCCTTAGGGAGATAGCAGGGCCTGCAGCTCCTCTAGATCCTGTTGGTTCTCCTCCCTTGGCTTCTCTGAACACTCAGCCAGGTCATATGCAACTCCACGGGGAAGGACGTGAGCATTTTGACAGGTCCTGCATCACCTACACTGGAGGCTCTGAGGCAATAAGAGACTGATCTAGGTTCCGGTAAGATTCATCTTCGTGGGGAGCAGTTTGTTTGGGCATTCCCCACTGCATATGCATCTTCTCTTCCTAACTGCTGGCTCCTCCAACTTTGGGCCCAGCTCCAGACACGCAGGCAACAGACAGAAAGAAAGAGCTTAACCACTTCCCATATTCACACCAAGTAGAATCCCTACAGTTAGTCCCTTCTATCTCTCATAGTGGCTCTGCTTCCTGATCAAATCCTACGTAACAGAGATGTTAATGTCAAACTACGCTACAAAGTCAGCATCATCGTACCTTAGATAAAGTCCTGATTGACTAAGAGTATAAGAAAATAGAGCTAGTTGTAATAAATCAGGGTCTTTTAATGTTTTTGTTCAAAATTATGTCACCTCTATTGCCAGCATGGACAACACATGACTTGTATTATTGGAGATGAGATTGAAAAGTGAAAGATTTCAATAATCCGTAACAAAGAGGGCTTATTACTATAATATATCTCAAGAGCACATAGTATTGAGCAGGAATCACACTCCAGAGTTCCTAAGCTTACAGCTGATGCAAGGGAGGTATCAGTCTTCAGAAACAGCACATTTTCTAGCAATATCCCATACTGAAATGAACAACGAAAGGAAAGGGATTTGCCACGAGGGAAGCCGTCAAATCCAAATCAATAAACTGCCTGAAGGCAACTTCAGAGGCATTTCAAATATAGTTCGACAAGTGGGTAGAACAATAGAAGAGGTGGGTTATTTGAAAGGGGCACAATATTGTAAAGGCAATGATTCAAAGTAAGCATCTCCTCTTAAATAAAATTTATTTATGTCATTACTCAGTTATTTTACAAGCATGGCCTACTGAGAAAGCTTAAAGTCTTGTTAAGTAGAATAACTCATTTATGCATTCCAAAAATAACTATACCCAACTGAGGCAAGGTTCCGTAACATCTCTGAAACCCTCACCTTTGTCTCTTAGTAAAGAACATTTGGATTAGCATTTAATATAACTTAAATTGTTACTATTTATTATTAACCCTTAAGCTGTGAGAATGAGTCATGAGACAAAGCCAAAATCTATGTCACTATTTTTTTCATATTTATATTTAAATAAATTGTAGTTTTTAGGGGTGGATGGGAGGATGCCATACTTAGGGAAACCATTTCTTTAAAGTTTGAAAAGAACCTAATCTTTTTACCCCACTGTTAGTGCTAGTATGTAGCAAAGGCCATATTCACTATATCCTACAAAGGACAGGAAAATACCATAGAATAAGTTCCTCACTCCTGCCATCCACTTCTTTACTGAATAGTCAGCAAGACCTCACTAATAAGCACAACAGAATCTAGCCAAGTTTATAAAAACAAGCAATGGATGGAAATATACCAAAATACCAAGAGTAGCTGCCTGGAAAAGGTCAAATGGAAGTTTTTCTTTTATACTTTAAAAACGTTTCAAATAGCTCCACTTACAGGAACTTATCTTAAGGAAATAATCAGAGACGGACACAAAGCTTTTGATTCAAAGATGTTCAATGCAACCTTTTTTACATTTTAAAAATGGAGACAGACTGAAAGTTCAACACCAACACCAAAAGTGTTAATTGTTTAATGTCACTTCAAAACAATAAAATACAGAACAGTATTAAAAATAGAATATTTACAACATAGAATTTACTTAACAATATGTCTATACTCTATATCTACATTATGTTTTTAAAAATCACATTACCAAACATTATGTACAAAACATTAAAAATTTTGTTGAAAAACAATACATCTAAATGTTACAGTATTAACCTGACTAGTGAGATTATAAATGATTTATATTGTCTACTTGATAAGTTCCCAAATGCTATCAAGAAACATATCATTCCTTGGAACTCTTTATGTATTGTTTTTTGGGAACGTAAAATGGGATCGTCACGATGGAAAACAGTACAGTAGTTCCTAAAATAATTAAACATAGAAACACCATGTTAACCAGCAATTCCACTTGTAGGTATATACCCCCAAAACTGGAAGCAGGGGCTCAAATGGATACTTGTACACAATGTTTGTACCAGCATTATTCACAAAAGCCAAAAAGTGAAATAACCCAATGTCCACTGACAGACAAATGGATAAAGAGAAGGTGGTATATACATACAATGGACTATGATTCAGCCTTAAAAAGATACATGTTACAAAACAGATGAACCTCAAAGACATGCTTAAGTGAAATAAGCCAGACACAAAAGGACAAATATTGTATGATTCCACTTAAATTAGGTACCTAGAATGGTCAAATTCACAGAGACAGAAAGCAGAATAGTGTTACCAGGGGCTGCAGGGAAGGGAGGACTGGGTTTAACTGGTACCGAGTTTCAGTTTGGAGGGATGAAAAAGTTCTGGAGGTGGATAATGGTGATGACTGCACAACAGTGCAAATGCACGTAATGCCATGCACGTAATGCCACTGAACTGTATGCTTACAAGCAGTTAAAATGGTAAATTTCATTAAGTACATTTTCCCACAATGAAAAAAAATCTGAAAAAACATCACTTCTATAATCAAAATTTTTAAAACAAGTATTTTTAAAATTTATTTTTTATTAATTTCTATTAAGACTTTTTTAGAGCAGTTTAAGGTTCACAGCAAAATTGAGGGGAAGGTACAGAGAAAAACATGCAATTAGAAAGAGAAGAGAATGAACTACAAAATGTAATCATCTCCACTAACCTGAAACGGATGCCATTCTAAAGTTGAATTGGAGAGCCAAGTTTCTTTCTAAAAGTGAAAGAAAAATCAGAGCAACAACTTTTTAAAAACAGTACTGTTGATGATGCTCAATGATAATGTCATTACTAAGCACAAAAAAATGTTAGAAAGTAAACTATATACTGCAGTGACCTTTCAATAAGGACTACATGCTTCTTCCCACTCTACATTTTTATGGAAAATTCTCTAGATTTCAGAGAAGTGTCCAAAGTCACATAAACATATAATAACAAGTATGACGTCAAGAACACTGAACAAATATCCACCAGACACAAAGCGATGTCACAAAAAAAGAGCAAAGCTTTGAGGTTAAACAGCTTTACCACTAAATTACTGTGTGATCTTAGCAAACCTAAACAACTTGTTCGTCTCAGCCCCTTTCCCTGTCTCTAAAATTGGGATGGTGTAGGCTATTTTACAAATAACAAGTTGGATAGATTCAAATATCCCAGATGAAGCAAAATCCATCAACATAATATTCAAATTAATAATTTAACATTTTACTGAATATGTGCTTTAAAGGGTTACAATTTAGACTCAATCTTAAAAGAGGAATTGGTATTCTACAGAGGGGTGAGATTTCAGAGGGAGAGAACATGAAAAGGTCAGAAGTGGGGAAAAAGCCTGGTTTGTATTAAGGAACTCAAAATATTTCTGAATGACTAAAACTTAAGAGTACACACGAGCAAGTGGAAGGAGGTCAGGTTGGAGGGTAGGAACTTTATTTAGATTGTCCATAATCTCCAGGAACACCTCCCCCAACTCTGATATGGAAAACCAATATTTTCCAAAACTAACTTAGAATGTTCTCCAAAGCTTCAGCATCACCCTACCCTTACTCAAACTGCTGACCTTATGCCCTTCCTCATGTAGAATTCTGTAGTCACCACTAGGCTGGAAAAATAAGTAGGGTCTTCTTTACCTTGCTAAGAAGTTTGGAAGGGCCACACCACTAAAAGATACTGAAGAAGGGGAGTAAACCAAGGACTTCTAATTCTTGATCGATATGAATATGTCTTCACCATTTTGTGGAAATATAATTCTCCTTCTCTAGACTGTAAGGTTCTCCAGGGGGGTAGGGATTGAGTCCCTTCACATCTGTATCCACATAGCCTAGCACAGTGCCTTGCATATAGTGCAGGCTCAGGTTTGCTGAGATTGAAAGCAGAGGGTTTTTCTATACTTATGAAACGATGTAATCTACAACCATTTTGCCCCACTATTTTAAACGACTCCTTTGATTATACTGTTAAAAAACTGCTCATAAACTCCTTTCCCAAAGGATGTGATTTAATAGCAAAAGCTATCTGAACATAAAATATGTTCAAAAATTAATGAGCTATCTATAGCATGTGTGTCAGAAGTATACCTAGGCACTGCTAAAATCCAAAACAAACGGAGACCAGTCTTGAAAATTTCCTGGGCAGACAAAACCAGCACAGACATACAAACAAAACTTAATTTAGCTTATTTTGAAAGACTAACTTGACCTGGGGCATTTTTTTGTTTCTGCCTCTGGAAATCAGAAGCAAAACTCCAACTGTTTCCCAAGGTTGCTAGGAGGTAACCACTAATCAATTCCCTATCCTTTAAGAAAATGTTAATATTATAACCAATCAGTGTGAAGAATAAACAGTCCTTACTAAACAAGCTGCTTTATAACAATATAGCCCTGAGCCTAATTCCGTGTTTCGATTTGAGTGCTCCCGGTTGGCAAACTGTCTTTTTGGTGTGTACACATGAACTTTTACTAATTACTACTTCCATGATTCAGTGGTTTTACTTGCTATATCTTAACTTTTGCAAGCATCCTCAGGAAATATTTTACAGGGTCTCAGGCAGTCATGCATGCTTGACACCAAGTACCAGGGGCTAAATCACACACACACATCCTCCAACTCCTCGCCCCCTGCGTTTAGACGCAACAGCAATTTAATAATACCCTCCCTTACCCTTAGTCGTTCCCAGTGGCGTTTCCCAGTAAACAGTGGTTGCAAATAAACAGGCTGTGGTACCCAAGCCTCCTGCACGGAAAAGGCTGGTGATAAAAAAAGACCGGTCGGCAGTGGAACGGGCCCCTAAAGGACCGAGTTCCATTAGAGCTGAGCGATGATAGAGAGTTCCATTAGAAGGGCGAGGGCCCCTGTTTCTCCCCAATGTATTGGTGGAAGGAAATGAGCCGGCCTCCCCATCAGCCAGGAAAAGGAATATTAGCTGTTTCAAAGCGGTAACGGGAGTTACCCCAGAACGTCTCCCCAGGGGGTTAAGGGACATCCTCCCCTCCTCGGTCTCCGACCCCAAAACGCCCCTGCCTCAGGTCCGCTACTCACCGCTTTCAGACGCGCTCCAACGAAAACTTCCCGCCACCAGGCTTTCCTTTCTTTCCAGCCAGGAGCATCCACCCTTCCGGGTCGGTCCTTTCAACCAATTGCAAGTAATACCCTTCTCTTATTGGTCGAGGGGTGTGGCCACCATGTGCGTCACTGAACAAAGCCACAGGTGATTGGTTGATGTTGGGAGCAGGCTTAGCCAATGGGGAACGGCTTTGAATTGGGGTGTGGGCGGCTGCGTGTTTCCGGAAGACGTGGCGGCTTTCGCCTGGGTTGTTTCCCGGCTTCGTTCTCTCGACTTTGCTTCACACCCTGGCCGCTCCGAGGTGCTATCGACGCCGCCCTCACCCCTGCAGCCATGATCTCCTTAACGGACACACAGAGTAAGTACCTGCTCCGAGGCCCCGCCTCGAGCCCCGGACACCCCTTCCTTGGGCTGGGTCTCGCCTGCCCGCCCCTCCGCCCTCCCGGGTCAATGAATGAAGCTCCGGAATGGGGGCGGCGGCCTGCGAGACAGAGCTAGGGCTGTGGGCGTCTGGAGGGCTGCCTGGAGGAAACAAGGGCTAGACTCGCGGTGGTGGACCTGGCCTGGGGGGAGAGTCGGGGTCTGGGGAGACGCCCTAGCTGGGGAGGGGGAGCTTTCGCCGAGCGTCTGTCTCGCACCGGGGTAGCGCAGCTCTCACTCCCGGGGAGATGGGCGCTTTGTTCCCGCGGGTGGCCACGAGAGAAAGTTTGATGCGCTGTGCCCGCAGCCCACTCTTGGGGACATTTCTGCACGTGACATGCTTGGGGTCCTCTACAAGTTACTGCTGGTTGTTTGGGAGGCCGAGTTTTAAATATCATCTATGATAGGCTGTTTTTGAAAATGTGCTTACGCTTAAATATTTTGAATATTTGCCTTTTGCCACTACTGGAAGCAACCTTTTAAAAGTCCCTTGAAACAACTTCACTTTTCTACCGGCTACTGTCTCCCCAATAGTAAACTCTGTGTTCAGTTAAACGATTTCTTTCGTTAATATTGTATATTGTGCTTTGGTGGCATGTTTTATTATTTTAGCATCTTTCTGCCTGCCACAGAGTTCTCCAGGCCTATCTTATCTCTAAGATTAACATTGCTGTCTGTTTTCTTTTTCTATCAATATAAAATTTCCACTTTTCTATCCCTTTTTGTCAATCTTAATAATTTTGTATTTACATTTCTTCCAGTGCTTCCTATCTTTTGATGGTCGTGATAGACTTTTTATCTCACTTTGTTTTATATGCCACGCCTTTGTTTTTCTTTTTTTAAATAACTTACTTGAATTTTAAAGATTTTAAGAACTAAACAGTCTGTTGAAATAAAAATAGAACTTCCTTTAAAAATGCCCTGTTTTAAAGTGGAGTCGTAAGGTTTGGATTCAAGTCATGGCTAACTTGAACTTCACCGAGCTAATAACTCCTGCACGCACTGCCACCCCAGTCAGGCTCCTTCCCTTCCTCAAATTGGACTGGGTCTGTACCTTGGATGCCCATTTTGGTCTGCCTATTCTGATCAGAGAAAATATAAGTATAGTCCTTTTTTGTTTGGGGTTTTTGTTTGTTTTTTGTGGGATGTTTTGGTTTACTGTTATAATAAAAGTAGCCATTGTATATAATTGTATAAAAGCATCTTATTTCAGTTTACCGTGGGCTTTTATATAAATTGTTATCCTTAATTCTTATAAGAGCCCTGTAGAGCAAAGAGGAGTATGTCTCTTATAAATTAAAGGAGGCTCAGAAGAAATTCAGTGTATAATCATGAGGAAAGTGACAGAAACAAGACTTGATCCCAAGTCTGCTGGCTCAAAAACCTTTGTTCTTTTCACGGTACCCTACTAGCATCTAAGAAGACTTGCTATAAAGCTTATTTGAAATCTACCTTAGAATGATGAAATTGTTCCATAGCAAAAAGAGTTTCAACAGTAGATATTTATCCTTTAGAATTGTGCATTGATTGTGTTTTGAGAGACTGTGTAGAATATTCAGAACCTATTTTCTTTATGATGCAGTGCTCTGTTGCTCTCAGTTGAAACCCAGAATTTAGCAGAATTGTATACATAAATTGCTAGGATTTATTTCTAATACTACTAATTACTCAGAGGAAGTACTTAATCTCTACATAGTTTTCCTATCTAACTTTCCTATCTTAGTCTGTGATTATTACATAGGTAAATATATGAACTGCTTATCCTGTGTGTAGAGATTCTTTTCTACTGAAGTCTTATAGGGACAAGTGCCTGATTTACATCCTTCCAAAAACCAAAACAAGGGGGTTGGGTTAGAATGTGGGCAGAATAAGAAGCATTCTCCTCACTTCATTAAATTGATGAGGAGGATGAAATTATACTCTTTGCTGCGCATTTGCCAAGCGTTTTAGATAAGACAGTGGATCAGAACACAAAATGATTAGTGAACCAAAAGCTCTTTGGATTTCAAATGGTGTTTGTGTGTGTGTTTAACTGTAGGAATCAGCCATCATTCAAGTGACTTGCCAAAATTATTCTGGGATCCTGATTCTGGAAGAGAAGTACCAGACCAAGTACTGATCATAGTAAATAGCAATTCATAATTGTTTTAAGGAATTCTATATTAGCACCCTCTACCTCACCCCACCCCCCAAAAACCCCACAAGATTTATTGAGGGGGCTGGAGTGGGGCAGTTCCTCTGCTGCCTCTAAATCTTTACTTCATTATGTCACATTGCCTGAAATTCTACCATGGTGTTCAATTGAGTTCTTTATTGTGATATTTTTACTTTTTGAAAGGAATGGGCATAGTAAGAAAGACAATGCTGCCTTAAAATGTCTTAAGACAATGCTGCCTTAAAATGTCTTAAATAAGATATCAGAATGCTAACAGTGATTGTCATTGGATTAAGAACAGCTCTCCTTATCAAATTTCTACAATAAGCTTTTGATTTTAGATACATTTGTTTTATTAGACTGCTTTTATCAGATTATGCTTTAAAAACACGCATGTGTGCACGTGTGTGTGTGTGTGCGTGCGTGCACGAGCGGGAATGAAGGTTTGATAGTGCACAGAGGAAGATGTTTATTTTACTGTGTATGATTCTGGTGGTGAGAGAGCAGCTCCAAGTAGGGCTTTAATAACCAGAGGGCTTGTGAATACATAGGCATAGGCAAGAATGGAATTCTGGAGGGGAGAAAATAACACAGCGAGGTCAGTTTGAGACTTTTGACCCATTCAGATCAGGGACTGTTGGGCAATAACATGCTAGTGTCCGTTTGGGCAAAAATGTTATAGGCAACCCTCTCTTTCTGTACGACACTGGATAAAGTAGTGGGAATGTTTTGGTTTCCCCTGTTATAGTTGTAAGATGTGGAGCCTAAAGACTGGATTTGAATTCTAGACGGACTCCACACCACACCCCCGTCCCTCCCTGCACCTGTCCCCCTCCACACGCACACTTGCTGATTCTGTGATCAAGGGTGAATTATTAATCTGAGTCTTCAGTTGCCCACATGAAACATGGGGCTGGTGCTACTTTTTAACACCCCAGTTTTGCTAAAGGAATTATGACATATTTGTATAAACATCTCATTAAATGTAAAACCATGTACAGACATTGTCCTTTTCCACTGCAGTCAATTTCATACTGACATCTCCTTAGTTATATTAGTAACAAACTAATTATATTAAACCTAAAGATGCTTCTCCCAGAAGTCCAGCCTACTCCAGTGCCCTTGAATTTCATTTAATCAAACATATTTAACCTGGCCAAAAAAAATCTCTAGAATAATGTAATGATGCCTACCTTGCAGTAGTATGGGGAGGATTAAGTTCTGTAAGATACGTAAAGCACCTCGTAATGGGCAATTCATGGAAAATTCTCAATACATAGTAGGCATATTGCCATATAGTTTCCTTTCTGGTGAACAAACATCTCAAAATGTGTACATAATCATTAGGACAATTTGTGAAAAGATAGAAATGAGTTGTATTTAAATAACTCAGCTGCCAGTGACTAAATCCTAACTACTAAATAGTTATTTAATGGAATTGTCCTTGCTGTTTTGTCCATATTTTCCTGTAGGAAATTATGTCCGACACCTGAACAGTTATTTGGTTAAATTCTCCTAAAGCATTTAAGCATGAAGGTATGAACCTCCAATTTTCATAAGAATTTGTGTCCGTGGAATACACTTACCAGTGTATTTATGGACAGGTACCCGAATTCTTTTAGACTAACTTTCGGAGAACAAGGCAGCTGGAATGGGAGGCAAGAGTTAACTGTAAATTGAGGTGAAGGATGTCGAAAAAGGCATAGGATGTAAATTTTCAACTCATCATAACATATTACATGGCTTAAATTTTTAAGTAGCTGTGACTTAGATTTTAGCTCTCTGGAGCCGAGGCAAAAAAGTTAAGTAACAGATCAGAAATCACTATTGTGTATTTAAAATTGTGTTTCCCAAAATGTGGCAGTTTCGGTCTGATTTATTATTTTATGCAGATAGTGCTGCTAGGTAAAATAAGGATTGGTGACTGTTTCCTGAAATCAAAACTGAAATGATCAAGGAACTAATTTCGTGGATTGTGCTTTGTAACGTTAACAGAATAGTACAACTGTAATCTTAGAAAGTTAAGACTCTTCAGACATAAAGATAAGTCTAGGGAGTGTAAAGGCAATAAAATATTAGTTTTGTATAAAGAGTAACCATAGACGTAAAAGCTTATACTTTGTCCATCACTCTATACTCAGTACCTAGAACAGTTGCTGGCATTTAGGAGTTGATCAACAATTCTTTGTTTTTGAATGAAAAAGTAAAAACCCAGAATATTAATATTAGGTAAAACAATGTTCTTTGAAATGTTAGAGAGGTTATTTTAGGACTCTTAGACTAAATATGTGAATGGATGCATAGTTGAGAGAGACTTGTAGAAGATAAATCCATAATAAGCCATGAAGAAGTTAAAAGTCTGAAAATTAACTTTGGAGGAGACGGCTTCTTGACTCAAAATGTCTCCTGTTGTCATTGTGAGAAGCAGTCTGTGCTGACCTCCCATAGCATTTCCAGTGGGTTAAGGAAGGAATTCGTTTTCAGAAGGGAAAGAAGGAACTGCAGATATTGTGCATTCAAATACTAGTCATGGAATATGAAAGGAGAAGAGGAGACAAAAGTGAACCCACATACTTATGTCTGATGCCAGAAGGGCTCTTGGCAGGGAAAAAATAATAAAACCAAAGGTTTAGATTCCTGATTTGTCTTTCTCTATTATGAATATGTTTGTGAGAAATGCTCTCTCTCATATAAGGATTAGAAATTCCCATTCATATTTTAAATTTTGGGAGTAATTTTCTGTTGTTAATTTAATTTGTTCTGGATCTTAACGAATGTCGTTATGTCAACCAGCAATGTTGGGGTCCTATTTCCTTATATCAGTCAAAAGAAAAACTGAAAATTTTTTCTTGCTTAGTTTATGAGGATCTTAATGTAACTTTACTTTTGCTGTACCCTTAACCATATAACTTATATTGCAGAAATTGGAATGGGATTAACAGGATTTGGAGTGTTTTTCCTGTTCTTTGGAATGATTCTCTTTTTTGACAAAGCACTACTGGCTATTGGAAATGTGAGTTTTTCAATATCTATTTTAACTAAATTCATAAGGAAGTTTTAACTACTAATGAATTATTGCCTGCTATGAAATCGGGGGGAAATAATTCACTGTTGCTCATGTGAAGACTCCTGTTACATCCTCTGATTTCATCAGGGGTGGAACCTGTCAGCTTTCTGTTTAAATAAAAGATAAATGCTTAATGAAGTTTTCTAATTCCATAACTGCTCTGTTAAGTGTTTGCTATGTGATTTACAATAGATTAAATCAAGACTGCCTCAAATAGTTCAAAATAGATGACTTGATAGCCCCATGTCTTGGTAAATTTGTTAATGTTTTGACTTTACACATCTGAGATTTAACATTTGCTTAAATAGCATAAAATGAACAGATTTTTAAAAACCACTTAAACCTTTAAAAAATATATCTATATTAATAATTGACCTGCTAAGAAAAGTGTGTATATTGTTTATTTGGAATGTGTACTCTGTTGTCCATGTGTGAAGGCTGTGCAAGAGTTCTAGAAATAAATAATAACCCTTCTAAGAGGGCAATAAACTCACTGAATAACGATAAAATATTTTTGAAGTGTATGTTAACATTGGGCTTTTAATTGGACATTGGAAAATATAAAGGGTAACAATTGTTCAAAATTAATGTTTTAATAAACAATAATATAAACAGCATTGGTATCTCAGAATGTGAAGCTTAACCATTAGGCTTAATAAATACTTTTGTGAAATATTTTTCGCTGAAGAATGGTTATGAAGAAAGGCAAGTATTTGGGAATAAAACCTGGGAAAACGCAGGCTTTTAGTCAATCACCATCTCTTGTCCATTGTCTGAAAACATACAAACTATAAGTATATTTGACAATGCATGGCTGTATTTCATTTCTGCTGCTCCCAGATTTCCGGAATTAATAAAACTAGGATCTTCTTGCTGGCTTTGCGTGGTTTCTTCTACTACCAACTGGGCCATGTCAGGTTTTCTCCCATCCATAGGAACTCCTATCACCCCTGATCAAGTTTTCAGAACCAGGAGTACCTTCGGTTGACATATTTACGGGCACCTTCCCTCTCTTGCCTTGCCGCTCATCTGCTTGACTAAGCCATCGCCATCTAGCTAAAGCTGGGGAAACCACTACAGAAGCAGATGCTGCTGGGTGACACCTAATCTTTCTTTGTTTCTCTTTTCTTCATCTAATCAAGATAGAAGAGGACTGAACAGAGTGGGATACAACTACAGCTTTAACGTGGTTCTGCCTCTTGGTGTGCATTGTAGTTTTCTCTGGCCAGTTGCTCACATTAAAAGCCACATGACTTTTTTTTATCATATTTAGCTTTGACCTTACCCCTTCAAACACATGCAGTGCATTTAACTGCTTTTTCTGTGTTACGTTTTCCTCCTCTTCTAGGTTTTGTTTGTGGCTGGCTTGGCTTTTGTAATTGGTTTAGAAAGAACATTCAGATTCTTCTTCCAAAAACATAAAATGAAAGCTACAGGATTTTTCCTGGGTGGTGTATTTGTAGTCCTGATTGGTTGGCCTTTGATAGGCATGATTTTCGAAATTTATGGATTCTTTCTCTTGTTCAGGTAAGGCAACCATTTTATTTTATTGTTTCTCTTTAGGTAAACCATAATGTCATATAATTATTACAGAAACCCAGATGTGTTTATCAGATGCAGATGATTGCTTATGTCAGGGTATAAATTATTTTATAAAGTATTTTCAATGCAATAAGATTTATTTTGTTGGCATTTTACGGCACTCTGTTTATGTTTGGTATTTTCATCAACCAGACAGTGATAGATAGATAGATAGATAGATAGATAGATAGATAGATAGATAGATAGATAGATCGATCGATCCAGCATTTTAATATGTAGACCTGATGCTGTACAGTTACTGTCACTTGATGACACTTTCTTTAATGCATGTAGATATTAGAAAATTTTGGACCAAATACATTATGGGAGGTTTTGATCAGTTAATATTTTACAAATGCCACTTACCCAGTAAATAATAGTATGCAGTGTGAGAAAATACTTTCAAGTAAGTTGGTTTAATTATTTATTCAAGAAAGGTGTATCATTTGTCTTCTATCTGCCAAGCACCATATTGCCCACAGGAAACACACATTATTAAGTGCCAAATCTGCTTTAGAGAATCTCTCATTTCTAATATGGGAAATAGACTGTAAAGGTACCAGTAGGATGTAATAGTAATGCCATTATAGATGTTTATATCTATATAAACAGAATGTTATGAGCACAACTAAGGAAGGGATCAAATCCAGGGAGAGGTAAGGAATAACTGAATTTTGAAGTCTCTTAAAACATTCAAAACTTTAACAGGATCCTTTCTTTTTACATGGCTAACTGTTCATTTTGGTAATAGAGAATGTGTTCATTCTAAGAACTTTCTTCGCCTCTCCCAGGGGCTTCTTTCCTGTGGTTGTTGGATTTATTAGAAGAGTGCCAGTCCTTGGATCACTCTTGAATTTACCTGGAATTAGATCAGTAAGTAATCATATATTTAACAATATGTTTTTTAAACCATTAAAATAAATGTTATCTGGGGAGAGGGACAGCTTGGGAGTTTGGGGTTAGCAGATGCAAACTATTATATATAGAATGAGTAAACAACAATGTCCTACTGTATAGCACAGGGAATTATATTCAATATCAGGTGATAAACCATAATGAAAAAGAATATAAAAAAGAATGTGTATGTGTGTGTGTATACACACACACATATAACTGAATAACTTTGCTGTATAGCAGAAATTAATACAACATTGTAAATCAACTATACTTCAATAATTTTTAAAAGTTTTTTAAATAAAATAAAAATTTTAAAGATAAATGCTGTCTGATGCTCTTTGTAGAAATTTGAGGAATTGATACATGATTGATAAGTTTTTTATTATGATATGAGTGGTTGCATCGCATAGATCGTGGTTACCATGAATACCAGAGAAAATAATCATTGCTAAACCTATAGAACCTGAAATTTGGTTTCACTGTATCCATTTTTAATGTTGTTCTCTCTTTTTTCATGTAACTTGGATTGATATGCTATGCTGCCTTTCTCTTTGAGAGTTCAAGGCACTTTTCAATTAACTTTTATATGATCTCTAATTTTAGAAGCGATAATATAAAAGGACACCATTATTTCTTACAAATGTTTTCTCTCTTAGACTGTATCACCAAATGGAGTGCTTTAAGACAATTAAATAAAGCACTGTGATACTGGGAGTCAGATGATAAAATTCCGTTCCTAGCTCTGTCCACGGTTAGAACAGTCTTGTCAAATCTGTTTCTCCAGGGCGGGCAGTCAACTTCTTAAAGTTGTTTGCAGGCTTTTGTAGATGCTTCTAGAGAGGTAGTTCATAGCATTTATTGAATTCTCAAAGAGCTAAAGGTTGGCTTACCCACTAAAAATAGGTACCACTATAAGCCTAATCTCATTTCCATCCTCAAATCAGAACCTTGCAGCCCAGATAACCTAGACATTTTTTGAAGTTACCTTTGGAGAGACAATGTTGTGCTTTCTCTCCACCTAAATTTACTGTAAAATTCTAATGAATCCATGAGTGCTTTGAGAGCAACTTTTAGTTTCAGTGTGCCAATTGATCTATTTGCGATTATATAAAATGCTAGAACCTAGGCTTGTAGGGGTATATCCTGATTCATTTGCATTAATCCCCAAACTCATACAGTAGTCAATGTTGTTTATACCTAGAATGTCTTTTGAATGTACTAAAACTACTAGTTATAGAGCTGTAATCATTAATCATGTCCTTAATTTAAGGATTCTTCAGTATTTGCATAAATGGACATCCAATATTATAAATTGTGTTTCCTATTATTATTACTTCATTATAATAAATGCTTAAGTAAAAATGTGAATAATGAAATGAAAGAAAGGGTTAGATGATTGCTAGATTTTGGTAGTGTTATACAGTCACTTGGGTTATGTAACTTTTAATATCTTCACTAATTACTGTTTCAACATCTGTTTGCATCACCATCTGGAATGCTGAAGAAAGCCCAGTTGCTTTATATTTGGGGTGGAGTAACCAAAGTAAATAACCACTTACATTAATGTGTGTTAAAACTTATGTTCCATAATTATCGATTTATGCTTGCATCATTAAGTCTCTTTTTAATGTCATTGCCACTTTCAGTCTGAAGTCCAGAATACACATTTAAAGTATTTTTAGTCAGTAGCTGTTGTTAATTATTGAACTTAATGGAGCTAAATCTGTTTGTTCAAAGACTACATAGGCCCAGAAGAGATCCACAATAATGGTCAGTTGAAATACCTTATTGGGTTCATTAATGCATGAATGGCTGACATTTCAGCTTTTTATTTTTTTACTTTTTTTGTTGAGCTAGCAGCGTTAGCTTCATCTTATCCAATTTTTTATTAATTGCATTGTGTTTCTTGTATTGCACCCTTAAAGTCATATGTGTAACATGTCATGCAGAAACAACTTATAGAAAAAAAATTTTTTTTATATACATTTATGTGTCAGAAGATGGTGGTGAGTAGTACTGGATTAATCGTTGTCAGTCATACCTTAAATTTCCACAAATCTTATAAAGCTGGGTTTTTTAATCAACATTTGAAGTGTTGATGTAATATTTTATAGTGCCCTAGGCTTTCATTTAATTATCTGTTTTTCTTCTTGCAGTTTGTAGATAAAGTCGGAGAAAGCAACAATATGGTATAACAACAAGTGAATTGAAGACTCATTTAAAATATTGTATTATTTATAAAATCCTTTGAAGAATATTCAGCACAAAATTAAATTACATGAAATAGCTTGTAATGTTCCTTACAGAAGTTTAAAACGTATAGCCTACAGAGTAGCAACAGCAGTTAACAAAGAAGCAGTGAAAACAGACTTCTAACCAAGTCATCTAAGAAGTCAGCAAGCAAACCGAAGGAAATGAAATCTATGTTACAATGCATATTGAAACTCTTGAAGGGGATTTTTACTGTTTTTCCACAATGTGTGAAACACAGCCATCCTTAGAGAACTGTAGTGCCTGTTTCTTTTCTTTTTATTTTGAAGATGCAAGCACACCCATAGGCATTTGCTTTTTAGAACTGTAATGTCCTCTGCAGCAGCGAAAATATTTCCAGTTGCACTGTGTCTCTGAAAGTGGTGCATGAGTTAGATTGGATTATGTCATCGTGATATATTAAAACCAGGAAAACCCAGTGTTGATGTATGAATCACTTTTTTTCTTTTTCTTTTTTTTTTTTTTGGTAAACGTATGGTTAAAATAAAACTTTTGTGGTTCTTCTGAATCTGAATATTTTAAAGCCAGATGAAAATCTGAACTAGATATTCTTTGTTGGAATATGCAAAGGTCATTCTTTACTAGCTTGTAGTTTCTAAGTTATAGCTGACTCAGCACTTTTTCTTTCAGGAACACATTCTGGAAGTCCTCATACTTCTTGGGACTCTCACGTGAGCATCTGTATCTTTCATGACATGTAAGCATTTAACAAAAAAAGCATTCTTGGTGATGTAGGAGTCTGTTACCTAGCTCATTTCATTGAATAGTTTGTTATTTAAGATACTACATGATGCAGCCCAAATGGATATTTCCATGTTGTGATCCAGTTTTTCTTTTTCTTTTATTTTTTACAATTTAGCAGTGATTTATTATTTTGCTTTTCATAAAATTACTACTGGTAATATTTACTTTAAGATGTACCATGTTAAAAGGTTAAACTTACAGCTGTTTTTTAAGGGCTATTTACATAAGCCAAGTTTTCCCTTCTTTTCAGCTTTTTTCATAACAAAAATCAATATGCATAATGTGTGTTTCATATGATCACTCTTCATTTGAGTTCATGGAGAGAATATCTGAGTTCACATACTAAATTATTTTACTGTAATTAAACTGGCTATAGTTCTGAAAAACATGACACTACAAAAATGATGTGTTGTCTTTTCTACTGTTGCTGCTTGACAGGCAGTAGGAAACAGTAGTTGTTTCTTCATTAGTAGTTTTCCAAGGTGGCACCCTTTTGATAGATGTAGGAAGACATTTCAAGAGTCATAGTACTATTTGTTTTACCACTAATGATTATACTATTTACTCTTTTTTTAACAATTGCAAAGCTTTTTAATGTATAAAATCATAATTGAAATTTGTGATTTTTATTGACAAATGTGTCTACAAAATATATTACAGCCTATGTTATTTTTAGTTAAATATCTTGATGCACAGAGAAGTTCCAACCTTGCTCATCTAAAGAAGGAAGGACTTGGTAGATAGTCTAATGGTTCAGCCTTGTGGATTACTGTCTTTTTGGTACTGGCATTTGACTTATAATCTGTGAAAACAGATGACATTGACAAAATGAGACTCCTACCTCAATAGTTCATGGAATAATAAGAAACCTAGTGTTGTGTCTAATGTTCTTCAAAAAAGTAATATCCTTACTTGGAGAGTGTCAAATATATACATATTTTGGGGATTGACTTATACAAGTTGCCCTGTAGGACTCTGTTATACATATTTTTGACTGACCCGTATTATTTACAGTGGCTAGATAATTCTACCTTTTTAAAGCAAGAACAGTATCTGTTAATGTATGGAACATCTGTATTATTTAGCTCCTTTGTAGACATGAATTTCTATCAAAATATTCTTTGCACTGTAACAGAGATCTCTTTTTCAGCAATCTTATTTCAGAAAGCATTATTAGACATGTGTAAAGGATGTGATAATCTCCCAGTCCTTAGTAAGAGTCAGAGGCTTGGAGCAGTTTTCAGCTTTAAATGAGTCCACAGTTTATCTCAGATGTGAGTTTGGGACTGCTTGGCAGCATTGTATGTTTCTTATTCAGAACCATTGATGAGGCTCTACTTTTAAACATACTTGTCTTCTGACAGAAAGGACTGTACATCATATTGTTTCTTCCTTTCCAAAATTAGCCTTCTGTCTTTGTGACAAAAAACATTCTCTGATTATTGCTATAAAGACGGAGGAGAAGGTCTAATACTACTTAGCCTTAAGTGTTTCTGGCATTGTTCAAATGTATTTTCTGTAAACAGAAACCTATTTGGAATGTTTTCCTTTTCCCCTTATAAATTGTAATTCCTGGAATACTGCTGCTTTTAAAAGTCTCACAGATTATATGATCTAACAGTTGAATATTGTAAATACACTTGTCTTACTTCTCAATAAAAGGGTACTTTTCTATTAACTGGTGGTTGTCTCAACTTGGGCTGCTATAACAAAATTCCATAGACTGGCTTACACAACAGGTGTTTATTTCTCACGGTTCTGCATCCTGGGAAGTCCAAAATGAAGGTGCTGGCAGATTCAGTTCCTGGAGAGGGCCCTCTTCCTGGCTTGCAGACAGCTGCCTTCTCACTGTGTCCTCACATGGCAGAGAAAAAGAGAAGGAACAAGTTCTCATCTCTCTCCTAATAAGGACACGAATCCCTTAATGAGGAGCCCCATCTTGATAACCTCATCTAAACCTAATTACCTCCCAAAGGCCCACTCTCAAATACCATGATGTTGGGGGTTAGGGTTTCAACATGTGAATTTGGAGGGAACACATTCAATCCATAACAATGGTCAGATGTATTTTTATTAAGAAATTCTAAAACTTTAGCATTGCAAAATAACCCATCTCGTGTTTTGTTTTAACATCTTTATTGGAGTATAATTGCTTTACAATGGTGTGTTAGCTTCTGCTTTATAACAAAGTGAATCAACTATACATATACATATATCCCCATATCCCCTCCCTCTTGCATCTCCCTCCCACCCTCCCGATCCCACTCCTCTAGGTGGTCACAAAGTACCGAGCTGATCTCCCTGTGCTATGCGGCTGCTTCCCACTAGCTATTTTACATTTGGTAATATATATATGTCCATGCCACTCTCTCACTTTGCCCCAGCTTACCCTTCCCCCTCCCCTTGTCCTCAAGCCCATTCTCTATGTCTGCATCTTTATTCCTGTCCTGCCCCTAGGTTCTTCAGAACCATTTTTTTTTTCAGATTCTATATATATATGTGTTAGCATATGGTATTTGTTTTTCTCTTTCTGACTTACTTCACTCTGTTTGACAGTCTCTAAGTCCATCCATCTCACTACAGATGACTCAATTTCGTTTCTTTATATGGCTGAGTAATATTCCATTGTATATATGTGCCAAATCTTTATCCATTCATCTGTCGATGGACACTTAGGTTGCTTCCATGTCCTGCAATGAACATGTGGTACATGACTCTTTGGATTATGGTTTTCTCAGGGTATATGCCCAGTGGGATATAGTAGTGGGATTGCTGGGTCATAACCTCGTGTTTTTTAAATTAGCCTTATATGCAGTTTTCTTTTTTACATAATGGTCACATCTTCCATATCCAAACTGTTTAAATGTAATCATAAATAGAAATAGACTTCAGGTAAAAAAGTGAGCAGTGAATTTAGAAATTAGTGGAGAAATGCTTAATGTTTTTTTCTCTACATGGAAGGAATATATAATACTTAAGTATTTGTGACTTAAATAAAATTACTTAACGTCTGCAATGTTTTGATCTTATACTTTAGTAAGGCTGAAAACCACTGGCCAAATCTACCAGTTAAGGTACCCAATAAGAATTTGTTGAATCCAATCATTAAACTGTAAGTCTTGACTATTGTCTGGTGAATCTGTTTTTAAATACAGTATCCAGCACATCTTTCTAACATTGTCCTCTGGGCTGAAAGCTTCCAACTTCTGCTCTTCTGCTACTTGTATCCATATAGGAGGTTGGACATAGAAATGGCGTCCCCAAATCCTTCATCGACTGACACATTTTCATGGTCTTACCTTTACCAACTCTAAGACCTATTAAAAGGTCACCTCTGTTTGACTGACTAGGCCAAAACAGCTGGCCCTTCCTGTCCTCTCCTAGAACCTGCCAATTGTTTTGTGGTATTTACATGGTTTGCGAAAAGACATTCTTAAAGTTCAAAGCCTTAAGTAAAGGACAGTAAAGACACTGGCCAATGAGTGGAGAGCTTTATTTTGGATAGCAGGCCTTCTCAGTGTCCCTAAATCTCCTCCTAAAACTGCTAGCCCTTTGGGGAAATTACTTCTTCCACCCCTTTGTGAGACAACTGGCCTATGGGGCTGACTGGCCTTCAGAGAATAAAGCCAAAGTAGGACTTGAACCCAATGACCTCATCATCCTGTACCAAAACCCTCTATTCTGTTATCAGAGAGTAATTTGGATACTTGAGTATCTCAATAGCCATATTGTCCAGGTAATCTTACCCAAGATAGGAGCTGTTTGAGAAAGACGAACATCATGTGATAGCACTTACGTGTGATTTCTAAAAAACGGATAGAAACAAAACAGAAATAGACTCACAGACATCGAAAACAAACTTACGGTTACCAAAGCAGAAGGGGGGGGGGGTAGGTAAACTAGGAATTTTGGATTAACGGATACATACTACTATGTATAAAATAGATAAACAACAAAGACCTACTGTATAGCACAGGGAACTATAGTCAATATCTTGAAATATAATGGAAAAGAATCTGAAAAAATGTTTTATATATATATAACTGAAATACTTTGCTGTGTACCTGAAACTAACACAACATTGTAAATCAACTATACTTCGATTTAAAAATGTATAAATAAAGTTTAAAAATAATTTTTTAAAAAGATAGCTGTTTTCTGTGTGAACACAATAATCACTGACCTTGTAAGAATGCAGTTTAAACTGTGACAGTATTTTTTAAATGGGGCTTGGGCACGCTCCAGTCAACTAGAAGAATTCAGATAACATCAGTGATGCAGGCAAAATGATCTCCATTAAATATGCCTTTAAAAAAGGTTTTGGATCCAATTTGTACAGTACCCACTGCCGGGTCATCATATCAGCAGAATAAAATTTACTGGTTTTATGCAACAACTTTTTTTCTCAAATAAGTAACTTTTCTTAGCCAATCTCTAGGTTTAGACCTGTAAAAATCTTAAAATATTGTGAATTTAACAAAAACATTTGATTGGGAGTCAATGCCCTTTTAGAACAAACACATTCTGGCATGTTACTTTTGATAAGACTACAATATTGATAATATGTCAAAGCCATTCTGCTCACTTGTGCATATTATGCTGAAAATGGCAGCTTTGACGTAAATAATCTGTTTGTGAATTCGTTAGCGAAACTGTTACAGACAAATCACGTTCATTATATTTTCCTTAAGATGGTAAATGCAAATCACAGTTTGGCAATTTATTTTCCCGTCCCTCTTTCTAAAACCTTTGTGTGTTTTCGGTATGGAGAGGGGGAAAAGACATTTTAGTTGTTTGTTAGGGCTAACCTAATAACTGGGTTTCACTTATGAATTGTTTTAAAATATAAACACATGCATAATCTTTCTTCTGTGGCTTTTTTTTTTTTGGAAGTTGTTACAATCCTTTGAAATTAAATTCTAAACTCCTAAAACGTAATATTTAAAGGAATATTGATTTTCTTTAGATATGGTGAAAACCTTTTAGTCCTTAGTTTTTATCTTCCTCCTCTCCTAAAACAGTGGAAAACACTACATTCATGGTTCTGGCTCCTTCTTCCTGTACTTATTCTTTAAAAGGAGTAAATATTCCTCAAGTTTCTACCTACAAACTACTTTCTATATTTCATTCTCATTTACTAACCAGATCTCAGTTTTCTTGGCCGCACATGATCGACAATTCCAAACATCAAATGCCCAAACCCCAGTCTCTCTTAGACAAGTATTTACTGGTAGATAGCATCACCCCTCAAACTTAAGTCCCAAACTAAACTCATCTAGTCCCTCTCCATTATCCCTGATGTTTCTATTGTTAACCATTCTCCCAGCCATGTAGACTCTAAGCGTTAGTGTTTTTTTTTATCACTTTTTATATCCTGTAAGCTTTACTACTCAAAATGTCCAAGGATTAGTAGACTAGCATTCATTAGCATCACTTGGGAGTTTAGTACAAATGCAGACTCTCAGGTCCCACCCCAGCTATAATGAATCAGAATGTGCATTTTAACAAGATTCCCAGGTGATTCAAAAGCGCATTAATACCTGCGGAGCACTGCTCTAACGTTCCGAAGAAAGTGACCATCTCTCTCATCCATGGTACTTTAGCATATGGTGGCCACTCTGGTCCTTGTTCACTGTCTGCCTGTGTATAGAACTGTTTCAACTGGATATTGACAAATTTGGGTCCTATTTTTCTTGCCTTCCACAAACTCCCTTTTTTGCAGTTCTCTTTCCACATCATCAATTTCTCCTTCTCTGCTGATCATCCCCATCAGCACACATGTTCTGCAAATGGTCATCAAAAGAAACCAACAGACCTGGTTGATTTAAGCAAAAGAGGACTTTATTAAAAGGACAGTGCGGTTAGTATCACTCTTCCTCTAGCACTGGATGCTGGTGTCTGTCACTAGCATTGTAGCCAGGATTGCCCCCACAAACTCAAGCATCCTACAACCAGTGCTGCACTAGAAAGTATTTCTCCTACTCCCCACTTTCTTCCCTCCCCAGCTCCAGACGAGTGGGTACGTCTGATTGGTGAAGCCTGCCTCATGCCCACACTCTACCCGATAGGGAGGCTGGTAAAGAGTGTCTAGCATTTTCAGCTTCTACAATACAAGGAAGATGCTGCCTCCCACCAAGAATCATAATTTATAGTTTAGGGAATTTCCAAAGTTCCCTAAAATTGAAAGGATTCAGATTTGCTGCAAGGCTAAAAAAAAAAAAAAATAGCCCGCTTCCACCACACTCACATATCTTTTTTAAAAGTTCATTTTCCTTTCCCCCTTTTGGTGAAATTTCTCAAAAAGGTTGTCCACACTTGTCCTTATTTCCTCATATCCTATTCAACCCATCCCAGTCTAGCTTCTGTTCTCAAAAGCCATCATATTCTCAAATCCAGCAGACACTTCTTAGCTCACATCAGTTTAACCTTTCAATGTTATTGGATAGTCTCCCAGCTGCCATGGCCTCGTTCTCCTGGAATTTCTTTCTTTCCGACTGCTTCCGTTCAGCTTCCTTTGCTGACTTTCCCTCTGCTCAATCTCTGTAGGTTTGTTCTCAGAACTCTATCTCTTCCTCTCTTTAACTCCGTTCACTCCCTAAGTATTTTTTCAATCCCAATTTTTTCCTGCCTTAAAATTCTCAAGATTCTTAAATCTGATAATTCCTGTCTTTAGAAAAAAAAATCTATAGGCTGGTGACCTGTTTGCTGAGCTCTAGAGTTTACATCTGCAACTGCCTACTTCACATTTCTCCTTGGATGTCTAATATACATTTTAATTTTAATGTGTCCAAAGGCAACTCTTTATTTCCCTCTCTTAACTGCTTCTTTATGAAGTCTCTCCAATTTCAATAAAGAGTTTCATCATTCACCCATTGATTAAACCAAAAATCTAAGAGTCATCCTTGATTTATTTTTCTTAAACTCTCATATACGGTTTATCCACAAGTCCATGTTTTCTGCCTCCCAAATTCATTACAGCTCTCCATTCCTTGCAAGGACTCCCCTAGTCTAAGCCATCATCATCTTTTGCTTACAACCAAGTTGCCATTTCTTACTCTCCAACCTCAATTTACAGTGTCCTCCCCTGACACCCACACAGCTTTGGCTCCATTGGTCTCCTTCCTGTTCTTCAAACAAGCCAAGCTACTTGCCATCCCAAGATTTTGTATTTTTCTTCTGCCTGACAATGTCAGCAATACTGATTCCCACCCCAGTTTATCCCATGTCTGACTCCAGCTTATCTTTCCAGACCCCCTTTTATTCTTACCTTCCCTAAAGTAGCCCACCACTTACCTTATCACATCATTTTGCTTACTTTTCCTTTATAAAGCATTTTAAAATTCTGTAATTACCTTATTTACCGGTTTGGAGTGTTTCCCCCCTGACTAGAAGATAAGCATGATCAAAGCAGAGACTTGTCTTTTTAACACATGGCTGTGTCCCTTGAACTAAAAGGAAGGATGTCTGTTACATAGTAGGCATTCCATAAATATTTGTTAAATAATTGAATGGATAATTAAGTGAATGACTGATGTCAAAATCCATTGAGATTCCCTGACCTTTTCATTTCTACCCAAATGATTCATCTTTACTCACCGGTGTTAGCTTGATAGCTAGTTAGTTACCCAAGACAAGTTTTCTTACTTTGTTCATTTACTTTTGATTCTGCCTGGGGTTATTAATCATTTTCAATAATAATAATAATACTGCCTTGGGAAGCTAATAGGAAAATCAAAGGTCATGATGCTGATATTTTCAGAATATCTCCTGGCTGATGTGGACAGTAAATGATATTCACCCATCAATCATTCCTCTGCTTCCTGCAACTGAATCTCCCTGGAGGAGTCATCAGATCCTCTCAATCTTGAAGACTGACAGGAAGTCCCTGTGGACACTAGCTCTATGCAAAATCAGGAGGGATCCTTGACCCTAAGATTTAAAAGCCCCACCTTCAGAACAAAATTAGAAAACTCAGAGGTTAAGTTATAGTTATTGCAGCTTCTGGAAAGGGGTAGAACATGAAGGTAAGTAAAGGTTTTATATACCTGAGTTTTTTTAGCTATTTTATAAAAAAGCTGTATAGCTTTTTACCTCTTTTATGTTTAATAAGTGTTTCAGAGGCTAAAGGATAGTTAAACGTTATGCCTTTAAAATATCAGAATCATTTGATTTTACAAAGAAAAAGTTTCACTAATTCACCCAAATCCTCATTTGGGTTAAATAATAAAAATAATATATTTCTAATTAATTGTTTTTAAAAAGGAACTCTTTGTGGATTAACTAGACGATAAACTGGGGAACCCCCTTCTGCCCCACCCTCTGAGCGCTAAAACAGAACATAGCAAAAAGTAAGGGATTTGTAATTGTCCAGGCGCCAGGGAAGGAAGCAGAAGATCCTATAGAGGCACAGAAACGACTTCTTTGATCTTTTCATACAGGGATTCACAAGTCTGGTGGTAACAACCTTGACTCTTTTCCTGGTGTTTTCTTTCATGGGAAATTCGAACAGTGCTCCGCAGGTAATCAAACGCAAAAATTGGGACTCCGCGTGCTGTGTGCCTGCCTGCCTGCCTTCCTTCCTTCCTCCCTCTCTCTTTCTCTCAATTTCTTCCCCACTTTTCCTAATATCTTCTCCCTCCTTCCTTCCCTTCCCTTTCTTTCTTTCCCTCCCCTCCCTTCTTTTTTCCCCTAATAGTGGGCTGGGCAGCAACGCCTTACTAACTGCTTTCCTCTTCTCCCCTGGTTATAGAGACTCTTTGAGAGAAGGAATTGGACTCCACAAGCTATGCTCTACCTGAAGGGTGCACGTACGTTCCAAATACTTTGCTCTTCCGACAGCAATAGAGGGAGATCCGTAGGGGTGCATGAATCGGTGGGATAGATGTAGAGCTGTGGGGAGAGAATCCTATCGAGTTTGTTCCCATAAATAATCGAGGTCATCCTGGTCTCAGTTAATCAAGGAGAAAGGTTGGGGGGCGGGGGTAGATTACCAGAAATCCTCCACCCTAAACCGGAGGGTTGCTGGCTCTTGCCCAAAGGGAGACTGGGATTTCCGGGGACACACCGCCCCACCCTGGCAGGTGAGCGAGATCGCCGCCCCCTCCGAAGCTCACTCGGGGGCCCGGGGGCGGGGGGCGTGCGGACTTTTCCCTTATCCGCGCCGGCGCCCCAACCCGGGCAGTTCCGCGCTCACCGGGCCCCGCCCGCTGCCGGCCCCGGAACCCCGATCGATCGGGCCGGGTAGGCGCTGAGCCCGTGTCTCGCCTTGGCAGAGGGGCGCCGCTTCATCTCCGACCAGAGCCGGAGGAAGGACCTCGCCGACCGGCCGCCGCCCGGTGAGTGCGCGGGGGTGAGGGAGCCGCGGGCTACGGAGGACCGCGCAGGACCGGAGGGGCGCGCTCCGCCTCCAAGACTGGCCCGTGGGCCTTCCCGGGGGAGAGCCGGCCCCGCCCGGCGCCGCTGGCAGCGGCGGAGCTGGAGATCGCAAGGCCCCGCCAGTATGGAGGTGGGCGGCGGGGGCCGGGGTTCCGCTCCCGGGCGTCAGGATGGATATGAGAGCTGTGCGCCTACCCCGTCCGAGAAATGGGCCTCCCGTTTAGGGAATGATCTTTACAAGATTTCTCTTAAACGCTGTTGTTGTTGCCAATGTTGGTATGATCATCATCATCATTATTAAAATAGTGATTTGCCTAAAAACTTCAAAGAGCTCTATTATATTACTAAAAAGAACTATCAAAAGGTTCAAAACCAGAAATAGTGAAGAAGTGGGAGCCTTTAAGGATGGAGCCAAAGACTGTTTCATGATAAACCTTTCCATGCCATTGGATTTAAAAATAACAATACCATTCATTTTGATAAACGTTCAAGATTGTTAAAAATACCAAGTAGACTCATTTTGAAAAATACCAAACACTGTGTTGAGCACATAGGTGCTTATCAAATTTTTGTTTACCTTCTTCAAGCCTGCAGTGTAATTAACCTTTTTTTTTTTTTTTTTGCTGTAGGAGGGTAAGTTTTGTTTTCCCACTTCAGCAGCTCCCAAATTAAAAATCACGGTTTGTGTTGAATCAGGACCGTTTGTCTTCTGTCAGCTTAGATTTGAAATAGTTTTGAATATTTTGCAGTTTCTCCTTCAGTCAAATAATTGACTTAACATGTGGCCAAGAAGGTAGATTATTTTCTCAAACTGCTTTGGAAGGAACAAGAGAGAAGATAGTCCAGGCTCCAGGCAGGGTCCCATCTAAACCTTTCAGCCCAGACATCCCATTTTAAGCTCTGAGGGGGAAATTTCTCATGAGTTCTTTATCTTAATCCTCCTTGCTTTCATGAAATTCTGTGTAGTATATAGTTTAACTTTTCTTCCATTCCCTGTAATACACAACATAACCAGTTGTAAGCAATGCCTAAAGGAAGTGTGAAATGTTTCAACTTGTAAAAATCATTCTGTGTAAGGGGCTCTTTGCTGAGGGATCACAGAGGTATTTCACAGAGATTTTCTAGTATTATAGCATACTGGAATAGGATTTATCTATATGAATATTTAAATGCTAATAGAATCTGTATTTATTTTTTCATTTCTCCAGAAAGACGAAGCCCAAATCCCCAACTACTAACTCTTCCAGAGGCAGCAGCTGTGCTATTGGCTTCCTTGCAGAAACTGCAAGAAGGTATAATTATAGTGACCTCTTTTAACTGCAGGACAGGGAAGCTTTGAGTGCTTTGGGCATTCTGTGTTGAGTACAATGAAGTTGCTTTTATTTATTCAGATTTTTAAAAATAACGGTTGCCCACACCACCAGAAATTCACAGAGATGTTTATTATTTTAATACTAGCATGCTGCTCATTAAAGTGTTTCCCAAGAATGTAAAAACATTTCCTTGATGAGACTGGGGGATTTCATGTTAATTCCATAATCCATAGCCTATTGGAGCTTTTATTTCTGTTAGAACTCCAGAAAGTCCAACTTCATTATTTTATATTTGAAAAAACTGAGGCCAAAAGAGGTTTAAATAATCGCAAATCCAGTTACTCGCTATTAAAGTTTGAACCAAATGAAATAGCTGAAAATCACTGATTTTTTACTTACAAACACAGCAGTTTCTTATGGTTCACCCTAAGAGATTGGGCTAGTTCTGATTCTAAGCCTGTGTGATTTGCATTATACTATATAGCTTCTTCCATACCAGGATTAGGTGTGTTCTTCAAAGAGAGGCTCTCTGTCCATGTAGCATTAAAACCACTAATTGCATTAAGGCATCTTGTTGCACATTAGCCAGGGCTGTGGAGTGTAACAGGACTGGGTTCAAATCTTGGCCTTGTTGCTTTACTAGCTGGGTGACCCTGAGCCTTAGTGTCATTACGGGTAAAATGAGATAATGACATCCATGGGCAGGTTGCTCTAAGAGCCAAATGAAACAAAGTACGTACTTCCTATTAGCATTAACAATAGAGGTCATCAAAGCATATTCAACAGATCTAGATTTTTCCCTCTCAAAAATTGTAATGATGCCATATTTATGACATAATTTAAATGTTAAAATGTATTTAACAAAATACAGTGAGTTGTCTAGTAGTCAAAGCATAGGCTGCTGGCCTTGGGCTCTGACACTTGTGCTAGCGGAGAAAGCCTGTGTGCTCCCTGCCTGTTATTGGACGGGCCCCATCAGGGAGGGGAAGAGAGCAGGGGGCTCTTTCTGGCTTCTAGTTTATGGCTTTGTTGTGAAAAAACAAAAAACAAAAAAACCTATGAGAAGCAAATGGAAGAGAGTGGGATAAAGAGGTTTTTTTTGTTTGTTGTTTTTTTTTTTGCGGTACGCGGGCCTCTCACTGTTGTGGCCTCTCCCGTTGCGGAGCACAGGCTCCGGACGTGCAGGCTCAGTGGCCATGGCTCACGGGCCCAGCCGCTCCGCGGCATGTGGGATCTTCCCGGACCGGGGCACGAACCCGCGTCCCCTGCATCGGCAGGCGGACTCTCAATCACTGCGCCACCAGGGAAGCCCTAGAGAGGTCTTCTGAAATCAGAGAAAGTCTGCGGCTGACTTGGTTGGGTGGAGGGGATTATAATACTGAATTCAGCAAATCTGCATTTATGCCTGCTAGGTGCCAGGCACTGTGACAGGTAGAGAAGAAAATGGATTAAACAAAAGCGAGAATGAGAATGGCCTTTGCGGTGAAAAGGCAGGGTGTGAACAGTCAGTAGGACAGTAGACTGTGAGAGTCATGGCCATAGTATAGCTATGACTACAACTACTGTTACTACTCCCTCTAGCTAATAATTATTGAGGGTTTTACTATAATGCAGTGGGTCAGGCACTGTTCCAAGCACTTGATACGGATTAATACATTTATTAATAATTCATTAGTCCATAACAAGTGAATTACCTCCTAGGATTACCCACTGTCATTATCTACACTTTACAGATGAGGAAATAGAAGCACAGAAAGATTGAGTAGCTTGCCCACTATCACATTGCAGGTACATACTAGTACTAGGATAGAAGAACAGGGGGTAACTTATTCTTTATCTGAGAATCAATCAGATGGTCCATGGATTTTTACCAGAAAGAGGACATGATGAAGGAAGATGAAACTGGTTCTTGCTTATAGGGTAACCATAAGAGCAGTTACAATAGCTACAATATGGGAACATCTACTGTGTGTCAGATATTAATGCTAATCTTTATAGCCCAGAAAACTGACCCTTCCTGAGCTGTATATACTTTCCTAAGGTCCACATAGAGTGGAAGTGATATGGGGAGTTTAACTCAGGGCTGTGGGATGCTGTAGCTCTTTCAGCTATGCCCTGCCACCTCTCAGATGGATGGTGTTGAAGAGAAAAGGCCAGAGTGATGATGTCAGTGAGAAACTAAGGCAGTCATTCAGGAGTGGAGTGATGAGGTCAGTGGGAATGGAGGCTCAACCCTGAGGCATACCGGAAGGAAGAGCAGATAAAAATCAAGGTCCTCGTGTAGAGCACAGGGAACTATATTTAATAACGTGTAATAAATCATAATGGAAAAGGCTATGAAAAAAATATATGTATAACTGAGTCACTTTGCTGTACAGAAGAAATTAACACAACACTGTAAGATCAACTATACTTCAATAAAATTTTAAAACGAAAGAGAGAATCCAGAGTCAAGCACATTTTTAAAGTGTTTTTGTGAGTTTAAAATGGTGATACTGACAAATGAAAATGCCTGTGGATATAATTAAGGTTCAGTTTGAGGTGACGGAGCCTTTCCAGTGGATAAAGGTGTATAGGTCACTGGTTCTCTGCTCTCCATATGTGGACTGGTTCCATCAGAGTTCTCTGTAGAACTTGCTGAAAATACAGATTTCTTGGCCTTAGGTCCAGAGAGTCTGATTCCATACTACTTGAGTGAGGTCCCAGAATCTGTATCCTTAAGAAGTTCACTCACATTATTCTGATGATGTCAGGTTTGGGAACAACTGGAAATTCAGAGCCAGTTAATAAAGGTTGGAAACATGAAAATGGAACTCTCTCCTAGGCCTCAGATGTAGTGGGAAAAGGGCAGATAATAAAGGATTTGCCCTGGAGAATACCCAGAGATCAAGGGAAAGGGGGAAAATCGTATCAGTGAAGGGACTTCAAAAGGAGCAGGCAGAAAGGTAGGAGGAGAGCCAGAATAACAGAGAATCTAAGAAGTCGAGGATGGAAAGTTTCAAGAAAGGAGTGATGAGAAGCATCAAATACAGCAGAATGCTTAGGAAGAGTACAGAAATCAAAGGAGAAGGAAGATTGTGTTGGGTAGGAAGGGTCATTAAATCACGGTTCACAAGTCTTCTCCTCAGCCCCTGCCCAGTGGTATGATTTGCTGCTGCCTTGCCCGTCTGAAACCTTGTTTCAAGGGAATTTAGGAAAAGAAGGTAAACTGCAGAGTTAAGAGATTAAGTGGATGCTTACTGTCATGGCTTTCAGAATTCTTGTGATGAAAAGGTGAGAAAGAGTTGACTCATGGGTAGAAGATGCTGCATCCAAGGTGGTCTTTTCCAAATTCAGCATTTGGCACTCTGATTTTATTTTTTTCCAGCTGCGCAGCGAGGCATGCGGGATCTTAGCTCCCTGACCAGGGATGGAACCCATGCCCCCTGCAGTGGAAGGGTAGAGTCGTAACCACTGGAATGCCAGGGAAGTCCCTCTTACTGATTTTTGAAGTCAGTAGGAGGACAGTGAGGTTGGAGATGGATTGCTAGTGAAGTCTGAGATTTAATTGCTGGGAGGATGTGCAGAGCCAGAAAGGAAAGTGAGCTGGAATGGAGAAGGTAGAGCTAATTTTAAAGAGGAGGAGAGGGATCTTCATTAGAAACTTTACAGAAGAATGTGACTGTAGGTCTCCATTTCAAGTCTTTGTTGGAGAATAAATTCAAGTTTTTAATTATTGAAGTTTCCGAAGTGGCTTGTCTCTGATGATGAAATGGGGAAACAAAATTTTATTAGTCTAAATGGATGGGAAAGTTTTGGATTCCCATATGATAGATTAATCACTAGTCACCTTTAATATTTTTATTCTGAAGTCCCTAGGTATTATTTGGACTTATTTTATGCAGTGGATTATTATTTTAAGTAGTGGATTGTTACTTAATGGAGGATATACAGGGATGATTCCTTTCTTTTTTATTTTTTTCCTTTCCTTTAAATACTAGTATATTTAAAATAGATAACTAATAAGGAGCTACTGTATAGCACAGGGAACTCTACTCAATACTCTGAAATGACCTATATGTGAAAAGAATCTAAAAAGAGTGGATATTTGTATATGTATAACTGATTCACTTTGCTGTACAGTAGAAACTAACACAACACTGTAAATCAACTATACTCCAATAAAAATTTTTAAAAATAGAAAAATAAAATTTTTTTAAAAAATAGAGTAGCTGATAATCTGCAGTATTTTGAAGTTTGCTACCAGTTCAGGTTAAACTATGACTCAGATATTCCAACCATATTGTAACTAACTAGGGGAAAGTGGTTTTCTCTAGAGATGACCTTACATAAAATGAGGAACAGAATTTTGCCTCTGGCAGCTTCCTCTCCCTTCCCCATCCTCAGTTTCAGCCCTTCAACCCATTTTTAGTCCCAGGAATCTGCTGTCATCTCAGTCCACTGTCCCCACCCCAGAGGTGATTCTTCCTGCTCTGAAGTTGTGCAGTCCTGCCCAGCTAACAAGTGTCCCTTCTTTTTGTCTTACTTCCACCCCAGACATCTAGTTCAACTTGTAAGAGAATATGTGCAAATGTGTTCCTCTGTCATCTTTCCCAGCTAAAATGCATTTTAACAGGAAATACAGAAACAGTACCTTGATGCAAGTGAATGGTTCTACTGGTGGGTATTTTAGACATGAGGCATATTTAGAGCAAGACATGTGGCCTTTTCAGATTTCTACCAAACACACCATGTAATAGTTAAATTCACTGTAGAGATTCACATGTCAGATGTGAATTCCTCAATGCATACCAAGCTGAGGGGGAAATTTTTGAAACAAAATCAATCAAAATCCAATTTGGGGGTGGTTTCCATAGCAGAGTGCCTGAGTTGACATAATGTAGGGGGGCAAATGTTTATCTCCTGAGGTTCTCTTCATCTTATACTTTCTTCTTATAAAACACAGGGTACGTGTTTATGTTATGTATTTTTTTATCCTTACAGCTGGAGAAGAAAACTTTGATCAAACCAGATTCCTAGAAGATAGTCTGCTAAACTGGTGAAAATATACCAGATTCCATTCAATTATAGTTCTGTTCTTGTTGAAAACATGAACCATGTGAATAGAGCCTGTGGACCCTTTTTATCTTCATTTGTAATCTTAGGAACATGTGCAGCCAGTTTTATTCTTTCAGAAGCTAAAGTGATGTTGAGTTCTTAGTGAGAACATCATTGCTTTCTTCCATTGCTTCAGGTCCTGTTTAGATCGCCTTGTGTCTTACTCTTGAATTTTTTAGCCCATTTATAATTATTAGGTTGAAGACTCTTTAGAGTGTTCTTTCGTTTTGTGACAACAAATACCCATCTTGATCTAATCATTCTTAGTTGCTTTTTTTCATTCTGTTACCCACTTGCACTGTCTTACCACTCAGCAGAGAATCTCCTCTCCTTTTCCCCCTTTTCTCACCTCCAAGGAGGGTGAGGCAGGGAAGCATGGCAAGATGGGAAAGAGTAGAGTGTGATTCTTTTAGTATCCAGGAGAGGTAAGTTGTCAGGAAGGGAAGAGGGAAGGGATGACTGGGAAGAAGCCCTGTGATCAGACACTGCAGTGTGGTTGCTGAGAGAGGGGACCCTTGGTGAGACTGAAGCCAGTGGAAGGTTCTACAGCTGGAAGCTCCCCCTTGTGCTCTCCGGGGATCTCCCCGAATTCAGTTTAGAAACAAGGATCTAAAAGTTACTGGGAAATAAGCAGATGGAAACACACGCTGCTCTTGTACAAAAGAAACAAACCAGTTTTTTAGAGGTAACCCATTTTCCATGGCTAAACAGACTCAAACACTACTTACTCTAATTGACTAGAACTCTAGGCTTTATTTGACATAAAAACATAACATAAAGGCACGCTGATACAAAGTGCATGGTAATATGCCTAATTTATTCATTTTTTTAACTCAACTAGGGTTCAGTACTATCTGAAAAATAAAATACACACATACCTACAGCAAGCATATAGTATATTTATTTGGAATTACAATACGACCATCATGTTCATTATTTTTGACTTAATTACTTGAGAGTTGTTATTGATAAATGTCACAAGTAGAAAGTATTGTCCATTCTTATTGTCATCAGTATATAGCTATTAGTCAGTAGCTAAAGAATATCATTATGTGAATGTCTCTGTAACTTGGAATTACAATTTTACTGTGTTAAGTAATCAAAACCCTGCTTATAAGATTTGTCTGTATCTCATTTCATAATTGAATAATGAAACTGTATTCAAGTTAATGTAACTTTGATGTCTGCCAAAAAAATAATATGTTAGCAATAAAAAAAATCTATGTGGCATTATAATAGGTGCCTGTCATTAATTATTGTTTGATTTTAAAGTGGATTTTCTAGACAGTGTATATGTCCAGTTTATTGAGAATTATGTACTCACCTGGCATAGACTTGTACATATGGACTACTTAAATACTATGTCTAGTCCCAGAATACATTTAAAGTCTATCTTACAAAGTAATTCTTCTACAACTAGAACAATCTCAAGTATTTCCCACTAAAACAGAGTTTGTAAAAGCTGTCTAAATGACCAACGGCTGTTATAATATCAGCTACAATATTACAAGTACTTGAATTTCCTGAACGTTGTTCTGCCGTACAGATGTGCACATTAACCCAGTAGTTGCATATGCCCGGTTTGCAGTAACTTTCTATCTCTCCGGGGGTGTCTTTGCAATTCTCTTTGTTTCTATCTTGTTCAAAACTGAAATGAATAAGTGATCAGTGCTCAAAACTTTTCACGTTGTATGGCTTGTCTAAAATTGGAAACTATATGCCTCCTGTGCATGTCCATGTACTAGAATACCCCACCTCCAGATAGGACTTGCAGCCACTTTCACCCCGTTCCAGTTGCTCTTCCCCTCTTTGCCTCTATAGCCTTCTTCCCCTGTGGCTACGTGGCCTCCAGGGTGGGCTCTCAATTACTCTCTATTCCCCTGGTTTTCCCCAGTGGATGACTCCTCTCCCCCACCATAGTGATCCTAAGCAAGGAGAGAAGGTGAGAGGTTAAAATCAGCCTCCAACTAGCATTTCTTCTTTACCTGCTGATGAGAAATAAAAGTCTATATCCTACCAACCCTGAGTTACATTATTTTACCTTGGCCTCAGGAGAAAGAGGAGTTGGGAATGTAACCTGTTGGTCTCCTCCTACTGGACTATAAATCCCTTAAGGAAATGTTCACGTCTAATTTGATTTTATCCTTGCAACCACAATGTGAGGTGGGCAGTTGTATCTCCCACATTACTTCACAGAAATTTAGGATCATCCTAGGAAGTCACTTTCAATCTCCTCAAGTACACTTAACCAATCCCTCTTCTGAGACCTCCTTGTGTCCAGGAAAGCTACTAGTAGAGCACTTGTAATATTTTATATTCCCATCTGTATATGTAAAGCCAGCTCTGTTCACTCTAGCCCTTACCATGGAAGGAAGGGTGGTACAATGCATAAAAAAAGTCTTGCTGTCAGCTGGTCAGGCACACACAATTTTCCATATTTCCTGTCCTCCAATTTATGGATACATACATTATTTATTATTTTTTCTTTTTTTATACATACTTTAAGAGCATCAATTTTTTGTATCTATGTTTCTCCCAGTAAGACCATTCATTTATGCAACTACTGTGTATAAGGTGCTGTGCTAGACACACAGTCACCTAACAATCCTATTGGTTGTTCCTCACCGAGCTTTGTCAATATTGGGGAAAGAGCAACTAGACACCAGGCTTTGTCAGTCTTGGGGAAAGGACAACTAAGTGACTGGAGCAAGGGGTTGGAGTCAGGTGGCAGCAGCTGTCTGAATAGAGGACCAAGTGCAGGGTAGAAACTGATTCTTACACATGCCACTCGAAGCCAGATGTTTGCAAATCAGTCATTTCCATGTGTCCTATACCATTTGTACTCATTTCTAATCAAAGAACTAGTCTTTCATTTAAAAAAAAAAAACTTGGGCTTCCCTGGTGGCGCAGTGGTTGAGAGTCCGCCTGCCGGTGCAGGGGACACGGGTTCGTGCCCCGGCCCGGGAGGATCCCACATGCCGCGGAGCGGCTGTGCCCGTGAGCCATGGCCGCTGGGCCTGCGCGTCCGGACGGAGCCTGTTGCTCCGCAACGGGAGAGGCCACAGCGGTGAGAGGCCCGCGTACCGCAAAAACAAAAACAAAACAAAAAAACTTGAACTTTAAAGTTTTTTATTAAGAAGTTATAGCTTCTGTATAGCTCATGCTTTCAGTAGCCGTGGATCAACCAGTTACCAATCAAGAGTATCACCTGAATGCACACATTGCACCACTTTATTAGGGATCTATTTTCATGGTTATTGCAAAAGTGAAACCCATTTTATCATGAGAGCTTTCTGGCACTTAAGCAAATGAGTATTTGGATTGTAATACAAATCTAGTTCATATTTTTTTCTGATCTCCTCTGCAGAGCTTGGAGAGTTGGGTTAATTGGTATCCATTGGGCATTTTTTAAGGATTAGGCTTTAGGTAATTTATTTTCCTTCCTTACAAACCTCTAAATTAGGGGAGTTTGCAACCATTTTCCATTTTGACCTGAGTTGTTGCTTGTATCTGCCATTCTTCTACTCTCCCCTAACAACGGGGTGACAGAGCTGGAGTGCAGTTTTCCACTGGTCCTGCACCATCTGACGCACTGTCATTGTTTCTCTTCCCTTATTGCCATCAACAACCCAGCACTGAGAAGACCTAAATTTTTTTAGAGCCCCTACAGACCTGGGCCAACCAAGGTATTCACTGTGATCTAAATGTAACAACATTCAGTTGTGGAAAAAACAATCCATGAGTGAATGTGGGGTTGGGGTTTTGTTTTGTTTTGTTTTTTGCTGATTTATGTTTAACTACATTTAAAGCATTAATATGTTTAACTACACTCATTCAACAATGTCTCAGAGACATTGTCCTTATTATAATTAAGTAGACTCTCTATTTTCTTTTGGCTACTTTTTTTAAAAGATAGTTTTAAATGTTATCCTTCATAAGGCACTATTTTATAGTAGGTGTTTTTGCACATATTATCTTATTTAAATGTCTAAAAGAATTTTAAACATTATCAATGCAGTTAAATCTTTAAATACTGATATATTTATTCATATGGCTTTAACAATTTATCACCTATGGAAGACTGACCAAGTTTTCAAAAAGGCTTTCCTTTTAAACAACAGAAAAAAACTGTTACAGTCAGATGGTACAGTACAATGGTAACATCTCCTGATCATTATTTGAGAAGTGACCTTGTACATATGCATTAATATGTATCAACATCTGGATTTAGGGTAGCTATTGTCCTATGGAGTTTGACTGTCTGCAAAGCTAGGTATAAATTCATGGTTCTGCCTCATGTGAAAAATAAAAATAATCACTAAAGACCAAATTACTTGAAATATAAAGGTAGACCACATTCATAGCTAAGATCAGGATCCTTTGTGGGGGAAATGGCAGATTGCTTTAGCAGGTATAGAAGCTGTATAAACACTAAGCTAAGGGCTTCCCTGGTGGCGCAGTGGTTGAGAGTCTGCCTGCCGATGCAGGGGACACGGGTTCGTGCCCCGGTCCGGGGAGATCCCACATGCCGCAGAGTGGCTGGGCCTGTGAGCCATGGCCGCTGAGCCTGCGCGTCTAGAGCCTGTGCTCCACAACGGGAGAGGCCACAACAGTGAAAGGCCCGCGTACCGCAAAAAACAAACAAACAAACAAAAACACTAAGCTAAGGATTATGGTGATGATAACTAAAAAATCAGCATTAGGAAATGAAAATTCTTATTGCTTAAAATAACCATTTAAAAAACACTTCCAGTCTTCCTCCTTTAATTAACACTCTTCCTAGAGCCGGAACTGACAGGGGTAAAAGGAGTTGGATTTTATTATAAATTACAAAATTGCCATTCACTTAATCTCCTCCACTTTTTAGGCAGAGAATAAATCCCATTGTTATACTGAGCAGAAGAGAATGAACCATGTGACATTTTCATTTCTTTCAATAATCATTCTTACTATGTTCTCACTGAATTAGCCTGTTCGACCAGAGTGGAATTCAGTTCTTGTATTCACCGTGCAGCTTCTTCTTCCCGCGAGGAACGTGATTCAGAGACAATGGCGACTTGATATTTAACCGATCCCTTTCAGCCTCCTCTTCCTCATCGTATCTTTCATCCTCATTCTCATCCTCCACATCGCTGCTCTGAGGACTAGAGACCTGAGATCCTGAAGGAGAAGGTGGTACTGAGGAAGGCCTGGGATATTTAAACCCTTCTGTCTGCCAAAGACAAAAATAAGACACAAAACATTAGAATGGCTTTTTGATTTCTCAATGATGTACACACTTGGCATGTGCATTTAATAAAAAACACAGTTGGATTTTTTGGTCTGTTCAGGGGCTATTAACTTTGATTTATCTTGATTCTGGTCCAACCACGCTCAAGAGAGACTCCTTAAATAAATAGCTTTCTTTTATCAAGCACTGAAATGTGCCAGGTGCTATATACATATGACCTTATTTTTTTTTTTTTAATTTTTTTATTTTTTGCGGTACGCGGGCCTCTCACTGTTGTGGCCTCTCCTGTTGCAGAGCACAGGCTCCGGACATGCAGGCTCAGCAGCCATGGCTCACGGGACTAGCCGCTCCGCGGCATGTGGGATCCTCCCGGACCGGGGCACGAACCCGTGTCCCCTGCATCGGCAGGCGGACTCTCAACCACTGCGCCACCAGGGAAGCCCCATGTGATCTTATTTAATCTCTGACCAATTTGTTCTTTCCGCTGACAGAAGAAAATTGAGGGTCCAAGAGGCCAATGATTTGCCCAAGGTCAAAAGGCATGTAAGTGGTAGAGCGAAGAGTGGTTCCAGGGCTGTGATCGTCCCAGAGCCTTTAATATCAACTGCCATGATACACTGTTGAGATTATCAGTGTCTATGTCATCCTTCAGATTTGCTCAATCCAATTCCAGAACGTGAGCAGCCTGGATATTCCATGGACAACACCCACTAGAAAGGTTCCTGGAAGTCAGGCCACTTCACTGACCTTAAAATTCCACCCGTTCCTTTTATTTCAGTTAATGAGCAAACATCACTAGGTTTTAATCAATTGCCCTTCTACGTAAGATGCTCTGAGATAACTCATTTGATAAACACATACTAAGCACCACCTATGGGGCAGGAGGAAACAAAGATGAAAAATATGATCCTGCTCTCCAGGAGTGCAGACGCTTCATCAATCAGGAAGACAAATGAGTAAAATTGTTACAGCACTTATCGCTCTGGATTTCAACTATTTTTAGACATTATTATGTCATACACGTACGCTCATTTCAAGGCTCAGATACTTTACCTGAAAGCAATACCAAAAAAAAAAAAAAAAGAGCTGAGTCCTACACTTAGGGAGCATAGGAGCTCAATACTTATTATTTGAATTAGTTGAATAAATGAATGAATATAGCTGAATTATCATCAAGAGCAGTGAACACCTCTAAATAAGCTAAGCAAGTCACTCTGTTAGAATCATGGACATGGGAAGTGGAATTTGTATACTGAGGGATTTACAAAACTCTTTCACTTTCTCTATGAGCAAATTTTCCCTTGGGTTAACCTTCTAGATCTGGTCCCCAGACACCAAATACAGGTGGAATATAAGGTATTAGGCAAAATTGTTTATAGTGAAAGTGACTCCTGATTGGAAAATTACATCTGCTTTTGGAGGATCTATAAATACTTGATGAAGGTCTCTAGTGTCTGGAAATCCTTGAGTTTGATGACTCTTGTAATTGCTCACATTCCTTGTGGAGACCATAGAAGCTTATCTGTGAGGATTTACATGAGATGTTGGGTCCTGTGGGGTGTGGAACTGCTAAGCTAGAATGGATCTCATAGTCAATGATATGGGTTTCATCTTTTACACCTAAGTTTTCACCTGGTGGGTCGGGAACAGAGAAGTTTAGCTCTTGGACCGCTGTGTAGACTCCTGTAAGGACTAATTCCACTGAAGAGAAATGCCTGATACTGCCCTACTTCAAGCTGTGTTTCCTTCTAAGTGAATGTGATGACAAGTAATCTGCTCTAGCCTCAAGAATATAAATGTCTAAGGGAATATTAGAGGAAGACTCCCTGGTGGGCACTGCTGAATTTCCATGCATAAATGTTCATCTAGTCCAATTTCTCCTGTGGTGTTCGAATTCACTATTACCCTTGCCAAGTCGTCACCCTACATTTCAACATCTCCTTGGATACCAAATTCACTTCCAATGAGAGCAGGCCAGTTTATTTTTTGACAACCCTCAAAAGAATGGATGTCTAACAGAGGTTTCAGGCACTCAGGCAAGGAGAGGTTTCATATGAAAGTGCTTCTCCAGTGACATGAATTGGCTGACTGCTCAGCCTGTGTATATAAGCTAACTCTGAACTGAGGGCTTAGAGCTGGTCTGATTTGTCAGTTTCTCTATTTGCTTTGTAGCAACACTATGAAAAAGTACAATAGTTTGTGAATTTAGCTACTTCAAAATAAAAGGTATTGTTAGGACTTACCATATGTAAGACATTTAGCTTTCAAAACAAATAAACAATACATAAAATATTTACCATTGGTGGTGATGTGGTTTCCGTGTGGAATTTATCTGGAAAAGCTCTGCTTAATGTCAGGTGTCTGGCATGCTGGTAATACTATGATAGAAAACCAACCCATGGGTTAAAAAAGATGTATATTTATATATTTATATCTCAATAACCAAGTTGTTATATAAAATCTTTTTCTCCTACTTATAAATATATATTTTTTAAAGTGGCAGATTTTATTCATCCTAAATTTAAGAATCAGAAAAAAATATGACAGTTTATAGCTTTATCATTTTTCAGGGAATAAGTAAAGAAATACTATCAAAAATTGGAGGGGAAGGACACACTGGCTTTACTGAACTCTGAATTGAGCACTAAGGTGACTGAAAACACTGGTTTTACTCTATAGAGAAGCAGTGTGGCACGGAGAAAAAGACGGGGCCTGAATAATCAGACACACTGGCTTTAAATCCTGCTTCCGACCTTACGTAAGAAACATAGCTTCTAAGGGGCTTATCATCCTGCTTTCATTATAAAATGAAGACAGCAAAATTAATCTTCCTGGGTGGAAATGAGCGTGACTACTGGCATTAGTGTGTGTAGATACTCAGCTGATGGCCGTATCTGTCATTTGTCAGCCAGAGTTGAGCAGTATCTAAGCAGATACATTATGTGAAGGCAAAGTCAATTTAGTTTTTATTAAATCATCCACTGCTAAGACATATGAACGTCTGAGTATTTATAAACTAATGGCAGGATTGAAAGGAGGTATTTCCTGTACCTGTCATTTTGAGAAACAAGATTATTTCCACTCCCCACTGTAGTTGAGGAATGTGATCATATTATCTCTTAGAGTGAAACAAACTAGAGACTTTTCTCTTGATTTCCTCATCTTCATGAAACCTGTAAAGCATCAAGTTAAGCCCAGGTGATAGAATAATTAGTAAGATCATGGCTAGATGCTGCTAGACTGGCTGTTCTGGTCTCAAACTAAATATGAAAAATTGGGGTTGGGACTTTGCGAATTCACATGAAGCTCAAAGGTATTCATATTAAGTATGTGAAAACATCACTGAGATCTTAACGATGATACAGACTTGACCTTGCAGATTACACCTCGAATCAATTCTTTTATCGTCCAGTGGGATTTTTAAAGGGGTCCTCTGTGTGTTATCATAAACTTGCTTACTCTGCCTAAGTATCTCCAATCCAGAAGGTCTGAAAGCCTCTCGGTTCGGTTCCTCTGAATAATCCTCTGGCGGCGTGACTGTTTGCAAAATCCATAGAGAAACTGAGTCAGCTGATTGCAAGAATCATCCAGTGAGCGGAATCGCCTGTCAACGATGTAAATACCTGAGGCACACAAAAGCCAGAACACAAGTCAAGATAAGGCTAACCTTAAAGCATTTCTACTGTTGCTTAGGGTCTATCGCGAACTGCGTGATTATCCACTCCCTGACTCCCCTACTGCCTCTGCTTTATCTTTTCCCTTCTGAGACTGTATTTCTCCTGTGATTTCCTTCCAATGGCTCAAAATTGTCACCAACACACAGCCAACAAAACACATCTTGCTAAAGAAAATCTGGCAGTACAGGGATACCTCGGATCAGTGATCATCCTTGGGGCTGCTCACTGACCAGAATCCCCGGGGTGAGACCTGGGTCTCAGTGCTTTTTAGGTTCCCCAGTGTCCCCACCATGCAGCCACGGGTGAGGACCAGAGCTGTCAGCCAAGGAAAGACAACAGTGCTAATGCAATTCTAAAAGACCAGAGAATCGGCAATGTCCAGGCAGAGCACCCAGCCCATTCTAACTTTTCTTGCTGCTAGGCAGCCTGGACATATAGATGGTGATACCATCTGCCATCTTATATGTGAATTTTGATAACTTGGCATGGAACTTATAAAATAATTATGCTGATCGATACATGTACTCTAAAGCCATGGTTATTGTGCTTGTCACTTCTAGGTAATCGAGGACCGAATCAGTTCAGAAAAATAAAAAGGTGAAAAGGCAATGTTTGTTCAAGTTTAGCACTCCTTTTGTAGTTTGTCGTTTGAGTAATATGTTCAATATTAATATCATTCTAATCTTTTCTATGGACCATCTAATGAAATCTACTTTTAATTAAACAAGAAGTATAAAAAGGTTAATCCTCAAGATAGCGTTAGAGTCGGGCTCTGTGAAGACCCCGTGCTTTGTTTGGTTAGAGGTCCCTTCTCCCCCAGTTGGGTTCATGATGAAAATCCTCACCATATGCAGTGGGATCAGCCACGTGCTCCTCCATGAAACAGCCAAAGCCAGAGAGGTTGGTGGTCACACTGGGGATACCCATCACAGTGCATTCGGCTGCCAGGGGAAATAGACAAAGGCTTGGCTTCAAACCAGCAACAACATCCTCTTACACACGCAGAGAAGGAAAAGCCCCAGTCCACCTAAATAGCAACATTTATTTTATGCCAGGCACGGTACTAAGCTCCTTACATGCATGAACTAATTTAATCTTCTCAACCACCCTAGGAAGTGAGGCTACCATTATCCCCATCTTACACATGAAGACATTGAGGCACAGAGAGATTAAATAGCTTCCTCAACTTCACCAAGCCAGGCAACGTGGTAGAGCTGGGATTTGAAGCCAGGTGCCCAGCTCCACAGCCCTTGCTCAGAACTGCTACCCTACACTGCCTCTCTCATTCCAGCTGACTTTGTTTTTTGCTCTGTTCTAAGGTTGTGTCACTAAGTATTTGGCAAGTTTACGGGGTAAGTAAATATGTTTTGGAAAGAACCAGCTCCTCCAACATTTTCACCTCTCTTGCCACCAACCCCTTCTGCTTTCTCGGGTGCTCAGCCAGCCCATGGTTTCTTTCAATTCTCTGCCACCTTTTAGTCAAAACCCTTTTTTTAGACAATATCAGATGTGTCTTAAGACATGTTAACACACTGAAGGACGTTTGAATTGTTAACATGAAATTTATATTTTATTATGGAATTTCTCTTGGTTGGCTAGTGGGGATGGGTAGATAAAAAGAGATTTCCTCATGACCCAGGTACTCCTATTCTGCAAGTATTGCCTCTTGGTTTAGCTCTAGAGAACAGTGGTTTCCGAATTTGGGGGAAGACGGTAGAGGAGAGGAAGGTGGGACGGGGATTATTGACCCATTTGAGAATCAGATGAAAACTCTGGAACTCCTCCCCAGAAAAATTTTGCCTACAATTCTATGGAAATTCACAGATCCTTATTTCTATTAAATGCTCATTGACACCCATATAATAAAATGCCAGGGACCCATGTAAGCTCAGTACATGTTCACTGAGTGAATTTAATGAAGTCAGCATTTATCTTCACTGGGTTTTCTCAAAACACGAAACACAGATTTTAACACTTTCTGGAGTGAGAGTTAGTACAGCATAAAACAATTATGTAAAAAAAGTTAGAGACGTATCTAATATGCTAATGCCAAATGTATACCACCAGAGGTTTTGCTGTTTCTATAAATAAGGAGGGACCAACTTCTTTTGGTTAATTTATTATTTATTTATTTATTTTGGCCACACCATGAGGCTTGTGGGATTTTAGTTCCCCAACCAGGGATCAAACCTGGGCCCTCGGCAGTGAGAGCATGGAGCCCTAACCACTGGACAACCAGGGAATTCCCCTTTGGTTAATTTAAAACAGAGAATGACTCATTCACTATAGGGTACATATTTCTCACATACTTTTTTCCATCTACTTATTTTTCACAACACATTTGCTGGCCTTTATCTTAACACACTAAATATATTTCCTCTGTCATTTCATGTTAAGTTTAACTTTGTCCTATAAAATGATATTCTGGCAGAAAGACTGCTGTAAGTTAGATACATTCTCTTTTAATATAAATGACTTCCCACATTCCCTTGGTCACTCATGCTTTGGTTTTGTACTTCTTTGCTCTCAATATTTCCAATCGTAAATTATGTTACTTCCTAGAAATAATAGGAATAAGAGCCTATAACAAAGTTTTAAGTTCATCAAGTGAATTGTTTTCGTGTATCTCAAAAGATAGATACTCTATTATAAGCAATTTAAGATAACTATGCGGGCATTTCATAGGTAAGAAGACACTGCCTTGAGGGAGACGCAAGAGGGAAGACATATGGGAACATATGTATATGTATAACTGATTCCCTTTGTTATAAAGCAGAAACTAACACACCATTGTAAAGCAATTATACCCCAATAAAGATGTTAAAAAACATATATACGGATATATACATCTATATATATATGCACACTAAGTGAAACATTTCATTAGAAAAATAAAAACAATTATAAAATAAAAAAAAAGAAGACACTGCCTTCACAAAAGTGGAATTTGTGCCGAGAACAATTTTTAGAACTACAAGAGAGGTAGCTGGGTGAAGATGACTTCTCACTGTTCATCTCTGTACTATTTGTGTCTAAAACTATATGAATGTGTTATCTAATTAAAAGATACATATATCCTTTCACTTAAAAAAGAATTCTGAAATAAATTTTAGAACAATTTTAGAAACAAAAATTGTTTCTCATATTAACCTCCTTGCAGTTAATTTCACCTTCATACTAATGGGTAGGACTGGTGAAGATATAATCTTTATAAAACATTCTTTTTCTTTGGAATGCGATGAGGCAACAATTCAGATACCCCCTAAAATATGCCCAACCACAACCTCCTATACTTACATAAAAGATTATGCATTATGTCCTTGCTCTTAGGTCAGGAGCTACAAAACATAAAATGGACCCCTGGGATAGATCCAACCATTTCTACTAAGGTTTTTGTTTTGTAGTTTTAAATGACATATCATTTAGAAATGACATATTGAATATTACATACATGTGCATAAAATAATATACTAATAAAATCTGAAACACTTCACAATCTATACATGTCACATACCTGGAGTATAACCCCAGGGTTCATAGTATGATGGAAATACTCCGAGATGACAACCTCGGACAAACTCTTCATAATCCATGGGTAACAAGGGGCTGGTGGAAGATAGGAACTCTGGGTGCAAAATCACCTGAAAAGGAAAAATTCTAATGAGAAAAAAGAGAAAAGAAAGAAGAAATTGAAGCAAAAAATCTCCTACAGTTTTGTTATTTCAATATTTCAATACTGTAGAATCCTTGTGTTCTAGATTCTGGGGAAAGAAAGAGAGAGATAAGAAAAAAGAAAAAGGAAAACGTCCGGGTGTTTTTTTCTCCTCTCTCCATTCTCTGTAAATATCTATTCTGAGTACTAACTTTCCCTCAGTTTCCCAGGCCTAGATCAGAGGATAGGGAGTTATTGTATCCATTTTTGTTCTCATGCTAAACTCCTCCAACCCAGACTTTACTGACAACAAAGATTTTACTTGGTTCTCTGACTGCTGGCCCTTGTCTTGTTTCTCAATTTACTCCCACCTTGAGCAGGAAGAAGGGCAGCTACCCTCATATGCCCCAGGCATAAGTTAGCCAAGTGAAATGTAACTAAGGGCTAATTGCAAGCTACCAATGTGATGTCACTGAACTGGAGATGGGAAGAGCAGCAGTACCTCCTTATAGAATATTTCCGCCATGTGAGTACAATAGTCATAAATAACCTCAAGAGCATAGGTAATAGGAAAACGCAATAAACAACTAGGATGCAGTGAGTTTTGAGCATTACCTTTCTTTTTAGCATAATTGATTTTTTTTTAAGTTTATGTAATTTAATTTTACACACTGGTTGTGTTTAAAACTGGCCTACAGCATTTCTGAAAATTCAGCAATTGGCTCTCGTGCACTGGTATGAGTCCTTTCTTGGAATGCACAGCCTGTAATTTTCTGCAAAGGTGGAGCCCAGATACAGCCAGCTATACTTGGAAAGTTGTGAATAGAATAGCTATTTAACTGGTCACCTAGATGAATGAGTTCTATATCTCCTATTTATTAAAATGATTAATTATAAATTATAATATAATTATAATGTATAAATTATATTATTAGCCCAGTACTTTAAAATCTGATTTTAAAAATTTATTAGAAATTATTTTTAATAACTTACTTAGCTTTGGGAGGAGGCTGACAGATAACAGAAAACTGGTTTGGTGAGAACTTTCATAAAATGGGGAAATAGGAGAATTATATATATGTTTATGTATAAATTATATATTTTTAAAATTCTATTAAAATTTAATTTTATATGAATTATATATATAATTATATATAAATACATGTATATATGTATATATATATATATAATTTGAAAAAATCCCAAATTTACAGAAAAGTTGCAAGTACAATGTAAAGAGAATTAATATTTTTTCAAGAACCATTTGTGTATAAATTGCTGACTGGATGCCCATCATCCACAAATACTTAACATGTATTTTCTACAAACAAGAACATTCTCCCTTAAAAAACTAAACATAGAGTTACTATATGATCATGCAATTCCACTCCTGGGCATATATCTGGAGAAAACTCTAATTTGAAAAGATAATTTGAAAAGCACCCCAATGTTCATAGCAGCACTATTTACAATAGACAAGACATGGAAGCAACCTAAATGTCCATCAACAGGTGAATGGATAAAGAAGATATATATATATACATACCATATATATATTAATATACAGGTACATACATACTCACATATAATGGAATATTACTCAGCCATAAAAAAAGAATGAAATAATGCCATTTGCAGCAACATGAGTGGACCTAGAGATTATCGTATTAAGTGAAGTAAGTCAGATAAAGACAAACATGATATCACTTATGTGTGGAATCTAAAAAAATGATACAAATGACCTTATATACAAAATAGAAATAGACTCATAGACATAGAAAGCAAATTTATGGTTACTAAAGGAGATAGTGGTGGGGGGAAGAAAGATAAATTAGGAGTTTTGGATTAACATATACACACTACTATATAGAAAATAGATAAACAACAAGGACCTACTGTATAGCACAGAGAACTAGACTCAATATCTTGTAATAACCTATAATGGAAAAGAATCCAAAAAGAATATACATATATATATATATATATATATATAACTGAATCACTTTGCTATACAGATGAAACTAACACAACATTGTAAATTAACTATACTTCAATTAAAAAAAGAACAATCTCTTACATAACCACACTATAAGCATCAAAATCAGAAAATTAACATTGATACATCACTACCATCTAATCCTTAAATCCCATTCAACTTTCTCCAGTGGTTCAAATACTGTCCTTTAAACCAAACAACCCAGTTCACAGTCACATGTCACATTTAGTTGTCACTTCTCTCTAGTCTCCTTTAGTTTGGAAGAGTTTGAGGACTTTCTTGGGCTTTCATGACCTTAACACTTTTGAAGACTACAGTCTAGTTATTTTGAAATTTGATCTTCAGTTTGGGCTTGTCCTCTGCTTCCTCATGGTTAGAGTAAGTTATGCATCTTTGGTAGATACAGCACAGAGGCGATACTCTGTTCTTCTCACTGCATTGCATCAGGTGGCAAGGGATTTACACTTTATTCATTACTTCTGATGTTTACTTTGATCTCTTGATTAAAGTCATGTCTTTTTGGCTTCTCCACTGTAAAATCTTCTTCTGTTTCTCCTTTGTTATTAGTAAGTATATGGGGGGGAGTTATTTTGAAACTATATAAATACCCCATTCCTCAATAAACTTGTATTGGATTCATGGTTCCTTGTGTTATTCAATGGATTCTAATTCATTGCTATCTTTATTTATTTTGATACTTAAATTGTGCCTAATTTGGCCAGTGGGAGCCCCTTCAGACTGGTTTCTGTAAACTTTTGACAGATCTCCATCATTCTTTGAGCATTTCTTTGCTTTTTTGACACAAGAAGAAGTTCTAGACTCATCTTTTACTTTTCCTGCCACAGCCCTAGAAGTAACAATTTCTTCAGTGAGTCCTGGTTCCTTTTAGTGTAGAATGATATAAAGACCTGGGTGTTAGATGTGCTCATTGTTATTGGGGTGTTACAGGTCCTCTCAGCAGTCAGAGAGACACAATATACAACACACACACACACACACACACACACACACACACACGTCTATACTTAGTTTCATTATCTTTCATACTTATTGGGTCAATCCCTGATATGATCTGAATGTTATGTTCCCTCCAAAGTTCATATACTGAAATCATAAACCCCCAAAGACGGATGGTATTTGGAGGTGGGGCCTTCAAGAGGTACTTAGGTCATGAGGATGGAGCCCTCATGAATGGGATTAGTGCTCTTATGAAAGAGGCTCCAGGAAATTCTCTGGCCCCTTCAACCATGTGAGGACATAGTGAGAAGCTGCCATCTATGAACCAGGAAGAGGGCCCTCACCAGAGCATGACCAGGCTGGCAACTTGATCTTGGACTTTCCCAGCCCCTAGAACTGTGAGAAATAAATGTCTGTTGTTTAGAAGACAACCAGTCTGTGGTATTTTGTTACAGCAGCCGGAAGAGACTCAGACAATCCCCCTCCTTAACTAGTCTCTCCACAGCCTCTCTCTCACTCCACCCTCGCTCTGACACCTGCTGTGAGTGTCTCTCCCCAGTGCGTGGACCTTCCCCACCTTGCCTGGGCTCTGACTCCTTTCTATGGACTAGCCCAGCATGCCCCCCCTGCCAGTGTAGATGCCTACCTTGTGCTGACCCACCTAATGGCTTTAGAACTGAACTGTTTGGGAAGGAGAAAGAGAAACAGGGAGAGGAAAAGGAAGAGGAAAAAAAAACTTTTTTTTTAACAACAACAACAAAAGTATTAGACAACAACAGTTGTCTAATACTTTATATAAGTCACTTTCATGCGTATTACCTGATTTAATCTTAGCAACATTGTGTGATGGGGACTGTAGACATTCTCATTGTCCTAATTTTAGAAATAAGGAAGCTAAGACTTTAGAAGCATTGGTTATATCTCAGCAGATCCATAAATAGCAGACATGTTAAACTCAAGAAGGAATAAAATGGTAAAAATGTCCAAAACCAGTACCTACAAATGATGGTTTATTCAATCACAAGAATCACAAATTGGCAAAGCAAAAATGGATAAAATATTTTCCTCCACAAAACATAATTTTAATTCCTATTACATATAAAATATTGCAGTAGGAAAAGAGACCAAAGACATAGACAGTTGACGGAGTCTGGGCAACCATCAAGTCAGAAGCCCATTGTACTCTGTTGGTAAATATATCAGCAAAGGGGGATTTAAAAGACATTGTGCCTACTTTGGCATTTCCAAACTTAGGAAAATTTGTACTCTCCAAAGCCCATTTTGGAACATGAAAATATCATGGCTCGTTCGTTTTGTTCCCAGCCAAAGAGAATGACAGCACGAGTAAAATAAGAAAACAGCTGCCCTGGGTCCTAGAACAGCCAATGGCAGAAGCTCAGGGCAGACAGGGGGATTAAATGAGATCCTGTATGCAAAGCCCCCCAGCAGAGCACCTGGTTCACAGCAGTACCTGGATCAGTGGGGATAAAACAAATAAACAAAAACTTGTCGGACTGTATTTATCCTGGGAGGGAAGTAAGGTCCCAGGAAGTTAGTTTACTTTCACAGCACGGCAGCACAGGGTCCAGACCTGAAATCTGCCATCTAGAGTTTTCTCACTATACCTTGCAACTGAGGCAGGATGGATGATAAATTCAAGTTTAAATCTGAATCAAATGGTCACATTCACATAAAACACTTGTCAATCCAGTCGGAGAGTTAAGAACCACTCTGTAGCCATCTATAAATATGCAGATGATCAAATAAGTACTTATATTAACACAGGCCCTGAATTACTGTCAAGCTTTTAAAGGATGCTATTAATAAAATGAAATACCTAATTCTGAATCGACCAAAGTCTATCTCAGTGCTTTTGAGTGTATATTGTTAGAAAGGGGCTATTCTTTTATTTCTTTTGTGTGCGTTTGCTTTATGATATTAATCAGTGAATATCTGAAAATGTTCATGAGTTTAACTGCATAAACACAATTTGTATGAGACCAACTTTTTTCTCCATTCACTCTACGTAAGTCATGGACTTTTTTATATTTCTGTGCCTTTTCATCTACTTCTTTGGCCTGATGAGCCCACCCCTCTGTTATTTGCTGATGAACTTGTGCTCATCTATCAAGATGTAGCTGACATATCATCTCTTTAATAAAACATTTTATCAAACCCTGCAGGTAAAAATCAATCCTCTGTCTTCTACTCTAATCAAACTCCATTCACACTTCTAAAAATAAATGGAGTATGATGTACCAGGGACTGGACAAGTACTAATAAAAGCTAACATTTATTATGCATTTACTCTGTGCCAAGGACTGTGTTAAACATGGTACCTATGGTTTATTTAATCCTCCCAACAATTCTATGAGTGGGGCTATATGATCACCACTTTACAGAGAAGGCTGCGGTACAGGTAGATTAAGTAAACTTACACATTGAATAAGTGGCAGAGACTTAAAACCAGGCAGTGTGAGTACAGTCGTAAAGGACTTCACATACCTTTATAGATGTGCGTGGCAGCCCTGAACTTGCCACTTGGGATTTCCTTCAAGAGATCCTGGCCTGGGGATCTTGACTGACGGCCCTAAGTGCCTCACCTGTGCCTCCATCACAGTGGCTACTCCTAGCCTGTAAGACCAGCCGGGATGGGTACTGGCGCCAGCCCATTTCTGCCCACTGGGTGATTCCTTTAATGGGCAACTTTTACTTGGGGAATCTCTATCCCTATTAATGGAAATCCCTATTAAAACCGTTGCATTGAATTGTTCACAGAGTAAGGCACCCATCTGCCTGCCAACCTGAAACTTCTGGTAGGTAGAAAGGACACATGAAGATGAAACACAAAGAAAAAGTTGTTCAATAAAGGAAAATGTATGTAAGAACACTAAGATACTTAAAATAAGTCAACAGTAAACCAAAACACACACACACACCCAAATAAGAATCTTTAGTATTAAGAAAGGAAGCACTTGTAGGGACTTCCCTGGTGGCCCAGTGGTTAAGACTTCGCTTTCCAATGCAGGCGGTGCGGGTTCAGTCCCTGGTTGGGGAGTTACGATCCCACATGCCTCACGGCCAAAAAACCAAAACATAGAAAGCAGAAGCAATATTGTAACAAATTCAATAAAGACTCTAAAAATGACCCACAGCAAAAAAAAATCTTAAAAAAAAAAGAAAGGAAGCACTGTATAATAATTCTGAAATTGTGTTAGGTCTAGTTTGAGTGTACTGTTGAAAACTGTTTTTGTGGGTGCATAAGCACGCACGTGTGGTGTGTGTGTGTCTGTGTGTGTGTGTTTCCTTCCATTAACTGACAAGCCATATTAGGTGGTTTTGGACCATTGCTTTTCCCCTTTATGAGTCACTATATATAGTGTGGTTATGTGCGTACAGTTTTTGTGTAGTTGCTAATTTTTATGAATTCTAGTGTTTTGTTAATTACAGTTGACTTTTCTTTCTGCCAAAAAAAAAAAAGATAATAAGGCTGAGACTTTTTAAAAACTGGGCTGCAATCTAAGGCTCTTCCCATCTCATCCTTCCTTTTTGCTCTCTCTTCCTTGTGTCTGGCTGCACCTCCCTGCCTGTTCTTGCTTTCAACCTCTTTACCCTTCACAAGCATTTCTGCCAATAAGTGTTTTCATATCTACTCCTGTCTCCGTGTCTGCTTCTCAGAGGAAAAAATCTTAGAAAATAGGTGAGACATGATCACTGCCTCGAAGAACCCACAGTGTCTGGTGAAAGGGACACATAAATTAAAATATATAGAATTCAATGTGGTAATTCCTATAATTGCAGAAGATAGAAAGTGTCTTGAGAATACAGGTAAGGCAACAATTGTTCTGTCTGGAGTAGACAAATGTATATTGAGGAAAAGTGTAAGGAAGAGATGACTTTTAGGTTGGATCCCAAAAGAATTGTTAAAATAACAGAGACAAGGTTGTTTCAGAAGGAGAAAGTAATATCAGCAAGTACACAGAAGTATGAAAGTGTTTAATATGTTTAGGAAATAAGTTACTCGTCCATTCCTAGGAAATTGCTTCACTGTTATCACACTTTTTTAAACATCAATCTGTATTTATTTCCCTTTCTTTTCCTGAACTTTCATTTTTTTAATCCCCTCTTAACTCTTTTTTCTTTAATTTTTAATTTTATTTAGTTTTGGCTGTTTTGGGTCTTCGTTCCTGCACACGGACTTTCTCTAGTTGCAGCGAGCGGGGGCTATCTTCGTTGTGGTGTGTGGGCTTCTTATTGTGGTGGCTTCTCTTGTTGCGGAACACGGGCCCTAGGCGCACGGGCTTCAGTAGTTGTGGCTCGCGGGCTCAGTAGTTGTGGCTCGCGGGCTCTAGAGAGCAGGCTCAGTGGTTGTGGCACACGGGCTTGGTTGCCCCGCAGCACGTGGGATCGAACTCGTGTCCCCTGCATTGGCAGGTGGATTCTTAACCACTGCGCTACCAGGGAAGTCCCCCCTCTTAACTCTTGAGGTTCCCTTGGGTCAACACTTTTCTTCATTCATTCCACCTGATCTTCTAGCATGGCAGGGTCATCATTCCTTGGTCTCCACTACTGCCCACACGCCAATAGCTCCCCTCACACTGTCCTTATAAACCCCAGACCTATGATTTCTAAGTACATATTAAGCATCTCAACTTGAATATCTCACACATAACTCAATCTATCAAAAACTGAACTCCATTCGTGACATGACCCTCAAACCAACTTCTTTTGAAGGCTTTCCTTAGTTTTTAGAAAGTGTGGGTTACATACTGAAGCCCTGCCTTCTCCCTCTTTCTCACTCTCAGTGTCCACTGGTCACTGAAGTATGGTCCGTTCTGCAGGCAACCATTTCTCCCATCATTCCATTCTCTCCAGCACTTCTGATAAGGCCTTTGGAAGAGGCCCTCAGCATCCCTCACCTGTACTGTTGCAGCAGGTTCTTAATTTGTCTCCATTATATCCACTTATACCTACATTAACAAGTGAGTGCAGGATGAGAAATACATTTAAGAATAGACTATATTTTCCCAAGAAACTTTGCAGAGAAGAGTAGAAAAACATTTAGAAACATCAAGAGGAGACAGGGTTAAGGCAAAGTTTGTTTTTTCATGTGGAAAAATTTAAGAAATATTTGTAGACAGCAAGGGAAGGAGCTAGTAAGCCTACAGTATGAAGAAGGGTAAACAGGGCACATTTTCTCAGAATGTGGGAGGAAATAAGGTCCCAGAAAAACCCTTAGAATCTGAAGGAAAAGAAGTAAGAATGGTCAAAATCTATATTCGAGGCCAGTATGAAGGGACTCATATGATCTGCTAAAGGTGAAAGAAAGAAGGGACAGTGAGACCTTTCCCTTTGAAAAGATTGGTAAAACTTGTGACAACTTGATCTTGAATGCTGGTGAATGGAAGTGAGTAAGGATAAGCAATTATCTATTGCCATGTTCACTCATGTCTCCCATGTCTAGCACCATGCCTAGAACATGACACGCCCTCAGTAAACATCACAGAGATTAAACTCCACGGTGGCAGAAACCAAGTCTTATTCATGTACCTAACCCTGTCCCTCGTCATCAAAGAAACACAAGAGTCAAAAGAATGAATCGGTCAGTAGAAAATTACATAAAGCCATCATTAGCCACATTCTCTGAAACTGGAAGCTCCTCATAACTCTGCTTTTAAGTTGAACTTTATCAAGAAGAAACAAAGACAGTTCATGTTAATCTCAGAGATTCATTAATTAAAGCAATTCTTAGACTATATGTGTTTCATTAAAAATGAGGCCATTTCCTGATGCTTACTGACAGTATTGTACAATGCAAATGAAAGCTAAATTACAACTCAAAGCCATAAATAGTCTTCATTTTTTAAGAATGATACCAAAATAGTCATTCATTAATTGCTCAAGACAGGAAACAAAATAATATTTACAATATTTCTGATAGACGTTACAACCAAAAAGGGATGCTTCTAATAAATTCTCAAAAATCTATTCTGTATGATTTTGAAGTGCTCCACGTAAACAATTAGCTGTACCTTGACTCTGTCTGTACGGCTGTTGAAAAGCCCGATCCTTCTAATGGTGCTGAGGATGGGATCGGTGGAGTCATCAATCATGTTGTGAGTCGTCACCGGGGGCAAAGATTGCCGCTGAAGGAACAGAGAGAAGAAAATGTCAGTTTGTGAGAAGAATTAACAAGTGTGACTAATTTCAACAATAAGTCATTGGCGACATGATATCCAACCTTTATGCCTTCTGGTCTGAGATGCCACTAAGGGGAGGATAACAGGGTAAAGAACTTCCTTCCCATACTGTGAACACATGGTACTTGTGTTTTTCACCTGCAGCCACTCTATGAAAAGCCTAGAATTCTTGAGCGCTCCTGGGACTTCATTGGAGTAAGTGTCCTGGAAGTTTGACTCCAGATGAGCTACTCTGCTGGTTCCCACTAGGGGGCTGTCCTCTGATGCCTCGCTGTTATTGACAAGATTCCCGTGCAAGCCTAACACATTTATCTCTCCTTTTTAATAATAATTCCACTCGACTGAGAAACATTCACCTTTTCTCTATAGTGACTCCGAATTCTATGCTTTTTGAAAACTTTCGGAGGTATTTTTGGTGTCATTGTAATATACATCGTTTTTCAATTGGACATATTGGTTCCAAATGAATTTTTTAAATAGATACAAAGACAAGTTCCATGAGATTTTTTTAAAGGAGCACTGAAAATGCACTGAAGAAAGAGAACTTACAAAGGTGTCATTTAGGTAAATACCTAAGAATGACTTTTCCAGCTCTCAGGTTTAAAAATTTCCCAAATCAGCCCACTCCAATGCATTAAGATATTGATCTAAATGGACTTTAACAACTATGGGAAGTGATGGGCACTTTTTCCTTTATTACCTGAGTTGAAAAGATGGCTCTTTTCATAATTGTCAGATCGTCTCGATCCAAAATATTGTTCATGTCAGGAATTTCTCCTCTGTGGGGAAAACAGTTTTAATAATAAAAATGAAAACAGCTGGCACTAATTGAGTGCTTCCTATGTGTTAGACACCGTTTCAAGCAATTTAAAAAGAAATGTTAAGTAAACAAATGTTCCTGATGAAGCTCATAAATTCCTAAAGTTTGAGGAAGTTTGATAAAAGAACACCTTTGCTAGCATAAAAGAAAATTGAAATTAATTTTTAAAGCATTCATGTTGATGATCAGGAGGACATTCTCATTGTATTTTGCCCACCCTTAAGTACTGTGTTCTACAGTGGCCATAACTTGTCCACCTATAAGTTGGTATTTTTACCAATAACAAGAAATGATGCACACCTGCCACCATGCATCAGGAGACAACACAGCTTTCTCTTCATATTGTAACAAAATCCATATATTTTGTACATATTATTATTTTATAATACATTTTAATTTTATTTAGATTTTATTTTACTTATACATTTTATATATTTTATTTATTATTTATTTAAATACTATATATTACTTATTAAGTAAATGTGTTAGTTAACATTAATTAATATGTTAATTAATAAATATACGTTAATCTAATATATAAGTAAATATATATTTAATATACATGAAGTCAGTATATATTTTGACTTAAAATCTCATGAAGGACTTCCCTGGTGGCTCTGTGTTTAAGAATCCGCCTGCAAATGCAGGGGACACGGGTTCTAGCCCTGGTCCGGGAAGATCCCACATACCACGGAGCAACTAAGTTCGTGTGCCACAACTACTGAGCCTGTGCTCTAGAGCCCGTGAGCCACAACTACTGAGCCCACGCGCTTAGAGCCCGTGCTCCGCAACAAGAGAAGCCACCGCAATGAGAAACCCGTGCACCACAAAGAAGAGTAGTCCCCACTCGCTGCAACTAGAGAAAGCCCTGACTCAGCAATGAACACCCAGTGCAGCCAAACATAAATAAATAAATAATTTTAAAAACCCTCATGAAATCTCCCTCAGCTTCAGACTGACATATTAACCCTTAACCAGATTTCCATGGAACTAGAACCTATCTGTATATATAAATATGTTCTCATTTGTGCAAACTGTTTACAAATATTTGTCAGATGAAGGATGAAACAAAATCTGCTCACATGATGTAAAACATCTTCAAAGGCTATTAATTCTTTTATAGTTGGAACAAAATAAATACAATGTCTAAATGGTTAAGTGTGAATAGTGAAGCCCTAAACGTTTGAAGTGTTCAGTGTTCCAAGCACCTACCTTAATAATGCATCATACAGTTTCTTTCCAAACTTTTCCTTCACAGAATGTGCAGTGTCCCTGTATGAGCAGAAAGATTCACAACTTAAACAATGTCACCATTTTAAGTCTTTCTTTGCCGTGACAGTGCTGTTGTTCTGTCAGTGCAGACTTTGAAATTACAGGTCCCTTTTGTATCACCTCTTCTGTTCTCTTCCTATTGGCCAGTTTAGCCTGAGTTAAAACCTCCAGAGCTGAGGCAGCTGAACACCCTGACCAGTGCAGAGAATGTAACATTTGTTTGCTTGATGATAATCAGGAGAGGGTGGGGGGAAGGGAAGGGGAGTGGATGGAGGTATCGATGTAATATCAGGAATACGCTGATAATTGTTGAATCTGGGCTGTGGGCAGGTAGGGGAGCATTATACTAATCTCATTACTTTGACATATGTTTTAGCATTCCATAATAAAATTTTGTTTTAAATTCAACCCATCTTTAAAAATAGCTATAGAGGACTTATCCTTCCATGGTAGCTCATTCCAATGTTTCTATATTAACACAGTTTTATAGGCATGACATAATCTAACATTTAGTAGCCCAATGAGAAGAGAACCAAGTAGTATGTGTGCTATAATAATCTTAATGAAAAATAACAGGTTAAGGAAATAGATCAGAAATCATGCACTTAAAAAAATCCCTTTAGGTCTATTGCTTGAGAACATGTACAAGATGTGAGGTTACCATAGCTGTTTTCGCACTGCCTGGCCTTTCAGGGTTTCCACGTTGAAATTATTTGTCTTGGCAGGCATAATGAAAAACACCACCACGGTGACGTCACTTTTATGCATCTAATGAAGGATTAGAAAACACAACAGATCAACTATCAAAGATAAAATAAACCATGTGACAGATGGACCTTAAACTGTGAAAAAGAGTGCTTTGAATATCTTGAGATAAAAAGAATACTTATTTATGACTGACAAAAAAATTACACCCACTGTCTTGAGGCTTTTTCAGAAATTTTAATTTAAATATGGCATTCAATCAAGATTTGTCAATTAACAATTTAAAAATCCACACAGAATATTTTCATGACATCGATCATCTAAAATATAGAGCAATTGCTATTGATATCACTGTGCTTTTCTGTGGTTAAAAAAATAACATAAATATGAGCTAATATTCTTTAAAATTTCAGGTTGGAAAGTTAATGAGGATTTCGTTTGGGTTTATTCTATTTCTTACAGCTAATTTACATGGATTTGCACAAATAGATTATTTACAATTTTCTGTTAAATGTCTTCATTCTCATGATGCTGCATTTTGGTTTTTTTAGCCCTAAAGTAAGGGAACGAGCATATGCCCAGAACTTTTGGTGTGGCGGGCACTGTGTTGGGTGCTTTAAATGCATAACTTAACCCTAGCCTGGTAATATCTGCACAATAGCTATCACTCTCCTCATTAATTTCAAAAGAGAGGCTGTGACAGGGTGAGAGAGAGTCATGGGCATATACACACTAACAAACGTAGTAAGGTAGATAGCTAGTGGGAAGCAGCCGCATGGCACAGGGATATTGGCTCGGTGCTTTGTGACAGCCTGGAGGGGTGGGATAGGGAGGGTGGGAGGGAGGGAGACGCAAGAGGGAAGACATATGGGAACATATGTTTATGTATGACTGATTCACTTTGTTATAAAGCAGAAACTAACACACCATTGTAAAGCAATTATACCCCAATAAAGATGTTACAAAAAAAAAAAAAAAAGAGAGAGGCACAAGAGTTTCAAAATGTTGTCTGAGCTCCTATCAGAGGTTATTGGCAAAACTGGGGTCAACCGGTGTTTTTTTGACTCTACAATCTGCTTACTTTTCCTATTCCAATAAATACCATTGACCTGGAATTTCTCAGGAGGAAATGACATGCCAAACAGCTGTGGGAATGAAAGCATAGACTTAAAACTGTGAACAGATGAATGCTTTTGTATTCTGAAATGACTCACTCCTGAATGTGGGACACTTCACCATCTAATCTGTGGTCTCTGTCCTCTAGGACCTGATATCCTATTTGAACATTTACAGGAATAGAATAGAATAGAATAGGAAACATCCCACAAGTAGCCAATGTGCCATTAAAGAATAAATGTACTATATGGAAAGAGAATGCCTTCTTTTAATTTCTCCAAAGACTGTAATTGTCTTTGATGTCTAGAAAAAGAGAAACTGGCTTTTTCTTGACATCTAAGAATAAAGTGAATAATTAATAAAGGTATGGATAAATTGATTAATAATGTCTCTAAGCACAATACATATTTGATATAGCTGTGAGTCCATCTGTAAAGCTTGTTGAATAGATACGTATCAGGAAATACTGTGAAATAAGATTATTGCAGTTTATTCTTGAATAATCTTTCTGACCTTCAATCCTATTTTACAGGCTTGGGTTTTTATTAATGTGGTTTTAGTAAATCTTTTAGCATACTTGGTACAATGTCTGCTCTAAGGCAAGGCTAAATCTATGTCCAAGAAATAAAAACTGAACTGGAGAGCAGTACGGAGCTCAGGAAAGTTTATGTTGTCTCAGTATCTCAATAAGATTGGAATTCTACACTAGTCTCCCCTATTTTCCTGTTACTTATTCTATATTTTTATGTGATGGGATTTGAATATAAGCCAATAGCTTTCATCAGTAGCTATGACACGGTACTTCTATTTGCACAGATTTTATTGCTGGATTAGTTTGGAACCTATAAAGCCCCATCCTCCTGAGCAAAAAATGATTCCACCTTGTTGGGATGGGAATCTCCTTTCCCTCCTTCATGTTTCTTTGTGGTGGGACCTCTCCTAGTTTCACAGTTCAAGACTTTCAATCTCAAGGAAGAGGCATGGCAAGTGAGTTGGGATAGGAATAGATTTTGTAAGTGTCTTCCCCGTTCTACAGAGGAAAACTGCTTGGCTGTCAGCCGTGTTGCACATGTTCTTCTGAAGACATGCTCTGGTTGGGGAGGATGGCAATAGCCAGAGCTGCCTGTGATTGGATGTCTAATACTCAGAAGTTTAATACCAAGGTCCAATATTAGGAAGCCTATTGATGCCATACACCCAAGCCATATCTTCCATTATAGTTTTTATTGGTTTTAAAAAAGGTGAGGTTTTGTTCTCTTTGTTCTCTGTTTACTTGATTTCTCTATATTTATCTTTCAATTGTTTACAAATTCTTTGGGGACAGGTGGGAAAAGGGATGCTATATGGTCATCTTAAAAATAGCACATATAGGGGCTTCCCTGGTGGCGCAGTGGTTGAGAGTCCGCCTGCCGATGCAGGGGACACGGGTTCGTGTCCCAGTCCGGGAGGATCCCACATGCCGCGGAGCGGCTGGGCCCGTGAGCCATGGCCGCTGAGCCTGAGCGTCCAGAGCCTGTGCTCCGCAGCAGGAGAGGCCACAACAGTGAGAGCCCCGCGTACCGCAAAAAAAAAAAAAGAAAGAAAAAAATAGCACATATATAACCTATAATGGAAGAGAATGTAAAAAAAAGAATATATATATTTATATATGTGTATAACTGAATCACTTTGCTGTATAACTGAAACATGGTAATCAACTATATTTCAATAAAAATGGAAAAAGTTAAAATTAACATAAAAATATTCTTTTAGAAGCATTTCTAATAAGATTTTGCTCCTATGATTCTTGAAAACAAAATAGCACATATGTGATAAGTTTGTGGCTCTCTTTAAAATATACCTGATATCATAGACAAATACACAAGCGAACGGTGTGGCAATCCTAATATGTTAATTGAAAGACCAAAGTCACTTTTAGAGTAAGGCTGTCATTTTAAGTCTTCAAAATCATATATTCTTTTGAAATCTATTTAAGAAGCCAGAAAGTTCTTTACTTCCCACAGAATAAAGTTCTCCTATAAAAATATACTGTATGGCGTTCTAGATCATTCTTACCCTCAGCAGGAAATTTAGCCTGGATAAGGATTCTAGGAAGATGTCAGCTCCTTTGTTTGAAAACTCATACCTCCCAGCAATGAAGAGGAACAACGTTTTTTCGAGATCAAAGTCCAGATGACTAAAACAAAACAAAACAGATTCCAATGAAATAAAGCAACAGCAACAAAATGTACACATGAGTTCTGGTAAAGTACAAAGGGGACTAGGAAAGATAAACATTTACTTTAGTAACCCTGTTTTCTCTATACCCCAGATCCCTAACATCACACGCTAATTTTATTTCAGTGAAGAAAAAAAAGCATACCCATAGAAATGACCTCGAACAAAATCTTGGATCCTGGCCTTGTACGTGGCATGGAGATTTTGAAACTCATGTACTGCTGAAAATTTCTTAACATTCAATCCATTTGGAGTAATTACATCTGGAAAAGCAAAGTAAAATCATCATGAAAAAACTCTTTTGAGAGAGGGTAGCATTGTAAAAAACAAAAAAAAACAGTAGTTTTAAATCTATCAAGTTAGGTGTCTATTAACATTTCTAGTCTCTGACTATCAAAGAATTGAAAATTCATAAAAGTTTATAATAAATTGCTGACATAGAAAATCAGGACTATCTGACTGAAATAACATTGAGTGATGGGTATTATGAAATACACGAATAGCAAAAATAGTCATTGTTAGAGTTTTCATTTATTGATCACTTGCTGTGTACCAGGCACTGCTCTAAACACCTTGCAAGTAACTCATCTAATCCCTGCAACAACCAATAAAGCCAGGGTGCCTATCTGCATTTTCAGAGGCAGAAACTGAGGCACAGAGCTGTCAATAGAATCTGTTCCAGAGCACACGTGTCAGGAGGACCAGCAGCGTCCGTGCGGTCTGCTTCCACCTGTTGTAGCTTTAACTGTGCTGTGCACTAAACTACCTCTTGTCATTTTATTTTGGTCAAATGTGTGGGAAGTGTTCTGTCCATATGGAACATTGGAAAAGTAGCCCTTTAGATCTAATACATAACTGAGTCTTTCTACCTAGAAGATTTTGTTGCTTGGGCAGGGAGACATTTTTGGTTTTCCAGAATATTGGTCTGTGGTAAGAAAGAGAGACACTGCTCAGAGTATATGGTGGAAATCACCTACTGAGTTGAATTCATGGGTTATTGTATTTAGTAGCAGTAAAAACAAAAGGAATAAAAAAATTAGCACATGGCAATGAAGATTTGGGCAGTGGAGATTTGAGCTAGAAGTATAAGTATGCTATCATTCTGAAGGATATTTTACAGTTAACAGGCTATTCCCTTGAAATGCTTCCACAAAATCAACCCAGGCTTCTTGGTCATTTGTTGTGAAAAAAAAATTTAAAAAGAACTGCTGTTCTTATGATTGTTTACTAAGTAATTGGACATTTGCTACTGATCAGGATAGTGGACAAACCCCTCTTACAATGTATCTCTTTCTATAACATTTATCTCAGGCTTACTTTGAGCCAGACTTTTTTGTAGACCCTATTAATTTAATTTTCATTAAACCATATGAAGTAAGTTCTTTTCACTGTCCCCATTTTGCAGATGAAGAAACTATGGAGAGGTTATCTGCTAAGGTCAAGTAAGTACAGAGTAACAGAAGTAGGATATAAAGCCAAGGCAGCCTAGCTCCGGTGTCTACATCCTTATTCTCTATGTCAGGCAGCTGTACTGTCCACAAAGATGGAGAAGGCAAGACTGTATATGAATACCACATTATTATGACTTTAATTCCTCTGGAATTTTCTCATTGCTTCACAAACAATTAAAAATAAAAGGTGTGTCTTGACAAATATTTTGTGATATCACTTATATGTGGAATGTAAAATATGACATAAATGAACTCATCCACGAAACAGAAACAGACTCACAGACATAGAGAACAGAATTGTGGTTGCCAAGGGAGTGGAGGGTGGGGGAAGGATGGATTGGGAGTTTGGGATTAGCAGACGCAAACTATTATATATAGAATGGATAAACAACAAGGTCCTACTGTGAAGCACAGGAACTATATTCAATATCCTATAATACACCACAATGGAAAAGACTGTGAAAAAGAAGATATATATATATATATATATATATATATATATATATATATATATATATATATATATATATATATATGAATAACTTCGCCATACAGCAGAAACTAACAACAATACTTCAAGAAAATAAGTTTAAAAAAAAGGATGTGTCTTGAAATTAATTGTCTCAGTTTATTAGCCTAAAGAATTAGGTCAATGAGGTCTTTTAACATCCGTATTTCTAGTGAAGAATAACCTCCCACATAGAGGCCTACATGCAGTGGTATCCAGCACTCCAGGAAAAAGAGAGAGAGAGAGAGAGAAAGATGTTTTATTAGTAGTATTTGCCCATCTCCATGGCGTAAATACTCCCACCATGACTGATTTCAAGCTACTAATGTGAATACAGAATCAGAAAGAGATACAAAGTAACACCATTACATACTATTTCCACTGTACAAATGCAATAGACATAAACGAGAGTATTGATCACGGTAAAATGTACTAAAATAACTAGGAATTGATATTTTTTGAGTACTAATTTTGCTTTTAGTATAATATTTAATTGTAAGTTTACATAATTTAATTTTTTTCTTTTATTTATTTTTTTATACATCAGGTTCTTGCTAGTCATCCATTTTATCTACATCAGTGGATACATTCAATCCCAATCTCCCAATTCATCCCACCACCACCACCAGCCCCCCTGCCACTTTCCCCCCTTGGTGTCCATACATTTGTTCTCTACATCTGTGCCTCTATTTCTGCCCTGCAAACCAGTTCATCTGTACCGTGTTTCTAGGTTCCACATATATGCGTTAATATACGATATTTGTTTTTCTCTTTCTCACTTACTTCACTCTGCATGACACTCTTTGGATCCATCCACGTATCTACAAATGACCTAATTTCGTTCCTTTTTATGGCTGAGTAATATTCCATTATATATATGTACCACATCTCCTTTATCCATTCGTCTGTCAATGGGCATTTAGGTTGCTTCCATGACCTGGCTATTGTAAATAGTGCTGCAATGAACATTGGGGTGCATGTGTCTTTTTGAATTATGGTTTTCTCTGGGTATATGCCCAGTAGTGGGATTGCTGGGTCATATGGTAATTCTATTTTTCGTTTTCTTAAGGAACCTCCATACTGTTCTCCATAGTGGCTGTATCAATTTACATTCCTACCAACAGTGCAAGAGGGTTCCCTTTTCTCCACACCCTCTCCAGCATTTGTTGTTTGTAGATTTTCTGATGATGCCCATTTGGACTGGTATGAGGTGATACCTCATTGTAGTTTTGATTTGCATTTCTCTAATGATTAGTGACGTTGAGCAGCTTTTCATGTGCTTCTTGGCCATCTGTATGTCTTCTTTGGAGAAAAGTCTATTTACATCTTCTGCCCATTTTTGGATTAGGTTGTTTGTTTTTTTAATATTGAGCTGCATGAGCTGTTTATATATTCTGGAGATTAATCTTTTGTCCGTTGATTTGTTTGCAAATATTTTCTCCCATTCTGAAGATTGTCTTTTCATCTTGTTTGTAGTTTCCTTTGCTTTGCAAAAGCTTTTGAGTTTCATTAGGTCTTATTTGTTTATTTTTGTTTTTATTTCCATTACTCTAGGAGGTGGATCAAAAAAGATCTTGCTGTGATTTATGTCAAAGAATGATCTTCCTATGTTTTCCTCTAAGAGTTTTATAGTGTCCAGTCTTACATTTAGGTCTTTAATCCATTTTGAGTTTATTTTTGTGTTTGGTGTTAGGGAGTGTTCCAATTTCATTCTTTTACATGTAGCTATCCAGTTTTCCCAGCACCACTTATTGAAGAGACTGTCTTTTCTCCATTGTATATCCTTGCAACCTTTGTCATAGATTAGTTGACCATAGGTGCGTGGGTTATCTCTGGGCCTTCTATCTTGTTCCATTGATCTATATTTCTGTTTTTGTGCCAGTACCATATTGTCTTGATTACCGTAGCTTTGTAATATAGTCTTAAGCCAGGGAGTCTGATTCCTCCAGCTCCGTTTTTTTCCTTCAAGACTGCTTTGGCTATTCAGGGTCTTTTGTGTCTCCATACAAATTTTAAGATTTTTTGTTCTACTTCTGTAAAAAAATGCCTTTGCTAATTTGATAGGATTGCATTGAATCTGTAGATTGCTTTGGGTAGTAGAGTCATTTTCACAATGTTGATTCTTCCAATCCAAGAACATGGTATGTCTCTCCATCTGTTTGTATCATCTTTAATTTCTTTCATCAGTGTCTTATAGTTTTCTGCATAAAGGTCTTTTGTCTCCCTAGGTAGGTTTATTCCTAGGTATTTTATTCTTTTTGTTGCAATGGTAAATGGTAGTGTTTCCTTAATTTCTCTTTCAGATTTTTCATCATTAGTGTATAGGAATGCAAGAGATTTCTGTGCATTAATTTTGTATCCTGCATCTTTACCAGATTCATTGATTAGCTCTAGTAGTTTTCTGGTAGCATCTTTAGGATTCTCTATGTATAGTATCATGACATCTGCAAAGAGCAACAGTTTTACTTCTTCTTTTCCAATTTGTATTCCTTTTATTTCTTTTTCTTCTCTGATTGCCGTGGCTAGGACTTCCAAAACTAGGTTGAATAATAGTAGAGAGAATGGACATCCTTGTCTTGTTCCTGATCTTAGAGGAAATGCTTTCAGTTTTTCACCATTGAGAATGATGTTTGCTGTGGGTTTGTCATATATGACCTTTATTATGTTGAGGTAGGTTCCCTCTATGCCCACTTTCTGGAGAGTTTTTATCATAAATGGGTGTTGAATTTTGTCAAAAGCTTTTTCTGCATCTACTGAGATGGTCATATGGTTTTTATTCTTCAATTTGTTAATATGGTTTATCACATTGATTGATTAGCGTATATTGAAGAATCCTTCCATCCCTGGGATAAATCCCACATGATCATGGTGTATGAATCTTTTAATGTTTTGTTGGATTCTGTTTGCTAGTATTTTGTTGAGGATGTCTGCATCTATATTCATGAGTGATGTTGGTCTGCAATTTTCTTTTTTTGTAGTATCTTTGTCTGGTTTTGGTATCAGGGTGATGGTGACCTCATAGAATGGGTTTGGGAGTGGTCCTTCCTCTGCAATTTTTTGCAGGAGTTTGAGAAGTGTGGGTGTTAGCTCTTCTCTAAATGTTTGATAGAATCCACTTGTGAAGCCATCTGGTCTTGGACTTTTGTTTGTTGGAAGATTTTTAATCACAGTTCCAATTTCATTACTTGTGATTGGTCTGTTCATATTTTATATTTCTTCCTGGTTCAGTCTTGGAAGGTTATACCTTTCTAAGAATTTGTCCATTTCTTCCAGGTTGTCCAATTTATTGGCATAGAGTTTCTTGTAGTAGTCTCTTAGGATGCTGTGTATTTCTGAGGTGTCTGTTGTAACTTCTCCTTTTTCATTTCTAATGTTATTGATTTGAGTCCTCTCCCTCTTTTTCTTGATGAATCTGGCTAATGATTTATCAATTTTGTTTATCTTCTCAAAGAACCAGCTTTTTGTTTTATTGATCTTTGCTCTTGTTTTTTTGTTTCTATTTCATTTATTCTGCTCTGATCTTTATGATTTCTTTCCTTCTAATAACTTTGGGTTTTGTTTTTTCTTCTTTCTCTAGTTCCTTTAGGTGTAAGGTTAGATTGTTTATTTGAGATTTTTCTTGTTTCTTGAGGTAGGCTTGTATACCTATAAACTTCCCTCTTAGAACTGCTTTTGCTACATCCCGTAGGTTTTGGATGATTGTGTTTTCATTGTCATTTGTCTCTAGGTATGTTTTGATTTCCTCTTTGATTTCTTCAGTGATTTCTTGGTTATTTAGTAAGGTACTGTTTAGCCTCCATGTGTTTCTGTTTTTTACGTTTTTTTCCCTGTAATTGACTTCTAATCTCATAACATTGTGGTCAGAAAAGACGCTTGATATGATTTCAGTTTTTCTTAAATTTACTGAGGCTTGATTTGTGACCCAAGATGTGATCTATCCTGGAGAATGTTCTGTTCACACTTGAGAAGAAAGTGTAATCTGCTGTTTTTGGATGGAATGTCCTATAAATATCAATTAAGTCTATCTGGTCTATTGTTTCATTTAAAGCTTGTGTTTCCTTATTAATTTTCTGTTTGGATGATTTGTCCATTGGTGAAAGTGAGGTGTTAAAGCCCCCCACTATTATTGTGTTACTGTCGATTTCCTCTTTTATAGCTGTTAGCAGCTGCCTTATGTATTGAGGTGCTCCTATGTTGGGTGCATATATATTTATAATTGTTATATCTTCTTCTTGGATTGATCCCTTGATCATTATGTAGTGTCCTTCCTTGTCTCTTGTAACATTCTTTATTTTAAAGTCTATTTTATCTGATATGGGAATTGCTACTCCAGCTTTCTTTTGATTTCCATTTGCATGGACTATCTTTTTCCATCCCCTCACTTTCAGTCTAGGTCTGAACTGGTCTCTTGTAGACAGCATATATATGGGTCTTGTTTTTGTATCCATTCAGCCAGTCTACGTCTTTTGGTTGGAGCATTTAATCCATTCATGTTTAAGGTAATTATCGATATGTATGTTCCTATGACCATTTTCTTAATTGTTTTGTGTTTGTTTTTGTAGGTCCTTTTCTTCTCTTGTGTTTCCCACTTAGAGAAGTTCCTTTAGCATTTGTTGTAGAGCTGGTTTGGTGGTGCTGAATTCTCTTAGCTTTTGCTTGTCTGTAAAGCTTTTGATTTCTCCATCGAATCTGAATGAAATCCTTGCTGGGTAGGGTAATCTTGGTTGTAAGTTCTTCCCTTTCATCACTTTAAGTATATCTTCTCACCCAAATTCTGAATTTATTGTTTTTTTAAAAAAAATACAAAACAAAACAGAATAAATTCAGAATTTGGGTGGACAAAAAGTCTCTTACCACATGGATGCCTTTGAAATAAGGAAAATGAAAAGAAATTTGATATTCTTAATTACATATAACTAATCCAGCTCCCTGGATCCTCTCTTTTTTCTCTAGGTAGTAAAGCAACTGAGTAAAAATAGGATTTTGTAAATGAAAAACATTGTAGAAACTGAAGAACAACTGTATTGTGGAAACCAGAACTACTCTAGTCTAAAATCTCTTGCTTGGACTCACAGATGTAGAGAACAAATTAGTGTTTACCAGTGGGGAGGTGGGAGGGCAATATAGGGGTGGATGATTGGGAGGTACAAACTCTTGGGTGTAAGAGAGGCTCAAGGATGTGTTATACAATATGAGGAATATAGCTAGTATTTTGTAATAACTGTAAGTGGAAAGTAACCTTTAAAATTATATAAATTTTTTAAAAATATTAAAAGAATAAAAATAAATAAAATATCTTGCTTGGTTTTTGGAGCAGGCAAAATATTAGATTGCAAGCAACTTATCTTGGCTATGCACAGAGCTCACAGAATTGTTGTAACAGTCCAAGAAAATAACTTCTTATTTCATTCCTTTTTTGCCCTCTTGGGTATATAGGCATCTCCTGTATAGATGAAGCCTTGAGTCTTATCTGTTGTTCCCTTAAATTTTACCTAATCAAAGAGGACTTCTCAGCTTTCCTGGTGGCGCAGTGGTTGAGAATCTGCCTGCCGATGCAGGGGACATGGGTTCGTGCCCCGGTCTGGGAAGATCCCACATGCCGCGGAGCGGCTGGGCCCGTGAGCCATGGCCGCTGAGCCTGTGCGTCCGGAGCCTGTGCTCCACAACGGAGGAGGCCACAACAGTGAGAGGCCCGCATACCGCAAAAAATAAAAATAAATAAATAAAAGAGGACTTCTCTGAAACGCTACATAAAGAAAAAATCAAAAACAAAACATGCCCACCACCTCCACCTCCACTCCCTATTCCCTTACCTGATTTACTTTTCTCCACGGCATTTATTAACCCAAACATATCGTGCATTTATTTGATAATCTGGTCCATTGCCTGTCTCCTCCCTTCAGAATGTAAGCTCTATGAAGGTAGGTACGTGCGTTTATCCACTTACCCTTTCCTATTGCTTGAAGCAGTGTTTAATAATTAATTGTTGGATGAATGAATAATTTCCATATTACTTTATTGAAATGTTGCTCCATACTTAGAATTTTGGGAAATAGAATCGCCATCAGTTTGAAAGTCTAATTGTTCAGGAATTCTGAACCAAGGGTGAGTTATGATTCCTTGGGCATCTAAAATAGTACTATGGAAACAACAAGGTCCTACTGCATGGCACAGGGAACTATAGTCAATATTCTGTGATAAAACATAATGGAAAAGAATATGAAAAAGAAAGTATATATATATAACTGAATCACTTGGATATACAGCAGAAATTAACACAACATTGTAAATCAACTATACTTCAATAAACTAAATTTAAAAAAATAACAGGTCTGGCTGGACAGCATCCAGATGGCAGCACTTACAAGCTGTTTGGCTTTGGAATAGTCACTTGACCTCTCTGTGCCTTGGGTTCCTCATCCATAGCAAGGAGGGTTAATAATAGTTCTTATCTCATTAGTCTACTGTGATGATGAAATGAGATTATTCATGTGAACAAAATACTAGAATGGGGCCTGACACATGACAAGCATTCAATAAATATTATTTATCATGGAAAAATAAAAATAAAAAATAAAATAGTATTATTGGCTACCAGTCGTTGACAGCACAAAAACAAAACAAAACAAGAAAAAACAACAACAACAAAACCCCTAAAGAGCTTGCCACCAAAAAGGAATTGAATGCTGCCTCGGTGTCTTACTTAGAGTGCATATGTTGTCATCACAGTACCGTATCCTGTTTTATCATCAGGTTTTAGTACTGGCACAGCATGTACACCTCACTACAGATGTGTAGCTAGTTTAAGGAGTATTTGCTCATACTTTTATTCCAATTTTTTTCCTTAGGAAGGGCTCAGGTCTTAGTTCTAAGCTGGAAGTATATTGCAGCAATGATTAAATCCAAAAGAGCTGACACTGATGCTTCTTCGTACTTTTTTAATTTCTGAGAGATCACCATGGGAAGTCTGTTTCTTGTTGCAAGTTTATTCTACTTGTTTGAGGGTTACTGGGACTCCTTTCCAAGGGGATTTTGGATCATTCTTTGCTTTGATAAGTGGAAGTGACTTTGAGAGAAGCAATTCAGAATATAGCTTTCAGTGATATCACGTATGCGATGACTCACTATAATCATGAAGAAGGAATATGATTCTAACAACCTTGGCCAAGGGCCACCTGAAAAAGTGCTTATTATATCATAACTGAACACTCCATACCCGCCTTGTCCATATGGTATTATACAGATGCACTGTCAAAATATTCTACAGGATTTTGAGCCATTTTACTGAATGTTCTGAATGCAGTAGACACTCCTGGGATTCATTGTCTTGTGAATAATTCACATCATCACACATCACATAAGGGGACTGCTAGAAATTCCCTAAACTCCATATAATAGATTTTGAGAGTCATACCAGTTCAAGATGAATATTCTTGCAAAACACCCTCTCTGCAGCCTGGCATCTATACACTGAGTTGGGGTATAAAGCTGTGCTTAGTGTGTTTGAAAAAAGTCTGCAGGAGCTTTGGACCCCAATGACCTTTCTGGCAAAATGGCATGAAATCACTCACTGGCTAGAGTATTTTGTTTGGTTGACATTACAATGTCAAATTTAGTTCATTTATATGACACCTCTTTAAGATGACATCACAAACCCTACATATTCTAAGAAATATCCAAATTGTGAAGTTCGGGCAGATGGTAGAGTTCTACAACAAAATCAAAAAATTCTTACAGGGACATTGATTCTCTTTGTAAAATTTACATCTCTGAACAAAATCAGATGGTTTTGAATAGAACTGTGCCTTCGAGTTTTTCACAAATCCAAACCACCAAACATTAGGTGAAAGGAGGACAATGAGTGATTTTATAGTAAATGTGGGAATACATGACCTGCCGGATGTATTGGCATTCTTCAACTGGAGATAATTCGTTTGGGAGTTTTTTGCTTCAACACAGAATAAAAACTTTTCAATATATAATCCATTAGGGCAATCTTTTTTTTTTTTTTTTTTTTTTTTTGCGGTACGCAGGCCTCTCACTGTTGTGGCCTCTCCCGCTGCGGAACACAGGCTCCGGATGCGCAGGCTCAGCGGCCATGGCTCACGGGCCCAGCTGCTCTGCGGCCCATGGGATCTTCCCAGGCCGGGGCACCAACCCGTGTCCCCTGCATCGGCAGGCGGACTCTCAACCACTGAGCCACCAGGGAAGCCCGAGGGCAATCATTTTGATGTACATTATTCTCAAGTTTCAAAGCAGATATATTCAATTGCATATTTGTAATTAGTAAATTTATAATGTTGCCCTCTCTCCAATATTTTTAAAAAATCATCTTTTCAACATCAGATGTTACTTTTAATGGAATTTATGGTCAAAGTATAATAATGGGGCTTCCCTGGTGGCGCAGTGGTTGAGAGTCCGCCTGCCGATGCAGGGGACACAGGTTCGTGCCCCAGTCCAGGAAGATCCCACATGCCGCGGAGCAGCTGGGCCCATGAGCCATGCGTGTCCGGAGCCTGTGCTCTGCAACGGGAGAGGCCACAACAGTGAGAGGCCCGAGTACCGCAAAAAAAAAAAAAAAAGTATAATAATGCAGTAATAAATAAGGCTTTGCCAATTAGCATATGATAATATTATTAAAAATATCTGGCCCTATATAAGCTTTTGATCCAGCCAACATTTCCCTCTTGCTCTGGAGCTACACCCACACCTTTTAGCTGTGGTTATACTTTTAACTGGGGAAGACTTCAAGGAAAAAGAAAAAATACAAAGTAATGATGTGCTATATGATGCTTTTTCTCAGAATGCTCTTGGGAAAAGTTTTGTGCTTAATAATCCATTGGAAGTCTGTGGACCTTCTTGAACCACAAAGCATCAGGGATCTCACAATTTCTATCAGAGCCACCACGTGATCATTTTACTAGTCAGAAATGGAGTAGCTTATGGGGTTTATAGTTCTAGTAGAACCTCCAAGTGAAGTTAGCAGAAGAAGAGATGAGAGCTTGGGAAAAGTCTGATCCATACAAAATAATAATCGTTGTCATTTTCTGAACCTTTACAATGAACCAGGCACTGATCTGCATTCTTCCCGTGTAGTAACTTATTTAATCATTGCAACAATTCTAGATAAGAGATAGTATTATCATCTCCATTATGCAATTAGGGCAAAGAGAGCTTAAGCAACTTTCACAGTGTCGTACAGCTAGTGACATATATTCAACACAAAGGCATTTTTGATACTGAATTCAGGCAGTTCGGCAACAAGTCCACAGTTTTCACCCCTATCCTACAGCAATCTCCTTAAGAAAACAGGAAGTTAAGAAAATAGTATGTAGAGAAAGCAGGATCCAGAATCTGAGCACGGAGAATGTCTGCTTTTAAAAGATGGAAGATAGAAGAGGAACTATGAGAGACACTAGAAAAGAATCATATTTGAGAAAACTTAGAATATGTAATGTCATGAAAAGTAAGGGATGATAGAGGTATCTGCCACCTTTAACTTCTAAAGAATGTCAAGGAACATAAAGAAAATTACAGAATTCTGAACTTGGTGACTTTTGAAAAAGCAATTTTAGACCAAGTGTTGGAGGTTGGAAATTAGAGTTGAAGGGGCTGTGAGTAAGTGGAAGAACTATGGATTATTTTTCTAAAATATTTAACAAAAGGAGGGAGGATGGGATTGTATAGACATCTGACAGAGTAGTGGCTTCAAGAGAAACTTTTATTTTAGAATAGGAAAAAATAAAGCATTTTCGTAAGCACAGAAAAGGATACTGAAGATAGGGGAAAAAAGGAATCCAAGAAACAAGTGAGCATATTGATGTAGCAAACTCCTGTAAGAGACATGAGAGTGAGAACCCAAGTGAATCCAAGAGAACCCTTGGAAAGAAAAAAGAATAGCATAGGGTCTTGAGGCTGTCACTACTCAAATTACTTGGATTCTTCTTTTTTAATTATCTAGCGCTTTGAAATGCTTTCTCTGATATTCAACTGGTATCTGAAAGAAAGACAACTAGAGACAAGACCACAGCAATCAAGCAAGGAGGATGTATTAATTAGGACTGTTTGGTTGCAAGTAACAGAAACCTATTAACACTAAGTATAATAAGGAGGGATTTATTAATAAGATGCTGGAGTGTCTCATAGCAAAGACTTAGCTGGGCCTCAGGAATTAGTTTAAACCATGGTCTAAATCACTGTGGAAAGTATAGAGTTCTCTCTCTCTCAAACTGTTTCTGCTTCTTATTGTACTTCACTGTAGTTTAACTTTCTTTGCATCTCATGCAACATAATGGGAAAATGGGCACTGCTAACAGCTTCCAAGGTGACATTTCTGTTATACAAGAGTGCATTCAAACAGACTCATTTGTTTAGACTCCTTCGTATGAGAGCATTCTGATTGGTCCAGCTTATGTCAGATGTCTACCTCTGGACCAATCAGCTGTGGTCAGATGACAGTGTCATGTTTTAGGAACATGCCTCTTGGCATTGCAACCTCTGGATGGGTCTGGGGATAGTTCCCAGAAAAACTTACAAGAAAATCTTGGGAGAAGTAAAACAACAGGTTTCTACTAAACAGGACCAATAAGGCGATGTTCTAGGATGTAGGACTAGGGTAGTATCACTCACATTTCTGATATTTTCTGGACTTTCATTTTCTTAAAATAGAAAAATCAACTCAGCTTGCTTACGCACAGGAAGTCATTATGACAACCCAGTTCAGAACTAGGTCATTTTAAGCATAGACTATACGACAAGCACAGATTGTACACTAGTATGTTCCAGATATAGCTTAGTGTTCAACAAAGCTACTGAAAATATGTGTAAAGATTTGAGTGGTAATAGTGAATGCAATTTTTCCTCTTATTATTATTTTACGCATTTTTGTTTCAAACAAAATTCTCATAGGTCGGTGACAAACTCAGGGATAATAATTACCAGGCTTTCTCTTCAGCATGTGTTCTGCCTCTATTGCTGTTATTTCAGAAACAGTGGTGAATACATGAGCACAATGGACTGAGGCACGCTCCATGCAATACCGGTGATAAATCTGCCTTTCCCCAGCCTCTTTGTCTATGTTAAACTGTGAACACAAAACAAAACACACGCACATACACATTTGCTTACACCGATTCTTCTACACAAGCAAAACAAAATCACATATTTCTCATATTGTTTTTCTTCAAGGCTGTGTGAAATTTTATGACCACAAAAGAAATAATGATAAATTTCTGTTAAACCCATTACTAAAGCACATAGTTACTTAATGCTTACAAAAAGTGCTGTTTAGTTCATCTGTGCTTCTAAACTGTCATTTAACCCTCTATGTAAATGATATTTCCCCTTTGCTATAATCATAGAGAATTCTTGATTTTTTTGGCATTTTAATTAACCTTTTACTTATTTTATAAATGTTGAGCTAATTCCTTTCCCCAAGGTCTTTATCATATTTTTTCCATAAGCAATGAAACAAAGCTGACATTAAACTTGATACTGAAAGTAAGGATAAGTATTATCCTTCCTATTCACTAAAGGAAAGAAACCTGACAAAGAGAAAAGACAAATGCTTTTCCATGCTATATAACTCCCAACACTGTGAAACTTCAAGGAGTGTACAGTTACTTTAATTAGATGGTGTGTTAGATTGTGTAATCATCCATTATTCTGGGCATCTTAACTTTAAAAAAAAAAAGCCAAACTCCCAACAGTTACTTAACACAGTTAGCAACCGTTGCGGGCTTTTGCCATTTTGCTTAGTTACTGAATGTTATGTCTCTATAGCTGCATATGAAACTAGCAGTGTCTAAGACAAAAAAGTATATAAAGTTTCTGGCATTGTATTAGTGGGGTGCTTTTTGTAATAAAGATTATTAGAAGCTGAAGTCTATGTATCAGACCCTTCTAAGAGCGATATCGTATTTAATCCTCATAAACCAGAGACACATTTTTTGTCTTCATCTTACGTAGGGGGAAATTGAAACTTTTAGGGGTTAAGAAACTGGCCCAAGGTCACATTCCTATTAAGTATCTTAGCAGAGCCCTAAATTGATCCCAAATCAGTTTGACTCCACACCTGGGCTCCTGCCTGCTTTTGTATCAAGTAGATTCCAGCTCAATCAACATGGCAATCCCAGTAACGACTGCACCATGTAGAGGAACGTACTAAAAGAGTCTCATTACATGATTCTAGAGATTGCAACAGGGACATACCTAGAGCATTCTTTCTTGACTGTAATATTTGCAACCATCTCTCTGAAAATGTCTGAATCAAGGCTCTATATGGCATGCTTAGATCAGCTCTGTATGGCTGGTCTCATTCATTCAACCAAATCTCTCATTCAGCCTACATTTGTTTAGTAATTTACATACTTTTGTTGCTTTCGAAGAGCTTATGAATGAGAAAGCAGGTAAAAGTTGGGCAGAAATGAGTAAGTGTCTGAGTAAGGTGCAGGATCAGAGAGGGTCTGATTCATCCTGGCTGAGGAGAGAGAAAAGTATGTCATATTTATGCAATTGTTCATATTGTCAATATCACCTCTAGAATGTACGATTTTCAAGGGCAAGGAACATGACTTATTAATCTTTGTATTTCTAAGTTGATTAGATAAATAAAATGACATTTGGACTGAGGCATGAAGTTTAATTTGGGGAAAGGTTATTTTGGACTGAGAAATTTAGTTGCCCCAAAGAACAAATATATAAAGTCAAACTGTATGTGCAGAAAATAGCAAGACATCTGATGTGACTATAGCATTGGGTGTAGAATGTAGGACACGTAATAGAGAAACATCCTGGTAATAGGACCAGATCCCAGAAGTCCCTGAAGACAAGGCTAGAAATTCAGCCTTTGTCCTGAATACAATGGCAAGCACTGAAAGGGCTCAGCTAGAGGTATGGTAAAGACATAGTCTGTGTTTGAGAAAAATAACTCTGGAATGAAATGTTTCCTATTTCATTAAGTTTGGGGGAAATTAAATGAGTTAACACATATCAAATGTTTAGGAAAGTGTCTGGCATATGGAAAGGGCTTGATAATTTCAGCTATTGTTATTATTTAGTAGTAGTGTTGTTGTTATTGTAGAGAATAGTAAGATTTCACATAGGGGTAGCACTTAACATTTGAATACTATTTAGAGGTGAGAAGATAGGATTCCTAAATGAGGAAACCAAGTATGCAAAAATACAGGGAGAGGATAGCAGAGGCCTTGCGATTCCCTATAATTGAACTTGACCAGCTCAACACTTGGTCAGAGGAAAGAGTTAAAATCCACCAAACAATTGTCTATGGCTTTCTTCACCATTTTCTAATCCCAAACAGCCCTGTCCTCACTTTCCCATCTAGGAAATCCCATTGCTATCAAGAAAAGAGAGGCCTAAACATAAGAAAACTAATGCCCATCCCCTTTTTATTTAAAGCATTAGGTATCTAGTCATTATCATTGAGGAGACGATTGACCAATGGCAGGACCGATAAGAATGAATTTTGAAACATCTTCATGGAGAGTCTCAGAAAATTCATAGGCTGGCTGAAAATAGTTGCAATGCTATTTTAACTAATACATTTAAGCCAAAACATAAACAAACATCAAGGTCCTTATGAATCGGCTATTAACCAGAAATGTTTTCAGTTAATGTCTTTGAGTAGAATAGTTCTAATCTTTCTGCTTTTATCAAAGTTAAATGCTTTTATCCTTGTTCTCATTTTCCCCCGATGTCTACTTGCCTGAGTCAGAGCTCACTGAAACTGACTGGATCCTGTACCAAAGACTAATTTATGACTCATTTCTTATGTTGAACTTTTAAAAACTTTTCATATATATAATTTGGTGTTTTGCTGTTTCACTGAATTTCTAAACCTACTGTGAGCATTGGAAGGTCTGCTGTAGAAATTGATATGGGGGCCTTTCCTGTGAATAATGATTATGAGTTTTTAACTTAAAACCTAGTTCTTAATTACTTGTTATTGATTTACTAGTCACTCTGCTGAGCAGGACTTTTTACTAGAGAGATGGGCTAGGGTCTGGCTAAGCTTCCATATTTCAACAAGTGAGGGGGTTAAGCTAGGGAGATATATACTCATATTTGAAAACAGTGTGATATAAACACTGACCTTTTACTGAACAGATACAGTTATAATATATAACTATATGTTATAATAGTTTTGTTCCTTAAAAACGATTAATAAAATCTGATGAATATTATTAGTTGTTTTCAGTAATTGTTTATCCAATGCTCTTAAGTATTCTCCTGTGAAATATTTGATATGCCTCTGTAATATTTTCTCTTTCACAAAAATCAAAGTCTGCTCTTCTCCAGGAAATATGGTGGTTGAGTTTATCACAGATCGCTGGTTTGCCCTCATTAGTCTACCATTAGGAAATCTCCCTGATCTCCTGACTTTTTGAATTCCTTGGTGACTTTATTTTAAATATACATCTAATGTTTACAAATTGACCTTCAGGTTTAGCTGACCTTTTTATAGGCAAGCTCTCCTTAGGACCATTCATTGCTTTGCAAATGTTAAAGTTTGTCTGAAAGAACTTTCCTGTGCTCAAAATGTCTCTGAGATGATAGTATAATTTTCTGCCCTCATTACCTGAGTAGTATTATTCATATGTTACAAACACACACAAACATACACACACTCACACAAGCATGCATTCTGTTTCATAGAATTCTAGAGATTTTTTAAACTGGGGGAGTCTTTAGAAATCAACTTTCCAACTTCCTAATGTTCCTGATAGTGGAACAGAACCCTAAAATACTAAATTGACTTAATTGGCAACATAGATACCAAATCTGCAAAACTCCTGGCTTTATGTTACTCAGATGCTTGATCACTGTTACTGACAGGATGATGTGAGAAACATATTTTATTAACCTGATTGAACTGATGGAAAATAGAAGAAGTCAAAACTGAATGACTTTGGGTCATAGAATAAGGCAGTCTTCTAAGATAGGCAAACCCAACTGTTTAGTCAGCAAGGATCCACATCCCTGTTTTTTCTTTTCTTCAGAGATGTATTTCTTACTCGTAGATCTTTTCATTCATCTTTTTTTCATTATCTTGTACTAATTTCATCTTAATACTCTCCGAATTTATTTTGTTTCATTTATTCTTTTATTTTCATTTAAGAAATTTTTTTTAAAATTAATTTATTTTTGGCTGTGCTGGGTCTTCGTTGCTGCGCACGGGCTTTCTCTAGTTGGGACAAGCGGGGGCTACTCTTCGTTGCGGGGTGCGGGCTTCTCATTGCGGTGGCTTCTCTTGTTGCGGAGCACGGGCTCTAGGCCAGCGGGCTTCAGTAGTTGTATCACGCAGGCTCAGTAGTTGTGGCTCGCGGGCTCTAAAGCGCAGGCTCAGTAGTTGTGGTGCACGGACTTAGTTGCTCCGCGGCATGTGGGATTTTCCCGGACCAGGGCGCGAACCTGTGTCCCCTGCATTGGCAGGTGGATTCTTAACCACGGTGCCACCAGGGAAGCCCCACATCCCTGTCTTTGATAACTCTGTTTTACTAGACCCCCACAAAGCTCCACCTATAACTCACTGCAGAGTCACAGCAGAAATCTGACCTTTGCTCACTTGAAGGATGGAGGAAGTAAGGCTCATAGAACAAGTTGATGGCTAGATTCCCTGCCATGCACCTGTCACCCAGATCTGTGTGTGGATCCAGAGTCCTCACAGCATTTCCCAAGCTTCAGAGTAGACAGCAGCCCGACCTCACATCCTCAGTGTCTGACTCCCACCAGATGCCTTTGGACCTTGGGTCTATTGCTCCAAAGTGGACAGCCATCTGGCCTCTCCCTGCTACACTCTACTGCACTCTGAACAAAGTTAAACTATATGAGCTCTCAGTCACTCAGGGGAGGCTTTGTCATGAATACTGATTGGTTGAAAGGGCATTTCTGCCATCTGGATGACAGATGAAAGACGAAGGTCAATATTTCCCATCCTTCAGCTTCAAGGATCAGAGAGAAAGGTGATGAGGGGGGAAGGTGGAAGGACTAATTACCTTATCGAGGTGGTTGTAGAAATCGATGTTTGCTGCACAGAGATACCTCCCAAGCAGTGTGGCGTGAGTGGTAAAGACTGTAGCAATCGGAAGTTTCCGAGCTCGAGAAAGAATCAGTCCAGTCCCAGCCTGCCATTCATGGAATTGGACAATGACGTGTTTCCCATCGGCATGATCTGTCACCTACACCGGAAAAGAAGCTTTTAGAAAAGTTGGTGGTGTAGTTGGATCTTGCTCGTGGCCCACAGCATAAGGAACGTGATCATGCCTGTAAATTTTAGCACAATTTAAAGGGATCTAAAGACAAAGCAGGCAGATTTAGCAAATATAACGGTTTTATAGAATTTAGCTGCATGTTCATAAAGCCCATATATGTTTATGGCATAATCCTCTCTTTCAATATGGATCAAATTTATTTTTGTATCCACAGAGGGGACTCCTGAATAAATGCACAGTAGGCACTCAATAACTATTCATTAAATGGATGAATGGATAATAGCAATATTATCCTTGAAGGTTCACTGAGCTGCTGAATTAGTTGGGACCACCCACTTACAAGCTTCTATTTAATAAACAATAAATGACTTCATGTTTTAAGTCAGTCTTATTTGGACTTTCTGTTCCTTGAAGCCAAAAACATTTTAAATGATATACTATTATTTTAAGAATTTGGAACTAGGGAAAGAGATTAATAACTTGCTTAGAATCAAATAGAAATTTAATAACACACTGAGGACCCAGGTCTAATTCCAGGTCTCATTCTAACACTAGTCAGGGCACCAGTTTCTTAACCTAAAAGTTACTTTGTTTCACTAAAAATATAGCTACCATATGATCCAGCAATCCCACTCCTGGGCATATATCCAGAGAAAACCATAATTCGAAAAGATACACGCACCCCAATGTTCATTGCAGCACTATTTACAGTAGCCAAGGAATGGAAGCAACCTAAACGTCCATCGACAGAGGAATGGATAAAGAAGATGTGGTATACATATACAATGGAATAATACTCAGCTATAAAAAAGAATGAAATATTTCCATTTGCAGCAACATGGATTGACCTAGAGAATATCATACTAAGTGAAGTAAGTCAAAGAGAGAAAGACAAATATTATATGATATCACTTATAGGTGGAATATGGAAAATAATACAAATGAATTTATTTCCAAAACAGAAACAGACTCACAGACATAGAAAACAAAGTTATGGTTACCAAAGGGTTGGAAGGAGGGATAAATTAGGAATATGGAATTAACAGATACACACTACCATATATAAAATAGATAAACAATAAGGATTTACTGTGTAGCACAGGGAACTATATTAGCATCTTATAATAACCTATAATGGAAAAAATATATATATATATATTACTGAATCACTTCGCTGTACACCTAAAACTAACACAATATTTAAATCAACTGCACTTCAATAGAAAATGTTACTTTGTTTCACCCTTACAAAAAATTAATATTTACATTCCACTCCCCTTAATGACTGTTTCCCTAGTGGGGGAGTAGCATCAATAATGAAAAACACCTGTGTTCAAGGAGCCTGCCCAGAGAATTGGGAAGTCTGAAGAGTTAACCTAAGACAGCGGTTCTCATACCTAGGGTACATCAGAATCACCTGGAAGGCTTGACATGCACAGATGTGTGGCATGTGTGGGTGCTCGTGGAGGCTGGCCTCAGCCCTGGGGCAGTTGGCAGAGGAAGAGTTGGTTTCAGCAACTGATGCTAAGCCTGCATCTATCTGTCATTAGGCCAGATCCTGTCAGCAGCCTCACTCTTCTCCTACGGTGTCACCAAGACAAAGCAATAGGACCACCCCTTCACTTCCCCTTCACCTCAAAGCAGCCCTTGATGGCTGTTGGAGTTAATTCATCAGAAAGAAGTTATACTGGTCAGGGGGACACACTCCCAACATAGAGTTCTGTGATTTGTCCTTCGACCACAGTCCCACTTTTCTAGGGATGCTCTTCATTCTCCGATTTTTAAGTGAGGCATAACCATCTTGAGGTAATGAAAGGAAGAGGAAGAAATCCTACTGCCATCCTTTCAGGAATTGAGTACAGGCTTGGCTCATTCAACAAGGACTGATTTCCAATGCTTTTGGTTTTTTTTTTACATCTATGGACTATTTCACTGCTGTAGACTCCTTAGCAACTTCTGAGACCACTTCAGCCTTTAGCAAATGATTAAAAGATCTAAGAGCCATTGAAGTCGCACAAGCACTCACACATAAACAAAATCAAAGATTTCAGGCCATTTTCTACTCCCATGACGCTAGAAATCAAGTACATAGTGCATGATGTATACTGTTTTTTCTTGCATATATGTTGAATATTATCTATGTAACAGGGAATATAATTGGGTGTTTTATCCACACCATTCTAGTTGAACCTGACATGAGGTAAATACGAATAAGCATTATCATCACCCTGTTCCAACAGCTGGTATTTAGTTACGGGAAGGCTGAATGCTTTCTCAGATTCCTTTGAAATGTTTTAGGACAATTAATAATGGCATCCTCTCAAAATGGGCTTAAAGTTTAGAGGATCGTTGCTGGCCGTGGAGAGCAACTGGGCTTCTCCTCTGTTGTACGACTCTACAGTAAACAGTACCTCTTTCAAGAACCAGGCGGTTAGCGATCCAAATATCAGCATATCGTTGGCTTCCTGGTCGTGATAAGGGATACCAACATTGCATGCTTCCCAGAGGTCACCTTTCCACGCGTCCAGGTTCCGAGCCGAATAGCTTATGTCAAAGAGCACCACGTAAGGACTCCCTTCTATCAGCCACCTTCCAAAGTGCACCTGCCATGAAAGAACACACAGCCATGGAGTAATACTAGGCAACGCAAGGGAGAACAATGCATTTGGGTTTAGAAGCTATAAACTGTATTTAGAACTCAAAAGCAGATTACACAAGCCGTATAGGAAACCATAGTGATAACAGAGCATCTGATGTTTGAGCCCGAAGAGGGAATGGGCCAGCATCCATTCATCTAGAATCTCCAAGTTCCTGCACTTCATTAAATTTGGTTATTTTAAAATGAAGTATTTAGATCATGTCATCTCTGTTCTTCTGTCCTTCATTATCCTCCTGTGACCTTGAGCCCATGGTTTTAGGATTTAATATTATGGTCTACGTTTTTATGATAGAGTCATAAGGTGAACTGCTCTGTCTTTAACAACCTGGAGTCGGATATGTCTACCGTGTCACTTATTTTCCTTTATGCAACAGGACTTACAACATTTCCTGCCAGAAAAAAAGTTATTTCTCTAGACAAATGTGTATAATTTCCCTTATTCCTCCTATCAAGGAAAATGTGACACCAAGTGTTTCCCAATATGGTTGCTGTCAGAGGTTGTAACTAAATGTATTGCCCAAGATGCATTTTCTCTTTAATCTAGCAGCTCAAGGTCTAATTCTATTACCTTCATCAAATTGATTCTTTTATTCCTAAATGTTTTACCTTGTGCAAGTTTTAATGCAGTAGCTATTTCAAATTTTTTCCAATTGTAATTATTTAGTCACTTGTATATCCAAGTTTTAACTTCCCCTTTGGTCTCTATTTTTCTATAGTAATTTACTCATGCTCTTTATTTTATGTTTATTCTCAGATTACATGCAAGGCAATACCATAAATCACTTCAAACCCTTCTTGAAGTTGGCAGAAGCTAAGAGCTTCTCTCTTTGGTTATCCAGACCTCTCTAGTAAACTGAATGTGTCTACACTGCTTACATTGATGTTATGACTCCACCCAAGGCTGAATTTTACAGAACATGAAAGCCCGTTTGATCATCATTCCCTTGCCTGGGACTCAGGAATGTATGGTGATGTCTCTTTCCCAGCCATGCCTCAGTCAACATTGAAAGACCCTCATTATGTGTCAGTCGCTTCCACTGTAATTCAGTATTTATTGCTCTTTCAGATTGAGTTTTCCTGAGCCCCAAACAACCTTTCAATCGTTTTCTCTTTGGGACACTCATTGCTTTATGCATTCAGTTAACAAGTAGCTACTGGCTGCCTAATATGTGACATATGATACAGTGAGCGCTGAACAGAGAACGTAAGCTAGCTTGTCTTGACGTGCAGTGCATTCTCAGCCCTGACATGGAGACATCCTTACATCAGAAATCCATTTAGAATCTTGAGACCAGTCAGTTCCACCATGGTTTTCACCTCCCTCTTTTATCGCAAGTGCTTCAAATGTGAACCCCTTCTAACATCTCACTCATTTCATCCCAACAGCACAACATGCAACCTTCCTTACTCTCCTAATTCTCCATGTTACTCTCACGGTGATATGCTTCCATGGTGCCCTCTGGGACCTCAAGTTCCCTTTTAAACTAAATATTCTGCACCTTAAACCTTGTATATATCTCCTAGACAACACCACTGACATGGACATCTCAGTAAGAACTTCTCATTTTTTCACCCCCAGAAACTATATTCCTGGGGTGAGTAGGAAGGAAAGTTAGGAGTTTTTAAATTACACTGAAACTTTTAAAACCTTATTCTTTATTCGTATATAAAGACACCTGTGAAATTTTCCTTATGCAAATACGTTACGTTCCTTGTCCGACAAATCTCTTGGTTACTTTTCTACCTTATTCTGGGCAACTTTAAAATCCAGGATTATATCCTACACACTTACATCATAGCTATTGGACGTTACTGACTTCAAAGAACTTCATGGCAATCTTACCCTTGTCAAACTCCAAACTGTTCCTCCTCTGAAATGTTCAACCTTAGCTTTGTATCCCTTGACCACAACTACCATACTTCCACTTCTCTCACTATATTTCTCCCAGTGTATGCCTCCCTTCAAGACCTCCAGTTTCTGGAACCTCCCATTTTCTCCTGCATCATCCCCATCTTTCTCCTTTCATCCTTCCCTTCCTATCCATTTCAGACCTAACAATTCATCAACACAACAATTAATTCAGTCAATCATACAGTTACCGCTAAGACTTGTGCCACCTGGCCCCACTGCACAAATGCTGGAATTAAACGACACCAAATCTCCAACTATTTACTTCCTTCACTTCCACTCTAGCTGCTGGAGAAAGTCACAGTCGTGTATATTTGTGCCATTAAAAAGTCACGACTGGGCTTCCCTGGTGGCGCAGTGGTTGGGAGTCCGCCTGCCAATGCAGGGGAGACGGGTTCGTGCCCCGGTCCGGGAGGATCCCACATGCCGCGGAGCGGCTGGGCCCGTGAGCCATGGCCGCTGAGCCTGCGCGTCCGGAGCCTGTGCTCCGCAACGGGAGAGGCCACAACAGTGAGAGGCCCGCGTACAGCAAAAAAAAAAAAACAAAAAAAAAAAACAAGAAAGTCACGACTGTACCTTAAAAATGTCTAGAAATTCTTTTCCCTATTCCTTGAACACTTTCTGAACGTTTTTTGTCATATTCTCTTATTTTAACACTTGCCTCCTCTCAGAAGATGACCTTTAGCTCTTAAGATCATCAGAAACACTGAGTGAGACCATCCTGAATTCTTCATCAGCTTATCTCTGTTTGCATTCATCCTTTGTTTCCAGTTTGAGTGAGGAGTGAAGAACGATCCTTTTAGTAGTGCTTTGGATCTCGTTCCCTCTCCTGTCCTCAGTGATCTTAGTCTCTTCAATCATCCATTCCTTCTGAACTTTCAGCTTCTCTCTGCTCCCCCTAGATATTTCCTTTTGTCATATAAATGTGCTCACTCATATTTAAGAAAATACCAACTCTCAAAACCATGTCACTCTGAAACAACTTATTATCTTTCCTCTTCACAGAAAAATCTCATAGCCACACTTCTGTATCCTTCATCTCACCACTCATTCATTCCTCAAGATACTGCAATCTGATTTAACCCTCCTTTTTCCCCTGAAGCTGTAGTTAGCAGGCTGACCACAAATGGCCTGAATATTGCTAAACCAAGCTGACCCTGGTTCAATCCTTTGTTGATTCAGTCCCTCCTCTATACTTGAAACTCTTTCCTTCCTTGTCTTGACATCTCTATTCCTGTTGTGATGGCAGCAAATTACTGCCTTCCTAGTAGTTTAAAACAACGCAAATCTGTTATCTGTAAGATTTGGGAGCAAGTCCTCTGAAATGGGTCTTATGGGTTAAAACCGACATGTCAGCAGAGTTGCATTCCACTTGCAGTCCCTAGGGGAGAATCTGTTCTTTAGCCTTTCCCAGCTTCTAGAGGCCACCTGCATTTCTTGGCTTGTGGCCCCTTCCTTCCTCCATCTCAAAGCTCTCATCACTCCAATTTCTGCTTCCATTGTCATATCTCATCTCTGATTCTAATTCTACTGCCTCCTTTTTTTTTTTTTTTTCGGTACGTGGGCCTCTCACTGTTGTGGCCTCTCCCGTTGCGGAGCACAGGCTCCGGACATGCAGGCTCAGTGGCCATGGCTCATGGGCCCAGCCGCTCCGCGGCATGTGGGATCTTCCTGGACCGGGGCACGAACCCGTGTGCCCTGCATCAGCAGGCAGACTCTCAACCACTGCGCCACCAGGGAAGCCCTACTGCCTCCTTCTTATAAGGACCCTTGTAATTACATTGGACCCACCCAGATAATCCAGGATAATCTTCCCATCTCAAGAACCTTAACATAGTCACAACTACAAAGTTCTTCTGCTTTATAAGGTAACATATTCACAGGTTCTGAGGATTAGCACTTAGACATCCTTGGTTCTAATCACCAGCTGAACTTCTACTTTTGCAGTCTCTGACTTCTTTTTGTGTAGATATTCTAACATGTTCACATTGCCCAAGATTTGGCTCAAAACCTTTGCTCTTAGTCTATAATCTTCCACTGAATAATGCTATCAATACCCATATTGTCAACTACAATTTAGACACAAATCACTTTTCCCCAAACATCTCTATTCTATACTCTCTGCTGAGTTCCAAACCTAGTATACTTCTAGATGGATATATTATGGTTTTCACAAAGTACCTCAAATGTAACCTATTTAAAATCAAGTTCATCATCTTTTTCTAAACCAACTCCTTTCCCCTAAGAAGATGAGTGGCCTTTTCTTGTGAGTTTGTGTACATTGTGGTGTTTTCCCACAACAGTTTACTAAGGCTTGCTTAATGAAGTGTCAGACAGTATCCTTTACCTGGCAGCCATGTTTGTTCATCACGTCCACTGCTCTTCCCACAGCATCATTTACAGGTTCACATTGTTCCACCTGAGTCTTCATATTATGCTCAAAATATGGACCAAGCAGAAAGTAATTGTCTCCCCATTCATCTGCTGTTGTTTTGGCCTTTGTCTGAATCACAGTATAGATGCCACCAACTGTTAAAAAGAAAAGGTCCCATTATCATTCAGGTTAGTAGTTCATTTTAAGTGATGAAGGGATGGACACGAGTCTTCATTTTTTTCTATGTTACTTAAGCCAACATTTTTTTATTGAAGTATAGTTGATATATAATATTGGGTTAGTACTCATTTTTAAGTTAGCATTTGGGATCCATCAAACGCAAGGGTTTATTTAACTTTCTAAAAGAAAATTTTTAAGGGACATAATCAAAGAGTTACTATTTTGTTCAATTTCATGCTGGGTGCTTGTCAGAAAGCAACAGGTTGGCAGCAGCAGAGAAGTACAAATATTTCAAGGAAACCTGAAGAGACAATTGGAATAAAGCAGTACTTGGCTTAAACCTCTATCCACATGGAAGTGTCAAAGGTGAGACAAACAGCTATTGTCATGACACATGCCCTCAGCAGCAGTAATCACATTTCACCCCTTCTCCAACCGTGGTCCAAGGGGATAAAATACGACCAAGTAACAGCCACTGCTCAAATTGTAAGTCTCCCAGGATAAAGAGCCTCTTCCCTTCTAGGGACCAAGCAAGTACCTTTTGACAAGGAGAAGCTGATGGATTTTGAGGGGGGGGATGCTTGGCCCAATCCTCATGTCAAACCCAATGAAACAAATACAAGTTTTCATATGGTATTTCATTTTGCCTCTCTGGCATTGCTGCTACCACTATTAAAACACAAAGCCAAAAAATATGTATACTCTTGGAAAATATGCAGACTGTTATACCCAGCATGTTTACCTCTGGAAAACTGTCCTGGGGGAAAAATAAGAAGATGTGTGTATAAGGATATTTATTAAAGAATTATGGTGGTGAAAAATTGTAACCAACTTTAATTGAACTAGTTAACTCACGTAACCTGTCTAAGGCTCAATTGGCTCACCTGTTCAAGGGGGCTAAAACAGTACATCACTTGGGGAGGAAGGGCAGGTTGGAGCAGCAGTATTAAAAATTAGGCCTCATTGAAAAGGTGATATTTGGAGTGAGTACTTAAAAGGGTAAGGAAATCAGGCAAGTGGATATCATGGGGAAGAAATTTTTAGGCAGAGAGAACAGTCAGAGGCAAGGCTCTATTTTGGGAGCAGAGAGTCCTAGGCATTCAAAAGGAGGGGTTCAGTAAACAGGGGGGAGGAATAGAGAGGACCGAGGGGAAAAAGGCCTTCAGTAAACTAGACAGAATATTTCCCGTGCCAGCTCAAGGCAATCACCTCATATGAGAATATGAAAACAATGTGAATCAATTTCTTGAGCGATCTTTGTCCATGAACCACAGGCAAAGGAACGACTCAAGAAATCCTGTATAAAATTCCCAAGCCAATACAGATTCTGGCACCAATCATCAACCCCACTTCCAAGGACAATTTTGTTACTTGTATATTAAGAAGGAAAAGTCTTATTTTTCATCATGGTTTTTCATAAGGTATTTCAATTCTTCAGGATGTAGGGTCTGATAGCTACTGCATCTCTTAAATTTCTTATTTCAATAAAGTAGACCTTTAATAATAAATCTTACTGATAGTCATAACTGAGAGCCAAAAGGTAGAATTGCCATTTGCCTATTTTTTTAAAAGTCTGAATCACTCAAAATACACACTTTGGTAAATTGCCTTTTGAGAGGTGAGACACAAAAGGCAAATGTTAATAGTATTACATGATACAACTGGGTTCATTAATTTATAAAAGAAAAGAGCTAATGTAACTCCCAACATATAAATATTACATGTAATTTTCATATAAGCCTACATAAATGTATTGTCCTTAGAAACTTGATCTTTAAGAAAAAACTTTTTGACCATACCTAAAAGAAACTTAAACTGTCACTTGAGCAGAATCTGATAATAAGGACACTATCAATCTCAGCTCAGGTGGGGACAGCGTGTCCTCAGATGAGGACCGCGTGGGACCAGAAAGAGGCTCTGCAAACCTGCAAGCAGAGCCTTTCAGACTGCACCAGGACAGGATTCACTTAACCATTCAACCACGAATCTGAGTCTACATAAATTGATGCCAACCTCAAGGATGCCTAAATATTTCCCCAAATTCCAGAAAAATTTAGGAACCGTCAAAACCACTTGTTGAGGAAAAAAAAAATTAGAGAAATAGTTCGCAAGAGCAACTAAAAAGAAGAACTTTTCTCTAACGTCTTGGAGTCACATCTTAGCAGCATATTTAAAGGTATATATATTTATATAAGCTTTATTCAAGCCCACTGTCAATAAAAATTGAAAATCTCCAAATAATTCCTCCTCTTTGTAGACTATTTTCCTTCATGTTTATATTATCCAGGGGACTATGTTATCGGGTTCTGATGGCATACACTTATTAAATGTCTTATTCACATTTCAGGTCTTGAAAACTCTCTTTTATTTGCAACTGTGTACCTTGCCCAGAGACCTTTGAACATCCTTGCTTGTTAGATTATGTGTTGCAAATTAAAATACACTCGGGTTAATGCAAACATATTTTTATTTACTAAAGGATGTAAGGGAGAAGAGAAATTTTTCATTTCAAAAAAAATACATGGTTAGATTTGAGAATTGAAATGCAAAGATAGACACAATCAATCTGCTGCTTCTTTTTCCCATTTGAGGACTTCAACCTTGAGATAAATAGTCCCCAAATAGCCTTAGAGTGTTTACAAATACTATGGCTATGTTCTTTCAGTCTATCAGGAATAAAAACATAAAATTTTAAAAAATTTCATCCCCTATTGGTTGAGACTTGATTGTAAATAAAACTTCCCTCCTCCCAGGCTTCTCCCCGTACAGTCTTTCTATGGGGAGGTCCTCTTACTGCTATTTCACAGGTTCAAGCTCCATTTCAGGCCCTCCCTGTCCTTCCCAGATTTATATGCCAACGACTTTCCTTAATTTTCACTCTATTTACCACCTTATACCCCAAACTCCTCTCTTGGCATGCTCATGAAAGATGAGTATGATAGCTGAGAAATAGGGTCATTCCTATTTTCAAATCTGGAGTACAAACCAAAGGTTCACCAACACACATTTTTTAATGAATTGTTTTACCACAGTGTAGGTCATTGAATTTGGACTTACCCTTCACTTTCAAACATGTACTTTGTCTGTTATTGATCTATACTTTCCTGAAACAACATGGAAGCTGTCTGTAGTGTGAGGGCAAAGTATCAAGCCTTTCGTCAGAAAGAAAAGATGAGCTATCATAGCATATATGTCAATGAAGTAGCTAAAACCTCAAGTTTTTATCTAGAAACACTGCTGATATTGTTAAAAGCAGAATTCCAAGGCAGTATGGAAGGTGGACACCAACCATAAAAAGGAGATATATGTTATAATATATAAATGTAAGTATATATATATATAGACTCTTCACTGTATTTAAATGGTTAAAAGAGAATTTAGAAGTCTATGATTTCAGTGTGGATAGCTACTAATCTGACCCTCCTGTCCCAAGACACAGTTACAGAAGCAGGGGTAGTCATTACACAGTTAGACATCATTCTCTGAGGCAGCAGGTCTTGGTAGGAAAGAGATTAAATGCTACTGGTGACGATGGCCACCAAATGTTCGTGTACCTAGCAGTCAGCTGGGTCTGTGGTTCAAATCAAAGCAGCCGCAGTCCTGGGCAGTGGGAGATGATACACTAAGAGCATGCCCACAAGCACGCCCCACCCTGATTACATCCACAGCGGCAGCTCTGAATATTTTATACAGGAAGGGCTTAGTCATGGCAATCTGGATGAAAGGGAAGTGGAGAGACAGTACTCATCTTGAACGTATGTGTGTGATAAGCGTGGTTCTTACAGAGACTGTGTGTTTCATGTGGTGTGGTTCAGGATGCTTTTGACATGACATGGCCACTGCATATCCACACCAGGCAAAGAAACCCCAACCTCTAATTACAGCGTTGCCCATGATTGTAGTAACTTTGATCCATGTATTGTTTTTCTCTTTCTTCTTCTGCATTTAAAAATAGAAACATGCAATTGCTCAAAGTGAGAGCTAGTGTGAAAATGAATGTCCCCATTTTATGAATAAACTTTATAAGAGATAACAATAAGGTAACAGAGTGTTAATAGCTGCTAAGCACAGTTCTAAGTGATTTACAGTTGGTGTTTCTTCTAGTTTTCACAACACTATTAAGGAAGGTGCTATTATTATCTTTATTTTTAGATGGGGAAACTGAGACACAGAGAGGCTATGAGATGGATCCAATATTACAAAGGTAATGATGGAGTTGGGATTACAATCCAGGCAGTCTGACTCCAGAGCCCACAAATTTTAGATAGCAGTATTGTAAGTATAATTGTCCCTTGGTACCCACAGCAGGTTGGTTTTGGGGACACCACTCCCCAACCACCACTGTGGATACCAAAATCCAAGGATGCTCAAATCCCTTACATAAAATGGCATAGTATTTGCATATAACCTATGCCTATCCTCCTATATACTTTAAATCATCTCTAGGTTACTTATAACACCTAACACAATGTAAATGGGGGTGTAACTAGTTTGCTGGTACGTGGTAAATTCAAGGTTTGCTTTTTGGAGCTTTCTGGAATTTTATTTCGACTATTTTTGATCCAGAGTTGGTTGAATCCGCAGATGTGGAACCGTGGATACGGACAGCCAACTGTAACTCTATTGAACAACATACTGATGAATCTTTGAAAATGGTGGTGGGAGGGGCAGAGGGAGAAAGTGAGCAGTATCACACATCTTTAAGTCTTGGGGAAGGTGGAATCCTTTCTACTCTGCTCTCGAGAAAGGCCATTTGGAAAACAGCACTTAGGGGAAATAGCTTTTTTATTTTGGCTCTAAACATTCTGAGTTAATAAAAAGGAACCCAAGGTTAAGGGAACTTTAGAGCAGTGGTTCTCACATCAATCGCAGGGACCTTTGGAAATCTGATGAAATCATTCAGTCCTTGTCTCTGACAAAGCACGTACACGTATGAGCACACAATATACACATATGAGCACACAATATTCACATACAATTTTGGAAGGTTTGCAAACTCCTGGAAGTTCACTTTCATCAAGGTCTCCACCTTTAGAACTCCTGCCTCAGATTGCAGTAGTGGACTTGATCATAATGTTTCTACAACATCTTTCTGACTGTAGTTTTCTGAATTATTCCATGTGCCTTTTGTACCATGTAACCCAGAACTGAACTATGGTGTCCAGTTTGAGGAGGGAGCAGGGAGAAATATTATGTCAGGCAATAAGCTGGTGTGGACAAAGAATGTCACCTGCCATTTCAGTAAACAAAGGATGTTTTGTGCATGAAGTTATCAGCCACCACCTGCCCCGATGGTACACCCTGAGGGGAATTCAGGATGGAGAAAAACAGGATACTGGCCCTAGATAGTTAAGAATCATATCAAAGGAATATTTCAATCATTGAAATCAATGATTTCAATGATTTCTGCAAGCCCAGTCTCTTGCATCTTTCCAAACATAGAAAATACTTAAAGTCATTAACTTGAGATGTCTGTCTTTGTAATTAGCAGTAACCTTTTGATGTCTGACTACATGTTCATGTTTTTTTTTTTTTTCCAGCAAAAATTGCTATATATCCTGGCCCTTGCCTTACCTCTTTGGAACACTCCCTCAGAGTGAACTGAGAGGCTATAGTCTTCAGAAAGTCTGCTGAATAAAACACAGTTCTCAACTTTTAGGTTGTGCAATCTTTTTTTCAGTTGACACTGGCTTGGTGCTAAAACAAATTGCTTTTAGTCAACTTTTAGAGGAAAGCATCCATTTATTGACTAAATTTCCGAAGTGTTCACATTTATTAGATTAGCATACGTTATTTTTGACAACATTCATTAAACTCTTTTTAATGACCCTAAATATCCTCCACATGGTCATTGGTCCACAATCTACAATGATTTGGGCAAGTTTGTATAGAAGAAATGATTGTAGCAAAGAAGTTGAGAGTAAAGCTTATCTCCAATATTGGGGCAAAACTCTCCATCCTAGACCATGGCACAGTTACTTTCCTGCTAGCCTGTCCCGCAACTAGTAATAGTGCTTTTTGTGGTGTATATATACAATGGAATGCTACTCAACCATGAAAAAAGAATGAAATTGTGCCATTTGCAGCAACATGGATGGACTTGGAAGGCATTATGTTAAGTGAAATTCGTGAGAGAGAGAAAGACAAATCCTGTATGATATCGCTTATGTGTGGAATCTAAAAGATACAACAAATTAGTGAATAAAACCAAAAGGAAGCAGACACAAAGACATAGAGAACAAATGAGTGGTTACCAGTGGGGAGATGGAAGGGGGGAGGAGCAATGTAGGGGTCGGGGGAAAAAGTTATTACGGGATTATATGAAATCATGTGTGTGAAAGTTGCAAACTGTAAAGCACTATAGAATTTAAAGAATTTTTCATTCAGTTAAAAAAAAATTTAAAAAAACCACATCTGACTCCTTAACACTTCCCATTATCTAGAACTTCAATGGCTTCTCATCCTTCGTGGATTGGAAATGTAACTCCTTAAGGCTCTTAACTCACCATACACTCCACAGTCCAGCCCTTGCTGGTCTCTCTTGTCTCCTCTCATGCTCCACTCCTTTTCCGCAACTGAGTTTCCCTCAGATCATTGAACAGAGTATACTTCCTCACCTCTGCACCTTGGCATGTACAGTTCCCACGCATAGAACTCTGTCCCCTCTTTATCACCACCTCATCTCTACCCAACAGCTATTCATCCTTCAGGTGTCAGCTCAAATGTCTTTTCATCAAAGGTTCTTCCCAAGCCTCCAACTAGGTAAAAATCTCCCCCATCCCCAATAAATTACAGGCAGACCTCAGAGGTAATTGTAGGCTGTGCTCCAGGCCAGCTCAATAGAGCGAGTGTTGCAATAAAGAGAATCATGAATTTTTTGGTTTCCCTGTGCCTATAAAAGGTATGTTTACACTATACCACAATCTGTTAAGCATGCAATAGCATTTGTCTAAAAAAAATAATGTACATACCTTAATTTAAAAATACCTTATTACTAAAAAAGACTGCCCATCATCTGAGCCTTCAGTGAGTGGTAATCTTTTTGCAGTAGTAACATCAAAGATCACTGATCACCATAACAAATACATTAATAATGAAAAATTTGATATATTGTGAGGATTACTAGACTGTGACACAGAGACACGAAATTTGATGCAGGGGTGCCACAAACCTTCAATTTGTAAGAAAAATGCAACATTGGCTAAGTACAAGAAAGCGAAACAGTAAAATGAGGTCTGCCTTTATAGTCCTAGAGCACCTTGTTCTCACTCTTACACTCATTACATTTGACTACAATTGCATGTTCAATGTCCATCTTCCTACAAGTTCATAAATTCTGGAAGATTGGGAATCAATTCTGTATTGTCAAATTCTAAGCCCCTTGTTTTCCAGTGTCTGATACCCAGTAGACACTTGATGAATCTTTACTGAATGAGAGCAATAAATTTCAAGGTTAATGTGAACAAGTAGAAAAGGTTATTTTGACGTCTGAGAATTAACACCCAATAATTTAACTATGACTCTCCTGTTTGTTATATTTTACACATTTCCATTGTTTATGGGCAAAATTCTGGCAGTTAGGAATCTTTTTCCCCTAAGAAATCTTTTGTCTTCTTGGATATGAATACATTTTGTTGTTTCCACAAAACATTGTAAGATGGCTGGAGCATACTACATTCATTTTATCATGAATAAACTGATATTCAGACAGTTTAAGGGATTTTTTTCTAAGTCTTAGAAAACCCTGACCTTTTTGACTAAAGTCCTGTGTCCTTTCACCTACAGGGCACTTCCTTAGAAACTGGACATTTTAATTTTTAATGCTTGTGTGGTAATAAAAAAGAGAAGTGGACCCGGAGGAGACCTAAATGCTAGTCCCAACCCTGCCATTTGCTTGATCATTTAATACCTTGTAGGCATCCTTTTCATCTATGAAGTGGGGGAGTTGGAGTCATGATCTCAGAGATGCTTCCTATCACTGCCATGAACTGCAGGGAAGTAAAAGTTCAAAGTAAAGTTTTTCAAAGAGACTGTAGTGTCAATGTCTTGTCAGGGATGGACACAATAATTGTCCATTTATATAAAAATTTCTTAAAAATATGACCATGGGGGCTTCCCTGGTGGCGCAGTGGTTGAGAGTCCGCCTGCCGATGCAGGGGACACGGGTTTGTGTCCCGGTCCGGGAAGATCCCACATGCCGCGGAGCGGCTGGGCCCGTGAGCCATGGCCGCTGAGCCTGCACGTCCGGAGCCTGTGCTCTGCAACGGGAGAGGCCACAACAGTGAGAGGCTCGCATACCGAAAAAAAAAAATGACCATGATAAATATTAAAGGTATGTTGGAAATGATATCAATTTGGGTAAGTCACTCTGTGGGTCCCATCTTGACAAGAAAATTCCCTTCCTCTTGCATGGGAAATGAAAGAAAATAAGTATCGAAGGCAACTTGGAGGTTGAAAAATAAATGTATTCATTCCTTCATGCAAAAGAAAAAACCCATTGAGCATTTTCTATGCGCCAGGCACTGTTCTAGGCCCTGAGAGCTGCATACATGTAGTCAGGATACAAGATCTGTGGGATAGACAGTTTCACCCGTGTGTGCCCAGCACCGGGAGACAATGCCCCAGCAATGTTTGCTAGAAGGAAGGAGAGGGGCTCTGCTCAGGAGAACCCACACAGAGGTCTTCTGAACTGATTCTTGGTGCAAAAGAGTACCCGCCAGTTTTTTCCACCAATAAGCTATATCCTTGAGTTCCTGCTTACTCTGAAGAAAACGACCTCTATTTCAAGGCACAGTCTGGGATTCATATGTAGTAGAGATGGCTCTGTTCCCAGGAGCTTTGGGCATATTTAAAAACCTTGGACTGGAAAAAGAACAGTAGGAACAGCTATTGGTATAATACTTCATGCTTCCATATTAAGGTTTCTGTCCCCTTCTTCCTCAGTAAACTGCAAAGAGGAAGACTGTGATTTGTTCTCTGACATTCATTCCGTGCATTTCTAAATAAGAAGAATTCATTTTTAATTTTTAGTTTATGATTTTATGAATTTTATGAATGCATACACATGAGAGCTTTGAGCATAAGGTAAAAATCAGATTCTAAATACAATTTCTCTGATTTTGAGGTTTTGCTGGCTCTGATTAGCTAAAAGGAAGAAGTAATGTATCACATTCATGTTTATTTCAGATCCTTTAGACTACTGCAATAAACATGTCATAAAAAAAAAACAAAAAAATAAATTTCAAAAAGATGAACATGTAATAGATCACATCACATGTTATCATTTCAGATCCTTTAAATTCCACAAGTTATCACTGCCTTACCCATCAATCTTTTGGCCTGGTTTTTCATGACCTTGAAGAACTCAACCTTCAGAACGGTTCCTTTTTCTTTACCAATATTCCTTCAGTATTAGTGGTAATAGTCTTGACACTTTTAAACTAGACAATATCAATCCACGAGGAACTGTTTTTTAATAATTTTACAGATACCTTTATCATAAAAATCATTTAGGTCACAGTTCTCTGCCTTGCCATCTCCAATCCAGTGTAAGTGATACTATACCTTATTAGGAAATTGTTTTAGATTTGGCAATTTGATTTCCTTTCTTATTTTATAATTTCTATGTTTATATAGTATTGAAGAAAAAATTACATGCATTCTTCTTAATAGGAGCTCAATATTATGCCTTCTGAACTGGTTCTAAGTTAAAACTTTAATTCCAAGCTAATCTTGAATTATTAGAAATATTGTTAAATATTTCATATAATCGCTAACGGAGTGTGGGGTTAAAGTTTCTAATTGGTCCTGATCAGGCACAGTTCTTCCTAAAATAAAGTACAAAAGTGTGCTTTTCTTTGCTGAGAAAAATCATAAGACCAGAAAGGTAAATATTAACTCTATAGTCCTGTCTTGTCATAACACGGATTTCAAATTTTAATTTAAATACACATTCTCTGGCCATGACTAATATTTTCAGTTTTCTCTTCCTTCCACACATCCACCAGTTTAAGGTTTCATTGCCTTTCATTTCAACCTTGTCGAAATAGACAAGGTTACACATGATCTAAACATACTCGGTTTGAATACTTTCCTCACTCACTGGCAATTCATCCTTACTAGAGAGCATTCTGTGAAATCCTAATCTACATTCTTCAGCAATCTGTCAAATAACCACCTCAGGGGCAGTACCAACCTTTATTGGTCACTTCCCAAGCGACTTCAAAGAGCAGTAAATCCTCCACAGGGAGTCCGGCTTCCCACCGGGGAAGCCCACCCAGGGATGTCACAGATAGGGATCGGCCTCGGAGCATTCTTCCTTCAGTTCTCTGGCACTTTTGAATCCCTCTTTCAATGAACTGTAATCCTAGGAGCGGTGCACGTTGGGGACTCAGAGGTTCAGAGCTAGTAGATCACAGGCTTTGGTAGCTTCTCAGAGGAATAAACCAGCAGAAAGAAATCTCATGGCCTTCCCAGAGAATTTCCAATGGAAGGCAGAATTCTCGGCTCCTTTTACAGTCTTTCTGGGACGGTCCAGTGAGGACACTATCTCTGATCAATATCTACCCAAACAACCCAGAGCAATCACAAGTAAAACCCTCCAGTTTGGGGCTTAGGTAAGCACCCCCTGGGATAATGGAATCTTCACAGGCCGATCATGACGCGAGTCCGGACATTTAGCCCTTGTCCTCTTGACCAAACTCCTAGACTCACACAGTCATCAGTACTTATTTCATCACTTCCAATGTGATCCAGGAGTAGCAGTTCCCCTTATAAATTTTGCAGACCGCTGTACGTTACACGTAGAATTGACTGGGATGTATTTCTAAGCTCTAAATCTCTTTAGATTTCCTAAGTAAGTATTATTTTTTCTCTTGATTCCCATTTCTAGATCACTAAGAAAAATTATTTCTACTTATTTTATTCTACATTGACAAATCTAATTTTGATGAGAGGCATCGATCTTGGTTCCCCTTTCCTTAATTACTTTTCTTAAAAATTTCCCTATGAAAATGCCAGGATGTCTTTGAGTATAACAAAGAACGTAATTTTGACTGACCCATTATCATCAGACCATCATTTTAATGAGGTTGTAGAAATTAATTTTAGTCATATTTGTATAATTACCTCAAATATTATCAAATTGATAAAAAATAATTCAATGGATGTAAAAGTGTTCAAATATGGGAAGAAAATTGCAAAAGACATTAAGTTCTGAAATATGACCAGGATCTGCCTGTCAATAAATGCTATAAATATATATTTTTTCCCATGTGTTTGTATGTATATAAGCATGTATGTGCTAATTTATTTACACACACAACTACACTCTATATTGCTCCTAAAGGGAGTAAAGACATTCACAAAATGAATGTTTTGAAACCTCTTACTTTACAGTTTTAGCCTACAATCGATACGTTTACATTATTATTCCATATAGCGGCAGAATTGAAATTCACGCAAAATATCCTTCACGTTAGAACATGAGCAGAATTCTCATAGAATAGTTTGTTACTTGTTAGTACTTTTACTATTTTAATTTTTTACTATTTATTGTAACTAATCTTATTTGTTACTTCTTAGTACTAAAACTTAATGAAAGATTCTAACATTTTAGAGTTAGAAAGGTTAGAATCTTTAATAAGGTCTTTAGCCATTTTCTGTACAGGGGGCCTTACCTACTTAGGCATATTTTAATGACTCGAGATAGAGAAAACCATATTTCATTATCTGATATTAATAAATCAATGTGAATCAAGTAGATTAAAAATCTCTTCCATGATTCAGTGACGTATTTGATTCTTATCTTTGTAAATTTAAGTATATAGTTTATTATCCATTCATTCAAGTGGTGGGAAAAAAGTTAAGTGGCTAATCAAAAAATTCAAGTACTAGAATAATAAAAATAGGAGCCCAAATGATCGAAAATGACTTTCCGCTTCACAAAATGACTTGCTTGTGTTAACATAAGCCCTGTGAGTCCTGCAAATAAAAATTCCAATAAAACCAAACAGAAGGACATGTTGACAGGAAGTGAGAACAGGGTGACAGGGTTGTGATAGAGCTTGAAGTCTGCAGTGTCTAGTCTCAGCAACCCTGAGAGTGGTTCCTCCAGGATTGAACAAGCCCCAGGATAGCTGGTCCACATTATCCAAATTACACTGTGAGACTTTATTCATTCACAGTATGTGCCAGGTATCACGTGCTTGGTTGTAAGGTCATCACTTGTGAGGGCAAGTCCAATCTGCCACTTATCAGCTCTGTAACCTCAAGCCAATTGCTTAACTAAGTTTTGATATTCTTACTAAAGTGAGGATGAGATCATTTGTGTAAGAGACTTAGTACAGTGCCTGGCACTATATTGACCTCTTTAATAACTTCCAGCCTTATTTATAAGACATATAGTGGTCACCTAAAAGCTTCCCCTAAGAGCAGTGGTTACTATTGGAGAGAAGAGGAGTAAAAAGGAAGCTTACTTTTCTTGAATTTTTTTTTTTTTTTTTTTGCGGTACGCAGGCCTCTCACTGTTGTGGCCTCTCCCATTGCAGAGCACAGGCTCCGGACGCGCAGGCTCAATGGCCATGGCTCACAGGCCCAGCCGCTCTGCGGCATGTGGGATCTTCCCGGACCGGGGCACGAACCCGTGTCCCCTGCATCAGCAGGCGGACTCTCAACCACTGTGCCACCAGGGAAACCCTTCTTGGCTGATTTTAATCTCTATCTTTTCCCTGTAATAAACCATAACTGTGAGAATAACAAAAAAATAGTGAGAAGGAAATTAAGAAAAAAATGAAAATTCATATTTGGTTTCCTTGGTAAATATTCCAGCAGAGGTCACCAGATACATTTAGAAAACCACATATTTGCTTTGCTATTTGGCAATCTTCTTGGAGGTCTTTAGGATTTCAAAGGCTTGTTTAGCCTGCACCTGCATATCCAGAAAGATTCTGTTAACGTATATAGGGAGCACCTACTGTGTACTGCTATTATAGGAGCTGAAGTGATTTTCAATAATCAGTAGACAAGTTGCTGCCCTTGTGTGAACAGATAGACATTAACCATGTAAGCCAATAAACAAATTATATTATTTCCGGGGCAGCTAAGTTTCTGAAGAAGAAAAAACACAGTGGTAGAGAATGCTACTTGATAGAAATGGGTGCTTTAGCTGGGGAGGGCAAGAAAGATGACTCTGAGGAAGTATTATTTGAATTGAGACAGAAATAATGAAAAAGAGGCAACACTTGAAGATCTGGGAGAAAAGAGAGAAATGCCTTTAACTCACACAGGAACAGAAAGACCAATGTGCTTAGGGCCCAGAGCACAACTAATAAGAAGTCTGGAGGGGAGAAAGTCAGAGACAAAAGCAGAGAACAAATCATAGAAAACCTGGTTGAGAACTTGCATTTTATCCTGGTTACATTGGAAAGTCATTGAATGGTTTTATGCAGGGTAGTAATGTGATCTTATTTATGCTCTGAAAAGATTTCTCAGTTTGCTCTATGAAAAATGGAATATTGAGAAGGGCAAGAGAGGAGGAATGGAATCTGAGGTTTTGAAGCCTGCCTATCAGTCACAAATTCTAGAATGTAAGACTTTATCCCTTCCATAGATAATCTCCGGTTTTCTTCTCAATGCTATTAGAGCAGCAATGAACATGTTATTAACATTTGATCTTTTTCTTCTTAAGGTAAAGAGAATGCCTTTCCCTATATAGTTCATTTCTATGCTCTCACTTGTCCATTGTCTGTAGTGTATTATGCATGGGTTGTTGTTGTGACTACAGAAACAGGATTAAAATGGAGAATTAAATGCAGTATGTCAGGTACTGTGATCAGAATTCTTGACTTTGTGAAGTTTACATTCTAGCAGGGAAAGTCACTATGAAACAAGTAATTAAAGGACTTTGAGAGTGATGAATTAAATACATGTAATGATAGAATGAACACAACTAGATATAGAGAATGATCTCCCAAGAAAAAGAAATAAGAGGAAATCAGAAAGGAAGAAGTAAAACTGTCACTATTTTCAGATGACATGACATTATATATAGAAAATCCTAAAAACTCCACCAAAAAACTGTTAGAACTAATAAATGAATTCAGTAAAGCTAAAGGATAAAAAAATCAATATAAAGAATAAAATACTAGGAATCAATTTAACCAAGGAGGTAAGAGACATATCCACTGAAAACTGTAAGATATTAATGAAAGAAATTGAAGAAGACACAAAGAAATGGAAAGATAGTCTGTGTTCATGGATTGGAAGAATTAATATTGTTAAAATGTCCATACTACCCAAAGCAATCTACAGATTCAATGTAATCCCTATCAAAACTCTAATGGCATTTTCACAGAAATAGAACAAACAATCCTAAAATTTGAATGGAACAACAAAAGACCCCAAACAGCCAAAGAAATCTTGAGAAAGAGCAAAGCAGGGGGCTCACACATTTTGATTTCAAATTATGTTACAAAGCTATAGTAATCAAAATGTATGGTATTGGCATAAAAACAGACACATAGATCAATGGAACAGAATAGAGAGCCCAGAAATACATGCATACTGATATGGTCAATTAATTTATGACAAAGGAGCCAAGAATATACAATGGGGATAGGACAGTCTTGTTAATGAATTGTGTTGAGAAAACTGGACGACCACATGCAAAAGAATGAAATGAAACCACTCTCTCATATCATACACAAAAATTAACTCAAAATGGATTAAAGATTAAACATAAGACCTGAAACCATAAAACTCCTAGAAGAAAACATAGGAAACAAACTTCTCGACATCAGTCTTGGCAACGTTTTTTTTGGATTTAACAACAAAAGCAAAAGCAGCAAAAGCAAAAATAAACAAGTGGGACTACTTCAAACTAAAGAGCTCCTGCACAGAAATGGAAACCATCAACAAAATAAAAAGGCAACCTATGAATGGGAGAAAATATTTGCAAATCATATATGTGATAATATATAAGAAACATATAACTCAATAGCAAAAAAAAACAAAACAAAACAATCTGATTTAAAAATTGGCAGAGGATTGGAATAGACATTTTTCCAAAGAAGACATACAGGTGGCCAACAGGTACATGAAAAGGTATTTAACATCACTAATCATCGGGGAAATGCAAATCAAAACCACCAAAAGATATCACATCACACCTGTTAGAATGGCTATTATCAAAAAGACAAAAAATAACCAGTGTTGGTGAGGATGTGGAGAAAAGAGAATCTTTGAACACTAAATTGATGTAGTCACTATGGAAAACAATCCAAAAAATAAAAAATAAAACTATCATATGATTCAGCAATTGCACTTCTGGGTATTTATCTGAAGGAAATAGAAATGCTAACTGAAAAAGGTAACTGTACTTCCATGTTCATTGGAGCATTATTTATAATAGCCAAGTTGTGGAAACAACCTTAGTATCCACTGATGGATGAATAGATAAAGAAAATGTGGTATACGTATGCCCAATGGAATATTACTCAATCATGAGAAAGAAGGGATGAGACTAAAGATGATGTGTTTACAGTTTTTGGATATGCATCATATGAACATTTAAGTTCTGAAAATTAAATTATATCTGCTAGACAAAGAGAAGGTAGAACAAGAGAGAAAAATTTAAATAGCTTGAGAGGATCCACTCAGTGAGAAGAGAGGATGCCTTAGAATGAGAAGGAACTAGAGGACTGCATTTCCTACAATTGGTCTTTCCATAGTCTGAGTATCTCACTGTGAATGTGCATGAGGGTTGACACATACATTTTGACCAAGATTTTCCACTTATATGCTGGCTATAAAACCCAACCTCAGTTAAAAAAAAAAAAGCGACTCCAATGTAATCTATGCAAGAGATGGTGGCAATTTGCATTAGAGTGATAGCAATGGGATTAGAGAGAAGTGGGTAGTGAGATGTGTTTAAGAGTTGACAAAGAAGATGTGGTACATATATACAATGGAGTATTACTCAGCCATAAAAAAGAATGAAATAATGCCATTTACAGCAACATGGATAAACCTGGAGATTATCATACTAAGTGAAGTAAGCCAGAGAGAGAGACAAATATCATATGATATGGCTTATATATGGAATCTAAAAACAAAAAAAAGATACAAATGAACTTATTTACAAAACAGAAAGAGACCCACAGACATAGAAAACAAATTTACCGTTACCAAAGGGGAAAGTGGAGGGAGGGATAAACTGGGAGTTTGGGATTAATATATACATACTACTATATATAAAATAGATAACCACCAAGGACCTATTGTATTGTATACTTAATATTTTGTAATAATATATAGGGGAAAAGAATCTGGGAAAGAATATATACATATATATATATATATAACTGAATCACTGTGCTGTATACCAGAAACTAACACAACATTGCAAATCAACTATACTTCAATAAAAATAAATAAATACAATTGGCAAAAAAAAAAAAAAGACTTCACAGGACCTGGAGTTGATTGGGAGTGGAGAACTTGAAGTTTATTGGGTGTGGAGAAGAGTAGTTTTGGTACCTAGTTTGGGCACCTAGGCAGATGGTCATGCAGTGTACTAAAATCAGAAACACTGCGTGAAAGAATAGATTTACTTGAAAGATTAGGTAATAACTTCAATTTTAGACATGGTGAGTTTGAGATACCAGCCAGATGTCCAGGTTAGATATTCTCCAGGTTAGATATTCTCCCTACTCAGAACCTCAGAGGAGAGATCTGGGACATAGCTGGTAACTGAGGCCACAGGAGTAGTAAGATCCCAGGAAGAGGGAGTGCAGGGTGCAGAAACAGAGCTCCAGAAAATTCAGCTTTTATAGCAGAGGTCACAATATGGTCACCTGAATTTTACTTGGTACATATAGTGCTTAATATTTACAAAAGGTGCAATGATTTCTCAAAAAAGGGAGATTTCATATAAAACTTTGGGTTTCTATTTTCTCCTGAAAAATCTAGATCCTATTTGCATACCTTCACAATAACAGTCAGCTGGAGCTGGAGAAAGCTGTCTTCTTAACAGTCACCATAGTTACCTTAGTCTCTGCAGGGCTATTTTACTCATTTAGGTTAACTGTAAATGACTCCCTAAAAACACAGGAATCTTAAGCTTCTGATTTAATTTTTTACTGCGCACATTTGGAGTTGCTGATCGGGAAATGGCCAAAGAAAGAAGTAGCTATTCTAAAATTAACCTTGTAGTCTAAGTTGACAATTCCCACCCATGGCATTGATGATAATGAGAAAGATTTTTGACTTTGACCATTGAGATTATTTTAGTGGCAGCATAAATGGAGTCTTGTTCAGACACCCAGAACTTGTTTTTGGAATAGAGATTTTGTTTTGCTGTGCTCTCTTCCCTGGCTTTATTTTAAAAAGAGTAGCTTTAGGGCTTCCCTGGTGGCGCAGTGGTTGAGAGTCCACCTGCCGATTCAGGGGACACGTGTTCGTGCCCCGGTCCGGCAAGATCCCACATGCCGCGGAGCGGCTGGGCCCGTGAGCCATGGCCGCTGAGCCTGCGTGTCAAAGAGTACCTTTAGCCCCTGTGGATGAAGAGCTGAAAGAATAGGATTTGGGGGAAGAGAGAAGGCAGAGAGATGATCTCTCTCTGGGGAGAGAGTAAGTCACTCTGAGAAGTTCAATCAAATTTTATGATGCTTTTGTCAATGTATACCCCTCCTCCTTTTTCCCATTAAAACTTCAACAGAATCAATAGGACCACTTTTTAAAAATGTATCAGTTAAAATAATCAGAGTCCAGAGCAAAGGTGTGTGGAGTTGAGAACAAAATCTGCCAAGAGCAGAAGCCAAAGCCTGATGATACTGTGTGTTTACCAGACTGCTGGAGAGGTAGCATAGTGAAATGGTTTCAGAAAAGGGCTTTGGAGTCAGGCTAGTCTCAGTTAGAACTGGACTACGCACTAGCCTGTGACATGGGGGTGATAGTACTGACCTCATGAGGTTGTTGCAAGGATTAGTTAAGAGAGTGAATGCACGTCCCTGGTACAGTGTCTGCCAAATCCTGCTTTGGCTCAGACTCCAGGGATTGCAATCAGGATGCATGAAGTTGACTCATGGCAGGCCAGCTCGAGCTACGAAGCCGCCTCTGCCTGGTCTCCACCCAGGAAACCATTGGCTCGTTGCCACTGAGACTCCTTTTTCTCTGAGCTCTACTTGGATGCAGGGACAGTGGTGTGGAGGTTAGAAATATCAAGTTACAGGCTTACTTTTCTGACATTCTCCACCAAAATCAGGATGTAAAAGGTGGCCAAATCTTTTTACACAGGGATTTTATACTAAATATATATATATATGTGTATTTATATATATATGCAGACACTTATAAAATACAAATATATGACAAGGAGAACAAGTTACATATGTGATGTTAACTAATTTTCTTCCAAAACAGTGTTATGAAAATAGTCGATGTAGTAATATTTATTTCTTTGTTGAATAAAATGACATTCGTTGGGCTTCCCTGGTGGCGCAGTGGTTGGGAGTCCGCCTGCCGATGCAGGGGACACGGGTTCGTGCCCTGGTCCGGGAAGATCCCACATGCCGCGGAGCGGCTGGGCCCGTGAGCCGTGGCCGCTGAGCCTGCGCATCCGGAGCCTGTGCTCCGCAACGGGCGAGGCCACAGCAGTGAGAGGCGTACCGCAAAAAAAAAAAAAAAAAAAAAATGACATTAGTATGGCCGTTGTACTAAAGTGATTTCTGCCACGGGGAGTGGCTGTCGGTAATTGCCTATTTTACCTTCTAAGTCAATGCTCTGGGTAGTTAGGTGAACCAGGGAATCTGTCCTATCCAACCTTGACCATTGAGATTATTTTAGTGGCAGCATAAATGGAGTCTTGCTCAGACACCCAGAACTTGTTTTTGGAATAGCGATTTTGTTTTGCTGTGCTCTCTTCCCTGGCTTTATTTTAAAAAGAGTAGCTTTAAGGCTTCCCTGGTGGGCTTCCCGTACTTCCTCTGGGGCAAATAATTACTTCTCTGGAGTCAATACAGCATACAGAAATTGGACCTGGTAAAATAAAACTCTATGAGAAATACTGCTCACCTAGTTTCCTTACTCTGGATAGCAGAAGCTTAAGTGCAATTCAGGTAGCATTCACCTGGTTGAGATATTTAATGCATATCAGTTTCTGGAGGATTTCATTATTTAGGATTTTATGAAGACATAGGGTTAGGTAAGCATGACTGAATTCACATTATGCCATTTGTAACAGGAACAATATTTAAACACTTAAGTGTAATCTATGCAGCAAAATACAAATGAAAATTCCGATGCTAACTTCTAGTTTCTTCTTTGCAAGGAGCTGCTGAAAGCTTTTAGCTAGATGTGCATGAGAGCAAAGTCTTCCTTCTCATCATTTCTGAATCTTTTTGAGATGTCCGGGGTTTCTTGAAGCTTTCTCTAATACTTCCTAGCAATCTGTCTGTTTCATGTCACTCCCTACTAGAAATCACTATCTCGTGTCAGGGTCCGTAGTAATACTTCCAAATTTTTCATTCTGCATCTGGAAATGTTCATAGTTTAAGCCCTGAGTCCTATCACTTATTTTTCTCTTAACTATATCTCAAAGGAGTCTATTTCTCTCCTCTGCCTCTGCCACCACCATGGTCCAGGTCGCCCTCAGCTGTAACCCTTTAACTGCCGTAGCCTCCTTACTCCTCCTAACTAGACTCTCCACATTTCCTTAGCTCTCCTTCCTGCCACAGACACAAATAGTCCATTTTCCATGCAGCAGTTAGAGTGAGCATTTAAATATAAAACTACGACCATATTACTATCATACTTTAAATATCTGATTCCATTGCACTTGGATAAATCCACCACCACCAAAACAGTCAAAAACAAAAGCATCAATTCATTCGGATTCTGCTTGGAATTCAAGTAATTTTATATTGGGAAGGATGTATATCTTTATGATATTGTTTTCCCACCCAGAAATTAAAATATCTCTGTATATAAATGCTTTAGTTAGTAAATTTCATAATATATAAAATTATTTTATTATGATTTATCATTAGTCGTTTTGTAATTTTCTTCATGTAAGATTTTACTTCATTTTACTTTAATTTATTCAAGGTATTTTAAATCCTTTATCATTAGTGTGATATGTGAAATGAGATAGGTTTTCCATTTCAAGTTTAAATTTCTTCTAGTATAAAGGAAAGTGGTTGATGTTTACGGTTCTCTTGTATCTGCCATATTACATTGTCCATGGATATGCCTTTAACTCAGTGAGAGCCCATAGGATGCAATGAGATATTTTCTGGAGTTTCTAGGAAAGCAGTAGGTAGTTTTCTACTAGACCTGAGTATGAGAGGATGTGAGACTGGAGTTTTACCACCACACAGAACCTGAAAATCAAATAAATATACTAAGGAGAGAAAAGTTAGAGAGTTGGAGAAAATCTTGATAATTCTGGTAACATTTTTTTTGTTCCTGAATACAATCTTGCTTAATGTCATTTCCACTTCTAGGCTTTTCAGTTAGGTGCATCAATAAATCCTCCCTCCTTTTTGTTTTGTTTTAGCTAATTTGAAGGACTACTAACCAATAGATCAGCTCTATAAACTAGCTTGGTTGCATTTAGGTAAATCAGATTAGCACTTAGTGGCTCTTCTGCAGAATAGCTTGAGCCAAGGTCATTTCCAATGTTAAAATTATATGAGACAAAATTAGCTTTATGGATAAACGATCTATGTCAGTCCCAAACAGTCCATGAGTGTTGTATTTTGGATACTGATCTATGGAATACCTGAACCCATGAATTAACTAGTTAGGTGTTACCGGTCATCTCCTCTATTCCTAGGGAATCTTAGCGTTCCATTTTTCATGTTTCCCCAGAGAACAAAAAGACAACTGCAGTGCCGCAACTGAGTATGTGAAGACTCAGGGTTTTTTTTCTAAGGTGATTTCACAGCACCTTATTTTGCGATTTATCATTCATGTCTGTCTCCTTGATTAGATGAAAAGTTATTTGCTAACAGGTGTTTTGCCTTATGGTTTTCCCAATAAAGTCTTACAGAATATGTTACTAAATTGGGCTGCTGAGACACATACCCATAATAACATCAATAGGCGTTTATTTCCTCCTAAGGCAAAAGCAGCTTGAACGTAGGCAGTCTGTGTAGCTGGTAGAGCAGCTCCATGAAAACCAAGAGCCCAGACTTCTTCCAGCTCTTGGCTCTTCCAGACAAGGGTTTTGCTTTTCTGCTCTTGGTCCAGGACGGATGATAAATTTGAGATTATGGTATTCTCCTTCTTTTGGCATTAAAATATCTGTTCTTCTGGGCTTCCCTGGTGGCGCAGTGGTTGAGAGTCCGCCTGCCGATGCAGGGGACACGGGTTCGTGCCCCGGTCCGGGAAGATCCCACATGCCGCGGAGCGGCTGGGCCCGTGAGCCATGGCCGCTGAGCCTGCACGTCCGGAGCCTGTGCTCCGCAACGGGAGAGGCCACAACAGTGAGAGGCCCGCGTACCGCAAAAAAAAAAAAAAAAAAAAAAAATCTGTTCTTCTGTATAATGGTAAGAATATACGTTCTTTTTCCCTCCATGTCTTTATTTGGCAATATTAAAAGATGGCAAGGCTATGCTGAGGCCCCCTATCTCTTTCCACACAAGGACTCATTCCCTATCCCTGACAAAGTTTAAAAACTTTTAAACTGGTCTATGAAATTCAAGCTTGGAAATCACTGGCTTGTTGTAAATTCAGTATTCACAAATAAATTAGAACAGTGAATTACAGACATAAATTAAAATAACCTTTCTCCTTACATCTAGCTAGATGTATGATTATCATCCCAAAAGATTTTCATATTTTTAAATTGACGTATAGTTGATTTACAATATTGTTAGTTTCATGTATTGGGTTGGCCAAAAACTTCGTTTGGGTTTTCCATAAGATCTTATGGAAAAACCCGAACAAACTTTTTGGCCAACCCAATATCTAGCACCAGTGATTCAGATATACATTCTTTTTCAGATTCTTTCCCTTATAGGATATTACAAAATATTGAGTATAGTTCTCTGTGCTGTGCAGTAGGTAAGATTGAGTCATTTTGGAAATGTGACCTGAGAAACATATTTATGACCTCTGGTTTAGTCTGCCTTTCTGTAATACAATAATAATATCCTCATAATATGCTGGAGCATTAAATGAGAATGATTTTGATATTATTTTATAAATGCTAAAGATACAGAAATTTAACGATAACTAATATTTACAGCAATAGCAGCACACTGTGCTTCAGAGCGCAGGTTAAGGAGCTACAGTGCTTGGGTTGAACCCCAAGTCTGCTACTTAGTAGCTGTGTGACCTCTGTGTGTTTCAGTTTCATCTGTAAAGTGAGGAGTCAAATACTTTAGAGCAGTGATTCTCAACCAGGGGTGATTTTGCTCCCCAGGACGCATTTTGGGGTTGACACAACTGGGGAGAGGGGTGTGACAGGCATCTAGTGGGTAGATGTTAGGGATGCTACCAAACATCCCATGATGCACCATGCAGTCCCCACAGTACAGAATATTCCAGCCCCAAATAATACTGCCAAGGTGGAGAAACACTTCCTTATAGTTAGGATGACTTAGATGAGTTAATATATATGTAAATCACTTAGAACAGTAAGCACTACTTGCTTACTATCAGAACCAAGCATTGTGCTGAGTTTTACATTTTCTCATTTAATTCATACACCATATTGAAGAGGTGCCATTATTACCACTACTTCATAGGTTAAGAAAATTGAGGCTTAGGAGTGGTTAAGTACGTAACTTGCCCCAAATTGCAGTTAATCAATGAAACCCAGGTTTACGTGATAACAAAGTCCATGTTTTTAACACTACCTAAAAAACTGACCCTCAGATATTACATGTAAAGTAGAAACTCTTTGTTAAAGTAAGTCGGCTATAAGTCCCCCTCTTAACCCCCCATTATGCTGTCTCCCAGTAGCCTGGATCTGGATAATTCAGTCCAAACTTTCGTTTTTCTTCATTATCAAACAGAACCAACTCTAACAAAGTTAATCCCTACTTTAGTAAGCTGTTTTAGAGGTTCTTCCTTTTAGAGAAATAAAATGGACTTCCTTGTAAATCTCATCCATTGGTTCTAGTTCTTTCTTCAGTGGTGGTAACCTTAAAATGGTAAGGCCCATAGAATGCACAAGCCCATAGAATGCACAACACCAAGAGTGAACTGTAAAGCAGATGACGGGCTTTGGATGATGTCGTGTCAATGCTGGTTCACTGACTGTAACAAACATACCACTCCAGTGAGTGATGTCGGTAACGGGAGACTATGCATGTATGGAAGCAAGTGTTATGGGAAATCTCTGTATCTTCCTCTCAATTTGGCTGTGAAACTAAACCTGCTCCCCAAAAAATAAAGTCCTCAAAAAAAAATGGTAACCACATTCCCAGGACAACAACAAAATCATAGTACATGTTGTGACAAAGAATTGTAGTGCTGTTTGGCAAAAGAAGATGATGGAATGTAGATGATAGAATTTAGGGAAATTTATGATGTGGGGGGGGAAGAATTATTTGAAAAAACAGACTGAAATCTTTCAGAAACCATTAAAGAAGGAATTCCAGAGACAGAAGCACACTATGATAGTTAATTTTATTTGTTCAAGGACTCATCTTGCAAGCATTAAACCAAGCTTGGGCTTTGATTCTGGGAGCCCAGATTCACATACTTTGGAAGATAAGAGCAGACTGTGCTCCATGTACAGGGATGAAAACTAAAGGTTCGTGGTTAATCACACTGTAGTTTTAAGTTTCTACAGCCTAGCAGCCACAAGTCACAGGTCCTTTAGGTCCTTCTGGATGTCCCAGAGGGTGTCTGCACTTTTCTTGAGTTGCGCAACCTCATCATCCTTCAGCTTCTGGCTGATAACACTGGTTAACCCCCGAGCATTCAGGATACACGGAAGGCTCAAGAAGACTTCATTCTCAATGCCATACATCCCCTGCCACAACAAGAAAAGCAATGAGATGAGGAAATGAAACCACAGGTAAGAATGATCACAGGTACTGAGTTCGAACAGGAAGAACTGCAGGAAATTTGATAAGCATAAACTCATTCTTTAGTTTTTATCACTTACAGGCCTATATATCCCTAATACTTGTGTTTCTAATTAGATTTTATACATAGAATATACAAATACACACTATGATAAAACTAGAATTTTATGTACTTTATTGAACTTACTGATACCTCTCTGCTTCAATACACTTTAATAAAATTTGATTATGTCTTCAAATTCAAATCACATTCAAATGTGGTTCTCACTGGGCTTCTTTTCATGAAATTTTAAGTTTCTTAAAATTCTTTAGTTAAGGAGAGAATTTCAGGTAGTAGCCAACCTACAAGGTCCAGGAAAGTAGCTGGATGCCACTCAAAGGCAAGATTCTCGCAACACCCAAGAGTTGCTGAAAAAAAATCATACAATTCCCAAAACACTTTACCGGTTTGTATGAAGTCAATTACTCAGAGGGTCAATTTAACTACATAATTAATTAAATTATTTTAGTATATTAATCAAGTCAGTTTAATATTTTTTTAAATTAACTTCGAAAGTTTTTGTATATACACCAAAGTGTAGGGAATAAACAAACTCCTATATATATGCACTCTAAGACTCAGCAATTATCCAATTCTTGCCATACTTGCTTTTAATTTTTTTGCCATAGTATCAAAAACACCCCCAAAACAACAACAAAACCCCCAAAACATCTGACACTTGTGTTCTACCCCCCCAACAGTTCTATATTTACCTCTTAGTTTCTTTGAATCTACTGCAGTTCCCCCCTTACATTTTCACCCCTGCTGTTGACTTGTAGAAAATAAGTCCACTATCTTAGACAATGTTTTAATACAATTTTAATTTTATTTAAAAATAATCAATTTCTACTTAACTGTTCCATAGCTTTTGAATTAAACTAAATTTGTTAAGGTATCGAATGCTACATACATCAGAGCCAATCTATAGTTTAATATACCAACTTGAAATGAAACTATTAAACTTATTCAGATGATCATCTGAGAATATGCTGAATAAGATTCAGAGTTAATATTTAATTTGCCACATCATACAAGGGAGAAATGTAAAAATGCATTCAATGTCTGTATAAATTTTTGCTCTTATTGTCCTAAACTTCTGTTGGAAAGGAGAAAGGTTTCCATAAAACTTTGAGATGAAAAAATAACTGTGGACTGAGACATTATCTCATCCTTCTTAAAATGAATCTACATATAGAATACTCGACTAGAAATCATAATATTTTATAACAGTTTACCTTCACCATTGTTGACACTGGGTGAATCCTGGATAGATTTTTCAACATAGATTCAATAAGATCAGCCACACTTAATCCAATAGCCCAGTTGGTGTATCCTTTTAGCTTGATGACTTCATAGGCACTAAGGAAAAAAAAAATTCATAAAAGAGATAATTGACACCAGACTCTTTGGGTTTGACTCCTGCTGTCTCTTAACTGTGTAATCTTGAGTAAATTATTTGATCTACCTGTCTCAGTGTCTGCTTCTGTAAAATAAGGATAACAATGGTATCTACTTCATAAGTTTGTTAAATGGGTTAATATATATGTAAAATGTTTAAAATTTTAAAACTTCATGGTAGGTGCTATGTAAATGCTTTGACAAATTTAAGTAGTTTATTGTATAAATGACTATAAAGTCACAGAGGTAAAATGTACATTTTCCAACCAATCTTCTTATTCATAAACATCAATATTTCCAAAGATATTAATGAAATCAGGGAACAATGAAAATAAAAGAACCTTCACATTCAAAGGACAAAATATACTTTGATTTTCAGGTCCATTTGAGGCCACTAACCATTGTCACCTAAAATACCATGACCAACTAACTTAAGAGAAAAGTATTGGCAACACCTTGCCCGGCAACTTTCTGAGCACAAATTATACCCTTTGAAACCCACAAAGGCACTTGCACTTGAGAATTAGGTAGGAGGAGTTAACTGGGTATTAAAAAATTGGGATTTAATGCAATCTATCACCGATTAAAAGAACTTGGGCAAGTTATATTACCTGGGTGAGCCCTAGTTTTCTCGTTTATAAAATAAAGGGTTGGACTTCCCTGGTGGCGCAGTGGTTAAGAATCCACTTGCCAATGCAGGGGACATGGGTTCAAGCCCTGGTCCAGGAAGATCCCATATGCCGCGGAGCAACTAAGCCTGTGTGCTGCAACTACTGAGCCTGCACTCTACAGCGCACAAGCCACAGCTACTGAAGCCCGCGAGCCTAGAGCCCGAGCTCCGCAACAAGAGAAGCCACCACAGTGAGAAGCCTGCACACCGCAACGAAGAGTAGCCCCCGGGGCTTCCCTGGTGGCGCAGTGGTTGAGAGTCCGCCTGCCGATGCAGGGGACACGGGTTCGTGCCCCGGTCTGGAAAGATCCCATATGCCGCGGAGCGGCTAGGCCCGTGAGCCATGGCCGCTGAGCCTGCGTGTCCGGAGCCTGTGCTCCTCAATGGGAGAGGCCACAACAGTGAGAGGCCCGCGTACCGCAAAAAAAAAAAAAAAAAAAGAATAGTAAAAAAAAAAAGAGTAGCCCCCGATCGCCGCAACCAGAGAAAGCCTGCGCACAGCAACAAAGACCCAACACAGCCAAAAATAAAATAAAGTTGAACTAAACAAAATGATTCCTTATTTGAGATATCAGTTAGTCTTATAACAACAATTCTCTGAAAATAGAAGCTAATGTTTCTTGAACGCTTATCAATGATAAGTATGTGTGATTTAACTCAATTTTTACAATAACTTAAATACCTTATGACTTTACAGAGGAGAAAACTGAGATTCAGCTTAAGGGTTAAATGGCTTCCCAAGACTAAACAGTTAGTTAGTGTCAGTGCTAGAATTTCAGTCTAAGCCCACATTCTTTACTCTGGTCCAAAATGACACCTTACTACTTAGGATAAACATGAAGGTCATAGAAAGAGAAGACAGTTAGTAACAAAAGGCAGTTTCAAAGAGGGAGAGGAGGACATCCTTGGTTGGGTGTGGAAAGATAAATACAGCACAGCTTAAACACTATCAGCAATCAGTCAGTAAGTATTATTTAACGCAATTATGACACTAATAGTGTCTAGGTTTACTTTTCTAAATAAGCCAAACTTATGTGTCAACAGTAGGTATTTTGAAAGCCTTTCTCACTTGTTAATTCCATGTCCCACTCCTGTTACTTCTACAATAGAATTTCTCTAGAAAAATATTTGCTTTCCCTAGGGGGACCAGCATAGCAAATTTGACCAGTATAAGTGAGTCTTGCCTGTTTCAGAAGATAATAGCTGCATAGTTACTATTATATATTGAGTTTATCTAAAAGATAAGAAAAAATAGAAAGAAAAATATAACAGAAAAAATAGAAAGAAAAAATAATAAAAAGAAAAAACCACCCCCCCAAAACAAAGAGTAATTTAAAAAAAGAAAAACAGGAAAAAAAGCAAGAACAAAAAACAAACAAACAAAAAACTTTTAAGTTTATCTGAACAGGCAGCCATGGGAAGCGTTCACAATTTTGTCTAACATGATACTAATTGTCTTAAATCAAGCTCCCTCCTACGTACCTTTCAACCACCATCTTGTGCACTTCCTTCCAATTTTCACTATCATCGTCCATTCCCATTTCTGGATTCAGTTCCTGGAGAGAAACACCTGCCACATTCACCCCACTCCACACAGCCACTGTGGGGGAAAAAATAAATACACAAACATTTTATCTATCTCTGACCTTATTTTTAAAAAATCTTTTCTTCTCTTAGTTCAGATTTCACCCCCGTTGCAAGTTACCCACTTACTGCTCCAGTGACAACTGACTCCAATATACTTCCCTGCAAAGGCTGACATTTGCCCTCAAATCTGACCTTTTAACTTTCAACCATTTTGGCGCAAACAGAATTGCTGGGTAAAGCTTACAGACATTATGAAATTCTTGCCTTTCCCTAGGTTTGTGAACTCCTAAGGGATTCTAGTTTGGGACTATTCTCAACTTTGGGTTTGAGGAATTCTTAACTTTTTGCCTACGTATTTTTCAAATATAAGCCTCCTTTATTCCTAGAGTGAAGTAAAAAACAAAAGAATTCTTGGAAAAAACCCAAGTATCGTCTAATTTTCTCTTATCATGCTCTAAGTTCAGTCCATTTCTGGAAAGAAACTCCATGTAACCACAATGAATTGCTCTGGTCTTAACTGCACCAAATATTTCCTTCCAAGAATGCCCCCAAAGGCAGAGCAGACAAAGGTGTTATCATTGACTATATCTTTTGGAGGCTTTGACGCACCAAAACACCCCGTTACCTATTCTGAACACCTCTTGCCCAGCCAAAAGGCATATAAAGATGGATTAAAATACGCTCTGTACCATGGACAAGTTGAGAATTTACTAGGAGAAACAGTTAGTAAAGGACACTAAAGCAATGGGATATGTTCTTACGGAGGGATGAAGAAAGTGTAATAAAACATAAATAAGGGTCTACTTAATGTAGGGGAAAATCAAATGTCAGAAAGCACTACAAAAAATATGTGTTTGAACCGGACCTTGAAAAATAAGTATGTGTTCCTTAGGAACCTTTGAAGGAAAACACTTAGATTCAGAAAATAAGAGCAGAGCCCTGGGGTAAAGGCCAGAACCAACTGTGAAGGGCAAAGCTGCCCATGGCCAAACAAGACCATGTTTCAGTCCACAACGTTTGCTAATTCAGGGTAACTGTTGAGAAAACTACAGCATTTTCCTGGTTTTTGTTGAAGACTATGAAATCTACATAATCATGCCTAAGTGAGCATAGTTTAATTCTCTTTCATTTTATGTACACAGTATAGATCAATACGGAAATGGGGGGGGGAGATGTTTTGGAAAAAATGACACAGTAATGAGTAAATAAAACATTGGACAGGAATCAGAAGACATGATTCTAGCTACAGTTATGCCACTAGCCAGCTAGAGGATCTTCAACATGTAAGGTCACTTCCAGATCTGTGTTTCTAGCAACTGTGATAACTAGCGCTGAGTTTTTACTGTACACCAGACACTGTACTACTTTATATAGCATATAAATTCAGGAAAATCGTTGGACATGAGAAACTCTTGAATGGAGTGGTACAATGTGTCAGAAAAAAAAAAGTCAGCATCACCATATAAGAAAGCACCAATGCAATAATTTTAAGACCAAATTCTTTCAGTACCAAAGTAAACTCTACCAAAATCACAGTACTAACTCTCACTAAATTCAAAGGAAAATTTACACCTTAACCTTTGAGGGAGAAAATAGCCCCTTGCATATTGGGCAAAACTGAATTTAGTAAAACAAAGATTATCATTATGTTTTGGATTATGACAGTTTTACACCATAAGCCTATTCAATGTATAAAATTCAATGTTTAAGATGAAATGATGGAATTAGAATATCATGTTTGACAACCATCATAATTTATTTAGGCAAGAATCATAAGTGGATACTAAACTTAGAAGGCAAAAAGTTGATGAGGAATCAGATATTTACCTAGTCAGTATCAAAGTAACCTCCCACAATTACTTACTAGTAATGTGAAGTACGTGAAAATATAATGTAGAAACAAACAAAACAGTCAGAATGGCAAGAACACCACATTAAGTACACAGTAAATATTGTCCTTTTTTTTTACCACTTGAGTCGCCATGTTCTCCCAAAATCCATCCGTGGCAGCTGCTGGGATGAATGCCAAGTTTTTCAGCCATAAGATAGCGAAATCTAGCAGAATCCAGATTACATCCACTTCCAATCACACGGTGTTTGGGTAATCCACTTAGTTTCCAGGTAACATATGTGAGAATGTCCACTAACAATTTAAAAAATAATATATGTAAGTACATCAAAACTGATTTCAACTGCTATGTCAATTAATGGGTTCCCTGGTTTACTCCTTTCACACTGCCCCATCCTCCAAATAAGACGTGGCCAGAAAGATGTAAATACTTGACTTTTCATTACGAGAGATAATGGGAGTTAGAAAGACAGGGAAAAAACTTAAGTGTTATAGTAAGAGAGATTGTAAAACATGGGAAATGCAATATTGCGGTTTTTATTTACATTATTACTTGAAACAAGAATAATAAGAGTCTTGCAGACTAATTTACTATATATGGAAAGAAAAAGGGTTGAGTTAGTTCATCACTTAAGTTTCTTCCAATGCTAACATTCCATGATTATAACAACTGTCATCAGAAACCAAAAGCTATCAGTTACTAAACTACCAAGGCATGCTGCTATAAATTTCCCTGGGAACAAGATACTATTCAGTAAACAGCTGTGATAATACAGGGTATTAACATTTTCTACTATTTATTGAAAGGAATTCTATGACACAGCCTTTATTCTTGTGTGGCACAGAGACTGCAAAGCTAAAACCTGCTGGGCTAGAGGGGATCACAGCACTTACAAGGAAGGCAAGTCTCCACCTCCACTCTCACATATAGACACCGGCTGAGATATTTTAAGGTCATTTTGGCCTGGATATTATAAACTCTTCCTTGGCAACTTTGACTCAGTAGGAGTGACTCCCTGGAGGGTTAAGACTTTGAAGCTATACCTGGAAAAGCTGTATAACCAGCTAGTACTGTCTGCCTTAAGCACAGGATGTGGCACAAGTTCATCTGTGTCTCCTGTTTGTCATTCATGTTCCACATCTATCCGCCACCCTTCATTTATGAGAAGTTTTACAGGCAAGGTTGAACTATTTAGGAAACTCTTAATCCAGGATTACAGAGAATAATACTAAAATAATATCTGGTCTTGCTGGCTCCCAGCTCTCAATATCCCATAAATTAGGGAATTCCATGGCGGTCCAATGGTTAGGACTCTGTGCTTTCATTGCTGAGGGCTGGGGTTCAATCCCTGGTCTGGGACCAAGATCCCATCAGCCACACGGTGCGGCTAAAACAAGCAAACAAACAACAACAAACCCCCCATAAATTATAAGGATTTTCTTGGCTCTTATTCACAATTTTTCTCAATGTGAAGAGTCAGAGATAATTAGTAGCTTTACCATTTTATCACCGTATCTGCTGTGCTCACCAGTAAATAGTAAGCTTGATGGCAAAGTGCAGGCAAAAGAAGTGTGAAACAGAGAGTGAATTTTGACTGTTTGGGTTGAAAAAATGCAATTCTTTCTAACCAGAAGTTTTCAAGTTACAACATTTGATGTTAAGCATGTATTTGTCCATCAATACAGTCTATTTCTATCTTTAAACCGAGACTAATTAATGGCTTTCTTAAACTCTTCAAATTCAATCAACTCAATTTTCAAGAATTTTAGAAATAAATAAGAAGACTAAAAAGCATTTTCTGGAAAACAGAAGGTCAAATATGCTAAAATATTTCACCCAAATTGGAGTCACATTCAAATGCTTCATTATGCATCCCAGGATAATCTTGATAGAAAAGTTTAAAAGCCAGATAAAACAAGCAGATGAAATTGCTTTACATAAAACTCTTCTCACATTCTTAAGCATGTGGCCTGGGACGGTGTCATTGGTTTTGCAAACACCACTCTTTTGTGGCCAAAAACAGAAGACACGTGAATTGTTCCTGCCAGCAGACGCCAGAACAGACTTTAAGTTAAAAAAAAAAAATCCAAAATGTTGAATTTAACAGAACTGAACCTTAAGGCATTATAGTAATACCTGGGTTAGAAACCACAATTATGATGCAGTCAGGACTGTACTTGACGATCTGAGGAATGATAAACTTGAAGACATTAACATTCCTCTGCACCAGATTCAGACGACTTTCTCCCTCTTGCTGGCGAACTCCTGCAGTTACCACCACGATCTTGGAATTGGCGGTCACAGAGTAATCTTGAAGGAGAGGGAAAAAAGTACTTTACATACAACTCTTCATCAAAACATGTTGTATAATATGCTCTAGGAATCTATACATAAGCTCCCAGAACGTACGTGAGAATTACATTTTCTGTATAAGGTGTTGAGTTGCAACACCAATGTTCTGTGGCTTCTTCCTCCTTGAGTGATGTGGAAACATTCCAACCGTAACACTGGCTCAGGAAATGGACCCGGGAAGTAAGCATGGCCCTAAATTATGTTTCTGGCTAACAAATGCAAAATGCTATTGGCTTTAGAGAAGATTATACTGTCAGTAATAATACAAAGCATAAACACAGTGAGTCCAAAGTTCAACAGGCAGCCCTCCAACAAAAAAGCAATTTAAAGGTAACTGCAGACTTGTAATGTTAATTCAATCTATGAAGGGAAGGACGGCACTCCAGTGTTCTTGGCTAGAATTTAATTTCTAACACTCAATATTTTAAAGAAGCTTATTCATTTTTTTTTTTTTTTTGCGGTACGCGGGCCTCTCACTGCTGTGGCCTCTCCCGTTGCGGAGCACAGGCTCCGGACACACAGGCTCAGCGGCCATGGCTCACAGGCCCAGCCGCTCCGCGGCACGCGGTATCCTCCCGGACCGGGGCACAAACCCGTGTCCCCCGCATCGGCAGGTGGACTCCCAACCACTGTGCCACCAGGGAAGCCCAAGAAGCTTGTTCATTTTTAGCAGTGAGTTTCTCTAGAAAATATTTTATTTTTTCCTCAAGCAAGTGCACCCTTTCCCAAATTATGGACATTTTGATTTGATGTGGTCATTAGACTCAATAGCTATGGATGATTCAAACCATGTCCCTATGTGACTTTTCAGTTACTAATACTTTATCAGCTTCCTCTTCCATAAAATGGAGGTAATACTATCCATCTCTCATAGGGTTGCTGTGAAGATGAGATATGCAAAGTTTCACATTAGCATACCCAAAATGCTAATACTTCAATGAATAACAACTATTATTAGTAGTATTGTTAGGAATTATTTTGGGCCCACATTTCTACATCTGTAGGCACAGCTGTGTTGTGGTGACAGTGTCACAGCATAAATCCATTAATGCAGGACAAAGATGGCTAGAATATGAATTCAGTTAGTTTCTTCAAGGCCCTCAAATTACCTTGTGCAGTATTTGTTTCAGATCTAAAACATCCCCGTTCTCAGGTATGTGTAAACAAGCACTAGGATCCAATTTCCTAAAATGTCATATGTACCAAATGTGTGGAAGGCAGTGGGAGAGGGACTACAGAGGCAACAATTATGTTTGTTTTTGAGGATGAATTGGACCCAGAAGGAAAGGAGAAACTACCAACACTAGATGCACCAGGATGGGAAAACAGATCTTCTATAAAGGAGTGAGGATATCAATTTATTATTTGATCACTTTGGGCACGAAATGAGACTACCTTTGTCTGCCACGATTTTTGGTGTCTGAAGGAATAAGCTCCCATGCTGCAGGTCCATCATTTCTCCTTTGAGTTTATCTTCCAAAACATCCACAAGAGCAAGCTCATCAGTCAGAGACTACAAACACAAAAACAGCTGTTAGGACGGGAAGCCGCTCTAGGATACCTCAGCTGCCGGTACAAGCCAGAGACTGTTGAAATGGCAAAGTAACCAATGTCTAAAAACCTAGACAAGAATTTTACCATGGAGTTAGGTGTGCTCTTTAAACAATTTCATGATAAAATGTCTTAAATAACAAACTATTAATAATTAAGATTCCAATTTTTCAGAATTTCACCTTCTGGCACCCAACTGGCATTCGATGAGCATGATACAAATTGCTTTAAGAATCTGCAGACATGTTTGGATTGGGTTGTTTGTTTTTTTGTTATTGAGCTGCATGAGCTGCTTATAAATTTTGGAGATTAATCCTCTGTCAGTTGCTTCATTTGCAAATATTTTCTCCCATTCTGAGAGTTATCTTTTGGTCTTGTTTATGGTTTCCTTTGCTGTGCAAAAGCTTTGAAGTTTCATTAGGTCCCATTTGTTTATTTTTGTTTTTAGGGGTAAGACAGGAATAAAGACACAGACCTACTAGAGAACGGACTTGAGGATATGGCGCGGGAGAAGGGTAAGCTGTGACAAAGTGAGAGAGAGGCATGGACATATATACACTACCAAACATAAGGTAGATAGCTAGTGGGAAGCAGCAGCATAGCACAGGGAGATCAGCTCGGTGCTTTGTGACCGCCTGGAGGGGTGGGAGGGAGGGAGACGCAAGAGGGAAGAGATACCGGAACATATGTACATGTGTAACTGATTCACTTTGTTATAAAGCAGAAACTAACACACCATTGTAAAGCAATTATACCCCAATAAAGATGTAAAAAAAAAAAAAAAAGAATCTGCAGACATGAAACCAGCGGGGCTCAACAGTGGCCTCAGGGTACACAAGTTTTCATATTCATGGGGGATGGTGGTGGAAAAGAGACAAAGACCTAGAAACAGCCTTGGGCAGTGTGTCCATCCCAAAGGTCACCTCCCAGTTTGGAGGGGTTTTTGAGAGGGCAGATTTAGTTTCAAACCATCAAGAGGTTGAGTTCACTTTAGAGCTGGCTTTGAAGCCCTGGTTGAAGCTGGGAATCCTCAGGTTGGCTCTGACCAACTCGAATATCCTGGTGGGGAAAGGAAGGAGTCATGGACACAGGGGTCCAGGGCTAGTAAGTTCTCGATGCATGACCAACCCAAACTTGCCCAGTCTCAGAGTTCTCTTGTTTTCTATTCCAACCGTCACCTGTGCCACCCAACCCAAGAAAAACCGTAAATCAATAATCATGTCCATTCTTCAGCAAGTCAACCTTTTCTTCTCAGAAAAATGAAGGGGGGAGGGTGTCAATCTAATTGCATCTCAATAACCTTTCAGCTTTTAAAGTTGGCTGTCTTGTGAAAACTCATAATTTACAAACTCCTTAAAAAGTAGTTATCCTTCCCATTGAAACATCACCCGAGTCGTGGCCTTTACTGGTTTTAGCAAAAAACCGGGGTGTTAGCAAAATAATTAGCTTAATATGATATATGACACTTAACAGTGCAAATACCTCTTTGAAGGATAGTGAGATCAGCTAGGTAAAGGGTAAAGGGTGTTGATGGGAAAAAAGCATTAAGTAACTGGGGTTCAGGAAGCACTTTGAAGGCTACGATAGAATAATCCAGGGTGGAACTGGAGGGGTCAGTAAGGCATTGAGCAGCAGAGGGAGAAGCAAAGAGAGGTGAGGCAGCCATTAAGAAAACTTGACCAGGCTAAGATGCCAACAAAGCAGGTTCCGCTCTCCACAGGAGCCAAGGAATGAACACTGTCCCGTTTCTAGAAGTCCAGCGGCAGCTGGCCTCAAGCAGTGAGCCGCAGTAGGCCTGCTTGTGAGGGTTTCCCTGAGACTCAAGCCTCCCTGTGACTGAATGTGTTCTTAGTTCCAAGCAAGTGATTCGCTTGCAAGCTTCTGAAATGACCCTTTTATGAGCTGGGTGGGGGTTACTTGGTAAATATTTTCTCATTTCCATGTATGTCAAAGACTGGCATTAATGTTCACCCATTTTCACTTCAACTCATGTTTCAACACTTTAAAAATGGTTTCGTTCCTCTGCAGCCTCTGACAAGACCACGCAAAACCCTCATTTGTGTTTTGGAAGCCCTAAAACCATACAAGAGCATGTAGTAACCGTCCCGTCAAGGTCCTGAGCACCAGGAATGCCACTCTTATTTTGGGAGCATCACATGGGTGCTGTGAAAGTCAACAGGGCACAACAATTTGGGGCTTAAGTGGAAAAGGATGTCACAGGATCTCAGATCCTGTGTTTTGTTTCTGTGGGTAGAGAACTGTCTGCGAAGTACATAGTCAGCTGGCAAGGAAGGAAGAGATCCAACACTTTGAGAAAATAATTGCAGCGCTGAATTTAGCTGCATCTGGGACTAAATATCCTCCCAGTGGGAGGCAGGCAAATAGAAGATGTGTGACTAAGTACTGACACTTTGGCTTAAAGAAATCTCCTTCTGCATTCACATAGTGTATATCAGCCATATGCATATTCCACTTACGCTGCAAATATACTTTAAAATGTTTGATACATCAAGGGTTAGATTCATCGCAAAAGCAGTACCTTATTAAGGAACGAGATCAGTTAGAAGCCAAGAACATTGCTGCTGGAACCTTGTTTAACATACTACAAAAATTGTCTCTTAATCTAAAGCTCCATGTGGACAAGACACAGCCATCATCTACCTCTTGGCCCTCTTAGCTGGTAAATTACTGCTGCCAGTGGCTTAATATTTGATGGCTGCATTTTTATATTCAACTGTTTAGCTTGCATGACATTTTGTGGGAGGAAAAGGTATAACTTTTCCCAAATAATTAGCTAAATGGACAAACACCATTTATTCAATAATTTGTTTTTCTTCTGCTCTGGAATTGCCACTTTTCATTAAATACTCTTTGGTCCTGTTTCTGGGCTTTGAGTCTGTTACATTAACCTGTCTATTCTTGTACAGACACCAAATTCTAATTAAGTCTCACTTTTAGGCCAAGTCTTGCACGGCAAAAACTACTTTGCAGTATGTAATTACATTGCTCCTTCTAAGAGACTCCTTATGCTGGGTTTGTACCACAAGAATGTGGCTACAGTTGACTGAATCAAGAACAGACACTCAAACCAAAAACAGCTGCACAGAGGCTAAGGGTGGAATAACTGCATGGAACCTCTGTATGACCTTGACAACATGATGGGATCTTCGCAGCCAAAACACAGAGCTTGTGATTGGTAGGGGTGGCAGAAGAAGCCGTGAAAAAGGAAAAGCTATGATCAAAATCTGACCAGCTGTAAGTGCAGTTTCTTCGTAATAGCGGGAATATCCATTTATTTAATACATATTTACTACTGAATGTGCCCGGCATTATTCTACGAATGAGGAATACAGTCATGGACAAACCTGGCAGAGTGCTTGCCCTCATGGAATGTACCAGGAAGGGAACAGGCGTGAAGCATACAGTTTAAGATGACTCTGATAATGGAAGTGCTATAAACAGGGCAAGGCAGGGTGAAGTTAAAGGGAAGGGAAGGACGCTTACTTGGTATTGGACAGTCAGGGAAGGCCCGCCCACAAAAGCGTGACGTGAATGATGGGAGGGAGTGAACTCTGATGGTCTAGAGCAGTCATTCCAGGGGAAGGGAAATCAAGTACTGAAAGGGTTTAAGCAGCCATGAGCTTGGTGTTTTGAAGAAAGAGGGCAGAAGGTAAGAGATGAAAAGTCAGAGACAGCACCACCACACTGCACCGGAAAGGCGCTCCTGACCCTCTGAATGGCGCCCCCCGGAGGTGTGCACCCCGCCTTGCTCTGAGAGACAGGCAGGGAAAGAGCCTTGACGCCTCATTGCGTATTATGTATGCGTGTAGCTGACGTGCACTGTTACACTATCAGAAAGTTCCAAGCAGGGAAGCTATTTTTATAAAAGCTCACGATGGTTTCCATGTTGGCAATGAGGCTGGGGAGAGTGTGCAAGAGAAGCAGAGAACGCCGGTGTCTTTGTGATGGTGGACGTTGTACTCGGGAGCCTCAGCTGCCTCCACGGGCCCGGTTAAGGCGTGGGCCTTCTCAACCTCTGTCCCTGGTGCCCCAGCTTTGTTCACTTTCTGGGCCAAAGCAGTGTGTGTCCTCTGCAAAGCACACTGGTGATGGACTCAGAGACTGGATCCGGCACTTAGGATCTCTGAGATCTTAATCAAGGGGCTTAATCTTTCTGAGTTTGTCCTTTTCCAACAGTAATATAGAGATGACAATATCCCCTAGAACTTTTCTAGAGGAATAAGGTAACATGCAGACACCTGACACAATAGCACTGTTAGTTCCCTTTCTTATTGAACCAGTGGGGTTTATAATCCTTACCAAAGAGTCATAACAACTTTGACTCTAATTCTTCCCCATTAAAAGAAGATTTAAACACTTCTGAGTAATAAAATGGTCTTTCAACAAGGCAGTCCTTCCTTCACAGCAGCTCAATGGGAAGATTCCTACTGGTGTTAGGGGCCCAGTCTGTTCTCTTGATCACTAGAATTGGGCCAAAGTATTATATAACTGCAAAGAGGAGAGTCTCAACTAAATTATTCACCCAAGAGGATTTTAGATTTACACTTAAAACAATCAGCGAGGTACTCCTTATAGAATCATGACAGCTCAGATATAGTTTCCTGAAAATCCAAATTCTGAGATTAGCAGGAGGAATGAAAAATCTTTAGCTAGTGTTTTAGTAATACATTTATGTCTGGGGGGATGGGAGAGATAAAATAGGAGCTTGGGATTAACATATACACACTACTATACATAAAATAGGTAAACAAGGACCTACTGTATTATACAGGGAACTATACTCAATACTTTGTAATAACCTATAATGGAAAAGAATCTGAAAAAGATATATCTGAATAATCACTTTGCTGTACACTTGAAACTAACACAACACTGTAAATCAACTATACTTCAATTAAAATGAAAATACACGTCTTTAATTGCCCCAATACTAGCATAGAATGAAAAGAAACTGCAGAGTCACTACGGTTAAGCGTTCAGAGTCCTGGGCTCAAAATACAGCTCTACCATTACCAGCTGTGTGACAATAGGCAGGCCACTTAATGTAATGAAGCCACAGCTACCTCATCTGGAAACAGGATATGAACAGTTCCCGTTTCTTGAGATTGTTGTTTAAAATGAAGCATTTTAGTCAAAGCACTTCAAACATGGTACGTATTTTAAAAGAAAGGTAAGCTGGAATACTTTTCATTTTTACTGGTATGAAGGATGAACACTAAATTGTGATTACTTAAAATTCCTGTAATTTGGGAAGCAGCTCTCCTAAATCAGGGCAACCCAGCCAATGAAAACTAGCAAGAAAAAAATGCCAAAGAATAAAACTTTCATTGGTGTGCACTACATATTTTAGTTGATTTCTTTGATGACTTTTTCCTCAGTGAAGATTCAGCATTTGTTGCTTTAGAAGTTAAATCTTGTAAATAGAAATACGATTGGCTAGGAGCTATTCAAGCAGTCTTTACATACAATACAAATGGACAGTGTGCTCTACTGAAGGCCAGGCAGCATTTAGGGGAGGGGTTCCCCTAAAAAACATTTAAGACAGCCTTCAGAAAGAACAAGGATCAATTCAACGAGGTAAGTAAGGATACAGGAAGCAAACTAAAAGTCTATGGAGGTATCTGGGGAAAATATAATCTGGAGGAGTAGAGGGTGCTCGTAGCATGTTGTCCGTGTGAAATCTGATGTTGATAATTGAACTATGTGAGAATGTCCTATCTTGAGGAAATGTACTCTGACAGACAGAAGGAAAGGAAGGGCACATTTGCATTTATTCTCTAATGGTTCAGAAAAAAGTCCATACATGTGTGTGCACGTGTGTGCACCCACACCTACACACACACACACACACAAATATGTTAAGAATTGGTAAACATGGGTGAAGTGAATATGGAAGTTTTATTTTTTTTATAGTCTTGCCAATTTTTCTGTAAATTTGAAATCATTTCAAAATAAAATGACTGGGTGGGGGTCTGAGGGGAGTAACAGGATCTTTCCATGACCTCAAAAAGCGACTGTGCAGATTATTTATTAACTATAGAGGGTTAAGGGACCTTTGCAGTGGAGAAATCTGACAGTTACCACTTCAACCAGAGGACTCTTGGGCACCACCAGTCATGAGACAAAATTGTGATGCATTGTGAAGGACGTGCCACCACCCCACCTCCCAAACCTAACCTGAACCCAATTACAAGGAAACATCAGACCAACATAAATTGAGGGGCATTCTACAGAACCGATGGGGACTCTACAAACGTATCAATGACATGACAGACAAAGAATGGCTCCGTTCCAGATTAAAGAAGAAGAAAGAGACATGACAAGTATATAAAAATATGATCTTGGATTAGGGGAGAAAAGGCAGGATTTTGATAGTTGGAGAACGTTTAATGTGGGTACTATATATTAGATAATAGCATTTTATCAGTATTAAATTTCCTGAGCACAGTAACTCTATTGTGTCAGATAGGAAGAATGTCATTCTCTCAGGAAATACATGCTAATGTGTTTAAAGGTGAAGTATCACGATGCCTACAACTTATCTTTTGAAGATACAGTCAAATTCTCAGATACCTAAAGAGACTGTATACACATGCTGAAATTATCTATCACATATGGTGTTGTTTTGTTTTTGTTTTTTAATTAATTTTTATTGGAGTATAGTTGCTTTACAATGTTGTGTTAGTTTCTGCTGTACAGCAAAGTGAATCAGCTATACGTATACATATATACCCTCTTTTTTGGATTTCCTTCCCATTTAGGTCACCACAGAGCACTGAGTAGAGTTCCCTGTGCTATACAGTAGTTTCTCATTAGTATGTATGGTGTTCTTGAAAGTACGTACCTTTCCCAGAATGCTAATGGCACACGCCATACCAACTTGTCCAACACCCACTACAGTGATCTTATTGTTTGGGACCGTTGCCTCTTCTTCTGCAACTGGTGCGATCAGTTTTTCCTTAAGAGTTGCCATTGTGCCCTGAAAGAAAATAATCAAAATATTATACATGTGTCCACATGAGAAACCTGTGTGGGAATTTGTAATGTTACTATTGCAAGTTTGAACTAAAATACATTTTAAAAGGAGCATAATGGTATTCTAGAGCACAGAATATATTTTTAAAAAACAATGTGATCAACCATATTAACAAATTGAAGGAGAAAAAACATGTGATCATCTCAATAGATGAAGAAAAAGGTTTCAACAAAATTCAACACCCATTTATGATAAAAAACCCTCAAGAAACTAGGCATAGAGAGAACTTACCTCAACATAATAAAGGCCATATATGACAAACCCACAGCCAAAATCATTCTCAATGGTGAAAAACTGAAACCATTTCCTCTAAGATCAGGAACAAGACAAGGTTGTCCACTCTCACCACTATTATTCAACATAGTTTTGGAAGTTTTAGTCATAGCAATCAGAGAAGAAAACAAAATAAAAGGAATCCAAATCGGAAAAGAAGAAATAAAGCTGTCACTGTTTGCAGATGACATGATACTCTACATAGAGAATCCTAAAGATGCTACAAGAAAACTACTAGAGCTAATCAATGAATTTGGGAAAGTAGCAAGATACAAAATTAATGCACAGAAATTTCTTGCATACCTATACACTGATGATGAAAAAACTGAAAGAGAAATTAAGGGAACACTCCCATTTACCACTGCAACAAAAAGAATAAAATACCTAGGAATAAACCTACCTAGGGAGACAAAAGACCTGTATGCAGAAAACTATAAGACACTGATGAAAGAAATTAAAGATGATACAAACAGATGGAGAGACATACCATGTTCTTGGATTGGAAGAATCAACATTGTGAAAATGACTATACTACCCAAAGCAATCTACAGATTCAATGCAATCCCTATCAAACTACCACTGGCATTTTTCACAGAGCTAGCACAAAAAAATTCACACTTTGTATGGAAACACAAAAGACCCCAAATAGCCAAAGCGATCTTGAGAAAGAAAAACGGAGCTGGAGGAATCAGGCTCCCGGACTTCAGACTATACTACAAAGCTACAGGAAGGTACTGGAAAAAAAACAGAAATATAGATCAATGGAACAGGATACAAAGCCCAGAGATAAACCCACACACATATGGTCACCTTATTTTTGATAAAGGAGGCAAGAATATACAATGGAGAAGAGATAGCCTCTTCAATAAGCGGTGCTGGGAAAACTGGACAGCCACATGTAAAAGGATGAAATTAGAACACTCTGTAACAACATACACAAAAATAAACTCAAAATGGATCCAAGACCTAAATGTAAGGCCAGACACTATAAAACTCTTAGAGGAAAACATAGGCAGAACACTCTATGACATAAATCATAGCAAGATCCTTTTTTACCCACCTCCTAGAGAAATGGAAATAAAAACAAAAATAAACAAATGGGACCTACTGAAACTTCAAAGGTTTTGCACAGCAAAGGAGACCATAAACAAGATGAAAAGACAACCCTCAGAATGGGAGAAAAGATTTGCAAATGAAGCAACTGACAAAGGATTAATCTCCAAAATTTACAAGCAGGTCAATATAAAAAAAAACCCCAAACAACCCAATCGAAAAATGGGCAGAAGACCTAAATAGACATTTCTCCAAAGAAGATATACAGATTGCCAACAAACACATGAAAGCATGCTCAACATCACTAATCATTAGAGAAGTGCAAATCAAAACTACAATGAGGTATCACCTCACACCAGGCAGAATGGGCATCATCAAAAAATCTACAAACAATAAATGCTGGAGAGGATGTGGAGAAAAGGGAACTCTCTTGCACTGTTGGTGGGAATGTAATTTGATACAGCCACTATGGGGAACAGTATGGAGGTTCCTTAAAAAACTAAAAATAGCATACAACCCAGCAATCCCACTACTGGGCATATACCCTGAGAAAACCATAACTCAAAAAGAGTCATGTACCACGATGTTCATTGCAGCTCTATTTACAATAGCCAGGACATGGAAGCAACCTAAGTGTCCATCGACAGATGAATGGATAAAGAAGATGTGGCACATATATACAACGGAATATTACTTAGCCATAAAAAGAAACAAAATTGAGTTATTTGTAGTGAGGTGGATGGACCTAGAGTCTGTCATACAGAGTGAAGTTAAGTCAGAAAGAGAAAAACAAATACCGTATGCTAACATATATATATGGAAATCTAAAAACAAAACAAACAAACAAAAAAACCAAACAGATTCTGAAGAACCTAGGGGCAGGACAGGAATAAAGACATAGATGTAGAGAATGGACACAGGGAGGGGGAAGGGTAAGCTGGGACGAAATGAGAGAGTGGCATGGACATATATACACTACCAAATGTAAAATAGATAGCTAGTGGGAAGCAGCCGCATAGCACAGGGAGATCAGCTCCGATGCTTTGTGAGGACCTAAAGGGGTGGGATAGGAAGGGAGGGAGATGCAAGAGAGAGGCGATATGGGGATATATGTATACATATAGCTGATTCACTTTGTTATACAACAGAAACTAACACAATGTTGTAAAGCAATTATACTCCAATAAAGATGTTTAAAAAAAAAAAACAACCATGTTAACCCATTAACAAAAAACAAGACAAAAACCTCCTTGAAGCCCGTTAAATTTGGGTCCGTCTCTTCAGCCTGTGCTTGCTTTTCTAATAGTATTTAACAAAGTTGTAACAATTTTGTCTTGTGGCCATTCATTTACTGGCTAAACAATATGAATAATATTTATATTTAGATTAGTGGATTTGTTTCTATGACCCCTATAAAGTATTTATTTGTAACTATTTAAGTTAGAGCCCAGTATTAACCCATATTTAAGCTTGGGCTAAAAGAATGGCCAGTTATGAATATAATTTCTACTACCAGTGGTTATTATCACTCTTAGAAGATAGGGACCAATTGGGTCTTCTATTTTCTTCTTCTATTGAAGTCTCACATAAAATTTGTCACAGTGTACTGGACATACTATGTGTGCTTAAATACAGTGACAATAGTCACGAATAATGTTTATGCAAAATCTGCAGAAAATATCACTCTGAATTCCTTTTGGTGCACCTTGGGAGCTTATTGGACGGTGGGTACTCATTAAATTTTTTTTTCAGGGGGTCACATTAGGAGAATATCAGCCTTTGAGTGAGTTTCTTTCCAGCCATTAAGAAAAAGCCAAAAAAGAAAAGTTAAAAAAATGGAAACTGTTGGAAAACATTTATACAGTAACACCAATTTCATCTGTGCCACCAGCTGAGTGTTCTGGATAACTAAAAAAGGCAAAATTTATTGTATCAACCTGCTTTCTTAAACAAAGAGGGTACAGATCATAAAAAAAGCCCTTTCTTCAGAATTAAGTATCATTTATAATTGTAACCCGTTATATAGTATTTGTGTTTGCCTTTTACTTTTAATGCTAAACTGCTAACTTAGAGGACAATGTCCCTGTTTCAAACTGTACCCGTTTCCCTCTCGTTTTTTGTTTCTCATCTGCAAAGGACTAAGTAACAAAACCTAGTTTAGTAATTGTATATGTTAAGTAAGAGTTGGTAAGGCTCCAAGTTGGAATAAAGTACTTGATTTGGAGATAACTTTAACAACTATTTCATTCTATAGCTATTTTTTTCCCAAAAAACTGTCTTCCCCCAAACGTGAGGGACTAAACTCAAAGATTATTTTGCCTTTACAAAGCCTATTTGCAGTTTTCTCCTGGGTGCTAGAGAAAAAAGAAATATACAATGGTGTACAACTGTCTCCACAAATAGATGACCTTAACAAGGAAATTCACATGTCCTGCATATTATGCAGAATCAGAAGGATGCGCCTCTTTTGGTGAACAGATACGCACAGATTTTCTTTATTATGTTATTTTCACTAGCTGGTTTGTTTAAGATCCTTTAGGTATACAGAAGATCCAGTAAAGCAGTGGAAAACAAAACTCCAGAAAGACTGCTATAGAAATACAGATTAGTTGTCCAGATAGACCTTTTGAACTATTTGGAGAATTTCAGAAATGACAGTGTAGAAGCTTGAGGAAGTACAGATTTTCTCTCAGATCTTTCTAGAGAAAAAGCAATTTAATTTTGTTTTTCCCCCTCTTAACAGGGGTTCTAACAGGAGTTGTAAGAAATTAGAAGAAAATGTTTTATGTTATACACAGGACTGCCTCAAGACCAGAGTGGTGGCTTGTAAGGGAAAAGAATGCTAAACAGGGTAAAAATTACCTCGTGTTTGGTCCTTTACCTTCCCACCCTCCTGCCCCTTCTGTGGATATAAATCATTAGAAATGAACCCGGGCTTTAAGTTCAGCAACAAAGCTCCACTTTGCAGACTAACCTTTTTTTTTTAAAATAGGCTCAGCGGCCACGGCTCACGGGCCCAGCCGCTCTGCGGCATGTGGGATCCTCCCGGACCGGGGCACGAACCCACGTCCCCTGCATCGGCAGGCGGACTCTCAACCACTGCGCCACCAGGGAAGCCCCCAGACTAACCTTTTAAAGAGCCCAGTTTTGCCGTGCGATACCTTCACTAGTAAGCGCCGGCTCTTCCCCTCCTCCTATCCCCGCAGGCCCCAGCTGCAGCGGCTGTGCAGGCCACCCACGGGCCACCTCTTCCTCTTGTCGCCCGCAGAGCAGAGCGCAGGTCACAAGGGGAGGCAGCAACTACGGATCTCCCCGGACAAGGTCTCTAGGGCGAAAAAGTCTAGGCCTTCCTCACGCTCAACACCCAAAGCTGGCAAATAAAGCACCAAGAAAAGAGGCCAGAAACGAGCCGGCCCATCGCTCCGGGAAGGGCTGCGTGTGCCGCAGCCTGGGAGAGGCTAGAGGGCAGGGCCAAGATCGTCCTTCACCCTCAACCCCGAAAAGCCGGGCATTTCTCCATTCCCGTGGTAATGGACGCCAATCCCCAGGCTCACGATCCGCCAGCCTAACGGGTCAACTGGCCCCTTCTCCCTCCCCCAGCTCCTCAAGCACGTGTCCGGGCTCCCGCCAGCAGGCACCGCGGGTGATGCGGCCGCCATGAACACATCAAGGACACGCAGGGCCCGGGATTACCTGCAAATGCAACAAGTCTGTCCCCCGGGGGAGCACGGGCTGGTGGCGAGCCCCGAAGCGTGGCGGACAAAGCCCGGGGCTCGGTCGCAGCCCCTCCGCCCAGCCCCCTAGCCCAGGGCACGGCCCCCGCCCCAACCCGAGTCCGGATGCTCAGGGCTACAGGCCCGGGAGCGCAGATGTCCTTCCTGGTCCTTCCCCCAGTCTTGCTACACAAGGATTCCCTTCCACGTCCCACCCAGTCTGCTCGAGAGCCAGGATTCAGGGTCCCGAGCAGAAACCTACCGGGGAGAGAAAGTTCTCGAGACGGCGGTAAGGGTCGCACGGAGAAGACAAAGTCAGCACCGTCCGTCTCCTTCAGCGCAGGATCCGCAAGGAGGGAGGAGGAGGCGGGGCCCGCCCCTCGGCCGCCTCTGAGCTTCCTCTATTGTGATTGGAAATCCGAGCCCCGCCCACCCCTCCCCTTGGCTCGCTCAGTGCCCTTCAAGGACAAGGGCTCAAATGTGCCCGCGCCCTCCCTCGGCCCAGTTGAGAGGGTCACCTTCTGGCGGCTAAGGCGGGCTACCTCTCAGCCAGTCTCATGGCGGCTTACAGACTTTTCCACACAGAGGCTGCGTTATTTCTAAACCCTGACCACCTTTGACCGTTTCGGACTCTCACGCTCTTGTTTGGATAAGTTTAGTCCCAATAGAAGTAAATTTCTGTTTTGCATTCCAAGTCAACTTCAGGGGACCACTGTTCTGAGCTGAGACGCTGGTGGTGTGTGTTCGTTCCCCTGGAATAAAACTGCTGCTTCTGGATGTTTTCTAAAAATAAAATTAGATGTTCATTTCTCGTCATCTTCGATATAAAATTTATTTGATGCAAGGGTTTTTCCCACCTTAACTCAGCAAATATGCAACAACTACCTACTAGTTGCCTGCGAAACCAGTGAGGCCTAGGGCCTGCCTTCTGAAGTTCTCTACCAATCTGTACGGTCTCAGGGGCAGATAATGGGGCCACCAGTAAAATGCAGTTTCTCTTTTAGTCCCTGAGCGACTCTGAAGCTGCGTGTTGCCATTCGTCTCTGTGTCTCCAGCACCCAGCCCAGTGCCTCGTACCTCAGTACGGTGTCGGTGAATGAGTGAATGAATAAATGAATGATGAATGAATGACTAAGCAGGTGAAGGTATCTTAAAGATTCGGCTTCAGTTGTGTGTGTCTTTATTAAAATGCTTTCAGGTACAGCAATCTCACAAACGCCCTGTATTTGAAAGGGTTTTTTTTGCTAGTGTATTTATTTATTTATTTTTGGTAAATGGCCATCAATCCTATGCCTTAATTTCATCTCAGTGTCAAGCATGGAAGGTACACAAATGGATATATCACTATGCCTATTGAGATGCTCCCGGTCCCTAGGAGATAGACAAGCAGGCAAACTCTTTCAATTACAATACAATGTGATGTGGTAACAGAGATTTGGCTAAAATACAATAAAAATTCAAAGAGAACAGCCACTGGACTTCCCTGGTGGTGCAATGGTTAAGAATCCGCCTGCCAATGCAGGGGACATGGTTTGATCCCTGGTCCAGGAAGATCCCACATGCCGAAGCAACTAAGCCCGTGCGCCACGACTACTGAAGCCCGCACGCCTACAGCCTGTACTCTGCAACAAGAGAAGCCACTGCAATGAGAAGCCCGCGCACTGCAACAAAGAGTAGCCCCCGCTCACCACAACAAGAGAAAGCCCACGTGGAGCAAAGAAGACCCAACACAGCCAAAAAAAAAAGGGGGGGGGGACAGGCACTGAGAAAAGGGGTGTCTAGAGGAATTGATAAACCTCAAACTCCAGAATTACAGAGGCCAGTTAGTGGGGACTTCAATGACCCCAAAGGCGCAGTCTAGTTACAAATTGAAACATGATGATCACGGAGAGGAAGGGCTTGGTGGATAACCTCAAATGTATTATTGCATTCATCTTGAATCCAAGTTTGAAGCAAGATGAGCAAGTCACTCTAGCAAGAAATGTAGAAGCCACCCTAGATCTTTCTCATCTGCTTTCCAAAACAGTCACTCTACATCTCCTGTAGACTTCTAAATATCTCTGCAGTTTTTCCTTCTTGCCACCCCTGCTACTGTGTATCTTTGGGAGGGAGAGGGGACAGGAAAAAAAAAGAAGAAATATTTCTTTCCTCCACCCTCGTTTCCATCCCCTCCACAATCAGTTACTAATCTGATTGATCGAACTGAGTTCTCCATCTGCAGCTCTGAATGCCAGGACAGCACGTACTACCTGACGCAAAGATTTTTGAGAATTGTATAACCAGGGGAGTTATTTTTTTCAGTATGAAGTGTGAAAGACAATTTTATATACGATTCATACCATATACTCCCCTGATGGGGTTCATGACATGCTACCCCAAAATATGGTACCTTGGCATATTGAATATCTTAAGCTGAAGGGGTTTGAGGAAACAGCAGAAGCAGGAAGCTTATTCTGATCTCCCCTCCCCCTACTTCACCCGTCTTCCCTGAGAGCAGGAGATAAATTTCCCATGTGAAATGTACCCTCCCTGTACCAGGAGGAAGGGAAGTCTGTATAAACAAACTTTGTTAAAACTAACCTTTATCTTTCCAGCTACTTCTTTACCATTTACTACCCCTAGCCCAAACCACCCTGTCTTGTCAAATTCTTCACAAATTTATTGTTTCTTTGGCTAAAAGATATAAAAGTTCCCTCCTCTGGTCACTTCTTTAGGGCTTCATTCTTTTGTGAGGGCTCCCATGTACATATAAAAGTTTAATCAAATTTGTACACTTTTCTTTTGTTAATCTGTCTTTGTCAGTTTGCTTTTCAGACCCAGCCAGGGACCCTTAAAAGATGAAGAAAAAGTTTTTTCTCCCTTACACCCTATAGCATTCCATTCTTTAAGAAATCATTCTGGGTTGGTAAATATGCCTTGGAGGGTGGGACGCCCCAGTTCCACTAGAACAGAAGCTCGTGTGCTCGGGACCCTTCCAAACCTCCCCCATTCATCTGTATTGTTCATAATATCCTTTATAATAAACTGGAAAATGTGTAAGTGTTTTCTCTGAGTTCTGTGAGCTGCTCTCGCAAATTAATCCCACCCAAGAAGGGGGTTGTAGAAACCTCTGATCTATAGCCAGTCAGTCAGAAGCACAGTAGCAACCTGGACTTGGGGGTTGGTGTCTGAAGTGCGTTAGTCTTGTGGGACTGAGCCCTTAACCCATGGGATCCGATGCTATCTCCAGGTAGACAGTCTGAGAACTGTGTTAAATTTGTGGGACACCCAGTCACTGCGGCCTGAAAATTGAAGAACTGCTTGGTGTCATGGAAAAAGCCTTACAGGTAGTGAATGCTAAACAAGTCATTTAGAGATACAGCTTAAAAATTGCCAGAAATCTGGTTACAAAACTGACTGTGAGTCAAAAATCATCAAAAGAGATTATTTTTTTCAAAAAATATTTATTGAAACATATATGATTCAAAAAATATGATTATTTCTTTCAAAAAATATTTATTGAAACATAAATATATGACAGGCATGGACAAGATCATAGATAATAAACAAGTTAATAAAAAATAATAGCATGAAGAATATAAAAGCCCATTAATACACAATTGCTTTATCTGGACTTTTCCTGCCTGTGGGCCTTTGTGAATGATTTATGTGCCATGATAAAGCCTACTTCTGAGGGTAGAGTGCTTTGCTTCTATAGTAAATCACCCCAAACTGCTCTTCTGTTTTGTTTTGTTCACACCTTGTGCCTTAAAAAAAAAAAAAAAAAAAACACTCCTGTTGTCAGACTATCAACTATTTTAAAAACCAAATGCATAGACTTTTAGAATGGAATAGGAGTTTTGACGTAATCTAACCCAAATGAACACCCAGAGTTTGAGTGACTGGCCTCAAGTTACTCTGTGAGTTAAGAATAGAACCGGAAACAGCTTCGGTCTTGCCGCTATCTGTGCGTCTGCCTGCGGGAATTCTTTTAATTCTATTGTTCTGCTTTTGTTCTTCTGTGTTCATGAAACCGGATTAATCTTATTAGAACTACAAATTCCTTTAGAGTATTTTATTCATCTTTTTATCTCCAAGTAACATAGTATCTGAGAAGATACTTGTGTTTCTCCCAGCTAGATATTTATTAACCTTGGGGCACAATATGAGCGAGGATTTAAGAAGCACCCCTGGATTCAGACTCTTTTACACACACACACACAGGCATATATATGTATATATATGATTTTTGCCATTTTTCTTTATTTCCCAATTCTTAGGCATGTTTCAGATAGTCAGGCTCCTTGAAGCTGAGTTTCTGCTGGGTGGGTCGTCACTCAAGTTGTTACTATAATAGCTATATTTGCTTATAAAATGAAGAACCGATGTTGGTGGGTATCTCTAACTACAAGAAACAAATGTGGCCAGGGAGAGACATCATGACAGTGGGGAAAGAAGAAAATTGAAGGTTTAATTGTCCAGCCATTCACTGGATAGTCGTAACTCGGAGTGCCTTTTCTGTGTACATATTAGCTGTTCGTTTTCAAAGGGAGGTAATGGTATTCTGAGTTATACAAGTAGTTTTGAAATGACCTATGTTGGAATCTAGTTGGGTATGGAGTAGTTTGTCCTAAGAAGCATGGGGCCCCTTAGTGTACCTGAATGATAGATGTTTACTTTTATTTTTATTATTTATTTTTGCCTGCGTTGGGTCTTCATTGCTGCACGCAGGCTTTCTCTAGTTGCGGTGAGCAGGGGTTACTTTTCATTGTGGTGGCTTCTCTTGTTGCGGAGCACGGGCTCTAGGTGTGCGGGCTTCAGTAGTTGTGGCATGCAGGCTCAGTAATTGTGATACACGGGCCCTAGAGCACACGGGCTTCAGTAGTTGCGGCGCGTGGGCTCAGTAGTTGTGGAGCGCAGGCTCTAGGGTGCGTAGGCTTCAGGGGTTGTGGTGCACGGGCTTAGTGGCTCCACGGCATGTGAGATCTTCCAGGGCCCGGGATCGAACCTGTGTCCCCTGCATTGGCAGGCAGATTGTTAACCACTATGCCACCAGGGAAGTCCCTGAATGACAGATGTTTAGAAGTGATGTTGTTGGTAACAGACTCCTGGGTTCCAACCAGAGAGCATGCATGCATTTTTACTTCTCTTGTCCTTGGACGTTGTTTTCTCTGGGTGTCTGAAAAATATCAGTGGATAACTCTTTGACTAACCATGTCCCACTCATGGAAAAATGCTCCTTTGCTGGGAGAGGGGATAAATCTTTGAAAAGCACCTCTGGTAACTCTTGCCTTGGTAAGAGTTTGCTCCAGTTAAGGTGATATTGAGAAGAAAATATTCACACAGAGTGAATTATACACCAGATTAGAGCTCACAATTTTTGCCTGAAGGTGATCTTTCAGGCTGGCCAGCTCCAGCAGAGCCAGTCAGAAAGCAGAACTTTCCTACTGCTTACAAGGAGGTGCCCTTGAGTTCCCTGGGTGATGCTTTCTGGGAAGAGTTCATCCTACACCCCCTCAGGGCATTGCCAAGGTCTTCACTGTGTGAAGTCCTCCGTGGACATTTCCCATTCCTGGAATCATGTCCTCTTACTCTTTGTGCTGCCAAGGGTTTTCTTCTATAGCTTCTTTTCTTATTTTAATACTTCTTTTCTTATTTTAGAGACCCTGAAGAAGATGAGTAGTTTTTCTGTGTTCTGGCCCTACACATTTCAAAATATTATTGTTTTATTTTTAACAAATAAAAATAAACAATTAAATGGAATGAAAAGGCTTATAATAAAGGCTTATAATAAAATAGATGGCCCCCTGCCCCTTCCCTCTCACACACTGTCTGGATGCAATTGCATCTTCTTCCTCAATTCTTGAATTCTTCTGAAGCCTACCTGCTCTTTCCCTTCTTTCCTTGTACTCATTTAAGCTATGAATGAGTATGTAGTCCTTTAAAGCATGTCTATTTGTAATGTGGAAAGAGTTATCACTGAGATTTTTAACTGGAAAATCCTGGGGTCTACTTCACTAAAGTTTTCTAAGAGTTCTATAAAGCAATACACACCAAAGAATTTGTTTTATATAATAAGAAAGCTTTCATTTATTGTAAAAAGTAATACTATGTGCCAGGCATATAATACATCAAAAAGCATGTAATATATGCAATTACATGAATTAACAACATGCAATATTTATTTTTCTTGTAGTAATTCATTTAATCCTCATTTCAAGCCTATAAGTCGCTCTAATTATCTGCATTCTACAGATGAGGAAACTGAGACACAGAAGGTTAATATTCTGCCCAAGGTCACACAGCTAGTAAGAAAACTGTTTTAAAATTTGAGGATAATTCTTAAAATATAGATTTATACATATCTGTTTCCTTTTTTAAAATATTACTTTAAATATTACAAGAAATTTGGAAGCTTACAAATATTCATTCAGAAACACTATGTTTATTCAATTTTCCCCAAATTTTGAGACATTATGCTTTTCACTATGATAAAAAAACATTGCATAAATATCCCTGTACATAGTCATTATCTGTATTTTTAATTCCTTCCTTAGAATCACTGAAAGTGAAATTACTGGGCCAAAGGATATGAATAAATTGTTTTCTAGAAGGCTTGTACCCTTTTACGCTTCCCAGCCTCTATATGTCTTACTTAATGTTTTAGTTTTTCCAGTTTGTCAGATGAAAATGGAATTTTGTTCTAAATTTATGTAATTTTGATTATTGGTAAAGATATATCTCTTTTGAATATTTATGGAACACATGGTTTCTTTAGGGTTTTGTTTGTTTTATTTTGTTTTTAAACTTTCCATATCTCTGCTCATCTGCTGCAGTGGAAATTTGTTTTGTTTTTTTCCACTTAACAACTATTCACCTTGTGAAACCAGCCCAGAGTTTTCTGTCCTGTTCTCATCCCTTCCTCCCCTACGATGCACTGGAGCTTCAAGAGCCTGTCTGAAACTGGAACCAACTAAGAGAAATAAGAATTGGGGGACAGCAGACAAGAGAAAAGCCAGGTGATGGCATTTGAACCCCTCCCCTGGAATTTTTCAGGTAAAACAAATCACTGACCAAAGGCAGGGTTCTCACTGACACATTCTTCTGTCCATTTTAAAATCATGCTGACCTTATTTGTTTCAACACCAAAATATTAAAAGTATAGGTGATTTTTAAAACCTTCTTATTTTGAAATTATTTTAGACTCACAGAAAGTTGCAAAACCATTTGGAAAGTTCCCATGTATCCATCACTCAGCTTCCTCCAATGTAACATCTTATTTAACCTTTGTATATTATTTAAACCAAGACATTGAGATTGGTACACTAGTATAAATTAAACTATGGACCTCATTCAGGTTTCTCTGGTTTTTACATGCATCTGAGTGCTTTTATAAAATATACATTTATTTATATTGAACAATTTGTGCAATGTCCACAGATAATTTAACTAGAAAATAAACATAAATACTTTAAAATATATCAAGCATTACCCAGGTTTTTAGGCAGCTTCGATAGACTCAAGGAATATTCTTTCACTTTTAGAGTAGAAATGTTGCAGAGAACATATGCCTCAGGCATTTTGGCTGTAGACTGTGTATTTAAGTTAGGTATTATGTCTTGCTGATTATTTAAGGCAGGTTAAAATGCAACTTCCTGCAGTGCTCTTGTGCACCACAAAGGAATTTATTTCTACCACTCATCCATCCCTAGTGGCTGAAATCGTTTAGCTTAATGGATTTCTGAAAGCAATTTCCCTGCAGCTGTGTTTACCCTCCACTCCAAATGCTCATTGGTACTTCTTTAGCAAAAGTAGGATAAGAAATACTTTTCTCATCTGCCTTTAAATTAAAAAGTCTTAAAAAAAATTGTCTCATTTTGTTTTCTTTGACCTTAGCTGATAGGGAAAAAAAGAAAGAAAAGAAGGAAAACAACAACAAACAAAACTCAACCGAAATAAAAAAGATTCCAGAAAAACAGGTGCACCAAAAGCAATCTCTAAAATCCAGAATCTTGATGTTGCTGATTAAATGAAAAAATGGGTGTGATTTGGGAGTGCGACATAAGAGAACTAGTATTTATTGAGATTTGCTATGTGTTAGAGGCAATACTGAGTGCTTTGAATGGCCCAATATAATCTTGGCAATATAGTCAATAGTGTATTGATGCTATTGACCTTGAGACAATTGTCTAATAGTATTTAATGAAGAAGGGTGACAATCTTAGGCAACAGAATCATAGTAAAGCCAGAGGTGGAAGAAAACATTAGCCAATTTCTGGCTAATTGATAACATACTATCAGGTCATCTCATTTCAATTCTCCTAACTTTATTCTATAAATACTCCATGATTTTAAAAAGAATTGAAAATTTGTAAAAATATACAAAGTAGAAAGCAAAAGTCCTCAGTTTCCCCATCTCCCAATTCTTCTCCTTAGAAGTAATCACTGTTAACCATTTATTGTGCATCCTTTCTGTCTCCACATCTTAAAATTAAACAATAGTTAAAACTTTGTTAAAATACAATAAGATTCTAATAAATCCTATTCCTTTTCAGAAGTAAATTATTTTTCTTTCATAATAATTGTTTTATTTTTGGCAACAATTATTATATATCTTCTAGTTTCAAATTTTGAAAATCTTAGATCATCATTTAAGAATAACTTCTCATGATCAATTGTTTTCTCTTCTTATTTTGGAATTTCATAAAAATTGTTAAAATTCATCGATTACTGTGTGATTACCTTACCTATATTAACATATATAAGCATGTTTAATCCTCATGAAAACCCTTTAATCCAGGTGGTATTACTCTCCCTGTTTGAAAGTTGGGGAATTTGGGGCACAGAGAGGTCAAATCAGTTGGCCCCAAATGTACGTATGGTGATGGTAAGAATTAAGCCCAGGAGGTCATGAAATCATCTGTGTTAGTCTGCTTGATACAGTCCCACAATCAGGTTTTTTGTTCTCTTTATGCCTCAGTTTGGATAGTTGTATAGTTACTTTTTCCAGTTCACTGAAATTTTCTTCTGTAGTTTCTAATCTGCTTCAAGTCCATCCAGTATATTTTAAATTTTAGAAATTATATATTCATCTTTGGAAAGTCCATTTGGTTCTTTTCCATTTGCTCTTTTATTTATATTCATATTTTCCTTTATGTCTTTGAGTGTGTGCATGTGTGTGTATGTGTGGGTAAAGTTCAACCATTTTGTCATTTATGTTTTCCGTTTGTACTGACTGAGTTTTTCCCTGCTTCTTCCCATAACAAGCAATTTTTTGTTGGATGCTGGATGTTGTCATTGTGAATGCTACCACGTTAAAGTCTCTAGATTTTGCTGCATTCTACAAAGGGTGTTGAAGTCTGTTTGGAGGGCATTTAAGTTACTTGTGTAACAGCTTGATCCTACTGAGGCTTGTTTTAAGCTCTGTTAGAGCAGTTCTAGAGTAGTTTTACTCTATGGCTGGTTTACATGTCTTAACAAGGTGCTAGACTTCTAGGGTATGTACTGAGACCCTGGGTCTTCAACAAGATTTCTACACAATGGCCGATCAGAATTTGCACATCACCAAATCTCATTTGGGTTCTGGGAGTCACCCAGTTACACTTCTTGGCAGTAGTTCTTTGCTGACTTCATATCTTATATGTGTCCCACCTATTCCAGCTGCCTTGACTTTCTGGAATACCAATCCCTATCTCTTCAACCCAGTGAGATGTTAGTGCTCTGCCTGGACTCCTTCTACTAACGCTGTGATCCAAAAAATGCTTCCGGGAAGAAAGTAAGGTCAACTATAAGGCTCATCTTCTTTTCTTCTTTTCTTTTTTTTTTTCCTTTTTTTTTTCAAGGATCATGGTCTTCTCATGCCTGCTTTCCAATGTCTAAAAACTGTTGTTTCTCCTGTTTTGGTTAGTTTCCAGTTGTTTACATTTACAAGTCCTGCCAGTATCATTTACTCTGCTGTGGCTTGAGATCCTCTTTTCATAAGCAAGCATTGAGGAAAATTCTCAATTGTCTACTATGTCAGAATAAAATAGGTGCTTTAAATGGTTAAGATCCAGGCTGACATTCCTGGCATCATATATTTAGAAGGATTTTGGAGGATTTTGAATTTTCCTTTAAAACTGTATCACATTCATCATTTTGGAATTATAGTAGTGGGATTTTTTAAAGCATTCCAGTGTCACACTTGAAGCCAATGTTTTTCAAACATCGCATACAGAAAAATTCCATTTCAGTGTGTAAGGGGTAGAGTTCAAGAGTCTGTGTATTTCATAAATATCCATGTGACTCTGATACAAGTTTCCAAAACACACATTTTGTGGAAAACTGTTCTAAACCTCCGAAGAGTCTGAACACTTACCTTTGACTCCCTAATCTTATCTCCTTTACCCCACTCCTGAAAGAAGGCATTTATAGTTCCATGCCAAATGTTTGGATCAAGGTGATAGGCAAATAAAGGAGGCACTGAGGGTGGTGATCACATATGTACATTCTCAGCTAGACACTCTGGGCTTGAATCCAGGCTCTCCCACTGTTAGCTATGTCAAAGTACATGGGCAATGTAATCTTTCTGAACACTTCTCATCTGTAAAATGGGCAGAAGAATGGCATTGGCTTGTTGGTGAAGCTCAAATTAGATAAAGTATGTGCAGGATATGCCCTAAAACTGCAACCGAGAGAGAACTAATAATTCCTGGTCTGAAATTCCTGGAATCTTTTCTTAACCCCAACAGGGGGGAAGCATCTCTCTTACTGCTTCCTTTGCACCTTGTACATATATCCATATGGCCGCAACACGGGTGTACCTGAGCCTGTGGAAAGTCTTTCTGAAAAGGTGTGATGCTCTATAGTGACTCACCAACATTCGGAGTCTGTTAATTTATCTGTGAACGCAAACTTCTAGAAGCCTATCTTCCATCTCTGCATTTTCAGTGCTAAAACAATGTAAGGCATATGGTAAAAAATCATTTAATGGTTTATTTTTACTTTTAAATGGTTGGATGAATGAAGATTATATGAAAACATGGAAGCCTCAGACCCTTTTGCTGTTCTTGCTACTACTTTTTTTCTCCTCTACCTTGACCTCCTTCATTTTCATCTTTGTCTTTTTCTTTCATGTACTTTAACATACCTCCCCTACTGTAGTCCTAACTTCTCTTTCTAGGCACAGGTTCTGAGCAGGTTGGGTGATGAATGTTTACCAGGCTTTCAAAATCCTCTTAAACTCAAGTGGATGATTTATGTGTATCAGGGCAACCTGAGACTAGTGTCTCTACTTTGAATATTCCACCAGCGTGAGGAGGGAAGGTTATCTTAGGGCATTCTCTTAGAGTTACAGTTGCACCAAGATACGAACCTGTAAGAGGACAGAACAAAAACCTGTATTGTTCGTTGTTGCATTCCCACATTCCTGGTGCACGGTAACCATTCAATAAATATTTGATGGATAAAATTTGTTCGCATCTCTCCCTGTGCTATTACCACTTTCTTGACTCCCTCTGTTTTCAGTATCCTACAGTGCTGACCTTTCAGTATCCGACAGTGCCTCCCAGTGTAATTTAAAGTGTCCAGAGTACAAAATTTGCTCTTACTTTAATGTCTCAAAAACTATCATTATTAATTCATCCCTGTTATAGACTGAATGTTTGAGTCCCTCCAAAATTCATGTTGAAACTTAATCCCCAGTGTGATGGTATTTGGAAGGAGGGCCATTGAAAAATGATGAGCCTGAGTGTGGAGCCCCTCATGAATGGGATTTGTGTCTTATAAGAGACACCCCAGAGATCTCCCTGCCCCTTCTGCTCTGTGGGGACTCAGAGAGAAGGTGGCAGCCATGTATTAACCAGGAAGTGGGCTCTCGCCAGGCATTGGATCCGCTGGCACTCCGACCTTGGACTTCCCAGACTCCAGAACTGTGAGAAAAAAACTTTAGCCACCCAGTCTATGGCATTCTGGGGTAGCAGCTCAAACTAAGACAATCCTTATGTGATCCTGCCTGGGTCTGGCTATTAGCTCTTCTTGCATCTGTCCTCAGTATTGGACCTGTCCTTGATTCTGGTGTGATGCCAGGCTCTCACCTTCCTCTACGCTTCTTGGGATATTGCATCATCCCAATGGTATCAACAATTTCTTACTAATGATTTCTACCTCCTGCTCAGAACTCTCTCTAAGCCTCAGACCTATATTTCTTGCTATTACCTGGATATATTTGCCTGGAACCCTTACAGCCTGTCCATGAGGAAGGATAAAAGACCAGAGCATGCTGGTCCTTTCAGCGGCTGTCCAAGATCGAGAATATTTGGGCCATCAGCAAATTCTTTCTCTTGAATGTACATCCAATAATGTAATGAAAAATATTGTTATATGCCTAGACTATGAATACTGCTAATGGTGGTTGCTTTGGGGGAGGGAATTGAGGAACTGCGACTGTGTTGGGAAGAAATTCACATTTCACTGTATATCTTTCGGTAGCTTTTTACATTTTATACCATACACGTGTATATCGATTTAAACAATAATAATGAAAAGTGTAAGAAAAGGAAATGGGAAATGTTTGCTGTAAGAATTTATTTATCAAACACTGATCACTCAGGAACTCGTCAGAAGGAGCTGCTTTGCTGACCTCGAGAGAGAAGATGGGATTATTTATTAATGAGTACATGCTCCTTTTAATCAAGCCCATTCAAAGGCAGTGATATTGTTTCAAGTTCTGAAAATAGGTTCAAAGGAGTCTGAACTTTCAGCCACCTGGATTCAAACACTGAGTGTGTGTATCATCTGTATATATGCACTTATTCGTTCATTCAGAAATATTTCTAAGTTCCAGGCACTGTGTTAAGACCTGAGGACACAAAGTTAAATCACTCACAGTTCCTGCACTCAAACTGCTTAGATTCTAGGGATGGTATGAAATGATGCGTTCACGAGCAGGGGATCCTTGGGGCATCTGGCTTAGCCTGTGAGCACAGAGGGCTTAGGCAAGTCAGGGAAGCCTTCCTGGAAAATGGAGGTTCGTACTCACTCCTAAGATTGAGCTGAGCAAACTTCAGCTCAACCTTAGGAGAGGAGAAGAAGAGAGAGGAGAGAAGGAGGGGCAAGCAAGAGCAGAGGCACTGAGACGTGAGCAGAGGACAGAGGGACTGTAAGCTGGGGGGTGACCGGAGATTTTGAGTTGCTGGAACATGAAGTGCAAGGGAGCTGATGAAAACTCAAGACACATCTTCTTTAACCCAGAAACCCAGGCTGCATGTGTGTTTAAACCGGGGAATGTCATCTGTTCCTGAAGTTCCATATTTCCTGAAAAGTTTTAGTTTACCTTTTTACACTGCCTAAAATCATATCTATAGATGGAATTCTTCCTAACCTTTCAGTAAAAGCATCAGGGCTTTGAATTTTTATATAAAATTGTCTATATTAGCACATGTGCATTTTTCTAAGGGAGGCAATCCAGATATCTTATCAGCAGTTTCCAAAAAGTTACCTCTCTCTCTCTCTCTCCCTCTCTCTCTCTCTCTCTCTCTCTCTCTCTCTCAGTACTTAAAACATGGATGGATACTTCTTTAGCTATAAACCTTTAAAGTGTAGATAACTCTGAAAGGGTTAAAGGATCTCTGGGACATTTATTCCAGCAATTCCCAAACACTGGGAGACCCACTGTCAATGAGTGAAAACCACTTCACTCACCTGAAGTCTCCAGCCAAGTAAATTTCTGGTGGCTCCATGTTGGATGATTAGGACTTCCAGGGGGCACAGACTATTCTATTTTTGTACCTAGCAACCACTACACACATGCATGTAAACTCTTAAACCTAAAGGTGTTTAGGGTGTAGAGCTATACAGTTCCATGGAGCACCTCTTTCATGTTTACTGGGTCACAAGTCTTCCCAGCTGCCTGGGAGTTTCCTATGTAACTATTTCATGCCTCGTTATATGTGCGCTGTACACAGCCTGTTAGCATGTATTTAAGAGTAAACAGATGATCTTGGGGAAAACTGTGCTATATGAATTAGGTCAGAAATGTATTTTTTCCTGCCTAGACCACACTCAGTTTCTTTCAATGATATTTGAAACTTTTTGTTTGTTTGAAAATAGTTACTGACTCTTCCTAACAGAAGATTGGATTTTTCTGCCTGACATGGTGATGGTGCACCTAGAGAGAAGGACAAAGAAGAACGTGTATGAGATACAAATGCATTATGGGAGAGAAATAGTAAGCATGGTCATTTCCTAAATTAATTAATTCTTACTTTTTTTTCCCTTTACTCAGCTAATTAATCATGTCTGAGCACTTCAGGTTTACCATGACTCTACTTATCCTGCAATGAAACTGACAGAAAGAAAATAATACAACGGATGGGTTTAATTTTAAAAGATACCATAAGTAAGGGAGAATATAATGGACTTTATCTTAATGAATCAACACTTTCTCTTTGGTAGAAACTTCTTTCCCTCCCTGCTTGCCTGTATTTATGACAGATACCTTATTATCAATTTATTTTTCTTTCCTCTTCTGAAACACTCCAAGAGTAAATGATCATTTCATTGCTTATATTTGTTTTTGAAATGTATTTTCTTATACGTGGAAAGTAGAGCACAGTGATTAAGAATGGGATCTCTGGAGTAGGAAAAAGCACATTTTGAATCACAATTTTGCCATTAACTGGCTGGGAAACCTTAAGAAAATGCTGTTTTTGCTCTAATATTTAGTTTCTTTACCTGAAAATTATAAAAAAGGGAGGACATAACTCATAGGGTTATTGTGAGGATGACATAAATAAATGGAGATGAAGTACAACCACTAGTTAGTTATATTTATTCTACATATATTTATGTTTCCACCTATTACCAGTGTGCCAGATTATTTATGCTTCTTAAAGTTAGATGTGAATTTATGGTGTTAGAAGTCAGGATAATGGTTAGAGAGAGTTGTGACTGTAAGATGCTGTCGACTGAAAAAAAAATGCACAACTTAAAAGTTGAAAATTATGCTTTATTTGGTGGACATACTGAGGACTTAAACCCAGGAGACAGCCTCTCAGACACCTCTGAGGGACTGTTTCAAAGAGGTAAGAGAGGAGCCAGGACATACAAGTGTTTTTGCAAAAAAGCCCAGGTTCTCAAACATCAAAAGATTACTGTTAATGAAAGAAAATCAGACATCTCAAGTTAACGAATTTAGCCCTTTTCTATGTATAGGAAGATGCAAGAGTCTGGGCTCCGTGAAGTCATTCCTTTGAATGCACCTTAACTATCTAGGGCCAGTATCCTGCTTTTCTCCTTCCTGAGTCCCCTCGAGGCGCACGGTTGGAATGGCTGCAGTGGCTGATAGCTTGATGGCTGCAACACTCTCTGTTTACTGATGGGCAGGTGACATTTTTTGTCCACCAGGTCTTGATGGAATTTCGGGTTCTGAGAACGTTCAGTCTCTAGATTTAAATTTTGCTATGTAGGTATGTTTACTTTGAGAACTTATCATCTGTATGCCTGTGATTTACACACGTTTCTGTATGTATATTATACCGCAGTAATAATTTGCACAAAAAATAGCAAAGGAAGAAAAAAGGAAAATGTGAATATTATGGACATTTGATTCAAAGTGCCTTGCAAACATAAATTCCTCTCTTTGGAAGAAACCCCAACTCTGAAGGAATGTGTATTCTAAAAATATTTAATATGAGAAATCAAATTGGCCACAGATGACTCTTTGGAAGTATAAAAACCTCAGAACAGTTTTTAATGTATATGGAATAAATGTTGACTTGAAAAATTGTAGGATAAACATATATGAAAATGTAAGTTATTATGGAAAATTGGTTTCATAAGTTCTGAGTGGAGATGCAAAAGAGGAACATAAAATTAGTCAAGAAAATGCCTAGAGTGTGTTTTTTGAAGAGACTTTGCGGTACGCAGGCCTCTCACTGTTGTGGCCTCTCCCGTTGCGGAGCACAGGCTCTGGGCGCGCAGGTTCAGCGACCATGGCTCACGGGCCCAGCCGCTCCGCGGCATGTGGGATATTCCTGGACCAGGGCACGAACCCGTGTCCCCTGCATCTGCAGGTGGACTCTCAACTACTGTGCCACCAGGGAAGCCCCTTGAAGAGACTTTTTGAAGCAAGGTAGTGTTGACTGAAGAAAAATGCACAACCTAAAAGTTGTGAGTTATGCTTTATTTGGGGACCTTCCTGAGGGCTATAACCTGGTTGACAGCCTCTCCTATAGCTCTGAGGAACTGTTCTGAAGAGGTAACAGAAGAGCCACGATACACAGGAGTTTTTTGCTGAAAAAACAAAACAAAAACATGTAGTTGACTCAAAAGATTACTGCTAATTGCAAAACCCAGAAATCTCAAATTAATAATCTTAGTGCTTTACTGTGTATGGGAAGAGACAAAATTCTGGGCTCATTGAAATGATTCCTTAGATATGCATCTTAACTACCTATGGCCAGTATCCTTCTTTTCTCCAACATGAATTCCCCTCAGGGTGCACGGAGTGGGGGCGGGGGCTACAGAGCCTGATGGCTTGATGGCAGACAACATTTTTTTTTTTCCCCTCGGTGGGTACCTGGATTGAGAAAGAATGAAGCAAGAAATTTTTTTTTTTTTTGGCCGCGCCATGCAGCTTGCAGGATCTTAGTTCCCTCACCAGGGATCAAACCCGCGCCCCCGGCAATGGAAGCGTGGAGTCTTAACCACTGGACTGCCAGGGAAGTCCCAGCAAGGAATTTTTTTTAACAGGGAGAGTGTGTGTAAAGTATGGAGGTGGGAGCAAGAGAGATGTACACAGGAAGGCAAATGGTTTGTTAGACTGGATTGAAGGTCCAGCGTTGCAAAGTGATGAGAAATGGCAAATGTGGAGTGGTTTGTAAAACACGTTAACTGTTAGGGAAATATTACTCTTATTTCCAGGCAGAGTTCTTACCGATTCCTATGCCATGTCAGCAGTTCCTGACCTTGTACTTCACACATGGCCCAGACATTTGAGACGCGATAAAGATTAACAGCCATTTAAATACCACTCTGTAGCATAGCCCACAAAATTCCAGAGGTGGAATTGGTATTTGGAACAATTTCAAGGACCTTACACAGAATTTCCAAAATAAGGTTAAACAAATTTACTGTAATTTATTAAATCTGAAGTTCTATATTAGCAAGTTGAAGGGTGAACCCCAAATTAGACAGTTTTGCTGGAAATGGTAAAGCTTTAGCTCCTGAACTTTTCCAAGGACAACGAAAAAAAAAAAAAAACGAAACAAAACTGGAAATCCAAGTGTGGGCCAAAGTTTAAAGACTTTTGACATCCAATCTCATTGCAGCAATTAGCTGCAGTCATTGTGGCTTTCAGTAATATTTTAAAAATACTGCCACCTAGTGGAAGATTGCTAGAACTGCTGCGTGAATTCACAACATTTTGTATATTGCAGTCTGACCTCAGTCATCTCTTTCTGTCATTCTCATCAAGTCAATCATAATTAGAAGCTAAGGGAACAGGAAAATGCAGCAGTACTGCTGACAATTTGTATTTTTCTGTTAACTTATGTTTTCTTTATTATTGTTCTTAGTGAATTTAAAATTGTAAGAGTTTTTGGACTGAGGGAGATCTGGGTTCAACCAGGACTCTACCACTTGCCAATTTTGTGGTTTTAGGTAAATTGCGTAATCTTTCTAAACTTCGGTTTACTCATCTATAAATTAGAACATTCTGAAGATTAGAGCTAATACATTGAAAGGACAAGGTATCAATAACTCTGTATATGAATGCATTATATACATATATGTGCACATAAATGCATATATGTTCATTTAATCACACATAAATTAAATAAACAGAGCAATTGATACAAGAGTGTGTTACATTTGTAGAACAAGGTTATACACGTACTGCACATGTTTGTACTCAGGGGGATGCTGACTGACCAATCAGAACAGGGGTTGACCTTAAACAGCCAATAGAGCAGGAATATGAATACATACGCTGATACCAGCGCTACCTGTCCAATACCTGTCCGTGCACTGCTTATTTCCCAAGGACACTCAAGCAGCTGGTTCCAGTGGTTTCCTCTGGGAGTGAGACCTAGGTGACAAGGAGTGGAAAGGAGACCCCCTTTCTTACTCTTTACTGTTTTTTAACCAAACACATTTGTTACCTATTCAAAAAGGAATTAAAATAGTTACCTTATACAAGAAAATGGTTTTATAACAGAAGAATTAAAATGGTATTTTAAGTCTCTTTTCTATTTATTTTAGTATTTTAATTACTCATGAATTTGAAAAAGATGAGGAGTTTTATAACTGTTCTGATATAATATTCCTAATCTGATCATTTTATGGCACCTGTAGATGTTCCTTTTCTGTTAAGTGGGGCCATTTTGTTTAAGTTCCTTTCATCTTTTAAAATATTTATTTATTCATTTGGTTACACCAGGTCTTAGTTGCGGCAGGCGGGCTCCTTAGTTGCAGCTTGTGGACACCTTAGTTGCAGCTTGCAGGATCCTTAGTTGCAGTATGTGGGCTCCTTAGTTGTGGCATGTGAACTCTTAGTTGCAGCATACATGTGGGATCCACTTCCCTGACCAGGGATCGAACCCGGGCCCCCTGCATTGCGAGCAGGGATTCTTATCCACTGCACCACCAGAGAAGCCCCTAAGTTCCTTTAATTTTGATGCCAGTTTTGCACAGACCAAAACTTTTCAGTTTCTATAAGCCAACTTACTTTATTTTTTTATTTTTATTTTTTTTTTGCGGTACGCGGGCCTCTCACCGTTGTGGCCTCTCCCATTGCGGAGCACAGGCTCTGGACGCGCAGGCTCAGCGGCCATGGCTCACGGGCCCAGCCACTCCACGGCATGTGGGATCTTCCCGGACCGGGGCACGGACCCGTGTCCCCTGCATCGGCAGGCGGACTCTCAACCATTGCGCCACCAGGGAAACGCAGCCAACTTACTTTAGATGCATTAATTTCTATGTAGGGAATAAAGCAGACTTCATTCAATTCTTCTTCGATGTTGCCATTTGTCATAATACGAATTATCTTCTACACCAGACAAAATAGAAACAGACAAGGCCAACCTTGACTTGTCTATACAAAGTGCCTACAGTAGTGATGGTGAAGTGCGTGTAGTTTTATTGAGCTATTTTGTCCTTTGTAGACAACTAAATTTTTGAGGATTTTGTTTTTTTCATTGCTGTACATCAAAAATTCTGCAAAGAGTTCTGGCCTCTGGAGGTCTTTATCTCCTATCCTTTGTTCCGTGTACTAATCTCTTACGGACTCTGTCAACTTTAAAATGGAGCTCACGGGGGTTTGACGGGAAGGATTATTGGCAAAAGAAGCCAAGAGAGGTGAGCCTAGGAAAGCCCTTTGCCTGGCTTCTCACTGAATGTCCCTGGACAACCGACTTCCTGATACACAAGGACGTGATACTCAATCTACCTTCAGACACCAGGCCTGCTTTGCTCAGCGTTGCATTCCCCAGGTCTAGCTCAGGGCTTGGCAAACAGCGTATGTTCAAAGAATGCCATTTGGGGGATAAATGAGATGAATGGCTTATGGTGTTAACAGCCTCCTGCCTCTTTAAAAACAGCACAGTGGTGGCCATCGTTGGCTTCTGAATCGTCGAATCTCTTCTCTCTGAGGTTGCTGGCCTAAGTCTATCAGGGAAAATGATTTTCTCACTCATCACTTTTCTGGGCGAGCTCTCCCCTTGCCATGCCAGGTACATCCTCGTTCCCAGTTAGTCTGAGATCACATGGGGAGCTATTCTTGGGGTTTGGAACCATCACCTCTTGCCAAGGGGTGTGGAGCTGCTGCGAAATTACATAACCATCTGCATTCATCCATCTTCCTGCTGCAATATGCCCTTTGTCTTCTGTTTATTTGTTGACCAGATTTCTACAACTGATCCTAAACACGAAAGCAGAATTTGTTTTGTGTCATTCTAAAGACATCCTCGGGGACAAACAACATCCCACATTTGCAGTTGCTTTCTTCTCCAACCCCATTTTCTAGTCCTTTGTCCTGATTTATCTCAGATCTCCCACTGTTTAGTCCCTGTTTCTGAAGCCAGCCTCCTCCTTCAATCTACCTTAGATCAGTTTCCTTGCCCTAAAAACTGTCGGGGAAGACAGTGCTTTCAGAAGACCTCAAAAACTGTGTTGATAGCACCCTATTCCCTTTTCATTCCTGCATCAAATTAAATGAGAAGGAGCTATTATTCTTCCTCCCTCCTGGTACACCTTGGCTTTAAAGGCATGTATGGAATCTATAATCGCTGTAAACCTCAACCCCGAGGCTTGTTGATATTGGTATCTGGGTCATTCAGAGGATGCAGACATCAATAAGGATGGAAGCGAGGAGATCTTCTCAGTTGAAACCCACCTAGGTGGTCAATGGTGGATTTAGGATGGCCTTGGGGTGCAAGATATCCATAGAATAGAAAGTTTGTTAACCGACTAAGAATACTAGAATTAGTAGAAAAAGGACAAGTAGATATAAACTTATTGCTTCCTTTAGTTTCTTGTGTGTATGTTTAATGTCTTTCGTAATTTGGGGGAAATTTGCTGTTGTTATCTCTTCAAATACTTCTCCATTCTCTCTAGACAAAGAGCTGGATGTAGTCACAGAAAAGAAATAAGGTCGGAGTTGCTGACACAAAATGAGCGAGAGGGGATTGGAGAGGTGGGCATGGATCAGGTTATGCAAGTCCTTGTTGGCTAATGGTAAGAATCCAGCTTTTATTTTTACTTTCTATTACGGACAATTTCAAGTATATACAAAACTAGAGAGAACTGTGTAACTATCTCCCATATACTCATTGCTAGTTTCAAACACTTACCAATTCAAGCTCAAATGCTTTCTCTTTATGGCCCTACTTACCTCCCCTGATACACCAGATCATTTTATAGCAACATCCAGACACAGTTTTATTTATAAATATTTCTGTATCACTGAAAGATAGGAACTCTTTTGAGCATAACCACAGTACCGTTGTCACAACAAAAATATTAACAATTATTCCTTAATATCATGAAGTATCCTGTCAGTGTTCAAATTGTCCCCATTGTCTCAATTTATTCCAAGTTCGTTTTTGTTTAAATCAGGTTCTAAATAAGACTCATGAACTGCAATTGGCTGATCTGTCTCTCAAATCTTTTTTCGTCCAGAGGGCCTCTCTCCATCATTTTGTTTTTCCCACTTGTCATTTATTTGTTGAAGAAACTGGATTCTGTCGACTGCATCTGTGGTATTATTTTATATGTTTCTGTAATTTCAGTAAAATGGTAGTTAGATTGAGTCTTGATGAAAGTTAGGTTTAATTTTTTGGGCAAGAATAGTTGATAGTGAACTTATATCAAGAAGCACCTATTGCCTAGTTGATTCTCTTTTTGTGATTTTTGAAGTTGTTAACGATCATTGTCTAAATCTATTAACTCATTAGAGTTTGCAAAAGAGCAATGTGCATTAGAATATCACTATTCTACAATTCCCTTTTTTATTAGCTGGAGTATTTCTATATAGAGAACTCTAGCCTCATTAACCACTGAATTACTCTGAAGTATAATTTATATAGAAAAAGCAGGATAAAGTTTGATTCTTTCCTTTTACTTACTAGTTTTCAAAATGACTATGTTCCCTATCATTTTCCAAGGATGGCCAATGAGTTTGCTTCTTTGCTTGCTTGAAATTATTACAAACCATGAGCTATACATATTTTATGTGATTGCATTTATTACTCTTATTGGTGTTCTAATTGTCTAACTTTGGGATGGTGGGAATCTTTTCGGGTTGAACCATGAGTCCTTTGGAAATGATCTGGGCAGTGTTTCTTGCTTTTTGACCTAACAAGAAAGTTCAACTTTATCCTGTAAATTTCTTGCTCCAGATCTGGAATCAGCCATTTCTTCAAGAAGCCCGGGTTCCATCTAAGTGGAAAATAAAAAATATTTAGAGACCACAATTTAGGCACTCAGGGTACTCTTACTACTGGGCTAGTCATTATTTCTAGATCTTTTCAGAGGGCGGAGTTAGGCAATCCTTCAAATCCTTTTTTTTTTTAAAGATAAAATTCCTCGTGAGTTCACACTGATATTTTCAATTAATACTCAAGAATACAGACTTCAATTTCATTTCTTTAACCTTACCATTGTATTTTCCCTCTTTCACGCTAAAATTACTGTTTGTCAGTGATACAGACGTACTTATTCATTTACTTTATCCTACGTGACTCACTCAACAGTACCAGAATGCCAATAGCATCACTATCACCAAAAATACAAATTACTGAAACAAAGTGTTTTTTTGTTTGTTTGTTTTTGCAGTATGCGGGCCTCTCACTGTTGTGGCCTCTCCCGTTGCGGAGCACAGGCTCCGGACGCACAGGTTCAGCGGCCATGGCTCACGGGCCCAGCCGCTCCGCGGCATGTGGGATCTTCCCGGACCGGGGCACGAACCCGCGTCCCCTGCATCGGCAGGCGGACTCTCAACCACTGCGCCACCAGGGAAGCCCCCACAAAGTGTTTTTTTAAAGGTTTTTTTTTTTTTGTCCTTAGACTATATGCCATTAAGGATGTGCAGAAAGATGACTGTTTGAGAGTTACTTGTACATAACTAATATAGAAACTTTTAACGTATGATAACATATTCAAATTTAAAAATTCACATGGTTTCCAACTCAAATTTATAAAACAAGCTATATTTAAAGAAGACTAGCTTTTATCTCTTTTCTTCCACTCTATATTCCCTCTTAGCCTATTGGTAAGTATTTAAAAATTTCTTTGATTTGTCCTATTGATATTTTATATGTGTATATATAGAAGTGTGTAATATATATGCACTATGATATATAAAATAGCTAACCAACAAAGGCCTACTGTACAGCACAGGGAACTATATTCAATATTGTGTAATAACCTATAAGGAAAAGAATCTGAAGAAGAATACATACATATATATGTATAACTGAATCACTTTACTGTACACCTGAAACTAACACAACATTGTAAATCAACTATAGGTCAATAAAAAAAATTTAATAATATGTATGTGTGTAAATAAACACAATAGCTCCTGTTTTTTGATAAATAACAGCATACTATGAAAGTTTTTCTCTACTTTGATTGTTCTTACTTAATAAAATATCCCTCATAATCCACAGAAATGCATGGAGCACGGAGAGAGTTCTCATCCCTTTTTAAACTCTGCAGAGTACTTGATTGCATAGATATATTATTTAACTAACTAGTCCCATTTTGATGGGCATCTGAGTTGTTTTTAGTTTTTTGATATGGTAAATAATGCTGCAATGAATAATCTTTTTTCTTTCTTTCTTTCTATTTATTGATTTTTATATTTATATTTTTGGCTGTGTCCGGTCTTAGTTGCAGCACGAGGGCTCTTCCTTGCAGCGTGCCAGCTTTTCTCTCTAGTTGTGGCTGGCAAGCTCAGTAGTTGCAGCATGGGGACTTAGTTGCCCCACGGCATGTGGGATCTTAGTTCCCCCACCAGGGATTGAACCCGAGTCCCCTGCGTTGGAAAGCAGATTCTTAACCACTGGGCAACCAAGGAAGTCCTTTTCTTTCCCTTTTTGCTTGTTCTCTTTGTTTTTGCAATGAATAATCTTGAGCAAATGTATTTTTTGATCTTGCTAGTGTATGGTTGGGATTGATTCTTAGAAGTAGGTTTGCTGGATAAAGGCTAAAGGATTTTGTACTTCTTTCCTAATCTTAATGGATAGTCCGTGAGGTGTGTAACACTTGCTGTGATCATGGCAGAAATGGGGATTCTTAAGGCATTAGTGCCCATGGCAGTGGGACAGTGGTTTAAGAAATGATATCAACTTAGAATATAAATACATGATATATACATGTTCACACACACACGCCACTACATACAACTTTTATAAAACTACCACTCTTTACACAATAATTTGAAAAAATTCTCATTTTCTAGGATGAGAGATGATTACTCTTCTCCTTAAAAATAACACTTTAAATTATTTTCCCAGGAATATTAAAATTCTCTCCCAGTGATTACTATTTTACTTCCCTTACAAAACTAGAAAGCAGAAAGTATAAAGTTTATTTCAAATATAATTTCTGGGATTTACGTAGTTTAACCATTTTTGTGCTGCAATTCCTTTTTCTGTTTGTATGTTAGGGAAAAGTCCTAGAAAAAGGCAAAACTTAGAGGAGCTGTATTAGTTACTATGTTTTACTGGAGATGAACAGGGAGGATGACAGTCTTTGGAATGCCTCTAGGAGAAAACTGACAAAGCTACCATTTTCACATTTAGAACTTTCCATAAGGCCATTGCCAGGCTAGATAATTCAGGAGTCTGGTACCCTCTGCTTTTTCCAATATCTAAAGATGCTCTATCCAGACCTTACAGTATTTACAGCCCGTACAAGGAGCCTTGTCTTGTTATTCTAGCGTTACCATTCGAGTCATCCAATATTGTATAAGAGCTCTTTTCATTTTCTGTTGTGAAAGCCTGGCTGTATCACTAAAAACAGTTAATCAACCACATGAATGGAATAGCCAGTGCGTAGAAGGGGCAAAAATAAAAACTCACCCTTCATACATGAGAGATATGTAACAAGCATGATGTTAGTTAAACTCTTTTCCTGGATTATCTCATCTAATTTTCAAAAAGCCTTATGAACATTTCAAAGTTACCAAACCGAGTGTTTGATGTCAAGCACCTTTTTCTTTTTTTAAAAAAAATTTTTATTGGAGTATAGTTGGTTTACAATGTTGTGTTAGTTTCTGGTGTACAGTGAAGTGAATCAGTTACACATATACATATATCCACTCTTTTTTAGATTCTTTCCCCATATAGGCCATTACAGAGTATTGAGTAGAGTTCCCTGAAAGCACGTTTTCAATCCCATCCAGATGGTACAGATGGTGGTAGAAATGTAGTCTGACTTCAGAATCCACGCTCTGAATCGAAAGACCATATGACTTGCTAATGCGGCCTCTCTAGAGCTGCTAAAAGGAAACGTCAGGTATTATTTCTAATTTCAAATCATTCCCACTCTGTGGGGCTAAATGGATGCAATTGCACAGGCAAGTGATAATGAGAATATATATGTACTGTTAGTATTATATGCGAATGTATATTGTAGCAGTTATACCAAACTCTGTGTGTGTGCACGTGTATGCATGCTGAAGAGCTGATAGTGTGATAATGAGGGAAGGCATGAGTTTAATCTCTAAACTAGACTGAGCTTTGCTTCCAAGCCTGGTTTCTCTACTCTTTCTCTAACCCACCCCCTACGTAGGTGTGGGTCAGTTCTTGAGTGCTCTGAGCCAAGATCTGTCAACTCTTAAATAGGGATAATAATTCCTCAAGTTTTTCTGACAATTTTTAAATAATATATTTATAACATGTTTAAAAGTGTGCCTAACCCATAGCAAGCAACCTCCCCAATGATAATTGTAGTGATCAGAACTACATGCACATAATCCTTGAAGCATTTTTGATCTTTGATCCATTTTGAAGTTTGGCCAAGACCCAGGTAGTTGTCTAGGAGAGTGTGGAAGGAAATAGAGGTGGAAAGAAAAAGAAAGTGTGAAGACTTGAAGGCAGAAACAAACAAATTGTGCAAGTGTGCAGTGAAAGAAGGCTTGGTTTCCTGTACAGAAATTACATGATGTGTAGTTGGGGATGATATTGCTTAGCGTATGATAGAGGCTTTGGCATAAAAGGACATCTAGATATCGTAGGAGTGGAATTCCTCTGCACAGTCATAATCAGACACTTTACAAATGTGCCCTGTTGAAGCAATGGTATCCTGAATTTTACCTGATTTTATCATGTTGACAACTGCCTAGGAAACATACCATAAGAACCTGATAGATGCAAACAAATGATGAGGTGTCCCCCTTTGAAAGCTGCACCCCCTCAATAGAATGTCTATCAACTTTCGGTTTTAGATTAAAAGCTTTGGAGGCTGAGTTCCACAGGAAGGTGAAATGGATGCAACGATCATTAAATCTTTTCTGTGGTCTTGAGGCCAGAAAACTCACAACACCTTTATGTTCCTGGATATTGAGAAAAAAAGTGAGTTAGAACAGTTGAAATTCCAACTGGTCTGGATCAAGTAAGTGAAACAAAACATCTGGTAATCATCTTGGAATTAAACATTTTCTTAACAGTTTGTAAAACAATGCATTTCCCAAATGAACGGGTCATTCTGAACTCGCCAATGTATTGCCTGTAGTTTTGCATCCTTGCCACCAGATGGCAGTAATAACCCATCCATCCATTTCGACCCACTCCCTCCCCCCGCCCCCCCGGGGAACTTTGTTACTGTTCTCCTAGGAGAACAGTATTATTATGATATTAGTATATCATATATACATATATACATATATATACATATATACATAGTATATCATATAATATATTAGTATATTAGTATGATATTATTCTACGAAGGAATCAATGGCTCTCAGTTAAAACTGATGGCTAAAAATTCCCACTGGGTTTTCTATGACAAGTCAGCATGCTAGAGTCAGTTTCCCGGTGCAAAAAAAAAAAATGTGGAAAAATGTGCATTGAGGCAAGCGCAGGGAATAAGGTGACCTTATGTGGGAGTTGGAATGCCCTTAAGTAAGAAATGCCTTTAATAAACAATAAAAGATTATCTTGGATTCTATGCATGAAAGTGTATGTAAAACCACGTATTGGGCGTGGGGGAAGTCTCTTTTGGGTTTGTGGTTGCATATATGTGACTTCAAGAATCACCTGTGGAGTGAAGTAAGACAGAAAGAGAAAAACAAATACCGCATGCTAATTCATATATATGGAATCTAAAAAAAACGGTACTGATGAACCTAGTGGCAGGGCAGGAATAAAGACACATACGTAGAGAATGAACTTGAGGACACAGGGTGAGAAGAGGAGGCTGGGACGAAGTGAGAGAGTGACATGGACATATATACACTACCAAATGTAAAATAGATAGCTAGTGGGAAGCGGCTACTTAGCACAGGGAGATCACCTCGATGCTTTGTGATGACCTAGAGGGGTGGGATAGGGAGGGTGGGAGGGAGACGCAAGATGGAGGGGATATGGGGATATATGGATACGTATAGCTGATTCACTTTGTTATACAGCAGAAACTAACACAATATTGTAAAGCAATTATACTCCAATAAAGATGTGAAGAAAAAAAAAAAAAAGAATTACCTGTCATAAGCAATCCTTGTCATCCTAGGTTCGACTCCCTTAAGGATGAGGGAGTGAAGTTATCCAAAGGTGAAGTGGGACCTGCCATGACCCTGGTCTCTATTGCAGTTAATCATCACCTTCCTTACTCAGTTTGCCTTAATATGGCATATTTTCTTTCCCAGATATTTCCTCCAAGAATAATTTTCTTGTTCAACTATCCTGGATTCACAAGTCAATGTTTCATCTTGGGAAGCAAACTTTTTGTGTGTAACTTGGTTTTTTTCCCATTTCTTAAAAATATCTATGAAAACCTTCTAAAGATTGAACAAAAACACCCTATAATTGTGTTGAACCAAAAGGCTGCTTGGACATTCTTCTTTAAACTTGGCTTGATGAGGTATTTTTAAACCAAACATTCACACTAAAATTCAAGAGATATGGAAAAAGAGCTAGAAATCGGTGGGGTTTTTAGTCCATTGTATTTTTAGATTATGAGGTTTACCTGGACCATTTTCAATAGCTTGGAGTGATGAGTTGATCTGATTTTAGCTGCAGCAGAGAAGGGTAATTTTCAGGGCTTCTTCTGCTACCGAGGATGTGGCTACAGACCAGGGAACACAAGTTTTATCAGTCAGATACAATTATCTCTACAATTACAATCCATAGGTCTGGGTGAGATTTGTGCACTTTCGCATGCCAGATACACAGATGTGAGCATGTTTCTATCCTCGTATATAAAATCGGGATAATGATGCCCACATGGGGATTCACTGAGACACAGCCTAGGAAGTGCGGCCATGCAGGCGATATTCAAACAAAGGGGAGTTCACTTTCTCTCTTTCTCAACTTATGCCCAGGAGAAAAGTAGGCTGATTCTAACTTAATTTACAAAGGAGCAAAGCTCTATCTTCCACACTGGTCGCACTCTATAAACATTCACTTCTCTGTCTCCCTTTGGTATGGAATTTTCCTAATGGCATCTACTGGGGAAAAGAATTTTTAGTTATTTTTTTTAATATACATCTTCATTGGAGTATAATTGCTTTACAATGTTGTGTTAGTTTCTGCTGTATAACAAAGTGAATCAGCTATACATATACATATATCCCCATATCCCCTCCCTCTTGTGTCTCCCTCCCACCCTCCCTATCCCACCCCTCTAGGTCATCACAAAGCATCGAGGTGATCTCCCTGTGCTAAGTAGCCGCTTCCCACTAGCTATCTATTTCACATTTGGCAGTGTATATATGTCCGTGCCACTCTCTCACTTCGTCCCAACTTCCCATCTCCCCATCCCCACTCACCGTGTCCTCAAATCCGTTCTCTACCCTACCACTAGGTTCATCAGTACCAATTTCCTAGATTCCATATATATGTTAGCATACGGTATCTGTTTTTCTCTTTTTGACTTACTTCACTCTGTATGACAGACTCTAGGTCCATCCACGTCACTACAAATAACTCAATTTCATTTCTTTTTATGGCTGAGTAATATTCCATTGTATATATGTGCCACATCTTCTTTATCCATTCGTCTGATAATGGACACTTAGGTTGCTTCCATGTCCTGGCTATTGTAAATAGAGATGCAATGAACACTGTGGAACATGACTCTTTTTGAATTATGGTTTTCTCAGGGTATATGCCCAGGAGTGGGATTGCTGGGTCGTATGGTAGTTCTATTTTTAGTTTTTTAAGGAAGCTCCATACTGTTCCCCATAGTAGCTGTATCAAGTTACATTCCCACCAACAGTGCAAGAGGGTTCCCTTTTCTCCATACCCTCTCCAGCATTTATTGTTTGTAGATTTTTTGATGATGGCCATTCTGACCTGTGTGAGGTGATACCTCATTGTAGTTTTGATTTGCATTTCTCTAATGATTAGTGATGTTGAGCATGCTTTCATGTGTTTGTTGGCAATCTGTATATCTTATTTGGAGAAATGTCTATTTAGGTCTTCTGCCCATTTTTGGATTGGGTTGTTTGTTTTTTTGATACTGAGCTGCATGAGCTGCTTGTAAATTTTGGAGATTAATTCTTTGTCAGTTGCTTCACTTGCAAATATTTTCTCTCATCCTGAGGGCTATCTTTTCATCGTGTTTATGGTTTCCTTTGCTGTGCAAACGCTTTTAAGTTTCATTAGGTCCCATTTGTTTATTTTTGTTTTTATTTCTATTTCTCTAAGAGGTGGCTTAAAAAGGATCTTGCTGTGATTTATGTCATAGAGTGTTCTGCCTATGTTTTCCTAAGAGTTTTACAATGTCTGGCCTTACATTTAGGTCTTTAATCTATTTTGAGTTTATTTTTGTATATGGTGTTGGGAGTGTTCTACTTTCATCCTTTTACATGTAGCTGTCCAGTTATCCCAGCACCACTTATTGAAGAGGCTATGTTTTCTCCATTGTATATTTTTGCCTCCTTTATCAAAAATAAGGTGACCATATATGTGTGGGTTTATCTCTGGGCTTTCTATCCTGTTCCATTGATCTATATTTCTGTTTTTGTGCCAATACCATAGTATCTTGATTACTATAGCTTTGTAGTATAGTCTGAAGTCAGGGAGCCTGATTCCTCCAGCTTTGTTTTTCTTTCTCAAGATTGCTTTGACTGTGTGGGGACTTTTGTGTTTCCATACAAATTGTGAATTTTTTTGTTCTAGTTCTGTGAAAAATGCCATCGGTAGTTTGATAGGGACTCCACTGAATCTGTAGATTGCTTTGGGTAGTATAGTCATTTTCACAATGTTGATTCTTCCAATCCAAGAACATGGTATATCTCTCCATCTGTTTGTATCATCTTTAATTTCTTTCATCAGTGTCTTATAATTTTCTGCATACAGGTCTTTTGTCTCCTTAGGTAGGTTTATTCCTGGGTATTTTATTCTTTTTGTTGCCATGGTAAATGGGAGTGTTTCCTTAATTTCTCTTTCAGATTTTTCATCATTAGTGTATAGGAATGCAAGAGATTTGTGTGCATTAGTTTTGTATCTAGCTACTTTACCTAATTCATTGATTAGCTCTAGTAGTTTTCCGGTAGCATCTTTAGGATTCTCTATGTATAGTATAATGTCATTCGCAAACAGTGACAGCTTTACTTCTTCTTTTCCAACTTGGATTCCTTTTATTTCTTTTTCTTCTTTGATTGCTGTGGTTAAAACTTCCAAAACTATGTTGAATAATAGTGGTGAGAGTGGACAACCTTGTCTTGTTCCTGATCTTACTGGAAATGGTTTCAATTTTTCACCATTGAGAACAATGTTTGCTGTGGGTTTGTCATATATGGCCTTTATTATGTTGAGGTAAGTTCCTTCTATGCCTCTTTTCTGGAGAGTTTTTATCATAAATGGGTGTTGAATATTGTTGAAAGCTTTTTCTGCATCTATTGAGATTATAATATGGTTTTTATCCTTCAGTTTGTTAATATGGTGTATCACATTGATGGATTTGCATATATTGAAGAATCCTTGCATTCCTGGGATAAACCCCACTGATCATGGTGTATGATCCTTTTAATGTGCTGTTTGGTTCTCTTTGCTGGTATTTTGTTGAGGATTTTTGCATCTATATTCATCCGTGATATTGGCCTGTAGTTTTCTTTCTTTGTGACATCTTTGCCTGGTTTTGATATCAGGGTGATGGTGGCCTCGTAGAATGACTTTGAGAGTGTTCCTCCCTCTGATATGTTTTGGAAGAGTTTGAGAAGGATAGGTGTTAACTCTTCTCTAAATGTTTGATAGAATTCGCTGTGAAGCCATCTGGTCCTGGGCTTTTGTTTGTTGGAAGATTTTTAATCATAGTCTCAATTTCAGTACTTGTGATTTGTCTGTTTATATTTTCTATTTCTTCCTGGTTTAGTCTTGGAAGGTTATGCTTTTCTAAGCATTTGTCCATTTCTTCCAGGTTGTCCATTTTATTGACCTATAGTTGCTTGTAGTAATTTCTCATGATCCTTTGTATTTCTGCAGTGTCAGTTGTTACCTCTCCTTTTTCATTTCTAATTCTATTAATTTGAGTCTTCTCTCTTTTTTTCTTGATGAGTCTGGCTAATCATTTATCAATTTTGTTTATCTTCTCAAAGAACCAGCTTTTAGTTTTATTAACCTTTGTTACTATTTCTTTCATTTCTTTTTCATTTATTTCTGATCTGATGTTTATGATTTCTTTCCTTCTGCTAACTTTGGGGTTTTTTTTTTTGTTCTTCTTTCCCTAATTGCTTTAGGTGTAAGGTTAGGTTGTTTATTCGAGATGTTTCCTGTTTCTTAAGGTAGGATTGTATTGCTATAAACTTCCCTCTTAGAACTGCTTTTGCTGCATCCCATAGGGTTTGGGTCATCGTGTTTTCATTGTCATTTATTTCTAGGTAATTTTTGATTTCCTCTTTGATTTCTTCAGTGATCTCTTGGTTATTAAGTAGTATATTGTTTAGCCTCAATGTGTTTGTATTTTTTACAGGTTTTTTCGTGTAATTGATATCTAGTCTCATAGCATTGTGTTCAGAAAAGATACTTGATATGATTTCAATTTTCTTAAATTTACTAAGGCTTGATTTGTGACACAAATATGATCTATCCTGGAGAATGGTCCATGAGCACTTGAGAAGAATGTGTATTCTGTTGTTTTTGGATGGAATGTCCTATAAATATCAATTAAGTCCATCTTCTATAATGTATCATTTAAAGCTTGTGTTTCTTTATTTTCATTTTGGATGATCCGTCCATTGGTGAAAGTGGGGTGTTAAAGTCCCCTACTATGATTGTGTTACTGTCAATTTCCCCTTTTATGTCTGTTAGCACTTGCCTTATGTACTGAAGTGCTCCTATGTTGGGTGCATAAATAATTACAATTGTTATATCTTCTTCTTGGATTGATCCCTTGATCATTATGTAATGTCCTTCTTTGTCTCTTGTAATAGTCTTTATTTTGAAGTCTATTTTGTCTGATATGAGAATTGCTATTCCAGCTTTCTTTTGATTTCCATTTTCATAGAATATCTTTTTCCATCCTCTTACTTTCAGTCTGTATGTGTCCCTAGGTCTGGAATGGGTCTCTCATAGACAGCATATATGCGGGTCTTGTTTTTGCATCCATTCAGCCAATCTATGTCTTTTGGTGGGAGCTAAGGTAATTATCTATATGTATGTTCCTATTACCATTTTCTTAATTGTTTTGGGTTTGTTATTGTAGGTCTTTTCCTCCTCTTCTTTTTCCTGCCTAGAGAAGTTCCTTTAGCATTTGTTGTAAAGCTGGTTTGGTGGAGCTGAATTCCCTTAGTTTTTGCTTGTCTGTAAAGGTTTTAATTTCTCCGTTTAATCTGAATGAGATCCTTGCTGGGTAGAGTAATCTTGGTTGTAGGTTTTTCCCTTTCATCACTTTAAATATGTCCTGCCACTCCCTTCTGGCTTGCAGAGTTTCTGCTGAAAGATCAGCTGTTAAACTTATGGGGATTCCCTTGTGTGTTATTTGTTGTTTTTCCCTTGCTGCTTTGAATACTTTTTCATTGTATTTAATTATTTTTAAAATTTATTTATTTATTTATTTTTGGCTTGTTGGGTCTTTTTTGCTGCGTATGGGCTTTCTCTAGTTGCAGTGAGTGGGGGCTACTCTTTGTTTTGGCGTGCGGGCTTCTCATTTTTGTGGCTTCTCTTGTTGTGGAATGGGCTCTAGGCACACAGGCTTCAGTTGTTGTGGCACATGGGCTCAGTAGTTGTGGCTTGTGGGCTCTAGACCACAGGCTCAGTAGTTGTAGCACACAGGCTTAGTTGCTCCTCGGCATGTGGGATCTTCCCAGGCCAGGGAAGTGTCCCTTGCACTGGCAGGCAGTTTCTTAACCACTGCGCCACCAGGGAAGCCCTGTGTTTAATTTTTGATAGTTTGATTAATATGTGTCTTGGCATGTTTCTCCTTGGATTTATCCTTATGGGACTCTCTGAGCTTCCTGGACTTGCCTGACTATTTCCTTTCCCACATTAGGGAAGTTTTCATCTATAGTCTCTTCAAATATATTCTCAGTCTCTTTCTCTTTTTCGTCTGGGACCCTTATAATTTGAATGTTGGTGCATTTAATGTTGTCCCAGAGTTCTCTACGACTGCCCTCAATTCTTTTCATTCTTTTTTCTTTATTCTGCTCTGTGGTAGTTAATTCCACTATTTTATCTTCCAGGTCACTTATCCATTCTTCTGCCTCAGTTATTCTGCTATTGATTCCTTCTAGGGAATTTTAAATTTCATTTATTGTGTTGTTCATCATTGTTTGTTTGCTCTTTAGTTCTCCTAGGTCCTTGTTAAACATTTCTTGTATTTTCTCTGTTCAATTTCCAAGATTTTGGATCATCTTTACTATCATTACTCTGAATTCTTTTTCAGGTAGACTGCCTATTTCCTCTTCATTTGTTTGGTCTGGTGGGTTTTTACCTTGCTCCTCCATCTGCTGTGTGTTTTTCTGTCTTCTTATTTTGCTTAACTTACTGTGGTTGGGGTCTCCTTTTTGTAGGCTGCAGGTTCACAGTTCCTGTTTTGTTTGGTGTCTGCCCCCAGTGGCTAAGGTAGGTTCAGTGGGTTGTGTAGGCTTCCTAGTTGATGGGACTAGTGCCTGTGTTCTGGTAGATGAGGCTGTCTTTCTGGGGGGCAAGACTGTGCCTGGTGGTGTGTTCTGGGTTGTCTGTGACCTTATTATGATTTTAGGCAGCTTCTCTGCTAATGGGTAGGTTTGTGTTCTTGTCTTGCTAGTTGTTTGGCAATAGGGTGTCCAGCACTGTAGCTTGCTGGTCGTTTAGTGGAGCTGGGTCTCAGCATTGAGATGGAGATCTCTGGGAAAGGTTTCGCCATTTGATATTACATGGAGCCAGGAGATCTCTGGTGGACCAGTGTCCTGAACTCAGCTCTCCCACCTCAGAGGCACAGGCCTGACACCCGGGTAGAGCACCAAAACACTGTCAGCCACATGACTTCAGAGTGGAAGTGAAATAGCAGCTTTCCTCAGAACTCAGCCCCCATGACTTTTTTTTTTTTTTTTTTTTGCGGTACGTGGGCCTTTCACTGTTGTGGCCTCTCCCGTTGCGGAGCACAGGCTCTGGATGCACAGACTCAGCGGCCATGGCTCACGGGCCTATCCACCCTGCGGCATGTGGGATCTTCCCAGACCGGAGCACGAACCCGTGTCCCCTGCATCAGCAGGCGTATTCTCAACCACTGCGTCACCAGGGAAGCCCCCATGACTCTTTTTGAATTATGTTTTTTTTTGGGTATATGCCCAGTAGTGAAATTCCTGGGTCATATGGTAGTTTTATTTTTAGTTTTTTAAGGACTCTCCATACTGTTTTCCATAGTGGCTCTATCAATTTACATTCCCACCAACAGTGCCGGAAGGTTCCCTTTTCTCCACATTCTCTCCAGCATTTATTGTTTCTAGATTTTTTAATGATGGCCATTCTGACCAGTGTGAGGTGATACCTAATTGTGGTTTTGATTTTCAGTTCTCTAATGATTAGCAATGTTGAGCATCTTTTCATGTGTTTGTTGGCCATCTGTATGTTTTCTTTGGAGATATGTCTATTTAAGTCTTCAGCCCATTTTTGGATTGGGTTTTTCTTTTTTTGATATTAAGCTCATGAGCTGCTTGTATATTTTGGATATTAATCCTTTGTCAGTTGCTTCATTTGCAAATATTTTCTCTCATTCTGAGGGTTGTCTTTTCTTCTTGTTTATGGTTTCCTTTGCTGTGCAAAAGATTTTATGTTTCAGTAGGTCTCATTTGTTCATTTTTGGTTTTCTTCATTAATCTAGGAGGTGGGTCAAAAAGGATCTTGCTGTGATTTATGTCATAGAGTGTTCTGCCTATGTTTTCCTCTAAGAGTTTTACAGTGTCTGGCCTTACATTTGGGTCTTTAATCCATTTTGAGTTTATTTTTGTGTATCATGCTAGGAAGTGTTTTAATTTCATTCTTTTACATGTAACTGGAGGAATCAGGCTCCCTGACTTCAGACTATACTACAAAGCTACAGTAATCAAGACAGTATGGTACTGGCACAAAAACAGAAATATAGATCAATGGAAAAGGATAGAAAGCCCAGAAATAAACCCACACACATATGGTCTCCTTATCTTTGACAAAAGAGGTAAGAATATACAATGGAGAAAAGACAGCCTCTTCAATAAGTGGTGCTGGGAAAATTGGACAGCTGCATGTAGTTCTTATGCTTATCGCAGCATTTTGAAATACCTCCATGAGTGCCAGAAATGGCCTGAATTTGTGAAGCAGGAGGAGGGAAAAGGAGAATCAGACAGGACTAAAGAAATTATATTTTTTTCCCTTGAACAAAAAACAATTATACTCAATGGAATAATTTCGTCATTACCCAACCAAACTTGAGTCCATGGGCTGGAAGTAGTAAAGCCAATCTACTGACACCAGGTTGTGGTGAAAGAAAGTGCAGCATTTATTGCAGGTGCCATACAAGGAGTAAGGGGCAGCTAATGCTCATAAAGCCCGAACTCTCTCTGATAGGTTTCAAGGTAGCATTTTTAAAGGCAAGGAGAGGGAGGGGAGTTGCAGGGTATGTGATCAGCTCATGCACAATTCTTTGACTTGTTGATGGTGAGGTAACTGGACAGTGTCACAAGGGTTAACATTATTAATTCTCAGACTCCAGTAGGTCTGGGACTATGTGTCCATGGTCATCATGTAGTCAACTTCTTCCACTTGGTGGAGGCTTTAGTATCTGTAAAACAACTCAGAAATGTGCACCAGATACTATTATCTATGTATTTCAGGGAGGAACTAAAGATTCTGTGACTGCCATATGGCTGATTTACTGTTTAAATTGTTACTAGTTCTCCTGGCCCAACTCCTTTTTTTGTCATTACATGTTCACCTCCTTTTAATCATTAATTCTTGAGCCAGGCTTTTGTGACTCAGGGGAGGGCTGAAAGACTACAGCTTTTCTACAAACAAGAGGCAGGCAGAGGACATGGGGGGAGGGGTCTGTCCATGAATGCCCCATAGTATCCTGCTTGGTTACAATTGGAACAATTTAGTGATGATTAAATAAGGTAATTCAGTGCTTTGAAATGTTCTGTTCTGTTAAAAGGACAAAGAGACTTAAGAGCATGCTTTAATATAGAAGGTTTTCTAAAAGCCTATGTCTTCAAGGGGTCTCTAATATTTGTCTCCACTGAAGAGCTTCAAACCATATCACATATTTCTGTGTGCTGTGAATCTGGCTACTCAGCATTGACTGATTAATACTTTATTTTCAAATAACCTTAAACTTTATTTTTAAAACAGAGTATAATGTTCCCATGGAATCTTGGCATTTTGAAGGAATAACTTGTGTGTTTAAAAATTTGCTTGGGGACATTTGAGGTATTAGGAAATAAAAAACCACATGGCATTTTGGCAAACCTATGAGACCAAACTGTATTTGTTCGATAGAAGACTTTGTTGCCTTATTCTAAAATGTTGAGTGTTCGATAGCTTCTGGACCTCAACATGGTGGTGGGAAAACTTTCTATTTGGGGAGTAGTGATTCTTGTTCATCTACCAGTGATGATGCAGGAATTTGCCTTTGTGGCAGCTCTTCTCCATGCAGGTAAAGGATGATCGATCACCTACCTTTACACTTAGAGAAGCTCTGAAATCCAGTGAGGGATCCAAAATGCAGTACCTTTCAGATTGAGGCGTTAAGCATTTTCTTTAGTAATAGAAATTGTATGTATTGGCTGAATTCTGTCTTTGCAAAGTTAGAATTCTATTCTGTCTAAATTTAGATTTAGACTGCCTCAAGCTTGAGAAATACTGTTTTAAGGAGATATATAGATGCTTTTGCCCACAAGAATTTCCTTACAGGAGATGTGAAGCCAAGACTGTGTGATCACTGAGGGATGTAGAGCCTAATTGTCACTTCATATGAGGAGATAACTGAGCTTAGTGGAAAGGGACCTGAATAACTGTCCTTCACAAGGAATTATGTACAATTGACTCTTGTGATTGTCTTGACAGGACCATGTAGCCAGAAGACCCCTTGTGGAAAGGAGTGGAAAAGGGAGGAAATCTTTGTATATGAGTGTATATACACATAGGCATATACACAGATATATTCATATACACATGTGTGCATGCACACACACATATAATAGCTTGTAAGATCATATCAATATATTTCCAATTAAAATTCTAGTGTTAGGGGGTGTGAGGGTGTGCTGTTTCTGTTTTTGTTTCTTTTTTGTTCCTGGAGACTCAAAGAGAAGCCAGGCCAGCTTTGCTGCAGTTTGATTTTTTTACAAATTCTTGTACGAAACTGATCTAATTCTTCACTCCAAGAGTTGGGCTATTGGTGGGAAACTGGGATTTTCCCCTCTTCCTAGATTCCCTCAGATCTGTAACCAGCTTTCTCTTTTTTCTTTCCTCTGTTTTAAACCATACATTATATATATACTTTGAGTTCTTGTCAAGGACCCTAGAAGTTCCTCCTGTTGACCACCTTTGTTCCCTCCCCTCCACAGCCAGCCTCATTGTGTTCTGGGCGGGTATCTCAGACTTGAGGTGGAACTTCAGAAATTTGGCAGTCCACATGCCTGAAATGGATGCAAAGACTACTAGTCATACACAAACATTCATTTTCTCTCTCTCTCTCTTTTTTAAATAATAGAACCCTCAAGTTTTAGATAGGTATGGCTGCCCAGCTCGTTATGACCATATAGCTAAGTTCTAGGCAATAGGAAAACATAAGAAGTAATGTGTGCTTTTTCTAGATCAGTGACTCTTCAATGGGAGTGATTTTTGCCTCTCCCCTCCCTTTAGAAATTTCTGGTTGTCAGAACTTGGGGGTACTACTGGCATCTAGTGGGTAGAGGCCAGGGATGCTGCTAAATATACTACAATGTATGAAACAGCCCCTTGCCCCCAACAAAGAATTATCTGGTCCCAAATGTCAACAGTGTCAAGGTTGAGAAATTCTATTCCAGACCATGCCTTTAAAAAAATGTACATGCCCTCCTCTGGTCCTTTCCTTTCCTCCAGGCTAGGAGGTTAGGAAAATTGGAGCAATGTCCTTAGACCTAGAAACAGAAACCAGATGCTTGGGGGTGGCAGAACCACTGCAATAGCCTTTGACTCCCTACCTCCACTATTACCATGAAAAAGAAATAACCTTCTCTCTTGTTTAGGACTTTGCATTTGGGGATCTTCTTGTTATAGCAGCTTAGCCCATACACTAACTGACACAATGGATTTATTTATATTTACCTTTTAAATGTATTTTTATGGAGATATAACTGACATAATATTATATGAGTTTCAGGTATAAAATGTAATGATTCAATATTTGTATATACCGTGAAATGATCACTGTAATAAGTCTAGGGAGCATCTTTTTTCGTAAATAGTTACCAAAAATTTTTTTTCTTGTGATGAAGACTTTTAAGATTTACTCTCTTATCAACTTTCAAATATACACTACAATATTATTAACTAGTTAATAATACCATCCTGTATATTACATCCCCAGGACTTATTTATTTTATAACTGGAAGTTTGTACCTTTTGACCATCTTCACACATTTCACACACCCACCACACCCCTTCTCTGGCAACCACCAATCTGTTTTCAGTATCTGAGTTGAGGTTTTTTTTTTCTTTTTTTCTTTGGTTTTGTTTTTTAAATTCCAATGTAAGTGACATCATGCAGTGTTTGTCTTTCTCTGATTTATTTCACTTAGCATAATGTCCTCAAGTTCAAATCATATTGTTGCAAATGGAAGGATTTCCTTCTTTTTATGTGGCTGAGTAACATTACATTGTATGTATACACCACACTTAAAAAAAAATCCATTCATTCAAAGATAGACACTTAGGTTGTCTCCATGTCTTGGCTATTGTAAATTATGCTGCAGTGAACATGGGAATGCAGATATCTTTTCAAGTTAGTGTTTCCATTTCCTTCCAATACATACCCAAAAGTGTAATTGCTGGATCATATATAGTTTTTATTTTTAATTTTTTGAGGAAACTCCATACTCTTTTCCATAGTGGCTGTACCTTACATTCCCACCAACAGTGTGCAAGGATTTTCTCCCTTTTCTCCACATCTTCGCCAACACTGGTTATTTCTTGTCTTTTTTAATAACAGTTGTGAGGTGATTTATCATTGCTTTTTTGCATTTCCCTGACAAGTGGTGATTTTGAGCATACTTTCATGTACATTTGTCCATCTGTATGTCTTCTTTGGGAAAATGTCTATTCAGATCCTCTGCTCATTTTTGAATTAGTTTTTAAATTTTTCTATAGAGTTGTATGAGTTCTTTTGATGTTTTAGATATTAACCCCTTGTCAGATATGTGATTTGCAAATATTTTCTCCCATTCTGTAGGTTCACTTTCATGTTGACGGGTTTTTTTGCTGTGCAGAAGCTTTTTAGCTTGATGTAGTCCCATTTGTCTATTTGTTCTTTTGTTACCTTTGTTTTTGGTATCAAAATCAGATTGAAAAAATTATTGCCAAGACCTATGTCAAAGAGCTTACCCACCACATTTTCTTCTAGGAGTCTTATGATTACAGGTCTTATGTTCAAGTCTTTAATCCATTTTAGTTGATTTTTGTGTATGGTGTAAGATAGTGATCTACTTTCATTGTTTTGCATGTGGATGTCCAGTTTTCCCAACACCATTTATTGAAGAGAGTATTTTTCCCCGTTGCATATTCTTGGCCCCTTTGTCATAAATTGATTGACCGTATAAGTGTGGGTTATGTTTGTTTTTACTTAACTGTAACCACTTTCTTCCACATCAAGAATCCCAGTTCTCATGAATACAGGAGAGAGTATAATTAGAATTTCCCATAATCGCTCTATTACTTTATCCTATGTTACAAACAGGATAGTCTTAAAATAATCGTGCTAAAACCACCACAATTAAAATTTTCTGAGGACTTTAAAACTATTTTTTGAATATGTTCTGTACATTAAACCCAACTTTTATAACTTCACTGCTTTGCTTAAAAATAAAGACATTATATATTTTACTGTCTTCCTTTATTCCTCATTTAGTGTCAGTTCTACAAGTAACTGTATGTTTAATATTCATCATCTGTTCTCATGCTGATAATTCTCTACTCATTTTGGTTGTCTAAAGTACATTCTGTAGTAGATTCCTAATGAAGAAAATAGAAACAACATTTCCTGAATTTTCCTGTGCCCTTTATATTTAAAAATGAGTTTTATTGGATATAAAATCAATGGCTCACATAATCTTTCTTTCAGTATCTAAAATATTACTCTATTTTTAACATAAAAAATTACTTCAAAAAGTCTGACAATAATCTAATTTCTTTCCCTTTTATCATTTCCTCTTTTTTTATGTTGATGTTTTCTGTTAACATAAAATAAACTGCACATGTTTAAAGTATAGGTGGTAGGCAGCCCTCTCTGATGGCTTCAAGATTTCCACCTTTTGTTGTACACACCCTATATAATCGCCTCCATTATGGCCTGAACATGTCCCCACAAAATTCATATGTTGAAGTTTTAACCCCTAAATTGGAGATGGGGCCTTTGGGAGTAATTAAGATTCAATTAGGTCATAAGGATGGGCCACTCATGATGGGGTTAGTGGCCTTATAAAAAAAGGAAGAGAGACAGAGAGACACACACACAGACAGAGAGAGAGAGAGAGAGAGAGAGAGAGAGAGAGAGAGAGAAGGAAGGCTAAGTGAGGACATAGTGAAAAAGCTATCAGCAAGCCAGGAAGAAAGCTCACCAGGAACCAAATCAGCCTTGATCTTGGACTTCCCAGCCTCTGGAACTATGAGAAGATAAATTTCTGTGGTTTAAGCCATCCTATCCATGACATTTAGTTATGGCAGCCTAGCTGACTAGGATACCCTCCCTCGAGTTTGGGTTGGACCTGTGAAAACCATGAGATCATAACTCTGTGATTAGGTTATGTTATGGAAGAAAACATCAGGAAAGACTGGAGGGAGATTCTCCTGATTTCTTTGAAGAAGTAAGCTTCTATGTTGTGAAAGGGCCATATGACTAGAGCCCTCAGCTTCTAGGAGTTAAGAGAATCCCTGGTTGACATCTAGGAAAACAGGGATCTTAATTCTGCAACCACAAAGCACTGAATTCTGAGACCTCGATTTTCCAGTGAGATAACAGCCATGGTTGACAACTTGATTTCAACCTGGTGAGATCCTGACCCAGGTAACCCATAATTTGACAAGGACTCCTGACCCATGGAAATAGTGGTATAATAAATTTATGTTGTTTTAAGCCACTAAGTTTGCGATAATTTGTTATGCAGCAATAGAAAACTAACACAGAATACAATTTGATAAGTTTTAACATATGCACAAGTGGGAAATCATAAACAAGATCAAGATAATAAACATACTTAGAACTCCCTTAAATTCCCTTATGCCCTTTTTTATTCTACCCCTCCCATCCCATCCCAGCCTCCCCTATTCCTAGGCAAACACCAAACTGCTTTCTGTCAGTGTAGATCAATTTGTATTTTCTAGGCTTTTATAAAGATGGAACCACACACCATATACTCTTTCATGTTTAGCTTGTGTCATTTAGCATAATAATAATAATTATTATTATTTTTTGTGGTATGCATACTTCTCACTGTTGTGGCCTCTCCCGTTGCGGAGCACAGGCTCCGGACACGCAGGCTCAGTGGCCATGGCTCATGGCCCAGCCGCTCTGCGGCATGTGTGATCTTCCCGGACTGGGGCACAAGCCCGCGTCCCCTGCATTGGCAGGTGGACTCTCAATCACTGCGCCACCAGGGAAGCCCCTAGCATAATTATTTTGAGATTTATCTATGTTATGGTGTATAACAAGTTCATTCCTTTCTTTGGCAGAGTAATATTCAATTGTATGTATTTACTACAATTTATTCATTCATTCAACGGTTGATGCGCTTTTGAGTTGTTTCTGTTTTTAGCTATTACATATAAAGATGCTATGAACATTTGTGTATACATTTTTGTTTGGATATATGCTTTTATTTCTCTTGGATAAATACCTAGGAGTGGAATGCCTTGATCATATGATAGATATGGGTTTAACTTAAAAAAAAAATGCTAAACTCTTTTCCTAAGTGGTTATGTCACTTTACATTCACAGCAGTAGTATATGAGAGTTCCAGTTGCTCCACAACTTTGCCAACACTTGACATAGTTTTAAGATTTTTAAAATATTTTAATAGATGTGTATTGGTATCACTACATGTCTCTAATCTCCACATCCCTAATGGACAGTAATGTTGAGCATCCTTCAATGTGTCATCTGTGTATCTTATTTCATAAAGTGTCTGTTCAAATTTCTGTTCACACTTTTAATTGGGATATTTATATTCTTATTATCGAGTTTTGAGAATTGTAAATGTCTGGATACAAGTATTTTATGTGATTTGCAACTATTTTCTCTTAGTCCATGGCTTGTCTTTTCATTCTGTTAAGAGACTCTTTCAAAGTATAGGCATTTTTAATTTTGATGAAGTCCAGTGTGTCATTTTGTCTTATGTACTGTGCATTTGGTGTCATAGCTAATAAATTATAGCCTAACCCAAGGTCACAAATGTTCTGTGCTACAATTTTTTTTCTAGAAGATTTATAGTTTTAAGTCGGTTTTAAATTTAGGTCTATTATCCATTTTGAGTTAATTTTTGTTTCTGATGCAAAATTATGGATGGAAGTTCATCCTTTTTTTACATATGGAAATCCTATTATTCCTGCACCCTTTGTTGAAAAGACCCTTTGTCCTTTCTCCATTAAATGCCTTTGTAGCTTTGTTATAAATCAATTGACCATAGATGTGTGTGCATCTATTTCTGAACTCCATTTTGTTTCATTGATTTATTTGTCTATCTCGACACCAATACAACACGCTCTTGATTATTGTAGCTTTAAGTAAGTCTTGAAGTCAGGTGGTTTAGTCCTCTAACTTTGTTCTTCTTTTACAAAGTAATTTTGTCTATCCTTTGGTTATCTGACTAGTAATGATACAAATTTATTGTCCTTATGTCATTTATTGAAAGTCTACACTTTCTCCTCTGATATGCAATCACATTGTCTCATAATTCGTTTGTATATGTGAGATCTTACTGTACTGTTCTACTGGCCTATTTATTTAGGACTGCACCAATATTCAGTATGAGTTACCTTATCTTTATATTAAGTTTTATTCCCAAATAGAATGAGTTTATTAACCTTGTAAGTTCAACATATATTTTTGACTTAGTCTTAATTAGACCTTATGAACCTGCCTTAGTAAGTACATACAAGTTTACCAACATACATATATACCTAAAATCTTACTTATCTATTTTTTCTTTAGGACTTACTAATAATAGGCTGTAACTTTAGCTGACTTCTGCTATCTTTAGTGATTCATATTTATAAACATGCACATGTACACAATCATACAACACTTACAGGCATACACAAGTTACTGTTTGCACAATTTTTCTCCTTCACCTATTCCATATTTTATAATAGCCTTGGCCAGAACAAATAGCAATTACATTCTGAGAAACCCAATACTCATATTTTCAAATGCATCTCCTAAAGGTGTCTTTATAGTATTGAGGTAATTATGTGACGCTCATTTCTACACGTCTTGACACAACAAATTATTGTTATCTCAGCATTACTTTTCAATCCCAGCAATCAGACTATGTAATTTAAAAAATAGAGAAAAATATTTAAAAGGTAGGAGGGGCTAGAGATATGTACATACTCTCTGGGGGAAAAACCAACTTTAACCTTCAAACTACTTTTCTCTACCAAGAACAACTTTTCTCAGAAGACATGATATTCTGCATTAATGGAAGCCTTACCAACTGCTGGGATGGCCAGGGGTGGGGCCTTTCCCCCTCCCCGGGTCAGGATGAGTGTTTTGAAATTTGCTCTAGCAGAATTGCAGAGTGCTTCAACACATGGGGTCTGAGCCAGATGGCCTGGGTTTGAATCCCAGCTACATTGCCTGACCACTAACTAGCATTGTGATCACTGTGCTTTTCTTTTTTCATTTATAAAATTGGAATAATAACAGTGCTTATCTCATGGGGGTGCTGGAAGGATTAAAAGTGTTTATACACATGAGGTGTAGAAAAGTGCTTGGCTCAGTACATATTGACCGTCATTATTGAATAAACAAAACATTGAATGAGTATTTATAACACAGTTCATCTTCTAGATCTCATTTTTGTCATTAGCCTGAAAACTCAGTGTTTTAGAACTAAAAAGGCCTTTAAGAATTTTCTATCCCAACTGTCTTAGTTAAATATGAAGAAAGTAAGGTTGAGAAAGGTCAAATTATTTGTGCTAAATTGTTCAGCTCGTTAGTAATAAAGTGAGGATAGAAGCAAAGTCTCAGTCTTGTTGTCTAAGGGGAATTGACGAGTCTAATTACAGTTGGAATTACAATCAAAAGAAAATGCAAATTTAAATAAGCAGTCAAACGACTTAAGGGTAATGTATGTTCCACTAAATAGAACTTTCCACTTTGTTCTCCATTTCCTGTCTTCCATACCACTCGGGCATTATATTAGTTATTCATTTTGGTGGTTATGGATACTTTGAAATATTTAGTTTCTTTGTATGATTTTAAAATTTTTATTGATTGCTGCAAGTTCTCAGAGGAGCAATATCAGAGCTTGGCTAAGGGACTGTGAGTTTCTTAGGTAGTCTGAGATGTCATCCAAATAGTCCCTCAACTTCTTTTGCTTTTACTCAGAAAAATAAATGTTAGTTAAAGATCTTTTAATCAGACAGGAGTGAAATATGTGTTTCATTTAATGTGATCAAAGTAGACAAAGCAGCTACTTTAGACTTCAAAATATGAATTTCTCATTTGTGCCCATTGAATCTATGGTTAAAATATTCACAACATAGTTTTAATGCTGTTCTACAAATACCACTGTTCCAGGAGAAGCGGTTATTCTCAAAAATGACCAAGAAAGAGAAAGAAAAGAACAGAAATTGTATGCTGCACTATACTTAAAAGAAAGTCTTGATTGTGTGTGTGTGTGTGTGTGTGTGTGTGTGTGTGTGTGTGTCTGTGAGAGAGAGACAGAGAGAGAGAGACAGAGAGAGCGAGAGACAGAGAGAGAGAGAGAGAGACCAAGTTCCCATTTTCTGGAAAAAATGAATTAAATGCTAAAACTTCAATAAATCTTTATTACCAGTTTATTAGGTGTCAGTCCTTTTTCTAGGCATTCAGGATACAGCAATGACTAAGATAACTTGTAATAGACAGTAAGTCTTGAGACCAAGATTCAACTCAGCCCAGCTCACTGCAGAGTATGCTCCAATCACAACCTCTTAAAATCTTCCTGCATGCAAAACATTTTTTAAATTGTTTTTTCATCAACAGGGAGTGATGAAAATTGTGGCATTGTTTCCACACCAACATTTAGCATAAAAGAAATAAACATTGATATCTTGAGGTTGTATCTTCAATTACACAAAACATCTCCATGGAATTCTAAAGTAATTTCAAAATGTGGATTTTTCTAGTAAGTTGTTACTTGGTTATGTCTCAGTTTCCATACTTTCTGAGGGGCAATTCAGTGTACCTATTCTTTATTTTTATGACATTGGATAGATTTTTCCAGCACTTATTTTGAAAGTGCTTACCTGTTCTTTGCCCCAACTGGGTCCCAGCTCTTTCTGATAGGAGGAGGCGGGGCACAGTCTCCTAAGAGCAAGGCTCCGGCTCGGGACAAGGCTCCCAGCTCTGACACATAGATGTCTCATCTCTGACGAGCGACTTTTAGTTTCTCTTATGCCTCAAGTTTTTTCATCTGTAAAATATTATATATCTCATAGAGATATCATTTACCTCAAATTATTATTTACCTTATAAATAAACTACTCTTTACCTCAAGCATGACCTTAGATTGCATTCGATCCAAGGCTGGTATTGTTATTATAAAATAAAGGGGGCAGGCCAGGAGGTTTCTATGACCCCAGAGACCATTAGGCTTTTCCTGGTGGTCTTTAGAGTATTTCCCACTATCCAGATTTTTATGAATTCAACTGGAATCTCCTATTTTTGAACATTCTGACCTATACTACTGAACAAGATCTTCACAGCCTGCTTAGGACTGGTTGTGTTATTCTAGTTTCAAACACTGTCTTCAAACTGCAGGTTCTGAAAGTGAAAACCCTGTGAGGTCAAGTATTCGACGGCATTTCCCTGTGATAAATATCAGGACAGCTAGAGTTCTGGTCACCCACCATTTACTCAGCACTCTTCCTGGCATAATGCATCTCTTCTTTATAAAAAGGTCTAGTGAGAACGAGTCATTTCTTTACCACAGTCAAAACATGTATGGAAGACGTTTCCATACATCTCCCTAGTGTGTAACAATGGGATAATAAAACTCAGGGATTTGGAACTCACTTTGGTCCTCGTCTCTCCAGACCTTTGTGATTTAGAAAGTCCATATGTTAAAATCTCAGAGAGGCGGATTCAGAGAGACCTCCTTTAATTTGGAGGTTGCTGGTGACCTCTTATTTATTTGTTCCCTCTTATTTTTTTTCCAAGCTAAGATTTTTCACAGGACTTCATATAATTTTTCCAACTTTTCTGGTATAAACCATCTGTGGTCACTTTGCAGAGTCTCTTTAGGTCATGGGAAAGTTCTCTCTTTCCTACACGGCACATATACGAGTCTTGCTCACCACAGCCACTTGTTAGTAATGGATAGCTCCATGTGTCTCTAAGGAATTTAGATGGAGTCACAATGTCTAACTTGTTGCCTATCTGTAATTGTGAAAAAAAATTAAGAACGCTCGTACATTTAAATATTTCATTTGTTGTTTTTTTAATTCTTTTTTATATTCTTTTCCATGATGGTTTGTCACAGGATATTGAATATAGTTCCCTGTGCTATACAGTAAGACCTTGCTGTTTATCCATTTTATATACACCAGTTTGCATCTGCTAACCCCAAACTCCTAATCCATCCCTTCCCACTCCCCCATTGATAACCACAAGTCTGTTCTCTGTGTCTGTGAGTCTGTCTTCTGTCTCTGTAGATAAGTTCATTTGTGCCATATTTTAGATTCCACATATAAGTGATATCATACGGTATTTGTCTTCCTCTTTCTGTTATTGTCAATTTTTAACGTGAGTTTTTCCTCTTTCTCAAAAAAGACAGGCTACTCTAGAATCTCTGTTAAAAAATGAAAGTTTTCAAATGCTGTATTTGATATGTTAGTAGTATATTTACGTTAGTTTTCCAGATACCTTACAACTTTTAAATGACTGTGGAAAAGATAGAGAATACGAAGTACAGTGTATTGTCAGGCATGTCCTAACATCGTCCCTTAGAAAAGTCACATCCTGTACTGACTGTCCCTTCTCAAGTCTTTATCACCTATCTTTTCTCATTCGACAAATTATTATCTTCCTTTAAGACCCAGCCCTGACACCCTTCCATGCCCACTGAAATCCAAAAAGCCTCTGAATTTCTCCTATTTTGATATTTGAACATACCCTGTCATATATACTTGAATTTTCTTTTATGAATGAGCTTGTGTGGAGTGAAACTGTAAGCACCTTAAGGACAGGGACCATCTCATATAATTCACTTAAATTTCAGACAGATACCCAGTGGCTGCAAACACATGTTACTTTACATAATAATTTCTAAAAATAACAATACATACCCCTTTGGGGTATTCTAGGAAATATCAAGAAAATAAGGCAAATCTGAAATGATCAAAAAATTGTAAGTAATATATTTATCTATTTTTCTGGGTTTTTTTCTGTGAAAATGTGTGTTAACAAATTGGGATCATATTATATATGATTTTGATACTTGTTTTTTTAATAACCCATCATGAATATTCTGTTATGAAATATTATTCAAATGCACAATCTTGCTAACCATTGTTATTTAACCATTTACCTTTTGCTGGACATTTATTTCAGTTTTGATTTTATTTTAAAAAATATTTTATCTGTGTATCCTTCTTTCAGAAAATATTTACCAACTTATAATTCCAACAACTTACCAGTGCTCTTTCACTCCATTTTTGCAGCTCTGGGTATTGTCACTGAGTATACATACATATTTAAAAATTTTTATAGGCAAAGGTTTTCTTATTATTTTTAATTACATTATTTGCTTATTAGAGAGAATATCGATTTCCTATATTTAATAGACATTTAAATTCTTTCTTTTGTAAACTGCCCATTTGTGATTCTTCTCCAATTTAATTTGGTGTGTGATGTGTTGCTGTCAGTTTCATAAGAGCTCATTATATATTAAGGTCATTGCCTGAATCCATACTTGTACATTTTTGATAGTATTGATACTTGTAAATAACTGAATTTAATAATTTTTTCTTTGTGAGCTTTTCCATATAAAGCATTAAAAATATTTATTTACATTTTCTCCTAACTTTGATTTTTATGCTTTGGATTTTTATTATTTAACTTTATAATGCACTTAGAATTATTTGTTTTTTTCTCTCAAATCATTGATCAATTTTCCAGAATCATTTATTGAATAATCTTTTTTCCTACTTGTCCTACGTTTTCTTATTTATTGCATTTTTGTTTTACTGATCACATATTTTCTTACTCATCACACGTATATCATACACCAATTTTTTATATAACTATGTGTATTCTTGGGCTCTCTATTGTATTTCACTGATCTGTCCATCCTTGTTCTAGCTCCACAGTTTTGATTGTATAGCTTTATAGTAAATTTTAACACTTGCTAAGATAAATTCCTCATGTTACTATTTTGTTCTTTACAAAAAGTCATTGTTTTTTTTTTTTTTTGCCCATTTCAGCTTTACAGAAGTTTAGAATTATTTGCCAAGTTAAAAATATTTGTTTAGAATTTTGCATAGAATTGCACTAAGCTTTAAGTTTATTTGAGATGCACCAACAAAATGTTTATAGCATTCAGTATGTTCTTTCTTTCCAGCTAGACTAACACTCCTCGCCTGCTGGACTGCCAGGCTGTACCCTAGTCCAAGGGTGCAAGAAGTTGGTTGTCTAACTGGTGGTGACTTACATTTACAAAGAACACTTTAACAAGAGTCTTTCCAAAGTAGCTCTCCCAGCCCCTATTTTATTCATCTGCTATCTTTCCTTAGAATACTTACATGAGTTTTTTCTCATCAATAAATCTCAAGCAAAACCCCCCCCAAAACAACAAGAAAACCTCCAGCAAATATTTTAATCCTGAGACTTTTTAACACATTGGTGGCCCCCATTAAGCCAACATTTACTAAAATATTAAAGTAAATATCTTAAACAACTTTCATATTTGAATAAGGTTTAAAAATTTATCACTGGAATATTACCCCAGGATCTAGTTGTAACCCTGTAATATAAACAACAAAAAATAGTTTTCACTCATCTAAACCTCCTTATCTGTCTATTGTTTTTGGGTTCCATTCAGCTTTTCGTTGTCTCAAATACATGTGTCCTTGTTTCTGGTGGGAATTTTTGCTAAGTGATATGTGTCTTTCTCTTCCTTTGGGATTTGAATGATCCCAGGACCATCTTTTCTCTTTTTTTTTCCCATAAATTCTGCTCTTTGGATGACAGTGTCTGTGTTTGCTTTCACAAACATCTGAATGAAATGTGTTTATTTTCCTTTAGAAATATGTATTATAAACTGAGTGAGTGGACTTCTGTTTTTAGAAAAGTATAAGGTGATAATTCAAGGCCTAGATAGAAAATTTTAAGGCTCAGAGTCAGTGCCAGAGGAGTTGCCTTACCTTCCAAAACTGACTGTAGGGGACAACATCTTGAGATGAGAAAGCAATTCAATTAGTTTGGATACGTCTATGTATTTATTTATTTCACTTTTGAGCAACAATTTTGAAGCAAAGACAGGTTATTGTCAAAAAAGATACTTTTTCTTAATTCTTATTTTATGTTCTTATCAGAATAATGATCTAGTAGCAAATCAAAAATATCTAACTGATAGCTGCGGATACTGGGAAAGTATTAAGTGCAGAAGCATTTTGTGTTTCGGGAACTCATAGCCTGAAAATTTCTCGCATTTTCTATGACAATTAGGAAAATAAGAAATCTTGACATTTTCTCATAACAGCTTCTGTCAGGAACACCAGGAGGATGCTTTTAAGACATAATTTAGGAACACATAGGAGATAAGATTAAATAACTTGAGGAAGAAAACACTTTGCTTTTGTTTCAGGACAAGGTGCAAAATTGAAAAATTTTATGTTAGTGAAAAATTCAACTTGAGTAAATTATAGACACTGATACTTTAGTCTGAACATATATTTGGAAGCAATCCTGACCATCAAACAGTTATCACAGAAACAAGCCAGTAGGATGGATTGCTGAGAATCGTAAGCTTTTACTGTTTTTGAATTAACAACTTGGTATTTCATGGCAGTGGGATTCTGATGGTATTTGGAGCAATCTTCCATTGGAAACATCTACATAAGGATTGAAGTGGATTTCCAGGCACAATGTATATTTGACAGTCTGAGGTTGTATGTCTTCTGTGGTTTGTGAAACTGAAAATAATGACCATTTTCCTTAGAGGGAAAACTTTTCTCAGAAGAAAAGATTCTATTGCAAATATTTAATTATAATTTTACATTATTTTAAAACCTTAAACATAGATTAGGTCTTTATCCGATTTGATTCAGATTCAATTCAATTTTTGTTTTTTAAGAAAATGCAGTTCAAAGATGCCAAACAATAATAGTGTGCTTAACCACAGAACATGCAAAGAATTGATTTTATATTTTCATTACAAAATCTACCAATTGCTTTGCGACCACCTAGAGGGGTGGGATAGGGAGGGTGGGAGGGAGGGGATATATGTATACATATAGCTGATTCACCTTGTTACACAGCAGAAACTAACACAACATTGTAAAGCAATTTTACTCCAGTGAAGATGTTTAAAAAAAAAATCTACCAATGAACACTAACTGGCTTTTTCTTTTTTTAACAGTACATTTCCATGGTAGAAACTGTCAAAATTTCTGCCCAAACATACACAGTTACTTCTTGAATGATGAAAATATTGTCCTTTGGTACTGATCAACCTATGGCAGAATATCACAGAAAGAGATGCAACAATTACAAAAAAAAGTAGATTTATGCAACATTCAATATTTATTTTAAAATATTAAATGGAGAAGTCTTGCCAACAAAGAGTTTACATTCTACAAGGTGAGTGTAGGTAAGAAACAGGTACTATATAAGGCAGGTGTTGACAAGTTATGGCTCATAGACCAAATTTGGCCCACCACCTATTTGTGTAATTATCGTTTCATTACAATACAGCAATGCCCATTCCTTTGCATATTATCTATGGTTGCTTTTGCACTACAATAGCAAAGTTAAGTAGTTATGGCAGACACGAGAACTTTGGTCCCCAAAGCCTAAAATATTTACAAGCTGGCTCTTACAGAAGAATTGGTTGACTTCTGGTGTCATGTGTTGGTGGCCATAAGTGATTTTAAAAAGGCAGGGTACATTTTCATGTAGAATAATCATGGAAGTGTTTTCCGAGGAGGTAACATCTGAGTAGACCTGAAGACAGTGAGGAAGAAAGCCCTGCAGGTTTGAGAGAAAAGAATCCAGAGAAAGAGAAGGGGAAGTGAAGCGAAGTGAGAGAGTACTTGTCACATCTGAGGAACAGCAAGGAGGCCAGGGAGGCTGGAGTGTATTGGGGGAGGGGGAGAGTGATAAGAGGGGTGTCAGAGATCACAAAGGGGCAGATAATAGAGGGCCTGTCCATCCCTACAGTGACCTTGCTTTTGTATTTTTTCATTTTTAAAAATTTTATTGAAGTATAGTTGATTCACAATGTTGTATCAATTTCCGCTGTACAGCAAAGTGAGTCAGCCATACACACACATATATATACATATTCTTCTTCATATTCTTTTCCACCATGGCCCATCACAGGATAAAGAATATAGTTCCCTGTGCTATACAGCAGGACATTGTTGTCCATCCATCCTATATATCACGTTTGCATCTGCTAATCCCAAACTCCCAGTCCATCCGTCCTCCAACCCCTACTCCCCGCTGGTAACCACAAGTCCACTCTCCATATCTGCAAGTCTGCCTCTGTTTCATAGATAAGTTCATTTGTGCCATATCTTAGCTCACCCAGCATGATTCTAAGTGAGACTGAATCACTAGGTGATGCAGCGCTGAGGAGCGACATGATGTGTCTTCTATTTTTAAAGGAGACCTCCATACACGGGAGGAGACTAAACTGGAAGGGAAAAGTGGTGGGAGCAGTAAGCTCAGTTAGGAGGCTAATGGCAGCACTCCATGGCAGCTTAGACCAGGCTGGGGGTGATAGAGGAAAGTAATAAGCATTTGGATTTAAAATACATATTAAAAGAGTAGCCAACAGAGCTCGCTGATGGACTGTATGTGATGCGTGGGAGAAAACGATAGCCAAGAATGACTCTAAGGTTTTGGTTCCAAGCAACCAAAAGAAATAAGATGCAAGTTACTGAGATGGGACTAGAGGAAGAGTAGGTGGTGTTGGAAGGAATCAAGATTGATTGATTGGTTGATTATCTTTTCATAGCTTTTATTTTTAGTTTAGTAAATCAAGAATAGAGATTTACCAGAAAAAAAAAAAAAGAGGGAAAAAACCCTTTGAATAGGTGAAGATATCAGAAGCAATTCCTAGAGCAGAGGCTGACAATTAACTCATATCTCACTCCATGGTTTCTAGTCAGTATTGAGACACTTTACTTGCATCTCTAGCTCATCCTTTTTCTCTTTTATTTTAGCCCAATGCACCCACTTCTTCTGTCCCTTCCCCTTCTGAGTCCAGGTGCAGCAAGGTGGGCCTCATGGACATACACCCACAGCTGCCGAGAGTTTTGTTTGTTTTGTTTTTTGCGGTACGCGGGCCTCTCACTGCTGTGGCCTCTCCTGTTGCGGAGCACAGGTTCGGGACGCGCAGGCTCAGCGGCCATGGCTCACGGGCCCAGCCGCTCCGCGGCATGTGGGATCCTCCCGGACCGGGGCACGAATCCATGTCCCATGCATCGGCAGGCGGACTCTCAACCACTGCGCCACCAGGGAAGCCCCAAGAGTTTGTTTTTGAAAACACAAATTCTGAGATGGCTATTAGCATCCAACTGTGAGCATCCAAGTGATTGTGTTGAATCAGCAGTGAGATATCTGAGATGAGTTCAGGGTAGTAGCCCAAGCTGGAGACAAAATCTTTGCAAATCGTTTTGCCACAGAGATTATAAACCATGAGACTGATTGAGATGACCTGGGAATGTGTATGAAGAGAAAGAAAAATAGTGTCGAAATGCAAGGATTCCAAAATTTCATGTGTAAGATGGTGATGAGGAAGCAATAATGATACTGAGAAGGCGCAACTGGAAAGGTAGGAAGGGAACCAAAAGAATGGGGAGTTCTGGAAGCCGAGTGGAGGAGATGGTTGAAGATGGAAGGAGTGATGTATTATCTCAAACGCTGAAAGGTAGAGTGTGGTGGTTTGAAATTGAGCTTGGTGAATGATGCAATCATCAGTAAAGCATAAGGAGGGTATGATTGTGCCAGAGGTGACTTAGGCAGTGTTAAGGACAACCACAGTTCAAGGAAGGAGGCAAGAATCTGAAAGGACAAGATAGTGGAAGGATGGTCTACCTGGGTATGGAAACCACCAAAAATTATGGCAGTAATTGTTATGGAGTGACCACTACTAATATCTTCAAGGAATAAGGGGAGGGTCCTAGAGGTCCACAGATGACTGGAATACACAGGGAGAGCGAGTAATATAGCTCAATGGCATTAGCTGGGAGTTTTGGCGATTCAGCCCGAGAAGACTAAAATAACTCAAAGAACAAGGTTCTCAAATTTTGCTGCACATTATAATCACCTGGGGAGCTTTATTTTTTATGATTAAGATGAATATTTTTAATATATTATTTTGTAAACTTTGTTTGCTTTACAATATATAGTGAAAATTCCCTATGCCATTTTTTTTCTTTTCTGTTACGGTTTACTACAGGATATTGAATGTAATTCCCTGTGCTATACAGGAGGACCTTGTTGTTTACCCATTCTAAATATAATAGTTTGCATCTGCTAATCCCAAACTCCCAATCCATCCCTCCTCCACCCTCCTCCCTCTTGGCAACCACGAATCTGTTCTCTATGTCGTGAGTCTGCTTCTGTTTCATAGATATGTTCATTTGTGTCATATTTTAGATACCGTATGATATTTGTCTTTCTCTTTTTGACTTACTTCACTTAGTATGATAATCTCTAGGTCCATTCATGTTGCTGCAAATGGCATTATTTCATTTCATTCTTTTTTATGGCTGAGTAATACCCCATTGTATATATGTAACATAGCTTCTTTATCCATTCATCTTTTGATAGAGATTTAGGTTGCTTCCATGTCTTAAACTATCGTAAATAGTGCTGCTATGAGCATTGGGGTGCATGTATCTTTTCGAATTATAGTTTTGTCCGAATATATGCCCAGGAGTGGGATTGCTGGATCATATGGCAACTCTATTTTTAGTTATTTGAGGAAGCTCCATACTGTTTTCCATAGCGGCTGCACCAATTACATTGGGGAGCTTTAAAACAGGGGTCCCCAATCCCCGGGCCATGGACTGGGACCAGTCCACAGCCTGTTAGGAACCGGGCCACAAAGCAGGAAGTGAGAGGTGGGCAAGCAAACGAAGCTTCATCTGCCGCTCCCTGTCGCTCCCCATTGCTCCCCGTCGCTCCCCATCGCTCCCCATCACTCGCATTACTGCCTGAACCATCCCCCCACCCACACCCCTGTCCGTGGAAAAATTGTCTTCCACGAGACCTGTCCCTGGTGACAAAAAGGTTGGGGACCACTGCTTTAAAATGCCCAGATTCCCCAACGGCAAACCATACTAGTTAAATCAGAATGTCTGTGGATAGGCATACAATATGACTGTGTCTTTCCAGATTCCTAGATGATTTCAATGTCAGCAAAATTTGGCAACTGCTACAATAGAGTCAACCTTATATTACATCATTTGGTGAGAATTAAAGTAGGACAAATTGATGTTGGCTGAAAGGCAGATTTATTCTGAAAATATCCCTACGAAAAAGGGGAGCAGGAAATGAAAACAACATCGAGAACAATAACAGAAACAGCTGTTGGAAATCAGCCGGAAATGGTGAGGTTATTACGGTAAGAAAGTTGACAATTTGAGAATTTGAGAGGGTGCTTTAGTTTAGATGATTAGCTTTAATATCCATGTGACCTTGTGCCACAAACTTTATCCTCAGGTGACTCATTTATAAAATGAAATCAAAATATAGACCTTTCAACTATTGATAGAACATGAATGTCCTTGGCAGGGTTCCCTTAATAAATATAATTTCCTCCATTGAAAACATTTTTGTATCTTCTCCATAAATGTTTATGTAATGTTCATTATAGAAATTTTTTGTATACTTTTTCATATATACTTTATATGTTATACATAATTTGTAATATATGTGTGTATTTATTTATCTATCCATCTAAATATCTATCAGATAAGATCAGAAGACAACAAGCAATATGCTTGGTATGTGCAAGCATTTTGCCAGGGGCTGAAGTAAGTTTCATTACTCTTCACTCAAAGTCACTGTAGGATAAAATATGACTGTATCAAGCTCCTATCTTCTCTTGCCTTGTGAGAGGATTGTAAATAGTATTTTTGGAGAAGGGAAGGAGGAAAGAGGTCACCCTTTGTTTTCTAGCTTCACTTTGGAGACACTGCACAGTTCAGTGGTTTAGAATCACAATCTGGAGTGAGTCATATATGGGACTGAGTTTTATTGTATTGCTTTTTATCTAACCTCTTTAACTCTTCTTTGAGGGCTGTTGAGATTATGCGTGTGCCAATTGCATAATTACTACCTGGCCCATAGTGAGGATTAGTATGTGTTTAATAAATGGTCACTATCAATATTCATCATTTATAGCCACTTTAACCAGGACCCTTTACTGTTTTACAAGTCAATATTACTGTTAGAAAAATTAAAAGTAATGTGTGACATAGAGAATAGACTTGTGGTTGCCAAGGGGGAGGGAGGGTGGGAGAGGGATGGAGTGGGAGTTTGGGGTTAGCAGAGGCAAACTATTACATATAGACTGGATAAACAACAAGGTCCTATTGTATAGCACAGGGAACTATATTCAATATCCTGTGACAAACCATAATGGAAAAGAATAGGAAAAAGAGTATAGGGCTTCCATGGTGGTGCAGTGGTTAAGAATCTGCCTGCCAATGAAGGAGACACAGGTTCAAGCCCTGGTCCAGGAAGATCCCACATTCTGCCCACAACAAAGCCTGTGCACCACAACTACTGAGCCTGCTCTCTAGAGCCCGTGAGCCACAACTACTGAGCCCACGTGTTGCAACTACTGAAGTCCACGTGCCTAGAGCCCGTGCTCCACAACAAGAGAAGCCACCGCAATGAGAAGCCTACACACTGCAACGAAGAGTAGCCCCTGCTCGCCGCAACTAGAGAAAGCCTGAGCACAACAATGAAGACCCAACACAGACAAAAATAAATAAATAAGAGTGTATATATATATATATATATATATATATATAACTGAGTCACTTTGCTGTATAGCAGAAATTAACACAACGTTGTAAAACAACAATACTTCAATTTAAAAAACGCTGAAATGCAAAAATAGTCATGTGTGAAAAAATATAAAAATTCCTAATATTAGAAAAATTGGTATTTCAGACAATTTTCTTGACACTGTTTACTCAGGACATAAAGATTGCAAGGACAGGTATTTAATTTCTTCTGATAAAGAGCCTGGCAGGGAGTTGAAGAAAACTGACAAGATGGATTTTTCCTTAAGGGCTCAAAGTTATTTAAGACATGAACACCACTAGGTTAGAGACCTATCTAGGGAAATGGTAGTGTTTTTTTTTTTCAAGAGCCAGTGACCTATTGTCCCTTCTTACGATTTGCTGAATGTGATCTTTGCTCAAGAAGAATCACAGAGAGCCAGTTTTGGAGGATTCCAAGAGCAGCCTTCCAGCAGTGAGGAGCCAATGGCAACATTCTGCAATGCTCGCAGGAAATCCACTGCTTTATGGGTGAGATTGGCCCTCCCAAAGTATCTTTAACAACATGCTGCTATTTCACACGCAGCTATTAAACTGTCTACATGAGAAAGAGACCTACACTCCAGAGGTCTCTTTGGTCCCTTTCACTTTGATTTTTCTGGCTATTCTAAACATGCATAAATTCACTTTGAAATTTTCAAGTCTTGTAAAAGGCCCAGAAAATTTCAGGTCAGTTAACAAAAACCCCCGTTAAGCAGTCTCTCGGCACAATTCTCTAATACTTAACACGTTTCTCTGGGCCGTAAAATAAACAGGCCCTCCCAGGAGTTTAAATAGCTCATTTGGGGGATGGTCTTTGACAAAAAAAAAACAGAGGAGGGAGATGTTAATCCGGGGGAAAGTATAATTTAATGCCTTTTATTTTCTTCTTAAATTCCCCAAACCTTGTATTTTACAAAAGTACTTAATATGTACCAATGCTAGTGTATTCTTGGTAGATTAATGTATTGCCATCATCAGAAAGTGATAATGCTTGATTGTAAAGCTCTTGCTTTGTTGAGTATATAGATGACGAAGAACAAGAAGCGTTCCTTTTCCTCTACATCTAACCAAGAGTCGGCGGAAGTTTCCAACGTGGCTTTGTAAGGCAAACTCAGCAACAGTGGTCTCCACTTTAATCAGAGTATAAATCTTTTTAAAACCGTGTATTAAAGAGCCAGGCAGAAAGGAGACATCTAAGTTAGTGCCTCTTTTTCTAAGAGCTGAAAACTTACGTCCATTTATCTTTTGCAGTGTTCAAAGTCCTACTGTTTTTAACTAACTTATTAATGGTGTGATATCTAGCAAATTACCTTAACTCTTTGAGCATGTTAGCCTTTATGGAGTAACCATAAAGACTGAATGAACTAATGTAGGTAAAATGCCTAGAACTTAATAGTTTCTTACTGAAATGCAAATCACAACTACAGTGAGGTACCACTTCACATTGGTCAGAATGACCATCATTAAAAAGTCTACAAATAACAAATGCTAGAGAGGGTGTGGAGAAAAGGGAACCTTCTTAAACTGTTTGTGGGAATGTAAGTTGGTGCAGCCACTGTGGAAAACAGTGTGGAGATTCCTCAGAAAACTAAGAATAGGATTACTGTATGATCCAGCAATCATATATCATGGGCATATATCCAGACAAAACTATAATTCAAAAAGATACATGCATCCTGTGTTCATAGTAGCACTATTTACAATAGCCAAGACATGGAAACAACCTAGAAGTCCATCGACAGATGAATGGATAAAGAAGATGTGGTGTATATACACAATGGAATACTACTCAGCCGTAATAAAGAATGAAATAATGCCACTTGCAGCAACGTGGATGCAACTAGAGATTATGATACTAAGTGAAGTAAGTCAGAAAGAGAAAGACAAATACCATATGATATCACTTATATGTGGAATCTAAAATATGACATAAATGAACCTATATATGAAAGAGAAAGAGGATCACGGACATAGAGAACAGACTTGTGGTTGCCAAGGGGGAGGGTGTTAGGGGAGGGATGGAGTAGGAGGTTGGGGTTAGCAGATGTAGCTTTTATATATAGAATGGATAAACAACAAGGTCCAACTGTATAGCACACAGACTATATTCAATATCCTATGATAAACCATAATGGAATAGAATATAAAAAAATGTATGTATAGTTATAACTGAATCACTTTGTTGTACAGCAGAAATTAACACAACATTGTAAATCAACTAAACTTCAATTAAAAATATTGATTAAAAACATCACAGATAAACAATCATACAATTCTAGAATATGGGTACAATTCTATAAAGGATGAATAATTTGATTTCTCCAGCAAATTCAATAGCATGAGAAGGGAGGGGAACTACATAGACTAAAGTAGTTAAGAGATCTTCTGCCCATTTTTGGATTGGGTTATTTGTTTTCTTGACATTGAGCTACATGAGCTGCTTGTAAATTTTGGAGATTAATCCTTTGTCAGTTGCTTCATTTGCAAATATTTTATCCCATTCTGAGGGTTGTCTTTCATCTTGTTTATGGTTTCCTTTGCTGTGCAAAAGCTTTTAAGTTTCATTAGGTCCCATTTGTTTATTTTTGTTTTTATTTCCATTTCTCTGGGAGGTGGGTCAAAAAGGATCTTGCTGTGATTTATGTCATAGAGTGTTCTGCCTATGTTTTCCTCTAAGAGTTTTATAGTGTCTGGCCTTATATTTAGGTCTTTAATCCATTTTGAGTTTATTTTTGTGTATAGTGTAAGGGAGTGTTCTAATTTCATTCTTTTACATGTAGCTGTCCAGTTTTCCCAGCACCACTTATTGAAGAGGCCGTCTTTTCTCCACTGTATATTCTTGCCTCCTTTATCAAAGATAAGGTGACCATATATGCATGGGTATATCTCTGGGCTTTCTATCCTGTTCCATTGATCTATATTTCTGTTTTTGTGCCAGTACCATACTGTCTTGATTACTGTCGATTTGTAGTAGAGTCTGAAGTCAGGGAGCCTGATTCCTCCAGCTCCGTTTTTCTTTCTCAAGATTGCTTTGGCTATTCAGGGTCTTTTGTGTTTCCATACAAATTGTGAAATTTTTGGTTCTAGTTCTATGAAAAATGCCAGTGGTAGTTTGATAGGGATTGCATTGAATCTGTAGATTGCTTTGGGTAGTAGAGTCATTTTCACAATGTTGATTCTTCCAGTCCAGGAACATGGTATATCTCTCCATCTATTTGTATCACCTTTAATTTCTTTCATCAGTGTCTTATAATTTTCTTCATACAGGTCTTTTGTCTCCTTAGTTAGGTTTATTCATAGATATTTTATTCTTTTTGTTGCAATGGTAAATGGGAGTGTTTTCTTAATTTCACTTTCATATTTTTCATCATTAGTGTATAGGAATGCAAGAGATTTCTGTGCATTAATTTTGTATCCTGCTACTTTACCAAATTCATTGTTTAGCTCTAGTAGACATTTCTCCAAAGAAGATATACAGATTGCCAATAAACACATGAAAGAATGCTCAACATCATTAATCATTAGAGAAATGCAAATCAAAATGAGAGATCATCTCACACTGGTCAGAATGGCCATCATCAAAAAATCTACAAACAATAAATGCTGGAGTAGGTGTGGAGAGAAGGGAACCCTCTTGCACTGTTGGTGGCAATGTAAATTGATACAGCCACTATGGAGAACAGTATGGAGGTTCCTTAAAAAACTAAAAATAGAATTACCATAAGACTCAGCAATCCCACTACTGGGCATATACCCTGAGAAACCATTATTCAAAAAGAGTCATGTACCACAATGTTCACTGCAGCTCTATTTACAATAGCCAGGACATGGAAGCAACCTAAGTGTCTATCAACAGATGAATGGATAAAGAAGATGTGGCACATATATACAATGGAATATTACTCAGCCATAAAAGGAAATGAAATTGAGTTATCTGTAGTGAGGTGAATGGACCTACAGTCTGTCATACAGAGTGAAGTAAGTCAGAAAGAGAAAAACAAATACCATATGCTAACACACATATATGGAATAATAAAAAAAAAAAGTTCTGAAGAACCTAGGGGAAAGACGGGAATAAAGACACAGACCTACTAGAGAATGGACTTGAGGACACGGGGAGGCGGAAGGGTAAGCTGGGACGAAGTGAGAGAGTAGCATGGACATATATACACTACCAAATGTAAAATAGATAGCTAGTGGGAAGCAGCCACATAGCACAGGGAGATCAGCTCGGTGCTTTGTGACCACCTAGAGGGGTGGGATAGGGAGGGTGGGAGGGAGACGCAAGAGGGAGGAGATATGGGTATATATGTATATGTATAGCTGATTTACTTTGTTATACAGCAGAAACTAACACACCATTGTAAAGCAATTCTACTCCAATAAAGATGTTTTTTTAAAAAAAGCGCAATAAATAAATAAATAAAGTAGTTAAGAGTTATTGCAACCATGCAGTTAATGAACTTTATTGGTTCTTATTATCTGAACAGATCAACTACAAAAGAAACTGGGGACATTTGAATATAGATTGGGTATTAGAATATTTAAGATATTATTGTTATTTGGGGGGTATAACAATGTTCAGGTGGTTATATATTTTTAAGTCTTACTACTACTTAAATGCATATAAAATACTTTATGAGGAACAAAATAGTTTCTCACTGAATGTTTATTTCTACTCACCAAATGTTTATTTCTACTCACTAAATTTAGGACTTACCATGACTTGAAAAGTACAGGCATTTTGCTGAATCAGTTTATTTAACATATGGTCTCCACATCTCATTCTTTTTTAAAAAAGCTAAAATGAAGGTGGGAAACTGAGGCCTTATCTGCTGTAGGTGGGCTCTCCCTGTAAATTCCTACTCCTCTAGGGGTGGGAAATTTTTCTCATCTATTATGTGTGTTGCAGGTTGAAGTCCCTGAGAAACAAACTCTAAGATGGAGATCAGGATGCAGGAGGGACTTTACAGAGGGCTCTTAGGATCAATGCTTGTGAAAGAGAAGGTAAGGAAGCAGAACGGGGTGGAGGAAAAAGTCAAACTTCAAGGCAGTTTCAGCAGAAGCCTCAGCCAGCCCTATGGGAAGTTCTAAAGGACACTTCACAGCCACCCTGAGTTGAGAGGAGGGACATGGACTTTTCTAGTCCCAGGCCAAACAGTTTTAGATACAGGCCATCTTCAAAGAGAAACTGACTTGGACAAAAATTGGACAGTTGAGGCAATATTGGAAGGGGGCTGACCCTAGGGGCTGTCTGCAGGCAGCATTCCTGGGGTAGTAAGTTCTTCATTGCAGCTAGAGGATCTGAGCAACATACCTGGGTGTTCACTAGTGCCTGGGCCCGGAGGGTTCCCAAAGCCTGGAATGCCTTCAGCAGTGTGACCCTGAACACTGGTGCCATGACTGTACTGCAGTGAGCAGATGTGGTTCCTTATTCACACAGCTTTATGCTGACGCAAGCTAGCACAAGCAGATACTTATCCATTTGAGCAATGAATGGCGGTGAAATAGACAAGATTTCATATTCATGTGTGAAAGGACATCAAGCATTTGTGGGTGATGTACAGAGTACTCCCACTGAATAGGTGCTCGACAGGATTGTTGGATGAGAAGAGGGCGGAGTTGCTGAGGTCGTGCTGTCATTGAAGGTGACACTGAGGAGTGACTTGGTCTTCCAGCCCAGGGAGGCTTCATGGAGGAAGCAGCAATCACAGGAACATGTGCTAATCTTGGGTATGTTTTCGGATACAGAAGTTCAAAATAAGAAACATAAAGGTCTTCAGGAGGACTAGATTGAATAGATCAAGGAAGGTCTTCTGTAAATTTAAATCACAAAAGAAGGGGAGCTGTGGGGAGAGACCTGGTGGAGTACTTTGATCACAAGATTTTAAGGAACATATCTGGGTATCATAGACCAAGTAAGGCACACAGAGATGGTATGGGCCGTTGTGTTCATTCTCCAAAAAGACGGTATGAGGTCGGGAGTGCTGGAGGGTGAGATTTGGGGAAGGTGTTGTTTCAATAGTTATATGAAACGATTAAATTAGCTGTGGCAATAACAGTGAATGAAGCAGAAGTTATGAGCAGGAAGAATTTCAAGAATTTGTTGAGCAGCATAGTTGAATTTTTCTTAATTGGAAAATAATGGATATAAGGCTTCAAGTCATTTGGGGTTCTATCCAGCTAGGACACAGCTATGGAGACTGAGTTTTGAAAAGAAACATATTCCCTTTTTTTCTAAAGACATCAGGATAAAAATCTACAGATTTGGAAATGACACTAGAGATCATTTACTGTCACTCTTCTATTTTATAAGTGAGAGGAGCAAAGTGCAGAGAAATGAATGACGTGCTCATAGCAGCCATGTAGTAGTACAAGTGAGGACCTCTGATTCCCCAGATATTTCCTCCTTCATTTCTCTTGGATGCAAACACAAGAATGTGGGTCATCTGCAATCCCATACTGTGGCACTACCTTTACAAAAGGATGTTAAAAAATCAGAGGTAAAAAAGTTTAATACCAACTCTGTACCACTATAATATATACTGGGGTTCCACCTTGGGTTCCAATCAGAACCAGCTGATGGGCTTTTAGAAGTTCTAAAAATTTTGAAATATAGATTTCAAAGTACATTCTTTGAAGTTTCGTAAGTGATTTTGTTGCTGCCAAGAAGGTTTAAGATGTAAATATCCTAACAAATCAAAAAGCAAAAGTAATAAATCAAAGATATTATACCCACAGGAAAACTTGTATTATGCATGTGAAAACCAAATGGAATATCTTTTGCATGTATATTTATGCATTCTCTGAAATCCTTTGCTTGCGTGAAGTTATTTGCAGGAATCCTGGCTCTGCTAGAGTATTTTACAGACAGACCCAGCTTGGCTCAGGGCCCTCTCCCTGCCTCTATAGGAGACTAGAGGGGGCATAAGTTTTCTAACTCCCCCAGTGTAAAATACTATACTTATGAAATATCTAAAATAGCATATCTATGCAGAAACAACATGTATTGAGAACAACCCAATTGTTGGTGAATATTTAAAGATATGGAAGGTTTTCCAATATTTTTATATTTGACAGTTATATGAGTCAGTGTTCCAGTAGTACACAGATGGCTCATTCAGAACAGGATAATTTGAGGATGATTTAATAATGGGTCTATTTACAGAGATGTGGGCAGGGCATAGAGGAACCACAAAAGCTAGTCAACCTGGTTAGGGTCAGGAGAGCTATTACCATTCTTTATCCCAAAGGAGAGACAGGAAGAAGTTACTAGAATGGGGAAAAAGAGCATGGAGAAGGCTACCTTGAAAGGAGCAGTGACCTTAGGTCAAGGGACAGAACCAATTCAAGGTGGCTCCACAGGGAAGGAGACAGCAGGGGAATGTATACTACGACCTCACTCTCCTCTCTCCCTCCAATCTCCTGTCATGGCTCTCCACTGGCCAAAACCATCAAGGCATCAGGGTACAAGAGAGTGGCGGGGGGGTAGAGGGCAGGTATCCAGCACAGGAGTCCAGTGGGAAAAGCTGAGGCCTTGGAAATGTTAGCATCTGTTGATAACATCATTCATTTATTCATCAGACATTTACTGAGTATTCAGTATGTGTCAGGCACTGTTCCTAGTCAGTGGGAACACAAAGATGAATAACACCAAGTCCCGGAAATAAAGGAGTTCACAGGCTGGATGCAGGGGACCACAAATCAGTGGAAGAGGGAAAATTACATATAAGTGGAAGGTTAAAATTCCAGATAAATGACGAAACTCTCAAAGAAAAGATTTCTGCAACTGTTTTTAAGAGGATATTTTCCTCCAAAGATTGCCTAAAGATAACAGGAAATCCACTTCCAGGAAGAGCCTTGAATCCAATGAGTGAGCAGGGAGGAAAAACAATATCAGGATGTTACATCAAGACCTGACAGCAAGGAGTTGATAAAAGTTGATAAAAGTGTCCAATTAAAAAAATGCTGAAGCAATATGGGTATTTTCCTAGATCTAGGAGGGTCTGTGTGTTTATGTGTGTAGGGTGGTGGAGCACGTATGCAGGGGCGCCAGGATGCAAGAAGGACAGGAAGGGAAGGCTTTGCAACAAATGTAGATTCTGTGTCAAACGTCGTCAGGAGAACTTCTTTAGGGAAATTCCATGTGTAATTCAGATGCCAGCGGGACCTTCCCTGTCCCTTCTGTTGGATGGTGCAAGTTCTCTTTTTCCCCCCATGTCAACCTATACCCGGAACTCAGCCTCCACTCTAACCAGTTTCTACATGTACGAACAAATTCAATGACATCAGTTTCCCAAGAAAGCCACTGTCATATGTTTTATAGATTTTACCAAAAAAATTTGTTAAGGTAGTATGGGGGATAATTATGAAAACGTGTCCCACAGCAATCAGCCATCATGCTAACCTTTTTCTCTCTTCTTCCTCACTTCTTTTTCTCCTTCCAAATTCTTCCCGGGCACTTCAATTATTTCCTTCTCTTGTTATTAATCTAGAAAAAAAAAGTAGTGGTTTTCAAACTCTAGAATTAACACAATCACCTAGAGGGCTTGTTAAAACACAGATTTCTGGAGTCTGAGAATTTTAATTTCTAACAAGTTCCTAGATCATGCTGATGTTGCGGGTCTGGGGACCCCACTTTGAGTACCACAGTTTTAAGCTATAACACAACTCATCTCTGAAGACCATTTTCACTTTCAGGAGATTTTATTTCTCTATTGATGTCACAGAGCAGATGTAGATGAATTTCAGAAAGACAGCTCTAGTAACTTTGGGAAAGAATGTCTCTTCCACTAGATTGGATTTGTCCTCTAACCTCGCCATCCTGAAAATATTGCATCAGGGCCTGGTCCTTCTCTGAGTTAAACCAAATAAGTTCAAATAAAGCCAAATCACAACATATTCCTCAGTTCAGTTCACTACACAAAAATCAAAGGAAGACACAGAGACTAGAGATCATTACATCCTTTTTACTATTAGTCTGCCACTTGATAACACTGACTAGTATTTCACATAACTCTTACGTGTACATTTTTGGACAGAGAACAAGAGGGAGTGAACCAAAAAAGATGACAGGAAGGAAAAACATTACATCTATGTGGAATAAGGAAATAGCTGACCTCAAAGTACATAGCTCAACCTGATTCTGTAGCTTGTACAACATTTAAATCTTTGGTTGGTGGTATGTGTTTGGGATGGAAGAGTAACACGGAGAATCACTGACCCAGGGTTACTCTGGTCCCTACCGGCCTGTGTCGGCTACCAGTGTCTACCTACAAGTAACAGAACACCCAGCCAATGATAGAGGAAATGAAGAATATCTTTTCCTTTTATAACAAGTTGTCTGGGAGGAGGTAGTCTGATGTAGGTTCCAATCTTCCAATTTCATTGCTAAGATCTCCATGGGTTTTTTTGTCTTTGTTTTAGATTTTCCCTTATAGTTTTGAGATGGCAACTGCCGGAAGAAAGGAGGAGGGAAGATTCTGGTAAAGCTTGTTCTTTGTTTCCTTCTGGGAAAGGTTGGAAACACAATCTTTCCCAGAACTGCCTAGCAGAATTTAATTTACATATTATTGGCCGTGTGTCATGCGGCCAGCTCTAGTTGCAAGGAAAGATGAAAAAGTATTTAGCTACTCTTTTACTTACCATTTCCCACCCCAGACAAAATCAGGCTTCCATGACCAAGGGGAAAAAGAGACAAGTAACAATGTCGGTCTCAGGGAGGCATCTTGGGAAGCCGTTTATTACTGTCAGGAAGATACTATCTTCTCTCTGCCTGACCCTGCTCTCCTATCAGGATTAACACTTGGGAGTGTGGAGAATATAGTTAAAATCTCAAGCTCTAGCATCCTCTAGTTCTCTGGTTTAATCCAGGTTTAGGCTCTCATAAACTGTGTGACCTTGATCAAGTTACTTGCCTGATCTCAGCTTAAATTTTTTATACCTTCTTCCCCAGGATACTGGTGATTTTAAAAGAGGCACTGTATGTGGCCCCCTTCTGTCAGGGCCTGGCCCAGAGTGAGTGCTCAATAAATCAGATACTTGGAGTTTTAGTTGCTGAGATTTGTCCCAGGGAAGCAAAAGAATGAATTTCTCCAGAATGGCTGCAGGAAAGGGTTATGGTGGGATGCGGGAATAAATGAGAGGCTAAGACATAGCTCACTACAGTTTCTCAAATTATTATAGTTGGGTATATAAGCAAATTCTTTCCACTCTACTTTTAGCCTGGCACTGGTCACACTGCTAACTTTTACAGACTTGAGTGTTTATATGAGCTAATGAAAATGAACTGTATAAGTCGGGAAATGTAAGTAGAAGAGATTTAGTGCATTATTACAATGTGCATTGGATTTTTCTCTGAATTCTGTTTTATTCCTTGTGAAATACAGAAGGTGATTTTTAGATGATTATAAACAACTTTCTCCTCCTGATTCAATTCATGTAACTGACGGTAGAGTCTGCATTATGATTTTGCTTGGCATTACGAAAAAATAAATGCAGCGTTTGTCCTGGTAGTAGACTGGTAACATAGATTGATCTGTGCCAATAGTCACAATTAGATAGCAGTGCCATTACTATGGACTCTCCAACTAGTCATGTGAAGTGATGTAAGTTGAGGTACCTGCAACAGATCGAAACAAAGTGGCTGGCAGGAGAGATGCTAAGAGTCAGGGAAGTAATGGAGTGCATTGCGGAGGCCCAGAGTTTGGTACCAAAGAGGACAAAATCGAAGCCATGCTAAGTTGGCAGGACAGGACTAAGGGGAGCCATCCCAAGTAAATGCTACAGTGATCTTGAGTGGCCATGGTGACACCAGGTGCCACGGAACCACGGAACCTCCACAGCAGAGGCATCTGCTCTTCTGTCTTTTGTTGAGGGTCCCTGTTGCCAAAAGGAAAAAAAATGGCTCTTCTTCCTGCATCACTGCCCCAAACTTATCTTGATGAGCCTAACCCACTTTTCCTTTTTATGGAATACATGTTATTGAACCCCTGCTGTGTGCCAGGCACTGTTCTAGGCAATGTGGACTTGCTGTTCCCTTGTCCTGGAAGGCCTGTTCCTAGATAACCACACGGCTTGCTGCTTTTAGACTTTCCTCCTTCAAGTCTTTTACTCAAATATCACTTTCACAGGGAGCCTTTCCTGGCCTAGATCTTTTCAGTCGTACCTCTTCCCTCCCCAGCCCTCGTCCCCCTTCTCTACTTCATATTCCACAGCACACACCGCCTTCAAATACCCTATGAGATTGACTTTTTTGTGTTGTTTATCTTCTGTACTCTCTGAATAGAAGGTAGGCATGGAAATGAATTTTTTTGCCCTATTTTTAAAAAATCGGTTTTCTTACTGTTGCATCCCTGCTGCCTAGGAGAGTGCCTAGCACATAGTAATTCCCCCAAAAGGATTTGCTGCATGAAAGAATATACTCCAAACAAATCTCTTGGTCATCCACACCAACTTCAATGGGTAACAGCCTGCGTAGGGATTACTCTGTGTATCTGGACTATGTACCTCCTACTTTGACCGTAGTTCTGACACTGCGTCCTTTGGTGGGTGGAACCAGGTGAATAGCTCTTTTTACAGAATGTGAGCTTAGCAAGACCTTATTCTAACCATGTGAGTGTATCCACGTTACGCTCTCTGGATATAAAGATGGGTCTTCTTGGTTCCTGCACTGACCTCGGTAAATAAGATTTCATGTTTATTGGTTTCTACAAATTTCAAAGAACTAAACTTAATCCTATTTCTCATTTCTACCCTCTGGTATTGGAAGGATCTGAAGTTCACCTTATCTCACCCTGAGGGGCAGATCCAGCAGGAAGTTAATAAAATTTAAGTTTCTGTGATCCTTATGTACATGGATCCCATCAAAATCACAATACTTAATTTTGTATTAAATATGTACATGACCTTAAAAAGGATCTCAAATTGTATAAACTTCAAGACTCACAAAACCTGCATCCACCCCTACACAACAGCTAGGCCCTTCTTTTTGAATGGCTCCTAAATGGAAGAATTACTTGTCATGGAGTTCCCCCAATTCTCATGCTTTATCTCTCCAAAAACATAAAAAAGCAAATACATTCCTTTCCTTGAGGTTTCAGTGTAGATAATTCTAAAATATGTCATCTGTTAGCTCTGTTTTAAATTATATTTTTCTACCATGATAAACTTGGACGATGTAGAAACAATAATTATTTAAATAAATATGGTGTTCCATAATAATAATACTCACTGTTACTGAGTGCTACTAAGGGCTTCTGTTTTTTGCATGTTACCCCCATTTTACAGGTGAGGAAACAGAGGTCCATAGATGTTCTATGTTAGTCAAAACCTAAATACCACCTAATTTCTACAACAGGGTAAAGACAGAAAATTTGTGAATTGTACCGAGTATAGGTTTCTAACCTCAAAGCTGACTATTTATCAAGACCTTTGGCACTCTTTGGAAAGGTGACAACAGGAAAAATATTTGAGGTTCTTGCTTTTCTGATGTCCTGAGCTACAGTGACATTTATATACATATGACTGCATATAAAAATATACCCTAAGAGGAAAAAAAGCAGGGAAAAATTACTCTTATTGGCTTACTATTCCTATTCATCATCAAATAAGACCAGGGATCACAAAGGCAAGAAAGATTGCAAAGTGGAAATTAACAAATGTACACACATTAAGGACATGAAGTATAACTTGCTTTTCATAACATCATGCAATAAAATGTTTTATAAGTGCTGCTGTTAAAAATATGCATTCTCATGTTTGCTAAATGTCAAAAATCTGCTTTTAAAATTCAGTCAGGTAGCTAATTGGGGGACTGGATTAATAACATTCATTGACAATCTTTATGATGATTATTTCTGGTATCTCTTAATTTATTATTGCCAAGAAAGTAAATCACCAAAATTCATGCCTGTGAAATTTACACCATATTTTTTTTAGCTGTTGTGATTTATGATTTCGTTGTTTGTGTGTCTGGCTTAAACTGTGAGTCCAAAGGCTGGGGTCCTGCTCTCTGGCTGTCTTGCTTAATGCCAAGCACACTGTTGGCTCTCAGCAAATAATAATTTATTTCAGTCATAACCTCTAACATTCTTGTCTAGACAGTCTTCCATGTGGTGTAGTTGTTCTTGTTTCCATATTTTCATCGATAATAGCAGAATGAATTTTGAGATTTATGTGCAGATTTTTTTTTTTTTTTTTTTTTTTTTTTGTGGTACGCAGGCCTCTCACTGTTGTGGCCTCTCCCGTTGCGGAGCACAGGCTCTGGACGCGCAGGCTCAGCGGCCATGGCTCACGGGCCCAGCCGCTCCGCGGCATGTGGGATCTTCCCGGACCGGGGCACGAACCCGTGTCCCCTGCATCGGCAGGCGGACTCTCAACCACTGCGCCACCAGGGAAGCCCCTATATGCAGATTTTTAAACAAATCACAGCTTCTCAAAATAACCAAGTGAGAACCATTCTGGGAACCATATTTTATAACAGAGAGCATTTTGGAAATACTCTATTTGGTTTGAAGGGTTTCAAGAGTCAATTTCATACCAGCTACATTTTACCAACTACTGCTTATCTGGGGATAAGCATTTGCTATCTCTCCCTATTGATTCTGTTTAATGATTAATGCCCAAGTAATGGAGCTTCTGTTGTTTAAATGAGAATCCAGTGTCGTTAAAGGTCACGCCGATCAGTTTTACAGTCTTTGGAATTCAGAATTATTGTATCCTATTCCCAAATGTAGGACACTCTGCTAATAATAACTTCTTTATTCTTCCTATATGTTGAAGGATAATGAAGAACTGTGAGATGTAAAGATATCATCATTAAACAGAACTATCATTTATATCTGTGATTGTCAAACAAGACATGGCAGCTTTCAACGGAACAGATGATGCGTGCTATATCAAGTATGCTGCCAATCACTTAAAGATGATCTAACACAGCAAAATACAGTTATTAGACTTCAACTGCTGCCCTCAGTCATCTTCTGGGTCCCTGTCTCTGTTTCTTGTCATTTTTCCTTGTCTTTTTAAAATGGATGATGTGGCTTTCAAAATAGGAATATATTAAAACTAATTTTGTGAAATATATTCTGATTAATTCAGCTCTTGAGAAAACCTGAATAACATTCCTTTGTAGAGCCCATTACTTTCAGCAGTGATTTTCAGTCAAAATGTTGCTTGAATCCACTGTATATCAAATGGTACCATTTTACCCTGAAAGACCGGGCCTGCAGCCCCATCTACTCGGTCTCCTCTTGGACCCCATCAGGGGAGTTTGGGGATCCACTGGTTTCTTTTAAAAACAACTGGCCTGTTGGTGGAAGTCTCAACTCCTTCATTACCTAGTCCCTGTCTGTCTAAATAATCTCATTCCCTACTTCTCCCTTGTTGTTGTTTTATGCTTCACTTGCACAGACTATTCTTACAGACTAGAATGCTGCCCCCTTTTCCTCTCTCTCAACTTTTTGGCAGACCTCTCTGAAGCCTCTTTGGATTTCCCCAAGAATACTTAGAAATACCTGTATCTATGGTTCCATAATATCTCACGCAAACATTTTTGGCATCTAAGTTATTGAACAACTCTGCAATTGTAGATCGCATGGGTGCCCACCTCTAGAGTACAACCTCCTTCAAGTTAGCTCTATATCTTCTCATCTTTTTGCCTATGGTCCTTGTCTCTCCATCGTTGATCACTGAATACATATTTAGTAAACAAATTAATTCAAAATTTATTTGACTCCAATTAAAGTTTATTAATTCTCTGTAGTTATGGTTGTATGTTTTCCCGGTTGTTGTACTTCATCTTTGAAAATCTATCCCCAACTGAAAACATTGTCATGAAATCTGATGTGGAAAGAAAAGTGTATCTTACTGTATTGCATAGAAGCTGTTATGACAGTGAAACTCTTGGCAGACTATTTTCTACTGGTTAAATAATTCCTTATTCAAGTACATACATTTATGATTTTGAAAGTAAACATCCCAGAAAAAAACAAATGTTTGTGAAGCTTCCTTGTTCATTTGGTTCTGGAAGTCTGTTCCTTTAATTCACTCAGTAAATTATCCTTCTGTTATAACATGAAAGTCTTGATTTGAACCTCAAGAGAGGACAAAAAAGATAAAGAGCCAAGATAGGTCATGTGAGGACAGTAAACTTGGCCGAATGATCTCTATTCTTCTGGAGTTTGATCAATATCTGTAGGTGAAAATAACTCTTATTAGGTCATTAAAATGTTTATGAGCTAGTTTGAAGTTTTCTGTTTTCCCAACTTCCTGGCATTATCAATGTTCAGTAATTATCTAATAGTGGCTTTTAAGAATTGGATAAGGATTTTTTAAAAAAATGTACTTGGGCATCATATAAACCCTGGAATTTTCATGATCTTTATCTTCACAAGCATATAAACAAATATTGATCCCATACCACAGTCATTGGAGGACTATTTAATTTCAGTTGTTGGTTTACTTTGCTGGTTTTCTTCCACATTCCTTCCTTAATGCCAGAAAAACCCCACTTGGCTCTAGTACTTCCAAATCATTCCAGCAACTTTTTAAGACTGATAAATATTACACTTAAGAATTATAAAGGCTAAGAGGGAGAATACAGTAAGTCCCCTACATACGAACGAGTTCCTTTCTGAGAGTGCTTTCGTAAGTCCAATTTGTTTGTAAGTCCAACAAAGTTAGCCTAGGTACCCAACTAACACAATTGGCTATATAGTACTGTACTGTAACAGGTTCATAATACTTTTCGCCCAAATAATACATAAAAAACAAACAAATACAAAAAATAAAGAAAACATTTTTAATCTTACAGTACAGTACCTTGAAAAGTACAGTAGTACCATACAACAGCTGGCATACAGGGGTTGGTATCGAGTGAAGAGGCAAGAAGAGTTACTGACTGGAGAAGGGAGAGGAGGTGGGAGATGGTAGAACGGAAGGATCGTCAGCAACAGGAGACAGAGGGCAAGCTGCAATTTCACTCACACCTGATGTTGATGGAACACACGTTTGCACCTTTGAAAGTTCACAACTTGAAGGTTCGTATGTAGGGGACTTACTGTAGTTAACGTTATAACTCACATATTGTAACAAGTGTTGTTACATGAGTTAAATCTATAAATTATGTGGGTTTTTAACCTAATGTTTTCATGACTTGTATAAAATAAAAGTTTTTAGAGAATCTTAGCTCAGTAAATGAAAGAATTTAGAATTATCATTAAGATAAAATTGTTGAAATAACTATATATATTACCACATTTGATCCTACAATAATCCTGTGAAGTGACATTACTTCAGTTCTATAGATAATATTTCCAAAAATATGTTTACATTTCACAAATTTATCCTTGGAAAGTTGATATATTACTTCCCTTGTTGAATAGGTAAGGGATTCTAGAATCTGTGGTTTTATTAATTTTGAGATGTTCTCAGCCATTATCTCTTCAAACATCGCTTTTGACCATTTTCTTTTCTCTCTCGCTCTCTCTCTCTGGGACTCCCAACACAAGTGTTGTTAATTGTTTTACTTTCTCTTTTAGGTTTTCCATGCATTTGTCTCTTCATGCTTCATTATGGATTTTTATCTTTCAGTTCAGTAATTGTCTCCTCACTCTTTTTCACCTGCTGCTATACTCTTTGAGTTCTAATCTATTTTATATATATATATATATATATATATATATATATATTCATTTCCAATTCCCTACTACAATTTTTAATCTCGTCATTTCCTTGAACCTAATGAGTATTGTTGGTTTAAAACACCTCTGAGATAATTCTCATATCTGGAGTTGTTGTGGGTCTATTTCTACTGTATGTTGTTTCTGCTGGTTTATTCATGTTATCTTATGTCCTGGTGTGTCATCACTTTATCTTCACCTGCATAGAATTTGCAAATTCCTGCAGGGGAAAAGTGGTCCTAAATTCTAGATCACCTTCTTAAGCCTTTATCTTTCTATGGATTTTTTCTTATCATTCTTTACTACCTTATTAACTCTATGTTGCTTTCAAACAAAATTTTAAAAATAGTTTCCAAATTTTCTTTTCTTCTCAGCAAGAAGGTAGTTCTGAACTATTTACTCTGTGATTACCCAGAAGCAGAAGAGTAGTTATTTCTCTGCATATATGTTTATCTGGTTTTGTTTATAAAACAATCTGAAAAAAAACCCTGTATTTTAATATATATTTAGTCTTAGGTGCATAACGGGCTTATTTCAAAAAATGTGCACGAGTGACTTTATTTGAATTTGAAATGCATTTTCTATAAAAACCTATATTCTAATTAGGTTCTCAGGTCTATTTATAAAAAATCTATTTTCCCTATGTCTTGGGTTTTGTTCCCTAGAAGCAGAGCCAGATCCTGGAATTCTTTTGAAGGTTGTTTATTAAGGGTGTGCTCTCAGAAGAAAAACCTGTGAAAAACTGAGGGAAGCAGGAGAGGACAGGAGAAAAAGCCAAGCAAAAATGGGCTTCAGCTAAAGTCTGGATTCACCTATCCCTTGGAGAACTCTAGAGTTAAAAACGTGCCACACTATTGTCCCAAATTTAGGTAAGGGGGATGGGCTTTTCTACCCATGAATTAGTCAACCTGTGGTCACAGGCTACCCCTAAAGAGGGAGGTTATAACTTTCCAGGCATTTCCATACAAGGTAGTTCCTGTTTGGCAATTCTGAGAGAAAGGTGTAGTTGTGAGCTCTTACCAGTCAGTTCACAGCACTTGCGGGATGGGTGCCCTCTCACATGGATCTGCGCAGGGCATCGGCAACAACTTTCTATATCCCATAAGCTCCCTGAAGTGCAAGGGGTATTTTCAATACTATGAAATTTAATTTCTAAGAATAATAGTGTTTATTCAAGAATATGCGTTTAGACTTCATACTTTGAATACCTGCCACAGTTATCTCTCTCCTGAGGCTGGAGCAACTTTCTCCACGCTTCCCAACTGCTAGGGAGAGAACTAGGGACTCTTTAAGCTACAAGTCATGATGGTAGCTCCAGTATCTTGGCACAGAATGTCCGAGAAGGAAGATAGCAGAAAGGTGAAAATCTTTGGGGAGCCAGATAACAGTGACTTTCGGGTGCTAGTGAGGAGCTAGAGAGTGACTTTCTGATTCCCTGGTTATTCTTCTGTTATTTTTCCCCTCTTTGCTTGTCTTTCCTGCTTTTCTAACCATCTGTTGCCTCCTCACAGGACTTCTCCCTGGTTTTCTATGGAACAGAAGAGCGACATACTTTCTTCCTTTTCCTTTTCCTTAAGTAAAAATACAAACCTTTTGAGGATTGTCTCAGACTTACATTCTCCTAACCAAGCTCCTGTTTTTCATTTGGACTGTGTATTAAGAAATCAAAACGAACTAAAAGCAAAGAAAAAATTATGTTCACATAGTAAAGTGTACAAAAATTTGAAGTTATGCAAATCTAGGTTCTAATCTATCTTGGCTGTATTAATTGTTGATTGTATCACAAATAATGATTAGAACTATTATTATTACAGTACATAGATACAGGGATAAAGTTCTGGGAGGGGCTACAAAGAGAAATATAAAAATCAAATATTTTTTTAATCCCACTTAGTTAATTTTATGGTTTTGTCTTTTACTATGGTAAAAAACACATAACATAAAGTTTACCATCTTAACCATTTTTAATTGTACAGTTCAGTAGAGTTATGTATATAGACATTTTTGTGAAACAGATCCCCAGAACTTTTTCTTGCAAAGCTGGAAGTCTGTACCCATTGAACAACAACTCTTTTTTTCCCCCTCCCCCTAATACTGGTAACCACCACTGTACTTTCTGTTTCTTATGAATTTGACTACTTTAGCTACCTCGTATAAAAGGAATCATATGGTATTTGTCTTTTTGCGACTGGTTTGTTTCACTTAGCATAATGTCCTCAGTGTTCATCCATGTTGTAGCATGTGACAGGATTTCCTTTCTTTTTAAGGCTGAACAATATTCCATTGTATGTATATACCACATTTTCTTTATCCATCTATCTGTATCTGACATTTGTATTACTTCCACCTCTTGGCTATTGTGAATCGTGCTGCTATAAACATGCATGTGGAAATATCTCTTCAGTTTTTTCAGTTCTTTTAGATATATAGCCAGAGTGGGATTGCTGGATCATACGGTAGTTTTATTTTTAACTTTCTTAGGAACTTCCATACTGTTTTCCATAGGAGTTGCACAATTTTACAATTGCAGCAACAGTGCACAATGGTTCCAATTCCTCCATAGTCTTACCAACACTTTTTACTTTGTTAGTTTATTTTTTTATATAGTAGCCATCCTAATGGGTGTGAGGTGGCATCTAATTATGGTTTGGATTTGCATTTCTTTAGTGATTAGAGACATTGAGAAACTTTTAATGTATTTATTGGCCATTTGTATATCATCTTTGGAGAAATTTCTATTCAAGTCCTTTGTCCATTTTTTTTTTTTGCGGTATGCAGGCCTCTCACTGTTGTGGCCTCTCCCGTTGCAGAGCACAGGCTCTGGACACGCAGGCTCAGCAGCCATGGCTCACGGGCCCAGCCACTCTGCTGCATGTGGGATCTTCCCGGACCGGGGCACGAACCTGTGTCCCCTGCATCAGCAGGTGGACTCTCAACCACTGCGCCACCAAGGAAGCCCAGCCCTGTCCATTTTTTAATCAGGTTATTTTATTTTATTGTTGATGACTTGTAACAGTTTCTTATATATTCTCGATAGTCACCCCATATCCAGACATGATTTACAAATATTTTCTACCATTCCTTAGGTTGCCTTTTCACTCTGTTGATTGTGTCCTTTGATGTACAAATGTTTCAGGTTTGATGTAATCTCATTAATCTGTTTTTGCTTTTGTTGCTGTGCTTTTGGTATCATACCCAAGAAAACATTACAAAATCCAAGACCATGAAGACTTTCTCCCATGTTTTCTTCTAGGAGCTTTATAGTCTTGGGTCTTCCATCTAGATTTTTCAACCATTTTGAGTTAATTTGTGTATATGGTGCAAGATAAGTTTCTAGCTTCATTTTTTTTTTTTTTTTTTGCATGTGGATATTCAGTTTCCCAGCACCATTTGTTGAAAAGACTGTCTTTTCCTCCATTGAGTGGACTTGGCACCCTTGTTGAAGATCATTTGACTATATACATGAAGGTTTATTTCTGGGCTTGCTATTCTATTCTATTTGTCTATATGTTTGTCTTTATGTCAGTACCATACTAGTTTGGTTATGGAAGCTTTGTAATATAGTTTGACATCAGGAAGTGTAATGCCTCCAGCTTCGTTCTCCTTGCTCAAGATTGCTTTGGCTACTCAGGGTCTTTTGTAGTTTCATATGAATATTAGGATTATTTTTTCCTATTTCAGTAAAAAAGTACACCATTGGGATTTTAATAGGGGTTGCATTGAATCATTGCTGTGGATAGTATGTGCATTTTAACAAAATTAATTCTTCCAGCCCATGAATACAAGATGTATCTCTATTTTTGTCTGCTTTAATTTCTTTCAGCAATGTTTTATAATTTTCAGCGTAAAAGTTTTTCAACTCCTTGGTTAGTTAGGTTTATTACTAAGTATTTTATTCTTTTGATGTTATTGTAAATGAAATTATTTTATTAATTTCCTTTTTGGATTGTTCATGTATGGAAATGCAACCAAGTTTTGTGTTGTTGATTTTGTATTCTGTAGTTTTCTCTTTTCTTTGTTATCAAGGTAATGCTGGCCTCATAGATGAATTTGGAAGTGTTCCCTCTTCTTCAGTTTTTGGAAAGAGTTTGAAAAGGATTGGTGTTAATTCTTTAAATATTTGGTAGAATTTTCCAGTGAAGCCACCTTGTCCAGAGACTTTTCTCTGTTGGAAGGTTTTTGATTATTGATTCAACCTTACCAGTTGTTGGTCTGTTTAGATTTTCTATTTCTTCATGATTCAGTCTTGGTAAGATGTGTGCTTCTAGGGATCTATCCATTTCTTCTAGCTAATCTAGTTAATTGGCATAGAATTGTTCATAGTATTCTCTTATAATCCTTTTTATTTCTATGGCATTGGTTGTAATGTCCCCTCTTTGGTTCCTGATTTTAATTGTTTAGTCTTTATTTTTTTTATTTGTTTAGTCTTCTCTCTCTCTCTCTCTCTCTCTCATTAATCTGAGGGTTTGTCAATTTAATAGACAGAAAATTTAATTAGCTTCATTGATTTTATTCTATTGTTTTTCTATTCTCTACTTCATTTATCTCTGCTCTAATCTTTATTATTTCTATCCATCTTCTAGTTTGGGATTTAGTATGTTTTTATTTCTCTTGCTTCTTGAGGTTTAAAGTTAGGGTCTGATTTTAGATCTTTCTTATTTTTTAATGTACCCATTTATAGCTATAGACTTCCCTCTTAGTACTTCTTTTCCTGCATATCATAAGTTTTGGTATACTTTTTAAAAAATTTTTATTTGTCTCAAGGTATTTCTAATTTCTCTTCTTTTTTGTTCTTTAAGACTCTGTTGTTCAATTTCCACCTATCTATGAGTTTTCCAGTTTTCCTTCTGCAGTTGGGTTTCATTCCATTGTGACCAGAAAAAAATACTTTGTATGATTTAAATCTTGAATTTGTTAAGACTTATTATTTGGTCTTGCATGTCTATCCTGGAGAATGTTCCATGTTCACTTGAGAAAAATATATATTCTGCTGCTGTTGGAGGGAGTCTTTTGTATATATCTGTTAGGTCCAATTGATCTATAGTGTTGTTCAAGTCCTTCATTTTCTTATTGATCTTCTGCCTGTTTTTTTTATCCATTATTGAAAGTGAGACATTTACATCTCCTGCAATTCTTATGTTGTTGTCCATTTCTCCCTTTTGTTCTGTCGTAGTTTGCTTCACATACTTAGGAGCTCTGAGGTTTGGGCATAAATATTTATAATTATTATATCTTTTTGGTGAATTGACTCTTTGTTATTATATAATGTCCTTCTTTGTCTCTGGTAACAGTTTTACATGAAGTCTATTTTTTCTGATATTAATATGGCCGCCCTTTTTCTTTCTTGTTTACCATTTGTATGCAATATCTTTTTACATCTTTTTACTTTCAGCCTATGTGTGTTCTTAGGTCTAAAGTGGGTCTCTTGTAGAGAGCATGTAATTGGATCATGTTTTGTTATCTATTCAGCCAATTTATGTCTTCTGATTTATATTTAAATATATTACTTTATAACATTAAAATATATTTACTTTATATTTAAATTAATTATGGATAGGGAAGAACTTACTATTGCCATTTTGTTGTCTGTATGCCTTGTAGCTTTTTTGTCCTTCCTTTCTTCTCTTACTGTCTTCCTTTGTGTTTTCCTCTCATATTCTGTTTTGTATATTCTATAGATATTTTCTTTGTTACCATTGCAATTACATAAAATGTCTTAAAGTTTTAGAATTCTATTTTAAATTAATAAGAAATTAACTTCCATTGCATACAAAAACTCTTCTCCTTTAGAGCTCTACCCCCTAACTTGATGTTATTGGTGTCACAAATAACATCTTTATATATTGTATACCAATTAACATAGTTAATTTTTTGCAGTTATAGTAACTTTTTGTGCTTTTGTCATTTAAATTCTATGCACCAAAGTTGCTGAAATACAGATTCATGTATTTGCTTTTACTAGAGAACTTTATATTTTAATGTGGCTTTAAGTTGCTGTCTACCAATATTTTGTTTCAACTTGAAGGACTCCTTTTAGCTTTTATTGTAGAGCAGGTCTAGTAGTAAGGAGCTCCTTCAGCTTTTGTTTACCTGGGAAACTCTTAGCTTCTCCTTTATTTTTGAAGTATAGTTTTTCTGGTTATAGTATTCTTGGTTGACAGATTTTTGTTGTTGTTATTCAACACTTTGAATATATCATCCTACTACCTCTGGCCTGCAAAGTTTCTTCTAACAAATCCCCTGATAATTATATGGACATTCCCTTTTCTGTGACAAGTTGCTTATGTCTGCTGCTTTCAAGATTCTTTCTTTGTTTTTGATGTTAGGCAGTTTGATTATGTGCCTCGTTGTAGTTCTCTTTGGGTTTATACTCACTGGAGATTTTTTTGTTTGTTTGTTTTTAATATTTCCATTGGATACTTTTTAAGAGTTTCTGTCTCTTTGTTGATATTCTCATTTTGTTCATACATAATTTTCCTGATTTCTTTTCATTGTCTACCTATATTCTCTTTTAGCTCATTGAACATCATTTTGACAATTATTTTAAATTCACTGTCAGCTCAAAGATCTGCATTTTTTTAGCGTTGGTTTCTGGAGTTTTATTTTGTTCCATTGATGGAGCCATGTTTCCCTGTTTCCTTTGTGCTCCTCAATCGTTTGCTGAGATTTGGGCGTTTGAAGAAAACAACTACCTCTCCTAGTTTTTGCATACTGGCTTCTTACAGGAGAAGACCTTCAGCAATCAACCTGGCTAGAGGTTCCAGGACCTTTCAAACATTTTCTGATCTTACTCTCCTTGGCATTTGCATGTGGAACTGTAGCTGTAATGTGCCTGGTTGCTAGCCTATTTTCAGCAGCTTCCAAATTATGCCATCAGTGCAGTCAGTACTTGTAGTCAGGAGAGACAGAAACCAGTCTCTCAGGCAGCCCCCAGACAAGCTAGAACCTTGGCTGCATGGTCCACTCTTTTGTTTCTGTCCAGAGAGAGAAGTACCATTATGGGAGACTTCCTCTCTGTTGCACCACACCAGCATTATGCTACATTGGGGGAGGGGCATGGACTGGCATGCAAAACTCACAAGATTTCCTACCTACCCGTTTTCCTGAATCTCTTCTTGGCTTTACATTGGCCTGGATGATGTAGCTTCTCAGCTGGTCTCTAGAGTTCTCACAAAAGTATTCTGGTCTGTATATCACTGTTAACTCAGTGTCTCTGTGAAGGAAGGAGGGCCTGGGGCTTCTTTTTTTCCCATCTTGCTTATGTCATTGTACGGGATTGCCTTTTGTATAGTGAATGACCACCCCAAATTGATTTGTTTTTTTAAATCCCTGTTGTTATAAGTTTATTTTTCTTAACACTGAATATGTTTTCCTGGAAGTTCCATTGACTCCTGCTCTTTGTGTCTCTCTGAGGAACCTAAACCTGTATTAATATTAGTGTCTTAGCATAGTGCCTTCCCAGCACATTTATCTGTTTGCTTTACATATTGGAAGCTACAAGTGAAGTAACTAGCCAGTAACCTCTATGTCAAGCTATACTTTCCACCCATTTGGGAAAACCTCTCTTGCATTAAATTTACAACTGCAAAATATGTTTTTAAACAATTGCTTAAATGCAAAATATGTTTTTAAACAATTGTTAAACAATTGCTTAAACAATTGCTTAAATATGTTTTTAAACAATTTCTTAAAAACATTCAAACGTTTTTATTGAGCTATTTTTCAAGCATTATTACAGTCTGTCTCATTACTTTATAAATAGATACAGTTATGGGTGAGGCGATAGATTCCTTGTTAAGTACTTGCCAAAACTTATCTGGTGTCTCAGCTACCAGTTGGCAAATCGTAGGTCATTAAGTGGTTTGCCCAGACTCTGAAAAAATGTGGGTAGCTTATAGAAGAAGCTATTTTTACAACATACTGTTTTTTCTTAATGCCTTGAAATGAATAAACCCTGAATTCTGTGAATATAGAGCATAAAGTAAGAAAACGCTTGCTTTTGAAAATCTTTTCTGTCAAGAAAACACCACCTCCCTTTCAGCCTGTCCCAGTGTAGTTGAAGGGGTACTGCAATTTTTATATGGGAACTACTTTATTTTTCTTTTTGCTCATGAGAAGAACGGATTTATACTTGTTTTTCCCTTTGATTATTATTCCAACCAAGATGCCTTGAGTAAATTTTCCAAGAAAATGGAGCACTAGAGGATTTTTTCCTATATAGATCTGGGGGTCTGTTTATTTGTTTAGAGTTTGTGTCTAGGGTGTCTGGAGAGTGATTAGGAAGGTTAGTCTGTGAATCTGGACACAGAGCTTTATGGGGTCCGCTCTCATTCTCCATTCTCCTCTTCTGCTTCCGCCCTGTAACTGACACCAGCAGAAGCAGCAGGGCTGGCCTGGCGTTCCCGACAGATTCCGTCTGCAACAGACGGGAATGGCACAGGTTGCCATTCTCCAGCCTAGGCAGCTTCACCTGACACATTGAGTCACCTTGAAATTGTCACTAGGGAGCCTGTTCTCACCATGTTTCCAGACAAGGTGTCCAATCTCAATGTAAATATCTTTGGTAAGCATCCTGGTCAAAATGATTTTTTTATGACCTCAGATGGAGGACAAGACTGTATTTGTAGAGACTAGTGGAAGTCTGGCTCCAGAAATGGAGTGATTATTTACGAGATGTAAACTCAATGGTCTGGTGAGTGTGTCCTAAGTGAGATAGTGACCTAGTCTAATTTTCTCCACTATTTTCTTATTCACTCTGTTCCTTTTTTCTTTTCGCACCTTGTCTTTCCCTTCCCCTCCCCCACTCTCCAGATGCAAGGATTTCTGAGGATGGTGAGATTATGGCTTACATCCATGTTTTTATAGCCTTCCTCTTTGGCCTTTTAAGAAGGTGAAGCCAGATGCTTCAAAGTTGTGCTTATGGTGTTTCCCTTCCAGTTACAAAGCTCCTTTTCTGCAGTTTTATTTCCTTAGCTGGGTGTCTAAGAAAAGTCAAAAAACTAACGAATGCAGAGAATTGTGTTAGTGACTGAGATAACATAAGGTGTTGTCACTCAAGGGGTATTTACACCCTAGTTGTGTGTGCAAGAGAGACCTGGTTCCTAACCAAAGGCAAGCACTGCAAATCCCTGCTGAGTTTTTAGTGTTTTGAAGAAGAAGAAGAAAGAGAAGGAGAAGGAGGAGAAGGAGAAGAGGGGGAGGGGGGAGGGAGAGGGAGAGGAGGAGGGGGAGTTCTAGGGTGACAACAGGTCCCACATTTACATAAGGTAACTCCAAACTCGTGTTCTGCCCATTCCAGTTGCCTTGTTGTTTGCAGTAAGTTTACCTATCACACTGCTTCACACCCACCCACAGTCCATAGAACCACCTGAGTTTCTTTTCACTTTACGGGTGTTGTTACCTCTGTCACCTCCGGGGTACTGAAAGTAAAGGTTTCCTTTAACTTTACCCATAAGAGGACTCTTAGAGCTGATCCAAGTCTCTCTGGGGCCCTGAAAGTAAAGAGGATGCAGTAGTGTAGGTGGCATTGAGCAGTTCTCAACTCTGATTTTGACTAGCGGGGGGGTGGGCAGGAGGTAAGAAGGGTTACAATGTATCAGTCTCCCTACTTTTATTTTAAAAAATAAAAAAACTTTAATGATGTGAATCATTTGATGTTAGCTGAGTGTAAGTTGTAACTTTCATCTTTCCAGACACGTTCTAGAATAAGATTCCACAGTGTAAGAAGCTTCCCTTGAGCCTGAGATGGAAATAAGGTCATTTTCCCAGGGGAGTAACCCATGGAGCAAGCGTTTTAAATAAACAAACTGCCTGATTCTGACTTGAAATGAGCAGTAGTTATTGAGATTTACTGCAACTGACTTTGGACCTCATACAAATGTTGAATTAAGACAGACTTCTTATTAACTAAAATGGAGTCTCCCTTTTGGCAGATGCAATAGAAAAGCTCCTTTTCCCAGATTCTGGGAGATTCAATTGCCCTCTCACCCCCAAGATGGGTCACTAAGCATCGTAACAGGAGAAGCAAGTACTTTCTGTAAGCGTTGTATAAGTGGTCTGATTTCAAAACTCATAAAACAAAGTAGCACAATTCATTTATAATGGGAAAACTTGGGACAGCCTTTCAAGCCAGTTTAAAAATATAGCAACTCACAGTTAAAATCACTTCATATATATGACATGATTTAAATCGTGTCATATATATGATATATGTAATTGTGATAAATATGGTGTGATTTTAATATTTCTGCCCATTTTTCCCCCCAACAAATATATTGTACAGTGGAAGGATACTGGGAGCCAGGTGAATTAATTTGACCCTCTTTTAAACAACTTCACCTTTAGGATGTTCACCTACAAAATGAAGAGGGTTGCTTTACATAACCTCAGAGTTTCCTTTTAATGTTAGCATTCTAAGAATCTATAACTCTTCATTCTTCTATGGCAGATGAGAAATAGCTCAGCGTTTTTAAGGAGGCTCAGCTCTCTTATGCCTGCCCTGCTAGAAATATTTAAATATAAGGATGTGAAAATGATGTGATCCAGGCTCAATTTCCAGCCATAAAATAATTGAGGATTTGGAAGTGGAGGAAGACTGGCTTGCTTTAGAGAAATGAACAGACACAGAATAGAGAGGGAATGACCAAGAGTGCAAGCCTATATCTCACCAGGACCATGGCAAAGTGACCACTTTTAAAAAAAATGTGAGCTCAAGATGGAATATGGTAGGATGCAGATGAAGTGGAACCAGTACTTGGATCAACTACAGGAGTCCTGAATTATCAACCTAAGTTGATGGTGAGGGGAAGGCTTTAGAAAAACACCCATCTAACACTCTTCTCAGTCTTAGATGTGTAAGAGGATGCATAGAGGGACTTTCTCCTCACCCAGAATTGGCAACTGGGGCTAACCCTGGGGTCAAAGAGTGCAACTTACCCCATGTATCCTGTTGATTGACGGGAAACCTATAGCCTCTTCACCCAACCTGTCCCTAGCATTTATAAGGGATGACAGAACTTGCCTCTCACGGTTAGCTACAGCTTCAAATCTTCCTGCATTTTCTGTGCCTGTATAAGAAGACTCTGGGAAGAAGGGTAATGGTTAAAGTCATGTGTCATCATTTGAATGGCGAGTTCTGTGGCTTTTCCTCTCATTCCCCATGAGACAAGGCTCTAAGAGATTCACTCATAAAGTTAACGGATGCCTGAAAAATATAAGGACGCCTCTTTCACTCTCTGGATGGATGTTGACTAAACTGTAGTTCTTACAGGTCCTCTCAGTATAGAGAGGGTAGCCAACTTTTTGATAAAGCTTTACTTGTGTTCCCTGGAGTTTGCAAGCCCTATATGAATATGAAGGCTAGTGTCTGTTTGTCATTTGGACAATTCTGAAAGTATGAGCCTTGCTAGAATTGATGGTGACGACAGAGTGAAGAGATTGTGTTATAATATCCCTGGGAAAATGAGGGAAACACTTCACCCCAGACAAGATACAGAAGAGGATCTCAGTTCTTTCTGAACCTCCAAGTGAAGGAGTAGGGATAAAGGGTAGGGCAGGTAGAAGGGGGTGTTCCAGTCTTACCCAAGGGGAACTAGGGCAGGTCAACTTTAAGACGGCATCCAATGATCTCAGCATCCTAGTATTCACAACCTTGACTCTCTTTTAACCAATAGAGTAAGGCAAAGGTGATGGAATGTCACTTCCAGGACTTTTTTATTAAGAGTGTAATTTACATCTTGCTAGCTGACTCTCTTTATTGCCTTCTTGGCCTGCATGCTTTGATGAAGCATGCAACCATGTTGGGAGGCCCATGTGGCAAGGAACTGAGGGCGGCCATGGGCCGACCATCAGCTAGGAACTGAGGCCCTCAATCCAACAGGTCACAAGCATCTGAATGCTGCCCACAGCCACGTGAGCTCGGAAGCAGATTCTTTCCCAGTTAAGTGTTTAGATGAGATTTCTTTGAGCCTCATGAGAGACCTTGAAGCGGAGGCCCTAGCTTAGACACTGTGAGATAATAAATGTATGTTGTGTTTTAAGCCATTAAGTTTGTGGTAATTGTTACACAGCAATAGATATCCAATACAGAGACAGTGAAAGCATGGCCACTGGCAAAGGATGAATGGAGGGTGGGAAGACCCTCACTGAGCGAAGCTAAAATCACCCCAAGAAAAATACATACATATATTCATGGAGACCGTAACATTGGGAGAGGCTACGAGCAACACATGGAAACATACTGGGTACCAGTTACATAAGGTATTTTCTACCATCTCTCTTACTCCCACTTGTCTCCCTGATACTCATGATGTCAAAAAGAAGAGGGAGGAGAAGTCCCAAAGATAGGCCATTCCTTGAAGGTGAGGGAGGGGGAGGAGAATGAAAAGAAGGGGCCACATCCCCCCATTCACTTCAAATCCCCTGGGCCACAGCTTTGCCAGTGGTAGGAGAGTAGAAGTTTTTCCTCTGATACGTGATTAAAATTTTAAATGAACATAGTTTTTGGAAGTTGCTCAAACATTCATTAAGAGATTTTCTACACAACCAGAAAGGGAAATTTGACAGAATCTACACAGGACAGTGCTTGGAAGATAATTAATCTGTTTCATGTATGTACTATATACCTTCACCAAGTTTAGACTCTTCATTAAATGGGTAATGCATGACCACAGCCAAGGAGTCTGAGGCTCTGGAAATTGGAGGATGCCTTGGGAAAGGAGTTTTAGTCTCTGAACTGTAACAAAATGTATCAATGCCTGAGAAGCACCAAGAACTATCTTTGTCCACTGATATGCAACCAACTGATATAACATGGAAAACCCTAAATGTTTCACAGCAGTTTGTCAATACCTGCATGTAACCTCTGATGAAACCTGACTGGGATATTTCTTGAGTCATATATACCTGAATCAAGTCAGGATGTTAAATCGTCTTAAAATATGATTTGAAGAGGACCATAATGACTCAAAGAGACTTGTTTTTCTTTCTCTGTCACTTCAATACTATTGATCATTCTTATCCTTTGGAGAGTTCTCCTATTTTAGGGTTTCTGTAATAAATTTTCCAGGTTTTTCCCTTGCCTTTCTTATACTTTTCTTTTTTTTTTTAACAGACTTTTCCCTCTTTTTGTCTCTCTAAAGTTTAGCAAATTTTCTTCCTGGCTCTACTTAGTATTCTCTCTTCTCTAGCAGGACTGGTCAAATTTGAGTTGTCTATGCAGATGCCACCCAAACATACACACACACATTTATTCCTCATCTTCCATTCTTTGAATGAAGAAAAAACCCAACACAAATGATAGTTACTTTTCTTTGATCCCCTACTGCCCCTGGCTTTCTTCTCAGTAAATTTCAAAATATCAGAGATTTTCTGTCTCACAATGTCCTGTGCGTCTGTCTTTTTTTACACTCTTCTTACTCTAATCCTAGTAGAAGCCCTCATTACCTGTTGCCTAGGCTGGTACAATTACCTCCAATCCGACCTTTATGCCTCTCTGTTCTCAAAACAGTCCAACATATTGTTAATAAAACTGTTTTCATAAAGTGAAACCATGATCACATCCCTTGTTTAAACTTTCTCTTTCCTTCTAAATTAAATCCATACTCCTCACCCCAAAACTCAAAGCCTAATATGACCCAATAGGGTCATATTAGGGTCATAATATGACCCTAATCTACTTTCTGAATTCATCTCTGTCCTCTTTCTCATTTATTTCCTCCATGAAGACTTCAACTTATCCCTTCTTGTTGTTCTCTAGCAAGCCACTTTTTTTTTTTTTCCTTTTTTTTTTTTTTTAAACTTTGTTTTAGGCTGCATTGGGTCTTTGCTGCACGCGGGCTTTCTCTAGTTGCGGCAAGCGGGGCCTATTCTTCGTTGCAGTGCACGGGCTTCTCATTGCGGTGACTTCTCTTGTTGCAGAGCACGGGCTCTAGGAGTGCGGGCTTCAGTGGTTGCGGCATGTGGACTCAGTAGTTGCGGCGCTCAGGCCCTAGAGCGCAGGCTCAGTAGTTGTGGCACAGGGGCTTAGTTGCTCCGCGGCATGTGGGATCTTCCCGGACCAGGGCTCGAACCTGTGTCCCCTGCTTTGGCAGGCGGATTCTTAACCATTGCGCCGCCAGGGAAGTCCGCAAGCCCCATTCTTTTCCACTTTGCTCACAGCTACCAGAATAAACTCTAAATATATATAAATTAGATGGTGACGATCCCTGCCCAAGTCCTTTCAGTGTCTCCCCATTCCTTCTAGAGTAAAAGTGGAGGCCTTTTGTGCTCTGACTCTTCAATCCCTCTTCCCCCCAGGCATATGGCCTTTGTCTTATTACTCGGAACATGCCCTGTCTCAAGCTTTTGTCCTTCTCATTGCCTTTCCTCTGGCAACTTCTTGTCCTACAGGTTTCAATTGAAATTGGAGTTTGGGATTGACATATACACACTACTGTATATAAAATAGATAACCAACAAGGACCTACTATATAGCACAAGGAACTATACTCAGTGTTCTGTAAGACTGAGTAATAACCTATAAGGGTAAAGAATCTCCTAACACAACACTGTAAATCAACTATGCTCCAATAAAATTGTTAAAAATAAAACAAATAAATAAAAACAAAGATTTCACGTTTTCAGAGAGGGTTTCCTACCTCATCCCACCTAAAGAATTGCCCACGGCCTACCCAGTCATTCATATCACTTTGTTTATTTTCTTCACTACTTTTTACCTCTAGCTGAAATTATCTTGTGGTTAAAAAAACTTTTTTGGTTACTTTTTTGTTGCTTGTTGTTCTTCACAACATTATAAAAGCCACGAAGCCAGGGACCTTGTCTATCTTGCTCACAGCTGTGTTCCCAGCATTTAACAGTATCATACCACCTTGCTTAATAAATATATGTTGAATGAGTTAATGCCACTTATTCTGCATTCGTTGTACTCCTTGCCATCTCTGCCTGTTGAAATAGTGCCCATCATTTAAGCCCATCTCGAAGTCTTCCCTCTCTTTTGTCTTGATATCTGAATGTTATTCCCACCCTCAAGTTTTTACATAGTCTTTTGTTTGGACACCTCTTATGGCCCTGCCAGGTTCTGCCTTGTTATTTTAAACCTTCCACCATCTCTTCATTGGATTACAATTTTCTTTAGCAATGAGGTTTTGTTATGTTCATGCTTACATCTAATTACTGTGCCCAAACAATTGTAGTTATATACATAGTTGACATGTTGAATTAAAAGGCAAAAAATAACGCTAAAGTTTCACAAATGATTTCCTAATTCTGTTGGTTCTAGGGCTTAGAGGACGTTTGTGTCTCTGGAGCTAATTATTCATAGAGGATTTTTTTTTTATACTCATCAGTGGTACCAATTAATAGTTGTAAAGGCAGATAATGTAAGCCACATCATTTTAAGGAAAAATCAAGTATAACATTTTTTCCCTTTTTGTTTTTGTAGTAAAATAATTGGTTCCATGGATAGGGACATCTAATAGGTCTAAAGGAACCATAATGGGAAGTTGACTTGAATTTAAAAAGCAGGAGTAAGTAAATAGGATTTGACTACCCTACCAAAACTTAAAATATCAAAACTATTTTCAAGTATAATTTGTTAGAATTCCATTAGTGCCTGTTTCTAGCAGTGCCTCTCTTATGCTGATATAATTCATTCTATTTCTGCCATTTTTCACTCTCTGTTTTTTTTTTTGTACTCTTGACTTTAACTGGATTCACTGACTAGTCTTACCTCTTGGTGGTCTGGACATTCTTCACACTGTTTTTATTCTAATCTCCTTGTTGTTACATTATAGTTTTAGCAAATATATATAAAATTTTCTATTCTGTAAGTATTTCTAATTACCACTAAGGATGAGCATTACCATGGCTGTGGCAATAATAATTTCTGGAGCATACTGATGACATTAAGAGGTTGTTGGTGGTTTTGTTCTAGGTGTGATAATTTATTTTAAAGGTTCCTTATCTTTTAGATATGTAATAAAATATTTACAGATAAAAGCATATAATGCTGGGAGTAATTCAAAACAATCAGAGAAAGAGAAAGGGAATTCTAGGGGGGCAAAAGAGGAAAGACCAATGAGTTGGTCATTGTTGAGGTGGGAGATAAATATATGGAGTTTATTATATTATTCTCTCCACTTCTGCATGTTTGAAATTTTCTCTAATAAAAGATTAAAAAGAGAAAAGAGTCACATTTTCCCCCAATAAAATACAATTGGTTTTGATGGTGGTTTGCAAAAGGAAGTCAGGGACAGAATCATTTTATTTTGAATAAACACACAGAAAATCTTTTATTCAAGGGCCAGACATGTTATTTAAATTTGATAAATTCTGCATGTTTGCTGAACACTTGTTCTTTGTTATATTTGCCATAGCTGCCACTCCGAGCATTCCAGACTAAGCTCTCTGTACGTCTTCTTCTGTACGTGGCCTCCACGATGACGCACGTTTCCACAGCCACTGCACATCCTGGACAACCAGCTTGCTCTTTCTCTCAAATCCAGGGTAATACCATTCAAGTGCAAAGGCTAAAGTTGTGCCAGGAATCCTTTCTGCCTAATGGTAGTTCCACCTAAAATGGGAATATCGTAAGTTGAATTATGTTCCTGGGTGACTTTTTTTTTGGTGAAGATTTAATGTCAATGTCGAATTTAGGCCCTTTAGAGAATGCCAAAATTGTGATCTGTTAAAAAGTGTATCAACATGCATAATCTTTAAACATAAATTGTGACCCAATGTTAGGAAACTTCAAAGGGCATTGAATAAAACTTTAATTCAAATGCTACCCTCAACTGAGATCCTCTTCTTTTTCTCTCTATCACTTTGGTGGCCCAAGTCATCTGCAGGCCCAGAGCCCCCTTGGTCTCATGGGAGACCCGAGGGAGTAGATTCCCAGGTCCTCACAGTGCCAAGCATCGTCCACAGAGCAGCCCATGTCTCTATAGCCCTGCACTATCCCCATATCACTGTCTGTTCCTGCTTCTGTTTCCAGATCGTACTGTCTCTGAACTTTGGATATTTTCTGACCTCTGCTGCAGATCCTCTTGTCCAGCCACTCTGTTCCTTCTTTTGAGTGAATCTGGGTCTTATGTCTCAGCTCTGGTTAGTTTTCCCAGCAAATCCATTCCATCTTCTTTATATTTCCCAGAAATTCCTCAGGGTTTCTTTCCCATTGATGAAAAGCTATCTTATTAATGGGACTGCACTAGATTAATTTTGATTTAAAGTTTTTGTGTTTTGTTATTTTAGTGATAAGGGGATGAGCTAAAGGCAAAGCTTATCATTTTGAGTTAAAAATCCTACTCACACTCATTCAGTTTTCTAATGATACTAATAATTTGATTTACAGTGTTATATTAGTTTCATGTGTACAGCATAGTGATTTGGTATTTTTATAGATTATACTCCATTAAAAGTTATTACAAGATAATGGCTATAATCCTTGTTGCTTATCTATTACTTAGTAGTTTGTATTTCTTTTCTTTTTGGCCAAGATGCATGGCATGCGGCATCTTAGTTCCCTGACCATGGATTGAACCCAGGCCCTGGCAGTGAAAGCACCAAATTCTAACCACTGGACCACCAGGGAATTCCAGTGTAGTCTGTATTTCTCTCTTTTTTTTTTTTTTTTAGTCTGTATTTCTTAATCCCATATCCCTAACTTACCCTCCCCTCTTCCTCTCCACACTGGTAATCACTAGCTTATTTTCTATATCTGCGAGCCTGTTTCTGTTTTGCACACACATTCATTTGTATTGTTTTTTAAGATCCACATATAAGTGATATCATACAGTATTTGTCTTTCTCTATCTAATTTATTTCACTAAGCAGCATAATATTCTCTAGGTCCATCCACTTTGCTCATTCTTTTCATTCTTTTTATGGCTGAGTAATATTCCATTTTATACACACGCACAAACACACACACGTACCACATCTTCTTACGTCATCGGCCCGGTCAAAGCTGGTCTCCACCACCTATGTGTCCGGTCCGTGGGAGGGGAAAGAAGGTACAGAAACATAAGCTCAGAGTTTTTAAAATCAAGAATGGGAAGTGGTCCATTGACTTCTGTTCATGGGCCATTGGCCCCAAATCAGGCACATGGCCACAGCTAACAGAGACAGAGGAATGTGTTGGCTCTAGCTGAACAACTCTGTTGCTATGAAAGAAAGGATGAATGGATTTGGGGGAGGTAACTGTCAGGCTGCTTCACCATCTATTTTAGGCAAACACTGTGATAAGCTGTCTGGGGGAAAGACAGTCTGAGGAGAGATGCATATGATATCCAAAAGTTATATAGTGCCAGATATTATGAAATAACCAATAAACACAGTCCACACTGTGGAGATAAAGAAGTAATTTAGACGGAGGATTTGAGAAGGCTTTGTAAAAGTAGTAATTTTGTTAGGCACAGAGTTTCAAGCTCAGAGACTTGCAGACTTGTGTGGGAGAGTGAATATGAGTGAAGCAGTCAGTGAACTTGAAGCACTATGTTATACATTGTAGTATTTTACACATTGCACTATTCGAAGGGGTTAGGAAGCAAAGCTGTAAACCGTGCGTTGGAATCAAACCGCAAGGAGCCTCGACTAGTATGCTTAAAGAGTGTAGACTTTTTTCACCGGTCAATGGCGAGTAAGTGAAGACTCCTGAAAAATCTGTTAATGTATCTATTAATAAGTGAAAAGTATATTTTAACTTCAGTTTTACAGGTAACTGTTTTATCCTCCACTTTTTCACTGTTTATTCAATACAAGCTGAAGTAGTCCAATAGTATGTGGAAATCCAGCCTTAATATTTTTGTTTTCTCAAGTGATTAAAATAAACACGGTGAAAAATAAGAGTTTCATTTAAATTATGCCAGAGAGTGTTGGAGTTGGGGGAGGGGTGTCATACAGTACTGGCAAGAAAATCTCCATGAGAACCGGAACAACGATTGAAAATGAGTACTAATGAAGATAGAAATACTCTAAAATGAAATTGGGCTCTGCTGTGGTATTTTGAGCTGAAGTTAAAGGCTGATTAAGATTTTCATGAACTTAAACTTGAATCTGTGCAGTAAATTATCAAGGGAGGTGTAATTAGGGTCACTTCCTTCCTAGATCTCTGGGGAATTCCCATCACCATTGATGAGAATTGTGCATAAAGATCATGGGAAGAGCATGGCCCTTGGGTTTCCTCTTAAACAGCCTGTAGGATTTGTTATGGTTATTTTAATGCACTGGTCCTTGGAGACACTAATTTCAGTTCTGCCTCTACTTTGGACATGGTGAAAATGACAAAAGTTGTGGGTGGGAACCCCAAGAGATGCAGATATCTTTTCATTCTTTCTTCTTTATCTATAATTATTTTATTATCTGTGAGGAAATTTCTTTTCCAAAAATGCCAAATCTGTAAACAACAGTAAAAAATAAATGATTCCAACCAATGGAGGGGAAAAAGTGCCACCCCATGTTTACTAAGCGGCTAATAAATTCTCTGGGAGTTAGACTTTCTTTGGGAACTGAGGTCATCTCTTTAAGTCTCTGCTGGTTCTGAGACACCTGAGTGTTAAAACACTTGACCAGAGAGTTAGAAATATCTGAGTCCAGGGGACCATGATTTTTACTCAGAGAAAGTCTTGAGCCAAGTGGCAAATGATGAGGAATTGTAGAATAAAACCGTGGGACTGGGATAATGTAAAGCAGGAAAAAAAATGACAGCTCTAAAGATGAGCAGTGTTCTATTTTCTCACCCAGTTCTCCACAAAACTATCCCGTGGCACAGCTCTGGATCTTCCGTTGCCTTCCCACGCCTGCCCAGTAACCAAGGGTAGGTCTCGATTTTGATCATGCAATTCTGGCACCTAAGCCAGTGTTCCTCTCCTGATACTTTCCATCTCAAAGTATTTGGGTGCAGAATCAACACCTAACCTGCTTATAAATTTCCGCTCCTCCATAAAGAGAAGAAACACACCTAGTTTTTTTTTTGCCAGATGGTGAATGTCAGACATGGTAGAAGATCAATATATATTACTGGATAAATAAACTAATGACAGATACATGAAACCAGAAATATCCTCTGTAGGTAAAATGTTTCCCTTTACACTTTGTAGTATTCTACACATTATACTATCTGACAACAGGCAGGTGGCATGTATCAAATAAGCAGGAAAAGCAACTGGGTATGGGCATAAGGTCTCTGCTGCAGAATTTTTAAGAGATCAGATTCATGTTGCAAAGATCTTTTTTCTCTGTTCTAGAGAACGAATATAATGCACTGAATGTCATTTACTAAGAATCCAATTAATTTCGAGGCAGTCTTTCATTTCTAGCTTTTGTCCTTTGTGAATGAATCAAACTATTTTAAGCCCTTTATATACATTAGCTACCTTAGTTCTTACAGCAACTTATGAGGTAGGTACTATAATCATTTTGATTTTATGTATGAGGAAAATGAGGCACAAATATTAATTTTGTCAAGACCTCACAGATGCTAAGTGTTAAAACTGAAATTTAAAGCAAGAGAGTCTGACTGCGGAGTCTATTTTCTTAACCACTGTACTGCACTGTCTCATGAGATGGCACTGGAGCAGAAATCCTAAATAATCCCAGGAGGCCTTCTGGGGAAATGTTCCTGGTAGAAGCAAACCCATGATATGAAAGAATGTATGGCTCTGTTTCAGAGAACAGCAAGGCCAGAGCTGTAGCGTGGAAATGATTCAGGGGAAAAGGTAATAATAAGATGTAGTGGCTTGTGGGCCCTGGAAAAGGTTTCGATTTTCATTTTTAGAAAAATGAAAAGACATAGGAGGGTGTTAAGCAGAGGTGTGATGTAATATGATCTAAAAGAATATTGTAGCTGCTGTATGATGACTAGGACGGAAGCGAAGAATCTAAGTATTTAATATAAAATAATATTTAAATTCAATACATAAGTCAAAATTATATACACACACACACATATAAAGAATCTTATTTTCTAAAACTAAACTAAATAGTTCCAAAACTGCTTAGCCAGTTAAATATATTTTGGTAAAAATAGGTTCTGAAATCATTGTAATGTTCTAAAACACTTGCAGATTTTTAGAAATTGATGTGACCTTTTGTTTGGTGTGGCTGTCACTAGCTAAATGATGTCCTTATCTGAGCCATGACTTGACATAGGGGTCCCATCAAACTCTTCCACCGACTTCCCCATGAGATCAATGGCCATCAGGTCCTTGGCACCCAGCCTTTGGTTGCAGCTGGAAGGTGGCTGGTGGAACTGCTCTAACTCCATTGCTAGATTTGCCCCTGGCTGCCAAGGATCTCTGTATCACCTGGACTCAGTAATCCTGCATCTCAGCCCCACTATGCCCAGACATTGCCTGCCCCACAGCCTGTGTCACCTTCACAGATGTTGAGCTGCCCCTGCACAGAACAGGGAAGCACTGTGCATGTTCTTTTTGCTGGTGTGGCAGTTGCCTTCTGCATCTGTCTGGTTTCCCTGGGATGGGAGAGGGGGACCCACATCTATGCCAGAACTGCTAGGAGGTCTGATATCCAACTCTGTAATCACTGGTGGGCTAAATCTGATTAAGGTAGATTTTTCTTTAGCAAACTGAAAACTGTACAGAAATGTTTCAATATACCAATGTCCATAGATGAAGTAAAATAAATAGAGACCCCGAAAATCTGTGTAAAAGGCTACACAAGAGCTCAATTTTCTGATGTTTAGCTATGTGAAATATGAGAATAAGCCTGTAGCTTACTAGCTTTGTACTTCTCTCCCTGTGCCCTCATCCCTTCCTTGAAGAGGCAAGAGCTAAGGATGATTAAATCAAGGGTTGATAGAACATCTCACTTTAGCAATTGAGATAATGCTAAATCTTTATATGCCAGGCCTGCATTCAGATATTATTGAGAAGGAGATGTAGTTTTAAGATGGGAGGTGGGAGACGCAAAGAAAAAAGGTTACAGGATTTCCATGGTACATCAAGCTCAAATAGAAAAACCAAGAGAACATTCTAAAACTTTGAATGAAATGAAATCGACATGAAATTTTAAAAACGTAGTTCCCTTGGAACAACAGATCTCAAAGAGAGGGACCCTCAGAGAGAGCGATCTCAGAGGTGAATGTCCTCACTGTGTGATCGCTGTTTCACATGCCTCTAAAAACGTGTTGTTTTTCCTTGAGCTTTCACTAGGGATAATTTTGTGAAAGAGAAATTGCAAAACTACAGTGAATACAAAGAAAGTATTTTAATAAAATATTCACTATAGTGGAGGCTCTCAACAAGAACTGAGAAGGCAGAAGAAGTAGCTGTCCCCTTGGGAATCCAGTCCTAAATGACACGGGAATGCTCTTAGCTTTTCTCCAAAAGCTCCTTGCCTAGTTCTGCCAACAGGTGGCCATGAGGGGGACAAAGAAACCTCTGGAGGTCACTGTGAAGAACCAAGTGAATGAAGAGAATCCACTTAGAAGTAGATGAGAGCTAAGCAGCTTTTGTTGTTTGTTTTTAATAAAAAATATTTTTCCAACTCACAGGGAAATGGGTAAAACTTTTCAGCTTAAATGTTTCTTCTGTGAGTTGTTCTTAGTCAGTTGGTACCTCCTATGGCTGGTCTTTAAGCAGCTGGGAGCCCCAGCAGGACTGCAGACACCTGGCTGAGCACCGGGGAAAATGCAGAACTAAGCAGTTTTTCTGTGGGAAATCCAAAAATAGATTTGCAAGTTTCTATTCATGCTTTCAAGGCTCTGAATGAGAAGTTAACAGGAACTTTGCTTCATCAATCATATTGTGGGGTGATTTATAGCTTTGAAACTTTGAGCCTTATACTACAATAGTTGATTTAATGGAATAGGAATTTTGATTTCTAGTTAGATTCAATTATGTTCATGTGGAAACATGCTAGAATTGAACTCAGTTGTTGTTGTTTTCCAATTTCACAGATGTCCCTGCTTAAAATTTTAGTGTAATTTTCCTAATACTAGTTATGCTTATACTATACAATTTGAGGAAAAAATAAAATTCAGTATTTAAAAAATAAAAAATAAACAACAGAACAAAACAAAACTAAGCAGTTTTTGTCTTAAGCAGGCTTCTTACCTGGTGCAGTTAAAAAAAAAAAAAGAGAGAGAGAGAGAAAGAGAGAAAGGAAAAACACAGTTTTGGGGCCCCCTGCCCATTCTATCACATTTCAAGAGTGAACAATAGAAACAGAGACAACTGTGGTGTCACCCGCTAAGTATTTCATAAAGCATCATCCCTTGGTCCACTTTCATATTCAAGGTCTATTACTATTAATGTAATTCTTGGGTTTCAAATTGAGAGAAATGAGAGCATTTCCCCTACATAACTTAAGCCTATCTCTGCGAATACTGCATGGATGAAACAAGTGAGCCAAGAACCCTCCAGCTTGTGTGTTACTGTTTATTGACACAGAAAGTGCTGCTGTTGGAATATGCATATCATTTAGTGCATTAAGATAAAGAAGGACAAATTATTGTGTTCCAGCTCTGTTTCAGTCTGTGCCCTGTAGAAACTCTTCAACATCTTATCAAAGACTTTCTGGGGGTTGTGTTGTTGTCAGGATTCCGACGTGTTCTGATTTCCTTCTGGAGTCATAAATTGCACCTTGGGCACCATGAGGGATGAATTGTTCCGGCGGATGGAATTATTCCTCCTCATGGAATTGTTTCTTCTCATGGAATTGCGCTTCCTCAGAGAATTCTGGTGGGACAGTTCACTCTTCTGGAGGGTTTGGATAAGAATGGAAGGCTTTTCGTCCAGCTCTCGGGCGCTGCACCTCGGAGCCGCTACCTTCACGGTGTTGCCAAATTTGGAGTAATCCACGGAATACACGCCTTCCTCCTCGGTTACGATGGACACGAAGCGATGGCCCCATTGGATCTCCTCAGCGATGTAGGAGGTTCTCGCTTGGGTGGTAATGCCAGTAGTTTCGACCACTCCTTCCAGAATCACGATGACCTCCAGGTCTTGGTTGGCAAGGTCAGTGGCGGAGATATCATACAAGGGGCTGCGCTTGTCAATCACGTGGCAGATGATCAAAGGGGCCACCAGAAAAATGTTATTACTCTCAAGGGGGTTATCAACGGGAATGTCTAGTTGGTGAATAGGCACCACCTCCCCTTCGGGTGTCGTGGTTTTCTTGACCACCTGGATGCGCACCGATGCACTGATGATCATGCTTTTCCTTAGGTCGCCCACACGGAACATGAAACACAGTTTGCCATTTCGGACTGCGATCACCGCATGGCGGCTGAAAATCAAGGTTTCCGCCCTTCTGTGAGCCTGGGCTGTTTTCATGAATATGCAGCCCAACATGACTGCATTGATGATCAAACCCACAATGTTCTGGAGAATCAGGACTGTGATGGCCAGAGGGCATTCCTCTGTCATCATTCTCCCGCCAAACCCAATTGTCACTTGAACTTCAATGGAGAAGAGGAAAGCAGAGGTGAAAGACCTGTAAGAAATGAGACCAGAAAACAATGCCATTGGATCAGATTTTGAATCACGAAATAACAGGCTAAGTTGAATTTTGCGTTTTCTTCCTCTAAAGGCTATTTTTTAAAAAAAAAATTATTAAAGTATAGTTGCTTTACAATGTTGTGTTAGTTGTTTCAGGTGTGCAGCAAAGTGAAATATATATATATGTGTATACACACACACACATTCATATTCTTTTTCAGGTTCTTTCCATTACAGGTTATTATAAGATATTGAGTATAGTTCCCTGTGCTATACAGTAGGTCCTTGTTGGTTATCCATTTTATATATAGTAGTGTGTATATGTTAATCCCAAACTCCTTATTTATCCCTCCCTCACCCTTTCCCCTTTGGTAACCATAAGTTTGTTTTCTATGTCTGTGACTCTATTTCTGTTTTGTAACTAAGTTCATTTCTATCATTTTTTAAGATTCCACATATAAGCGATATCACATGATATTTGTCTTTCTCTGTCTGATTTACTTCATTTAGTATGATAATCTCTAGGTCCATCCATGTTGCTGCAAATGCCATTATTTCATTCTTTTTATGGCCGAGTAATATTCCATTGTGTATATATATCTATCTATATATAGATATAGATATATACACACCACATCTTCTTTATCCATTCATTTGTCGATGTCCAAAGGCTATTTTTAAAAATTTATTTATTTATTTATTATCTTTGGCTGCGTTGGGTCTTCATTGCTGCGCACGGGCTTTCTCTAGTTGCGGTGAGAGGGGGCTACTCTTTGTTGCTGTGCGTGGGCTTCTCATCGCAGTGGCTTCTCTTGTTGCAGAGCACGGGCTCTAGAGCACAGGCTCAGTAGTTGTGATGCACGGGCTCAGTTGCTCCGTGGCATGTGGCATCTTCCCGGACCAGGGGTCAAACCATGTCCCCTGCATTGGCAGGCAGATTTTTAACCACTGCGCCACCAGGGAAGTCCCATGTCCAAAGGCTGTTAAAGGCTTTTAGAAAGACCATCCACCTTAATGTATCAAATGTCCAGTTCTAAACACAAGTACTTGTTCATTCTCTCCCTCTCTCTCTCTCTCCGCATGCATCTACCTCCAGGCTTCTGGGATACACTTCTATTAATGTTTTCAAATCATGTAATGATGGGCCTGTTTATGTGAAAACATTAAAATAATACCTAGACATATTTAGATTTATAGGCTTATTTTACTTCGTGAAATTTTCTTCCAGGTTGATGTCTATTATTTATTGCCTGTCTGTGTTTAAGTGACTTGAGTCATGTGGGAAGTACTGAGTAATAAGTGAACTTTTTATTATTTACAACCTTTAAAAGTCATACTCCCTAACAAACACTGCTTGTGTACCTTATATAGAGAAAGCACAGTGCTAAAGAGTGATACAAAGCACATCATTCAAAGATACTAGTATTTTTAATTAAAAAAAACCATGTTGTGCCATTTGGAACGAAACATGTTTTCTTACTGATTGTCTCGTTTTGTTCTCTAAGTGATCTAGAGAATACTGAAGTTATTAAAGGAAGGATTTGAGGTAGAGATAGATAAGTGACTGTGTCAAGATTCCATAATTAATAAGAACACGAATTCTCTTAATTCTGGGCTAGTCTCCGAAAGAATCACAGGGAAGGGGCCAACAAGTGTCAGGGTTTTCTTGGGAAGCTTTTTCAAACTGCACTCTCTTCCTCAGCTCAGTGTAAACCCTGATTTGGTAGTTTAGGGTGGACCTGGATAAAACTTTGGAAAAGCTTGCAGATAATTCTGTTTTATCTCCCCTGGTTGAGAAGCACCACATTTGGTTATTCTTATCACTAATTTCTTCATTTAACTACATATCCTACACTGCTGTAGCTTCTTAATAGAAACAGTCTTAGTCTTGTGTTTGCCCTACACCCCAATTTCAAACTTTTCTAATTTTATAGACGAGAGACCATCTGTCAAAGTATTAGCTGTGTATTAATGCCACACACAATGAGAGACCAAATATTAAATATTTGAATACTAAGTTAAGTACTGCACTTTGGCGGGACACCGTGAATGGTAGGCAAGCACACGCAGGTGATCTTTTTCTATTCAGGTTCATAATCAGGGATTTTTATTTTTTTAATTGAAAGATAGTTGATTCTTCTAATTAACTTTTAAATGGAGTGTGAAAATTGCCTTCCTTACCCCTTTTGTTGCTCAAACGATTCATGAAAAGCAATGATTGCTTTTTGCACTAGCTACACATGAGCTAATACTGAATGATCCAAAAACATGGCAAAGAATAAGAAAAGACCCCAGTGAAGGGGCACGGATACAACATTGATTTCTAATTATACATGCTTCAGGGAGCAGCGTATGATGAATATGCTCAGATGTTTCATTTTAACGGCTTAAGATATCATTCATGTGCCATATTGTGTATGTTGTTTATTTTATGAAAGAACTTACTTCCAAACATTATATTGTGCAAGACCCAGCCTTTTATGAGCACCTGTCATGCTAAACAACCTCAAGAGATGAAAGTGTTTAACTGTTCATTTGTTCTTCTACAGAGGGAGTGAGGCTGAATTAGAAGAGGAAATATATTGGTTTATTTTCTGACTCATGTTAGAAAGTCATCCACGTGAAAGGGAAAGTGAGCCAGCCTGGAAGGAGAATGTTAAATGTTATCTGGATACACTGGAGAATGTTCATTACAATCAGTTGTTTTCGGTTCTGATGACAAGGTGAGACACTGAACTTATGAAAGGAAAGGAAATGCGAAGAATTAGACATATTATTAGTCATCTTTTAAATCCCTTTTGGGAGAGAATAGAGATTTTTTCTGTTTCTATTTTTTTTTTTTTTTTGGTGAAAAAGTATTATGTACGGTTGGTTAAGATTAAATTGTATGTTGCATCGAAGTATAAATAGTACCACAATGCTAAAATAAAACCAGTAAGATTTTAACCTTACAAGATGTCCAATACTATTTTTTTAGGTAAGAAGTGCAATTTAAAATGCTAAGATTAAATCAACTATATTTTAATAAAAATTTTTAAAAAAGAAATATGCTTTAGAGAATCACCTAATGAAAAATAAATAAATAAAATGCTAAAACTCTCATACTGATAAGATCAAGTGTGTCTCCTTGTATCTGTGATGCCATTTCTCATAGTGAATCGAATGTTCAAACCAGCAGGAATACATCAGGGGGATAAACATGCCTCAGAACACCTCTTGTTGAACAATAAAAGCTAGCAGTAAAACAGCTTTTAATAACCAGTGCACTCCATCAAGTTCTTTTACAAAATCATTGAAAATATCTCACTTTTGATGACATATCTTTAATAAATTGCTTAATGACTTTTTTCCCACAGGAAAAGCCAATATATTTGTCTTGTGAATAAAATCTGTCCTTTATTTTTCCGAGGTTTATCATTTCTGTTTCTTTTATCTCTTTTTATGTGTATCTACTTCATGTTTATTAAAAATGTACCTTGATAAGAAAATGATTCACCAACATCAGTGCCAATAAATTTCTTAAAGAGAAATATTATAGATAATGCTATCTGACCTACATATACCCGTTAAACACAGTATTTTGTTCCTTTATATTTGGTGTACTGATGATCACCTACATTCTTCATCTATATTTTCTTTGAGACAAAAGTCTGTGGCAAGTTTAAGACAAGAAAACAATATCTAACTCGATGGTAAAGGCAGTGGATCGATTCAATTTGTTTTTCTCCTCAAAATCTGAGCTGAAATCTGTGGCATGTGATCTCTACGACAAATACCGCAACCCCCCTTGATAAGCTGGCATTGCAACTATTCAGGCAATGGAAGGATGGACAAGTTTACAGTCTGAGTTTCTGCTTCTTGCAGCGGTATGCTAATTTCATAAGATTTCAGGGTCATCAAAGGTCTTATTCTTTACAGTTTCCTGGAAGAATGGTGCTTACTCAGTTGCTTTGCTTTATGAATTATGTGAATTTGGAATATATTGAGAAAAGGTCCTGGAAAAGTTGCTAGCATAACTACTAATGTTTCACTGCAGAGTGCATATTTTTGCAATTGATATTACCTTTTTCCATCTTCCAACAAAATAAGAGACAAATCCCTCCAAGTAAATGTTCTTAGGCCATGTGAAACTATGAGAGGAGAATCACTGAAATCAAATTCACTTTACTTATCTTTGAAATATTTACAATATAAGAGAAAAAAAGCAAAATTAGGGCAATCTAGGAACTGTCTTCCTATCCTACTAAAACTTTTAGAGAAAACCACAACACGAAGTCACTTCTACATAATCTCTTCCATTAAAAATTTGGACCAATCTCCATTAAAAAATAATTTTTTTCTAGTTCTGAATCTCAGCATAACTTCTAATTTTGGAATTCAATGCAAGCAATCAGCTATTTAAGATAATCTTGATAAAGAAGGGCTTATGTTTATTTCATTTCTGGTGGATTAAAAAAATTTTTTTTTAATCTAGAACACCTCTCCACCAGTGTTTTCCCATTTTTCTCATTATTTCTGAAAATGTCACTGGTAAGAGAAGTTGTGGAAAAACATTACTAGCATTTGCACAATATTTTTTGTTGATCAGAGATATTGCCTTGTGGATGCTGGAACTATGGACAGCAGCTTTTTCAGACTGAAAACTCAGTATGTGGTTTTTCTGAGGAAGGCGCTCTGTGGAATCCTTTGAACCACGACCATTTTAAAATAACTGGTATAATATTTTCAAGGCCAGCTCAAAGGATTGAAGCGCTACATTTTCAAAGACTCGTCATCCATAAAGCTGCATCTGAGAAGATTTTTAATACATTGGATTGGTTTTGTTGTTGTTGTTATGTTTTTACTGTTTTGCTTCTGAAGGTACTGAAACAAACTCTTTAGTTCACTTGCAACAAAATAACAGAGTGAAGAGAGAAAGGACAGTTTCATCTCTTTTTCTGTACTGTTTTCCACCCCTGCCTCATCCCGCTGCATTCTTACCTGACGTTAGTCACACACACGGTGGACTCCAAGCCACTTTTCTCCATCCCACTTTTCTCCATGTAAGCATAGATGTCCCCGTGGGCAAAGGCCACCAGCCACCACATGATGGCGAAGAGCAGCCAGCTGCAGAGGAACGACATGGTAAAGATGACCAGGGTGTGGCGCCATTTCAGGTCCACCAAGGTAGTGAAGATGTCCTGGAGGAACCGTCCTTGCTCCCGGATGTTCTTGTGCGCCAGGTTGCAGGCCCCGCTCTTGGCGATGAAGCGGGCCTTGGGCAGGCGGTCCCTGATGCGCGGTTTGCGCAGGTTCTCCGCGGCTATGCGCGCCAGCACATACTCCTCGGGGATGATGCTCTTTCTGGCCAACATCGTCCCGTCACCATAGCCAGCCTATGCACCTGTCTCCGACCTGCCTCTCCTTCCCTCGAGACCCGTCCTGCAGGAGGGAAACGAAGATTAAAAACTTTTCCCCCTATTTTCCTCACCTCTTCAGTCCTTGCATGTAGGGGTGTGTCTATACATTCCAGGTGACGTGCAAAGCTAAAGGTATGATCTTATTAATGTAAACACGAGCCTAGTTAGTGCTTGAGTTCTTGGATCCCGGAAAAATTACTTGGTCTGAACCAGAACTGTTTTAATATTCCTTATCGTTTTGAACACATAAGAGCACAGCCTTAGTTAAACAAAACCAAGAGCCTTCCTGTAAACAGCAGGCTCAGTGATAATTCTGAAATTACCCGCGTCTGTAGATTAGTGCAAGGATACCAGCACGCGACGTCTATGAGGAAAATTAAGGATCTATTTACTAAACTATTCACATGATGTAGCAATATTAAAAGTAAAGAGGGGAAATTCTTTTTCTGTTATTTTTAGAAATAGGCAAAGGCCGTGAGCTCCTGCGTAGTATAAATGTTTCTTGTAATTCGACAAAATAATAATAAGCAATGTGCTATGTAACCTGAAAATTACGTAGAGGTATTTTAAATTTGAAAGAAGTGTGAGTTGCATTTTTTTTTTCTTTTAAAAATCCCACTGGAACTCATAATGTAATAGCTTGAAAACTTCTTGACGACGAAGGGATCAAACATACAAGCTGCAGGAAAAACCCCGGACAATAGCCTGCGGTCTGCGGATAGAGTCAATTAAAAGAGTGTGCCCCGAAATTCCATCCGACGCTGTCAACCTCGCCCGTGTTCTGCATTTTCAATCGTTTGCGGGGACGCGTTCAGCCTCCCCCTCCCCTCCGCTTAGAGGAGCGTTGAAACTTACAGACTCTGGCGAGCGGGCGCAGCGGCCGCACCTCCCCGCACACGCCGGCCGACCGCGAGCGGGTCCCTCGCTGTCCCATCTCCGGGCGCGGGAGCGGGGACCGCGACTGCCGGAGGGACAGATCCCGGGGCCGCGCGTCCTAGGGAGAAGAGTTAAAATAATAAAAGGTGCAGTTGAATCTGAACGCGGGAGGGCTGGAGGGAGGGGGATGGGTGTCGCTCTTCCCCTCCCCCTGCTCGGCTCTATCCCTTGGCCGCTGCCGACGACGGAGGAGAGGCTTGGGGAGAGGAGCTGGGGCGTGATGCTCCACAAATCAGCCTCCCACTTCGGGCTTTGACGCGCACAAGACCTCTGAGGCCGAAATTGCTGAGATGAGGGAGGGAGGGGGTGGGGGAGAGGCGAGACCCGGGGAGGTAGGGAGCCCGCCGGAGGGAGGGGCGACGGGGGGTGGAGGGCGGGGCCTGTAGAACCAGCCTTTTTCCCAGTAGCTGCGACCCCCCGCAGCCAGCGTGACACGCATGTCTTTAAAAGGCTCCCAGCTCCGGGGAGAGAACTTTCTGAGTTCGAGTTCACTGACGTAAAGAGATTTTTTTTTTTTTTAACCTGGGTAGATAACTGTGCTACTTCAGGTTACATAAAACCAGATATAGAGATCAGAAAATAGTCTTCTGACGCATCCAGGCTGCGTGCACACATACTGATTTACATTAAATTTCCGTCTAGTAGGGATGATAAGTGGAAGTAGTGTTCTGAAACCCACTTCGTGTTGACATATTTCTTCGCCAGCCAAAGCTGGTTCTCAGGGAATTAAATACACACACAAACACACAACTACGACAAAAAAAAAAAAAAAAAGTGGAAGAAGAAAACCGCTCGAAGTCTCTTCCAATACAAAAATTTTACCCCGAACAGGGACTGCAGTCAACACTTCAGAACTCAAACCGTCATTCTTCAGTAATTGGTGGCTTTCTGAAATGTGGCAGCTTCTCGGTCTTGTCTAGATGGCCTCAATGATAAAAAAGAGCCATTACGCACAAGAAAGTTATACAGTAAATATCTTTCTGTAGCTTTTTGAAAAGGAGCCAGCAAAGACAAATGTGCTTTCTCCCACAGGTCAGGCCTCCTGATTTGGCACTTGTGTTAATGGAAACTTTAATTCTTGGAAATTTCATGTATTTTCCAAGACTCAGGACAGAAAGTGTATGGAGCATAAACAATGTGTTCATTTAATTACCAAGAGACCTAAAATTAGTCTTTGATGAAGGCAAATGAAGAATCATTTTTCCCCCTTGCAGATAGAGCTGCTTAACCCCTTCAATTTGAGCCTGGGGATCCTCGTCTGTTAGTGGTAGCTCTCTCCTCTACTGTTGTGAATTTTTACAGTAATTTATGTGGCAGTTTTACTACAAGTGTGTGGGGATCACATTGTACAGTTAATCCCCTCATCATTCCATTTTAGAATTGTTTGGTGCACGATTTATTCCCTATTATTTTAGCTGGGGGAATATTCATCAAACACCTATTTGGGGAAGGGATATGGATATATATATATATATATAATCACAGTTGCTGTTCTTAAGAGGTAGACAGTTGCAGTAAAAGACATGGATTTGATAATAAACTCTAATAGAAGCAAGGATGTGATTAGAATGAGAATGGAAATAGAACTAAACAAGACATATTAAGACTAGAAGACTAAGGAAAGAAATCTACATGGATTATTTGGCATCTGATCTAGTCTTTGAAAGACCAGATGTATTTGGGTTTAGAGAAAAGCAGAGAAAAGACCTTCTTCCTACTGAGATGGAAGATCATGAGGGAGGATCGACAAGAGTGGGCCATGTTTTAATAACAAACTAATTTCATCAGCACTGATGAAACAAAGTCAGCAAAAGAGCAGGATTGGATGCTTGAGTCCAGTGCTCTCTAAGCAGCCTTTGTCACACCTCTCTGAACACATAATGGGTTATTCATGTACTTGTCCCATCCCCTTCCTCCTTCCCCACAACCCATGAAACTGAGGGCTCTAGAGGGGCTCGAAGAATACTTTTGAGTCAATGAATGGGAAGGGTAAGGTTGACAACCATGTTGGTGCCTCAGAAAAAAAAAAAAAAAAAAAAAAACGTAGACAGCCTTAAATCCTCTAAAAAGGGAGTCTGGACTGTCTTTAGGAGGTAGTGGTAAGCCATGGAAGGATTTTGATTAGAGAACACCACAAGTGCCTGCTTTAAGAGGATTGACCAGGAAAAAGAGGCCAAGATGGCTTTGAAGGTGCCTTGCTAAGTCGAGTCCCTTAGGCTCCAAACTTCTGTGATTGGCAGAAGGGGACCCTGGAAACTGTTGTGTTAATCAGAGAAGGAATGAGGTCTGGGGCTAATAAGCAATGTCAGTGGACAGTATACAAATGTAGGCAAAAGGAATGCTACAAAGTCTGTATCGGGAGAGGGTGGAGTCATCGGCGACTGTGACATTTACTGTGATGACAGAGAAACAGTAGGAAAATTGCATAAGAAGAGGTGAAGTGTTGAGGAGAATTATGAGAAGATTGGCAACAAATAAATCCATGTAGGAATCCTATGAAAATTCTGGTCTTCTGCTATAACACATATTTGGGATTCAGTTTTTTTCTAGTGACATATATTCTTCCACATATGCAGTTTCAAGTCAAGTTTTGAATTGTTTTGAAGTGACGAACTCTGTACCCTACTTTTTAATAGTTAATGCTTTAAACTGATTAATTCAGAGTAAGGGCACTAAGGATGCACATAACGAAAGTTAATTTTAAGAAGTTAATAGGTAAATTTTTGGCAATAATATGCCTAGAAAACAAATAGCCATTTGGAAAAAAGATGGAGCATGTGTACTGTAGAAATATTACAGACTTTTCTCTTTCTTTTCTCTTTCCATTCCCTTCCTGACATTTTTAAAAACCAACTCTTTATGTCTTTTTCCTTTAGCTAGTTTTTCTGCACTGAATGGAAGCTGCATGAGGGCACATAGCTTGTTGTTAATACTACAGACCCAGTGTCTGGAATTGTTCCTAGCTCCTAGAAGTGGGTACTCAACGAATACTTGTCAAATGAAGGAAAGAAGGAAGAGTGCTGTCAACATGGTGTTTCTCTCTTTCTTGCACTTACTCTACCTCTTGTCTTTCCTTCCTTTACATGTTTGCAGCCATTTCTCACAGCCCACGCAGGTAATCTGAAGCTTGGAGATCTCCTTGAAGTCTAGGGCCATAGCTGTCTGCAAAGATTTCATTACTCATCACCTCTCCCTTCTCTCTTGACCTTTTCTTCCTCCTCCCTTCAAACTATCCACTCCTTCCTCAGCAACTCTCCTGACCACTCCAGGTCCCTAGTACTAAACTTGTTTAAATACTAAACTTGTCTAAACTTGGCATTTGCTAGTTATGTTTCTCTTGACAACTTTTGAACCTAATGGAGACATATCTGTATCCCCAGACCTCTTTCTGGACACACAGTAGCTGCTCAATATATATTATTAATTGATCTCTAGTTCTTCCCCCTTTGATCATCCTCTTTTCATATTATGGGCCAAATAATGAACATTTAAATTTACCTCTGAGAAATTTGTGAAGGAAATCAATTTTTCAAGAACAACATTTACTGCTTCAGGCTTATTTTATTGGTCTACTTATTTAATCAGTATTTTTTGCTGTCATCCACTTAAGGTTTTCTTACCTGTTCTATAATCTCCTAATTGCTCTTTCAAGAATGAAGACTAATTTGTGCATTACTCCTAGAGAAGACCTATAATGAGTTTAGAACAGAGCTAACCTTAAATTTTATGGTTTTCTTGACTCTTCAGGAATCCTGTAAGAATCTGTCTGCTCATGTTACATCCCGGAGAAATTTATGCAGTAATTGGGAAGCAATTCAAGGATATCTATTCACTTATAAGTAAATATCTGTTAGATTCCTTTTAGACCCTACGCGCATTTCATTTGCAGATAAAGAAGTCTCTGCATTTCTCACTTTCCTAAGAAAAGAAGTTTGTCAGGTGCCTTCAAACAAGTGGAGAAAGACTGACGATTTTCCTGTTTGTCTGCTGCTTTGATTACCAAATACAAATCAGTGACATCCTTGAAAGTACTCTTGAGACCAAAGGGTGAAATCCTAGCGTTTGATGACCTTGCCTTTGACGTGACTTGTGAATTTAGAGCTCTTGGTTTTCCTGAGCTGTACTAGACTTAAGAATTTGGAGAGTCTTCAAAATGACAATGGAAACGGTTCATGTTAGCAGCCCAAATAACAGTTGGTCTATTTGCTTTGTATGCTGCTTTATTAGTGTCCTCACATAAACCACCTTGGAACATATTGCTTTGGAATCAGCTTAATAAAACTGTTACATAAACTAGTAATCAAAACAGCATGTTATAAACTCACTTTTTTGGAGTTATCATGAAATGGGAATGACAATATAACTCTTCGTACTTATCTGTTCCAGTGAGTTCAGAGAACATTTCTTTTTGAGATACGTATCTATTTATGTGCAAAAGAGCCTCCGTCTCCTTTAAATCAGGTACCCCCTTTCTTTAAGGATATCCATTAGAACCTTCAATGAAAAAGATCTCCGTCCAGTTTGCATGCTTAAGGCCTCAAACTTCTGCCAGCTCACAGGTGTGGATCTGCGAGTCAGGAAGGGGGCATTCATAACAGTCACTACCTTTTAATATACAGCCAGGTGAACAAAACCAAGTCCCTGCTCCAATGCATTCTTAGGGAGGAAGATGTTAGTGAACAAGTAGACAAATAATATATTCTATAATTATCAATGGTTTTGAAACTTATAAAGAGAGTAAAGCAGGATAAGGATTGAGAGTAACTGGGGCCAGCGATTGGCAATTTTACATAGGGTTCAGAAAAGGCCTCTTTAAGAAGGTAAAATTTGAAAAAAGAATCAGCCAGGGGCTCAGGCAGCCTGGGAGCAAAGGCTCTGAGGTGGGAAGAAGCTTGCTTGGTGTGTTTGAAGAATAGTAATAAGATCCATGTATCAGAGGGAAATGAGGAAAAGCAGGAGATGAGATGGGAAAACTGGGAAGTGCATTCACTGATCTATCCATCTCTCCATTCACCCAATGAATAAAGATTCAGAGTCTGCGTATTCTAGGTGATGAAAACTATTGAACTAATTTGGGAACAGCTATGTGAGAATTAGGTTATTGTCCTTATCTTACACAACAGTCAATTTGAGTATAGCACGATGATGTGTAAAACCAATACCTAGCAGGTGGCCAGCTACAACAGACTCAAAACATCTGACCCCTAATCCTAAACTCTTTTCACTGAATAATATCTCAAAGGGATGATTGTTAATCCATGATCCAGCTATGTGGGAAACACCTGGTTACATTATTTTAGGCTCCTCCAGGCTTTTATGGAGGAAGGATAGAATAAGATATAATATCTTTGGTCCCCAAATTAAAATATCTTTCATGAGAAGGTATAAACACTTCTAATAAAGCACATTTAAGAGTTCCCCTGGAGATTCTGCTGTTCACTTAGGTTTAAGAAACTCATAGAATTATTATGAGAACAAGAGGACACAATCCATATAAAGTGATGAGGATAGTGACTGGTCTAAGTACTTAAAAACGTCAGTTCTTATTTTATTTTATTTTTTTTTTAAGGTACGCGGGCCTCTCAACTGTTGTGGCCTCTCCCGTTGCGGAGCACAGGCTCCGGACGCGCAGGCTCAGCGACCATGGCTCACGGGCCCGCGGCATGTGGGATCTTCCTGGACCGGGGCACGAACCCGTGTGCCTTGCATCGGCAGGCGGGTTCTCAACCACTGCGCCACCAGGGAAGCCCGTCAGTTCTTATTAATAAATTAGGCTTGTTTTGGTTTAGTGATGGTCAGAAAGACCTCAGAGCTGTATGGCAGTGGGACGGGGGGAAGGATAGACCCCCAGATTCCTTTAACTATTATTTAACTATCTTTCTTAATCTAAGACTAAGAAAAGAAAATACATGATAATATCATTTTATAGACTTAAGTATTATTTTTGAGACCTCACCAACCTTCAGAATCCTAACTGTCCAGTACTTGTACTGGCATCTCCTCAACTCCTGAATTATTCAAGACAGAGGACTGAAAGGGAGCCAGCCAAGATACTGGTAATAAAATAGAGACCCAGGAAATCAACATGTCTGGTTTACTGTAATAGTGTCTCCAAGAGAAAAGTGGTTCCTTCAATCAAGTAGAGAGTACCCGCGGTAATTATTTTCTGCTGTTAGTGTACAAAATGCTAGTACTAAATAAAGCTGGTAGGGTCTCGTCCAAGAGGAGATGAATAATAGTGGCTGTCACTATTTGTTTTTCCAGACCTTGAAATTATGCCTTGATATTCTGTGCAGAAGAAAGGCAAGTTTGCAGGATCCTGGGATCTATCTTGCTATAGGCTTTTCTGAAGCTCTTGGGGAAACAGCTATTCCCAACAATGTCTTGATCCATTGCTAAGCTTTCATATCACTATGTTTTGAAAAATCAGTGACACATGCAGTGCTTGGTAGGAGAAACCTGAGATTTTCCAGAACTTTCTCAGTAAGGTGACTCCTTATTGCCACCTTTCAAAAATGCCTGCTGCAGAGGGATTATAGAGGTTGAAAATTTTAAAGTGATATTTAGACTATTGGCTCCAATGATCATTTGCCAGGATTTTTTTTTCTGCTGTTAAATGACCTGAATTTTCCTTTAGGTAAAAATTACCTGTGCCAGAAAAGTTTTTACAAGACCATTTTTCTAAACAGGTTCAAATTAGAATTAAATATTTGATATTTGTTGCTAATCTAAAATGTCAAATTACCTCATTTATTGTCAGAATAAATGGGGTAATAAAATGATCTCCTCTCTATAAATCTACAGAAATTTATTATGCAATTGAGTCTTTTTTTTGAAATTGAGGAATTGTGGAAGATGCATGAAATATACCTTTTGTTTAAGTTCACATAGTTTTAGAGTCAGAAGGATGTGAGATCAATGACCAGTTCTGCCATTTCCTTGGTTGGTGGCTTTGAGCAACACACTAAATCGTTCTGAGCCTCAATTGCCTTTTCTGTACAATGGAGACGCTAGCATCTACCTCTTCGAGTTGTATAGATTAAATGAGGTAAGTGTGTAAAGGATTTAGCATAGGCCAATGAAACATATTAAATTAAATATTAAATTAATATTAATTTATTAATATATTAATTATATTAATAAATTAAGCATATTAATTTATTATAATTAAACATATTAAATTAAATATTAAAACATAATATTTTCTAAAATAATTATAACTTTAATGTAACTTCTTTAATTAGTATTTAATTAATTTATAATTTGTATATATTTTTCTTAGCCTGCATTTGTTGGTATTTTCAGATCAATAGTAAATAATAATGGTGATATCAGACATGTTTTCTTTTTAGTGATTTTGAGAAAATGCTTCCAGAATATATAGTTTACATGGCTATCATTTTGAGGTAGTGTGCTTTTTCTACTTTTCAAATTCAATAATGGATGATGAATTACATAAAAGACTTTTTTAGCATATACCAAAGTGACTTTTTTTCCCTTCCTTGGCCAGTTAATAGGGTGAATTATGTTACTAGGTTAAAAAAAGAGTCAAATTGTTTTTACATTCCTGTGATAAACTCCACTTGGTCGTGATAAATTATTATTTTAATATAATGCTGGATTGTCTTTCCTACTATTTATTTAGGATTTTTGCATAGATATGTATGTGAGTTAGTCTGTATTATTCTTTCTGTCTTGTTTCTGCCTGATTTTGGGTAAATGTTATGAGTCTTCGTAAAAAAATTGATGCATATTCCTTCTCTATGGACTGGAATAGTTTAAACAGAATAGGGATTAGCCACTTTTTGAAATCATCTGAGTCCAAATTTTTTTAGGAATAGTTCCTGGCTCTTTGAATCCTCTTCATTCTCTTTTTTTCCCCCTGGGATCCCTCTTTCAGACCTTCTAAATCTATCCTCCATAACTTTTTTTTTAGAATAAATTTATTTATTTATTTTTGGCTGCATTAGGTCTTCGTTGCTGCACACAGGCTTTCTCTAGTTGCAGTGAGTGGGGGCTACTTGTCGTTGCGGTGCGTGGGCTTCTCATTGTGGTGGCTTTTCTTGTTGCAGAGTACGGGCTCTAGGCGCATGGGATTCAGTACTTGTGGCACGCAGGCTCAGTAGTTGTGGCTCACAGGCTCTAGAGTGCAGGCTCAGTAGTTGTTGTGCACGGGCTTATTTGCTCTGCGGCATGTGGGATCTTCCCGGACCAGGGCTCGAACTCATGTCTCCTGTATTGGCAGACGGATTCTTTTTTTTTTTTCCAGGTTGCATTTTTGTCTTATTAATAAACAAAATATGCTGTTTTTCATATACTCTCTTATATGAAAAACAGCATATAGTCACACTGATCAAATATTAGAACATATAAAAAATTATTCAGTGAGAGGTCTACCTCCCTTCCATGATGCTGATCTGTCCAGTTCCCACTATCGCCTATTTCTGGCAACCACTATTGTGAGTGTCTGCGTATCCTTTGAGGGTTTCTTCATGCATCTATGATTTTAGATTTTGATCCCTGCTTTCTTCTTTTAAAAAAATTTTATTTATTTTTTTATACAGCAAGTTGTTATTAGTCATCAATTTTATACACATCAGTGTATACATGTCAGTCCCAATCTCCCAATTCATCACACTACCACCCCCATTCCCCCGCCGCTTTCCCCGCTTGGGGTCCATATGTTTGTTCTCTACATCTGTGTCTCAATTTCTGCCCTGCAAACCGGTTCATCTGTACCATTTTTCTAGGTTCCACATATATGCGTTAATATATAATATTTGTTTTTCTCTTTCTGATTTATTTCACTCTGTATGACAGTCTCTAGATCCATCCACGTCTCAACAAATGACACAGTTTCGTTCCTTTTTATGGCTGAGTAATATTCCATTGTATATATGTACCACAACTTCTTTATCCATTTGTCTGTCAACAGGCATTTAGGTTGCTTCCATGACCTGGCTATTGAAAATAGTGCTGCAATGAACCTTGGGGTGCATGTGTCTTCTTGAATTATGGTTTTCTCTGGGTATATGCACAGTAGTGGGATTGCTGGATCATATGGTAATTCTATTTTTAATTTTTTAAGGAACCTCCATACTGTTCTCCCTAGTGGCTGTATCAATTTACATTCCCACCAACAGTGCAAGAGGGTTCCCTTTTCTCCACACCCTCTCCAGCATTTGTTGTTTGTAGATTTTCTGACGATGCCCATTCTAACTGGTGTGAGGTGATACCTCATTGTAGTTTTGATTTGCATTTCTCTAATGATTAGTGATGTTGAGCAGCTTTTCATGTGCTTCTTGGCCATCTGTATGTCTTCTTTGGAGAAATGTCTATTTAGGTCTTCTGCCCATTTTTGGATTGGGTTGTTTTTTTTAATATTGAGCTGCATGAGCTGTTTATATATTTTGGAGATTAATCCTTTGTCCGTTGATTCGTTTGCAAATATTTTCTCCCATTCTGAGGGTTGGGCAGATGGATTCTTAATCACTGTACCACCAAGGAAGTCCCTATCCTCCATATCTTTTCAGTGTTCTTTTTTTTTTTGAAACATACTCGCTGTACATTATATGTTACAGGTGTATAATATAGTGATTCACAATTTTTAAAGATTATACTTCATTTATAGTTATTATAAAATATTTGCAATATTCCCTGTGTTGTACAATATATCCTTGTAGCTTATTTTATACATAATAATTTGTACCTCTTCATCCCCTGCCCCTATGTTGCCCCTCCCCCCTTCCCTCTTCCCACTGGTAACTAGTTTGTTTTCTACATTTCAGTGTCCTTCTTATTTTCTATCAGCTTGTTCTGTGTTGCATTCCAGGTGCGTTCTAGATCTGTTTCCAATGGAAGAAGTCTCTCATCATTTAAGCTTAATTGCTGTTTAATCTGTTCATTGAATTTTTAATTTTAATGGCTTTTTTCTTTTCTAGACATTCTGTTTGGTTACTTTAAATTAATTTCTTTTTCCTACCTTTTAAAAAACCCATGTAAACAACTATGGAACTGCCATGCAGATTACAGATCAAGACATAAAACATGTCTATCACCCTAGAAGATTTCCTTCTGCCTCTTTCCAGACTGTAATTGCTCCCCACCAGAGCTCAGTCTGTTATGGCTTATTTTATCATTGGCATGTTTTGCTTGTTGCTTAGCTTGGTATACATGGAACCATGTATAAAGATATTCTTTTTTTTTTTTTTATTTAAACATCTTTATTGGAGTATAATTGCTTTACAATGGTATGTTAGTTTCAGCTTCACAACAAAATGAATCAGTTATATATATATACATATGTTCCCATATCTCCTCCCTCTTGCGTCTCCCTCCCACCCTCCCTATCCCACCCCTCCAGGCGGTCACAAAGCACCGAGCTGATCTCCCTGTGCTATGCGGCTGCTTCCCACTAGCTATCTACCTTACGTTTGGTAGTGTATATATGTCCATGCCTCTTTATCGCTTTGTCACCGTTTACCCTTCCCCCTCCCCATAGCCTCAAGTCCATTCTCTAGTAAGTCTGTGTCTTTATTCCTGTTTCACCCCTACGTTTTTCATGACATTCTTTGGTATCTGCCCTCTTTCACTCAATACAATATTGGTGAGCTTTGGCTATGTTGTTTCATATACCAGGAATAGTATTTCCTTGAGTGGATAAGCCACCATTATTTATCCATCTTCCCATTGTTGGGCATTTGGGCTGGTTTTTTTTTTTTTTGGTTTTTTCACTCTTATGAATTGAGCTGCTCTTAACATTTCTGTACAAGTCTTTTTGTGGACATAAGCACTCATTTCTCTTGGACAGGTGCCCAGGAGTGGAAATGTTGAGTCCTGGTAAAGGCACAGATTTAGTCTTAGTAGAAACAGCCAGTTTTTGACACTGGTTGTGCCATTTACACTCTCTCCAACAATGTGTGAGAGTCCCACCTTCACCAACACTTGGTATTGTTAGTCTTTGTGGTTTTAGTCATTTCAGTGGGTAGGTAGCTGTTTGTTTCTTTTTTAATTTTAAATTTGCATTCCTGATGAAGAATGATATTGAGCACGTTTTCACATCCTTTTTGGCAAACATCCATATTTTTACATCTCTTATAGATTGTTTTATTATTTCTCATTCTTGTGCTAATATCCCTATTTGTTGTGTCTCTTGATTCCCATCCTGGTGGTTTTAATTTTGAGTGTGAGTTCACTTAATTTTTTATGTCCTCCCCAGGACAGGTAGGTTGTACCCCAGAAGACTGCTTTTGCATTTGCCCTTTCCAGAACCCCAAGGATATCAATATTCTGGAGCCATTTCTATATAATATTTCAGCTTGAATATATCATCTCACCATTGTAAAGTTAGAATCATATCAAGTTTTTTAAAAAGGGAAAAGCTTATTTTCTGACTTAAAAAATCCCTATAGTACTATTAAGATGTGGTATATGTAGTGGGTTCTCAATGCTGATATTTCATACCAGAATGTGCTTTTCAAATCATAAAATTCTTTCACCATCATTTAATTTAAAAGATTCACAGAAACTCGATGAGGCCAGCAGGCGGTTGTTATCATGCCATCTTGTTTTCCTTTTTGCAAATGAGGAGATGGAAACTCAGGCTTTCAATGATAAGTCCAAGGCCATACATTCGATATGTGATAGAATTGAAACTAGAATCCAGGTCTTCTAATTCCTGGTCCGGTTTCTTTTTCAATATATTCTATGTAGACTGACATAATTCTTTGTTATTATAGATCATATATAATATATATATGATCTATAATTATATATATATATATAATATAAATAATTTATTCCCAAGAAAAGTTAAATGATTAATTTAATCATTAGTATAGCACATGGCTATGAGTATGAGCCTGGAAATCAGGTTGCCTGAGTTTGCATCTCATTTCCACTAACCCTTTGGCAAATTAGCCAATCTGTACCTCAATTCTAAAATGGGGATAATAATGCTTACCTTATAAAGCTTTTGTCAAGATTAAATGAGAGTATACTTCTAAGGCTCATATTATATCTTCTCAAGATATGTTAGCTATTATTATCCTTTCATCAAATTTTTAATGAGATGGTTTATGCAATATGCACTCTACTGATATCTGCATTGATTTCACATTGCTCCTTTCTTCTGTGCCCCCGGGAATTTGCTTCTCTTATGTTGTTTGATATAAGATGGTACTAGACACTTCAGCGATTATATGATATTTAAATCATAAATCATTCTGTCATCTCTATGTTTTATTGGCACATGTAGCTAAGCTTTATTAAAATATTATTTAAGCCAAGAATTTCCCATGAAATACTAGGCTTGCTAATTTTTTCCCTACGTTTTTGGCCAAAAGCCTAGATGCCTTGCGTTTCCAATATAATATTTTACTGCATTTAATATATGCTGGAAGTTGTCAGGTGGGAACAAAGAAAAGAAGCTCCTATTTTCAGGTGAAATTGTGTCACCCCCCAAACCTGCCTTCTGCCACTTTCTCTTTCTTGTTTGCCAAGGACACAGTGAAATCAGTGTCTGGGCCAAGTGCTTGGCACTTAGAAATGGAAGTGATAGATCACTGGGAGAAATGGGTGCTTCTATCTAAAGTATGCTTGTGATTGTCATATGTGCTGGGGATCCTGAAATGAGAAGGATGGTGCAGCTCTAGGTGAGTGTCACTGCTCATTTTGAATGGGTGGCTGTGAGGAAATGTCTCACAGGCTGTGTGTTATGCAGTCATTGCCACAGGGAAATAAAACTTGGGCTTAAAAAGTCAATATTTGGAAGTTACTTATGGCAGGAGATTTTGTCTTGTTTTCTTATTTTAAAAGAAAATTATATCCTTCTTTGGACTTTGCTTCTCTCTGGAGCAAAGGTAGGGTATGCGAACATGTGAAGAATGCACGAGAGTTTAGTCAACTACCTCACTTGAGTGCTCATGTGATTGAAGAATGGTTCTCCCTCCTTCCAATTTTCCTTTTTCTTCTGAAAATAATCAGTAGCCAGCCCAGTTTCATCGCTCTTTTCCTGGAACTACTGGTTGAGAGTGGGGTTTGTATTCTTGCTTTCAGGTCACTCTCCAGACTGTGTGAAATTCACCTCAGCAGAAGACATGACTTCCAATTGGCTCAGACCTTCTGGCCACAGCTTTTTAGGCCAGAGATTGATTCTTGACCCAAAGTGAAGTGATGCAAATTTGTCCAGTCACACATAAGATCAAAAGATCAGCTGGACAAAGTAGATTCCTTGCTGGGTACTTGGAAACAGACAATCTGAGAAGTGAAGATAGTGAGTTGTGGGCCCAGGGGCTCCAAGATTTCATCTAAGATAGGAATGGTCAGAAAGGCCACACACAAGATGAGGAAGGAGTGGACAGAGGGATGGAAATGGCAGCTCAGAAGGGAAGAGGAAGCTGAGAAGTTTGAGACAGAGAGACAGGATCAGAGAGTGGACGGTCTTTAGAACTGGCCCAGTCCTCACTCTTCCTGACACCCAATAATTCTGCATTTCCTAGATTCCAATGCACAAATCTCCATTCGATACCACCCCCATCTTTCTACTTCCATTCTCTGGTGTTTAAAAGTGCCATCTCTGGGGTTTGCCTGGTGGTGCAGTGGTTGAGAGTCCGCCTGCCGATGCAGGGGACACGGGGTCGTGCCCCGGTCCGGGAAGATCCCACATGCCGCGGAGCGGCTGAGCCCGTGAGCCATGGCCGCTGAGCCTGTGCGTCCGGAGCCTGTGCTCCGCAACGGGAGAGGCCACAACAGTGAGAGGCCCGCGTACCGCAAAAAAAACCCAAAAAAACCAAAAACAAACAAAAAAACAGTGCCATCTCTGGAGTCGGACAGAGATCAATGATTAAATCCATGATTTTGGGGTAATTCATTTAAATCCTAGCCTCTGTTTTCTCATCTGTAAAATAAATACAATAAAGATAGTTATTTCAGAAGATTTTATACTAATTTTAATATACTAGAAAGCTTTGTACTACTCTGGCAAATAACCTCCCTGAATCACACTCTGTTACTCAAAGGTGACACTTAGCAGATACTCAACAAATTATCAATCAAGACGAAGTAACCAAAGTTTATTTTCATGCAAACTTTCTTAGTAGGGAGACAACCATCTTTCAAAAATGTCTGGTTACTAGCTTTCATGACAATTATTATTAGTATTGTTAATTAATTTACTTATTTAAAAAAAATTTTGACTGTACCACATGGCATGCAGGATCTTACTTCCCTGACCAGGGATCGAACTCATGTCCCCTGCAGTGGAAGCCCAGAGTCTTAACCACTGGACCACCAGGGAAGTCCCCATAACAATTATTATCATCCCTTTGTTGAACTAAAAAGAACCTGCCCACCATAACCCAGCAATGTGTTGCTACTGTTATCTTAAAAACTGGTAGAAAAGGTGGGTTGAACTTCCTATCACTGGAAATACATTTTATTAGCACTTCTCAGCCTTCTGGCTAAGACCAAGTGTGGAAATACATTTTATGATTTATCAAGGAGTGAAATTTCTTCCTAAGGTGATTTTTTCTATCTGGAAGAAACACTAAGAATATTATGATTATAAGCATCTCTTTCTGCCATCCATTCTAAGCACTTGTATTTGACTTATCTATGCATTGTGTTAATGTGTGCTGTAAAAATTCATAGCAACTATGCACTTCCTTAGGGCAGCAAGTTAAGATAGAAGTGACTCTATCTAGGATATGTATGTGGGGGGGGGGCCATGCATATTGAGAGGTTGGGAGATAGATTGTAACCTGTGAAAGAGGGTTAAGAGTAAACTTCACTGGAGGATTCTGTTTATGCCTACTTTCAAAGGATTCATGAACATTTTGGGTCTCTGAAAGAAAGCGATTAGGAATTTTTTAAATTGCTCTTAACTAGTGTTGGAACAAAGTTCCAACTACTATGAGTCAAAGTGCAAATACTTAGATATGGAAGAGTTGGCCTAAATCCACTTAGCCCTGATAATATTAAAGGTCAACAGTCTCTCACTTAATAAAAACTGATAACGTGTATAAATAGCACATACCGTAGCCCTAAGAGAAAAATGGAAATGAAGCAGCATTGGCCAGTGTTGCTGTTATATGAACAAGTTACTTACGCGAAGGGCAGATTAAGTGATAAAAAAATAATTGTCTGAAAACAAAGCTCTTTGCCATTAAGATGCAGTATACATTTGGAGATGGTCTCTGATGGTTGGTGGCACTAAGATCACAGGCTTTCTTCTTTGAGCCAATTAACTTATTTAGCCAGGTATGGCTCCCTTGATCTTTGTCAATTTAGAAATAGGGCACTGGTGACCACAGTGTGAATGACAAGGGAAATTAGCTATAGTCCCTAGAAAAAGAAATAATTTAAATACCACGTAGTAGATATGTAGAATGACTATATCAGCTTTCATATGTCAGCGATGATGATACCTACGGGAAAAATGTGAAGGTGGCAAGGGGAGTAATCATCACAGGTAATTTGTCTTCCTTCCATATTGTGAAATATCGTTAGTGAAACCTACCCACAATGATCACATTTACACACTATAAACATTTTGGAAATATGACTTCAAACTCAGCAGAATAACGTGCAAATGATTCAACAGGGAATTCAGATGTGGGTAAAAAAAGCTTTACATCTTTTTAAAACCCCTTAGATCACATATTGCTGATTAAACCACAAAAGAAAATCACGTTCAGAGCCCTTGTTTATATATTCTCAGCTAAGATTCAGTTCATTTCACTGTTTCCTTTATGACGGAACTAAGGCAGTTCATTCAATGACACCGAGACACTTGTTTTGGCAATCCAGGATAGGTTAATGGCAGCAAAGATAGGAAGCACGTGGAAATCACCTCCAGCGTGTTATAGCTCCATGTTATGCACAATAAAAAGAAATGAGCGTGGTGACTGAGGTAGATCAGCGATTCCCAAACTTGGCTAATTATGAATCTCATCGAAAGCATTTGCTAGAAATACAGATATAAGCCCTTTCACTGGAGAGTTTGGGCTACGTGAATCTTACTTATGCTTGAGCAAATCTTGTAAATGGTGTATAGTTACTAAAGAAAAAATTAAACAAGTTACAGGATACAGCCTCTTGGCTACTGTTTCTTGTTCTAAAAGGCTAAGATTAGAAGATTGCATTTAACTTTGGATAATGGATTAATAAGGGAATTATTATAGTAGTATAAGTCACAGAACTCCAAAGAATGTAGTACAAAATGTCATGAAAGATATATTGGAAGGCAATCATAAGAACTGATCAATAAACCTTGGGGAACAGTCCAGACATCCAGCTATTTAATTAGAGACGTAACAAAACTTATTGATATAGTTGTTCCACTTGATGGAAACTTCCCTAGAGCCTATACATAAAGCTAATAAAGTGCATGACTGTGGCAAATGTGAAACAAAATTGTCAAAGCACGGTCAGGTACTGTCTTGTCCACTTGTGTTAATTTACATCTATTGATCAGTCGTGATTGATCCCCAATGGTATTATAAGTGAAAGAATAATCATCCTTTTTAATTAAGCAAACAAAAAGAGTAATTTATTATATAATACCAAAGCAATATACTTTCACAGTAAACACAACACAGAAAGTGAAGAGTTATAGGCACATGGTGAAATTAATCAGTGGATCAATCAACGATACTTATTAGGGCCTGCTGTGGTCCAGGCACTTGTATCATATGGCAAGGGTACAAAGACAAACGAGACTTGGTCCCAGACCTCAAGTATCAGTTACTTAGGAGGGTCTTCTCTTCTCTAGTCTAGAGCGAAGTTGACTTTTATATTGATTGTGGGGAGTAGCATAAAAGTCGAGGATGCACAATCCTTTAAGAGAAGTATTTTTTCTCTCTCAACAATATCAATAATCTATTTTCACATAAAGATTTATGTATTTACTGCTTTTAACAAATATTAAGGAATTAAAATTGGTAAAATCGATTTGGTTAATTAAGTGTAACATTTGTGAATGTGAAATTTGATTAGGTAAAGGCTGGTCGTCTTCTATATATATATATACTTATTTAGTAAAATATTATTTCAGGATGAGTCATTTCTATATTCAATAGATCATACATATAACACAATAAATGATTAAACAATTTAAAAAATTATCCTTGACTTTTCAATTTAGTTTTGTAAACAAACACTCAAGTGACTAAAAGTTATGAGGAAACCAGTGACCACTTGGGTGTAAAAATGGTAAACGTGACTTTCTGTTTAGTGTTATTAGATATGCTTCTACTGACGTTGCCTGGATAGCAGTAGAATTTACAAATATTGTGAGGGATTACGTCAGTGGATAAATCCCAGTTTCTCTGTGAGATTGAGGTATAACTTGGTAACAAGCATCGTGTAAATTCAGCCTTACAAAGTATCTGAATGCCAGAAATACTTAGAGGAGATTGGTGGCATGTTTGGAAAATATTTTCAAGATCAAATCAATAGTTACTGATTCTGTTCTGTTTAGCTTTTAGGAAACAATAAGAGGATTTTTCTCCCAGTGAAGTTTTATATATACAACAAAAGGTGACAATTTGAGCTAAATAACATAGAACATTTTTGTCCATCCTCGTGAAACTTATTTTAGGTAAACATCAGGCAAGCATGAATACACAATACAATAAATTGAACACAGAACTATAGGGACGGAGCATATATTCTCTTTTTTCGTCAATCATAATTCTTCACAATCTTACAATGCCCATGGATCCTCACATGAAAATCAATGATATGTATACAAACAGGTACAGAATTGCAGTAGAAAGCTTTGGCTGCTAGCATGACAGTGAAGGTAACTTTTAATATTTTTTGAATCTATTAATTTACATTTAAGCAAGCATAATACTAATATGTCATACATTTTAATGCACTGTGAACATGCACATTAAAATTAGAATAACATTTTTGATACACTTTTCACATGTACATTAAAATCAGAGCAGGAGCAAATGTATACATGTGTGACACCATTGGGCATAAATGTCTAAAAGAAGTACACTCTTCCACCTAGAAATAGATACTTGTTTTACATATATATGTACACCTACAGATGTCTATGTATGTATGTATGTATGTATACATATATCCTGTGAAAATAAGGCCACGTGCCTATGCTCCCTAATCTTGAATAATGTGGAATTTTAGGGCTTGAGGATCATAATCACATCTAATGATTAAATAAACCATAAAAAGCTGTAGCTGACCTGCCACTGAAAGGCTGAGCCTAATTACTCTTTGAACTTCAGTCTGGAAAGGGCACAATATGCCTGATATCTTAAGAACTCTCCTCTTACTAGACAGGGAAAAATGGAACCTTGGGTATAATTTGTCAAATTTTCAAACTCTTTTCATGATCTTTCTAGTGCAGGTTTTGGCTTTACAGCATTATTATAAATGTGATGACTTCTTGCTGACAGGAAACAATTTAGATGAAAAAAAGAGACTGCTAAAAGAAGCATCAGGATTACTAATGTTAATGAATACGGAAAATATTCTCAGACCCCAGATAATGAATTTGAGTGTTTCACTTTCTAACTGAGTAGAAAAGCTGTCTACCTCTTATTTTCTTCCAATAACATCTGGAGACACCAACAAAAAGGAAAATATATTCTTATAAATCAGAGTACAATAATACTGAACACTCATTATAACTTCTATGCCTGAGAGATATTTACCAGACTTAAACATAGCAGTTGATTTACCACTTAAAGTACATGTTTTAATACAACCTGTTATTCTTAAAGGTGATGTGGCTGAATCTTTAGAAAAAAGCATCAGTAATAAACATATTAAGCAGTAATAGCTTGGAAAGCAAAACAAAACAAAAAACCAGGAAGAATAAATGTCAACATAGAAAACACAATATTCACTGGTAAAGTGATATGGTTACTAACTACAAAATTCCACAACGTAACAAGTAAGTTTCACAAAAGCATATAAAAGTTTAGGATGCCACTTTCCAAAGGCCAAGCTGATGATCCTTTAAGTACGTTATGACAGCATTATTTTAAATACACGTATGGTTTTAAGACATTCCTTCACATGTCTGCGCGAACAAAAGAAGCAAATACTCCATCTTCCTGGGCCAAGAGGCTTTCTGGAGTGTCATATTCTAAAATATTTCCTCGCTTCATCACAATAACTAGGTCTGCCGTCAGAATAGTGTGAACCCGATGCTGTGAGTGAAAAAAGAATAAATGTATTCGTTATAAATTTCAGGACACCAGCCAAAGCAAGGGAACATGCATATTTCACTGATTATTCAAGGACATTTCTTTATCTTGGGAAGCCAGGAGGTGCAAGAAGCGCAGCCCCTCTTTTTCTTTCTTATTTAAAGTATGATTGATTTACATACTTTAATACACCAGCCAGTATGGTCTTACATAGGCTGTATTAAATTGGGTGTAGCTAATATAGTAGTTTCATCATTTTCATGGAAACGTGAGTAGGCTAACAAGTGTTTGTTAAGTAATTAAATAAGAAGAGTCATCGTGAACCAGTTGGGTTACAGTTTAATCTACACTAAAATTATCCCTTGAGTAGAGTCAATAATTCCGTGGGCTGACACACAATTTGAAGAACTCTGGAAGGTGGTTCAATTCTAGTAAGACCATGGGGGAAGTCCATTCTGGCATGCAGTGTTAAAATGAATTATCCAGGACTTTAGGTAGGCATGCTGTCTCTTTGCCTTTAGAGATCACTGCCACTCATTCATTCTCTCTTCCCACATGGTACCATCTGGAGAGAAGCTTTGGTGTTAGTAATTCATCATTATAAAAGCTACCACCTACTGAGCATATATCATACATTAGGTACTCCACACAAATACTTGTTAATCATCAGAACATTCCTCGAATGTGGGTGTTATCTCTCTCCACTTTATAGGCGAGAACGCTGGGGTTCATAGAGGTAAAGCAAAAGCGTATCACACAGATAATAAGTAGCGGAACCAGCAACCATACCAGACTTATTAACTTCAAAGTGTGAGCTATTTCCACCATTTTGTTGGGAGGATCTGGTACTTAGAGGATTGTTCACCTGTCATTCTTAGCATCATGGTTAAGAATGCAGGCTCTGGGGCTTCCCTGGTGGCGCAGTGGTTGAGAGTCCGCCTGCCGATGCAGGGGACACGGGTTCGTGCCCCGGTCCGGGAAGATCCCACATGCTGCGGAGCGGTTGGGCCCGTGAGCCATGGCCGCTGAGCCTGCGTGTCCGGAGCCTGTGCTCCGCAACGGGAGAAGCCACAACAGCGAGAGGCCCACGTACCGCCAAAAAAAAAAAAAAAAAAAAAAAGAATGAAGGCTCTGAAGTTAGAATGGACTCATGTTTTGGTTGTGCAACCTCGAGCAACAAACAACTTTTGTATGCTTCACGTTTCACATCAGTGAAATGGTGGTCGTCATAGTACCTGCCTTGGAGAACGGTGGTGAGGATCAAATGAGATAATCCATGTAGAAAAAAATTCAGGACTTTGTCTGATACATATGAGCAAATAATAAATGTCAGCTGCTATAATTTTTTTATCGTTAGGATTTACAAGGGAAAAGTCTTTGCCGTGGACCTTTTCACTACTCTTGCTAAGATAAGTGCTGTCCCACGGAAATATAATGTGAGTCACAAATGTGAGGCACATGTAATTTTAAATCTCTTAGGAGCCACATTTTACAAGCACAAATAAGCAGGTGGAATTTATTTTAGTAATGTATTTTACCAATATAGCCCAAATGTTATTTCAACATGTAACCAATATAAAAATTATTAATGAGATCTTTTACTTTCTTTTATTAGTATTAAGTCTTTGAAATCCAGTACGTATTTCACACTTACGACACCTCTCAATAGGACCAGCCACATTTCAAGTGCTCAGAGCCACAGGTGGCCAGGGCCCACCATATTGGACCTGGACTGAACAGGTCAAAACATCAGTATGAAGATGGGACTGCCGAACCTAGACATATCATCTCTCTAGCTGGTACACAGTCTTCCAAAGTGTCTTCTCCTAACAATCCAAAGTCCAGCCTAAAGCCGTCCCCAGAAGCAAAGGCTTATCACTTGCCCTGAGCCATGCAGATGGGGTAGTCTCAATGCTCATGCTTTCAGAAAAGCGAGCAATCCTGGCTGGCACTCACAACTAGAGGGGAAAAGCAACATGAATATGGAATGTGATAAAGATGACTGCTTAGAACATTCACCACTATTTTCAACATCCATAGACAAACCTACCTCATTCACTAAATACAGGTAATGAATGGTATATATTTAGGAATTATCACACTTTGAAGGATAATGTTTACCTATCTTTGAGAATGGACCAGAGCCACTTGCATCCCCATACATTTAGAAAAAAAATAAACATAATGGGCTATTTAATAGCTGCTATGCATTCCCTTCAAAAAAATTAGTTCTTCAATAACCATATCATAGATACTAAAAAAAAACCTGGCTTCTAAATCCATAAACAGAATATTATAAACATTGCCTTGATATTCTAAAATAATGTTTACTTTTAAAAATATTGAAACACGTGGCCTATAGAAATAAATATATCAAGTGTTTATTCTATTACTCCAAAGTATTTTTCACTTGACGAAGTACGGTATCAATTGTCATAGCAATGATGAAATTTTCAAAATGCTCCAGAGAAATTAATTTCATCAAGAGCGAAGAATAGATCACCTTCCTTAAAAAAATGCCATGCACTATTTTGGGGTATGAGCGCTGCTTTTTCGAAGCCTGAGAAAGTTATCTTAAAAGTTATTCCACAATTTTCAGCGGCAGTTACCAAAAGTAACAGAACAACTTTTATCAGGGAAGGAAAAATAGTTACTCTTAACAGAGCTGAGGGTTGCTGTACAAGGGGTCTACCACAAATTCGTGGAGTTCTCCTTCCTATAAGCCTG